>NC_059133.1:19059504-20309504 GCF_020740605.2 Lemur catta
TGTTAACTGTAAAAAGATTCAGCACAGTGTAAATATTGTTCTACCACTTATAGTAAAGGAAATATACATATATGGGTATATGCACAGAATACATTTGGAAGGAAACACAAGACCATTAATAGTGATTAAGTCTGAGATGACTCTGACTGTGCAAGTCAGGGTAGAAAACAGACTTCATTCTTTATCCTTTTGTACTGTTTGAATTTCTTTTTTAAACTATGCATTGCCAAAATAAAATTTAAATTGACAATGACAGGTAAATTAGTCTGAAGTTTCTTATAGTATTGACTATGTACTTACTCATTCCAAATAAAAGGAAAAGAAGAACACAGCATTTAGAAAAGAATTTGTACATATTTTCAGTTTTCATACATATGTGTGTTATTATTTTATATGGAAATTTTCTTATTTTGGTAGGCCAGTTTCTTTCCTGGAAGCAGAGCACAGCAATAGTGCTTAGGAGGCTTAGGAGGTCCAATTCTAATGTCAAATAGCTTGGAATCCAATTTTAGCTCTGTGGCTTCCTAGCTATACACCTTGGGCAAATTGCTTAACTTATCTAAGCTTCAATTTCATTGTCTTCAAAATATGGGAGAGTAATATTATTTACTTTATAGGGCTGTTTGTAGAGATTTCATGAAGTGCAGTAATTCCCCCTTATCTGTGGTTTTGCTTTCCTTGGTTTCAGTTACCCAAGGTCAACTGCGGTCGGAAAATAGGTGAACACAGAATGGTAAGATACTTTGAGAGAGAGACTACATACACTTAACTTTTATTACAGTATATTGTTATGGTTACTCTATTTGCTTATTAGTCATTGTTGTTAATCTCTTACAGTGCCTAATTTATAAATTAAACTTTATCGTAAATATGTATGTATGTATAGGAAAAAACATTATATATAGGGTTTAGGGTATGATTGGCGGTTTCAGGCATCCACCAGGGGTCTTGGAACGTATTCCCTGGGATAAGAGATTACTATAATGCAGCTGAAGCAATCAGCACACTGAGCCAAAGTAAGCGACTGATAAATGTTAGAAGTAGGTACACGTGACAGACATGCGGTGCACACACAGTGAGGATTTGTGGGATAAAGTAAACATTTGTTCTCCTTTCTGAAAGACATGGCCATCCGGTGACTGATCCAGATAATAAAACACATTTAGAAATGTTCTATTGGTGTGATCAACAGTCTTGTAGTTTCCAGTCACTGGTTGAAGCTTCAGTGTCTCAGGGGTGGCCGGCCCTGAGAGGAGCAGGGTGTGGGGAGGCGAGCATCAGATGGCCGGGCTTCCCACAGCTCTGGAAGAGATTTTGTCACCTCCTTCATCTGCAGTGCTTGTGTTTCTCGATGCTGTTACTAGTCTTAGTTTTCCCATGTCTTACTTCACAAGATGGGAAGAACCACGAACTGATGAAGATTTCAAGCCTGATTCTGTATCTAATGAGCTGGGTGACCGCAAGGCCACAGTATGCCCAACTGTCAAACAAGACTGGAACAGATGACCTCCAAGGTTATTCTGGCTCGAGGAACTCTACAAAAATGCCACGCCTGCTTCAGCCCTTCTGGGCTCCACCAATTCTATATTCTGTGTCACTCCACTCCATGAACTCAGATTAGGAGGTGACAGAGAGCTTTGCAAAACAAGGACTGAAGATAACCTCTTCCCATAAATATTTTATCAGAAGCTAGAGAACTATATAAAGTACAGATAATGAAAAGTCAGTATGAATGTCTCAGTCTTCTGAGAATTTTCACTTTACTTAGTTTGTGACGAGAAGTTTCTACCAGAGGTGTATACTAAATTAAGAACAGAAATTCTTTAGCGTTTAAAGAAAACAAACTGCTTTAAATGACTAAAATCTACTAAGAATAAGATTCATCATGCTTTATAGCTCCTATTTAAGTGATACATTACTTTTACTGGTATTCTCATTTAGCATATATTTTCCAGTATTTTGCAGAAATGTTATATCTTTATTTATTTATTTTTTCATTTTTATCCACCACTAAGAGTCGTCAGAAATGTTATACCTTATGCACAGTAATGATTAAAATGTTTTACATTTGTGGAGCTAGTGCTTTACAGTTTACCAAGAGTTTTTCCAGTAAATTTCAATTTTAATAACTTACAACTAAAACATCTAGCTCATCAAGAATTTGATAATATACAATATAGTTCTTTTCTCTTGTCAAAAATGATAAATTGATATTTGGCTTAAAGTTTATTTTGTAAAACAAATGTTGCAAGTTGGTTAAAAAAATAACTGTTCAATAGAAATGCAAAGTAGGGTGGTATGGTCTGAAATCCTTCTAACTTTTTTCCCACAATACTGAGTTAGGCAATATTCAAAAAACTTCCTTATTTTAACTTTAAAATTTAAAATGACTTCTCTATATAGATAATAAAGATTCTTTGTTTTTCATCAGGCAGGGAGTTCCCTTCATTATTTGCTATGCAACACGGTATTTCGTGTAAAGCAGGTTGTTTGTCCAGGCTATTGAAATCGTGATATAATATGAAATCAAACTCTATAGACCAATCTTTTATTCAATATAATGGCAAGTTTTCATGCATAATATATTATGTGTATTTGATTTTGAAAAGTGGGACAAAAACAGCAGTAGCAAATTTCATTGTTTCAGAAACTGAAGAGAGAAATTTGAATGTTAATATGGACGCATTTTAGATATTTTTAATGTCATTCACTTTTGAATAGATCAAATTGTTGTTTAGATTGGACTGCCTTGTTTAAGTAGACTAGGGAAATTCCACATTGGCTTTTTCCTCCATGTTCTGAAAAACAGCTTATATAGAACACTGAAACATTTGTCATCTCTCTGGAGCGCTAATGCTGTAGTGAGTCATTCATTCATTCATTCATTTATTCAACAATGATTTGTTGAGCACTTAAAATATGTCAGGCATTGTGCTAAGCCTCACAGGAAAGAAAAAAGCACATAAGGGGGCACTTGTATACACACAATGATAAGTGATAATGGTTGTAGATGATGTATATAAAATTCCAGGTGCCAACAATACTATAATAGAATAAAGAAAGATGTGTGTCGGCAGGGGTTGTTTGGGGAACTAGAGTAGTCAGGGAAGTCTTTGCCCAGGAGAAAGATTGAAAAGATGAGTTGGATTCATATAAAGGCAAAGAAAGGGAGAAAACTCCTTAGAGAAGAGAAGCAGTATACTGAACTTCATAGCATCAGTCATGAAGAAGACAATAAATACATCATAGCGCATAGAATTTCATAATTACTCAAAGGGTTGTCTTAGTCTGTTTTCTGTTGCTTAAAACAGAATACATGAAACTGGATAATTTATAAAGAAAAAGGAATTTATTTCTTACAGTTAAGGAGGCTGAGAATTCCAAGGTTGAGGGGGCACATCTGGTGAAGGCCTTCTTGTTTGCGGGGACTCTGCAGAGTCCTGGGACAATGCAGGACTGGGGAGAAATGAAGATGGATCAGTTAAGTGGTTACTGTACAAGAGTAAAAGGTAAAGGATGCATGAATAGGTTTGGTCACTATGAGGCCAAAGAAAAGCCCTCTGCAGTAACCCAGAGATGGTAAGGAGAGTTAGAATTTAGATCATTTAGCAGAGAAACAAGGAAATTAGAAGGGCAAACCAGATTTTTGGAATTTTATTTGTTTTACTTTTTATTTATCAAAAAGATATGTTTGGTTTTAGACATATAGAGTTTGAGCGAATATTCATAAAGAACTGTCTAGTAAATAGTTGGAGATTCAGAACAGGAACTTGAGAGAAAAGCAGGCTGAAGAAATGATTGATCAGGTGTTTTTTCTGTAACAATCCATTTTTAATCACTGGGAAGTCAATAGGACTGATTGTGTAGCTTCAAGTTGTTGGTTGGTTACTTAGGTTTTTTTTTTTTTTTTCTTTTTTTCTTTTAAATAAAACTCCAATGTCTTTGCTTTCTCAGCTACAAGTAATACAAGCTGGCTTAGTTATCTGAATCATAGCCATTATGTTCATTGTTGGGATTCAGAAAATAATACCCCAAAAGGAAGTCCTCAGAAGCAAAAGTTTTTCTCTGACTTTCTCCTGCCCCCCATCTGAATCCCATTCTTCTCTGAGACTAGCCACAGAAACTAGACTATCTCGTCCCCAAGGCAGTTCACAGAAATCAGAACCTCTTTTTCCCATAAACCCAAAAATATTACTCTAGCTTTCCATCTACCTTTCTGTGTAAAAACTGGCCATAAAAAATTATCTGACATACTTTTTTTGACTGTAGGTCCTAAGACCCTCCTATTCCGGAGAGGATCCTGCCTCACACCCAGAAAAAAAACAAAACAAAACACTTACTCAGAGAAGCCAAGAAGAATCTGGACAGACAGGCCTTGCTGGGTTTCCCCACTCTTAGTATTAGATCATACTCTTTTTGTCCATTCATATTTATAGATGGCTGTCCACACTGTTAAACCTAAGCATAAAAATGGACAATTTACCCTGTATCTTTGGGTTTTCATACTAAAGGCTCCTGTGCACACACATAAATTTTTTTTTTTTTTTTGAGACAGAGTCTCACTCTGTTGCCCGGGCTAGAGTGAGTGCCGTGGCATCAGCCTAGCTCACAGCAACCTCAAACTCCTGGGCTTAAGCGATCCTCCTGCCTCAGCCTCCTGAGTAGCTGGGACTATAGGCATGCGCCACCATGCCTGGCTAATTTTTTCTATATATTTTTTAGTTGGCCAGATAATTTCTTTCTATTTTTAGTAGAGACGGGGTCTCACTCTTGCTCAGGCTGGTCTCGAACTCCTGACCTTGAGCGATCCACCTGCCTCAGCCTCCCAGAGTGCTAGGATTACAGGCGTGAGCCACCGTGCCCGGCTCACACACATAAAATTAATTTGTATGCCTTTTCCCTAATGAATCTGCCTTTTGCCAGTTGAGTTTTCAAGAACTTTCAGATGCCTCTACATCACAAATGTTATCTAATTTCTTTTTCCTATTAATGCAACAGTTACAGCAAATATTCCAATAACCAAGTTGGTTTTTTTTCAACTCCATTTTCAAAATCCTATTGTAGTATATTTTATCATGTGAGTGTTCACTTTTTAAAATGTATTAGCTAACTTCAAAAATGACAGCTGTCAGCTATCTTACAAAATTTGATTAACTATATAAATGGTCATTTTAGTTAATGCATAGCTGGGTAGTTAAAATTCCTCTAAAAATTACATAGCAAATAATTTAATTTTAACATCCAGATTTAGGAACTGCTATATGTAGCCATAATGTTCTTTCTCTTTTTCCTCCTAGATATAGACTGTGCAAACTGCCAGCTTCTGTAGTCTTCTTTACCTGGCACATACACCTGCAGCATTAGCCTATCAACCAGTAGGGGCTGAATAAATCTTGTTGTGGTAGATCTGGTGGGAGGAGTGTCTGGGGTTGATTCCTGGGCATTGATGCCATTACTAAGTGGTAGGTCTCTTCTGCGTATCTGCCATGTTGGCTCAGTCTATATAACAAAACTTCCATGTTGGTATCCAAAGAGACCCTTGTGATCTAAACAAATACCTTCAATTCACAGATGAAAAAACCAGCACACCATAAAAGAAAATTTAAGAGATATGGTTGATGGTATGGATTTCAGAGTTAGATAGACTAAGGCTTAAATCTAAGTTCTGTCACTTCTTGGGCAAGTAACTTCTAAAAAAAAAAAGACAGGACGGCAAAGGATTTTATTATGCTACTCAGAACATCATATGATTTAA
The DNA here is from genome assembly GCF_020740605.2 of Lemur catta. Classification (NCBI taxonomy): domain Eukaryota; kingdom Metazoa; phylum Chordata; class Mammalia; order Primates; family Lemuridae; genus Lemur; species Lemur catta. The sequence goes on from NC_059133.1 coordinate 19,065,260, forward strand.
AACATATGAATTGTTTATTTCTGAGATTTCTCTCTCTCTCTTTTTTACAGATAGGTTCTCACTCTGTTACCTAAGCTGGAGGGCAGTGGCATGATAATAGCTCACTGCAACCTCAAAATCCTGGGCTCAAGGGATCCTCCTGCTTCAGCCTCCTGAGTAGCTGGGACTACAGGCATGTGCTACCACATATGGCTAATTAAACTTTTTTTTTAGAGACTAGGTCTTGGTATGTTTCCCAAGCTGGTCTTGAACTCCTGCCTCAAGTGATACTTACATGTCAGGCTCCCAAGTCACTGTGATTATAGGCGTGAGCCACTGCATGCAGCTGGGATTTTCCATTTAGTATTTTTGGACCACAGTTGAACTTGGGTAACTGAAACCCCAGATAGGGGAGCACTACCGTACTCAATATGGTAATATTTAGAAGTGGGGGGGGCTTTTGGGAAAGGATTAGGACATGAGGGCTCTTCCCTCATGAATTGATTAATGCTCTTATAAAAGAAATTAAGGCATTGTTCTAGTGGCCTTTCCCCTTCCACCATGTAAGTATGGACCAAGAGGTACCATCTTGGAAATAGAGATCAGTCCTAACCAGACACTGAATCTGCGGGCACCTTGATTTTGGACTTCCCAGCCTCCAGGACTGTGAGAAATAAATTTCTATTGTCTATAAATTACTCAGTCTATAGTATTTTGCTATATGTTGGCACAAAAGTAATTGTAGTTTCAGACTGTGAATTTTAAATCATTATAACTAGGCTTGAAACACATCTTTATTAATCAAAATAGGAACCACTACAATCAACACATTTTTGCCAACGAGAAATAAGTTTGTTTATTCCTGTAGCGTAAAAATCCATGCTTTGGGATTCAATGAACTCTTGGAAAGCATTTTCTACATCCTGCTGGTTGTGGAAGCATTTGCCCTGCAAAAAGTTGTCGAGATGCTTGAAGAAGTGGTAGGCAGTTGGTGAGAGGTCAGGTGAATATGGAGGTTGAAGCAAAACTTCGTAGCCCGATTTGTTCAACTTTTGAAGCATTGGCTGTGCGACTTGCCATTGGACATTGTCGTGGAGAAGAATTGGGCCCTTTCTGTTGACTAATGCCAGCTGCAGGCATTGCAGTTTTTGGTACATCTCATTGATTTGCTGAGCATACTTCTCAGATGTTTTGCAGAGATTCAGAAAGCTGTAGTGGATCAGACCTGCAGCAGACCACCAAACAGTGACCATGACCTTTTTTTGGTGCAAGTTTGGCTTTGGGAAGTGCTTTGGAGCTTCTTCTCGGTCCAATCACTGAGATGGTCATCGCCAGTTGTATAAAATCCACTTTTCATCGCATGTCACAGTCTGATGGAGAAATGGTTTGTTGCGGTTGTGTACAAGAAGAGAAAACAATACTTCAAAACAACAGTTTTTTTTATTTTCGCTCAGGTCATGAGGCACCCACTTATTGAGCTTTTTCACCTTTCTGATTTGCTTCAAATTACAAATGACTGCAGGATGGTTGATGATGAGTTCTTTGTCAACTTCTCGTGTAGTTGTGAGGGGATCAGCTTCAATGATCGCTCTCAATTGGTCGTTGTCAACTTCCAACGGCTGGCCACTGTGCTCCTCATCTTCAAGGCTCTTGTCTCCTTTGCAAAACTTCTTGAACCACCACTGACTGTACTGTACGTTCGTTAGCAGTTCCTGGACTAAATGCATTGTTGATATTGCGAGTTGTCTCTGCTGCTTCAGCTCATTTTGAATTCGAATAAGAAAATCGCTCGAATTTGCTTTTTGTTTAACATCATTTCCATACTCTAAAGTATAAAATAAACAGCAAGTAATAAGTTGCCAGCAAAAAAACATAAAGAGAGAAATGCACATTAAAATGATGTATAACATAACCACATTTATTTAAGAATGTATTTCAATATCAAATGGCAGAGTTCAACAAAGCTAAAACCGCAATTGCTTTGCACCAACCTAATATGTTGACCTATTGACCTGATTCTAATAAGAATTAGTCTGAAACAACACCACCACCTAGTGGTTTCCTGCATATATAACAACTTGAAGATGAGAGTTTCGTTTCTATCAAATTAGGATAAGTGGTTATGACTATTTAATAATATTGCAGAATCTATGTTTAAGTTAAGAATTAAACTAGTATTTATGGCATTGGCCTCAAAAACTTATTTTGAAACTTAAATATTTGTTTCGTGCCCATGTGCAAAAACAAAATAGTGAACAAAACAGACAAAAATACTTGCATTCATAGATCTTATATTCTAGTCAATGTAAGACAATAAATAACCATAATAAGTAAGCAAATTATGTTTGGTGAGAAGCTGTATTAAAACATCAGGATATACCAAGCAGAGTCCGATGGATGAAAACAAAAAAAAGAAGAAAAAAGAAAAAAAATCAGGACAAGAGGGATGTAGGGTAGGTTGCAATTTTAAATAGAATGACGTTTGAGCAGACTCAACAGGTGAGATCATTTCTACATCGTTGCCTGAAGGATAATATTCTAATATTATTCTAATATCTAAATATTTAGTTTTAATTCTAGCATAACTATTATTTTACTTCCTCAAACACTTTTTTTTTTTTTTTGAGACAGAGTCTCACTCTGTTGCTTGGGATAGAGGGCCATGGCGTCAGCCTAGCTCACAGCAAGCTCAAACTCCTGGGCTCAAGTGATCCTCCCACCTCAGCCTCTTGGGTAGTTGGGACCACAGGCACGCACCACTATGGCCAGCTAAATTTTTCTATTTTCAATAGAGACAGGGTCTCACTGTTGCTCAGGCTGGTCTTGAACTCCTGACCTCAAGCAATCCTCCTGCCTCAGCCTCCCAGAGTGCTAGGATTACAGATGTGAGCCACCTCGCCCAGCCCAAAGTTTTGAAAAATAATGAATTTTGAAGGCTGAGTGCAGCGGCTCATGCCTATAATCCCGATACTTTGGGAGGACAAGGGGGGAGGATCGCTTGAGGCCATGAGACCAACCTAGGCAACAAACAGAGACCCTGATTCTACAAAAAATTAAAAAATTAGCTGGGCATGGTGGTGGAATAAATGGAATATTATTCCACCTTTAAAAAAGAAGAATCTTCTTGGGGAGATCTGGGCTGTTAAAAGAAAAAGAAGAAAATCTTGTCATTTGCAACAACATGGATGAATTTATGCTAAGTGAAATTATTAGGTAGATAGTGAGGGATTCTGGGTATCCTAGGGACAAAAGTGGGTGCTATTGTGCCCATCTTGGTCCTGGCCGACCCTAATTCTCCATACCTGGGGGAGGAGGGAATACCCTATGAATCTACCAATCAGAACTTGGCACGCCAGTTGCAAAAGAATGAAGAGGACTCTCTAGCCCACAGGCCAAGCAGCATGGGTACCATAAAGTCCGGAAAGTGACCTAGAACCCACATGCATAGTTAAGGCTCAGGTCATGTGACTCCCAACTGTCCAATATAAGTGGTTCTGTGGTGATGTTTCAACCACGGGGAAGTCCGTATCCCAGACACCATAAAACAAGATGCAGACCATAGCCAACTTCTCTCTTTTCCCTTCCTTTTGCTTGCCCTGCTGTGATGATGGGTCCGGTCGTCAGCTGTGGTGTATGTACCATGCTCTGTAAACCTGTGTCTTGCTCTTGACCTATAATCCTATCTTTCTTTCCTCAATAAACCTCATTTTCGTGTTTGCCTAACTTTGGCGTGTCTGATCATTCTTGGGCCATGAGTGTGCCAAGAAATGACAGTTTCAGACTAAAACCTGACAAAATAAGCCAGAACAGAAACACGAATACTTCATGATCTTACTTTTTATCTTTCTGTATTTAAAAAAATTTTTTTCTCGACCATGTCCTGCATGATATATTTCATTTTTTTTTTTTTTTAGTGATGGGGATCTCACCCCATCAAAGCTCACTGGAGCCTCAAACTACTGAGCTCAAGTGATCCTCTCACCTTGTCCTCCCAAAGTGTTGGGATTACAGGTGCAAGCCACCACACCAGGCCCTCACTTACATGTAAAATTGAAAAAAAGTAGAACTCACAGAAGTAGATAGTAGAATGGTGATTGTCAGGGGCTGGCGCTGTGGATGAGGGATGGGGAAATGTTGGTTAAAGGGTACAAAGTTCCAGTTAGGCTGAGTAAGTTCTGGAGACCTGCTGTACAGCATGGCGACTGTAGTTAATATATTGTATATACTTGAAAACTGCTGAAAGTAGATTTTAAATGTTTTTACCACAAAAATATATATAATATATATGACTATGTGAAGTGATGGATATGTTAATTAGCTTGACTGTGATAATTATTTCACAACGTATACATATATCAAAACACATTTTACAATTTTCATTTGTCAATTATACCTCAATCAAGTTGGAAAAATTCTCAAATACAATCAACAACAAACCTAAAAAGGCAGTTCCCAACTTCTGTTCAATGGATGAAAATCTCTACCATAAATAAAAACATAATATGCAAAGATGGTATCTGGAAGGAAACCTAAGAAAGTGTTGACAGTGGCTACATCTGGGGAGCTCCAGGGCACTGGGAGTTAGGGACAGAAGGTTTACTTTTCTGTATACCTTTAGGAAGTTTTAAGACACACGCTCAACCTTTGAAAAATAAAATAAAATAAAAATAAAGGGTTTCCAGGGGAAACTCTTCTCGACACACTCCAGGTGTGCTTCCTTCCTCCTCTCAACACACTTCCCTGTCAAAACCTACGTTACTTCTAACCGACGCTCCCGGAAAGAACAAGTCCCAGGTCTCCGTGATCGGGACCAGCCAGTCCACAGTGACAACTGCAGAAAGGTGGCCAAGTGCCCAGTCGCTGGGAGAAAGGGCGGAGTGCTGTGACGCCGGCCCTGCAGGCCACCGCGACGGCCAAAACCTCCGGCTAGTGGCCTCAGGTGTAAGGCTGCTCCGCATTGGTGGCGCGGGGATCTTCCTATTATTATTACGCAGTCCTTTTTCTTCTGGGAGAAAGCACCTGGGGGGAGGTGGGTCGCCCGCGCGGGCGCTCGAGGACAAGCGTACATCCCAGCGCTGCGGCAGCCCGAGCCAGCGTCCTGCCCGGCCGTCTGTCTCATCGACACTCGACTCGCATTCCTGGTTAGCGGATTCACCACTGTGTGGTGTCAGAATTTAAAATGAAAACTCAAATTTACCTATTTCAGAAGCCCTTCCTGTCCAGGAAAGCAGCATCAGGGGAACTCTCGGGTCCTTGAATTTTTTTTCTCTGCTTGTGTCCACAGTATTTACACCCAGCGCGCGAGGACCTCGGGTCGAAAGCGGCGACGCAGACGCCCAGGCCGCCGTTCCGGCGCGCAGTCGCGGCGGCCCCGGGCCCGCCCCCGCCGGGAGGCCGACGTGGAAGTTGCTGGCAGACCGGGCTTGCGAGGCAGCAACCGCGGGGCCGCAGCCGGAGGCCACGGCGGACGGAGGTGGCAGCGCCGGGGCCGGAACAGGAATCGCTGCTGAGGCCGGGGCCCGTCTCTGAGGATCGACGAGGGCGGAGGGGCGGTTCATCATGGGTGAGGGGTCCAAGAAGGGCGCCCGGGCGCGCTCGAAGGGGCCGCGGCCGAGGGCTGGGGTGGGGAGGAGGAGAGGGTCCGTCCTGGAAAGCCCTGAGTAGCCGGGTTGTCGGGGGCCGGGTCGCCGAATACTTGACGCGTCTTAGATTTTCACCTGGCGGGGGGAACCAGGCCCCACGCATTCTCTTTCGCCCTCGCCCGGTTCCTCTTCATCCCCGCGGGGTTAGGGGACCAGAGCAGCGCGGGTCCGCAGAGCCCGGCCCCACGTCCTTTCCCCTGATTGTGAACTCCCCCCCCTCCCCAGCTCCGTTTGCCGTGCACGGTTGGTCTTGGGAAGCCTGGCAACGTGTCAGTCGCAGGTTCGCTGAGGTTTCTCGAGTGAAAGATGAGCTCAGGCCCCAAGGTGGAAGCTTGATTCTCTCTCCTAGAGCGCTGGGACTGAGTCAGTTGGAAAAATCCGAGGGATGATGTTGCTTATAATGTTTTATAGCCAACCTGGCATTTGTCTGATTATCTGCTGTAGCTTTTCATGTAGATAATAGAATAAGATGAAGAAGGAAGTGGGGAGGATATTTCTAGTCAGTGAATGACATATTAACCTCAGTTCTTGTGTTGCTGATTGTAATGTCCCCACCCGGTTAGAGCCCAAATGAAGGTGCAAATTCTTTAACTTGTTTACCATCCTACAAATGAAGATGCACGTTCTTCGGCTTGTTTAAATCCCTCCACGGTTTTCTGGGGAATGTAGTTCCTGCTCCCTATCACAAGGGTTGTTCAGTCTTCCACAAGGCCCTTCCGTTCTGTTTTCCACCGCCTCTTTTCTACCTGTGTATGGTAGAAAGGACTTTGTCAAGTCACATCCATTCTGTTTAACTTTCTCAAGGTTCTCTAGCCCGTGGTGTATTCATTTTTCCAGACTCCGCGGCTCTTAATTGTGCCATCTCTTTGTTAAATAACAGTGTGGCATCACTTCTTTTGTCAACTGTTTTTATATTGTTAATGCAACTTTCTTTTAATCTTTCCTAATGGCTTTTGATGGAGAAGGGACTGTGCCACAAGTGCTTTTATATTACTTTGCATACAAGCAGCTTTCTGGAATATTTTGTGATGCATCCGATGTAGCTTTTTAATTTTTTAAAATGTATTTTCCATCAAAAATAGTTTTTGTTATTTTGGGCTTCTGTGTTTTAGTTTCTTGTGTTAGTTATATTGCTTAGTGGAGACCTCTCTGATTGAAGATAGTTGTGGTACTGCTGCTGCTGTAAAACAATTGCTTTTGAGGTTTGAGGACATCATTGTCCCACTGTCCTTCTGACTGGTCCTTTGGTTTTAGGAGTAGTGAGGAGATCATGCTAAGGTATCCTATTATCTTGATTAGAAAATGAGCTCTCCAAGGGCATGTGGCCATATTTCTGTTATTATTTAGCATATCTTATGAACCTGCATGACACAGTGTTTTGGACGTAGTAGCATCACTAATGACTTGTTTGATGTTGAATAATATATTTCATTGGGGACAAAAAATACGCACCTATGCATCCAGGAAAATATTATTTAATTTGGTATATAGCTTTCAAAGGGCAAGATTAAATGTTTTATGGACCTAGTTCACAAAATAATGTTGAATATGTTTTTTCTCTTATTATTTTTAGGTGGCTTTTTCTCAAGTATTTTTTCCAGTCTGTTTGGAACTCGGGAAATGAGGATTTTAATTTTGGGATTAGATGGAGCAGGAAAAACCACAATTTTGTACAGATTACAGGTTGGAGAAGTCGTTACTACTATTCCTAGTAAGTGTTGGTTTGATAAACTAATTGTTGATTATATTGGTTTCCATCTAGTATAACTATTTTTGAATAAATAATTCATATAATAAAGTGATAAGGTTTGTAAACTTCTAGTATGAACATAATATTGGTAACACTTTTTTCAAAAACTGAGAGGCAATTTGGTGTAATTTAAGGATCCCTGTCCTGGTATATGGCTGGATTTTGCTGTTTATAGCTGTTTAAAAGTTGTCTTAAGTTACTAAACCTTATTGAGAGCCAGTATCTTTACTAATAAAATGAAGATAATCAGTATCCACTGGCTTTGATGGGGAAATAAATGAAATATATCAAAGTACTATGTGAATCTGTGTTGTAAAGAATTATATAGATGTTAAGTGATATCACATGTGAAGTATCTTTTTTCTGTATTTGTTACTATTTTAATTAAGATTAGTTTCTCTTAGCTAATTATTGATTGCTTTTAAATATCCTAGTTGTAGAGACTGTGTTGAAGTTACCTTGTACCTCAAAAATATTAAGAGACGAATCACCTCAACTTTAAGTGAATTGTTGCTATCTTAGAAAAATAGTCTTAATAGTCCTGTCTGATTATATAAGAATATTGTTGTTATTTATACTTTTTCATTTGTTGACCTGAATCTACTTAGAGAAGATTAATACATTTAAACTAAATTGAAGAGTTCATACAGTTTTCTCAAGATTATTTAAATTATGCCTGTAAATAATTTTGGAGGCACTTTGTCACTCAAGGTATTTCTATATTGTTACTATTTAAACTCTCATACAGAAACTCAGGTGTGGTAAAATACAAAACAAAAAAAAGACAACTATTTAAACTCTCAGATTAAGAAAGAACTTTTTGAACCCTGCAGCATCTGTTATTTCCTTTTGCTGCAATTCTCTTGGTTTTTACTACTCAAAATTGCCCATCTCTGCTGCAGCATCTCTTGGGGGCCCCTGTAATGTGCAGGGCAGCACAGTGGATTGTGTGTCAGTGAGTTTTGCTTTACACCACACTGTTGTCCTGCGTGTACAAATGATGTTCTTACTGGTGGTGAACACGATGATTACACTCCCACCTAATTTTTTTTTTTTCTAAGACCAGAGTCTCACTCTGTTGCCCGGCCTACAGTGCTGTGGCATCAGCCTAGCTCACAGCAACCCCAAATACCTGGGCTCAAGCAATCCTTCTGCCTCAGTCACCTGAGTAGCTGGGACTACAGGCATGCACCACCATGCCCAGCTCATTTTTTCTATATATATTTTTAGTTGTCCATATAATTTCTTTCTGTTTTCAGTAGAGACGAGTCTCGCTCTTGCTCAGGCTGGTCTCGAATTCCCGAGCTCAGAGGATCCACCCACCTCAGCTTCCCAGAGAGCTAGGATTACAGGCATGAGCCACCGCGCCCAGCCACTCCCACCTAAGTCTAAGGGAAACATCATGAACTTGCTTTAGTTTTTCATTAAGGTTTGCCATAGTATAGTTACTTTTTAGTTATAATAGATAGATATCCTTGCCAAATACGCATAAGCATCATTTACTAATACAAATAAATATAAAACAAAAATTAATTTTCCAGTTACAGCTGTCATTTTTTACTTTTTTTTTTAAAGTTTGTAAAATGTTAGTAATCTTCATATATATCACCCCAAAGTTTTTTCAGCATCCATTCCACTATCAGATTCCTTTCAATGAAAATAGTATTTAGTCTCAGCCATGTGATACTAGAGCGCCACCTAAGGATAGCAGAGAAAGGGGATGGGACACCTCCCCTTTGACCATCCAGCTATGACCTCTTAAGGATGTCTGCAGACAGTCTGCGATATTGCCAGCCCTAAGGCAATCTATTTTGAAGGGAACCCAACTTTCATAAAGCTATGTACAGCCTTGCTGTGTCTTTACTGAAGTTGAGAATTTAGCCTTTCTTGTTTTTGATCTGTGTTTATTTGCTACCTACCAAAATCCCAGTTTTTATTTTATTTTATGGTTTTATGGAAAAAATGCTCTTACCCAGGATAGAGTGCAGTGGCGTCATCATAGCTCACTGCAACCTCAAACTCCTAGGCTCCAGCGATCCTCCTGCCTCAGCCTTCCAAGTAACTGGGACTACAGGCAATTTTTCTATTTTTTGTAGAGATGGGGTCTTGCTCTTGCTTAGGCTGGTCTTGTTTAAACTCCTGACCTCAAGTGATCCTCCTGCCCCAGCCTCCTAAAGTGCCAGGATTTACAGGTGTGAGCCACTAAGCCTGGCCCCCAAATCCCAGTTTTTATAATACCTCTGCAGCTGTAGAGGTATTATATTTCTAAATATAACTTTCTGACTATCTTTATATGCCAGTCCTGTATTATGAGAATTTAATAGGATTTCCATTGAGATAAGAATTATACACTGTATTTGTAGAGCTTTTGTGGGATTCTTATATAACCTAAGATGGTACTGATTTTGCTAATTGATGTTTGTGTGTGTGTGTATAGTATTTAAGCATACTATCTTTGTTTAAATGGAATAAAATCACAACCAATAATTTGATTCAGTGATTACCATTAACTGCTAGAACTCAATTAGATTGGATACTTTGAAGGTAGAATTTATTAGTCTAAACATACTACTGATTTGATTTCTCTTCCAGCCATCGGATTTAATGTAGAGACGGTGACATACAAAAACCTTAAATTCCAAGTATGGGACTTAGGAGGACAGACAAGTATCAGGTATGGTGCAATGACTAGGTTATTTTGTGGTAGTTAACATTTACGGGTTCTTTTAAGGGTTAACAGCAGTAAACCAAAATGTATGTTCTATTGTAATTTAAATGGAACCATCTAGTTTAAAATGAGGTTAAAAAATGTTTTTATCTTATTTTAAATATTTTTTAAATTTATTTTTTATACTTTTTATCCCACTCTACATTTGAATAGAGAAAATGAGGTAAAATTTAAAATTAGGTTGGGTGTGGTGGCTCATACCTGTATTCCTAAAGCACTTTGGGAGACTGAAGTGGGACTGCTTGAGGCCATGAGTTTGAGACCAGTCTGGGCAACATAGCAAGACCCCGTCTCTATAGAAAATAAGATAACTAGCCGGGCATGGTGGCACATACCTATAGTCCCAGCTACGCAGGAGGCTGAGGCAGAAGGACTGCTTGAGTCCAGGAGTTCGAGGCTGTAGTAAGCTATGATCAGGCCATTGTCTTCCAGCCTGGGTGACAGAGCAAGATCCTATTTAAAAAAAAAAAAGTTTAAACTGTTTCCTCAGAGCACCCATTGAATTAAAATCTAAGGAAGCCAGTTTTTTTCAGGTATCACTTACATGAAAATTTTCATGAAAATCTCAAGACCTTATTACTTCGTTAGTTCTCAACTAAAAAGGGCCCTCCATTTAGTTTTTGTCAGCTCCTCCTCTGTGAGGCAGATTGTTTTGGAATTGATTCAAATACCTTGCAGGCCCACCAATTAGGGCTAATAATAAACATAGATGCTTTCTGCAGTTCAGGTCTCCTGCCAAGCATTTTGTGCTTGACATGGTAGCTGTGAATGTTTGGTGACTATCAGTAGTTGTTCACTATGGTACTATCGTAAAAGATTAGTAGTGCATTCCCCAAACATTCTGCCTTCTTTTAATTCTTTTCATTTCCTCAATCACTTTTGAGTTTATTTCTAATTTTAGCTATTTCTGTTTCTTGATGACTTCAGTGATTAATTTAATGGCTGTTATATAAAATCGCATTAAAAATTTTAATCCATTCTTCTTAAGGGGTTCCTAGTTAAAGATTTATAAGATGTAACAATGAGGTCTGTATGTAACTTTTCTATTAGTACATTAGTGATTTTATAGATTATAAACTTATTTTCTCAGCCTAAAGTCTGAACTCATTTTGAAACTCCATGGTCCTGTGATTTAATGTTTATCACCTTTCTTTTGACCCCATCACATCTGAGGGATATGGTGTATATATCCACCAGAAACAATGAATCATTAAGGCATTGATTCTAACACGAGCAGGGCAGAATTGGCATGTAATCCCTCCACCTATACTTCAAATCATTGCCCTGAGTCCTGCAATGTAAATTGACATGTCTATTTCTTCTTCTCTCAAGTAATAATAATATATTCTCCCCTTTGAATTTTCTCTAGGCCATACTGGAGATGTTATTATTCAAATACAGATGCAGTTATTTATGTAGTAGACAGTTGTGACCGAGACCGAATTGGCATTTCCAAATCAGAGTTAGTTGCCATGTTGGAGGTAAGAAAATGTTACCACTTTAAAATGTGGGGAAATCATTTACAATTGCTGGCTGTCTCCAGTACATATTTTTTTTCTTTCCCTCATCCCTTTAGTATCATTTTTTTTAAAATGCAGATTACATCTTATTCCAAAAGTACAGTTGGTGGGGAGAGGTTAGAGACAAAAAATCCAACCTTGTAACTTCTTTAAGCTAGATTCTTTGATTTCCAGGAGGTTCAGAGCTCTCTTAAACTAAAGCAACTATTCTAAGTCATTCCTATGACATGGCTTTTTAAAAATGTCTTTTTATTTTTAGCTATTTTAGAAGCACTAAAGTTCAGAGGAATGTGTATTTCTGGGTTGCTGGTACAATTCTGGCCCCAGCTTTATCATTCTGTACCCTTCCCCATGTTTACAGCCCTTGAGCCATATAGACCTTCTTTCTGTTCTACAATCACAAGCTTGCACACCTGGCTTAGGGCTTTTTACACCTGCTAATCCTTCTGCTTGGAATGCTCTCCCCCAACATCTTTGCATGGCTACCTTCTCGACATGTTTCCTTTCATATGTCTCTTCCCCAGAGATGAGGCTCAGTTATTTTCTAACCTCTTGCCCTACTTTATACCTTATACCACTTATCATGTCTTTACATTGTTTTTGAATATATTTGTTTACTTAGGTATGCCTCTCTCCCTGAAATGTAAGTTCTTTGAGTTTACCCTGATATCTCTGATATGAGGAACAGTGTATAGCACTTAATTAAGAACTCAATACATTTTATTCACTGATGTTAATAAGATCATTTATTAACTGATAATTCAGAGGATGCATTAAATAATGTTTCTAAAAGATTAAAAAATAATCAAATGTACTGTGATTAATAATGAATTTGCCTTTGCGTTAGAATATTAGATGGATAAGTTTCCTTTTCACACCAAAACTATGATTCTGAATTATCCAATCATTGAATATTTAAATGTAAGTTCTAGGTCACTTGATAACCTAGGTAAAAGCATTCCCAGAATAGAGGACTCTGGACTTCTGATTTCTTGGACTACCGACTTCTTAATAGCATCCAAGTTATAAATTGCAGACTTAATAGTTTTAAACTTTTGCTTATTTTTTTTTCACATCATAGCATCATATTTATTATAAGAGCTTCTTAGACCAAATTCAAACATAAGGATAAGGTTTAATTGCCTTGGGTATAATGGATTTTTAAAATAACAGCTTTATTTAGGTATAACTCATATGATATAATGCATTTTTATCATATAAAATAGTTTAAAAGAAATGGGTTATTAACTTCAGTTTACAGTGCTTGAGTTGTGCAGTATTGTTGTTAGGTTAAAATTTGTAGTATTAGGATTTGACTTATAAAATCTTATGGAGAAAGAACTAAAAGTTGGATTCTTTTCTTCAACTTTTTAACTGATTCAGCCAATAAATATTATGTAAAGTACAGGTCAAGTACAAGTCAGGACTATTAAAACCTATAGACACAAATGCAATTTAGGTTTTGCCTTCTTTGTACACAAAAATGAATTCTAAATGGAGTAAAAAATCAAAATCATTAGCTATAAGAATATATAAATGAATGTGTTTAAAATTTCTGGGTAGGGCAGGCCTTTCTAAATCAAAGAATTAGGAATTACAAAAGAAAAGATAGATTTAATTATATTAACATAAACAGAAAACCCCAAAAGCTCAGATATGCCAAATAGCAATAAGAGTAAATAAAGCAGGAAACCAGGACCAACCAGAAACCATTGACTTAATCATATTGAGACCCTGTGCAAATCGATAGAAAAATGAGCAAAACATAATTCGTAGGAGAAAAACATATTTCTAATAACATTTGCATTTCTAGTACCCTAATATATAATGAGATATGCTGTGTTTGGAAAAATATATAATTTCCAATTCTACTAAGGCTGCAAGGAAGATGGGAAGTTTTTTACACTGTTGGTGGGGTAAAAATTGTTACTACCTTTCTGGAAAGCCATTTATAATATGTATTCAGTTTAGAGCCCCCAAAACTATTCATACTTTGACTCCATTTTTAGAGAATTGTGTTAAGGAAAGAGATTCAAACAAAGATTTCTATATGAAGACTTTGTCACTTGGGTTTCTGGTAATAGTCAAGTAAAAACAATCAAATAAGAGTCTAATACTAGAAAATAGTTAAATAGTTTATGGTGCATCCATTCATAGTGTAGAGTATATTTAGCCATTGATTTTTTTTTAGAAAAAATTTTAATGGAGAAGCATTTGTGATTTAATGCTTATATTTTAAAGCAGGCAATAGAACTATATAGAAATGTAATCTTAAATGTGTAAATGTATTTACTAAATAAGTATCTCCAGAACAAAGTACTAGTAAAAAGTACCACAAAAAGGTTGGGCATGGTAGCTCATGCCTGTAATCCTAGCACTTTGGGAGGCCGAAGTGGGAGGATCACTCGAGGCCAGGAGTTTGAGACCAGCCTGAGTAAATAACAAGACCCTGTCTCTACAAAAAATAGAAAAATTAGCCAGACGTGGTGGTATGCACCTGTAGTTCCAGCTACTTGAGAGGCTGAGGCAGGAGGATCACTTGAGCCCAGGAGTTTGAGTTTGCTGTGAGCTGTGATGATGCCACTGTGCTCTAGCCTGGACAACAGAGTGAGACCCTGTCTCAAAAAAGAAAATAATCAAAATGTTAACAGTGATCATATCTGAGAGGTAGGATTATGGGTGAAGCTTCTTTTCTTCATACTTATCTGTAATTTCATAATTTATAATGAATGTTATATGTTAATTAGAAAATATGCTTTTAAAATAATATATTTTTTGACATTCCTTAAACTCAAGCAAATTGATTAGAGGAAATTAAATATATTCAATTTTATTTAGGAAGAAGAGCTGAGAAAAGCCATTTTAGTGGTGTTTGCAAATAAGCAGGACATGGAACAGGCCATGACCCCCTCAGAGATGGCAAATTCACTTGGGTTACCTGCCTTGAAGGACCGAAAATGGCAAATATTCAAAACATCAGCCACCAAAGGCACTGGCCTTGATGAGGCAATGGAATGGCAAGTATCACATTTCCAGAAGCCATCTGTGCATTTGTGTTCACAACTGTGCACACCCACGTGGCATTTTCCTTTAGTCTTAAGGATGAAATTTAGATTTACTTAAGCTTACCACATAAGTTCCTCCAGCCTTTTCTCCCACCAGTCTTCATGTTCATCTGCCTTTATTTCAGCCATACCTACCTGATGACAGTTACTTAGATAAGCCAGCTCTTTGCCAGTTTTTAGCCTTTCCCCTGCTCAGCTCACCCTTGCAATTCCTTATCCTTCAGGACTTAGGTTAAGGTTCTCTTCTTCTCGAGAACCTTCCCTGATGTCTCTCCATTCCCACTGCCTTACCACACAGTTAGATGCCTTGTCATGGATCAGTGGCATAGTACTTGTTACACTGTCTTGTAATTGATTTGTGCATCTACTCATTATCAGCTCCTTGAGGACTGACTAGTTTTTACCTGAGTCATCCACATGTAACCCAGCAGTAGTAGCAGTCTATTCAAAGCACAGACAAATTCACAGCTTAAAAGACCCTCACAGAAATTGAGTCCATAACCTTGATCATTTTAAGTATTTTGGAATCCACCTCCAGTATATAATCTATATTATAAATGATCATGCTTTATACTTAAAAGTTAATCTTAAGAAACTGTTCATTTTCTTACAGGTTGGTTGAAACATTAAAAAGCAGACAGTAATTCAATCCCTTCAGCTCCTCTGAAACTAAGGGTACGTCACCTATCACTTTGGAAACAGTCAAGTGTTCTGTACACTACTAAATGTTAAAACTATATGATTGTTGGCATATACTGAACTGACTGCAATGTTTGTAATAAATACGAAAAATAAGCATTTGGTTGGAGAGGTAACTCAATTGAATCACCTGAATGTTCTGTGCAATGTAAAATATTCCTTCCTTGCTTTCTTGTGTTAAGGCATATATTCTATTTGTATGGAATTCTTATTCTGATATAGTCCTATTAAAGAATGCACTCTTGTTGGGGGAAAACCCTGCTATTTTTGAATTAGTAGTTGCAGCTTGTTTGTATAAACACTAACAAATATCTTAACTCAGATTTTTTTCTCTTAAAATGATGAATTAAGTCTTTCCAAAGATTAGACTCAATAGAGTAGGCTAGGAACATAGTGTGCATAATATAGTCTTAATCTGCTTAACCGACCACTTCTTATTAAACTGTTTCATTTAAAAGCTTTTGGTTATAGGCATGACTATTATTTTGGTGGTTGAACTTTACTGACTTATCTGTAATTATCATTTTATAGTACTTTATAGTTGTCAAAAAACTTTTACGTATATTGACCTTGTGTCCTAGTTGATCTATAAGGGCACCCTGTGAGGTAGGTAGGACAGGTTACAGTTCTTCACTTTATGGACATGGACCCAGGGTTCTGATAAACCTATCAACCGGCTTGCCCAAGGTCACCTGCTAGTGAAGTGGGAATAGGGCTCAAAGTAAGACTTTTGGGTTGGAAGCTTGACTGATAAACTACACTGTATATTCCTGAAAACACCAACATCAGCAACACAGATAACCTAACTCTCAAATACAATTATGCTAGTAAAAGTAGTCACAGTAGATTCAAAATAATGTCTATAAACTTATTTCTCTATACTAGAAGTGATCAAGACATAGTGAAAACAACCCTAAATGGTTATGTTTGATGGAATTTACAACACATTAGAGAGAAAAATTGACGTTAAATAAAAAAAGATCTATTTTAAGAAGCATTATAAAAGATGTCTTTACTGTCTTTCATTCCTTTTATCTACCTGTAATTGGACATGTAAAATTAATTGGTTAAAAGTCAAAACCTTATTGATTCTACAGAGAGAAATTAAGCATTCTTTTAAAAATCAGGCTTACTTCTAGGCAGTAAGTTTAAAAACCAATTCATGTTCAGAGGAACTTTTCAAACTACCAGTCACCACGGGATCAGCTATAATGTGAGAAGTAAATATAGTCCTTAGTAATTACTAAAATTAGGGGGAATTGTTTTCACTTAAGTTGGGACAGCCAGCATTTTAAAACTTAGGTGCTGGTAAAGAGAGTGTAATACCATTGTTCCCCTCAGGCCTCAGGAACACTAGGGTTCATTTCCTTGCCCTTACCATCCTAGATGTTGGCCTCTAGCCTCTTCCAGACAATGAATTATGTTCATTGTCTTGGCTCCAGTGAATGCAGCTTTCTCTTCACCTGTGGGACTCTTACTCTTCTTGTTCATCCCCAGTACTCATGCCTAATTCTCTAATTTTGTCTTTTTTGGAGACCTTCCTTCAGCCACAAGTGTTCCAGTGCAACTAATATTACTCCTGAGGAGCAGAGACTGTCATTTTCATATTTATGTCCCCAGTATCCAGTATGGTACCTGGCACATTATGGCACTTCAGATTATGTTCATGGTTGAAATAGTAGGATATATGTTTGTCAGCTAGGGAAATGGTACTTCTGCAATTTACACTTGGGTTCCCTTCTGGTCAGTGGCACATTGTTGGGAAATGCTAGATCAAGGATGCAGAAAACAAATTCACTTAAACCCTGAGGTGTAAGGCTTGTACAGGTGGCTCCGCAGTTCAGGAGAACTGCAAAAAATAGAAGGATGGGGAAGTAAGGTCGTGGCAGGCGGACCTGGGCATGTAGTCCTTGCAATCTTGAATCCTGAGGGTGTGAAGCTGTCCCAAAGGTCTGCACTTGGATAATTCTGATCCCTCTGGTTCATCACAAAGAACAGGATGGGACAAAGCAGGTGGATACTTAATAGAGTATAAATTACAAGGTCTTCTCTAGCAGGAATCAGTTGTACAGGTATGCTACCAGGGTTTGAATGTTGATATTTACAAAGTAAATCTGAGCATTGTTTTGTGAGAAGCCTGATAATGGGGAAGCACCAAACCTGAAATCAAAACACGAGTTCTCGGTGCAAATGCCACTCCTTCAGTTTCTTTTCTGTAAAATGAGACCTGGACGAATGATACCAAAGGCTTCTTTCAGCTGTAACATTCTGTTTTATAATTGGTTGATAGTTGTGCTGTGTCTTATTGTCACACTGAAAAAAAGGAGACATTGAGAGTGGTGCAATTACTGCTGTTATCTGAATACCTGAGATGCACTTTAAACTGCTGAAATGTAAGCTCTTTGAGGGCAGGGACCATGTCTTATTTACTGTTAGTATCCCTTGCATCTAGTGTGGTGCACTTGACACATAGTAGGCACTCAATAAATATTTATTTATTAAAAACAAAAGACGTGCTCAATATCCCTGATATATTTGTTCTTTCTGATCTTTACCTTAGTATTTTGTTTTTTGATTTTAAAATTTTTATGAAAATAATACATTCACTTTAAATCACTTAGAATTAATTAAAATCAGCCTACCAAGATGCCCGTTTATCCTTTTGTCACATTACAAAGCCCTTAGAAGGGTGAGAACTCCTGTTTAAGATACAAACTACATCAAAGCACAGATGCTGAAGTGAATGTTTGAACATTTGATTCCTATGTCACATGCTGTCATAGTCTAAGCCCGTAATTACAAATTATAAAGCACAGACTTTAAATCCTGGGTTTGAATTATGACTCTGCCACTGACATTCTCCGTCACCTTTAGCATGTTATTTACTCTGAGTCTGTTCCTCACCTGTAAAATATGAACCAATTTTAGGAATCTCTCAGGAATGCTATGAACATTAAGCAAAATGTATGCAAAATGCTTGGCACATAGGATGGATTCTTTCTCCCCACCCCCTTCCATATATATTGGGCACTAAAGAATGTTGCTTCCACATCAAGTGTAGAGTGAGGTAAAAGATGCCATATGGGTGAACACTTATTACCATTTTGGTAGTAAATATTAAACCTTAAAAAAGTAATTACTGGCCGGGCACGGTGGCTCACGCCTATAATCCTAGCACTCTGGGAGGCCAAGGTAGGAGGATCGCTCGAGGTCAAGAGTTCAAGACCAGCCTGAGCAAGAACAAGACCTCATCTCTATAATTTAAAAAAAAAAAAAAAAAAGAAAAAAGTAATTACTAAAGTTCCAAAAAGCCACTTGTTTTCTTTGTATTAACACTTTAATTTTAATAATTAATAACTTTGTATTAATGTGTTTTGGCCACACATTAGAAAAACATTTTTATTATGAAATATTTGATATACACAAAGTAATGTAGCTGGAAGTAATAAAGCATAATAATATGAAAACTTGGGAGCCCAACATCAAATCTAAGACATGTAACATTATTAGAATTGTTCAGGCCCCGCCATACGCTGTCTCAATCCTATTCCTTCTCAGAAGTACCTCTATCCTGAAAATTCTGAAATCATTCCCTTATTTTTTTTCTATAGATCATGTATGTATACATATCCAGATCCCCAAGTTTTCCCAAGTTTATTACAGTGATATTCAACTCTATTTCCCTATGACTTTCTTTTTTCTTCTATTCAACAGTGTTTCTAGGATTCATCTATATTGATGTATGTAACTAGCTGATTTTCAATACTGTATTTTACAGTATGAGTACACCACTTTACTTATCCAGTCTCTTGGGGAAGGTCATTTGGATTGCTTCTAGTTCTTGAATTTTATCGATGGTTCATGAACGTTCTTGTACCTGTCTTCTTTGGATCCATGGTTCTAAGTTTCTCTCTGAGTGTAACTGCTGGATCAGGGAGTGTATACCCACCTTCAGGTTTACAAGATGATGCCAAATTGCTTTCCAGAGTGGTTTATAAGGCTCCACTATGCTTGCCAACACCTGGTATTGTCACCCTTTTCAATTGATGGGTTTGAAATGGAATTCCATTCTGATGTTAATTTGCATTTTCCTAATTACTAATGAGGTTGAATACAGGAATGATTCAAAATATTTTTAACAACTAGACATAGCTGGTGCAGGAGAACCCCTACTAGTCCAGATCTTAATCTTTTAACTTTTAGAGTGTGAAGGTACGAAGTCTAGGGACTCAGGTAGCCAGGGTAGCACTTAGGGGTCTCCAGGCAGTGCCTACTTACCAACTGGTCCATAGTACTTTAGTATTTAAGAACTGGTACAGCCGTATCAGCCAAATGTTAATGTTTATAGGCCATTTATGTTTCTTCTTTTGTGCAATGCCTATTTTTGTTTTCTTAATTTTAACGAAGTAGAATTTATCACATGTTCCTTCTCTAGATAGTACTTTTTGTGTTTGTCTTTTGATATCTGACATGGCAAGCCCTTTATTCTGTTCTTTTTCTGTAAACAGTTCACACTATTCTTGGCTTGTTAACTTCCATATAAACTTTAGAATCAGCTTGTTCCGCTAACATGAAGAACTCTTTTGGGATTTTGCTCAGATACACATTTAACCAAAGGGATCAACTTGGGAATAACTAGCATCTTATGATACTGAATTTTTCCTATCCATGAGTATTGGTCACATTTCTTCATTTGTGCAGATCTTTCTTAATGCCTTTTGACAAAGTTTTAGAATGTCCTTCATAAAGGTATTGTAAATCTTTTGTTTGATTCATTCCTAACTTCTACATTTTTTTCTTGCTATTTTAAACTGTATCTTTTTGTTTAAAAATTATGCTTTAAACTCTATTGCTAGTGTCACATGCTTTTTAGACAAGTGAGGATAAAGCAGTAGTATGAAACGTTTTAATTTTAAAAATATAGTATGATTACATTAAACTATATATATTATACAATCTATGCCAAAGTTTAATTTAAATAATAAAACCTGCTATAATTTCAGACTAGCAGAATACACCAGAAAGCTCATACTTTGGGGCAAGTTGAGAGAGTATAAACTATACTTGGGTATTAGCACAGGGAGACATTACTCCACCATTGCTAAATCTTTCAGGCTGTGGCTTTTTTGTCTCTTGGCCTTATAGCCTGGACGCAGGAACTCTATCTTCCTCTTCTTTGCTTCACTTTTATTTTTGTGTCTCTTCAGCTTTTTCTTGGCAGCAATATCAGGATTAGTTACAAACTTAAAAAATAGAATAGAAATTTTATATTACTTATACAGTAAATGTTAAACCAATAAAAATCAAATGCAGAAAATGTACCACCATTTTGTTTACCTTTAAACATCATAAATGTAATACAGGCCCACTGAAGAAAATCTGGAGCCCCAGCTGTAAAGTCCCCGCCTCTCAAACCTTTAGTCCTCCCTGGGTATAAGTGTGACACACGCATGCACACCCCTGATTAAAAAATAGTTATTAAGCCCAGTGAACATGCCGTGTTTTCAAACAGCAAACTTACCTCCATAGCCTTCCTCTTTTTCCGGAGTGCCCTTTTCTCACTAGCCTGTTTCTGTACAGAGGCAAAGGCTAATGAGAAGCTCTCAAGCCCAACCAGCTTTTTGAGTAATTCTATGATTTCCTGGGATAGATTCTTCAGTACAGGATCTAATCACATACAAAGAGCAATGATCAGAGACATCAGGTGGGAAAGGACACATTTGAACAACAAAATTGACAACATATAACATTTAAACTCCTGCAGCATTATCAATGTTACTGCAACACTAAATACTGATCCCAAACTGGCCCCTGTGTTTCTGAAATGGGAAAACCAGCAGAAGTGCTGAATACAGCACTCCCAGCCACCACCTCATCCAGGCTACAACAAGAGACTGGAGACCACGAGGCCTACTTCCCACTGGAAACCTGGCTCCGAAGACATTAAAGTAATTTGAGACCTTGGCAGAAACGTTTCGGGTTACCTTTGTTTACCTGGCACAGTTCTGTGCAGATGGGAGAAAAGGTAAGAGAGCATCTCAAGCCCCTCTGTAACTCAGGGGGCACAGAAGCTTAGCTCTGCGCACAGTCACTTTTTTGGCTTTTTTTTTTTATTATTTATAAAAGACTCCTTTGAGAAGCTGACAAAAGCCATGAGCTCCCACCCTTCCCTGCCCTTTTACCCCACAAATGGAAATAACTCCAGATTATTATTGCATTCAATTTCAGGGGAGCTCAAGACATCTGTATAAGATTGCAAGCTTCTTGAAAAATGGGCCTTTTCCACTTTTGAACCCCCAGTGCCTGGCAAATACTAGGTGCTCATTAAATGTTG
Source organism: Lemur catta (assembly GCF_020740605.2). Taxonomy (NCBI): domain Eukaryota; kingdom Metazoa; phylum Chordata; class Mammalia; order Primates; family Lemuridae; genus Lemur; species Lemur catta. The sequence goes on from NC_059133.1 coordinate 19,086,977, forward strand.
GCTGACCCAAACTGAATCAGACTTGAACCTGACTGTCAGCAGCTCCAACCTTGCGAAATTTTCCGCTAAGAGCAAGGAAACTTCTCTTAAGTTGACTGAAAAAGCTCCTGCTTTGATATTCACTTCATTACTTTACCTCCTCTCTTTCCAACTCCTAATTCTCTCTTTTCTTATTACCAACAATTAATATCCATGAGGGAAATGTATCAAATGTACCAGGCAAGGCAAGAAAAGAAAAAGAGGAAACATTAAAATGATATTTTAAAACTATTTCATGTAAAAATGATAAATGTATATATTTTTGCCTTAAACAGAATTTAATGACATTTTGTTGTTCATTATTGCTCATAGCACTATGAGGTTTAGAACCACCCCAGACCATGGTTTTCTTTGAATATTTAATCTACGCTTAGGAGCAAAACATATCTTTTAGGAGAGAAACATTTAGGAAAAAGCAAATAGAAGAGGATGATCAAATATAAATATGCCTATTTGTTGGTTAGTAATTATCTTGACACCTCACAAGTTTTCTTTTTTAAAACAAACTCTGGCAGGGAGGGAGGAAAAAAAGGGAGAAGGAAATATTCAAGAGGGAAGTTATGAACCCTCATGTGCAAATATTCAGGAGAACAGAGGCAGCAGGGTTACCTTGCTCTGAATAGGTGCTGTTCAGTTCTCGAAACAAAGGAGCTATGATCACTGGGAGATACGGCTTTACCTTGTCTATCCCAAGGTCCATCGCTACAGCACCGAGAAACTTAAAGATGCATGTTCTCTGAAAGTACAGATCAGTTTTCATTTGAAATGTTTCTCTTAGCACTCATTCATACGAACACAGCACTAATTTAGAAAACAAGGCTCAGTCTATTTTGGGACAGATGTTATTAATGCAGTTTGGAGTTCAAAAGGTAAAATTTCTGGGGACTTAGGAGGATCACTAATACCATTAAAATAATTTTTTAAAAATATAAATACTTTCAGTCATTCTGTGCATTCATCATACCTTTAAGGGGTTTCTAGGTGAATAAGCAGCCTCTAGTTTTGCTATCCGGGATAACTTTTGGATCAACCACAGCAGCGTGGCTGGTTTGCTGTGTTCTTCCCTTGCCTCTTCCTTCTCTTCTTTGTCAAACTCCGACTTTTCATCTGCACAGGCCTCAGATTCTTCTATTGCTTCTCTGGCCACACCGTCTCCTTGTTTTTCCATGCCTTCTTTTATCTCACCTTGCTTATCCTCGGAATCAGGTTCCAGTAAATATAAGACTTTGGCCACAAACAACAAATTCTTAACAATCTTTTTTAACAAAAAGGGCAAGGGAGAGAAATTGAACTTTAATTTTGAAACAAATAAGCTTTGTTAGAGCATAAGCTAAAATAGGTATTCCACCACTAGAAAATAAAAAGAAACAACTGGGTTAACACAAACCCCAGGACTCACTAACCCCAAAGGGGTTAATAACCAGGACTTAATAACCCCAAAGGACTATTAAGTTGATGATGGCTCCATTTTTTGATAAGTTCCTTCTTACAGTGTGTCCAAACCCATTTCTATGTAACTTTGATCCCTTTAAAGTCCCACAAAATAAGTAAACGATTTTGTTCTGGACCCTCCATTTACATTTTTAAAAATTTATTTCTATTTTTTTTAGAGACAAGATCTCATTCTGTTGCCCAGGCTGGAGTGTAGTGGTGCGGCCATAGCTCACTGTAACCTCGAGTTCCTGAGCTCAAATGATCCTCCTGCCTTGGCCTCTAAGAGTGCTAGGATTATAGGTGTGAGTCACTATGCCTGGCCACCATTTATATATATATATTTTTTTAAGAGACAGGGTCTCTGTTGCCCAGGATGGAATGCTGTGGTGCGATCATAGCTCACTGCTACCTTGAACTCTGAGGCTTACGTGATCCCCCCCGCCTGAGCCTCCTAAATAGCTAGAACTACAGGTATGCGCCACCACCCCAGCTAATTAAAAAAAATTGTTTTTTAGAGATGAGTCCTCACTGTGTTGCCCAGGCTGGTCTCAAACTTTTGGGCTCAAGGGATCCATCCTCCCACTTCAGCCTCCCAAAGTGCTGGGATTATAGGTGTAAGCCACTGTGTCCTGTCTTTATTGGTTAATTCTAAATGGAACAAAGAGTAATCCAAACATAAATGCCAGAGTTGACCAGACATATATGTATAATTGTACATGTATTTAATAGTATGTCTACATTTCATCTAATTCAACAACAAATGTATGCCTATTCCTAGACTACTGGTTGACTATCAGTCCCTTCTATTAAACTGGGAGAACTACAATTTTTACCTGTTCTCCTAGAGACTGATCCAAGAATTTGGAATGCAATTGATGGCAAGAGGCTAGAGAGATACTTTTCATCTGTGAAAAGAAAACAGACATTGGCAGACACAACACAGGACATTTCTGGTTGTTTTAAAAACTAAACCTAATAACTAACCATAATACAACTGATACACAAGATTTGGCTCTGAATGACTAGCTGTATAGATCTACAGAGAAAAGGTTCATAGCCAGAAATTGTGTAATTGTTCCCTTCTACCTGCCCTAAGCATTACAGCCCAAAGAAATGGGATACTTCCACACTCTAAGGAGATACAAGTAATAATCCCCTAGAATATTAGCAGAGCACTTTGCAACATTCTAACATTTTTTTTTCTTCCTCTTCCATCCTTCACTCATTCACTATTTATGGAGTTCCCACTATGAGCCAGGCATTGTGCTAGGCCCTGGGAAATCAGAGACAGATATATCATGGTCTCCACCTAACACGTTCATGAACATGATCTCATTTAGTTATCAACAAGGTTATGAAGGAGGCAGGACAGACAGTATTAATCACATTTGCCAGTGTTGACAAAGAGCTTATACATATAATGGAAGGTGGGCATGATGAATAAGCAAATTAGAAGTCTGACTGGACTCGTGGTCTAAAAATTATCTTTGAAAAACCTTGGCCTTGAGGGTGACCCCTCTCTGGTTACTAACATTCCTATTGATTCATATGAGAAACAAGCTGTAGGAAGAGCTTCTCCCAAGGGTCAGGCCAAAGATAGTTACATGAACCAGAATGAACATCTCACACAGGTTACAAAGGAAGGAAAAGGTTTTAGAGAAAACCTTACCTTTTGGTCAAGATCACTTGTTAGGAACCTGACCGCTACAGGTTCTGAGAGTTTCTTTTTAGTCTTTTTGGTATTCCATTTTTGAATAAGCTCCTCTGGCTGGCAAGAGGCAAAGAGCAATCCGAAAATCTGGGCTGCTGTGAGCCACACCCAGTTGTGTGGGTGTCTCAGGTGAGAGTGCACATGACCTAAGGGAACCAAAAAGAATTCTCAGATGTCTCAGAGCTTCCCTGACTCTTTGGTGACAAATATGACTAATTTACACATTTACTGAGTATCTATTATATTCTTGGAATAGGGAACTGAAGTTGAACAAAATATACCAGAGGCTAGGAAGAGGGGTGGGGGAATGAAGACAGGTTGATTAATGAGTATAAAAACACAGATAGAAGGAACAAGTTCTAGTGTTTGGAAGCACAGTAGGCTGAATATAGTTAACAACAGTGTATTGTATATTTCAAAATATCTAGAAGATTTAAAATGTTCCCAACACAGATGATAAATGTTTGAGGTGATGGATATCCTAATTACCCTGATTTGGCCATTACATATTGTATGCATGTATGAAAATATCACATGTACCCCATAAATATGTACAATTTTATGTATCAGTTTTTAAAAAAAAGATGAACAAAATAGTCCCTGCTTCCCAGAAGCTCACAAGGAGCTAGGGAGAAGTGGGGTGGAGACACTGAACAACTAGAAAACCAACTCTTAGCTTGGGAAATGACATTAAAGGGGTATGAACAAGCCTAAAAACAGACTTATTCCCTAAGAACTAGTTTCAGATTCAAGGGAGATAAGGTGGCATTAACATTTACATTTTCTAAAGTGATTAATGTAAATATGTAAATAGATACACATTTGTTTCCAAGGATTAGTGAAATTTATGGTTCCAAATAGCTGCCTGGAAAGCTATCATTTATTGAAGGCTTTTTATGTGCCAGGGACAGGCTAAGTGTGTTACATATATTATCTCATTTAGATTTCACAATTCTGTGAGGTTGGAATTGTCATTTTCATCTTACAGATGAGGAAACGGATGTTTCAGAGAGACTGAGTGATGTGCCAAGTGATAACAGGCAGAGCCAGGCCTGGGCCCCAGCTTGATCTTACCCCAAAACTCCTGATTCTTCAGTGTTAGGCTATATGCTATTCTTCATAAACCACGCTTGAAAAGTACAGTTAAAAGGTCTTATAATGTGGGTATCAGGGAACAGGATAGATTAACTGTGTCATACCTAAGTTTTAGTCTCTGCTGCTATATTTCATGAAAACGTTTTTACTTTTGTTCGCTATGAACCTTTGTAACAATCTGCCCATGTCTTAGTGGAGCCAAACCAGAGTAGGTCATACAGTAAGCTTACTTCTCACCAAATCCTGAGTTCTAGCTCCTAAACCAGGTGGGCACTTTAAACGCTCATTCCAATGTCTATGTTCCACTGACTAGGCAAAATTGAGCATGTTAAATTAAAAATTCTGGGGTCTTATTTTTTATTTAGAGAGTGATATACAGTTATGCATTAAATGACATTTCAGTCAACGACAGACTACATATATGACAGTGGTCCCCCTAAGATTATAACACAGTTTAACACTACTCATAAAAAAAGATTACAACATGTACCATATTTTTACTACACTTTTTCTATGTTTAGATACACAAATACTTAAAATTGGCTCCAGTATTCAGTACGCTAACATGCTATACAGGTTTGTGGCCTGGCAGCAATAGGCTATATACCACATTGCCTGGGTGTACAGTAGTAGGCTATACCATCTAGGTTTGTAAGTACATTCTATGATGTTCATACATGACGAAATCACTTCATGTCTCAGAACATAACTGCATTGCTAAGCAATGCATGACTGTACAATAACTGTCCCACAGAAGAAATAGTTTAATAAATTATGGCATATTTACACAATAGACTATCATATAGCTATTTAAAAGGATATTTACTTAGTGTGCTATAGTATAGTGATATGCTTACTTAGGTACAAACAGGATATAAAACTTTATATGGAACTAAGCAACATCTCAAAAAATCCTTTGTTCATTTAATAAAAAGAAAGACTGGGTGGAAATACAGATCACGTGTGTGTGTGTGTGTGTGTGTGTGGTGTATTGCATACACACCACACACACACACCACACACACCAAAACAACACGTTGTACACTGAAAATATAGATAATTTTTACTCGTCAAGTATACCTTAATAAAGCTGAAGGGAAAATTAAAAAAGGGAACAAAAGAGAAATATATACCAAATTATGATTAAGTAGCAAGCAGGACTTTGGGAATTTTTTTCCTTTCTTTTATTGCCCCATAGTTAATACTTTTTACTTATGAAGTCATAAATATATTTTTTTCAGAAAGACAATTTTCACTGTAATCAACCTGATAGGGCCTTTAAAATTTTTTTTTTTCATGGACTTTTCCCTTGACATTAATTATATACTCTCTGAAGTATTCACATTCTAAATTCCCAAAACTATTTTCAGTAATTCCATCACAACAAATGTGTTTGTTTTTAGATTTAAATAAAAACGAAATACTTACTCCAGATTTTACTCAAAGTCTCAGAGGGCCTGGTAAACTGAATAATATTACATTCCTTGATGAGTTTCGTTATCAATGTAAGAAAATTAAACAGAAGCCTATCTGTAGCTTTTTCTTCAGCCTCTTCCATGATCTAAAAATGGATGTAAGTTAATTAAAGCAACAATTTGAAATTATCGGATGGACATTTTTACTCCAGCATGTAAATCTGCACCAGAGTGTCTCAACTTCACCACTACTGACATCTTGTGCTGTGGGGCTGCCATGTGCCCTGCAGGACATTCAGCAGCATCCCTGGCCTCTCGACCCACCAGATCCCAGTAGCACCCCCCACCCTCCAGCTGCACAATGGACAATGTCTCCAGAGTTTGCCAAATGTCCCATGGGGGGCAAAATTGCCCCAGTTGAAAAACTTTAATCTTTATATACTATGGAAGATAACTTACTTTATACCTTATTTTTAAAAGAAGTTCTAACTGCATTGAATGTTTGCTTTTATTGATAAAGTTTTTCGAACACAAATAATATTTAATCTATTAGCTATACCACCACAAGTAAAACTGTAAAAGTTAGCAAAAGCTTTATTCCCTAGCAAATTACTTACATCTTTGAAGTTTTCTGGATCAATTTCCTTTTCGACCACAGGAAGGACAGTTTCAAGTCTTCTCCCAAAATCAACTCCTTCACTTTCCACAAACAAGCCACAGATCAAGGCAGCGAGTTGTCTATTTAAGCGCTACCAAAAATAAACCACCACAGGACAATGTCAACAGGAGTTGGGAGGCCACTTTCAAAATTATAAAATGAAGGTGGGCCTTATTTTGTCCTCAACATTCAGAAACAATAAAAAATATTTCTTTCTGATGCCAGAAATCAGTAAAATATGGAGTTTTGATAGCTAATATACAAAGTGGAAAGAAGTCTTATCCTTATCCCCAAATCATGTGGGTATGAAACAAATTAGTCATTAACATTGGACACATGTTGTTTATATTCCACAAAGATGGGCCAGTGATGTTGGTCACAGAATCAGCAAGTGGATAGAATGATAAAAATTACATTCCAGAAACTGAGTAAGCAAAATTGGAAACAAAGGCTGCTTAAGTAAATTATAATATGTTCACATTGTGGAGTACTTTGCTAACATTAATAAAGTAGTAGGAATACAAGTGGGTTTCACGTTACTTTTTATTAACTTCTTATGCTTTCCAAAACTTTCTACCTTAATGGGTATGTAGAAAAAACAATGAATACATTATTTGCATAATCAGATAAAAATAAAGCTATTTGGGAAAAACCAATTCAACAAAGTATAATATACATTCTTATTTGAAGTATGAACACCAAAAGCTAAGGCTTGTCACTGAACTATGGCTAAAAGCAATGCTAACCTTTTTTGCTCCAAACCAGGTGGTAACCATATCAAACAGCCAGTCTTTTTTCTCGAGGTTGATTTTACAGAGTAAGGATTTGACTGTCATGGAGGCCATCTTTTTGCACGTGGCAGAGTCATCATTCACCATCATTAGACAAAGAGGAATAAAGAACATTCCGCAATTCTCATGGAGTAGTCCCTAAAAGAAAGGAGGCATCTGTGAGCACACTCAGGATGGAATTCCTACAGATGCTCTCGCAACCAAGGACTGACGGCTCCCAGGGCTCATGGGGAAACACAGCTGAAGAGCCTGTCTTTGGGATCACAGTACCTGAGGGAATGTGTCAAAGAGATAGGTGATCATTTCCAAGGTGGATTCTCTCCCAGTCTCGTGTTCATAACTAGGGCAAGGACATTAGATAGATTTGTTAGTATCTTTTAAATTTACCAATAATTACTTAAAAAGTTTAAAATATTGTATCAAGGTATCAGTCTGTTTCTTAAAAAATGGAAAACACTCCATTTCCCCAATTCTAATGTTTGTATATGTATCCATGAGGCTACTGTGCAGTTTTAAATGTAATTTTGTTAGATTTTTCAACATTCTCGTAAGTGTGGACTCTTAAGACAATGAATGGTCAGACTAGATTGAAAAGCAACTTACGGAACTGCTATATGAAGCCATGCACAATGTTTGATAATCAAGTCAACGAGTCATACAATAGCATCCTCAATGAATGTGCCACCGTGTTTAGGCTTTGCCCTTTTCAAGTCAGCTGCCATATTAAAGAGAAAGAAGAAACTACCCCCCTGCCCCTGTATAGTTAATGGTTTACACTTACTTCAGTTGAGCAAGCAGGAATTCCAAGTTTGGTCTCAATTTGTCACCCAGGGGATAGTCAAGAATATATTTCAGAAAAACCTAGGAACAAAAGTCACACAGATGATTATTTGGATCCGGTCTGTAGGTTTCCTAAGCTGCTTTCTGGGACACACTGGTAGGTTTTAAAAACCTTTCAGAAGGGCAATCAAACAGGCCTTCCAATGGACTCCAGCCAAGTCTGCCTACTAAGTCAACAATAACCATGACCTTTCCTTTCTCCCACTCATTTATCCAGGTCCTGCCCTTTGTGTCCAACTGAGTCAAATACTGGCCCACCCCTGGCACGGCTGTTTAAGACTCCAAATCTAAGCTTGCTGATCTTGCTGATAAGTGTGTAGTTTGGTGGACTGACTGTGGATGGTGGTTCAACCCTGTATCTCCCCTTCAACAGGAGTAACACTATGGTGATAATATTAATACTGCTAAAATAACTAATACATTAAAAACTTTCTATGTGCCAAGCACTGTGTTAAGTGTTTCTCAGTTAAATCTCATCGCTCCCTTAGGAAGTACGTGATAGTATCCCGTTTTATAGCTGAAGAGAATGAAGTTGGCCCAGAGAGAATAAGAACACTGCTCATGTGACAATACCAGAATTCCATGCCTAGTCTGTGTCCAAAGGCTGCATTTTCAAAACACTATAGTGTTCAGCCTCCTTTATCAATAAACTGACAACTAAGAGACATCATTAAACTTCCAAGGTCTGCTTCTTCCTTAGCCATAAAATGGGGATGCTGTTTCTTTTGAAGGGCAGTTCTAAATACAGGTGATGTATGTAAATGCTAGGCTATAGCAGCTGGTTCTCCTTCTTCCTAACAGTAGCCAAGCATATTTTTTCCAAGGACAAGGACATACTTCCTCCCTTCTACCCTGGCCTCCTCAGCAGCCCAAACCCACCTGCAACCCCAAGTCCATATTTCCAATTGATAACTTGCCACCTCTTGGGCACAATATGTGCTCATATTCGGGATGGGCAAATGTACAAACACAAATCTGATCATGTCACTCCTCTGCCTAAGGATATGTAAGGATATATAGCTCCTCACTATTCCTACAACAAGCCCCAAATCTCTAACAAGACCACGAGGTCCTGCCTGGCCTGGCTCCCCACCCCCAGCCCACTCACCTGCATTTTGCTCCCAACAAAACTAAGTTCTTACCCACCTCAAGGCTTCCCTTCCTCAGGTCTTTACTGTCTCTTCAGCTGGAATGCTAATTCTCATTCTTCCTTCAAATTTTGGCTTACCTGTCCATACTCAGGAAAGCCTTCCTTGACCTCCTACACTAGGATGCCTGAATCTCAGAATAAAGCAACAATATGACACAAAGTAGTCTTTAGAAGCAGCCAATGTTGACATCTCTCTACAGATATGGCAGGGCCCAACCTTTGCTACGAGAATAAGCTCTTTCTACAGACCTGTCGGCACTGGACTCTGGCAGGTTCACTTTGAGCAGAAATTGCCAACTTGGATACTTTCCTCATGACATCGTCAATTTCCGGGACCAACAACCTTCTTGATAAAATAGCCTGAAATACAAAAGGAACAGATATACTTATTTCGTGTGTTTTACTGCAGATGGACATAAGTAGACTTGATGCTAAAGTAGTTGCTGGCAGTTTTGAAACACAATGAAAGTATCTTCAAGAGAAAAAGAACATAATCTTAAAAATGGGTAAAACAGTGAATTTTATATTATGTATGTTTTACCATAATAAGAAAAAAAACCAATTTCCAATAAAATTTTCAATATGATAAGTAAAAATAGAGTACCTGTAATAGAGTACACAATTCTCTGGAAATGGTAATTCAGAGCTCATGTACAAACACTTTCATAAGTAGATAAGTTAGCTTGTAACTGACCCATCAAAATCATTAACAATTTTTATAAATTACTTAATTTTAGGAGTCTACAGCTAGTCAAAACATTATGTTCCACATTATTCTAAATTTCTGATGTGAGGCTCATAAACTGTAAAAGCCAACATTTTGGTGACACTCTACCTTCAGAAGACCAAATGCCGTGGCTTGTCTTGAAGTATCATAAATGTCCTCCTCAGCATATGCCAGTAGAACTTGGAGCTGTTTTTCAGTTATCTGGTAGGACCTGACTTTCTTGACAAGTATGGTCACACACTGCAAGGTACAATAGTGAAGTCAGCAGCCAGCACATCCCACAAGTCGGGATCCAGTGAAACGATAAGGACTTAATGTTAACACCCAGGTGTCCTTTTCTACACAGGATGTCAACCCTCTAGCCTCAGCAAATTATTCTAAAAACATGTGGACCAAGACCACTAAGGGCAATGGGGAAACTATCTTTGACGTTAACCCTGGTTCTGGCTTTCTCTAAGTGCAAATGAAGACATCTCACCTTGAAACAATTTACCACCAGGTGGAAGTTCTGGCCCCTGGCAGCCCCGAGTTTTGCATACTCCTTCAGCAAAAGGAAAAGGTGTTTCGTCAGCTTTTCCGCGTGTGTTTCTATGGAAGGCAGAGGGAACCTTAAGACCCAGATCAGGCATTGTAAAGCACTTGTGATCACCTGAAAAAACAAAACAAAACACAACTGTGAAGTGACCAAACCTAACAATACAGCACCTCAGGCTGTGCAGACTCTATAAATAATTGAGCTGAATAAATAAGATGCTGTGCCCAGCTCACTCTGGAAGAACTGTGCCCAAAGTGTAAGAAGATAAGAACGTTTCCTATGCCCTGTTGTAGAACTTACTGCTTATCCACAGCAGATGAAGGTAGATCATAAGGAAATAAGAAAAGCTGCTTACTTACCATAGTCCTACCCTATATGCACATTAATGATTTGGATAGGTTGGCAAATTTTAGGATTTCTTTTCTTTTTTGAAAAATACATCTTAAATGACTTTTCTATTTTCTAGAATGGCACATCAATGTGATCCATTCTTACTATGCTTATATTAGGTATACAAGGCACTCTGTTGGGTATTATAAATACAAAGAAAAAAGGACACCAACTCTGCATTTGAGCAGGTAAGTGGCTCAGAAATTAAGCATGCAAACAATTAACTATTGCTTACTATAGTTAAGTGCTATGCAAAGGATATGGAAAAAGCCTGCTGGGATCAAGTGATCATACAGAGAATCCCTGAACCTCTGAGGCCAAACCTTAGTGAGCACCTGCATCAGCTAGTTAAGCTCTGTCTACTATAACCCTTACTGCTCTGGCTGCTATGAGGGACCTCACTGGGCTGGATTAGATGAAGACAGATAAGAAGGAGCTTGGGAGCCAGAAAGACCTGGGTTTACATCCCAGCTCTGCAACTGACTATGTGTTTGACTCTAGATATGTTTCTTAACCTCTCAGCACCTTCATCTGTAAAGCAGGCGATATGAGAAAGTGGGAGAGTGTAGGCTTTGGAGTCCGACAGCCTAGATTTGTGACTAGGCCCTAGCTCTAGTTTTCTGATCTATAAAACAGAATCATTAGGAATATATGCCTCAGGGATTGTTATGAGAATGAGAGATATCTTTAGGATTGATAACACAGAATAGCAGTAGTGACAATGTTGACAATGATGATGATGATGGTGATGATAGGCATGAGGATACCACCATTCAACCTCATGAAGTTGTTGTGAGAATCAGATGAAATAATTAACATACCTAGGAAAGCTTTTAAAACTATTAAGTGCTATCCAAACATGTGGATTATTAAATTGGGAAGCAACTTAACGTAGGGAATAGAGGTGGTTCATGTCATAAATCCCTTTAAAAATTCAATCATGTCATGAAGCATGAGCCTAGGCATAAGTTCTAGGTATTCTGCACACACAGCTCTTATGCAGGCATGGATGCTCCAATATAGACTGCAAACCAACACTCACCTTCACATCCCTAGAACCCAGGCAGTTTATGAGGAGAGACACAAAAGGATCCAACATTTCCAGCACATGGTCACTTGAAGACTTAATCTTAGAAGTCTTCAGGCTCAGATGCAGCAGCTAAAAGATTTAAAAATTTAAAACATGAGTTGCCTATAAGACCAGATGAGTGGGGTAAATGCAAAACGATTTTGAGACAAACAAGAAATATTTAGATACTTCTATTTAAAATGATAAAAATTTTTAAGAAATGAGAAACTGGGAGAGTCTCAGTAAGTCAAGAAGGTGGGAGCTCACTCAGCAGCTGAGATGCTAAGTCCATTTACCAAATGGTTACTCAGTGTCTACTGTGATTCCAGGCACTGGCTCAGTACGCGGGACACAGCAATGACCAAGACAGACGTGATCCCTGTCCTGATGGATCTTAGCCATGAAGACAGACTCTAAGGAAAAGATTAAATACAAATGCAGGTTGCTTTCAGAGTTTTTGCAGGGAAGAGTGCATGGTGAGGTCCCAGGATAGGAAAGGGTGTGGTGACTTTATAGACCTGAAAGGACACTAGTATGGCTGGAATGAGTGTTGGAGTGATATGTCATGAGGCTAGGACCTTGCCGCCCAGACAAAGACTAGACTCTCTCCTAGGAAAAATCGGAGTCAATGAAGGGTTTTAAAAAGGAAAATAAACTGATCAGATTTGTGGTTTTTTTTTTTTTTTTTGAGACAGAGTCTCGCTCTGTTGCCCGGGCTAGAGTGAGTGCCATGGCATCAGCCTAGCTCACAGCAACCTCAAACTCCTGGGCTTAAGTGATCCTACTGCCTCAGCCTCCCGAGTAGCTGGGACTACAGGCATGCGCCTCACCATGCCCGGCTAATTTTTTCTATATATATTTTTAGTTGGCCAGATAATTTGTTTCTATTTTTAGTAGAGACGAGGTCTCGCTCTTGCTCAGGCTGGTCTCGAACTCCTGACCTCGAGCGATCCGCCCGCCTCGGCCTCCCGGAGTGCTAGGATTACAGGTGTGAGCCACTGCACCCGGCAGATCTGTGTTTTTAAAAGTTCGCCATCTTTTAAAAAAATTCAAAGTGATTTAGAGGTGCTCATTGGGAAAGCAACAGTAAAACCCTAGTAAATATTAGGTCAGAATCATTAATTCTGGGACAGTTATATCATCAAAGTAAGTGTAAGAAGAGATATATAGTAAATGGACCAGTGCACCTTTAAAAATACCTAGAGAGTTTATTTATAGTAAGGCACTTCCAGTGGAAGTGAGCAGTACTAGAAATTCAGCAGAGGATTAAAAGGTACGGACTCCCTGAAGGTAGTAAGTCTCATTTTAAGGTTTACTCTTACCCGAAGCCCAGACTCAATAAATATGTGCATATTGGTTTTCCTGCTCACAACAGCTTTCGGCCCTCCTCGGACTGGAGTTGGGGGGAGCAGAAGGCAGCTCTGGGGTGGTAGACGTGGGTCTGGGGCAGGGGCTACTGGATTTCTGTCAATCACATGGAACGAAAACAGGGGAAAGAGCAGTCAGCTGCATTCCAAAAAGTTTCTGTGGCCCTCTAAGGTTGATGAGGGCTCACCCTAAATAACGTGCCATTTGCTCAGGTTTTTCTCCCCCTTAACCCTAAGACACAGAAGAGATTATTAGGTTGTTGATCACGGTTACTAGTACAACCCTCAGAAATAGAGGTCAGATTGATAAATATACATTTAAATTAAGATGAACAGCAGCAAAAGGATACACCCTTTGTTTGACTTCTGAAAACAAATGCCAAGGAGTCTCTTAGAACACAGAAGCAAAATCCAAAAGAAGTTTACTAATATGTAAGGTATTTTAAAATCTTTGAAGGTCTAAATCTGTTTAATCAGAATAAGAGGTATATATTTAAATTCTATCCTAGCCTTGATTCAATAAATATTTAAAACAAAATGGTAGCAGAGAATGCCAAAATAATTGGCTGCCGTCACAGCTACCTCATTCACAAGAAAAACAATCTCATGTTGAAATGTATCATATCACAAAGTAGTACTATCTTACAAATCAGATGAACATATTAATAGTTTTTTTAAACTGAAGCAAATTATGAAAACAACCCACTGAATGGCTTATCAGAAACAAGCACCTAAAGGATAGTTTATTTATTTATTGTTTTCAAACTTACTTTTCTTTCTCTGTTAATAGGGGAAGATTTTCACTGACTAAACCATAACTGAGCAACAGAATGGATTCTGCTGTCATTTCCTGATTTACGATTAATCCTGCTATGATTCGGCGTAAGGTTTCGTGCACTTTCCGGGCCAGTTTTAAACTGGTGGTATTCTGTAAGATCTAAAGGCAAACATAAATGTCATGCTGAGATAACACAGAACTACACTTTGATACAGTTTTCAAACATAATGAGTTTTCTTTTATATAATATTTACTTTCTAATTTTTTTTCTAATTAAAAAAATTCCTAACATTTTAAACAGGCATAACATATAAAGTAAAAGTTACAGGTAACTTCAACCCCAGAGACAACCACTGGGCAGTCTGTTTGTGCATTTCTTCCACTCCCTCCCAGCTCTGTGTAGGCGAGGGCTCAGGGCACGCCGTCAGAGACAGGATGGGAGAAGTCCAAGTTAACGCCAACCCTCCAGATGCAATTAAAGGGGGCAATTTATAGGCACACACACACAATCAACAAAATGAACAGTCCCTATGCATAGGAAATCACGTGAATGAAGTCTGCCATGGCCAAGCCTCAGGGTTTGATACTGGTTAACTTATTGGAAACTCAGGATCATCCACTTTGGCAAAGCACTCAGCATTTCATAGCTATTATCTTGCATAAGACATAGTATTCATAACTTTCATTACTTTGAGGGATTTCATAATACACATCACAGACATATGTGCTTTGCTTACACTTTTTCATCCTCAAAACATATCTCACATTCTTAGATCAGGCTCAGATAAAACTAAATGCAGTCTAGGAATACGTATGAAGTTCATCTAGCACCAAAACATTTGGAATTAGAGTAATTCATGTCATTAGACAGTGCTTTTTGCTCTAGTTTCATACATAAAAGTGTAATAAAATGAACTAATAATATTTATTCAATGTTCACCCCTGCAATAGGCACAGAATAACAATAGGAAGGTGGGTAAATTATAGTTCCTGCTCTCCAGGAGGCAGAATGAAACCGTGGAAAGAATGTGAGCTTTGGATCAGAAAGATCTGGAACTAAATCCTGACTTTCCTCCTTTACTATGTCCCTTTCGACCTTCCCAAGCCTGTACTTTCTTATCTGTAAAATATAAGTACCATCAATCTCATAGGCTGGTTGTAAAGATTAGAAGAGATAACGTAGCAGTGGTTACAACATAATATATGTTCAATAAATGCCAGTTCTCTTTCGCTTGGCAATATGGGAGTGGCAATCTGATTCCAAAGTCTTGCCAATGTTTGTTTTTTCTAATTAAAAAATCTTAATAAAATTTCAAATATAGATATAACATATAAAGTAAAAGTTTCCCATAATTTCAGCCCCAGATGTCACCACTGTGCCTCTGGATTTCTTTACATTCTTAGCTGCTGACCAGACCTAGCTGTAAAATTCACCTGCGTTCATTCTAGCTGCCTTTCCTTTTTCATCTCAGAGTTTACATCAGGGACTATGACTCTTGGATTACAGCACTCAGGGCTGCCCTTTAGTGGCCCTGTGGTACTGGTGCCCTTGGCACCAAAAGAAATGGTGGGTGATCACGTACAGTGTTATGGTTTGCCCTGCAAGGCTCCTTTTAGGAACTTATGATATTGCAGCATTAGGATCTTCTGTATGATAGCCTTACCTCTTTTAAAGGAAGGATAAGTTTTACAACCTGATCTTTTCCTACAAACTTGCCCAGGATTTCATAAGAATCGTAACTCTTGCTTCTTCGTGCCTCCATGACTTTGGAGAGAATCTGCTTTACTTCCTTCTCTTCAGCAACAGCACCAAACAACTCACGGTTAAAAACCTTTGAAAGAAAAAGAACAAATGGCAATCATGTGAACTCAGTAAGATATGCCAACGTAAGAGTCTTTGGAAAAAGGAACTGGTGAGTCCAAATCAAAGGAAAGCAAGCTGGACTGGACTGAAAGTAGATGGTAAGAATTTTTTTTAGAATTCACTTGTTTTCAATGCAATTTAGGGACCAAACAACACACATACAGAAACACTTGAAGGCTGATACTAATGGGAAACAAAGAAAAAACATTCACAGATGTGCATATAAAATTGTATAACTATACAGACAGGTATGTCTTTTTTGATATTACCGAAGAGTAGCTTAATTTCCCTTCAAGAAATTCTCATGCTACTTGCAACTCAATTATTGAAATTAATGTAAATATTTAAATTGAGATAAAAAATGTTAGTGTCAATATTTTTAAATAAATGAACAAAAGGTTGTGTGGCAAATTTATTTTCTTCCTAACCCTAGCTCCCAAATTAGTACATTATCCAATTTTAAAAGTGATTACTTATTTTTCACTGTTATAAATAAAGCTCTGGTGAATTCACTTTTATTCATTTAGAATAGATTCTTGGAAATGATTGAAAATTTTTGCTCATTTCAAAAGCTTTTGGTACTCAACGTCAACTTTCTTTCCAGAAAGATTAGACCAATTTATGACCCACTGGCAATGACAGTGTGCCCATCTCACTTGGGTATTAGCTAATCTAAAAGATGAGACAATATATTATTTTCATTTTTGTAGGCTATTATTCTTTCTTATTTTGTGAACTGATTTTTTTGTATGCTTTGCCCATTTAAAAAAATTTTGAAATTCCTCTCTATAAAGCTTACCTCAATCATTATAGCTAAACAAGAGTCCAAATCCCCGACTTGCAGCTTGTTGGTGAGACCTTGCAGCAACATGTAAACAGTGAAAGTCAGCACGTGGACCTAAAATGAGATGCACGGTAAGAATATGAATGGTTAGGAACACCACAGTAGAAAAATATAAGATCTAGGAAGTACTGCAAAGAGAACACTCAGTTCACATATCTGGCATTGCCAGGAGAAGCTTTGATAAATGACACATACTTCTATCACTACCTAAATCCTTTGACCAAATGATCACTCTGTACAAAAGATGTTCAGAAACACATTATCATGCTTAGGATTTACTGTGACTAAACCAGGCCAGTTATTTATGAAGAAAGGCACTAGAGTCTTGAACTTTTAAAAAACCAACCAGTGATTTAAGGAGCTTGCCAATGCTGAATGTAATCAGAGCTGGTACATAAAGTGTTATGAAGGAAATAAGTTTTTGCCCCCAACAGCAACCCAGCTCACATTTACTGAGAGCTTACTGTATTAATACCTTATATGAATTAGATCAGTGACACCTCACCCACCCAGTGTATGTTGTAGGTGCTGTATTGTCAGCGTTTTTCAGGGGAGGACACGGAGGCACAGAGAAGTGACGGGCAGGAAGTGGTAGAGTCAGGAGTATAAACCAGAGCCCAGTTCTGCATCGCTACGCTATGCTGCCTCTCAAGCTTTTTGCATTCTTTATGTTGCTTCTAGTGCCATAAAATTATCATGGTAAATATCAGCCAATAATCATAGGCTAAGGAAACATACTTATTTGTCAATCCATAGACTGGATCGTAAAGGCATAGTTACTTATGTACCTACTTGTCATCTTTATTTTTATATACAGATGGTCCTAACTTACAGTGGTTCAGTTCATGATTTTTTGACTTTATGATAGGTTTGTCGGGACATAACCCCATTGTAAGTGGAGAAGCATCTGTATTTAAAGTGTTTGCTGTGAGCTTTATATAATTTTTAAAAATCCCCCCCCTTTTTTTGGTGAGGGGCTCTTGAAGTGACTTATAGTATTTAAGCTGCAAATATCTGAACTCCAACCCAACTTGAATATAAAGCACATAAGGCAATTTACCTGGTATCCACGGACAAGGGTAGTCTGTAATTCTTTTAAAACATATTGTAGGAAGTGCACACCCAAATCCTCTATTATTTTTGCAAGAGTGCTGCGTGCAATGTCTCTAATTTCCTGTGCTCTGTTCTTGAGGAGAGCACACACTTTCAGCAAAATACTAGAAAATGAGAAGTTGAAAAATGACTAATCAAATAAACAAGCAAATAAACATATAAATATCCTTTTGTATCTCAATTACTCGTAACTCAAATTTCCCAGTCAGGATTCTAAACCACAGCAAATTGTGACAGTACTTCTCTTCCTGACATATTTAAAAGCCAGGAAGAAAAGAATCAACTTTTGAGTTTCACCGAACTTTTCTATTTGCCACACAATATACCTTGGCAGATTAGCTTCCATGACTTCTGGTGGAAGGGACTGCATTAGTTTAACCATAGCAAAAGCTAAAGGAACTCGAACCACTTCCTCATCATTCACAACCTTTGACTTGATCAGCTTGTGTTCTTCTTCCCTTTTAGTCTGTAAGAAAACTTTGGGTTAAACTTAAACCAAAATGAAAATAAATGGATCAAGGACCTACCGGCACCCCAAACTTGCATTTGAAAGACAAGCTCTTTTTGTAGATCTTAAGCCCATTTCTGAGTTTGGTGTCTTTTAAAAACAAACTAAATTGTGTAATTTGAGAATAAACCTCTAAAAATTATAAAAATAATAGAAATAAGAATGTCCTATTTTTCAAAGGACTCACCAGAAAAAAAACATAAAGCCAACTTTTCACTGATGTGGGTTAAGACTGCTATGAAGTACAGAAAACTCACATAAAATATGTGTCAATTGGGACTTTCAAATGTGTGAGTAACACTGTTAGTATATAATAAATCAAGTACCTCAAATAAAGAAGGTTTATTTACAAATACACTAAATGACCAAATCAATATTTTTATACCAGGGGTTGACAAACTTTTCCCTAAAGGGTCAGATAGTATTTTTGGCTTTACAGTCTCTGTTGAAGTCACTCAACTCTACTGTTGTAATGAAAAAGCAGAATTAGACACCATGTAAATGAATGGGTATGAACGTGTTCTGATAAAACTTTATTTACAAAAATAGGCTACAGGCTAATCTAGCCCACGGGCCATAGCTTGCTGGCCCATGTTTTACACTGAGAAGGATCCCTGTTACCAGGGAAAGATGAATTGTGAATAGTAAAGAAGTGGGCAAGAAGTAGAAAAGAGAAACATACTCTGTTTTTTAATAACCTTTTTTGGACATAGCCGTCTCTTACCATCTACTTTGGTGAAAGAAGAATACATATCTACGACATCAAAATGATATATAGGAGGAGAATTACTGCCTAGCTGCAGCAGGAGATGAGCCTAAAGTTGACGAGGTAAGAGAAGGGAGGTGAACTGTGATAAAAGGAAGTCCAAACACTGAAGACAAAACGTTAAGAGCTTCAGTGCGACAGGTCCCCACCAACACCTGAGTTCACACAGATCTGCTGGGCCCCAAACAGAATTATTACCGTGGATGTAAGGCATTTATGTAGCCTTGGTAGAATATCCCCAGTTATGGTCCCTTGGATATTTTTAATTGTCCTCTCCAATTCTTCCTTATTCCGAGGCAGGAAAGAGACAGACTTTGTGACGCACTCGGATTCCTTAGCTGATGTTCCTTCAGAATCGGCTGGATCAGGGTTTCCCAGTTCTTCATCGTCTGACAAACTCTTACATGCATTTTCCTTCTCCTCCTCACCCGTGTGCTCTAATTCCATGGCTTCATGCTCTGGTAACTCAGCCACTTCAGTTGTGTCTGTGTTTAATAAACAACAAAAGTCACATCAAATAAGGAAACAATACAGTTGTGGTAAATAGCCTTTCCCGCTGAAATCTAACTTTCAATAAAAAATAGCTAATCACTAACTGTGGGCAGGCAAGGTAAAGGCTGAGGAAACAGCAGTAAATGAGAGGGCTATGATTTCTGCTTTCTCACAGTTTAGGGCATAAAGAGAGACAAAGACAAATAAACTGCCAATTATTTAATATAAAAGAATGTGGAACAGCAAGTGCAAGGTAATATGAGAACGCACAGGGAGGCTGGGGGCAGGAAGGAATTAACCAAAGAAAGCTTCCAAAGTACTGTGGCTGGAGAAGGTTTCCAAAAGCAATAACCTCCACTCATGGGCATGAAAATCAACATGGTGGCCAACAGTTTTTATGCAGAAATGTCCCTTATTCTAAGTTTCAGCTTATTAAAGAAAATTAGGCAGCACAGTATTGTGGGCCAAGTCCAGACTAGTCTCAGCTAACAAACCATGTAATCGTGGTCAATTCATTTAACCCTAGTGGGCTATACCTACCTTGCAAGGCTATTGTGAGGACTAAATGAGATAAAGTTTATAATTGCCTAAAACATGTGCCTGACACTTCACTGACTTTCAAAAAATGGTAGCTACTAGTCTTTATTTCACTTACTGGCTTTGGGAAAGTTACTTTGTCTCTGAACCTCAGTTTCTCATATCAAAAATATGAGGTAACCAACACTAAGGTCCATGTAACATTCCTTCATGAGGACAAATGAGATAAAGTCTATAAAAGCTCAGCCTATAATAGGTGCTCAATAAATGTTTCAAACTTCATTGTTCTCCTTGTCAATGAATTTATTTTCTCTTTCCTTAAAAAGACCACTGTCCTCTGTGACTCACCATCTCATTTTTGTTGACCAATTTTTACTAACATGCAGAATCAAGAACTAGAAAATGACAACTCTTAATTCAACATCATATAGAACTGCAGTTCAGTGATGTTCCTTTATCCTCATCCTAAACGACAATGCTGCACCCTGGGTTGGTCCAGCTCTGATTCAGGTTAATTTAGGGGACTGCTGGGAACTAGCAGTAACCAGTAGGTCGGGCTCTTGTTGCATCATAATGTGATGGATGCTCTTTCATGCTGCTTTGCCAATAAGAGTGGTACAGAAGAGGTTAACTATGGAGGAAAATGAAGGGAGAAGAGATGTTTGAGGGGCAGGAGCCATACAGTGGTAAGTTGATGATAACTTTTGAGGTAGAACATTTTTTTTTTTTTCATCCAGCACCTCCCTGGGAGCTACCATTATTTCTCACAGCTACCTGAAACCCAAGATCAGCAATGCCTGGAGTATGTAATTCCACAGATGATATGAATTTAATCCAAGGGAGGGAAGTATTCCCACGGAGTTCCCTAGTGCTTCAGACACTAAGAATCAGCCTTTGCTGGTAAGACTGCTTATCTGACACCCTGACTGGGCAGAAGATTAGACTTAATCACAACTATGCCTCATATAAGATTTTTTTTAAAAGTTGTCTCTAAAACAACAAAAATATGTAATCCCCTTATACCATTAATAAAATATCCCAGTGCAATCTTTCTCAGGGACAAAATAATTTGGTAGAAGTAAAAATAAAATCTGAATATTGTGAAATATCACAAGGAGTTGGCAACTGTTTTCATAAGTGACTTTAGATAGCTATTAAATGGAGATATCAAAGGCACAGGATCAATAAAACAGCATGTAAGAGAGCAACACTCAGGTGGAACACATATATTATTTGGGACAGACAGCATTCCCAGATTTCAGTTACCTTTTTGAATATTTCATATCATATGAATTTGGACACCACTAAACTTTGATAATTTGAGCTAGTTTAGAATAGGCAATATAACTATACTACCTTAGAAGAAATAGTTAAGGAAATTAAGTATTTTAAAATATTTATGTTTATGCAAAGTTACAAAAATGTAAATTCAACTGACTAAATAGTGCAAACTGAAGGCCAGAATATTTCTGTACCTTTAGCCAAAATAAATAGGATAAATTGGCCTATTGAGTGTTCAATCTTTCCTTATTTTACTGTGCTGACTAGAACCTCTAGTTCAATGTTCACTATTAATAGCAGTAGGGCTTTTAATCCTCTACCACTGAGCATGATGTTGTATTAGGATTTTTAAAGACATCATTTAACAGGTTAAGAGAATTTGTCTATTCTTTTGTTAGATATTCATTCTTTATCATCAGTAGGCACTAAATTTAATCAAATAGTTTCCTTGCATCTACCTAGATGATCATATGTTTTTTACATGCCAATGTGTGAAATTCCATTAACTAATTATCCA
This sequence comes from Lemur catta, assembly GCF_020740605.2. Lineage (NCBI taxonomy): Eukaryota > Metazoa > Chordata > Mammalia > Primates > Lemuridae > Lemur > Lemur catta. The sequence continues at coordinate 19,108,898 of NC_059133.1, forward strand.
ATGTTGAACCAACCTTACATTTCTGGAATAAACCAAAACATGGGCATGTTTTTAAATGCTTTTATTGATTGTGGGATTTGATTAGCAAATATTTGGCTTAAGATTTTTTATATCTATATTAATGAATGAGACTGGTTGGAAGAATATTTCACTCATAGTGTCTGTCAACTTTTGGTATGCAGTTATACCAATTTTATGAGGTAGTGGGTACTTCCTCTTTTCCAATCATCTGAAATAGCTGGTATAAAGCTGCAATCACCCATTCCTTAAATGTTTGGTAAAACTTGCCTATAAAACATTCTGTGCCTGGTATTTTCATGAGGAGGTTTTTAACTGCAGATTCAATTTCTTTAATGGTTAGAGGTTCATTAGGATTTTTTATTATCTTCTAAAGTTAATTTTTATATTATATTTTCTAAGAATTTGCACATCTCACATATTCAAATTTATAAATGCAAAGATCATATTATTTTACCTTTGTCATTTAATTGTGACCCCTTTTTAATTCCTAATCTTGTTTATTATGCCTTCTATTAATATTTTTATGGATCAATCTTGTCAGGCATTTGCCAGTTTGTAATCTTTTCAAATATCTATTTTTAGCTCTGTTGATCTTTTCTATTATATCTAGTTTATATTTCATTAATTGCTGCTCTAATTTTTATTATTTCTTTTATTAAATTTTCTTTGCATTCATTGCTTAATGTTCTTTCCATATAAGACAATAAAATTGGATCTCTAGGTAAATAATCTACAGCTCAGATTTTTTTCACTAATACAATTTAGAATGGCCTTCTCTATAGTTAAATAGGTTTTCCAAGAATACTGAAATCATTCATTTTAGCTTCCTTCTGACTCACTAACTAGTCACTGCTATAAGAGCAGAAAAGAGGAATAAGTTCAATTTTGCCATCGTTAATTCATTATCATAAATTATCCCAGAATAAAAAGAAAATCTAGTTTAAGAAACTTTTAAAAACTTACTTTCTTCATTCTGCATTTTTCCCATTTGTTCTTCGAGAGTTTTGTGGTCAAAGTGGAATGCTTCTAACACTATTACTAGCAAACTGTTTAAAAAAAAAAAGGACATGGAAATTGTTCATTTGATTATCAATATCCTTTGATCATTTGACTATTACAAGGAGAGGAAATTTTCCAAGTTCATTCTTGGTTGGTATAAAAAAAGAAATAAAAAAAGGAGAGGAAATTTAAAGTCTAATAAACACTAAAATTATTTTTATCAGTATTTTTGACTTGAACACATTAATTGCCACGTGAGTTGTATTTAACTCATGCTAGTTTTGAGTCCGGGGCCTCGTGAAGCGTATGTAATTACCATGTGAAGTATTTTTAAGTTGCATATAACTCACGCACAGAAAACATTAAAAAATAACACATTTTTCACTAAATTAGAAAAGATCATTTGTTTTTGAAGCTTTTATCTATTTTCATAATAAAACCCTGTGTCCCCAGGGAAATTTTTTTTTTTCTAGTGTGGCAGTCAGTATGTTAACAAGCATTAGCATAACCTCATTAGTAAAAGATAAAAGTAAATAAAATTATAGAAAGACTCATTCAGTAAATATTTAAAAAATTACATTTTAAAAACAAAATAAGAAACATTTGAAAATTTTTAAAAATAAAACAAAAAAAAAAATCACAAAAATTGACCATACCTGACACCCAACTTTTGATTGATCTGTCCTGTCTGTAAGACATGAATGAAGTGTTTCAAGTAATATATATATGCTGACCAAGAGAGATGTTTGCAAATGGCTCCAATAACCTCTGTGGCAGCAATGGTTATATTTTCATGCTGTAAAATAAATCAACAGCATCAATGCCAGAATAAGTATTTGCTAATAAAATACACGGCTAACTTGGTATATTAACATATTTTGGACTCTTTTCCACTCACACCTCCTTGATGGGTTTAGGATTACATACAATGAATGAAGGAAATTCAGTGCACAAAAGTTGACAAATGTCAAAAACTAATATATTGCACTACTTAGGAAGCAAAAGTACACTGCCTCAGAGACATCTCTTTCAGTCCATGACAGAGAACAGGGACTGGATTTACCTCTATACCTTAAACTAGAAAAGCAGGCAAAATATATGACGTAACAGTTTTCAGACTTTGGATATCAAACAGTGCAGGATAGTGATCTTTGAGAGAAAGGAAACAAATGAAGTGAGCCTTATAATTACCCCAATTTACTGTGTGGAGAGAATTGTTAGGTTGCAGCACAGGAAAGGAAACCCAAAGAGAGGCCAGTGGTCTCCTTGAGTTAAGGAGACAGAGTTGAGGTTATGGCTGCTGCAGTCAGTGCACAGGGCAGAGTATCGGAGAGAAGAGAGCTACGTGGGGGAAAGCTGCACAGAGAGCAAGCCCCTTGAGTCTTCAGCTGGGCACCGATCAGTATTCTTGAGTAAGAAAGAGACAGGGAGAGGACCACCAAAAAGGAATTGACGAAACAATCATCAAAGACCATATAAGGATGAGACTAGTTCATGTTCCTATCAGCCAGAGTGAAAAACCTCATGGTATGTGGGGCATTAGGAACTCAGGAACTCAGAAAGGTAATGCCTCAATCGTAGGACCATATTAGCCCCTGCCTAAGAAAGCTTAAAAGTAAACCTCAAAAGGACCAGACTATTCACAAGTCACCTAACTGCATCCGAGAATAATTCTCAAGAATACTTAAAGATGTACATATATACCCAGCACCGAATAAGGTAAAATTCATAATGTCTGGCATCTAACAAAAAATTATCAGGTGCACAAAGAAACAGAAAAATATCTCTAATGAGAAGAAAAAAAATCAACCAATAAAACAGACCCAGAAATGACACAGATGATAGAGTTAGTAGACAAAGACATTAAACAATTGATATAAACATATCAAGAAGGGAGAGGACATTTATAATCTGATGACTTATTTTTGATCAAAAAATCCCCTTAAACTCAATATATGTTACTTATGGTTGTACTTCATTTGGTTTCTTGCTGTGTAAGTTTTACAACAGCCTTTGATAATGAGTTATAAAATTTTAATATAGTCACAGGTAATTAAAACATTAATATTAAAAAAAAAAAACGAAGGGAGAACAAAGCCTGAGCATGTTAAAGAGAGACATGGAAGATAAAAACAGGCTGAAATTGAACTTCTAGAGACCCAAAAGACAATTCTGAGAGGGAAGAGACACTGGATGAAATTAACAGCAGAGCAGACAGTGCAGAAGAAAAGATGAGTAAATCTGAACACACAGCTAGAGAAAATGAAACAAAATAAATCCAGAAAAAAATTACTAGAAAACGAAACAAAACTAACCAATGCAAAAGCCTCAGTGAGTTATGGGACAACTCTGAGTGGCCTACTAAAATACACTGGAGTCTCCAGAGGCAAAAAGGGGATCCAAAAATATATTTAAAGAAATAATGGCTAAAAATTTCCAAGTTTAATAAAAACTACATATCTATAGGTCCAAGATGCTCAATGAACCCCAAGCACAAGAATCATAAAGGAAACTACACTAAGGCACATCATAAACAAATGGCTTAAAAAACAGTGATAAAGAGAAATTTTTAAAAGCAGTAAAAGAAAATATATATACATATATTACATTCAGGGGAACAAAGTTAGGAATAACTTCTCATTGGAAACAATACGAGCCAAAAGACAGCTGAGCAACATCTTTAAAGTACTGAAAGGAAAAAAACCAAAAACCAACCTGTCAATCTAGAATCTATAACCAGTATAGATTTGTGCCAGGCACAGTTCCAGGGGCTTTAGAACTATTCTAAGTTTCTAATTATGGTGACAACATCAATATGGATGTCACCAACTCCATCTACATTTTGGCAAAGTGTGCCATGGTATAGGTAGAAGTTTATTGGTTTCTAGATCTAATGCCCTACCTTGAGCATTTTCTCATCAAAAATTGGAGTCATGGCATAAGGCATGATGTAATTCTGAAGAGATTTAGAAGACAGAACAACTTTGCCTTCCATTAGTTGTTTTGACAGTTTCTTCAAGGCTCTTGCTCTTCTGTGGATCTACGAGTTAGATAAAATATGAATCAGTTACTGAATAATCTCACCTACAACGAGCTCCATTTCAGTATCATATTCTTTTTCCATGAAAAGATTAAAGGAGTGAAACACAGTCCATGTGTCATATGAGCAAACACCTGTGCCTTGATTTGTTTCCAGAGACATAATCCCTAGCATTTGTTTAACAGTGGACCCAAAGCATTTAAAAGTCTTAGGAAAAGGCAGGTAAAGGTGACACTATTATTAATTGTGGTTTGTGATACCACCAAAGAATTAGACTCCAGGAAATGATCACTTTTTATGCAAATCTGACCTACGATCATGAAGACCAAAACAAGAAGCTTAAACCTTTTGGAACAGTTAAAACATGTCTTTCCAAATGAGGCAGAATTGTTCGAAATGCCTATTTTGTATGCAGGAAAAAGCAGAACTGTCATCTACCTGAATATGCTTCATGTTCTCAAAGAAGTCCATTTCTGGATCATGGTAATGAGTCAGCTGTACCAAGTCTTTAAATTCCAGTTGATTTGGAAAGGTCTGAATTAAACAGGAAAGTATCGTGGTATAATCTTGTTGAATACTCTGCAAATATCAAGTGGAGAAAATAAATATTTTTATTTTAAAAAGAATTTCTTTCCTAGATAATATGAGGAAACACAGAAAAAAAAAAGACACAGACATAAAATTTTTTAAAAGTAAAACATTTCCATTGTTAAAAAATCAAAAGTGACTGCTCTCCTTTCTAGTCTCCTTTCTAGTTTGGTGATTATTTAAACAATTAAGTACTTTACCTAAATGTACTAAGCTGGGCTGCTTTTCTACACAACAACAGCAGAAGTGGGGAAATAAAACAAACACAACCTCAGACAGTAGTGCTTAAAAGACAAAGTTACAATACCTCTGTCTGGCTCTTCAACCCTTTCCTCAGTTTCTCCAGGAGTGAACGATGAATGATTTCTCTATATTCTTTCTCCGTGGCATTCAAGGCAGCTAGCTTTTTAATGATACTCATCAAACACATGCTGGCATTATCACTTAAAGACATATCTCCTAACTGGAGATAAGAAAAAAACCTGAGTTATTCTAAGTAATAACCACAGCATGGAATATTTTTTCCAATGCAAGCATCTACAGAATTTTGTCACTGCTCTGTGCCAAAATCCCTATTGAGAAAGGTCCCACAAAAAATGTAGGGTTGTGAGAAATATAATACCGTAAATGATTTTGAAAAAGATCATGCTTACTGAGAAGTGTCATTTCATTTTAGGAAGTACTATGAAATGTACTTGTTAATTAGTTCTATTTCCCAAAGCAAGCAGAATAAAAGTTTCATTAATGTCAGTTTTTCAATATTCAATATCAGGTCATTACTGAAAAGGACAGAGATGGCTGGTGTAATTTTGGTTAGTTGCCCCAGAGTTCCTGGTTTGAGCAATATAGGTAGTGAGTGTAGAGAAGATATTCCCAAACCAGCCAACTAAGCAATGACTTGGAATTCCTTGTGTTGAAATTTGGCATAATATATGAAGAATGAGTCCCAAGTGGGGAGATTATTTTTTTATATATTACATAATCCTTAATATTAGACGAGTAACTATAAGATGCCACGAAGAGATTACTGATGCTACCACCTGGTTAACAATAACGGAGGGTTTCATCTTCCCCATTTTTGGATTTTAATTCAGTTCAGCAACATGGCACTTAATATAATCCAAACACCTTTTATTTCTACCATATCTTCAATAAAAAAGGTTAAACTTTCAAGTAACAGTTACATATCTTTAAAAAATTGAGATGTAATTGACATACCATAAAATCCACCCATTCAAAAAGTTTATAATTCAATGGTTTTTAGTATATTCAGAAGGTTGTGCAACTATCACTACCATCTAATTTCAGAACATTCCCGTCACCTTCAAAAGAAACCTGACCCCCATCAGAAGTCACTCCCCATTCCTCCCTCCCTGCAGCCCTCAGTAACCACTAATTTACTTGTCTCTATGAATTTCCCTATTATAATATATAACTGTTTGATTTTTCAAAGTGCTTCCATATAATTGTTGCTATAAAACCTACCTCCAGATTATAAAAACAATTATGCATAACTGGAATCAGGTAGTTAATGTCTATGGTCTGCATTTCTTTAATGTAAGCGGTGATGGTCTGGAAGGTCTCAAAGCGAACGTCAAAGTTGATATCATCAAGATGTCTTTGATCGAAAGCGTTAAGCTACAAGAAATGCCATTGAAATGATATAACTGAACGCATATAAATCTTAAATACATAAAAATGATAGTACTTTTGAAGCCAAAGAGAAACCTTCCTTTCTTACCTTGACAACATCAGTAATATATTTTAATCCACTCTCAAAACCAGAAAGAGTCTAAAAGGAAAGAAAACAGTACATTTATTAGTAAATAAAACCTTAACTTTTCTGCCCTGCTCCCCTCAGCGCCTGGCCCCCACTCAAATCCATATAAAAACTTCATATTGGCACAAAGAAAGTCGTTAATATGCTTTACATGTCCTCGTTATCTTTTAAAGAAAAGGGTGATTTGGAGTAAAAATAAATATTACAGACCTGGAAAACAGTGCAAAGCAATTTTCTTGACAATTTGTTCTTAGTAACTGAGAAGAGTTTTGCTATAGGCTTGAGGAAGCTTGTAGGGTCCACACAATGTTTTAACAAGTTTTGTATTGTCACTAGAATATCAACCTCTGTATCCTTGAGAAGAAATATTAAAAGAAATCATATTTCAGTAATTTTTAAAACTGGTCAACTTATACCTTAATATATTATAGCATAGAAAATAATTATGGATAAGAAGTAAAAGTAGTAATTGGAAAAATTATTTCACAGTCTTTTAAAAGGTTTTAGCATTTTAACTTAACATAAAACCCACAGTAATGTGCAAAACATTTTTTCCTTCCTTTAATTCTAATAAGAGAATATACAACTTGGTTTTGAAACATAATTTCTTCTATTGAGTAGTCAAAAAAGAACCCAAAAAATGAACTTGCTGAAGAAAAGTACAGTCATCTCTTGGTAGCCAAGGGGGATTGGTTCCAGGACTCTCACACATACCAAACACCAGAGATGCTCAAGTCCCTTATATAAAACAGCATAGTATTTACATATAGCCTACGCACACCCTCCTGCATACTTTAAATCATCTCTCGATTACTTATAATACCTAATACAATGTAAATGCTATGTAAATAGTTGTTATACTGTATTTTTAAAAGTTGTATTTTTTTTTATTGGTTTCCCCAAATATTTTCAATCCACAGTTGGCTGAATCCACGAATGCTCAACCTGTGGATATAGATAGCCGACTGTACACACTTCCAGTTGTCTACTGATCTGTGGTTTTCTAAACTGAACTACTATGTGGTAAGAAATGTTCAGTATCACTACTGAGGCATTATAAATGAGCTTGAGCTACTGGAGGACTCTTAAGATTGAACTAGGGTTTGAAAATCATATCAGAAACTCTTAGCTACTTCTAAATATTAAAAGTTAGCTTTTCATTCAGTTTTGCCACTGTGATCCACAGTTAAGATTATACAATACACTTCTTGGGCTTCAAGTTTGTTACTGATTAAAAGTGAAAGAGGGAGAAAAAAAAATCCTGAAATGAATCAGAAGCTAAACAAACGAGATAAAGGGGATAACACTTATATATACTGTTGTAATAGATGATGGTAGATGATGATGTCTCCACCTTCTTTTCTATTCTTTCCTATTCTAGAAACTTCTGGACATTCCTATTTTGGTCCTGATTTCTCCCTCAATTTCTAGTTTTTTATTTCTGTTTAAAAGTCTTTTAAGTTTTTTCAGGACAAATGCATCACAGAATCTAACCAGTAAAACTGTTGCTCACAAATAAACCTAGTGATAAAGTGCCATTTCAAAGACAAAGTAAACGTCTATGGGTTTGTACCTCAGCAATATTGCCACGGTGGAGGAAAGGAAGGAGAAGTGTAATGAGTAGAGAACTCTGCTCTTTATCTTTCATAAACTTGCTGATCCTAAAGAAGGAAAAAAACGGATATGTAAGGAAGACATACAAGCTAAGAGTATTTCTCTAAGAAATTAAACCTTTTGCAGAAAAACATCAGGGACTAAAGACACAATTTCAACATTCCAATAATACACAGGAGGCTTTTAAGCATGTGTGTATGTATACAAGGTTTAACTCTGCCATTTAGCAGTGCTCATCCTTACTCCTCTTCAACATCAAGCTCATAACTACTGCTCTATTTCTTTGGCAGTATCTGATTGTGTAGGTAGGTTATAGTGAACTTTAGTGCTATAATCCCATAATTAGTAACTTTTTATTTTGCAAAGAAATGACATTTTTAAGTGCCAAGACTTAAGGTTTTATGTACGTTATTTCAATTTAATACCCACGACAGCCCTGCAACATAGGAATCATTAGCCCCATTTTGCCCAGAGAAAAACTGAAACTCAGAGAAGCTGATGTCACACAGCTAGGAAAAGTAGAGCAGGTCTTTCAAACTCTGGTCGTTCTGGTACCTAATCTCCTTTCATCATCTTTCCACTACCACGTGGCCAGTGATGATATTTAATGAGTGTATTTAGCATGGTTTCCCATTCTGCATAACTTAAAAATGTAATAATAATATAAATAATAATATATATAATATATATAATATATATATTATAATACATATAATATATATAATAATATAAATAATAATATAAATAAAACACGGCAAAGAAATTTCTAGAGGATTCTAATATATAACTTTTTGTTGATGTTGCTGAAAGTTAATAGAAAAAAATAAATTTTCAACAACTAAGCCCTGTAATGGTCAACTTAAAAAATTTAAGATAGAATCATTTCTTACACTCAGGTTTACTAACCTTGTCATTTACAGAAATCACAATTACATACTATTAGGCCTATTGCCAAACTGACCCTTTAAAAATCCTTACAAGATCTTCACTCCTAAAAAACAATTAAAACAATCTGCTCTTTTAATTATTTTTATCAATTAAACTAAAAAACAAAAAACTATGTGATCCCACAAAACTAAAAATTTTAATTAAACAAAATATGCAAAGGCTAAACAAGCAAATCTATTAGTCTACTTTAGGATTTTGAAAAATCTGTTCCTTTAATATAATTTAATGAAAGCAGATGCCATAAAAGGTTTCTAATTATTCCAGTAGAGAAAGAAAATTCTGCATTAACTTAAAAGTGGAGGGCATTTAAAATACTGAAAATCTTTTTAGCTTCTTATTAGCAGGCTCAAACAACTAAAAAACAAGATAACATTTTTCAAAAAACATGAAAACCAAGGATGGTAATGTTATCTTTATCAGTATGTCACTTACTTTGAAAGAATGCCAAGTTCTTTACTGACTTGTGCTCTGTTCTTTTTCTTTTTCACCTTTTCTGCACTTATTGTGGTTTTGCTGAGATACTGAAGAATTGTAGGTACATGAGGTAGAATTAGTCTTCCTCCTATTGTGATAGACTCTAAAATAGATAGTGATTAATATTTTGATGTTAATAAACTCTCTTAAAGCATAATTGTACAATATCTTCATGATGATAAAGAAAGTACTTCACTATTAATACTATGAACATTTACTTAAATTTCAACTCTGAAGATTAAGTAACTTTCTTACTCTAAAGAACTATATCACTAGCTAAATTAAAAACTTATATGAGGCCCCTGAGGCTTTATTTAAAACATTTTTGGTAACAAAATGGGAATCGCTGGGATAATACAGTAAGCAGAATTCAGAGACATGACAGGAGAAACCATTTAATAATTTCCTAGAGGATACTTGAGACTACCTGGAGAGTAAATAATCTGCATTTCTATAAATGCAAAGAAAATTCAGTTTATATAAATTAGTATTAATTCCCAGAGAAAAGAAACCTATAAGCATAAGCTATTGCTTTTTTTTTTTTTTTTAAGACAAGGTCTTACTCTGTCACCTAGGCTGGAGTGCAGTGGCATAATCATAGCTCACTATAACCTCAAACTCCTGGGCTCAAGCAATCCTCCAGCTTTAGCCTCCCAAGTAGCTAGGACTACAGGCATGAGCCACCACACCTGGCTAATTTTGGGGGCAGTGTGGGAGGAAGGTAGAGATAGGGTCTTGCTATATTGCCCAGGCTGGTCTCAAACTCCTGGCCTCAAGTGATCCTCCTGCTTTGGCCTCTCAAAGTGAGATTATAGGTGTGAGCCACCATGCCCAGCAGCACAAGCGATTAAGAAACTCAAATTGTATTGACTTTTTCTTTTCTGAGAAAACAACTGCTACCTCAAAAGTCATTTGTTTTGTTGGCATACATACCATCTGTATTTTCTGCTATGTCAGGGTATACGCATCCAGTTACTGGCAAGCTCAAAACTGTTTCTGTGGGCTCAAAATCTGGAAGGTTAAGAAGGTCATCGACTATATCCATTACAATACTGGCCGTGGCATCAGAGAGATTCTTTGCTGAGAGAATTGCAAAAACATTGGTCAGGATATCACATTCTGGGTGACCAGGCTTCTGTTTAGCCAGAAAAGGGAAATATCTGTAAGAAAAAACATTATAATAATAATTTTATTTCTCAATATGTTTATTTCTAAAACCATGTCCATATGAATTTTCATGAGTTTAACAATATATATGTATATGTGTATGTTTATGAGCATTAATAAGATTACTCAAAAGGGAAATTACTTTAAAATTTAAAATTTGGGCTGGGCATGGTGGCTCATGCCTGTAATCCTAGCACTCTGGGGGGCCGAGGCGGGAGGATCGCTCAAGGTCAGAAGTTCGAGACCAGCCTGAGCAAGAGCGAGACCCCGTTTCTACTAAAAAATAGAAAGAAATGATCTAGATAGCTAAAAATATATATAGAAAAAAATTAGCCAGGCATGGTGGCGCATGCCTGTAGTCCCAGCTACTTGGGAGGCTGAGGCAGTAGGATTGCTTAAAAGCCTAAGAGTTTGAGGTTGCTGTGAGATAGGTTGACGCCACGGCACTCTAGCCTGGGCAATAGAGTAAGACTATGTCTCAAAAATATCAAATAGAATAAAATAAATTTTAAAAAATTAAAAAAGAAAAAAATGTTCTGCTGCCTACCTCCTCTATTGCTATGTGGTTTCTATTTCCCCAACCAAAAAACTGAGAAATTGCAGAAGAGAATGAAGTGGCATCCAACAACATAGAGCTATACTTTGAATAAGGACCCAACTAATATAAAAACTTCCTGGATGAAAGTCCTTCATGGCTTACTTGCATTAAAATTACATGGTTATGACACATTTCTCAAGTATGCCTATAAAGTATGCTTATAAAGCGCTTATAAATGTTCAGTGATTAAAAAAAAAAGATATGAAATTGTTGTATCAAATTGGGAAATAAATGAAGGCACTTCCTGCTAGCAAAATAAACAGGTTTTCCTGAGAAAGACAATGTCAAGGTTTTTGGTTTCTTTTTAAACACTAATGACACAGGAAAGTGCTCATGATATAATGATACCTGAAATAATAAAATCAAAATCCAGTTATACAGTATGATCCCGATTTTGTAAAAACCAAGGCTAGGATTTTAACATCATTGACTCAAAAACTATTTCTGACCTTGAAAGCTGTAAGTATATTTAGATGGAGTTTTACAAAGAATAGAAGACAATGGTCTAGAAAGCCTACAAAGCCTGTGAAGTTGTCCTGATTTTCAACGAGGAACGGGGAAAAAGACATAGAATGCCAATTACAAGTCAGCTTTATCTTTAAGCAAGCATGAAGGAAATGGTAACGTTCATGTGATGATATAACTACCTGGTAGGTCTCACATTCTGTTTCTTCCTTTGTCAGGCCAAATCAAACTGCTGACATAATTATTACATACATTGGAAGCACATCCCTATCAATTCTTTTTTTTTTTTTTTTTTTGAGACAGAGTCTCACTCTGTTGCCCAGGCTAGAGTGCCATGGCGTCAGCCTAGCTCACAGCAACCTCAAACTCCTGGGCTCAAGCAATCCTCCTGCCTCAGCCTCCCGAGCAGCTGGGACTACAGGCATGCGCCACCATGCCTGGCTAATTTTTTTCTATATATTTTTAGTTGTCTAGCTAATTTCTTTCTATTTTTTTAGTAGAGACGGGGTGGCATTCTTGCTCAGGCCAGTCTCAAACCCCTGAGCTCAAATGATCCACCTGCCTCGGCTTCCCAGAGTGCTAGGATTACAGGCATGAGCCACCATGCCCAGCCCCTATCAATTCTAATACTTCTAATTTTCAAGTTTTAATCAAACTGTAAACATTGCAAAATGTATTAGTTTTGACGTAAAAGCATTTTTTCCTGGACCACACTATATACATTGTGTAGCAACTTGTATTTTTCTTTAAACTATGTATGTTGAGATCTTTCCATGCTTTTACTCAGCTGCCTCATTCTCTTTAACTGCACCTAAAGTAACTCACTTACAGAAAGACCTTAAGTTACATTCTAGTTACCTAGACTAGTTTTTACTAAGTCTAAAATATTGCTCTGTTTAAAGAAAAAGAAAAAAAGGTTACCTTGGATTTCTGCTCCAGATACTAATTAGTTTCAGCAGAGGAGTAGGAGAATACTGACTCTCAGATCCAAGCCTGTTGATCTAGAAGACAAATAAAAATAGAATACCAAATAAAAACATGTACAAGAATTATAGAGAAAACAGAAACAAAAAGCAGAAGCACAGAAATCACAGCAGAGAATGAAAAGCCAAGGGACAATGATTAACATTTAAAGGACAGATTATGGAAAAAAATAAAGGTATCCAAAATAGCAGCTACCCAGGAAAAATGGCAAAGGTGACGCATGGAAATGCCAGGTGCTTGAAAGGAACCAGGTATTCTACGTTTCAAATGGTCAGGAATGACTAAGAGCTCAAGCAGCTAGAGATATTTTCTAAAATCGAGTCTCTTCTATAGTCTTTAACCATACCAGTTTTCATCACCATCAGTTACAACTGGAGAAATCAAACAACGAAACAGGTAATAAAAACACCTGTGTATTTTCCCTCATGCTTGTCAAAGCCAGCAGCAATGTTATATGAGGTGCTACAAAAATTACATTATATTTGCTTAAGAGACACAATCATATTGAAATTAGCCTTAAGTATAAATGCCACTGTATTGCTGAAACTAACTCCTGAGCTTCAGGTGGTAGTGAAGGCAAAGAAAAGTGTCTAAAAACTTCCCACATGTCTGGGTAGCAGATTATGCTACGAATTAATAATAAAGGAAGAAACAAAAGATGTCTGGGCAGAATGTAGAAATCAAAGTTTACCTGGGGCCAAACTGCACCATGAAACACAGCATCAATTTCTTCTGTTCTGAACTGATAGGATTCCCAATCCAAAAAGATATCCGTTACCATTTTGATTCCAAGACGTCTTAAATTTTTCAGCGGGTTAATAAATCTCAGCTGTATCTGTAAGACAATGATCTTCTATTAAAAAATGCCTACATATATAATTTTTATTCCTGACTCTTCAGAGAGGCACTCTTGCTCAGATGGTTAAGAATAAAACTGGAAATGCTGTTATTAAATCCTCTGACTTTGATTTACATGAGACCATCAATGAGGAAGTCGTATCACTTTTCTCATTGAACAAGAAGGTAAAGCAAGCCTGGGTAACACAGCAAGACTCCATCTCCACAAAATATTTAAAATTTAGCCAGGCACGATGGCACCGCTTGTAGTCCTAGCTACCCTAGCTACTCGGGAGGCTGAGGCAGGAGGATCACTTAAGCCCAGGAGTTCAGAGTTAGTGAGCTATGATTGCACCACTGCACTCCAGCTTGAGCAACAGAGTGAGACCCTGTCTCTAAAAATAAAAATAAATAAATAAAAATAAAAGAAGCAGCAAGAGAGACCCTGTCTCAAAATATAAAAAAAAATTAAAAAATTAAAAAAAAAAAAAAGGGAAAGCAGAGACTTAAAAAAATTAAATAGTAAGATGCACTCCCCTATTGCTGCCCAGTAAAATCACAGTAGTTATCCTTAGGAAAAAACACAGTCACACCTGGAGTCATTGTTTTGTATTCTACACTGTTTTACTTTTTTATTCAAGTAACTTTTTCAAATAAAATTCTGATTTCTTCCCATGAATATAACATGCTAAACAACAACAAAAAAAAACTGTTTTTTTTTTTTTTTGCCATCACAATGTCTTGGATTAGGAAACAAAAAAAATTATATCTTCATGTCAAATGAAAGTCACTTTTCTTTTTGTTTTCACATGTATATTATTAACTTTTTTAAAACTAGAAGTTTTAAATTATTCTTGCTAAAATTAGTCTAAGGGACTAGTTAAAGAATTTATAATTTTTCCATACAGTGAAATACTTTGTATAGTAAGAGAATTAGGTGACTAAATCCAGGCATGGGAAGATCTCAACATACATAGTTCAAAGAAAAATGCGATTTGGAAAAAAATAAGATTTGTTCGTTTAGAGGCATAGAGGTTACAGTGGGTCTGAGTCAACAGCAAACTTTTACAATAACAAATACGGCTACTTCCACTGTCATCTCCTTCTCTCTGAGTTATAAAATCACAAATATGCAGCCCATTTGTTCAGTTTCAGAGCAGAACAATTTATTGAGTTCCCACCAATGGGTCCAATGGCATGTCAACCACAGTCCTGGCCTCAATTTAACATCTTATTAAAGGCAAAGCTACTAAATTTATGTGACAGATGGAAAATGTCAAAGGTATTCCAAAAGAGGAGGAACTACTATAAATTTGGGAAGGGTAAACCTTCATGAAAGATGCAGAATTTCTACAAGATATTAAAGAATGAAGAGGGTTAGGTCAGGCAGAGGAGACACAAAGGCCTCAGATTTCTCCCAAGCACGGGACATTATAAAAACCAAGCAAATGGGAGAAGATTCAACCCCTAATTCTTTTCCCACTTGATTAATATATTGTGGGCTATGGACTTATAAATAGCAACTTATTTTTACATATGGCCTTAATTACCCACATCAAAATATAAAAATTACCCTGAAATTTATGAAGACAACCTAAAAAGGGAAGTTATTTATCATGAAAGTATGATATACCCTGATTTAACAGAGGTATATGAATCTGAAACAGCACATTTTAAATTCAAGAGAATATGAGGAAGGATACTATTAATTTGCTGTGCAAGCCTGAGGAATCATATCCCACACACCATCTACTTTTAGCTAATTATTAATATCTCATTATACAAGTTAACAAAGACAGAGGAAATGAAATGTAAGCACAAGGCAACACAGTCACAAGTCATTCTGTTCTGCTTCAATTCTGTGGGCAAGATTTTCATTATCAGCTCTATCATGTTTGGTGAAAGATAAGAACTATCACTGATATTTGGAAAAACATGATATATCATGATCAACTGGAACAAACAGGGAACTAACACTCACCAATGTATCAGACACCTCGCACATGTCTCCCGTTCCCACCAACTGCCCGCCCCATGGAGAACTCTCTGCATGTTCTATTTATTTCTGTAACTACAGTGCCAGCTGCCCAACTGACTCGATAATTGTTGAATCAACTGGAGAAAAACCCTGAAAATGAGCAATTGTGGTCTTTAACTCCTAGAGGAACAGTCACTATGACGGAGTTTATGTACATTTACAAGTTACCCCATTGCTTAAATGTATAAAAAACCAACAACCACCTTCACAATATTTCTTTCAATGCCTGGTCAATGCCCTGAAGGATATGAAAGACACAAAAGGTAAATACGTAACTGAGCTCAAACACATAAATGTAGAACTTTAACTTACTTAAACCAATTTACTGTGCAATAATTCATCATGGCACTTTAAGGAATTCCTCAGGTGTGTCCAAGAATTTCAAAAGAAAAAAATAAGAAAGCTGCTGTCCACAAACTTAACACCTCACTAACTACTTAACACCTCACTAACTAATGAACTGTGAAATTACATAAATCATCCTCTGAGTTACTGATTGTTGACTTGGGAGTAAGGATGCAGTACTGAGTAACTTCTTTTAAGTTAACCAAAAATGCGAAGGACTCAGTCTTTATAAAACCTCAAACCTTTCATGATTTAATATATCCATGCACAGATAAAGTCACATCACTTGCTATGAGGCATGAACAAAGATTCTCACCTAATTCTTCCCATGGCCCTTATGCTCTCATGTCATGTAGAGAAACAACTTTCTAAGATTTTTTGGCTTCCACTCTTGGCTTCCTATATAGTCTCTTTTCCACAAAGCAACCAAAGTATTATTTCTAAAACACCACATAGTCCTTCCCGCTCCCCTGCCTTGAGCTTCGCAGCAGTTTCCCATTACACTTGGAAGTCTGTCCAGCTCCTTGTCACAGCCTGCAAGGTCCTACATAGCCCACCGGCCGACCTGTTGAGCCTCCCCTTCCACAACTCGTCCTGCTCACTGTGTTCTAGCCACCGCAGCCTCATCTGTTCCTAGAACACGACCAGACTATTCCCACCCAGGGACTTGCACTGGTTATTGTCTTTGCCTGAAATGTCCTTCCTGTGGCTAGATAGGTGTAAGCTCAGACATCACCTCCTTAGCGAGGACCCTGACGGCACTAATAAAGGCAGCGCCTATCCACCCCTACCCCGGTCACTTTCTATCATATAGCCTCCTTTTATGTTACATTTTTCACACCTTCTATCTCTCTCCTTAACATGCTCACAATTTCCTCTGTTTTCTTGAATATATGGAGTGTATTTATAATAGCTATTTTAATGTCCTTGTCTAATTCAATCACCTGTGTTATTTCTGGGCCTGCTTCTGTTGATTGCTTTTTCTCCTCATTATGGGTAAAACTATCCTCCTTCTTTGTATGCCTGATAATATTTGACTGGATGTCAGACATTATAAATTTTATTTTCATTTAAATCATTTAAAAGTTTTTGGACTTTACTCTGGGATACAATTTACGTGGAAAAAGTTAAACTTTTTCAAGTTTTGTAGGGTAGGGTCCAGAGTAGCCTTCATTCTAGGGCCAATTTGGCTCCACTGCTGAGGCAATCCTCTTCTGAAAACTCTTCCTGGTGGCCCCTGTATTACGGGGTTTCTGCTCTGGCTGTTGGGAACATACACTGTTCTCAGCCCTGTGTTAGTCTGAGGACCATTCTACATGCTCCTTTCTGCTGGTTTTCTGCTTCTAGCCAAGATGGAGTAAGAGGTAATGGATTTACTCTCCCCTCTTAGGCAACTAAGAAACTGAATAAAATATATAAACAACAATTTTCAGATATTGGACATCAGGCAGCAGAGAGCAGTGATCCCTGAGAAAAGGAAAACAAATGAAATGAGCCCTGTGATTTCCCCAGCTTACTGCCTGGAGAGTTGTCAGGCCTTAGTGCAGGGAGAGTCCAGGATCCTGAGATGAAGATACGGAGCTGAAGGCAGCTAGAACTCACAGGGCAGAGTACTGGGGAGGAGAGTGCTGCAGAGAATGAGTTTCAGAGATCTGCAGAGGGTTTGCTCATTTTATGCTTATCTTAGAACTTACTATCATCTGACATTATTCTAATTATTTGTGTATTTATTATTTTTCTCCCCATGACACGGGAGTCCTTACATGTCTCATTTTCCAGCTAGAACAATGTCTGGCACAATGTAGGTGCTCAGTAAGTATTTATTGAATAAATACATGCACAGAAATGTTTGTTTGCTTTGTTTACTGTCCATTCCCAGTGCTTAGAAACATACTAGAGGCTCAATGAACATTTACTGAAGGAATGAACAAAAGACTGAGGGAAACAAGATGGTGCCTACCAAAATGGAAGGAGTATTCTAAACCTCTGGATCTTGGTAATCAGAGAAGATTATTTCATCATTAAAGCAGATTCATATCCATGCATAGCCCAAAAAAGCTGCCTAAATTTTGGCTGTCAGTTTTCACTTATCATAACCATATGTGAAGGCAGTTCACTGGGCATATCCATAAATCAAATGAAATGAATTTTAGCCAAATTAAAAGTAACAATGCCTCTTTGTTATTAACTGACACTCAACAGCAGAAATCTGAATCTGGACCTTTACTCAAGTCCCGCTTTCTCCAAGAAGCCTTAAGTCCATAAAGACATGGACTATTTCCCTAAACTCCAAAGAGTACATTCATGTCCACGGACCTGTTTCAACAGAACATAAATACACTGTTTTGAATACAATTCAGAAAATATTCACTGAGCATCTTTTGGCAGTTGGCCAGCTAACTTGTCTTGCCTGATCTTGCTGCTTATATTTATTTAAA
This sequence comes from Lemur catta, assembly GCF_020740605.2. NCBI lineage: Eukaryota > Metazoa > Chordata > Mammalia > Primates > Lemuridae > Lemur > Lemur catta. The sequence continues at coordinate 19,127,234 of NC_059133.1, forward strand.
ACATTACACTTATTGTACCTAAGCATTTACTTTATAAAGAGTTCTTGGCAACTGTGTCTCAGAATAACAAGGATGATGATAATAATGGTCTATTCATTCTCTAACCATTCTGGAGAAATGAGAGTTGGAAGATATCTTACACCTCTAGGAAATTAAAATCTACAAAATGTTAGCTCACGCACCCCTGCCTTGGGTTTCTGAGAACTATATAGAACTAACCCACTCACTCCTATGCCACTCCCTTTAAAAATATACACTTGATACAATCTGCATTTTCTAGTCATGCATAAGTATTTATAACAATTAAGATTCTCATATATGGAAGATTATTTTAAAGAGGTTATGTAAGGATTTAACCTGGAAGGATGTTAATAATTCAGGCTCAACCCAATTCCCAAGTAAAACTCAGACTCTTACTAGCCCAAGAAGAAAGAAAGCATCTATAGTCTCTCACTTTTTCTCGCTGGTCAAGAATGTGTGACACAGTTGATGTCATACAGAGCAGTATCTGCAAAATCTTCGGTAAGTACGCACTTATCAGATGACTAATGTTCTTCAATACTATTTCAAGGCTATTTAAGATACCGTGCTGACGACCCAAAGGAAGAACTTTAGACAAATCCAAATCTTCTACTGCTTGAATGACTGCAGAATGGCACTCTCCTGGTAAAACAAAGAGAAAGAGATGTCTTGGAAAATGAAATGCTAGTTTATCATGACTTATATTTTTCTTTCAATTTCCCTCAATAATACAATATTTTCTATTGATATAATGATTTATGGATGATACTGTACTTTTCTCATATATTATCTCTTTTTGATTCTTACTCAATGTTCAGTGAGCTAGGGAAGGTGAGTTTTACTATTCCCACTTACAGATGAGGAGACTGAGAGATGAAGGAGGGTAAGAAATTTGTGATAGAGCTAAGTTACTAAGCCCAATTCTAACCCAATTTCTGTACACTATTCCTCGAAACCTGAGTTATTAATAGTCTTTTATTCCACCTGGCAACTTTCCATACATTTTTCTTTTTCTTTTCTTTTTTTTTTTGAGACAGAGTCTCGCTTTGTTGCCTAGGCTAGAGAGAGTGCCGTGGCATCAGCCTAGCTCACAGCAACCTCAAACTCCTGGGCTTAAGCGATCCTACTGCCTCAGCCTCCCGAGTAGCTGGGACTACAGGCATGTGCCACCATGCCTGGCTAATTTTTTCTATATATATTTTAGCTGGCCAGATAATTTCTTTCTATTTTTAGTAGACACGGGGTCTCGCTCTTGCTGGTCTCGAACTCCTGACCTCGAACGATCCACCCGCCTCGGCCTCCCAGAGTGCTAGGATTACAGGCACGAACCACCACGCCTGGCCCATCTTTTTTTTTTTGTTTTTGAGACAGAGTCTCACTCTGTTGCCCAGGCTAGAGTGCCATGGCGTCAGCCTAGCTCACAGCAACCTCAAACTCCTGGGCTCAAGTGATCCTACTGCCTCAGCCTCCTGAGTAGCTGGGACTACAGGCATGTGCCACCATGTCCGGCTAATTTTTTCTATATATATTTTTAGTTGTCCAGATAATTTCTTTCTATTTTTAGGAGAGACAGGGTCTCGCTCTTGCTCAGGCTCGTCTCGAACTCCTGACCTCGAGTGATCCTCCCGCCTCGGCCTCCCAGAGTGCTAGGATTACAGGCGTGAGCCACCATGCCCGGCTCCATACATTTTTCTTTTTCTCATCTTTCACTGAGCTATGCTGAGTTCGGCAGTTTTGCAGAAACTGCCTTGCTGCGTTATAAGCTCTTAAAGGCTGAGAATTAAATGTTTTATTTCTCTTATTACCCCTGGTTAATAGATAAAACAATAGTACCTTATAAACAGCTGCTGCTATACTGATTTCAGAATTAACAGAAAAGATTTGAATTGTTATTGCCCGAGTTTTATTTCAAATCGTCTGACATGAGATCATAAGCTTACTGATTCACACACCTCAATGGTCAAGCCCTAAGAGTATCACTTATACCCACCCTCCTACAATGGGGGCTATACACCGAATGAAAACATTTGTATTCACTGGAGCCAATCTCCTTCACAGTGCATTATTGTACTGAATGGAAACAGCTGGACCTATTATCGTAGAAAAAATACAAAACAAATATAACAGACTACCTTATAAATAAATCTCCGTGTTTGGCTAAAGCAAAGCAAAGCAAAGCAATTGTGAAACTAGAGCAGAGGTTTTTATAGTCAGGAAGGTCTGCTCTATCCTCAGTTTTCTATTTTTAACTTTTAGCAGAGTGTCTGGGGAACAGGAGGTATTTAGTAAGTTATTACTCAACAGATAAAAGCCTCAGTAAATGAATGAACGCCAAAACAATCAAGATTAATTTTGCAGTATGCTTTGATTTTCTTAGAAGAATCTATTGTTTGAACTATATAAGTATTCACCATTTTTCAAGTGGCCTAAATGCACAACAAAAAATGACACATCCTCTAACCAGGGGCTTACTAACACAAAGGTGCTGATAATCCCCAGGGTCAATTGTGAATCTCACCTAATTCAATTAAAGTTTAAAATGAACTGAACTTCAGCAAAAAGATCCCCATTGAGGTTGGGAGGAACAACCCCATTCGAAAGATGTCCCAGAGCATGGGAAACCTAGCCTGAGATGTGAGAAGTCCACCGCAGATGACACCTATCTGGAATGAGAGGTGGTTGATAGCTACCGTTCTTAAAGTGCTTCACAGGTTCAAATAGTAGGTCTAAGAATATCTGAATCTCCTCAGGTTGGGTCCCAGCCAGGAACCGCAGAACGATGGCCATCCGGGTGCCTGAAGCAGATTTCCCCTGAGTTTTACTCCCAGTCTTATTCTTCATTCGCCCATACAAAATTCTGCAAAGTCAAAATAATGTTATTTGTTTGCACATTAATTCGAAAACATAACACAAGTTGTTTTGTTTTCCTAAAGAGCGACTCAACAGATTTAAATGGATATATTATAAAAGATGGAAAAATGAAATCTGAAATTAGATATTTAACATAGACATTGAAATAATCAACAACGATTATTTAAAAAAAAAAAAACAACACAAAAAAAAACAAAAAACAAAAAAACCAGGCTAAGGGAGCAGGGTGTGATGTCGCACATGGTACAACTGTGATATGGAGAAGTGTTCATGAAAAAAAAAAAAAAAACTGGAAACCAATCTTGCTTATAAACACAAAACACAACATTTCTAACTACAGTAGTCAGTGCTGCACTAATATCAAATAAAGATTACCCCAGGAAATACAAGAAAGAGCCATTAGTAAAATCTATTATATTAATATAGATCAATATTTCATGGTAAAAAGTTAATATGATCATTTTAATATATGCTCAATAGGCACTCTATAATATTCAACATCCATTCCTGATAAAATCCTAAATAAATAACAAAAGCTACTTTCTTAACATGATAAAACTTAATGCTTTATTCAGAATTCAAAAACAGTAGTTTTCAAACTTTTTGATATTAGGACCACTTTACGCTATTAAAAATTATGGACATCTCCAAAGAGCTTTTGTATATGTGAGTTTTACCTACTATTGATAGTTACTATGTTAGAAACTAAAACTGAGGAATTAAAAATACTGGTTTATTAATTCATTTAAAAATATTAACAATAAACTTGTTACAATGTTAAATAACATATTTTAGTGCAAAATAATTACATTTTCTAAATCTCCCCCCCACTACCCACCAAAATTGGTGAGACTAGTGGCATTGTTTTATTTATTTTTTTGTTTGGCTTAATAGAAGATAACAGGATTCTCATATCTGCCTCTGCAGTCAATCTACTGTAATAATATATCAGGGTTGAAGAAAATCTAGCCTCACACAGACATGTAGATGGAGAAATATTTTTAAAACTTCCAGATAATCATGGATATTCCACTTTGATACTGTATCAAACCTCAACAAGTTTAAAGGGTAACTGCCTTGTAGAATCTGAAACCCTATCAACAAATATGATGAACACTGAGATCCATTTGTCCATTTTGCACTTTGGATCTTTTACTCATACATGATTCTATAACATGCATAAGTTACTTGGGAAACATTGTTTTACTGAGTTATGCAGAGATGCCAAATGCTGATACATTTCATTGTAAACCAAAAAAAGAAATATGTTTATTAACATTTGTTAATATCACCACCCATCTCATCAGAAGAGTCTTTAAGTATTGGGAAGCTGTCAAGTTCACAGCAACAGATAAAACTTTTCCAAAACTCTAATTTTCACTTGAATGCTAAAATTTAGTCACTGGAAACAAATGCTATATCACTTGTTTTCCTTGAAGTGGTGGGCTAATTGCATTCATGTTCAAGAAAATTCCTGTGAAATACCCAAGTTTGAAAAGAATCAAGGTCCATCAGTTTCCCAGAAAAAATGGTGTTTTATGACAAAAGGGGTAGTTCAGCATGTAAATCAAATATTCACACAAGTGCCATTCCTCAAGACAACCAGTGCATATCAAAAGTATTTTATGCATACTCCTCAATTTTTCATACAGAACAGTAAAAAAGAAATGTACTCAGGGTCAAGATTCATTAAGGGCATTAAGTAAACCTAGCTTTTTTTTTTTTAATAACTCTAATTATGTGGCGATGAAGAATGATTAGTACAGTTTGGTACCACTGTCCTGATTTATGTGCCAAGGCACCAGGAGTTTACCCACCATTGTGTTTGCCTTGGCAGGCCAAATGTCACACAGTGAAAAAAGATAATGTTTTAGTAGTAGTATAATAAAGTATTGACCTCATGACAGTGTCTCAGGGACCCCCCTACCAAGAATGAGCAGACCACTGAACAACTGCTCTAGAAGCACTGCTGTTAAATCCAGTCACAAGACAAAGATAATCACTACCACTACTACCAATTAATTCTAGGCTATGTAGGCAACAGGTTGATTAATAAATAGAAAAAAAGTGGCTTTATATCTTTATCATATAAAGAGAACACAAAATTAATTCGACCAATATTTATTAAGGGTCATGGACTTTACCTTCCAGCAGGGGAGAAAAGCAATAAGAAACAGACTATACTGGATGAGAAGAACAGTAAGAAAAATAAAGATAAAGTGAGGTAAGGGACTAGAGAGTAAAAGGAGAAGGTGTGATTTTATATAGAGGTGGTCAAGGAAGGCACCTCTGACAAACAGTGTAATACTTGAGATGAGATCTCATGAAGAAGAGGTGTTGGCTGTCATATGTTCTAAGCGGAGGGATGAGCAAGTCCAAAGAACTTAAAGTGGGTTCCAACGGAGGTGGTCAAGCGGAAGAGACAGGTTAGAGCTGGAGTCTGGAGCTACCATATTAGGTCCTGCAGGGCGCAGCAAGGATTGTCTATTTTTTTCTGAGGAAAAAGGGATGTCAAAGGGTTTTTAATCAGGGGACTAACACAATCTGATGACTGTTATTTACTATGATTTTTTTCAATGTAGAAAATGTAAGAAAATCTGATGAAAACTATTAAAACTAATAACAAAGTTTTGTCATATAGATGGCTAAATAATTAATGCAAAGATGAACAGCTTTTATATACTATAATTAGTTATGTAGCAAAAATAAGTTAGAAAATATAAGAGGGAAAATTCCATCTACAACAACAAAATGTAGGAGTAAAATGAAAAGCCAAGAAAATTAAAACACTTTATTGAAAGACTACAAAAAGAGGAAGATGTGACTAAATGATGAAATATACTGATGCCATTTCTACCTAAATCAAGAAGGGGGAGTATTTTGGGAGAACCTGAGTAAATGTTCTGAAGTTCACCCAGATTCTAGAAAAACCAAAATATTTTGGAAAGAAAGGAATAATGAGACGACTTCCTCTAATATACACTAGAATGCATTTAAGCCATTAATTAATATTATTATTATAGTAAACAAACCAGTATGGAATTAGACCAGGACAGACTAATGCAAAAGCATCAAAATCCCATAGAAGACTCAATTACACATAAACATTAAATTTATGCATATTAAAAGTGGCTCTCCAATTAGTAAACAAAGTTTAGATTTTTATTTTTATTAAATGGTCTTGAGACAATGGGATAACTACTTAGAAAAAAAATTTGGAAAAAAAACTATTTCATTTCATACATCAAAATAAATTCCAAATGAATAAAATAATCAAATTAAAACAAAAAGAATAAGAACAGACAGAAATACCATTCACCTGGTTTCAGAAAATAAAAGTTCTCAGACATTTAAAAAAAAAACAGTTCATGGGAAAAGAAACACAAACGACCCACAATCTTTTCAACAGCTCATCTTAACTAGTAAACCTACAAAATGTAAAGTTATACATGATATTATTCTTCACCAACAAATTAGCAAGAATTAAAACAAATAATTACCACAACAAACAACAGCCAGTATTGGAATGATGTGGGAGAACAGACATTCTACTGCTGCTAGGAATATAAAGTGGTTCAAACTTCTTGAAAGTAAATGGGCAATTGGCATCAGAAATTGTAAAATGTCTATATTTCTCCCTTTTAGGTATCTATTCTAAGTAAATCATCAGAGATTAGGTCAAAGATTCACATAGAAAAATAAAACACTTGTCAAAAAATAAAATTGTTCTGGCCAGCAATTTGGTAATATATATCAAAAACTTTTCAAATGTTCATCAATTTTCCTATTAAGAATCTATTCTAATAAATTGGTCAAAGACTCAGAGATTCAATGTAAGATTATCTATTTGGCAAAAAGCAAAACAACAAAACCCAGAAACAAGCAAAATACTCAACAAAAGGAGCTTGGTTAAGTGAACTATGGCACACCTATATGATGAATAATCCAATTTTGAAACATTTCATGATCCCCAAAAATTCTTGATATATTGTTTTTGGTTTTTTTTTTGAGACAAAGTCTTGCTCTGTTGCCCAGGCTAGAGTGGCATGGCATCAGCCTAACTCACAGCAACCTCAAACTCCTGGGCTCAAGCATCCCTCTGCCTGAGCCTCCCAAGTAGCTGGGACTACAGGCATGTGCCACCATGCCTGGCCAATTTTTTCTATGTATATTTTTAGATGTCCATATAATTTCTTTCTATTTTTAGTAGAGATAGGGTCTTGCTCTTGCTCAGGCTGGTCTTGAACTCCTGAGCTCAAACAATCCACCCGCCTCGGCTTTCCGGAGTGCTAGGCTTACAGGCGTGAGCCACTGCGCCCAGCCTGATCTTTCTTCTATTAATTATGGATCATCTTTATGCTCTATCATTTACAATGTAAGGAATAGTAGTATCATTAAATATTACATGATATTTAGACCCTGGGGTGAATTATTTCTACTATATCTCAACAGTAAAACTTAGGGAAATACCAGATTTAATTTTAACATTATTATTAAAATAATATCATGGTAAGATCTTTCTTCATGTTAGGAACAAAATACCCTAAATTAGTCCCTATGACAATTTGACTTCCCCAAAAGGTCCAGTTAAAAAAAAAAAAGCAATAAAAAAACACAAAATGAAATATTCTATTACAATTGTTGAAAGAATCATACCACTGTACTCATAACCACGTTTGTGGTTAACTTTTTAAAAAATCAGTTTTTAAACAGTATAAATACCTCATCAGAACAGGAAACAGATCTGCTCGGTGGGCTGTTTTCACTACAGTATTGTCCTCTGAAATGCTAAAATGCACTATCTCTTCCTTAAAGCTTCTGTCTTCAAGCAACCTTTGTAAGTTTTCCCTTTAAAAATAGAAAACAGTACAAATCATTTTATCAACAGTACTTTTTAAAACTGCAAGAGTAGAATAATACGTATACAGGGTAATAAGATATATACTTCATATTGCGGTTGACATCCATAAAGGAAAATCCTCACAAAAAAATTTCTTCCAAAATGACAGGTTTCCAAATTTCAAAAGGTTAAACAGATTAGAAGAGATTAGATTTCGTCCATAATTCAGCTGTTTAAGGAGCAGTACATAAAAGCTTTCTTCAGTTCTTAGAGATAACGATTCCCTAAGTAACCACCAAGATTTTATGGCATTAGCAAGGAGAGAGAAATGATATAAGCTTCGACACATATTTTTAAATTAATATTTTCTTTTCTACTTTATTATCTATGGAAAACAACTCTTAACAAACATACTTCTAGTTTTCATTTCATGCCTAGAAATAGCAATATGATAGCCTTAGAAAAAAGGGAAACTTCCCAGGCCTTCAAGAAATTATTCTAGAAGGGGATCTTACGTAGAAAGAAAAAAATCAGCCAAAGAAATAACATTTCCTTAAGCTTCAAGTAACTTACCTGTAAGGGAAGATATGAGGATGTTTATATGTCATTATGCAATCCAAGGCTATTTTTTGCACCGTTTGATCTTGGTGTAGCAACAACTAAGAATGATATTTTACAGAATAAGTTAATGAAGTCATATATATACGTGTGCCATGGGATACCAATTTACTAGTGTTAATTTGCTAAATTAGATTTTCTAAATTCTAAATATTTAGATAAGAGTTAAAGCTGATTCCTGACAACAGCCTTACATTTTCCTGAAAGTAAAGGAGGATGAATAGAATATATGCAAAGAAAAAAATGGAAAGGAAACTGAAATCTGCATCCCATGGCCAGCTAGACCCTGGAGTCTATCAGTTTTTTGGCTGAGGCCAATTCTGTACATGAATCTGGATTTAAGCCAACTGGGTTGATCATGTAATGAGGAAAATCTCTTATCCTATAAGGGCGACAGTAGTCAATAAGATGCCAAGAAAGATGACTTGATTGTGAGGCCTCTCCAATTAGTAAGTCTGGAATTTTGCTTCCTGGCTAGGAGTGGTGGCTCAAGCCTGTAATCCCAGCACTTTGGAAGGCTGAGGCGGGAGGATCACTTGAGGCCAGGAGTTTGAGACCAACCTAAGCAACACAGTGAGACCCCATCTCTGCACAAAACAAAATTATCCAGGTGCAGTGGTGTGCACCTGTAGTCCCAGTTGCTTGGGAGGCTGAGACAGGAAGATCCCCTGAGTCCAGGAGTTCAAGGTTACAGTGAGCTATAATTGGGCCATTGCACTTCAGCCTGGGAGACAGAGTGTGACCTGTCTCTAAAAAAGAAAAGAAAAGAAAAGAAAAAATAAAAAAGAACTTTGCTTCCTATGGAAAATAGACTTTTGAGCTCTGCTTTATAAACAAAGTCTATCAGAATTTATGGGCAGAAAATGGATATATTCTGCTAAAATGATAAAAGTTTCACCTACAACATTTTACATCCCCAGATAGCTTAGAATGACATCAAACGCTTACTGTGCTTCTGACATTAAAATTTTTTTGCAACCTTTTCTGAAATTGAGGGTCATATATTATGACTGCAATAGATTATTATTCCAACTATCTGTCTTCACTCAATCTAATAGATCCTGAAATCCTAGCCCTCCATGAAAAAAGACTTAACTAGAAAGAAAAAGTAGCCAAGTGTTTTTGGTATAACTCGCACCCTCTTTTAAAAGCTAATTCCCATTATATAATTCATGCTTTGCTATTATCACTGTTGATACAGGTGACCTAAAATGCCCTTAAAATCAACTAAATAAGTGCTGTCAAAAACTGTTTCTCAAGATAACAGAAAATATGTCTATGAATTAAAAAAAAAAAATTAGTACTTAAAATGTAGACATGGGCCCCTATTGAACAAATAATTAATAAAAGACTAAAAGTTACTTTGGCAAAGAAAATGACAGAGAAAAGTTCACAAAGAATTATAGTGCCAAGAATTTATTTCACTTACCTGAAGATATAACTCATATAATTTTGATTCCAGATATAAGGCCCGTGGATTTGAAAATTTAGAGAAAACTTGCAAATGGGCAATTAACTGCCTAAACAAAAATAAAATGAAGAGTGTTACAGAATGAAAGAACACAGATTATTTTCTTGAATTGATAGTACCCACTATCAATTTTATTCTCTCTGATAAGTACTCTAAACATCTTGCCCACAGGTTCACTGTGAATTATACAAATAAGTTTTAATTATTTGTATTTAGGAAATTCTCCAGAAATCTCAAATCTCAGGTAGGCCTCTCCCTGAAGTCCAGGCTCCAACCCCAACCCCAGAAAATCATTCAGGAGGTATTCAGAATGGCTTAAATTAAGCTAAAATTAGAAAGAAAGTAACCAAAAGAGTAATACATTCCAAAGTTGAACTCAGATGATTTTGGGAGTTATTCCTTGTCTAGGTTCCATGCAGCAGACAGGAAAGTAGTAGAATATATTCTTCCTTACTTTCATATAACAAAAATACTGGTGTCAGGCAACAGAGGCCCAGGTTTAGGTAACTATGACTCTTGCTTACCAAGAAGGAAGACTATCTTAATATTTTTGGACTGTGGCTGGCTGCAGATAACTGAAACCACACGAAGCAAAATTGCGGATTAGGGGGACTACCGTATAGTCCTATGAAGCTTGGCCATGATCTTTCCTGTCTCTATTTTATTCATATTTCTATTAGCAGGCAAGTCCTTCCTTGTCCTAGCTTTCTGGCAAACTTTCATCTTTCAGCATTGAAGTTGCCCTCTCCTTTGCAAAAAGTCTTCCCAGGGTCTTTGTGGTAGAATTACGTACTTCTTTCCTTGCACCTGTAACTTATTTAAAGCCATTCAATACAATTGCTGAATGGATGGATTAATAAATGTCTCACGGGAAATACTCAACAAATGGGCACATCAGATTAAGATCTAAAGTGTTAAAGTAACCCAGTAGCACCAATCCAGTGGATCTCAGACACCTCAATTCAGACAATCTTCAAGTAAGCTGAAGTAACTTCTGAAAGCATAATAAGTTCTTTTTTCAGGTTTGTAACAATTTAGGTAAATGAATAAGAGAATAAAAGAGTAAAACAGTAGGAGGAAAAAGTAACTAGTAGGAGGCAAGGCAAAAGGCAGAGTAAAAGTGCTGACATGCTTATTTATAAGAGAAAGGATGTTCCATTATGTGTTCTCCTAGCACACAAACACAATGCCCTCATGCGATGAAAGTGAACAAAAGTTAAAGAGTATTTAAATACTCCAGGCTCCAAAGCTCTCATCTATAAAAAGATCAGATGACCCTAAAAGTCCCCTTAAAGTTAACATTCTATGGCTAAACAAGAAAAAAATACTAATAATAGGTCACCAACCAAAAAACCTCATAAGACTGACAGTTTCTTTGGGCTGTAAAAGAAAATCCTGGGAAGAAGTAACACTCATATAAATAATTATTAATATCTTGTACAAGGCTACTTTCCATTTAGGCTATAGAAGATCTCTTCCCCTTCCTTCTAGAACTGGGAATTTCTGAGCTTTCAGCAATGCTAAACTTACTTTGCTGCAGCTCTTCTTGTCTTTTTCTTCTGTGAGGATTCTTCTTGGGGCACCACCTCTTCCTCCAACTCCTCATCATCTCCAGCAGCAGGTTCGTCTTCTATTTCCTCTGCTGCAACCCCTTTGCCTTTTCTCCGCAGATCCTGGGTTGGAGCAACTTGCAGATCTGCTGGGTAATACTCGTTGCTACAGCGGAAAGAAAGTGATATGAGACAGATGAAGTGGGGATGCTAATCCGAAAGGTCCTAATTTTATTTACCAGAGCGATGTCCACAGTTCACAGAATCACACACCAAAGAGACATCAGAGATACCTTAGTCAAGCTGCTTCTATGACACTATTCTTATTTATTTAGTCCCTCTTAAGTACCCTATTTGACAAGTCAATCACTAACTGCACTGTACAGCCCATTTCATTATTACACTGTTGAACTTATTTGAAAAGTCCATTTTGGACTGAGCTGAAAATCAGCCTCCCTGTCTCTGGAACCACAATTGGGAAAGGGAGTTAGAAGTGAATTATATTAAATGACTGAAGTATAGCATCAGGACCATGCTGGTCGCTGTCTACCAAGTACTTTCTACTTTGACAATGTTCTTTCAAAAAGATACCGCCACATCAAAATTCAGTCCTCTAGGTACGGTCTTATAAGACAGATTGAACTATCAGCTCTGTAACTTTTGGGGGAAGCCACAACACCACGTAGATTCAAACTGAATGTTCAAGTAATGAAAATCAGCAAGTCTTTATGTTTTATCTCCTCTAAACTAAGCTTGTATAGTTGGTACAGTATTCACAGTTGTTCTTGTTAAATTCTATCCCTTTAATTTTAGTTCTTTGCTGTAGTTAATGAATATTATCTTGAAGTCTCTCATTCAATGTATGAGTTTGTGTTACTTTCATCCATTCATCCAAACGATTAATATTTTGTTGTCTATTGAATGCAGGGCCTTGAGCTAGACATGTTAGGAAAACTGATCAGACGGATTTTTGAGTCCTTACTCAAAAATACACTGATAAGATACCATGTGTGAGGATATTGTAACAAGAAACTCTATGTTAAAGTTTAACCTCCTGAGTAATACACTAAACTACAACCTGAGGGCTGGGATACTATGTACTTTGCATTCTCATCTAGCAGAATCTAACATATAATAAAAAAATGGATGAATGAGCAAAACTGCTCTGTCAGTTACAATCTATACCATCATCTATTTAATAACATCCCTATTATACAATCAACATTCAATTTAACCACATATTACATATTTTAAACCTTTATCTCCATGAACAGCATGTTCACTCACTGACTTCTTAAATAAGATAATTCACACAAAGCATCTAGAAGAGTGCCAAGCACACAGTAAGTACTCATTAAATGTCACCTGGCACTAGGATGCTGTTGCCACTGTTAGTAATTCATTCTTGCTCCTGATTTGGTTCTTCTCAGAGAATGTTTATAAGGTAGTCACATATTAGTTCTAATATCAAATTAATTGAAACATATTTATAAATATAAATTGCTAGCCAAAAAATAAAAATAAAAAACTCCATAAGATATTTCAAAGTCAGAAGCAAAGGTGACATTTGGGTTTTCCATTAGTTTGGATCATCTATAATAGTATTATTTATAGGTAATTAGTGCCACCTAGTCTTTTTTTTTTTTTTTTTTGAGACAGAGTCTCACTCTGTTGCCCTGGGTAGAGGGGTAGAGTGCAGTGGCATCATCATAGCTCATTGCAACCTCAAACTCCTGGGCTTAATTGATCCTCCTGCCTCTGCCTACCAAGTGGCTGGGACTACAGGCACACGTCAGGATACCTGGTTAGTTTTTCTCTTTTTAGTAGAGACGGGGTCTCACTCTTGCTCAGGCTGGTCTCAAACTCCTGAGCTCAAGCAATCTTCTGCCTTGGCCTCCCAGAGTGCTAGGATTACAGGCCTGAGCCACTGTGCTCCACCCCAACTAGTCTTAATTTAAATATTTTTTAGAATTATTTATCTTAGTCTCTAAGTCTTTCAAAGCTCAGAGACCTACTTTCTGTTATAGGCTTCTCTTTCCATCCCTACTCTCACTGCATCTTGTGCTGTTAGAGTCAGGTCTTTATCCTTAGGCTACAGGGTAAACTTATCCTTTAGGGAAAAACCCAGAAAATAAACATGGTAGGAAGTTCATATCTTACTAACACCACTAATACCAGCTGGCATATGTATAGCCCTGTGTAATTCACAAAACAACTGATAAACATTATTTTATATGACCTTCAAAGCAAGGCAAAAAAACTCCTAAAATATCACTGTTCTTATTCTATAAATAAATTTATGATCAAAGAATTATGTGAAAAAGAGAAAATCATTACTCTTTGCCATCGTATCTACTGACTTGCTGCATCTTTGCTTGCAACCTTTGTCAGAATGAATTATTCATGCAAGCCTTTTCACTTATGCACTGGGTCTTATCTCCTTATACCTATTCAGAGATATGGCTCTAGCCATTTTCTGCTCTTTCTTGCATTATCAATTTTCCCCTCTCTTCTGGATCATTTGCACCAGTATCATACACATACATGCTGCTTAAATCTTAAATACAACCCCAAGAACAAAAGCTCCATCTCTGCTCCCATGTTCCTTACACATACCACTCTGTGTCTGTTTCTTTTTTACTACAAAAACTTCCCAAACTTGTTTCCATTTTTCTTCTCCATTTTCTCTTGAGCCAACTTTAATCAGGCTATCCTCCCAGCAGATTCACCAAAACAACTCTTGTACAGGTTACCTCCATGTCGGTCACTCAGATTAAGGTCACCTCCAAAGCCAACGGTTATTTCTTATTCTGATTCCCGACTGACTTAGTCAACACATTGCTTCCAGGATACCAGGTGGTCTTGGTTCTTCTTCTATCACTCTTTCCTGGCCTCCCTTGTTGGCTCCTTATCTATCAACCTCTAAATATTGATGTCAGTCCTTGGAAGTCTTCTCTCTTTATACTCACACCCTATATGACTTTATTCCCTGTCTGATGCTTTAAAATACAATGTATCGATAATTCCCAGTTTATTATCTCCCGATCAAAAACCTTCCCTAGAACTTCAAACTTTTAAATTCAGTGCCTACTTGACATTTTTACTTAGCTATCTATATCAGTATCCCAAGCTTAATGCATCTAAAAATGAATTCTTTATTTATCCAGCTTTGCATGGATAAAAATGAACTCTTGATTCTCCCCACAAACCTCCAATTCCTACATTCCTCCAAATCTCATTAAATGGTAACCCTCTTCTAGTTGCTCAGACCAACACCTCAAGAGACATCCTCGATTCCACTCCCACCCTTTTCTTTCCCTCCCTCCTTCCAGTTCCTCACTACCACCACACACACCCATCTTGCATCTGACCTGTTGGCAAATCCCATGGACTAATCTAGTTGCAATCCTTCAAAAATATATCTTATCAAAGTGAAATCCTTCAAAATATATCCATCTTCACTGCTACAATCTTGGTCAAGTCACCATCGCTTCTTGCCCAGACTTGCAATTTCCTCCTGACTGGTCTCTCTGCTCTCACCACTGCCACCCTACAGCCTATTCTCACTCAACACGGCAGCCAAAAAATCCTTAATGAAACTTAGGTCAGGTCGTGCTTCTGCTTAAAACTCCCAGTGGCTTCCCACTTCACTGAAAGTAAAAGCCAAAGTCCTTCCTGTCACTTATAAACCCTACACAGTGTGGTTTCCCACTACCTTTCTGCCTGCATCTCTAATCACATTCTTCCTGGATGACTCTGCTGAAACCACTCAGACCTCCTGGCTCTTTCTGAAACAAGCTGAGCATGGTGTAGTTTATGGCCTGCTTAACCTAACCCTACAGCATTTTCCCATGTAATAGAGTATTATTAGAAGATACACTTTTTATTGATTGCTTAGTACTGTTCTGCACACCACACCCCTCATCTTTAGAGTTTTAATGCAATCAGATTCTCATACAGCACATCCAGTCAAAACAAAACAATGTTCTAGAAAGCTCTTATTATTCTCAGAGTACATTCCTTAGTATCACAGGAAAGATTAAGAGGCTCAAAACAGTGATTGGGGTCGGGTTACTGGAAAATAACTTCAAGCCCTGGGCAGGCAATAAAACAATGAATAACGAGGCAAGAAATAGCAAGGCCTTTTGTACATTGAGCAAACTCAACAGGGTCCTTCTTATAACTTGCAATTTTTTTTAATGCCATTTGTGGGCTGGTTAAATTATGATTCACATAAAATCAAGTGGTGAACTAAACTAGTTTAGCTGTTACCTAATAGAGTCAGAGCTTTATAGATGTGCCAATGATTTGAAAACATAACAGATGTATAAAAAACTTAGCCAATTTGGGATGTTAATACTTCTTACCTTCTCTTCCTCATACTCTACCTGGGACATATTCTTAGAAGAGAGCACTTACTTGATAAATCTCAAGAAAAGTGGGGAAAGCTCCCTGGACCGTGGCTCTACTCTCTCTGGGAATTTTGCCAGAGCTCGCCAGAGCAAAAATCGAAAGTTGGTATGGTCTAGTCTTTCCCGACAGTCAGTTTTCAATGCTAACTGCTTATGATAAAGATCTCCAACATTTCCTTCCTGGGTCTGCTCCCAACTTTCATCTCCAATGGACTTCTCCTCATCTCTTATATCATTTTGCAATTCTTTCTCTGCAAGAGAAAAAAGTCACCATAACCACTAGAGAAATGCCAACATTTGTCCTATGTGTCTCCTCAAGAGAGGGCATTTCTTTCTCTAGTATTATAAGGAAACAATAAACCATACTCAAAGGTTATCAAAGATAATACATTTCTCCTTTTTGTTTCCCAATTTCATGCATAATCAAGCAGTAAAAATTAAACAAACCACCTTTCTTCCCAGCCTCCTCATGCCCCCTTACGTACCAGCATGTGTAGCTGCTTTTTCCAGATGTTCATAGTAGACTTTCCAAAATTGCTTATTTTCCATTTCATGTGCATGAGAACTAAGAGAAAAGATCAGAAAACAAAAAGTCTGTTATGATTCTTATTTTGAGATCTCTTACTGAGAAAAGAAGAGTGAAAAGACATAACCAAAATGTTAATTAGGTTATCTCCTAGTGTGGGGCTGTAAACAACTTTTGCACTTGTTTTCTATTTTTCAAAATGCCTGCATTTGAACACAAATTATTTTTATAATCACAAAGCACTAAAGGGTATTTTAAAAAATTTAAGTAGATCCTTAAAAGAAGACTATTTTTAAAGACACACTACTGGGACTGGGACATGGGGTACAACCCATTAAGAAAAGAAGGAGGCCGTTGTTTGGAGTGAAAACTGTTCAAAACTAACTTCAAAAATAATAAGTTTCCCTCCACCAAATCAAACGTATTTATTAACACAGAGGCAAAATAAACATTCACTAACTACATGAAACACACTTTGCAGAACTTAAAGAAGAGACATTAGATGGATCATGTAAAGTGTTTATATATAGTTCAATATCCTAGCAACAATACTCTCAAATATTCTATATACTTTGTCATTAATTTTCTAAGAATATGTATAAACTTTACATAAGACATGAACTATATATGCTGTGGAAATACGTGGAAAACAAACCGACAGGTTTCTTGTTGTTTCCAGCTTTCCAAACAGAAAGATGTACCCAACAGCAAGGTAGCCTAGTCACTATGCAGAATTGTTAAAGGCATTCAGTAATTGAAGAACCAACACTTTTGATAGTGGGCCATTGGTAACACACATATCAGATTCTTCCCACCTTCTGAAAGCTCAATAAACAAAATAATGAAGACAATTTCAGGAGGCCCTTGCTTTCAGCACACTGGTTTGATGGCTATGAAGGGCAGTAAAAGGTGGATAAATCGGTTCCAAACTGGAAAGGAATTTGTCTATTCTGCTTCTGTCAAATAAGAATAAGAACTAATAGTTGGGGTTTTGAAAGGCCGTATGTGACATGTTTCCAGTGTGATAAAAAACAAGAATAGACTATCTGAAGACAAATGTTTGTAAAAGATTTCTAAATATGAGCCACAACATGTACTTTGGACATGACTGTTAAGGTCCTTTTTATAGCTAAAGATTTTCTGAATACTAAACAGCAAGGGTTTTGAAAATTCCTTATTTTTATTTATTTTATTTATTTTTATTTTTTCACCCGAGCATCTCATTTAAAAAAAAGCCCTTATTTTTAAAGTATAGCTCAATTTATATAAATAAAATCATGCAAGTATTATAATATACCTCTCATTATAAAAATTATAACTGTAAATTTCAATAATACAGAAATATCATATAAAGCAAAAAGAGAAAAGTCCTCCAAAGTTATTTTAATGCACAAAGAAACATACATGTAACATTTGAAATACTGAAGATGTGGCATCAGAGAGAAAAATTAATGTTTATTTTTTCTTTACCTTCTCCCACAAAGGATTTAAGGTAATTGTAAATATTGTCTATGCCCATTCATTTAAATCACACTTAGAAGGAGTATAATCCTGGCCCCATCATTCTGCAGTAGTTAAAGCATAACAGCTTTATCCATTTAACCCATGCTTACCTTATGAGATCAATAACAGGATCCCAGAGAGCACTGAAGTTAACATATAACATGCCTAACAAATAACGAAGTGGCACCTGCAATGACAGGAGACCAGTTTATGGGTAATAAAATACAAAAGAAACGCAGAACACAAGTACTGAAATGCAAACATCCTGAGTTGGACAACCTGAGGTTTGGAAAGAAGTTTGTACATTAAGAAAAAAAGCTGTCGGTACCAACCCCAAAATTCAGTGCATACTATTTCCTCCTCTCCCCAAAATGTCACTCACTATTTAACACAAAAGAATCACAATAGCAAACACAGTATTAAAATTCACTCCAGATGTTCACACATAAAGGGTACATTTGAATAAACATATTTGACTAATTAAATTTCCTTCTAAATTGCCATCACTGATAAGACAACACTTGAACTGTAGTCAGTAAAGTACAGATGCCAGAAAACTGAAGAAAGTATGCAGTGAATAGCTGAGGCTTCATGAGCACATGTCTGAGGCTATTTCAGATGCCATTTCTACTTCACTCTGCTCTGCCTGGCTATGACAGCCTTCCCATCTGAGTTCCTGGACAGATGTTTAGGATTCAGCTTGAGAGTGATGTCTTCAGTGAAGCCTGTCCTGACTGTCCCCTTACTTGCTCACATGTCTCTTAGTCCCTACTAGGCTATACATCTCTTGAAGGCAGGGTTGTGTTCTCAATTTTCTTTGTATTCCTAGCACCTAATTTGATGTCCAAAACATAGCAAATTCTTACTAAATGACTGAATTCAGAATACAGAATACTGAGCAGAAAATTCATTCCTACTGTGACATTTGCTAAAAAGAAATCACAGGTTGCTAGGGCAGAAAAAGATAGAGAGGCCATTCTGCAAAATCTGATCCTTTTACAGATAAGGACTAAGGCACAGGGGGCAAGGTTATAGCCCAAGAGTAAGGGCAAGTGAGCCTTCTGCAGTTCCCCTTCACCCAGTTCCCCGGTACATGCCACATTGTCTCTCAGCACATGAAGTCCTTCCATCTTTAATTCCTATGCAACTGGTATCAGCCACAGCATAGTGGCATTTCAAATGATGTTAAAATGACTATGAATAACATTTTTAAAGTATGATCCAACAGCATACCTGAGGCTTGGAGAGAGACTAAGTAAATCCATACAAAGAGATATAAGGAACATCCAATCCTTACTTTATGTGCAGGGAACACTGGCTAAAGTAATTTTAACTATGATCAGTTGACAACTGATATATAAATGGATCTTCCATCTCTGGGAATAATATAAAATTATATCCAATTTCAAACACTGGACTCCGAGTCAGACAATGTGGATCAAGTTTCCAATTCTAAACATTAATTCCTACATAACCCAGAGCAAATCACTTTAACATCCTTGAGCCTCAAGTTCTATATCTATAAAATGGTGTATCATTCTGGAAGCCGCAAAGCACTGTGGAAACGTAAGGCATTCTCAAAAAGCAGCAAGACAACTCAGGAATTTTATATTTTAAGTTTGACATATGGTTTTAAGCAGCAAAATTAAAAGGCACTGATAAATAATCCGTATTGCTTTGGACAAAAGAATTCAGTAGCTCAAATAATTAATAGCCATATTTTCAGTTTGTTCAGGATTGAGATTTACTATTTGAGCTCACTAAAGGCAGATAAACTCTTAACTATTTAATGCAACGGAAACTTTGAAATACACAAACCAAGAGTGCAGTGAGGAGGTTAGACTTGATTTTCAAATTAATTGTGTAAGAAAATGTATTGCTTTGCTTTTAGATTATTTTGAAAAGGAAAATGAATTTTCCCAAAGCACGGCAGCAATACGGCATGATGGAAAGAACATGAGGGCCACATTGTTTCTGCATCTCCACCCTGCCCCATAACCCCTAAACCCAGTAAAACAATGCCTTGTTTTTAAAACATTGTGTGTCAATAGACTATCAAGAAGTAAGAGAGCATGTTGTTTTCAGAATGGCAAGGGCAGAAATCAGTATCAAAATTAAGAACTATTTTATTCTTGTAAGCATATTTTTGTCTTGTATATTTTACAGGCAAAGTAAATGGTGTTTGTTTTTATTATTATCTATTTCATATCCATCATCTGAACACTAAAACCTTGCTACTGTCAATTTTTAAAAAATGGTGGCCACTGGGACCACCATAATTTGAAATGGACACTGGCACAGAATGACCATGTTTTCTTAACCAGCTCATTTTTGGTGGATTTAACAGACATTTGTTTTTCTAGGGGGTTACCTAGTATTAAAAATCCTTCCTATGCATTTCTGAGTTATTTTATTATAAAAACATATATTGCGTTTATAAATTTTAAAAAATCTAATAAAGAAAATTATAAAGTATGGCAGGAGAATAATAGGGATCAAACAGAAGAATTTCTTCATCATTCACTTATCACTCTATCAACAAATGTCCATTGAAAAGCTACTATGTGGGCCAAGGCACTCTGCCCAGATGGTTAATACATGACCTGAATCGCTCAAGGAATATGCAGTCTAGCAAATTCATTAAGGGAAAAAAAAAAGACCATTACCTTCTGACAGCCAGTAAGCAGATCAATCACCTTTGTAAACCAGACAGTAGGTAGACTAACTGTTTGAAATGGGGTGGGGGAGAGACTATCTATAACATCAAACAGGACTATTGAGGTTCCCTTACTCAGGCCCAGAGACTCTCAACCTCATCAATCTACTTACGTTTCCCTAAATAAATTACGTAAACTCTCAGAGCTCGCCACCTCTACACATGCTCTTCCTCTCAAATGGAATGTTATCTCCCTCTCAAGGTGCAGCCAATCATCACCCCTCCCAGAAATCCTTCCCGCATACTCTCTTACGCATTTATCATAGAACATGCCCCACTGCAGAACACCGGCATGATTCCTAGCTAATCTTGTCCCTAAGACTGTGATTGCTTTGAAGGTAAGAGCTGGGTTTTTATATCACCAGCACCCAGTTATATATAGGTGGTTACATGTATGTTTGATAGAAGAGTAATTTTAATAATCATAATAGTTACCATCGAGTGCTTAGTAAGTGTCAGGTACTGTTTAGCATTTTATATTGATCTCATGTAATCCTCACAACAATCCTGTGAATTAGGAGCTATTATTTTACCTATTTCACAAATAAGAAAACAGAGTCACAGAGCAGCTCAGGCCTACTAAGTGGCAAAGTCAGACCTTGATCTTGGCAACCTGGACCACTCTACCTAAACCGTTGCGTGAAGATGCCAGTGACTGAAGAGTCAGTTTTGCTTCCTTATTTAACACATTTCCACATCCTACCCTCAGACCACAATCATTTATACTGTCCCCTTTAAAGTTTTTTTTTTTTAGTGGAATCTAAATTTTTAAACTGTTACATCAACAAAACTGGTTAAAAAAAATTTTTTGATAAGGGATCATTTGCAAAATTGTCCAATTCATTAAGGGTCTAAGGCTGATGAAGTTAGCAGTGGTCCCCAACCTTTCTGGCTCCAGGGACCAGTTTCATGGAAGATAATTTTTCCACAGACCAAGGATGGGGGCTTAGGAGATGGGATGTCATGGGTAGGGGTGGTGGTTGGTACGGAGCTCAGGTGGTGATGTGAGGCCCATTTCCTAAACAGGCCACAGACTGGTACCGGGCTGCGGCCTCAGGGGTTGGGGACCACAGAGGTAGAGAACTGCTAATAGGAAGTATTACATTCAGAAATGTTCATGTGCCAGATGCGACAACTGAATGATAAGAAATACCAGACAGACCCTAAGCAAAACAAACCACTAAAGCAGCCACTTCCCTATCTCACCAGAAAAAGCAATAAAAAAACTGAAGGAGGCTTGGTCTTAACTACTTCACACCCTCACATACTCAGAAGAAAGAATATTACGGTACTTCTACTTTTAAAAAGCTGACAGAACTATTTGACTCAAAGCATCTAAGAGAAGTGCAGGTTTACCTTGTTTTTAAAAAAATTATTTTTCTTTTGGTGACTACTTGGTATGCTTCCTAAAACAGAATTTAAAGCATAAATTAAAAAGAAAAAAAAAAAGGGCCGGGCGCGATGGCTCATGCCTGTAATCCTAGCACTCTGGGAGGCCGAGGCAGGTGGATCGCTCGAGGTCAGGAGTTTGAGACCAGCCTGAGCAAGAGCGAGACCCCGTCTCTACTAAAAATAGAAAGGAAAATTATCTGGCCAATTAAAATATATATAGAAAAAAAATTAGCCAGGCATGGTGGCGCATGCCTGTAGTCCCAGCTACTGGGGAGGCTGAGGCAGTAGGATTGCTTAAGCCCAGGAGTTTGAGGTTGCTGTGAGCTAGGCTGATGCCACGGCACTCACTCTAGCCGGGCAACAGAGCCAGACTCTGTCTCAAAAAAAAAAAAAAAAAGGATGCTCCTTTTACCTCTTGTAACGGGCCATCAGGGACTGCTGTCTGGACCACATCATGTCTTAGTTTTCTCAAATGGAGAAGCTTCTCTCTGTAGTCATTCACAGTTGCTGGAACCAGTTCTGCCTGGCGCAGTATAGCAAAGGCAGACTGCCGTTCTGACAGCCCATCTTCCTGAGCAACCAGAGAAAACCAAGGAGGAACATCAGTATTTTGATTTTCCAAAAAGAGTATTAAATGTGACAAAGGTCTAAAAATAGAAAAACTGGAATATGTTAATGTTTTAAATTAAATGAGCAATATTTTTTTTTTTTGTGGTCAATGATTCCTCTTTCCTCACACCATTTACTTTTTTGGTAGATAATTTAGGTTTATTGCCTAGTGCAAAAATGACAAGTAAAAAACAGGAAAGTAATTCTCAAAATCACTCAAACTGATTAGTAACATTTGTTGAAATAAAGAAAATGTATATATACTTTCACTATACAATTCTGCTTCTAGTAATGTGCATTGTGGGAATATTCCCCTACACAAATATATCTGTGTAAGGATGTTCGCTGTAGTATTGTTTAAAATATTAAAAAAACTACAAAAACCCACCTAACCATCCATCAACAGGGAATTGGCTAAATAGAAGATATTTTAAACTACGGAGTACTATTCAAACTTCAAAAGAAATGAGGTAGAACTAGAAGTATGGCTATGGAAAAACCTCATGATTTTGTTTAAATTATGTGTGTGTATTCAAAAAGTTTGGAAGAATATGCACCAATTAACTGTAGATTTTCAGTGGTGGCCTTGTTGGTGGGTGGGAATAAGAATTACAAAAAATATCATTTTTATATTTATATAGGATGTTAATTTTATGTAAAGGTATCATTTTGAAAACAAAAAATAACACGTATTTTTAAAAATTATATTTTTTAAAAAACGATTCACTCGAACAATTAAGATACCTCCATCAATTCTGGAAGCTGAACATCAAAATGGTTTAGGATCCTTATTGTCAAAAGCCGAATCTAGAGAAAGTAAAATGCATGTTTGAAACTCAAAAGTTTAACTGTAGGAAGAAAGTGATTCAGTCAGTGAGATTTAAGTTTTATAGAATTAAGAAAAATATGCCATTTGACCAGAGTAATACATGCCTATTCCACCCCTTATTTCACTTTCAACACCAAGCAACATCTAATTCATTGAACACAGAACAATTAACCCCCACACTGGACTGAGAAGATAAGGTTATCCATAAAACCATGTTGTTTCTTTGAACTATGACACTATGAGCAACTCTGTAAATTAGTGGAAAGAAGTTGATTAAGCTTATAACTTAACTAAAACTAGTGCTTTTTACTCCTAAGTAACGTATAGTATTCAAGTATTTCTATGCACCTGAATGAGCAGGAGAATCACCTAGAAGACTTTTAAAAGCTATGCAGATTTTTTTCAGTTCCCCCCAGCCCTAGTGAATCAGAATCTTTGGGGGTGGGGACCCAGAATGTGCATTTTTATTAATCTCCCTAACTAATCCTGCCACAATCAGTTTGCAGGCCAATATTTAGGCATCATAACTTTAAACAGAAATCATCCCACAGCAACATTTTCTGAGTAAGGGGCTCTGATAACCACTGGCCATCCATATACAAACAGAAGGAGAGAGATGGGGGACATACCACAGACAGCATTACCTTGGATTTACCAGTTGAAATGTTTGCTTGTAACTTGGGAAATAATTCCATTAAAGCTTCCTCAGAAAGGGGCCCTTTGCAGCCACATAAGGCTAATCTCTGATAATACAGATCGGCCAACAGCAACACAGATGGCTCCAAAGGAAACGTTCTGCAACAAGATATTCGTTAGACCCAAACTGCACCATATAGCTCAGAGCATTTACACTATAGTCTCACCCACAGAAAATGATCACTGATTAAGGAAATGTAAAAGGTAACACGTAAAAGTTTCACATGGACATTTAGCATCACTTCATATCTGAGGCCTAGCAACAGTGAGTGAGGCAGAGGTGGGAGCAGAATATTTTGACTACAAATTCAGTGCTGTCTCTTCAATCCATAGTTGTAAATGATAATCACATAAAAATACACATATATAATATTCACTGAGTGTTTGCCACGTGCCAGGCACCGAGCTAACACGGGTAGCAGTGCAGATGAGTGGCCCAGCCCATGGCTCAGGGGTAGGGCAGCCCAGGTTTGAACCCAGCCCCATTACTCATCAGTGGTATAACCTTGGGCAAGCTGTTTAATCTCTATATGCCATCCTCGTTCAACAAATACTTATTGAGTGCAAACTATGTGCCAGTGACTTTTCTAGACACTGTGGATACAGCAGTAAACACAGGACAAAGTCCCTGTCTTCCTGGAGCTTATATTCTAGTAGGGGGAGGTAGCCAAAAAACAAAAACAAACAAAAAAACCACCCCAAAAAACCCTAGTAAGGATGATAGTGATGAGTGCTGTAGAGAAAAGTAAACTAGGGGAAGGAGGCTAGAGAGAGAGACCAGCATGGAGTGGGGAAGAAAGTAGAGCCCACCAAAGGAGGTGGAAAAGTGTGCTGGAAGGATATCTAGAAGACAAGCATGCTAGGCAGAGGGAACAGCAATGCCAAATCCCAGGCCAAGGTGTGCTTGTCTGCAGGAACACCAAGATCAGTCCAGCTGGAAGTGAGTTAACAAGGAGAGGCTGAAGGTGTCAGAAGCAGCCAGGGGTTAGATTAAACAGAGCCCTGAGGAACGTGATAAGGATGTTAGATTTTATATGGAGTGAGACGGGGTACCACAAGAGCACGGTTTCTCAACAGCAGCACTTACTGACATTTTGGGCTGGATGCTTCTTTGTTGTGGAGGCCTGTGCTGTGCACTGCGGGCTGCTCATTCAGCCGCATCCCTGGCCTCCACCCACTAGCTGCCAGGAGCAGGGCCCCCACCCCCTAGCTGAGACAACCAAAAACGTCTCCAGAGTTGCCCCCAGTTGAGAAGCACTGTCCTAGAGGGCTGTGAACCAAGGGATGACATGATCTAACCTACATTTAAAAGA
The DNA here is from genome assembly GCF_020740605.2 of Lemur catta. Classification (NCBI taxonomy): domain Eukaryota; kingdom Metazoa; phylum Chordata; class Mammalia; order Primates; family Lemuridae; genus Lemur; species Lemur catta. The sequence continues at coordinate 19,152,601 of NC_059133.1, forward strand.
ATCACTCCGGTTGCTGGGTACAGAAGAGAAAGCAGCAGGCCAAGGCTGGAGCACAGGCCTCACTGGGAGACTAACGCGATAACCCACAGGAGAGACAGTGGTTCAGACCAGGGTTTTATTTTGAAACTTTAGTTCTCCCATCTGTAATGATAGCAGCACCTACATCTCATGAAGCTGTTGTGAAGAATAACTAATGTACATAATGGGCCCAGAACAGTGACTGGCACATAATAAAGACTCAATAAATGCAATCTGTTTATTATTACTGCATACATTGTACAACTTAATCTCCACGAGGTAAGGACTACCACTCTCCCTCCTTTTTTCTTTTTATAATACTATCCCCTTTTGAGAGATAATGAAGTCCAGGCCAACTAATTCACCTAAGGCTACAGAGCCAGTAGGTGGTGGAGGTAAGACTCAAACCCAGGCTGTCTTGGCTGTGAAACCAACATGCTCAGCCAGTCACCAGCACAGCACCAAGTACAGAATCCTGTATCTGCTCTGAAGTTTACATTCCTTCCCTCAAGTGTCCCGTTGGACATCTCCGAGTCTGCAAGGCTAAGAGGCACTGGCTGGGAGGCCAGCTGGCCTTTTCCAGGGGATGTACAGACCCCACTCTGTGCTATTTTGTTTCAAACCTCCACAGCACCTTCAATTGCTTACACCAAGGATGAAAGTATGAGAAGTTTAAACAGAACAGTCAAGAAAATGGGAACATGCAATATGGTCAATATGGTGATTTCAAAGAAATAATCCTCCCTAAAAGAAGTTAACTTAAACCAATTCAATTAATCATGGAAGAATTCAAACTTTGCCCAGATTTGTAATTACTGCAGTAAGTTTCCTAATTGCTCTCCCTTATTTCCCTACAGTTACTTCTCAACGCAGCAGCAGGGTGATCCTGTGTAGGCCTAAGTCACTCCCCTGTCCCAAATCCTCCTGTGGCCTCCCCTTTCACTCAGAGTAAAAGCAAGGGCCCACAGTGGCCTAAAAGCCATACACATCTGCCACTTCCACCTCTGCATCCTGTTCTCTTATGGCCTACCCCCTCACTCTGACGGGCCACGATGGCCTTTGTGCTGCTCAAGCCAGGCACCCACTCCCTGAGGGTCAGCACGCACGCCGCCCCCAGGTCTGGAGCCCAGGGATTCTCACGGCTTAGTCCCTTGCTGCTTTCAGGCTTCTGCTCAGGTGGCTCCTGCTTGCTAAGGCCTCCCTATGTAAAACTGCTACTGTCCCGTTATAACCTCTGGACTTGCCCTGTCCCCTGGCCCTGTTTTGTTTTTCTTTACAGCGCTTGGCACCTTCTCACAGGCTATATGTTTTACTTATTTACTCTGCTTAGTGTCTCTTCTGGCTAGCACATTAGCTCCACGAAGGCAGGGGATTTTGTCTGTTTCATCCACTGTTTGTTTCCATGTGCCTAGAAAAGGGCCTAGTACATAAGAAACGGAAACAAGTAGTTACGGAATAAAGTGAATGAGTAAATCTGTTTTAAAAAGCCTGGGAATATAATGGAATAGACTCACCAGGTTTTCAACAGGCCTGGTCTTTAGAAAGGGTACAATAATGGCCCTGTGATACTATAAAAATCAGGGCCTGGCTAAACTAAACTTTAAAAAACAAATAAACCAAACCAACAAACAAAAAAACTGGATTGCTTCCATATTTCAAAAAAGAGACCACAGGAAAGTTCTCTGAATTGTGGATCGTGTCAAGCTGAGGCAGAATATGAAAGCAGTGGGAATGTGTATGTTGAAACCACTAAAGAAGTTACAAACGCTCAACACTGTGCAATGTTACAGTCGGGAATGACAGGCATTATAAATCCTTTAAACTTTACAATGCTAATTTACACACACAATAAAATATCCCTTTTTACAAAGATGAATCTATCATTAAAGACTATGCCAAAAAAATGTATTTATTTTAATTGGAGGACCTAAATCAATATTAAATTTCACTGCATGAATACAATTCATGTATAAAATAGATCAAAAAGATTTTTCTTATGTCCAACATTTCACAAAAACTGAGGTTTTTATATTTCATCCATTACTAAGCCAAATGGAAGACAGGTTTACTTACAATACTAAACTCTTCACATGTTCCACAGGAACTAAATGAAGAAGTTCAGAAGACTCTTCCAAACTTAGCAGAGTATTTACAGCTTGACAAAGAACAAATAAGGTTCCTAAGGGCAGAAAAATAGAAGAAACCACATTACTTATTTCTCTGACATAGGAACCACCAAACATCTCATTTATCTAATACTTGCTATTTATGGGAAGTTCTTAAAGTGAATTTGTGCCTTTTAAAGTATTATCTGTCAAATAAATGTCCAAATATAACAGAAAAGAGAAGTTTCTAAGTCTTACGTTTTATCTCTCAAGAAAAATATACACTCAGAAGTAGTGAATAAAAGTCTGTTTCAGAGATGGGCACAGTGAGGCATATCTATAAACCCAGCTACTTGAGAGGCTGAGGCAGGAGGATTGCTTGAGCCCAGGAGTTCAAGTCCAGCCTGGACAACAAAGCAAGACACTTTCTCTTAAAAAAAAATACTGCTTCATTAACCAAGATGAGGATGAAGTATAACGGTCCCACTCACTGGCATTATCAAAACTAGGACTCTTGAAGAGAGTAGGCTTGGACTTTTCAATATCTAAGAAATTATCCTGGTATAAAACTCATGTTGATTTTACTTCTCCAGTTTATAATAAGTCACATTATCCAATTATGGCCATTACTCATAATATATTCAATTAATGACACTAATTAAACATTTATTTAGTCTTTAGCCAGGGGTCAGCAAACTACGGCCCACAAGTTAGATCTAATAGGCAGCCTGTTTTTATATGGCCTGCAAGCTAAGAAGGTTTTTTACATTTTAAAGGGGTTGTTAAAAATATATATGCTATAAAGACTGAAGGAGGCCCACAATTCCTAAAATATTTACTATCTGGTCCTTTACAGAAAGATTTTATCAGACTCTACTCTAGGCTCTAGATCAGCGCTATACAATAGAAATTTCTACAATGGTAAAAATATTTGTGCCAATATGTAGACACAATCCAGTACGGTAGCCACTAGCCACATGTGGCCACTGAGCACTTGAGATGTGGTGAGTCTACTTTATTCTCTAACATGTCTGCTTAGTGTCTAACATAGAATGTAGCACACTAACATGTAAGTGAATAAATGACTACTATACACATGTGCTAGAAAAAAATGCTATGCTAGAATGAAACAAAACACCTGGTTTTAAACTACCGTTTGCAGGTTAGTAGGGGAGACATAAGTATACAATAGGAAATGGTGTTTTGGGCAGGGCAGCCTAATTCTGTCTGGAGGACTCATGAAGGTCTTTCTAGAGGTGTTATGCCTAGAAAGGTCTCTAGGCAGAGGAAAAACATGTACAAAGGCAGCCAGACAGTTGTAAAAGAATGTGTCTGTCTTGTTCAGGGTGAGCAAATAGAAATGCCTGGAGCATAAAGTGTATGCTAGGGGTCAGGTGGGTGTGGGAGACGGGAAACAAGACATAGTCCGGGGCTTGTAAAGGAATGGCCATCTAAGCCATGGGATTTGATACTTTACCTTCCTCATATTCAAGCAACCATGACCTGGTCAAGCACATTATGTGGTATAAGTGAAACATGCCCTTTGTATCCTCTTTTTTTTCCCTGTATTTATCCAGCAGGGGTTATGCCAGAACACAATGTTAGTATTATTCTCTAACATTTCACGTGCTTACAGTTACTTGGGTGTGCCAGAAAAGAAGAGAAGAAAACAAACGGTGATGGCAACTGACCTTTTCCAAAGCTCCCTCTGTCAACTGTCATGAAGAGCGACTCTATGAAGCTTGTGACTAATGGTATCAGCTTCTCCTTCTCAAGAGGTCTGTCCAAGGAGAGGGGAGAAAAAGGAAAAGTTCAGCCTGGCACTCAACGGCTTTCTCATGGAATGGCAAGGAATGGCTAACATATGTTAATCAGCATGTTAAGCAGAGTTTATTTTCTTACCTAATATGAGGTAACACCACAAGAGCTGCCCACGAATGTGAAAAGTAAGTAGTATCTTTCTTTGGAGGTAACTGAATTATCGATAAGAGATGGTCCAATACTGGAAATTGTTTGTTTCCTCCCTTGGATCTAGTCCTCCTCTGCCTTACATAGGATCTGAAGGATAAAAAATAAATAAGTGTTTAAAATAGGAAAGAATACAATCACTCTTGCCCTCTGCAGTTTGAAATAAAATTGGTTCCTTACCTTTGTAGAGCACTCGGAGAAAGGAACTGCTGCTGGTGGTTGAATATAAATAACCAAATGTGGGTCACTTAATTTTCGGTGAAAGCCTTTTTCAACTCCATTGGCTCTACTTCCTTCTATTTCTATTTTAATTTGCCTCATAACTTAAACCAAGAAGTCTCCTTTAGTTTTAGGTATTATTTCTGGAGCATAAGGTGTATCCCAGGGGTCAGGTGGGCACGGGAAATGAGAAACAAGGGCACGTTTCTGAGAGGTAGTTCACTGGAATGAACTGACTTCTTCCATCTCCCTTTCCTTTTTGACTGAATTTTACTACTTCACAAATGGAGAATGATGTTGCAAATTTACTGTGATGAAGCTGAAAAACACCACTAGAATGATTATGATTTAAAAGTAATTTTCTCCTGCTGCTTAAATAGGATCTATAATTATTCAATGATACTTTCTGACATGGCACTAGGTTTGGGGTATCTGTTATTCTGGTACTATTCTTGTTTGCCTCTTTTCATTTTTGCTGGTGTACTATATATCTCAGCCCTATTTGTAAGACAGAAATCTAATCAAAAGAAAAGTCATAGAAATAATAAGCAAAATGATTTGTTTTACAATTTATCCTCCAACTCCAGTTTAGTTAGCTTGTTATGCAACAGAAGTGGAATATCAAGTGGACTATCAGGTTTTTACTCTTGTGCCCTTCTGATCATTAAAATTAAACCCAAAGCTACCTTTTCTTTTGTTTCATACTTATCAGGATATTGAGTGTTTGGAAATCATGATAGATAATTAAGTTACTTCAACTGTCAATTCCCTGATGTCACCACATCTTGAAACAGTCTTTTCAGTAATAACTATGACCAACAATCTGCAAAAGTCTTACCAAATATTGAGATGCTTTAAAAAAAACTGAGTCATTAGTTGCCATGTCACTCCCTTCCCTGCTTTATCAGACCTGCCAATGAGCTCCTCCAATAAAACACAAACCCCTTACCTTGTCCGGTAAGGCCCTGTGTGATCTGACCCTCACCTACCTCCCTCAGCTCCTCTGATCACACTCTCCTCCATGCTTACCACTCTTTAACCACAGAGGCTTCCTTTCTGTCGCTCAAACATGCTGAGCTTACTCCTGTCCTGGATTCCCTGCAGTAACTTTTTCCTCTGCCTGGAAGGTCTTTCACCCAGATCTCTGCAAGGCTGGATCCTTCCCATCATTACAATCAGTCCAAAGGTCCCATCTCAGGAAAGGAGTAAGTGCCTGCTCTCCACTCACTCTCCCTCTCAACACCCCATTGTATCTTCTTATTGCTATTTTACCTTTTCGTTTGTTAGTTTGGTTTTTAGAGACAGGGTCTCACTCTGTTGCCCAGGCTGCAGTGCAGTGGCACAATCATAGCTCACTGCAGCCTTGACCTCCTGGGCTCAAGCTATCCTCCTGCATCAGCCTCCCAAAGTGCTGGGACTACAGGCTGCTTCTCATCACTAGCGAAAATCATCTTGCTACTGGCTTCTCTGCCTCACCACATCCCTTCCCACAAGAATGTTACATCCCCAAACGATGGAAACTTTTTCTTACTCATTGTTGTACTCTGGTGTCTAGAACAATACCTGATGTTATAAATAATTGTCAAATGATGGAATAAATTTATTTCCCAAAGAGCCTTTTCATATTTATTATCTCTTTTTATTCTCACAACAAACCATTCAGATGAGTGGATTGTTACTACAAATATTCAAACTATTATTTAAAACTTCAGGGAAGGAATCAAGACAAAGGTGCCATTCATTCATATGGGCATACCGTGTCTCTGTGGGGGATGGGAGAGGAATGTTTTCTCAGAGAAAGAACACAGAAGTTGTGTTACTTGCTGCAAATTAATACCTCTAAATTTTTGTTTGTTTATTTTACCATGCGACCTCCCCAGGAGGATCTGAGAGCTGAGATGACAATGTAAGGCCTGATACCCAGCCTCAGTCAGTGCCTTTGTTCACCTCGTGGAAGCTGACCAACAAAGCAGCTTCACTGCCATTGCACAGAACCCACAGTTTTGACACTTGCAAGGAATGTGTCTGTGGGAGATTGGCTTCGTGTTGCAAAATCCAGAGAAAAGTTCCAAAGGAATAATTCTACAAGAGTTGCTCATTACCCATTCCTTAGGAATCAGAGCTCGGTAAATGAAAAAACCGACAAGACTCTGCTGGCATGTTTTGATCGAGAAGCTACTTTGAAGGTAGACAGAAGGTGTCAGGAGGCGGTAAGAAGAGGGGCTCCTCCAGAATCTCATGGTGATCAAACTCAAAAGCTATTAAACAGCTCTGCTCTGTGACCAGGCGACAATAGCTCCCGCCTTAGCAGATGCTGGGAAGCTTCAAAGCTGAGTACTCAGCACAAACTCAAGGAATATCTATTCCTACTGCCTCAAAGCAAACCACAAACACAATGACAATTCTAACTACTCCAATAGAAGTAAGAAAATTAAGTATAACAAAAGAATGGTAAGGGAACTGATTTCCTAACCTATATAGAGGTATACCCACTTAACTATCTGGAAAACAATAAGCTGAATCCTCTCAATTATTTAAATAAACTTTGATTTTTAACTTCTAAAGAGTATATATTGTTTTGAATGAAATTAAGAAAGTAATCCATGGCCCTTTTAACAACTGAAACAATGCAAAGGTATGTATATAATTTTAAAATGAATAGTCACTTCTTTTCTCCCCTTAACATCTTCCTGACAAAACAAAGTTAATTGTTTTGTGTATCCTTGGAGAGATGTTAATTCTCCCCAAATTGATCAATAGGTTTATTGCAATTCCTAACAAAATCCCAGCAAAGTTTTTTATAGATATAGACAAACTTATTCTAAATTGATATTGACCAGCAAAGAACCAAAAAGAGCTAAAACAATTCTGAAAAAGAAGAATAAAGCAAGAGGGCTTTAATTTAAAGATTTCAAGACTTTTTTTACTCAGGAGGCTGAGGTGAGAGTCACTTGAGGCCAGGAGTTTGAGACCAGCCTGGGCAACACAGTCAGACTACATCAAAGGAAAGAAAAGGAAAGGAGAAACGAAAGGAAAAGGAAAAGGAAAAGGAAAAGGAAAAGGAAAAGGAAAGGAAAGGAAAGGAAAGGAAAAAAAAGGAAAGGCAAGAGGGGAGGGGAGCGGAGGAAAAGAAAAGAAAAGAAGCCAATGAAATGAACAGACAGATATTTCACTATAGAAGAGATGGCAAATAAGCACATGAAAACATGTTTCAACATCATTAGCCATTAGGGAAATGCAAATTAAAACTACAGTGATTGTCTGATTGATCTTGTTGGTTAAAAAACAATAAATAAAAATAAAAACCATAGTGAGATATCACTACACTTCTATCAGGCTGGCAAAAATAAAAAATAGTGATAAATACCAAAAGCTGGTAAAGATGCAGAGGAAGTGGATCACTCAGACACTGCTGGTGGGAATGTAAAATGTCACTCTGGAAAACTGGCACTTCTTATAAAACTAAACATATATTTATCATACAACCCAACAATTCCATTTTGGGGCACTATCTCAGACAGATGAAAAGAAGAATGTCATAAGAGCTTTATTCATAATAGCCAAAAACTGGAAATGGCCTAAATGCCTTTTGAAAAGTGAATGATTAAACAAACGATGCCACACTCAAACCAAGAAATACTGTAGTACTCAGCAATGAAAAGGAAGGGACAACTGATACACATAACTTGTATGAGTCTCAAGGGAATTATGTTGAGGAGGAAAAGCCAGTCTCAAAAAGTATACTGTATAATTCCATTTACATAATATTCTCAAAATGACAAAATTATAAAAATGGACAATAGATTAGTGGGTGCCAGGGGTTAGGGAGTAGAGAGCAGAAGGGTGAGTGTGGCTATTAAAAGGTGGCATGAGGGATCCTTGTGGTGAGGGAACAGTTCTGTATCTTCACTCTGGTGGTGGTTACAAATCTACACACGTGATAAACCTGCATAGAACTATATGTCCATGCACATATACACACTCACATAAAGTGCATAAAACTGATGAAATCTGAATATTCATGGATTGTACCAATGCCAATTTTCAGGTTGTGATATTCGAGTATGCTTTGCAAGATGCACCAGTGGGGGAAACTGAGTGAAGGGAGATATGAAAACTCTCTGTACTATTCCTTACAAACAGCATGTGAATCTACAATTATTTTCAAAGAAATGGCTTAAAAAATTAATAATCACCTCTTTCTTTCCCTTACCATCTTTCTGATATAAACAAAGTCAATAGGTTTGTGTAGCCTTTCGTATGTTTTTCTATGCTTACATATAGTTTTTGTTTTAACTTTGCAAAATTAGCTTATACTACATGTATTATGTATGTAGTTCTACAACTTGCTTTCTTCACATAACAACTTATTGTGGACATCATTCCAGCTGATATATACAGATCTTCATTTTTCACAGTATTCTTGATGCATTATATTAAAATGGAATAAAAATTTAAAACTTACCCTGCTGTCTCTGGTAAGAAAACCAGAGGGTACTTTTCAATGGCCATCGAACCAGCAGTGGGAGGTGCCGCTTTGTTCAGAATGAGCTTGGTCAAAACGGCCAGAGCTTCATCTTTGACCGTGGCATCGTTAATTAAGAAGCAATTCTCAATATATGACAGAAAGCTTGGTAGAAAAAGCTAAAAATAAGAAAAAAAATCACTTTTTAACAGATATAAATTTCAGAACACCTAATAAAGAGAAGATTCTAACACTTCAGACAAACAGGATCATAAACAAAGAATCAGGAATCACAATGGCATTAGACCTCTTTGCAGGACAACAGAAGCTAAAGACAATGCAGCAATGTTTTACGAACCGAGGGAAAATAACTTAGAATTCTACATTCTGTGCCCAGCCTACTAACAGTGTAGTGTGAAGAGAGAATATAAAGACATTTTCAGATGTGCTAAATCTCAATCACCTCTTCTCAGGAACCTCTGGAAAATGTATTCCTCCAAAATTAGAGAGTAAACTATAACAAGAGAAAAACATGGGATCCAAGAAACAGAAGAGAAGCAAAGGGAAGTCTCAGTATAACATTGTGCAGGGGCTGAGAGAGCAGTGCATTCAGACTGGAATTGCTCCAGGAGGAATATCTCCAAGAAAGAAGAAAAAGAAAAATTGAGCTGCTAAATGATCACACAGTTTGCAGGCAAAAGGCATTTACCACACTGTCCAAAGATAGATTCACTGAGCAGTTAGTCAAAGAAAACAATTTCCTCATTTTTACAGAATGAGGCAATTACAAACTCTAGGAAAAATGAGAAGGCATACAGAAAAGAATATGTAATCATAAAATACTCCTTGTTTATAAGGATTAACTGTGTGGTGAATATGGATGCAACCAAAATTTATGACATAACTCCACTGGGAGGATGAGGGGCATAAAAGAAATAAAATTCATATCCCATGGGAAGAGGTCTACAAATGAGGACTGAAACTAACAAACCAAGGAAGGGCAGTATATTCAGATGAGTTAAAAATGTAAATACCGGAAAAAAATAGCTAAAAACCATTCGATGTGGTTGCTGCTGGTAAGAGGAGAGAACAAATGGCTGCCTCTTAGCCTTGCTTGACTTTTAAATTGCATACATACATGTAATACTCTGCTAAAAATAAGATTTTTTTTGTTGTTTTCTAAAAAGACCAAAGGGAACAGGGGAGAAGGGAAAGCAGCAGTTGCTTAGAAAACCCGAGTGAACTAAAGAATCCTCACAGAGCAGAAAGAAACAGGGTCTAGGACACATACAAAAGGTTTTATCAGGTTTTTTTTTTTTTATACAAATGAGACTATATATTATATGAGAATATATATGACTAAAGATTAAAAGGAAGAATGAGAGGACAGATACAGGGACAGTTTTCCATGAAGTATATTATAGGGTTACTAGCTAGGAGGGGCAGATGTTTGATGGGGGTGAGGAGAAAGGGATAAAATAAACTCACGATTTGAGGAACCATTTCTACCTCATTCAGGTATCTGTTTTGTAGCAATGAAATGAATTCGCACCTTTCTCCCAATAAAAACTGTTTCAGAAACTATTTTCTATGTTTCAAATTCACATAAAAGTTCCTGAAACTGATTTTTCCATTTTAGCACATGGTTCTGTAACTAGCTAAAGGATTATTAAAAAACCAAGTTGGCTACTGGGTATCATTTTAAGAGCCTCAGCATACAGAATAATTTTACTTGCAACCTAGAACTGAATGTGATTTCTTTAATGAAACATTGACAAACACATTACATCACACACTTATTCTGCTCCTCTCAAAAAACAAATAAAAATTCCAGGATTTCAAATACGATTATTTTATCATGACCGATTAAAAAAAATATCCCAAACTTACTATCTTGCTTACCTGCTCAAACTGCTTCATAGCAAACATGACTTCAGAAAAATTGAAAATTGAACATCTTTCAAATTTGCTCTCAAATATCTGTGGACCACAAGTAAAAAATATTAATGTAAGTACACAGAGAGTACTTTCCCTGTTCCCCGCAAAAAGCAGCTATAGAAAGAAATGGTGGGCACACTTCAACCAGTTTTCTGCCCAAATGTTTAGCCCTCCCTAAAGGCATTTCAGCAGATGCAAAGGGCAGTATATTCCTAGCAAATACATAGGGCTCTGCCCAAAAGCTGCCTGATTCTAGACCAGCTATAAAGAATTACAAAAGCACAAGTAGCACAATCTTACACCTTCCCCAAAGGATATTACTGCACTCCTTGAAGCTAAGAAGAACCTCACTGATCTTTCTATTTTCCACCCTGCTTCCAAACTCAATTCCATCTTCCAAACTCACTAAAATGCAGATCTCAGCAAATCATGTCTCTGCTTAGAATTCTTCCAGGGCCCTCCACTACTTGCAGGCTAAAACCCAATCTCACTTTTGAAAGACAAACAGAGCTTTGCTGATATCACATCACACTTCATCATGTGTCCATGTGCCCAGACTGTATACATTTATGAACACATGCTTTTGCTGTTCCCTCTCCTAGTGTTTTTAACCCCTTTTCTGACTGGCAGGCTGCTATTTAACTTTAGATGATTATCCCAAATACAAGTCCTTTGAAAAGCTTTCTGTTTCTCAACCCCAGGCAGAATTAATAGTTATAATTCAATCTGTCTCCAACAGATCAGTTCATAGAATATAACTACTCATTCCCAGGTCCCCCAAAACAATCAAAAACTTTAAGCTATCACAGCATTTACCCTGGAATACCCAGCTCACACCCAGGACGCAGTAAGCTACACATGCTTGCAGAATACTTGCTGTATAGATTTAGCTTTCACCACACTTTACTTTGCTTAGTTCCATTATAGCATACAATTCACATCTCCTTAACAAGATTATAAATTCCTTGAGGGAAGAGGCTTTGTCATGCTTCACTTGTATTTCCCAGCAGCTTATTCACTGCTAAACATATTATTAACCACGCAATTAATATTTGTTGAAATTACTTTTTCTATGGTTTCTTTGATGAGGGTCTCCGGCAAGGAAACATTTTCACCTAGAATCAAAGCAGAAATGACATCCAAGAGGGTCTCCCGGCACGATGTAGAAAGATCGGTTATTTGTAATGTTTGAGATAATACCTGTAAAAATAAAAAAAAAAATGCATACTTGGCATTCAGCTTTTAATAATAGACTCTTAGGCATATTAATTTGGGAACCCACCTGACAAACATCAGCAGGTGTGGTTATCTTTGATCCATTTCCATGTTTCACAAGTATCAGATATGTTTTTAACAACCTTTTAATCTGTTCAGAACTTTCACAACAGTTAGTTTTTGTTACTTTTTTACCTAGATCCAGGAGGGATTCCTGCAAACAAAGAATGTAACAGAATAAATACAAAATATCGAACTCATCTGTTAATCCAATAATGAACAGTTCAACTTTTCACATTCTTTTGCTTTGGAAGAAAAAGACACATTTACCAGGAATCACTAATGACAGTAACAGCTAACATTTACTGAGTGCACTGCTCTGAGTTCTTTACCAGTATTTACTCACCATCCTCTCAGCAACCCCGAGGTAGGGGATATTATTAGCCCCATTTATCAGATGAAGAGACTGAGGAATACAGACTTTAAATAACTTCCTCAAATGACACTAGAAGTAAGAGACAGAGCCAAAGCTCAAACAGAGGCAGTCTGGCTCCAGAGCCGCCCTTAACCACTATTCTCTACTGCATCTCAGGGTACCATATCAAATAAAAATAGTACAGGGGGTGGAGGGAAGGAAAATCTTAGTATGTGTGTGGAAGTATAAAGAAAACAATTATAAAATAAAATCTCCAGGAGTGCTCTGCAAATCTAAGAGCAACAATAATAAACTCTTAGATTCCTTGTTACATACCCCTTAAAGATTAGAACTCACTTGCAAACATTCAAAAAATGTACCAAAATGTTCCTTGTAGATATAGAGTACAGTGGATTTGACCATGTTTTTAAGTGTTTCTCCAACTAAAATCCATGGTAGTTGAGTTTCGGTTTCAGTAACTGGTCCTAGCTTTTGCAAAATTAGCTTCACTGCCTGTGGGAATGAATGTAAGTCATTAAAATCAACACACAAACCTTTAAGTATCACCCTGGGATTACCACTCTGATTTTATCAGCTACTTCTTGTCTGGAATAATCAAGGCTATGCCAGCTTTAATGATTAAGTTAACTATGTGTCCAAAAGGAATTTCCAAACTGGGATGGGTAATTTTATCACACAATTACTCCCTTCCCAACTTACCCTAACACATTAATCAATTTATGTTACCTCCTGGTATCCAGGATGAAGACGACAGTAATGATTTTATAAGTAAAAATACCTAATTGCCCAGGGCCTACATTAGACAAATGTTAAACCTCTAACACTCCTCATTTAGTGCTTTCTATTGATTGTAGGCTATTCTCTTTTCACATTATTTGTCTCAATCTTTTCTATTTTCTCTTTAATCCTTCCACATAGACTCTAAGTACTCCTCACTGTTATTTACCTGGTCTGCACAGGAGTGAAACATATTTCTAACTCCTTTACACATTTCAAAGAGCAACTGTCCAACTCCTTCTACTTTTTCTGGATGTTCCTCAAGATCAAGGAACATTAAATTCAGAAGTGCATTTTTATCAGAGACCTAAAATGTAAAATAAAAATGGAAAATTACATTCACAAACATAAATATATCCACATGAAGAAATCTTATTTGCTACTCAACATATTCATATTTAAATGTACTTAAGAAAAAATGCTGAAGAAACAGACATTTGAAATGATCTCAAACTACCCTAAGAGTATACTCTCACTTGGAATGCCCCACAAAAGCATGAATTCATTGGTATGATAGGAAGGTGTGTACAATGAAAACTACACAAGGCAACATTTTATGTTTTAAAGTAAATCATATATTTGTATTTTATGAACATGAAAAAAATTTAATACCAATATTTTTGTTTTATTACAAAAACCCTCTAAAATTTACTATGGAAATTTTAGACAAACACAAATAACATTATGCTGCCAGTTCCTTCCAGGAAACTATTACAAAAATTTCTGTTAATCTCACTGTTCATACATTTACTGACTTGAATCAGAGGGCACTTTTAATATACTCTTAAAGCTTCCAAAAACCTAAATAACAACGAAAGAGTGACCGAAATTTCATCACATTAATTTGTGAGCAAAGACTAAACCTTACTGTGAGATAAACTGAAAATAGTAACAGGTTTCTGCATGTGTGTGTGTGTGTGTGTGTGTGTGTGTGTGTGTGTGTGTGTGTGTAGATATATAGAGAGAGAGAGAAAGAGAGAAAGAGAGAACTAGTCCATAATAACCACATTAAAAAAAGATACCTGATTCTATCCATCAGATTATTGATGATCAACTACCAACACATATATAAAATATCAGACTAACCTTTCTCATCAAAAAAGTAAAACTTTCAGCAGCAAAATTTCTTATGTGCAGTTTTTTATGAGCCAGGAGTGTACTGTACATGCTACACAAGAAAAAATTAGACATAATTAATCATATAATTTTAATAAAGACATACATGTCAATGATATGTTCCAACACTGTGCTAGGTATGCAAGGAATATGCAGCAAGCATATCACAAGTTTAAAATCTCATTTGACACGGCAAGCATAAAACCAGTTTAAAATCTCATTCTATTACGGAGACGCCCACACGTTGAACAGAAGACTGAAGGCCGCAACACTAGGAGTCCTAGGACTGGTGGTGCTGCTCTTACAGACAAGACTCCATGTAAAATGGAAACTTGTAGTGAGTTCTGAATGGCAGGAAGAATTAGGTGGGGACTAGAGTACATATTAGGATAGAAGTGAGAGCAAAGATGGGCAGGCAGAAATAATCACGGCCAAGAGATAACAAGGAGGCTGGTCTGTCTAAAACAGGAAGGATGATGTAATTGAGGAGGGCAGCAGCAGATAAAAGCTGCCCAGGCAAACATGAAGCTCTGAATAGCAAGCAGAGGAATTTGGGTTCCAGCCTACATCTATGTAAGCACTTACTCTGTGTTAATACTTCATTTAATTAGCACAAAAACTCTATGGGATGGGTACTATTATTATCCCCATTCTATGGATAATGAATGTGAGACAGAAAGCATAAGCGACCTACTCGAAGTCATACGGCCATGCAGCTATGACTAAATAATTACTTATATATGATCACATTGCTTAAATTGGTCTCCTTAATGATAGAAGAGCATGGAATGTGTTTCTCCTATCTTTGCCATAACCTCAATATCTAACAGCCCCTTGCTCACAGCAGGTATTAATACTAATAAATACTGGCTGAATGAGAAATGAATATTTTCAGAAAGATTAATCTGACAGCAATATATAGGATGAAGTAAAGGAGGAAAGAAGAGGCTGGTAATCCAATCAGAAAGTTGTTCAAGTCAAGCTTACGCTAATAACAGGCATGAAAGAGACTGGTAGGAGAGGGAATGGAAAATGATGGACCCAAGAGACATTCCAGGAGGCCCTGCAATGAAGCCAAAGACCTTACATTGGTCGAAAAGGGCCTTTATGATCTGACCCCTTTACCACTTCCCTGATATCACCTAATTACCAGCAGCCTCATACAGGCTGTTCCGCCATCTGGGACTCCTTGCTGTTCCTTGAACATGCCAGGCGTGTGTCCAAGATGTTCTCTCCCTGCCAAAATGTGAACTTTTCAAGAAGAGGGATTTTTATTTGTTTTGATTGTATCTCAAATGCCTGATATACACACAGCATCCAATAAATATTCACTGAGTGAGTGTGTAAATGACAGAATCAAGAAGATCTGGGGTCCTTGAAAACAATTTGGCACTGTAAGGTGCCAAGACTCTGTGACTGGAAAAATGGTACCACTGATAGAAAACAGGCAACGAAATCAGGCCTGGCGTATGGCAGATACTCAGTACATATTTACCAAACATAGGAATGAGTGAAAAGGTAAGAAGAGCTGGTTTGAACAGGAACATGTTGAGTTTGGTTTCAGTAATACTCAAGTGAAAATATCCAGGCTACTGAAGATGTTATACTGAAACCAAATAAATTGAGAACTGAAGAGCCTGACTTACAGACCTAAAAGTGACAGCTTTTATGACAGCTCAAGTCATAAAACCAAATAAACTATATTCCCCAAAGACCTTCTTGGTTGTTTAATGAAATAATCTTGGTCTCTAACACATTTTACCAAAAGCTTCATAGAGAATTAGTGAAAGCTAAAAAAATATTTCTTTCTCATTCTCTGTTCAAAGTTCCTAAAAGAAAAGGATTAGCAGGGTAAAGAGGGTGGCACTAAAAATCTATTGTCTTATCCCACACCTACACTTTTTATTGATGAGTAAAGGGCTGATCATCGATCTTAAATATCCCTGCACCAATTGTAGTATGTAGAAACAATCAGAAGACCAAATGGAAAATTTCATCAAATCCCAGACTTAATAAACAATCTTTCCCTTATTTTAAACAAAAAAGCTACTAAAGAATTCCACCTCTTCCCCTGTCCACATTTATTCACAAATACCGAGTGTCTCTTGTGGCTTAGTAAGTATATTTGTGGCTGGGGAAATGTAGATGTTTAAGACAGGGTTCTTAGGACAGCACTGCATTAGAAGCAAACAATTACAATGCCAGTTGGGTAGCATAAATGGTTAAAAAATGCCAAGGGGATACAGAGTACAAAGCTTTCACTTCTGCATGAGGTGCCTGGGAATACCTGTGGAGGTTATGGAACCCAAGACAGGCTTTGAAGGGTGAGTATAACTTTAATAGCTGGAGATGAGAGATGGCCAAGTCAACACAGACTGACAGACTAGACTACAGACCATTTTGGCTGGAGAATCAACTTTGTATAAAGGAAATAATTAAGCACTAAGCTGAAAAGGTAGTTTGGAGTCAGACAGAAGCCAATGAAAAAAGGAAAGTCAACTAAAAAATATATTAGAGAGAAAAGGGTCACCTGTATATATTGGACATGTCCTTCACCATCAGTCTCCACAGGTACTTGTAAAGATATGACAGCGAGGTGAAAGCCCATTCTAACAACTCTGTGTCCTGAGTTTCCAGGATTGAAGTGATAGTTAGAAAAAAATCTTGAAAGTGTGGATAGAAATCCGTCTGCAGATCTCGTGCCAACTGTACAACCAAACTGGATTATAAAAAAAGCAAATGATTAGGTAGTTTTTTTTAAAAAAGGCTACAAATCTATTTAATGATAATAGATGGCCTATGATCATAGGATTAATTAAACCAAAATATTTCTAAGTAAAGCCTCAAGTGATAAAGGTACGTTATATCACAAGTTGTGGTCAATTGTTCCTATGGTGTTAAATAAAAATGGGGTTCTTTCAGGAGTATATAACAAAAGCAAAAATGGTAATGCACCTTTTCCTAATAGAAAAGGTAAAATCTTCTTGTTTCTAAATTATAAACATTTGATCTAAGACATGTAGCTACGAAACATGACCTTTCTTAAAACGCTGATAAATGTAGTTAAGCTTTCTCCCAAGATGCTACTTACTCCAGAAGCGGCTGATAGGCAAAACTGTTCTTAATTTGCAGATGAGTCTTCAAACTCTGAACTATCTCGTTTTGATGATAGACCAACTGATTGAATGATTGGCATTTGTCAATAACTTCTTTGAAAAATTTCCCTGAGTGAAAAAAAAAGAATATGTTGTTCTTTTCCATCACACCACTATTTAGTTGTATGGAACATATAAAGTGCAAATTATGGATGAACAAAATAGATACCAAAGTGTTCCGTGAGGTTCAATTCTCTCCATTTCAGCAGACCTTCGAAAAAGTAGGTTTCGACCTCCTGTCAAGATTTAAGCAGTCCATTAATCAGACAACTCCAAGAAAACTATGATAGAAGTAAATAGAACAATGATATATTAATATCTTAAAACAATGATAGCCAAGAGTTTAAAAACTTTTAGTTTTTAAAAAAAGAAGCATTAACTAACATACTTAAAAAAGCAATCAGAAGTATAGCATCAACAGATGATTTATAAAAACAACATTTTATTGACTTGGTTGCAGCAAATTATTCTCTGAAGCCTATATATAATAGTCACACTAAGGAAAAAAACTTGTGTTTTTTGCAATTTTAGGCACAGAAAAATGTGTCAACTTTCTACAGTTCTTTCATTCTGCTTTTGAAAATATAAATTGCTACAACCTTATGGGGAAGTAATCTGGCATTTCCATTAAAATTAAGAACAGGTATGCTCTTTGACCTAGCAAGTCTACTTTTGGATATAGTTCTTATAAAATTTGCAAACATATAAGTAAAAGATGTTTATTTAGCTTTACTGTAGTAAGAGGGAAACATTATTAACCAGCCTAAATATCCAACAACAGGAAAATAGCTGGAATAACTTATGGTCTATACATACTAAGGTACATTCTGTGTCAATTAAAAAGAGTTATATCTATATTGAACTAGAAGGATGTTGATGATATGCCCCCAAAATGATAAAAGCAAGTTATGCAGTGAGATAGATATATGGTAGGATACAGTTTTTCCTTAGGAAAAAAAAAACCCTCCATAGATGTTTGTACACATTTACATGAGCATGGAGAAAAGTGTGGAAGAACACACATATACTGAGCTGTCAATGTTGGTTTCCTTGGCAATAAGGGGTGAGAGGCATGAGATAATAGGCTTTTTCTAAATTCACCACTACATTGTTTAGCTTGTTAACACGGTATATGTTACTTTGTACACTGAAAGGTAAAGTCAATAAATGTGTATATATGTGTACCTATGTGTATATATAAATAAATGTGTGTATGTGTGTGGAAACCGTGTGTGTATATACAGAAAGAGAGATAAAAAGAGAGAGCAAACACATAAGCATACAAACAGCATGCCAAATCTTCTAGAATCTTAAAAAGAAAGAAATCCTTAAATTGTGCTTTGGAAATCTTTAAAAAATAAAAATGATATAAAACCAATTGACAATAAAAAGGAAAAAAGAGAATACTATTAAACTTTGTTTTAGTGTCCTTTAAGGCAGAAGAGAAATACACATCACAGTTTAAAACTTAAATGCAGAAGGCATTTCTAGCCTAGCAAAGTGACTGGCACATGCCCAGCCATTTGTGATAGACTATGTCCCTGTCCTTTTACAAGGTAACTCTGCAGCTCCTCCAACCAAGAGATGGAGTCTATTTCCTTACCCGTTGAATCTGGCCTGGCCTCATGACTTGCTTTAACCAATAACATGCAATGGGAGTGACCCTGTGATGTCCAAAGCAAGGCTTTGAGGCCTTGTAGCTCCTGCTTTCACTCTCTTGGAAAGATTCTGCATCATGAAAAGAAACTTAGTCTAGTTTATGGGAAAATAAGAGACCAAGAGGAGAACCAAGATCAATAAGCCCCAGCTAACTGCCAGACATGTGATTAAGGCCATTCTGGACCATCTAGCCTGGGACCCCGTCCCAGGCTCTTCTCTGATAACTTAATACTCTACCCCTTGATGCTTTCAACCTCTCCTGTGGCTTCAACTATAAACCATATGCTGAAAGCTAAATCTGTAATTCCACCTCTGAAGTCACCTATACTCCAGATCCACATATGTAAACATCTTTTGGACACTATCATTTGGATGGCCACAGGTATCTCAAACTCAACAAACCCAAAAAGGAACTAAATATCCTCCCTCCACAACCTCACATTCCTCTTCTTATAAATCTGTCTTGATGAGTGACATCCTCAACCACCCAGTTATTGAAACCAAAAACCTTAACCCCATTCTCTTCCTCCCTGCATACCTAGTAGGTCACAAGTCCTATCCTTTTTATTTCTTTAATATCTCTGGATTCCTTCTCTTCTGTCCATATTGACTTCCAATAGCATAATAATTTCTTACTTAGATGACTGCCAGATTCTTACAACTGGTTGCCCTGACTCCAGTCCTGCTCTTTCCTCCACACTAAAGCCAGAGAAATAAAAAACTTAAACCTGATCATGTCACTCATTCCCCTGCACACAGTCCTAGAATGATACCCCACAGCTTCAGAAAAAAATCCAAACTTAGTTTGACATATGAAGCCCTTTATGATCTTTGCCTGCCTCTCCAGCTTTATCTTACTAACTGGCCCTTTCCCCTATCCGAGTCACCGCCAACACACACAAACACCCTACACAAACCTATAATCACAAACTCTGCAAGAAACTCTGCAGTTTCCTGAGTGTGATATGCATCCTCTATCTTCAAATCCTTTAATATAGGCTTCTCCCTCAGCCTGGAACAACCTTTCCTAACCTTTTTGTCATGCTAAAACCTATATAAACAATAACACTCAATTCAGGCATGACCTTGTCTAGATCACCTTTTTTACACCCCATCCTAGATCTCCAAAGAATTTAGGTTAGGCCCCCTTCACTATGAGTTCCCAAAATATTATGTGCTTACTTAGATAACATCATTTAACATATTGAACTTACACAGTAGAGACAATGCATTCAAAGACAAGTGAGTAGAGTTTGACTAGAGTCAAGGGAAGAATAGTAAGAAATGAGGTTGAATACCCAAGTTAAAGGCATGTTATATAAGATCTTAAAAGGTAAGCAGAAGAATAATGACTTAATACAGCAAAAAGAAAAAGATTTCTGCATAGAGGAATGAGAGTTAGGCATGATAAGAACTAGAAAAAGGTATATACATCTAGCCTCCCTTTTTTTTTTATAGAGAAAGAAACTAAGCCCCAGAAAAATGACTTGCTCAAAATCACTTTAAAATTATAGCCACAAGAATGTGGATTTGCAGCATATAGAAAAGGGAGACTCCAGAATCACAAAATCCAGCTGAGTTTCAAGTTAACTGTCTAACACAGCATCACCCAATAGGATTTTCTGCAATGACAGAATGTTCCATATCTGCACCTGTCTAATATGGTAGCAACTAGCCACATATGGCTATTGAGTACTTGAATTTCTAATTTACTTTAAATCTAATTTGCCATGTGTGACTATTGTATTAGACAACACGAATCTAATGCATTTCATGTTCACAAAGGAATGGCTTGAAAAACAATTCACTTCTAACAGGAGAAACTAAAACACCAACTATGAATATTTGAAGGTGGTTAATATCACATTCTCTTACCTCATCATAGCTTGCAGTTCTATCAATCCGGTGAATAATATCAATATTCACATTCCCCAATCGTTCAGCAAATGTAAGAAACTGGGAGAGAAGGCATATTTAAGATACATCATCACTTATCAGATCTTGATATCTGTTAGAGTGCTGTATAATAATTACATGTGGGCATTTTCCTTGTAAAAGTAGAAAGTTTAAAGCTTCAATAAGCTTTATGTATTATCATTACAACTAATGGTATGCTTTGCTTGTAATTTCAGATGTGTTTTCTCTATACCGTAAAATGTGTAACTGAGTTTTGAAACTAAAAGCAGACATCATTGATAAATCACAAAGAATAAGTGTAAAAACAAACTGAAAAACACAGACCCTTCAACAAATGTACTGCATTACTATTCAAAGATAATGAACACTTCTGTGTGTTTGTACAAGTTCTTCCAACCATGTCATTTCAAATAAAATTTCCATGCTAGCCGGTGAAGTGAGGTGAAGGCTGGCGATTGGTCTCCCTAGATCTATTAGGTTTCATACCCCGCCACAAGCACAGGAAACTAGCCAAGTCGCCGCAATAAGTGTTTTAAAACATATACAGACCTACGGTTGTATAGTAAGACCTGTAAAGAAACTATCAAGCGGCAAACAGAGAAAGTGCTGTAGCAGCCATTAGCTGGAAATCACTCACCTCCTCCAGCCGGCCCGCCCCCCAACTCGGTCTTTAAAGGTAAAAGAGCAGGGGAGAATGGGACCTAAGCAATCTCCTGCGATAATGAATTTAACTCTGGACTGAAGGGAATTCCCATGACGGGCCAGACTCGGTAAATTTGCGGGCGAAATCTGCTGGCCAGACTTCTTTCCTTCCCCACCCCATGTTTACACCCGCAGGGTCTCCCTCTTTCGCCAGAGCCTCCAGGCAAGAGATTCACGTTTGGCCCAGAACTCTACAGCTCCTGGAGTCCCCTCAGAGCCAGTCTCACGGCTGAGGCAGCAGGGACCAGCAGCTCCCGACCCAAGTTTCCACACTCACCCGATAGGTGTTCTCAGTCTTGTGGGAAACGGGCCTTGTTTTCATGGCTGCAGGGGGGCAGCGGCCTGCGAGGGCCTGCAGGAGGGGCGAAGGGATGCAACCCGCAGTAGGGAGGGGAAAATGGCTCACAAGCTTGTACTCTCTTCTTCCCAGGTGCCCAGACTTTCTCACGTGCGACTTAGGCCGCTGGGCGCCGCCATGTTGGAGACGGGGAGGAGCCTGATTGGGTCACGTGGGCGGAAACGAGGACAGAGCAGGCGCAGCCTTCCCCGGGAGCCGGCAGGGGTCAGCGCTCTGCTGAGGGGGCGGGTTTGTAAAGGGCGCGGAGTTGATTTCACTCACTTCGGCAAAGTTTGCAAGAAAAATATGTACTTTCATTATAAAAGAAAACAAGTCTGTCATCATTATCACCTAACATTACTGCCCCTCACTATGTACCCTACACCGTGCGGAGCTCTTTCCATCAATAATTTTACAGTAAAGCCCACTGGGAATGCTAAATAAATGCAAAGGAGGTACAGGTTGTATTTTTAAGCCCCTTTGACACAAGAGGAAACCAAGGTTGTGCCGCTGGTAAACGGCAGTCTTCACTCAGACTCCAAATTCTCATATTGTTAACCAATATGCTCTAAAAATGAAATTGGAAAACAGAAGAGTTTTAAAGAAACATCTTTTAATTTCATGTACAACCACTGTTAATGTTTTGGTGTTTTTCCTACCACTTTACTGTCTCTGTGCTGTTAAAGATAATTGTAAAAACGGTTTATATATACACACACATATATGTGTAATTTTTAAAAATAATTTTTAAAAAATTTTACCCCCCACTTATTCATTCATTCATTCAATAACTATTTCTTGAGAGTCCTCTATGGGCCAGGCACTGTTCTGGGGGCTGAACGAGAAAGACAGTAATAGTATTACTAATTCTGTTTGTATTAATAGATATTTTGTTTGAGGTGTTTACATCTCAGATAGTCAAGGAGGGATGTTAAGTAGACAACTGGATACATTGCTGTATAGAGCTCAGTGTAGCGGTCAGGGCTAAAGGTGTGACTTAGATACCTTAAATACACCTAAATATCTCAAGTGTGAGGTGTTTGTGACTGGGAAAAAGAGCTAGTAAGGTAGAAACAGAGTAGCCATGGCATGGAAGCGGAGCTAGTGGCCAACTATACTGAAAGTTAAGGTTAGAGATGTGGTTACTGGATCTGACAAGGTAGAAGTCACTGAGGACCTTGACAACTACAGTCTAGCTGGAAGAAAGGAAGCCAAATATACATGGATTGAGGAGGTAATCAGAATTGAGAAAGTGGACAGAACACTTTCAAATTGTTGTTATTGGCATTATAGCATCAACATTTTCTATGTCATCACAGGGTAGTTCTAAATATTTTAATGCCTTCGTAGCACTTATGGTTTTTATTTTTTTATAATAAAATACTGAAGTGCCCAATGTTTGGTTGGCTTCCAGGAAGCTAATAATTGGCCTTTTTTTTTCTTTAGAGGGTTCTTAGTCTTTTATGGGTCACAGATCCTCAGAGAAATCTAAGAAAGCTGTAAAACTTTTCTCCAGAAAAATGCAAGTAAGCTAATTCACACAAAAACGTGTAGGTGATTTCAGAGAATCAGAAGCCTACAGAAGCTTCTTGAGGGTAGTAGCTCCCACTCTAAGCAATGTTCCCAACCTATTGCCAAAGTCACCCCTGTGTAATTGTGTATTTTTCTTTCTCTGTTATTTATTTTTGGTAATAGAGTTAACTGGACAATAAGGAATGGAGAGAAAAATGAAAAATCAAACCAAAAGAAGTGACACAAGTTATGTTGACTTTTTTTTTTTGCATTGTTACTGTAAAAAGAAAATAAAAATCTCAGGACCACTGCCTCTCCCCCCCCACCCCCAAACTCTTTATACAAAAGAGAAGGTAAAGGCCTCAAACACTTGTGAAGAACTGGTCCAACAGATCATTCATTAAGGAAATTCCTTGCTGGTCTCCCACAAGCAATGACATGGAAATTGTAGCTTTGGATCTGCAGGCTACATCTAGCTGCTAAAACTAAAGTCTGTTTGATTCCACAGTAATAATGAATTACAAGTTTAGCTTCACAGGTACAGGACAGAGACAAGATAGGATCAAACATTCTTCCACTTACCCAGGGACATCTACATAATTGATGCTTCCTTCACTCTCTTTTTCTCTTCCAACATTCATCTCATCTTATGTAAAATGTAGATTTTCCTGAGTCTCACAAGAAATTAAGCACTTTGTCTCACTAACCACCTCCCCACACACACTTTTTTATTTTAAATTTCTCTAGGCCTTTAATTGCTGAAACTTCCAAATTCCCTTTTGGAAAGACAGCCACAGTTTCGCCTGTGATTTGTGTTTTTCCCAAGTGCTTCCTCAACTTTGGCTTAATAAACCTCCATCGATTGAGATTTTTGCTTCAGCCACTTATTGTGGGTCAACATTACTCATTATATATAACCACATATTGACTTAACTTTAATTGGTTTAACAATATATCAATATAACACAGTATTTGAGAGCATGAATACTGGAACCAGACTGTCTGGGTTTGAATCCTGGTTCTGCCATTTATTAGTAGAATGACCTTGCATAAGTTACCCTTTCTTAGCACCATTTTCTTATATGTAAATGGAGCTAACAGAAGTACCTACCTCGTAGGCAGTTGTGCAGGGTAAATAAGCTAACTAATGATAGATGCTTACAGTGGTGCCAGGCACCATGATTGTGCAACCTTTGACAAATCATCTAACTTTTCTGAGACCCAACTTCCTCATTTATAAAATGGAAGTGTTAATAATAGCAATCTTTCAAGATATTGTGTTGGTGCATAGAGCATGAAATAAGTGGTTTGCTGAATGGATAAATAAATGACCATTTATCCTTTACTATCTGGCTACCTGACAAGTTCCTTAAAAACAGAAACCACATACATTTGCAACTTTGTGTCACCATTGTGTCCCTTGAACTTAAAAGTTTTTTAATGAATGTTTGTTGCACTAACAAAGCATACAATACTTAATTTAACTCTGACAAATTTAAGAGTAATATAATTCCTGAATTGGCTGTGGGTTACATGATAGGATTTTTAAGGTTTCTCCCAAAGCTAAGTTTCTGAGGTCCTGTCGAATATCCAAAGCAGCTATGAAAAGCACCACCATTTCCTTATGAGTATCTCCCTGCCCCTAGCTTTTGACCCTTGTACCAAGGGCTTGAATACCCCATACCATCCTCTGTTTCCTTTTTCTGTCATGTCTCTGCCTTCCCCATTCATTCCAGCCAGGAAACTTATGCATATAATTCCTTTATTCTTTCCTTTTTAGCTTTATAGGGATCTCCTGGACGTTTTGCTTTTTAATCTTTGTTTCCTTATTGCCTAGGTGAACAAAAGATCTTTGAAAAGGGATTTAGGGGATAGAGACATTGTTCTAGTGAACAGTTTGAAAACCAGGGAAGGGCAGCTTTAGGTGTAAAACAAAGGTGTATTCCAGAAAACAAAGGGAGGTTTCAAGTTTCATAGAAAAAGTTGCTGTCCAGGTTCCCCTTCAGGTCCATTTATGCAAATGAAAGCCTCAAACTTGCTTAGCTCTGATTGGTCAATACAGCTGAGTGCTGATTGGTTGACACAGTTGAGCCCTGATTGGTTCATACAGCTGAGCTCTGATTGGTTGGTCAGGTGAGTTCTGACAGTTCCAAAATTGAACAGAGGTGTGGGTTTTCAGGAGAATCAGAGTACATGTTTGACCTTTAGTCAGCAAGTGGCTGTTTGACTCTATTTTAAATTTAGCTCCACTTACCCACTCTATTCATCATGAAGGATTGGCTCTTTTAAATTCACATTTCTTCACACCTAGCACACTACAATTTTAAGCCCAAGGGACTTGGAGGGCACATGAGGAGTTTACTCAGCCTAGACATGGAAGTAGAATACAGAAAAGGCTTCGGGGTGGGGGTGACGTCTAAGCTGAGACCTGGAAGATGAATAGGAGTTAGCTAGGCAGGGGAGGAGCAGGAACACAAATGGTGTTATCTAGGTGGAGGGAACAGTGTATGCAAAGGTTCAAAATGGTTGAGACAAATTTAGTTATTTTTAATTCCTAAGACAAAGCCACACTCTTTCAAGTTAGTATTGGCCATTAATGTCATCCTTAGCATCCTTGGACTAATATGGGAACTCTCTGTACTTTCTGTTCAATTTTTTTTTTTTTTGTAAAACTAAACCTGCTCTAAAAGTAAAGTCCATTAATTTATTAATAAAAATGCATCTGTCCCTAATTCCTTCTCCTTCTCAACCTGGAGTCTTTTGGAGAACATCACAACCACCTGAGAGGGCATCTGAAAAGACAACACCCTGCTCTTGAATCCTGGGAGCCCCAAGATGAAGTAGGACAAGAATCTCATGAACACGAAAAACCAGGAAAATTTGGACCTGTTGAGATCCAAAATGAATCAGAAAGAGAAGTGAGTGCTTCAGACACCAGCTGGGAAAAAAAATTCATTTACTCACTCAATGAATATTTCATAAGTGCCTACAAGGTGCCAGGCACTGGTGTAAGGGCTGAAGGTGCAGTGGTAAACGAGCAAAGTTCCTACCCTCATGAGTCCCAGGTTCTAGTGTGGGGAGAAAAAAAATAAACATGGAAATTTATAGATTGTCAGATGCAATAAGTGCTACAGAGATAGAATATAGCCAGTGGAAAGAAGATTGTGGCAGAATCTTATAATTGTTCCACAGAATTCATTCCCCCTTTCATCTTTTAGGAAAAGGGCCCCATCTCAAGTGTTACTTGATTATGTGTCCATGAATTACAGACTACATTTCCCCAATCCCACCCCCACCTCTCCGCCTTGCACCTAGGTATAGCTTTGTGACCAAGTTCAGCCCAATGGGTTGTGAGTGCAAGTTCTTTGTGTAACTTCCAGGTCACTTGCTGAAAGATGAGGCTGCTTATCTTGGACTCTTTCTTTCTCTTTCTCACTGGCTGAGAAATACTGATTGAGGAATTCTTAGAAGCCAAGAGTAAAAGATGGCAGAGTCCCTAGCGTTAGGCTGTTCAATTCTTGACTGTTAAATGAGATGGAAATAAATTTCTATCTAATATGAGCCACTTTGGTTTTGCACTTTGTTATTATAGCTTACGGGGTACCAAATTCAGGGAGCACCAGGGCAAAGTGAGGGGGAGTTTTTTTTACATTATATAAGGTGGGAAGGCCTCCCTGATATGATGACATTTAAGTAGAAATGTGAAAAAAGGGAGGGAGGGAGCCACGGGACTATGTGGACAAAGATAGGTAGAGGAATATGGCAAGTGCAAAGGCACTGAGGCAGGATTGAGCTCCAGGCTGGTTCAGGACATGTCTGGAACACAGTAAAGAGGAGAGAAAATCAGAGGACATGTGGGTGGCAGATCACATAGGTCCTTATAGGCCCTCATAGCAAATTCTGGAAACAGCCTCTAGCAAAAAGCTGACAGAGAGTCCCAAGGCAAGGACAGTGGAAGAGAGTCCATGGAAGAGGACAGTGCCTGATGCCTTGTGGGACCAGAGAAAGGAAGAATGCCATCCCCTTCTGGAGCATCTATAAGTTGAATTTGGCTTATACTTATAGGGAATTCTAGAGACAAAGACATTGTGGGGCTCAGTGTATACTTGTGGACGTATTCTCTTAATCAAATACACTATTTACAATCAAGTGCTGTCTGGGAAGATGTATTTTCCAGAAATTCAGTGGAAATTTAACCCAAGTGATGAGTAATGCCCTACTAAGAAGTGAACAGACCCCATAATGCCCCAAACACCTCTGCCACAAGAGCTATACAGTCACAGAATTATAAGCATTTATCCAATTTTCATTTTACAGACTAGGGGAACCCAGAGAAATAAGATGACTTACCCAAGATGACACATAAAATTAATGGCAGAACTGGGAACTAGAATCCAGGTGTCCTGACCCCTTCAGTCTCTCTGTGCCCCGGTTTTCCCATCAGTAAATGGGGATAACCATAGAATTTACCTAGTCAGAAGAGTAATTGAGTCATTATATGCAAGGCACTTGGAATAGTGTCTGGTATGTAGTAAGAGCTATTAATATAAAGTGCCAGCTATTAATCACCTGGGAAAATGCACATGACACCAGTTTAATACCCTTTCCATTACAATAAACTTTAATTCATGCCAGGTACAAAAGGTGGTGGTGGATAATTCAAGTCACAAAACAATTCTAATGACTTTTGGACTGGGTTTGGTTGGGGAATCCATTATTTTATGTCAGCAGCATGTTTTCTTTTGTAATGATTCTTTGCACAAAACAGCGTGGGATGAAAAACTGCCCTGATTACACAAAAAGCAGGTAATCTTTTTGGAGATAATTAGTATTAATGAGACTTCTTATTTATAAGGGACTTTGACCTTTTCAAAGAATTTAGTATCCATTACATCCTCTGATCTTCCTGGCAGTCCTGTGAGGTAAGCAGGGTAGATATAATTTCCATCATGTTATAGAGAAGGAAATAAATCCCAGAAACACTAAGGGACTCAGTTGAGGTCACATACCTTTAGTTGATGGTGCCAGACTTTCTTCCTCCAGCTCTGAAGGACTTGGTGCCACATGCATCTTCAGGTGATTAATAGCTGGCACTTTATAGCTCTTCCTACATACTAGACACTGTTCCAAGTGCCTTGTATATAATGACTTAATTACTCCTCCTACTAGGTAAATTCTGTTGTTATCACCATTTACTGATGAGAAAACTGAGGCACAGAGAGACTGAGTAACTTGGCAAAGGCCATATAGCCTCATAAAGCAGTCAGACCCAAACGTGTGGGCTGTGTTCAGAATTGGAGCTCTTGGCCACTGCACTATGCTACTTCTCCATTTAGGAGGACTTGGAAGTAATTTTATGATTCAGGTAGCTCACAGGCAGACTTCAAGAGTCTTTGAGATCAGTTCAGATACCCCACCACTTCTATGACTGTCGCAAGTGCTTCCTTTGATGTGTATGGCCACTTGGTCTTATTATTCACTTATGTGACAGAGAGATGTGGTTTATCTGTGTGGGGTTGAGGAAGTATCATGCATTGCAATGGCTACTTGAGCATCAGTGTTGAAATTTTTTGCAGGTAGGAGTGAACTGCCTACTTTTTTGAAAAACAGTCAATGCTGAGCAGTCATCACTTTATTCTCTTTTTCTTTAATTCATTAATAATACGGAGGATTGTAGTAGACATGCTATTTTCATCTATTGCCACCCACACACTTTTTTTGGTAGCATTACCTCAATTATCTTTTAAGAAATCCCCCCTTTGTTCATTCTGAATCCATAAGGTTTTGGTACTAACACAGCCCCTGTTTCCAGGGTTGGATGCATGACCCAGGTCTAGATGAGAGCGAGTGTATCTCCCTGGGGAAAAAAGTGATTGATTCAAGGATAGGTATGTGATCCTAGTCAGTCCAGTGAAAGTTGAACCTAGGACTTTTACTTGAACTATTGGGAAACAGAACCCTCTTTCTACTTGGTGACTAATGCAATAGAGTAAAAGCTGGAGGCTGCTGGTGGACTTACACAACAATGAAGCTAAGACAGACAAAAGTAGAACCAAGAGAGAAGAGAGAATTGAGTCCTGATGACAAATTTTGGGTGTCTAGATCTAGCTGTGTCTACCTTTGGACTTTTCAATAACACAAGCCAATAAATTCCCTTGAGTGTTTAAGCAAGTCTGAGTCGGATTTCTGTTACTTGCAACCTAGATTACTGTTTTCTGATTAATTAATTATTCTGATTAATACAGGAATAATTCATATATCAGACTTTCTGCCTCACCTGGAAACTTGGAAGCTCACTGTATCAGTTATCGATTGTCATGATAAAGCTCAAGGCTCCAAGAATGAGTGTTCTCAGCAAGCAGGACAGAAGCTTCATGGCCTTTTATGAACTCACCTTTGAAGTCACATAGCTGTATTTCCACCATACTCCATGGGTCAAAACAATCATAGCCCACCCAGATTCCAGAGGAAAGGACATAGGCCATATCTCTTGATGAAAAGAGTATCAGAGGATTTGCAGTTATGGTTTTAGAAAACCCCAGTAACTTCTCACATATGAGTTTTTTAAGCAGTCATGACGTTCCCCTGCCATTTCACCTGCCTTGGGATGGTGGAGGTCTCTGAAGTTGGCAGTGGTTTCCCATGGGCTTCTAAGTTGGATGGCAGCAGCTCTCTGGCTCTAAGGCAATGAATTTTTTTTTTTTTCTTTTTTGAGACAGAGTCTCACTCTGTTGCCCGGGCTAGAGTGCCTTGGCATCAGCCTAGGTCACAGCAACCTCAAACTCCTGGGCTCAAGCGATCCTCCTGCCTCAGCCTCCCGGGTAGCTGGGACTACAGGCATGTGCCACCATGCCCGGCTAACTTTTTTCTATATATATTATTTTTAGTTGTCCATATAATTTCTTTCTATTTTTAGTAGAGATGGGGTCTTGCTCTTGCTGGTCTCGAACTCCTGAGCTCAAAGGATCCACCCGCCTCGGGCTCCCAGAGTGCTAGGATTACAGGTGTGAGCCATCGAGTCCGGCTTAAGGCAATGAAATTAAAAGCTAGTGGGGATCCCGCTGAACTTTGCTTTCTCAGCCTTTTCCACCAGTGCTGTGAGCACCTAATTTCCTGTATCAAATACCTTCTACTTGAAATACCTAGAGTGTTACTTGTTTGTCCCACAAGAAGCTGACTGATACAAGCTCCAAAGTCTGCTCTCCTAACTGTCTTTCACATTATTCTAACTCTTCACCACCTTTCTCATGGTCCCATCCACATGCCCCACCACACACCCACACATCCAGCACACCCTCAGAAGGACAATGCTGCCTCTTGTTGCTCACGAAAAAGATTGTTAGCTATGTGAACCTCAATTATCCTCTCTACCCAACTGGAGCTGCATATACCCATTATTTTCCTTCTGCTCCATCTCAGAAAAAGAATGCATCAGTATTTCTGGGAAAAAATACACGATGCCCTTCATTTATCTTTTCAACCTAACTTTCTGCCATGTCTTCGTATGCACCTATATTAATTATGATAGATTAACTACCTTAACAAATAGATTCATAAAATAGGTGGAATTGTTGCTGTAACAAAAAGACCCAAAGGTCTATGATGGCTCAAATACAATAAAAGTTTATTTCTTGGTCAAATAATATTCCTAGGCAGGTGAACAATCAGTGGGACACACCCTTCTCTATTTAGAGACTCAAACTAATGGAGCAGCAAACATTTTCAACACATGCTTTCCAAGGTCAGCCCTTGCAGGCATCCACAGGGGGAAAAGGATATGGAGGATCTAATGAGTTAGGCCTGGAAATGGTACACCTCACTTCTTCCTCCATTCCTTTAGCTACAATGCAGCTACATGGCTACACCTACCTGCAAAGGATGCTGGGAAATGTAGTCTAGCTGTGTGCCAGGAAGAGGAGAAAATGAGTTTTGGCGAATGAATAGCTAGCAGTCTGTGCCATTGTGCCTTAAACCTTGGCAAACTTATTTAATTTTTCTGTGGTTTAATTTTGTCATTTCTAAATTGAGGATAATAATGACACCTGCTTCATAGGGTTTCTGTAATATTAATTGCATTAATACTATAAATACCTTAGAACATTGCCTGGCTTTTAGTAAGCATCCCATCCAAGTTATCTGCTATTATCATTATTATTATTATTATCCCTAGAGATTCAGCTTATATGTTACTTCCTCCTGTGAATTCTTTCTTTTTCCTTATTCTTCTCCTGCCTATTCTCTCTACTAGAGTTATATTGTAGCTGTCTCTTTTCTGGTTGGCCCCTCCTCTCCATACTTCTCGAGGGCAAGGATTGTGTTTAGTTATTTTTATTCTTATATCTTAGGTACCTAGCATACATAGTCTCTAGCGTCTTGTAGGTACTCACTAAATATTTGTCAAAGGAGGAAAGGAAGGAAGCAATGGAGAAAGGAAGGAAAGCTGCATATCTTGCCATGGGTAGATTCATGAAAGAACAGCCTGGTAAACTGCGCATCAGCTTTGGTAGTTACCAAATCCCAGGTCCCAGAGGGTCCCTGGCTACTGAACTCCTAACAGCTTAGGGAGCAACGCTGTCTGCATGCCCTCCATGCCCTGTATTGGACACGTCTTGAGCACCACCTCACATTCTCTCAACCTACCTTGACTCCAGCCAGTGCTGCAGCACCTGCTGCTGGATGGATGAACCCACATTCCTTCACCTGGCTGCTGGATCTCATTTTGCCTCACCTCGAGGCTGCTCTCATTCCATGTCCTTGGGCATTTGCAGAAATGTGTTTTAACTTTCACATATACAAATGTGCAAGTGTAAGGGAGTTGGCATCTCATGGGGCAGCTTACCCACTGCAGGACAGGAACTAGTGGAGAAATGTACCTCTCTTCTGACTCTTGGGCAGATGATTCTGAAAGGGTAACAACTCGTTCTGGCTTTCCAGGGACCTGAGTTTTCCCTGGGCTAGCACCGGGCATCCCATGTTGCAGTTGGTCCTCCTGATTCTGAAATTCATTCTATAAGACTCCTCACGGGGTGCCAGTGGGCTCAAGTCCCAGTTGTCCACAGTTTAATAGCATGCACTTCTGCCTTTCCCTGCTTCCCTGGGATTATGTCCCCAAATAAACTGTCTGGGTGCAAGCCTGTGTCTTGGGCTCTGCTTTCTGTGGGGAATCTAGCTGCTGTTTGACTTGGGCAGTGCTAAACTTATCTGCGCAGTGATTCATGTTTCCAGCTCTAGGAAATTTAAAAAGGCAGAGGCAGGAGAAAGAAGTCAGGGCTCCCAACAGCCAAATTATCACCTTCCTGATGTTGCTCCCAAGTTAATCTGGAAGATAGGGTACTATTCAAATAGTATCATGAAATATTTATTATAAGGTTTAATTGCTTGAACAGCCAGGTGTTAGAAAGGACTGCAGACAGACTGGAGACTTAACTTTTAGTCACACTTTTAGTACTTAAAATCCTATGTGACCTTTGATACATTTCTTCTTCTTTGGCTGAGGTTCACCATCTGTGAAATGAGGAGGTTGGACTAGTTCCTTTTGGATTTTACCAGTTGTTCTATCGAGGCTATTGTATTTACTCAGGGGGGCAATGGCTTGAGGGTTTGCAGGGGCCCAGTGAGAGCAATAAACCTGGTGGTTAGGGAGGGACAGGGCCGAGGGTTCATGCCCCTATCACTAGTTGAGTACCGGCTGCAGGGAGATTTTATACATGGCTCACGGTGGACCATGAAGAACCCTGAAGAATGTTATTTCCCTGATGACATTCTTGAAATTTAACAATCTCAAATCCTCTTTCCATGGTGCCAACTAGACAAGATTTCAGGGCCAAGAATATTTGACTCAGATTTAGAAAAGACCTTCCTGATTACTGTGGGACTTGAGGCCATGACCATGACAGCCAGTGGGGTACTTCTCCTGGCTGCTTGTGAGAGCTGGTTATTAATACTCAGGATTGTTTCAAGCCAAACAACCATGGGTAGCTTAAATCAGCCATCGGGAGAGTACTGACACCACAGAAATCAGCAAGTGCTACAAATCTGGGTTCTCCCTACCTCCACTCCTCCCCGAGCCAATTTACCAGCACATCCCTGCACCCAGCTTTGAACAACGGGAACTTCTCCATGCCTGTGACTGAATTAAATACATGTGTCTTAAAAAAATTTTCCTTCTCCCCTGCTTTTTGGTTTGTGGACACAAAGAGCACAGTCATTAAAAGCTGTCTTTCCTTCTTCCTCATCAGTGGGCTTCCTTACAGAATCTATGAATCTGAAAAACACAAATTCCTCTAGAGGTCTTGGCAGGATCCCACAGCCCTGGGCTCTGCAGGTTCTGACAGGGGCGCTGGGCCCTGCCAGGAAACTCGCAGAACCACATCAAGGTGTTTGTGCTGCTGCTTCAAGGGAGGTCGTCTTCATGACAAATGGGACTTTGCCTATTTGGGGGACTCGGGACGTTCTTTAAGAATTTCAGGGGTCTGCTTAGAATCCTTGCTTTGTTACTGGGTAGCTCTGTGACTGGACACGTTACTTAACCTTGTTGAGCTTCCTTCTAAGTTGAATGGATGATACACCCTTCAGAGGGTTTATGGGTTTGTCATGAAGCTCAGGGAGCTTAAGCCTTGAGATACCTCATGTGTACAGGCCTCTCACAGGAGGGCCTTAGGCATGTTGTGTTTCTAATTTTGTAGTCGAAAAGACCTCCACCCCATCTCAAAGTGAATAATCTTCAGAGCCTCTCAAACCTTGGAGCAGCTCCTGCCGGTGAGAATGAATCACCTCACATGGGAAGTGCTTAGTCCAGGGTCTGGCCCTCCATTACCGCACATCCCCCCTCGTCTTTCCTCCACTCCCTAAACATCAGTGACCATCCACATCTGCTCACAGTCTGCTTTTCTCCTTCCTATAATGTTGGCTTCTTGCCAGTCACTCACCACTTGCCACTTTGCCCGTCTTACTCAGTAAGGTGCAGTCTGTGATTCCTCACTGCGTCCCTTTGAACGGTGGGGAGACCATGTCTAGTGATTATGTTCTTCACAGAAGTGACGTGACAGCAAGGAGAAATCATAAATAGATCACCTGAAGCTCCTTGGTGTGAGGGGGAACACAAGTCATATTAATACTTAACGAAACCTCCAAAGGACAGGAAAACAAAAGGTAATTGAGGGAGGCAAAGCTGTGATGTTTTGCCAGTTTTAAAATAAAAGGCCAATTGTCGGCCAACTATGATGTAAAGGTGCTTCCCTTAAGAGCATGTGTATCTCAGAATTATGAAAGGGCTCTGAGTCACCCTAATAATGAGCCTTTACCACAAGCAGAGAGAATGCAATCCACATTTAGTCTGAAAAGACGCAGCACTTTGCACTGCAGTTGTAACAAGAATCTCACAGCCATTTGCCTTAACTCAGGATAAGTAAAGGGGGTATGTGGAATGTTTGTCTGCCTGACACTGCACTCCTTTCTGTAAATGCGGAATAATGCCACCTACCTTGCAGGATCACAGTGAGGATTAAATGAAAGAAAAAAGACAATGTGTCTGAAACATAGCAAGAACTTAATAAATGTTAATTTTTTTATCCTCTTCTGGAGGCATAGAATATTAGTGCAATTTTGGTACTCTCAGAAACTGTTTATGTAGCTCTCCTGAATCTTGTATTATTTTAGTAGTTGAAACATTTTTTTCTTATTATAAAAACAATATATTTTTGTGGTACAAGAATTAGAATATTTAGATAAGCAAAAAAATTAAAAATTATGTATAATTCTAATATGTTAATGCCCTTGAATGTACCCTTCCAGAACATTTTTTATGCCTATAAATGCACATATAATTTAAGATATAAATATGGAATACATATTACTTCATAACCTGCTTTGTTTTGGTATACATTACGTCACTATTATGGGAAACCCTTGAAAAAATCTCTTTCATGACAAGGCCAGCTAACAGCTTTTCCTCGTCATGGGAAGCAGTTCATATTAACACACTATGACAATTGTCGCATGTCATTAAGTAAGTTACAACAAAATCTTTGTGCTCCTTTTTCATAAGAAGGCCACATAGCTGCCATAAGGAACAAAAACAAATAACATCTGCAAATCCCCTTCTTGAGGTGTCTTTGTTAAAAAATCATGTATTTTCTTTTAATAATTTTATAAAAAGCAGGAAGAAACTCACCCTTTTTTATTCAAAGCAAGGCAAAAAGAGATTTGTAATTGGTCATTGTTATGGGCCCATGACAGAGACAGAGACTAAAGATATAAATTTAAACCCATAAGTATGTGGGTAATAGTTGAGATATGAAAGTGGTTAGAATTTCCTACAGTGAAACTGTAGTAGATTAGAAGAAAATAAAACCTTGTGCAATACCAAAATTATAAGGTGAACAGTGCAAGGTATTTGGCAAGGAAAGTCAGACATGTTCAGGGAACTAGAGGAATCAGGGTCAGAAATTTGGACTGGGCTCAGTAGGGTAGTTCTTCTGCCGGCTTTGCCTGGGCTTGTATATCTGCAATCAGTTGGGGTCAGTTAGGCACTCTGCTTCTGCAAGTATTTTACAAGCATCTGGTTGTTTCACATTTGCCAGTGTTCTGTTGGCCAAAGCAGGAGACATGGCCAACCCAGACCTGAAGTGTGGAAAACGGATTCCACTTCTTGATGGAAGTACCTACAATATTGCATTTCAAAGGCATATATGGAGGGAAAGGAAGAATTTTTGGCCAACATTGTAATCTATAAGATGGTTTTGTTATTCCTGTTTTATAGATGAGAAAATGGAAACACAGAGGGTTTAAATAAGTTGCTTATGGTCACAGGGCTAAGAAGTGGCTGAGCCAGTGTTTGAACCTTGATAGTCTGTCTCAGGAGCGCACACACACACACACACACACACACACGCAGGAGCGCACACACACACACAGGAGCACACACACACACACACACACACGCTCACATGCAGGAGCACACACACACACACACACACGCAGGAGCACACCTACTTAATATTACCTACTTAATATAGGTAAGTGCTCGTAACTATGTTCTACCACCTTTCATGTAATAAATGCTTCTCAATAATAGGCGCTCAACAAAAATAGGCTCTTCTTTTCATAACATAAAAAGGAAGCACCAAAGAAGGGCCCCAGAAACCATTAATTTTAATAGAATAGCAAATACCTGTGACAAAATATTAATATCATACATCCCTATTGGTTATGATTAATATTGTCATTGATGTTGCTTTTTTTTAAAAAGAACCAGTGATAATTATTAGAAACTTTATTTGGCCAAAGGTATAGCAACAAATGCTGATCTCAAAGCCACAAAAGTTGGATAAAAATATAGAGCACAGATTGAAACTGATACCAAAATGAGGAAAACGAAACCAAAAACATATTATAAACAACCTATATGTAATATGTATAACTTATATATAATATGTTGTATGTTATATATAAATTTCACAGAAATATATAAAATTATATTATAAATATGATGATTTATATAATGTTATATATCATTTTCTTTTCAAGTTTTTAACTTGGAGTTTAAATATCTGTGATCTTAACCAATTTACCTTGCCTTTTCTGATGCATATCTAAGGACTGATGGGGAATCCAAATAGATGACTAATGCAAAGACAATTTAAAATGCTTGACATGCCAGTGTTCCATAAAGTTTACTATACTTCTTTGGTTTCTCAAGGTCTCAGGAGTACAGGGGTATCTTATTACAGTGTGTTTTTCCCCTTTAGTTTAGAGATTTAATTTGATTAACTATGCCTCATTTCCAAGATCTTTGACCTTCAAGAACCTCTTAGCAGCCCTAGTAGATACTTATACCAGCTGTGAATATATACCAGGCCAAAATGCACAGCCTAGGGGGCTAATAACTTGCTGCCCCTTCAAACTGATATTATTTAAATTTGTATTCAACACTTGAACTCTGTGGCAGATTCTAAAATGGTCTCCAATAATCCATGCCTCGTGGTAATCCTGCCCCTGTGTAATCTCCTCTTGACTGTGGGCTGGCCTAGCAACTTGCTTCTAACCACTATAATATGGCACAGACGATGAGATGTCACTTCTGTGATTATATTACATAAGATTTGTACTTCTGTCTTGCTAACAGACCCTCTCAATCCCTTCTCAGCTTGCGCATGTTGATGAAACAGCCATATTGGAGAGGCCCATGTGGCGAGGAAATGAGGTGGCCTCCTGTCAGCAGCCAGCAGGGACCTGAGACTCTCAGTCTGACAGCCATGAGTAACTGAATCCTGCCAATAGCCGTGTGAGCTTGGAAGCAGATCCTTCACCGGTCAAGCCTTCAGATGCAATCCAGCCCTGTCTGACACTGGATTGCACCTTGGGAGGGCCTGAGAAGCAGAGGAGCAAGCTAAGCCATGCCTGGGTTCCTGACCCATCGAAACTGGGAGGTAGTCAGAGTGTGTTGTTTTAAGCCACTAAGTTTGTAGTAATTTGTTACACAGTGATATATTAATAAGAGTATTGGGTAGGAAACGTTGCATATACGGAGCTGAAGCTCCGTTATTAACTACAAACATCTTCCTTACAACATAATTTGATGATCAGCTGTGTTACCTGAACACACCCTTCAGAGACCTCACCACTTGACAAGTCAGAACTCTTTGGGCTTCAAGTGACAGGGACCCATTCCAACAAACTTAAATAAAAATGAAATTTGTTGACTTATATACTCGACAGGTTAAGGGTGTACCAAACACCCTCAACCTCAGATCTATTAAAAAGGACTCTGATTGACTCTTTTTGAGATGCATGCTAATATTAGGACCAATTACTGTGTCTAGATGCATAGGTTTCTCTGAGTGGTTGGCTTGGGTTGCATGGAGTGGGGAAGGGGAGAAGAACAGTACATTTGAAAGCTTCCTTATGTAAAATACAGATAGTTATCCAAAGGAAAATTTGTTTTTTTCCTCCAAAAAAGCAAGTATGCAGAACAATAGCTGTCTACTCTACTACCTGCTACCCAGCATCTCATGAAAATAGTGCTTCCAACCACATACAAACATCTCTTCAAAAGAGATTCTTGTAAATATGGAATATTGGATCTCTTAATTCTAGTGATTTAAAAAACCTTTTTATTGAATTATAATATACATTATAATATGCAAATGAGTATAAATAGATGAATTTTTATCAACTGAGTCCGTCTTACAACTAACATCCAGATCAAGAGACATTACCAACACTGCAAAAGCCCTGCTTTGTGCTTCTTTTCCATCGTTATCCACATATCCACATTCTTCTCTTTCTGCCACGCATAACCACTGCCCTAACTTCTAACCACCTTGATTAGCTTTGCCTATTTTTAGAATTTATGTGAAGGGAATGATACCATATGCTTTCACGTCTGGTGTCTTTGCCCCAAATTATGTTTCTTTTGTTTGTTTGTTTGTATTTTAGAGACAGAGTCTCCCTCTGTTGCCCACGCTGGAATGCAGTGGAGCAACTATAGCTCACTGTAATCTTGAACTCCTGGGTTCAAATGATCATCTCACCTCTGCCTCCCCAATAGTTAGGACTACAGGTGTGCACCACCATGCCCAGCAGATTTTAAAATCTTTTTGTAGAGATGGGGTCTTGCTATCTTGCCCAGGCTGGTCTTGAACACCTAGCCCCAAGTGATCCTCCCATCTCAGCCTCCCAAAGCACTGGGATTACAGGCCTGAACCACCCAACTTTATCCTTCTAAGATACATATTAATACACATTGTTGTAGTTATAGATTTATTCATATTTCTGCATGTACGAAAATATATGACAATTTATCCATTCTACTGTCTATGGGCATTTTGGAAATTTCCATTTTGGGTGTATTATTTAAGTGATGCTATTAACATGTTAGTGCTTGTCTTTTGGTGAACATGTGTACGCATTTCTGTTGGTATACATATAAGTACAGAATTGCTGGGTCTTAAAAACTGCATATGCCCAGCTTTAGTAGATATTGCCAAACAGTTTTCCAAGAGGTTGTTTTAATTTACTGCCTCATGAGTGGTATATATGGATTCTGGTTGCTGCATATCCTTGCCAAGACTTGGTATTTTACATCTTTTTTATTTCATCCATTCTGGTAAGTACTGATATCATCATGTTATGATTTTAATTTGAAATTCCTTGATGACTGATGAAGATGAACACTTTTTAAAACTTAACAGCTATTTGAATATCCTTTTGGTTTTGGTAAATCTTTTGGCCATTCTTCTATTGTCTTTTTCTTATTGATTTGTAGAAGTTCTTTATGTATTCTGGATAGGAGTTGTCTAATAGAATTATTGCAGATATTGTCTGTAATTTTGTGGTTGCTTTTTCACTCTTAATGATATCATTTGATGAACAGAGTTCTCAATTTTAACATAATCTATCAATTTTTTTCCTTTTATGTTTAGTTTTTTCGTGTCCTGTTTAGGAAAACTTTCCCAACTAACAAACTTAATTCCAGTGAAGTTTTATCATATCTTAGTGATGTTTTGGGGACCACACATTCAGGTGACTTATCGATAATGCACATCAATTCAGGTTGTTATTTCAGTTACTTTTGATAGAGCCTTAATTTTTAAATTTCTGGGTAGA
The DNA here is from genome assembly GCF_020740605.2 of Lemur catta. Classification (NCBI taxonomy): domain Eukaryota; kingdom Metazoa; phylum Chordata; class Mammalia; order Primates; family Lemuridae; genus Lemur; species Lemur catta. Next base: position 19,192,748 of record NC_059133.1, read on the forward strand.
ACCCAATAGTCAACAAATATGTTTCACTTCAGTAAAATATTGTTTTCACCTTATTTTTTGGAGTTGTCACTTAACCTCCAAGTTTGTAGGAAAATTCAAAATGTTCTTTATTCAACTTTTTGTATTTTTTCAGACACAGCGTTGCCTAAGGTAAAAAGCACCCATTTAGTACAACGGGCTTTTTTCTGATGCTATTTGATAGCAAATCATTTACTTTCTCTGAACCACAATAACCACATCTGCAAAAGTTGAAGAATAATTCCTGCCTTGCCAACATCATGATGTCATCATGAAAATAACAACAAAAATAACAATAAGATGAAAAAGTACCTACAGCACACTAATACTTTATGGAGTCATACACCACCAAGAACTTTGGAAATAGGAGTATGACATAGATTCTGAGGTTTACAGTGTACCAAAGGGGACAAGAAAGTATCATAAATGATCAAATTTTTTCGTGGAGAAAGTTAATTCACCAAGGAGTAAACTCCTTTATCTCTGGAAAAGCGTTCTTCCTTGTACACTTCTTCCAAAGCACAGCAAAAGGCTTTTTAAGGTTATATGCAAATGATAAAACCAAGCCAGGACTCGTAGAGCCAAGTATGTAAAAGGCTCAGTAGTTGAATGCCAATCTTTGACACTAACATGCGATACTGTACACAAGTCTATGGCTTTGTTTGTTCGTTCCTGCTCAGAATCTACCTTTTTCACTGATTTATTTTGGGAGGCTAACTACTCTTTCAAATTGTGCCGTTGATTAAAGCCATTTCAGAAAATTCGTTAGGCATTTCTGTGAGAGCCAGTTTACAAGACCCCTCAAAAAACCTGTGTGCTTACTGTATTGTGTTGTTTTTAACCAAAAGTGGCATTATCCTTCTTGGCATCAGACTTCACTTTGAAAGACTTTAGACTGTATCTAAAATCACAGCCTCCTTCCATGGAAGACTGACATCAGTTGAGTTTTTACGTAGAGGTACCCAGGCATGGGTTTCTGGATTCAGCAACAAACAAACAAACAAACAAATAAAACCAAACAAAACCAAGGACACCCAGTTAAATTTGAATTTCAGATAAACAACGAGTAATTTTGTAGTATATGGCCCATGCTCACACTAAATTCGAATTAACTGGGCACCTGTATTTTGCCTGGATACCCTACCTAGGTGCTAAAGATCATTCTAGAAGAGCAGTTTCTGAAACTGCTTTGTATAATGGCAGCATTACAAGACTGGAATATAGTCTCTCAAGGCAACTACTTTGAAAGGAATAGCTATCATTTACATGTCTAAATTATGAGATTCCTTTTTAAAAAAAGGGCTCACCTGATTGTATTCTCAGATTTCATTACATTACAGCCAAGAAAAGGACGCATTAGCAGGTAACATGCATAAAAAGTATGCGGATTTCATTAGTGTTCACTGTTTATTACACCTTGGCCAATCTCCTCTCTTATATTAGCAAATAAATAGTTCCTTGTATCCTTTCTAAAATCAACCTATGTTTATTTAATGAGTTAGATCAACTTGGTTTTATTCAAATATCGGAAGGACCAATGAATAAAATAAATAGAGAAGTTGTACTACCAAAACAACAATTTGAAAAAAGGGAAATTCCCCATTGAAGACTGGCCTTTGAGGACCAGTTCCTGGTCTTGTTTCCTGTGACTTCAGCGGTGGGAGCTATGAGAGTTTCTTCAGGAGCACCCTACTGCCTCATGACTCTGTTTTTTGACCATTATCTAGTAATAGCAACTTGTCATGACAAAACCCAAGCAAAAAGACAGCCAGCACGTACATGGCATATAGACTGGAGAGGGCTGAGGCTGGTGCATGGGAACAGGTATTTTGGTATCCTTTCAAGTACTTTAATAATGCTTATTGTATAGTTGCTGTTTTCCTGACACAATATGCCTTCTGTACTCAACTTGAATTTCCTTAGAGTCATTTCTCTTTGTGCTTTCAGTAGTTTCCAATTTTATTTTAAAAAGGGAAATGTTACTTTTTCTGTAGAAGAAAATTAACAGGAGGCATAAAGGCAAACCATTTATACACTGTGTTGTTATGTATGATGAAAAATGGATTCTTTCTGACAATTGCAAATGTTTGGCACAATGGTTGGCTAAAGATGAAGTACCAAAACACAGTCCAAAACTGAATATTCATCAAAAAAAGCTAATGGTGTTTGTTGGTGGTCCAGTGCTGCCATCAGCCTCTACAGCTTCATGAAACCTGGTCAGTCCATTACAGCAGATGTCTACTGCAGTCAATTGGACAAAATGATGAAGATACTTGCCATTAAGTGGCTGAGATTGGTCAACAGAGACAGGCCAATCCTCTTGCAAGACAACACTGGACCGCGTGTGGCACAAACAACGTTGCGCAAACTAAAGAAGTTGGATTTGGAAACTCTCTGTCATTCACCATCTTCACCAGATCTTGCACCAACTGACTTGACTACCACTTCTTCCAGGCTTTGGAGCACTTCTTGCAAGGAAAAATGTTCAATTCTCAACACCCTGTGGAAAACGCTTTTTGCGATTTCATCGCCACTTGCTCTCTAGGCTGCTTTGCTGCTGGCATAAACAAACTACTGTTAAGATGGCAAAACTATGTTGATAGTTTAGGCCTATACTTTGATTAATTGTACCCCTTGTTTGAGATATGATAAACTACACTTTTGATTCGAAATCGGACATTTCATATTTAATGACCTAAATACATTATATTGGCACAAAGGTGTGGTGCCTTTACCGGATCATGTGGGACTTGCAGGCGTCACAAGCAGAGGTGTAGATGAACTAAAGAAATTGTTTCCATGATTAGAGATTTTGAAACTGAGAGTCCACTGAGTTCCATGTCACTGCTTTGTGAAAAAAACTCACTTACCATGTGGGAATTCTCCAAGTACCACCCTGCCTAATTCATTCATCTTATGACGCACTGAGTGATCACACATGCACTTGAAGTGGCTCAATTTAAAGTGAAATACAGCCTGTAACATACAAGGTTTCCGAGGTTGACCTTCTAGCCTGGTAGATTCCTCCAATCAGATGGGCCACAGAAGCTAGTTTACCCTGTCTGAGATTCTCCCTGAGAATTTTCAGGGCAGCAAAAGTCCTACAGAAGGAAAGTCAGCACCAGCCTGGGGCCAGCCCATCACCCCACCCAAACCAGAAGAGCAGGAGCCTAATACCATGGAACATTCTGTGCTTCCTCCTCCTGCCAGGCAGATTCGGGGCTTTCTGTGTGTTCCTGGAACACACAGTGAATTCAGTCAGCACAGCAGGTCACATAACCTATCACCACTTTCAGGAACCGGAGCAGTCATTTTCAAGTACAGCAGAATCTATAGCTTTAAAGAAAAGTATCATCATAAAGATTACTAGTAATGAAAAATGTTCCACCTATCTAGATTGGCCTACTGATGTCCTAGAACATTCTTACTCTCTGGCCCAGAGTGAAAAATAGAAACCACAGAGGGAAGGATTGGGAGTGGCTAATGTTGTCAGAAGAGAGAGTTGGGATTTTGGAGCTGTGAAGTCCTGTGACCTTCTATTTACTGAGGAGGAAACAGAGGCACAGAGAGATTCAGAGACTTACCTAAGATCACCCAGCACAATCGATACTGGAATCCAGGTCTTGGACTTCCAGTTCAATGTGCTTTAACTTGTGATATTATTGATACTCTTTATTTATTTTATTGTTTTTAGAGACAGAGTCTCACTCTGTTGCCCTAGGCTGGAGTGCAGTGGTACAATCATAGCTCAGTATAGCCTGCACCTTGAACTCCTGGGCTCAAGTGATCCTCCTGCCTCATCCTCTTGAGATGTTGGGACTACAGACATGAGCCACTGCACCCAGCCCCTCTTTTTTTTTTAATAAAACAATGTAATATTTCAAAAAAATTGAAAATTTTAGCAAAAAACAATCACCCATAATCACAACCTTCTAATAGCTATTATGTTATTATGTATTTCCTTCTAACATTTCTTTATTTTCATATGTTTAACATAACCATAGCCATTAATTATGTGTTTCTGTTTTTTAAAACAAAACAAAGTATTTTCTTACCTACAATTTGAATAAATATTTAATGTTCATTCCTTTTTTTTTTTTTAAACAAAAGTTTATTCTTAAATGTACAATAGGCTCCAAGACAACACTTCATTTTAGCTATAGGTGGCAAAAGATGTTATGGCAGGGAATACAGATGTTTAAATAGGAATCAAGGGTCATCATTGCCTCAGGCACATGGAACAGCTTACTTTTTGCCAGATTTCTTAATTCCACCTGTAGCTAGGGGGCCCTTCCCCGCGGCCTTCGCTTTTAGCTCCTCGAGTTTCTTCTGCTCCTCTTTTTGTTTCTGCTTGAACGCCTTATCTTCCTCGTCCATCTCCTTGGCCTGCTTCTTGGGCTGTTTCAGGGGCTTTTTCTTGCCACCTTCGCGGCCGGACATGGCACCACCGCCCCTTCCCCAGACCCTGCCACCGGAAAAGGCTAATGTTCATTCTTATTTGTTTATTGAATATGTCCATGCACCGGGTACTGTTCTAAGTAAAACAACCTCACTATCCTCACAGAGCTAACATTCTAGTGGGGCAAACATAGAATACGTAAATAAACAAGTAATGTACAATATTTCTCCATCAATGAGGAGAATTCGTTCCTGAATAAACGTCCTTATGGAGTGAATTCTCATAGGTTGAAAATGTACCTAACATTAATTTTGACAAGAAAAACATTTTTTCTCTTGAGTTCCCCAATTAACACCCATTTATGCTAAAATAACACCAATCTCATTAAAATAGACACAGTTATCTCCTGAGTAATAGTTATCATAGGACTTAATGTCTATGCTCACAAAGCATATCTATGATACTCAGTGTCTATGTAATTCAATGTTTAATGGCAAAAAGAAAAAAATGAACCATAATGTCTAAACACATTGATGACGATGATGTCCAAGATGATTATTTCTGTGAGTATTTTAAAGGAGAAACCTAAGGCAACCCGAATGATTTCTAAGACTGCAAAGATGATACATGGTAACTTATGCTGAATGTGCTCAGTGGCTTGCTAGGCCCAGGGAATCTAAATCCATTCTCCTAAATGTGAAGAATGTCTCATAAGCTAAAGTTGAGGAACTAACTAAACCCATTAAAGTCTATTTCATATAACACTCCCCACCTCAATAGAGTCCTATCCAGGTCAGGACTGAATAGTGTAATGGCAGCTCGTGATAAGTGGTAGGAAAAATAGGACAGGGAGGACAGGGAATGATGGGGGTGAGGATGGAGGCATCGTGACATTGAATTATATAGACATTGAGTCTGGTGTGAGGGGGCCCCCTGAGGGAGGGCTAAGTGGTAGGAGCTGATGCTGGCCAGGTAGCCAGGCGCTGGCTGTGCTCAAGACCTGAGCACTTTGGAAGCCAGTGGAAGAGTTCGAGCAAGGGGAGACCCAATGAGATACATAGATGAAAAGTAGGCTCTGAGTTGGTGAGATAAGTTAGGAAACTATCGTGGGATTCAGCTGAGAAAAGGAGGTAACTTGGGTCAGGGTTACAGTAGTGCAGACAGAAAGTAGTCCTATTTTAGTTGTATTTTGAAGGTCAAGCCAAATGGATCCACTTTGAGTTGACTGATACATGAGAGGAAAAGAGGAATCAGTTCCAACGCATACTCCGTGCAGGCCTTGCTCCTATGCTTTACATATACTAATAACAACAATACTGAATGCCTTTCTTGTGCCTTCCCTATGCCAGATTCTAAATGCTTTAACATACATTCACGCACAACCCCCTTACAGCAATCCCATATGGTAGGCACTGTTGTCATCTCCATTTTCAGATGAGAAAACGGAGGCACAGAGAGATTCAATGGTTTGTTTAAGGTTAATCCATGTAGGGAAATGCTGGAGCTGAGCTTTCGTCCCAGGCATTGTGGCTGCAGAGTTGAGATCCATAACCACTGCAAACACTGGTTTTGGTCTGAGCAACTAACCGGGTGGGTGGTGTTGCCATGGGCTTGGACAAGAATATCTCCGGCAGAGCGGAGTGGGGGAGTGGATATCAAAGGTCTGGGTTTTAGTCTTTTGGTCATGCTGAGTGTGACTTCTGCAGGGAGATGTTGTTGTATGGCCACCGGGTGTAAAGCATCTTCACGCTCCGGAGTTGTCAATTTGGTGGCTGTGCAACGTAATGTGTTTAGCTAGAAACATTTTGCTTAGTTTTCCATGTATCTGCCATCACTTTATCACCACACTTTTAGAAGAAACTGCTAAGACTTCTTTCTTATAGAGGTCAAACTCTAAGGCAACCTGGACGTTCCATTGTTTTTTCTTAGAGATGGCTCCACACAGAGCCTTGAACCTGCTCTATTTGGGACTAGCACCTCACTCCTTCTGTCAGGATCGCCCATTTCCTGACTCCCGTGTCTTCCTGTTTGTGCATTTCTAACCCCTCTGTTTTCATCGAGCACATCTTCCAGAAGTTTCATGAGACATGATGTGTAGGGAATACAGTTTTTGAGACCTTGCATATTTGAAAACATGTTTATTTTCCTCTCACACTGAGTTGATAGTTTGGGTATAGAATTTTAGGTTGAAAATAATTTTTCCTAAAAAACTTTGAAGGTATTGTTTTATCATCTTCTGATCTTCAGTGTTGCTGTTGAGAAATCTGATGCCATTCTGATTTCTGATCTTTGTACATGACCTATTTTCTCTCTCTCTGTCTCTCTCTCTCTCTCTGGAAACTTTTAAAATTGTTTCTGTGTGGTTCTGACATTTCAGGATGTTGGTTCTTGATGTGGGTCTTTTTAAAGTCACTGTCTACACACTTGGTGAGCACTTTCAATCTGAAGAATATGTTCTTACGATTTTTAGAAATTTTCTTGAATTTTCCTTTGATAGTTTCCTCCCCTCTACTTGCTCTCTAGAATCTCTAGAGAATTCTAGGAATGTTTTAGGAATTGAACATCTAATTTTCTTTTCTTTTTACTCCTATTTTTCATCTCTGGGTATTTTTGTTCCACTTTATAGAAGTTTTCCTCAACTTTATCTTCTAACTCTTCCACTGATCGTTAATTTCTGTTCCTATATCTTTTAATTCCCAAGAGCTCCTTCTTATTTCTACATTTGACATTTTAATAGCAAAATTTTCACATTTTATGAATGCAAAATTTTCCTTCTTTTCTCAGAAAAATGTTAAGTCTAATTTTTAAAGGGTTTCCTTTGCCACCTGCATTGACTATTTGCTTAATGTTTCTTTTACAGTTTATTTTGGACTCTGTCTCATATACTCCACTAAAATGGCATCAAAGGAATAAAAATGTTGGTTAGCCTATAAGGACAAAGAGAAGGAGAAAAGAGATGACTGCAGAAAAATACCACTTATCAATTGTATTCAGTACAATTTTGGAAGAAGAATGCAGATAAACAAGTGTAAATTGACTTTGATTTCAGCTTTCTTCACTTGCTAAATATGTTAAGGGAAGGAAGCCAATAAGAACAAAATGATTTGTACTATAGTACTCTCCCCAACCCCCACAAGAAGTGTCAAAAACCAAAGATGCCATATGTCTCTAAAGGTGAAGATATAGGGTAGAATGAAAAACCCGAAGACTTTTATAAGGAGTTCTTAGAGACCACACCCTTTCTCCTTTGCTAGGCTGGGCAACTAAGTAACTGCCCCTCCCCACTTCTTGGCAGAAAACTAAAGATACTCTTTCTGGAGAGGTTAAACTAAAAAAAAAAAAAAAAAAAAAAAAAGCAACTCTGGCTTGAGGACACTAGTCATAACTAAGGGCTGGAGTGAAGCATTTTCCTGGAAAACAAGGATTAGAGGAAGTTTGCCTAATGCATAGTGAGACACCCCATGCCCGACCTGCCCATCCTTTCCCCTACCAGACTCCCAGCATGCTTAATATCAGACTTACACTCTCTTAGGCAAGACCAGGGGGGAATTCCTTTCTGGAGAAACCCACTACCTCAATGATTACACAAAAGTTGACCCTTACTAAACGCTGAAAGGAGAACCTGGAGGAGTTTCACAGCTCTCATTATCTAGCAGGAAGTACTCCAGAGCATCAGATGAAACTTCTGCAAGTTTATTGAGTGAGTTGCTTCTATTACTTAATAAAAGTACTTGGTGGTCCAACTTAGAACTGATTCCATTGAGGAGGTGAGAGTGAGACCCAGATAAGAAAGAAACAAAATAAAAGAACAGATGTGAGGGGTAGAGATGCTATAAGTGTTGATTGATTCACATCTTTCTCAATTCAAGCTATGTGATGACACCGGTTATTGTTACTCACTCTAAGTTCCCAAGTTACTCAAACAGGGTTTCTCGGTGGAAGGGACATTAAGCAAGCACTCTGTAGAGGAATCCTATACCCTTCTCTTCCTTTGCCATTTCAAAAGGATATTCTTGAAGCCCTCTAGCAACTATCATTGTGATTTCAAGGCAAAGAATAAGCAGACGCAGGGAATCGTGTTGGGAGGATATCTTCCTTTAATTTTCCTCTCAAAATGAGAGAAAAGAGGCTTTCCCTGCCCCCTGATAAGAAGACACATGAGTAAGCCTAGATTCAGGGTCCAATAAGATCACTTTCAGATTTCCAAATTTCACTTTTATAAATTTTGGGGAAATTCTCAATGCCAACAGGCATTGTAAAGTAGCATCAGTACAATAACAAGGTTAGCATTTTCTTTACACAACAACCGGTACTGGGTTTTGGAGATTTACAAAGATGAGCAAGCAACAGTCCCTTTTCCCAAGGAGCTTATGATCTTTCCCAAGAGACAGTAAAATGGCATGAATGATTAACAGAGCAGACACCTGTCAGAGTGCCTCGCCAGCTTACCACCCTCTTAAGTGGAGACCTAGTCCCCCCTCCCCACCCCCAGGGTGAATCTGGGCAGCCACAAAGGGGACCCTGTCCTTCTGGCTGCAGCCTATTAGATTAGATGTTTAGGGACACATGACACAAGCCGAACCCTCGATTTCCTCTCTAAGGGATTTAAAATTAGCATTCAAAGGCACTAATCAGTCTCTACTGTCCACTGATTTAAGGGCATATAAGCACTGGCTTTGATATCTCCGACCAAATACCAGTGGCAATGCAGAGAAAACCCATCTGGAGAGAGAGAGGGAAGAACAAAGCAGCCACGTGGAGTGGCTTTCCAGTCCTGCTTTTGGCCTCATGGAATCCATGAGATGATACTCCTTCATTAAGAACCTTGATTCAAACAGTTAGAATACTGTACCACTATGAAGGACAAGAAATGAGTATAAACATGCTAAGAGCGCCCCAAGAAAGAGAGAGAGCACCTCTGGTTGTGGAGCAGGTGGGATTAGGAACAGTGAAATAGTTCATGACAAATTTTGACAATTGACTCCAACTTAAATGATGGGTAAGATTCTAATAGGAGGAGATGGGTTGAGAGCAGTAGTGAAAGAAAGGAACCATGTGAGGGAGAGAAAATTGGGGGGCATGTTCCATGATGAGTGGGGATGGCTAGGTTTTCTGGTGAAAATTCAAGAGCTCTTGGAGCAGATTCTGTCCTTGCATTAGCTGTGACACAATTCAGCATATTCTAGGTCCTTTTTCCACTTGGAAATAATTACCGCCGTCTATTAATATAAATCCATTCTCCCTGGCCTCCCTCTAACTACTTTGCTTTAAAAAAAATCAAAGAGGCCATTCAGGAAAACTCCTGTATTTCTAAAAAAGAAACCTACTCCAACAAGATATGAAATAACTTATAATGCAATGCTGTAATTTTTGATATAAATGTCATCCTTGTTTCCTTGCTACAGGATAATTAGTAACTAAACATTTCGCAGTAATGGGAAGTGAGTGATAGGAAATTATCTGTATCAATGGCCTACAGATGTGGCAAAGGGCCACTGATTACTTTTCTGGGGAAAAAGGATGTTTTGCCAAATTTTAAAAATACTCCAAAACATGCGGCTGAAAAAAAAGTACATATACACTTTTGTCTTTAAACCACAATTTTCCACAAAATATTAAATGTGAATATACTTCTACAACTTGAAAGAACTATACAGTTATAAGGCATTACATAAATAAGCACATGACATTTTTATATGCTTATAAGTACATTGATTAGTGAGAGGAATAAAGCTAAAATAATAGGAAAGTTCTGGAGAGAAACAAAAAATGTGAAGATTTGTACTTTATAGCTAATATCATCTATCTTATTTAGGGAAGGATCTAGTTTTTCTACTATAATAACTTTTAGACAACAAGCCAATGAAAGTTTAAATTGGAAGGCAGCTCATATAACTCCCTTAACTGTTGACTTGTTAACAATTTTAAATATTCTTTACCCCCAAGCCAATCTTTATCATAGCATTGTATTTAGAACTTCTGTGAACTCAAAACCCCATCCTTCCTTCACCAACTGTCTGACAAAGATATATATGTATGTATTATTTCAAATAAAGACTATATGTAAATATGTGTATATAACATAATGTGTAAATACAGTAAATTTCACACAGGTGGGACATAATTCCAAACCACATATTTGTTTAAATGATTGAATTACTTGGATTAACTTCTATTTCCCTCTTTATTTCCTTCTGAAAATGCTATGCAAATAACACCAGTTTACAAAAAATAAAATCCAATATAGCTTTCTTCACACACCAAGTTGGACTAAATGCATTCTGTGGATTATTTACTAAGGATCAACTGGTAAATTATAGAGATGTGTGAAAATGAACAAGGACAGCCAGAAATAGACTTATGGCTGGGCACATTTGGCTAGCGTGTACATTTTAGCAGGAAAACTTGAGAATTATATTACTTTGTGAGCATGACTCCTGCGTTATTAGTAATATTTCAAGACAAGCCACTTAAAATATGTCCTGAGCGCTGATTCTAGAAATGCTCTTCTCTTCTGTGTGTTTGCAAGTGTCTTTATTTAAGTATACACATTTGTGCCTACCTTTAACACATATCTACATTTGAACTCCACAAAGTGTAGCACTATGGTTAAGAGAATAAGCTCTGAAATCAGACCTAGATTAAAAATGTTAATCACCATCTCCTTGGGCAAGTGACTTAACCATTTTAAAGCAGTTTAAAGCACTTTCCTCTTTTGAAAAATGGAGATAATTCAGTTTTCAAGAGCAATAGAATTATGTTAATGTATTTTAATAAAAGGTGCCAAACATGTATGTGTCACATCCTAAGGCTCATTAAACAGTAGGAATTATTATTAATATTACAGCAACTATCATTTCTACCACAAACTGTAGGGCATCAGAAATGTTTGTTGAGTAAAAACGAAGGCAACCAATAAATAGCACAGACTTTTTCCTCTCCTCTATACCCGTTTACCTGTCTAAGGACTGTGATCTCAGCTCACTGCAGACTGTCACCCACATCAACCTATTGTCACCCATTAACCTATCAAGTAAAGAAATCTCAAAACTCTCCGCACATCCCGCAAGGACCCAGACTGGACTGTTGAACTGGAAAGCTCAAATTCCAGGCGTGACAATTGATTGCCCTTCGTCCCTCACTCCCCCGACCGGTCGCCTACTCATTTAAAGGGTGCGTCCCCTCTGGTGCCACTTGGTAAAATCTGCGCTGAGCGCTCTCTGTGGATTCGCCGGACGTGGCTGGAGGCGCCAGTTCTCACCTGCCTGGGTGTCCCCGGCGCCGTGGCGATCCCGGGCACCCCACCCAGTCCCGCACCCGGTGAGCGCTCAGTCCCAGACCTGAGTTTTAGGGGCCCGGCTCGCAGCGGTGGGCGCAGGGATCACTGCCAGCCCGTGCCCCCCCTCCCACCTTGGCGGGGCGCTCAGGGTCGGCGAGGACAGACACCTGGGGGACGGACACCCGGGGGACCCCTGCAGTCCGCCCGCCCCCCGCAGCGCGCCACTCCCGCCGGGAATACGAAGCGAGCGCCCGGGGGCCGAGGCCACAGCGCCGGGGGGCCATGGAAAGGGCGCAGGAAATCGGCACCTTCGTGGTGTGGGACTACGTGGTGTTCGCCGGCATGCTGCTCATCTCAGCCGCCGTCGGCATCTACTACGCCTTCGCGGGGGGCGGCCAGCAGACCTCCGAGGACTTCCTGATCGGCGGCCGCAGAATGACCGCGGTGCCCGTGGCGCTGTCCCTCGCCGCCAGCTTCATGTCGGCGATCACGATCCTGGGCACCCCCTCCGAGGTCTACCGGTTTGGGGCCATATACAGCATCTTTGCCTTCACTTACTTCTTTGTGATCGTCCTCACCGCGGAGGTCTTCCTCCCGGTGTTCTACAAACTGGGAATTACCAGCACCTACGAGGTAAAGGGGGGAGGGTGGCCTGGGGCGGTGGAGGTGGGGGACTCTTCGGGCTTCTGGAGGAATTTTCTTAGGGGCACACTCTCACCACCACCTGGAAATCTCTCCCTGTCCACGCTCATCACCTGCCCTCCCCCAACCCCGTCCCGTTCCCTCCCCTCTCCCCACCTGTCCGGGGAGAAGTGTCCGGCAAGGGCGGGGGTGGGGGGGCCAATCTTGGGATTTACTCTCCTGAGCTCAGTGAAACCAGAGGCTTCCAAAGTAAAGGGAGTGGACTGGACTAGTGTTCACTAAGGTGCTTTCTACCTTTAACATCTTTGATTCCCAGTCAAGGGGAAAGACTTTAAAACTTTGTATTTGCAGGGAAGGGTAAGTCACTCAAATCTCAGCTCCTCCTCCTTGAAATGATTCCTCCAGCCCCAGGTCCTCAGCACCATTCAGTTTTCCAGGATAGCTGGTGAAGAATTTGTGCTCCCCCCCCTCCACACACACACCCTGCCCACCAGGAGCAGGTGCCCAGGCGGTTAAGGTGCTGTATCTCTTGTCTCAGTACCTGCGTTTCAGGCCAGATTTTTACCACTTACTAGCTAGGTGATACTGGCCAATTTATTTAACCTTTTGTGCCTATTTCTTCATCTCAGAAAGACTAATAATAACAACACCTACTTCATCTGGTTGTTGGGAGGATTAAATGAGATGATGCAAGGTGTAGCATTTAGGATGGTGCCCGGCACAGAATAGTAAGTGCTGGATAAATATTGGCCATAATTATTGTGGTGGTGCTAGTGGTGGTGGTCATTACCTTGGGATCAGTAGGAAAATTAGACCACAAGGTTCTCAAACAGCCCAGTCTTCTCTATGGAAAGATAATGAAGGAAAACTGTCTTTCCTCTATTGCTCAGGTTCCCTGATTACAGGTTTTCTCAAGTTGTCCGCAGGAAACGGCTTTGCAAAGAAGATGAATGTTTTGGTTTAGTTTAAAGAACTGTTGATTGGGGGAGGGGGGTAAAGGCTCAGGGGAGCCATGTGGCCACTTCCATGCTCTCAGTGGTTGCTTTCACCCAGGCGCTGATCCACCAGCTCCGTGGACAAGCCCGCAGAAGTTTCCTCTTTAATAGGCTATTACCCAGGATGGCTCCAACCCAGGGCCACTGGAAGGTGGTTTCCTAGTGAGGCTGGTTCAACTGGTGCTGGGGACAGGGCGCCAGTGGCACAACGAGCATTGGTGACAAGCTCTGCTTGGGCTCTAGTGACATCTTCCAGGGTGAGGCACCCCTGGGGCAGCACTGCCTTCCACTCACTCTGGTCACTGTGTGTGGGAGAGCTCACTCATCACCCCAGAAGTGAGCAGGATGGAATTTCTCTGTTTTGCTCAGAGGTGACAAACTGGCTGCCCCAGGCTGAGTTTAGTCCCCAGTCATAGTTTTTTTTTTTTTTTTGTGTGTGTGTGTGTATGTGTTTTTTGAGCCTTATAGTGTTTTGGAAAAAAAAATGTTAATAATTTATTATTTAACTCTGACATCTTTTGAAAACTGAGAAGACTGGTGACACCAGGCCCGCATTGCCTGTGGCCTCTGGAACTCTAGTTTATAGCCATTGCTCTCACTTTCTATTAACTTCTAGACTGAGGTCTTATTGTGTTTGCATAGTTCCTTTCTTATGGTGGCGAAATCTTTATTTGTACTTATGTCTGTCTCAAAAAAATGTGAAAGGGAAAATGGACAGGGGTGAAGGTAATTCTTGCTTCCAGGGAGGTATGAGAGAACATATTTCTTAGTGGATGTGAGGAATAGTCCAACATATTAATAGATGAACACCTGGCCAATGTCACTCATGTATATTACCTGATGGGACCTGCAGGCATTTCAGTCTGTGAGCTATGATCTGTAGCTAACCAACTCCAAAACTTGGAAAGGTTTTTAAAAGTCTGGCAAGAGGACTTCAGTCCCCACAGATGAATGCTGCTCTCGTAATCACTGACCCGTGCGTCTTCAGGGCTGCAGCATTAACTCCATCAGAAACGGAATTTCCACACGTTTACAGCGGTAGAGGTTAAGTGAGCAGGGGATCCACCTAAAACTGGCAAAAAGCTAAAGTTCAATGAACGCTTCATACATGCCGGGCACTGGGCTGCAGGTTTTACATACATTATCTGACTCAATACAGAACAGCCCTTAGGAGGGAGGTACTGTCAGAGCCCCATTGTGCAGGCAAAGAGACTCAGAGTAAGTTAAGCTACTAAGAGAGTGTGAAGCAAGGTAGACATATGCCTGGCAGCACACTGGCTGTTTCTGAAGGCTCTGGGGAGTCTGTTATAACTCCAGGCAGGGCTTATACCAGGACAGAGAGAACAAGGGAAGCAATACAGGACATAGGGCGTTGTGGTCACGCTACAGGTATCCGCCACTAGAGGGGCCAGGCAATTGAGGACAGGGAAGCCAGGCAACATGGTATGAGCCTGACAATTGGCCATGGCAAAGGCTTTTTTGTGGAAACATTTGTTTGTTGTTTTATGCTGAGAGGTGGAGCCACTTATACAGAGTACGTGGTACCTTGAGTAATAGATACCCTGGCATTCTTGATCAAGTATGAAATGGGTCCCTATTTAAGTTTCTTTAGCTAAAATTGGCTGTTCACAAGCACTTTTTTCAATTTATCACTGCCTTCATAACATAGGCCTGACAGGTGTTTAGCAACTTCCAGACTCACAGAGTGGCACGAAGTATAATGCAGGAATCCAATTTAATTCAACACTTCTTCGGGATCTTTCTGGATCCAGCTAAATCTGTGTTTGAACTGAGTTGCTCAGACCTTACTATGTATTTATTTATATCAACAGAAGTCTTAGTATCCCTAAGTTATTCAAAGTTCTGAGGACTGGGAATGATCTTGGTTGACTGTAAGCACATATTGTCTGTCTGTAGTTTTGTCTGGGAATTCTAGAGCTATTCTCTAACCTACTGCATGGTGACTTGGGCTTCTGGTTAGGTCTCCATGTATTTCTTCAGCAGCCTAATAACCTATTGGCTGAGACTTTTTGGTTCTGTCTGGAGTTGGTCTTGTGTGAGCTTAAACCATAGGTTTTCCTGGATCAACTGATCTTGGGGAAAAAATTAATATATACAAGTTGTTTGGTTCAACTCGCTACATTCTTACCCCTGTCACATTTTTTCTCCTAAGTTTTCTTTAGTCTCCAGCAATTTGGATACTTGTACCTAGAAGGCAAAGACTTCTTTGTCTATTCATGTTCATTCATGTGTTTAGGAGTTTTTAGATGTTTACTAAAAGAACTCTGAAGCAATAACACTGTCCGGTTTCCAGGCTTTGAAAATTTCTCCAGTTTTCTAAAAAGTCTTCCAAAATATCCTTGAATGATTTTGACATATGTAATTCTCTGAGATTTGAGTTTCTTGAGGCATATGGATTTGGACACCACTAGCTTCTTAAAATTTTACTTTTGAATGAACAGGTTATGACATTTTCCCATTCATTTATATCATTGGAAAGTCTCCATACTCTACATTAAGAGGGAAAAGAATTGTTACTATGCTCCTCTTTTTAAAGAGAAGAAACCTTAGATTTGGACAGTGATTGCCTCAAACTCTTCCTCCAATGCACTATACTGAGCTGTGTATTTGTCACCCATCAGTGATATTTGGAGGCCCTACTATGTGTCAGTGCCATCCACTCACTTATTGAGTCTTAAACACGTGGTCAAGTTGTTTACTTATGTATGTGTAATAATGTGGTTATGTGCATGGATTTTGGCATCGAAGGTTTTATATTTGTGTTGTTGTCCTGCCAATTACTAGGTTGCAAACATGGTATTCTCTCTGAGTCCCGGTGTCCCCATCTCTAACACAAGCTTATGCATAGTACCTGCCTCATAGACTTGTTGGGAAGATGCACACAGCAAATGCTCCGTGTTAGCTATGATTATGGAGCAAAAATGTCAGATGTCTTTTCCTTCGATTATTACCTAATGCCAGTTTTTCCTTCTTTTTTTCTGCTATATGAAAAGACTGTTGTCAGCCTTAAACTTCTTAGTAATAATATTCAAATTAAAGACTGTCTTAGACCCCAGCACTGAAATTCCATGATTCTAACTCTGTAAAACCTATGTTATGGTATATCATATAATGTAGGAGACAAGCAGGCCATATATATAGCAGATTTCAAGGAGAGTGGGAGAAATTGGCAGAACCATTGGCTCTGAAGAGAAACTGACTTCAGTAATTTAAGTAAAAAAAGAAAAAAATGTGGAAGGACATGGGGGTAGCTCATAGAACAGAGTGAAAAGCTGAATAAGAAGGCCTTGGAAAGGACAGAAGCCACTCTGTCAGGATCAGTCTGCTCTCATTTTCTTGTATCTTGCTTCTGAGATTCAAACACCTGTTGGGAGAGAAGCTGATTGGCTGAACTGGTGTCATGTGACTTTCTCTTCATCAGTAAAGGCAGGGCACCTTGATTGACAATTTCATCACAACTGCCTGCAATCAATCACGAAGGGGTGATTCCCCAAGTGAGTCAAGGGTGATGTAAGGAGTAGATACCAAAAAAAAAAGAGGAGAACAATAGATTGTTCATCCTAAAAATAGAATGTAATTTTATTTGTATGATATTCCGGAAAAGGCCAAACTAGGGAAGGAGAACAGATCAGTGATTACTAGGGTTTGAGGGTGGGAGGAGGGCTTGACCACAAAGGCATGAGGGAGTTTTGTGGGGTGATGGAACTGTTTTGTGTCCTGATGGTGACTAGGTTTACATGAACCTATATGTGTGTTAAAACACATGGATCTGTACTCTAAAACAAGAGTCAATTTTGCTGTATGTAATAAAAATAATAATAACATAAAAATAGAAAATACAAATCAGTTATAAAATTGCCTTAAATTTCTAACTCTTCTTAAGATGATGATTAAAAAAACTGTCTAGAGGATTCACATAATAACTGCCTTTCCTTTTTTGGTGACAGTACTTAGAACTTCGATTTAACAAATATGTTCGTCTCTGTGGAACAATCCTCTTCATTGTTCAAACAGTAAGTAGCTCTCCCTTAATTTATTTTATCTTTTGTCATTTAAAATGTTTTTAACCATGGCATCTGGGTTAAGCTTACTTGGGAAACACATGACGGATAACAAAGAGATGTTGAAAATATGAGGAAACAAAAAGGGAAAACACTTGTCACTACACAGCATAAGCCATTGAGATCTTTAAACAGTGTTTCAGTAAATGCTTTGCTTCCTGGAAAACCAGAATGATTTAAGTGAATGTTAAATATCACATTGATCAAGTAACATTAGGAAAATACAATTTTTCCTTATTCCACCTGCTCCCACCTCCACCAGGTGACAGTAAGGGCATTTCTAGATGACAAAGATATTTGAGGGAGCTGTAGTAGCTGAAATGAGGAATTCTAACAAGGGGAAAGCAAGTTGCGTGTTTCACAGTATTTTTACTACATGTTGACACAAGTATGAAAAAATTAACTGACATGGGAAGACAGCAGGAAATAGTTTTCTTCATTTGAGAGCATACTTTACAAATCAGTGCTCTTTTAAAAATTGAACTACATGACCTGATCGTTGTGAGCTCTAGAGTTTTTAAAGACAAATAATCCAGTAATTCTAGAATATGCATATATGGATTTACTGATTGACGCAAAGGGAAAGCAAGGATTTGCCAAGTAGCCAGTGCTAGAGAACACTTCCCACTGCACATCCGGCCGCTGGAGGACTGTAATGATCATTGTTATGTCCCTTGTATTTGTCTTCCTCTTGGTAGCTAAGCACTTTAGGGCTGGTTTGGTAATGTAGGTGGAGGAAAGGGTTTTCATTATCATCTTTAATTATAATTTCATTTCTCCCATCAATAGCTACCTAAGTATTTGCTGCAGCGAGACAGAGTGCCTTTGTAAATTATTTAACTTGACTCCATTACATGTATTTGTAAATCACACAACTTAAATTTTATCAGTCCTTAACACTTGCTGTGTAAAAGGAAAGTGACCTTTGGGGTCTGGTAGAGGATCCGATACAGAGCCGCGCCTGCTAGCTGACATTCGCCAACTGTTCAGACCCTCTTTGGATCTTAGAAATGTCAACAGAAATAAGTGGGGATAAGGGTGTTAGGAAGGTGGCCCATGGTCACATTTTTATTAATAAAGTTTCAACTTGGACAGAATAATGACTGTGGAAAGCTAGTTCATTTTTGCAAAAAGAGAGGAGCTTTAGCACCTCCCATTTGAAAGACTTCCATAGCTTTACTTATGTAATATAAGCAAACATTATTTAATATTAATTATTATTTATTAACTATTTAATACTTAGTATGTTTTCTATAATGTGTTTTTATGGAATTAATCACAGAATTGGCTTCTATGGGATATATTTGAAAGATCAAATGCAATGAAAATGACATTTTGAGAAAAAGGCTGCATTTATCTTACTCATTGTTTTATCCCAAATCAACAAATATTTGCTGACTGTATGAATGAAAATAATAAATAATATTAAAAAGGTGGAATACAGTTTTTGTTGGCTTTTAGAATTTTTAGTGCAAATTTACACTTTTGTTTAATTTGTGGATATATAAACTTTTAAAAATCAGTTTAAAAATGTTTACTGTCTTCTCAATTAATTATGCAGTAATTAAAAATAGTTTAAAGACATATGATTGAGGGTCCATCCTCTTTTTAAATGAATATTTTTTCTTTTTTCTAATTGTTTTAGATCTAGGAAACTTGATTTCAAGCTTGAGTTGGTGGATCAGTGAGCATTTGCCCTAAGCACCACATAAAAAGTCCATATTTTTGCATAAAGTTGGTCATAAAAAATGTTTGTAACCTATGACCACACCAAAAATAAAAGAGAAGAATCAACTTTATTTAAATAACATTTTCAAGTTATAAGCAAATTTAATTAAGTACATGGAAACTGCTATTTTAAGTCACAATTGAAGTTATAAGAAAAAATCAATATTTTATTTTATAATTCATACATATAATTAATGAATTTTATAATTCATATAATTAATTTGGCTTTCTTTTCTTCCCCCCTAGATTCTGTATACTGGAATTGTTATCTATGCTCCTGCACTGGCTTTGAATCAAGGTATATTTTAGAGTTGCCAATTAGGTAACTCACATTTTGGGGTTCATTTTTAATAAACCTCTCTCCTTGGGGAGATGGGGAGATGAGCAGATGGAGGAATGCTTCTGGTAACCTATGTCAGCCTTACGAGGGGGGAGAGTAGGTTGAGTGTCAACTCTAGCGTCCAGGAGACTTTCCTGTAATTCTGCTCAGGTCCATTGTATTAATAAAATCTGGCAGGGAGAGAAGCTTTTCTTCTCCCCACTTCTTATATGGCCCAAAATGTAAGAGAAAGAGAGCTGTGTGATTTGCAATATCAGACTGCTCCTTGTGACAAAAGGACAAATAACTGTAGAGTTCTTACTAATACATTTAAGATGACTGTGCTGATCAACAAATTACCTGCATTCTCTAGAGTTGGGCAGATAAAAGCAGTGAGACTGGGATAGTTTATTGAGGCAAAGGTTCATGCTAGTTATATCTTTAAAAGGTTTCTGGGAAACTTCCATGTCCTTTGAATTTTTATCAATCGGAAGTGAGTTTATCTCTAAAACTTCCTTGTAGAATGGACAAGTGTTGATGGGAAGAATGCGGTGCAGTTCCTGGAGTTAATATAATATGGAGAAAACCTACTAACTCTACACTCTAATTTCTTAATTTTATGATAATAATTATTACCTACATTTATAAAGTACAACAGTATCATTACAAAGAGGAATTCCATTATGTAATGTGCTCTTGAACTCTGAATGCCGGGGCATGTTCCATGTCAATATTACCAGCACCATAACCAGATCATTTCATATGTCAAGAACTGAGTTGTAAACTTCATAAGTTACCTATTGGCTTTAAGTGTAATTAAAGATATTAGGGTTTTAAAGTGCAGTTCTGGGAATAATCAGTGCACTGACTTCAGTCTGTGAAGAAATCAAGGATTCTGTTCTTATCAGGTTTGAGCCACTCCCTGGGAGTAAATTAGGGAGACAGGGACTGCACTTTGATGACTAGAGTGTCAATTCTGTATTTGACCGTGAACAAGGCACAGGCATAGACACAGTACACGGTATGCAACAGTGCTCAATAAAAACTCGTTTAACTGAATTGGATCTTAACATTCTCTAGGTTCATTCTTTTCTTTTTTAACTTTTTGATTATAGAAAACTTCAAACAAATACTAAAATAGAGAAAATAGTGCATTGAACCCTAATGTACTCATCATTCTACATTGATATTTATCAACTCATGGTCAGTTTTAATTCTCTCCCATTTCCCCCACTAGATTATTTTGCTCTAAACCTGAGATGTTAGATCGTTTCATCTGTATTTCAGTATGTCTTTTAAAGATAAGAATCTGTTTTTATGAAACATAATTATACCATCATTATATCTAAAACATTAATATTAATTTCTTAATTTCATATTAAGTCAGTGTTCAGATTTCCCTGATTTTTTTTCAGTGTTTGTTAGAATCAGGATCGAAATAAGTTTATGTAGTTGCAATTAGTTGGTATTTCTTAAGTTTCTCTTTCTTGCTTTTTGAAATTGAAAACCAGTTTTTGTTAAGGCATAGCTTATATGCAACAAAATGCACAGAATTTAAGTGTATAGTTGGGTGAGTTTTGATAATCGTGTGTACTCATATAACTACCACCCAAGATATAGAATATTTCTATCATCCAATCTCAGACATTTTTCTCATGACTCTTTCTAATAACCCCCCTGCCACCCCAAGCAACCACTTTCTGTTTTTTATTACCATAAATTAGTTTTCTCTGTTCTCAGATTTTATGTAAATGAAATCATTTAAAGCATTTTTTGAGCTTGATTTCTTTTTGCTCAACAAAATGTTTTTGGGATTCATTCATACTGCTAATGTGTCAATAGTTCATTCCTTTATATTGCTAGTAGTACTTCATTGTATGCATGTGTCAAAATTTGTTTATCCATTCCTTTTTTTTTAAATTAGAGACAGGGTCTCTGTCATCCAGGCTAGAATGCAGAGTAGCAGGATCATAGCTCAACCTCTAACTCCTGGGCTCAGGCAATCCTCCCACCTCAGCCTCCCAAGTATCTGGGACTACAGGTGTGCATCACCACACCCCACTAATTTTTCTTACTTTTTATTTTTTTGTAGATACGGGGGTCACTATGTTTCTCAGGCTGGTCTCAAACTCCTGGCCTCAAGAGATGCTCCCACCTTGGCCTCCCAAAGTGCTGGGATTACAGGCTTGAGCCGCTGTGCCCCTTCAATCCATTCTTTTATCGATGGACACTGGGTTGTTTCCAGTTTTAAGCTACTGTGAATCGAGACTGCTAAGAACATTCTTGTACAGGTTTTGAGTGCTTTGCTTTGTGACACCTATTTTCATTTCCTTTTTTAAAAATTATTTTTATAGATTTATGGGGTAATATGCAGATGTGTTACATGGATATATTGTGTAATGGTGAAGTCTGGGCTTTTTGTGTAACCATCACCTGATTAGTTTACTTAGTATCCAATAGGAAATTTCTCATTCCACACCACCCTTCCACCCTCCCGCCCTTCTGAGTCTCCAATGTCTATTATTCTACTCTCTATGTCCACGTGTGCCTATTAGTTAGCTCCTACTTGCAAGGGAGAACATGTGGTATTTGACTTTCTGTTTCTGAGTTATTTTGCTTAAAATAATGGCCTTCCATCCAAGTTGCTCCAAAAGACATGATTTCATTCTTTTATATGGCTGAGTAATATTCTGTGTATATACACACATATATATGTGCCACATTTTCATTTTCCACTCATTGGTTGTTGGACACTGAGGTTGATTATATATAGGTTGATTACATATCTTTGCTATTGTGAATAGTGCTGCAATAAACATGTGAGTGCAGGTATCTTTTCTATATGATTTCTTTTCCTTTGGGTGGATAACCAGTAATGGGATTGCTGGATCAAATGGTAGTTCTATTTTTATTTCTTTGAGAAATCTCCATACTGTTTTCCCTAGAGGTTGTACTAATTTACATTCCCACCAACAGTGTATAAGCATTCCATTTTCTCTGCATCCTTGCCAACATCTATTGTTTTTTGACTTTTTAATAATGGCCATTTTGACTGGTGTAAGATGGTATCTCATTGTGGTTTTAATTTGCATTTCTCTGATGATTAGTGATGTTGAGCATTTTTGCATGTTTATTCATATGTCTTCTTTTGAAAAATGTCCGTTCATGTCATTTGTCCACTTTTTAATGGAGTTTTTTGTTTTTTTCTTGTCGAATTCCTTGTAGATTCTAGATATTAGTTCTTTGTTAGCTACATAGTTTTCTGATATTTTCTCCCATTCTGTAGGTTGTCTGTTTACTCTGTTGATTATTTTTTTTGTTGTGCAGAAGCTTTTTAGTTTAATTAAGTCCAATCTGTCCATTTTTGTTTTTGTTGCATTTGCTTTTGGGGTCTTAGTTATAAATTCTTTGCCCCGGCCAATGTCCAGAAGAGTTTTTCCTAGGTTTTCTTCTAGAATTTTTATAGTTTCAGATCTTACATTTAAGTCTTTAATTCATCTTGAGTTAATTTTTGTATGTGGTGAGATTGAGATATATGGGCCCAGTTTCATTCTTCTGCATGTGGCTATCCAATTTTTCCAGCACCATTTATTGAATAGGGTGTCCTTTCCCCAGTGTATGTATTTGTCTGCTCAGTTGGTTGTAGGTATTTGGCTTTATTTCTGAGTTCTTTATTCTGTTCCATGGAAGTTGTATAAAGATAAACATATGTCTATTCTGACCCAACTCAAGGTAGGTGTATGTATGAAATTTAAGAGAAATTGCCAAATAGCTTTTTCAAGTGGTTGTGCCATTTTACATGCCCATTCCACAATATATGACAATTCCAGTCATTCCACATCTTTGCCAACATTCTGTATTCTTACTTTTTATTTCAGCCATTCTGATGAGTATCATCTATTATTTTATTGTGGTTTTAATTTGCATCTTCCTGATGACTATTGAGGCTGGGTGTCGCGCCGCACTCGCCTGCAAGGACGACGCAACAAACTGGAGTTCTTCCAACAGCAGTTTAATGAGGCATCTAGTCTAGTTACATGGCGAGAGACCCCGAACAGGAAGGACAGTGGGCTTATATACCATTGCAGGTAGTCGTGGCGGGAAGTGATTGGTAGAGGGCCCTGACAAGGCTCCCAGCAATGATTCTATTGGCTATGTGCTCACCCGTAATCAGAGACCGCTCCCAACAGCTCCCCCTTTTGTTTTGCAACACAAGCTTTGGGGACTCCAACCTCAAGGTCCGGATCCAGGGGGTGGAGTCCCTGAAGCAGGTGCAAAGGCCACCGTCTCCCGTGCAATGAGCAGAGACTCTGGGAGGTGCAACGGCTGGTAAGGGGGTGACACGCCACAATCTGGTGCAATGGGGAAACCCCTCAGAGTGCATGGGCCATGTCACGCTGTGCGAGAGGGGAGGCGGGCTTGACCTTCGGAGCGTAACATTTGTAGCCAGATGCCAGGGGATTGACCACACTCGAGGGCGGCTAGGGCTTGGGTAACCACCACTCGGTCCCTGCGGCGCTGTGCACGAACGCGCAGGAACCCCCAGATCACGAAACCTGCTCCCAGGATCCCCATGAACCCTAGGGACCCCAGGCCAGCCCAGTCCCGAAGTCCTCGGACTATTGACTGAAATGTAGGAAAGAGACCATTGGTCACTGTCAAGTCCAGGCGTGTGGAGTTAATGTGGGTGATCTCCAATTGCAACTGCCGGGTCAAGGCGGTAAATTGACTAGACCAGTGTCCTGTCAACATAGCAGATAATTGACGAGACTTGTTGGCCGCGGCGGAAGCATTATCAAACGGTACCGCGGTAATGCATAGTCCTGTGAAACGCCATTCGCAGCCCAGCTGTACCAGCTGCCATAAGGCATCTATTTGCTCCTGGACCAAGTCCACACGTTGGTTCAGTATCATGATACCACCCTTCAGGTGCGCGTTGACGGCGGATTGTGTGTCCAGAGCTGTAGCCACAGATGCCGATAGGTTGTTCAGCGTCTGTGCTGTCTGAACAGAGCCTACCGCTGCAGCCGTAGCGGCTGCCAGTGCGGCAGTCACTGCCAATGTGGAAATTACAGCTGCAGTAACGCCAAAATCTCTTCGCTGTCGGAAAAGGGTCAAGGAGCTAGGAGCCTCCACCGGCCAAGGAATATGCCGAGGCATACGGGCAACAATTGCCATGGACTGGCTGGAGGCATTCCAGCAACGGGCATAGGAGCAGTTTGCCGTGGAGCAATTGAGAACACCAGGACCAGAGGAAGTAGCAGTGATCCAGATAAAAGGGGGCCAGAGGCAAACAGGTGTGGAGGGGAAAGACAGATTACGCTGCTGAATAGCGTGGACCGACGTCTCAAATGTTGAGGAGGAGTTCCATGTAAGATTGGCAAGGCCCAAAGAGGCATTAGTAGCGAACAGCCGGGGGAAGATCTGGGCATCATGGGTCACCGGCATCGGTCTCGGGAACACCGACAGGATGGCCCAGCGCCGGTCCGTCGTCACCGATACGGCCAGCAGCAGAAAGGTCAGGAGCAGCAGCATCCCCGGCAGCGGACGCCCCATCATCTGCATCCTCCACATCTGCCAACCGCTGCACTCGCCGCGTTAAGCGTGCCGGGACCCACACTGGATCAGGAGTGTCCTGCGGGAAAACACAGACAGCTCCCCTGGACCGGCTCACAACCGGATCCGGGCCTTTCCATTTGTTAAGCAGGACATCCTTCCACAAGATCTGCTCTGATAAAGGGGAACCGGGGTTGGCGTGGCGGTCCGCAGCAGAGCGCCCCTGATCATCCAGCAAAAGAAAATTTAAAGTGAACAAGGTGAGAGAGAGCACAGGCTTAGGGGTACGTAAGCCCAAAGGGCTCGTCCCCGTCTCCCCCTTTTGTTTTTTGAGATAGGCCTTTAAGGTGCCATGGGCATGCTCTATGATACCCTGGGCCTGGGGGTTGTAGGGAAGGCCCGTGCGGTGCTCCACGCCTAGGCATGTGCAGAATTGACGAAAAGCTTGTGAGGTATAGGCAGGGCCATTGTCAATTTTGATAACCTGAGGTTTACCCCAGGCAGCCCAAGGCTCTAAGCAGTGGGTGATGACATGACTTACCTTTTCACCTGTCAAGGGAGTGGCATGAATTATGCCAGAGCAGGTATCAACAGAAACATGGACATAAGAAAGAGTGCCAAAGGAGGAGTAATGAGTGACGTCCATTTGCCACAAGTGGAGTGGCCGAAGACCACGAGGATTGACACCTACATGAGGTGCTGGACGAAAAGGTGCACAGGCCGCGCACTGCAGCACAATATCGCGTGCGGCTGCCCGCGAGAGGCCAAATTTGAGACGTAACGTCAGTGAAGGAGTATGGTATAGAGAATGAAACTGGCGAGCTGCCTCCAACGGAGAGCCAACCCAATAAGCGTGAGTGGCATGATCCGCCAGGGCATTGCCGCGCGCCATGGGGCCTGGCAAAAGGGAATGGGCCCGAATGTGCGTTATAAAAAATGGGGACCGGCGCGAATGGATGGCAGCACGGATAGCACAGAATAAGGAGAACACCGTGCTGCGAGAGTTAAGAGAATGGGCTGTTTCCAAGTGACGGACAGCCTGAACAACATAAGCAGAATCAGAGATTATATTAAGGGGCTCTGGCACGGTTCGGAGAACCAATTCAACGATAGCACATTCAACGTGCTGGGGAGAAGAGTAAGCGAAGCGGGCCGTAAACACCTGATCATTGATTACATAGCTACCGGTGCCTGTGGATGACCCGTCAGTATAAACAATGGTAGCCCCAATTAGAGGCTCAGGGGAAGTCAGATGAGGAAAGATAAGCTGATTGCGAAGTGCAAAACTGAAGAAGGGGATGTTTAGGGTAATGGTTATCTATGTCTCCTGGGAAGATACAACAGAGTACTGCCCAAGAATTTAAGGAAGAGCAAAGGACTTGAGTCTGGGACTTGGTGTATGGGCAATGAATAACTGTAGGGTAAATACCGAAGTGGGAAAGGGACAACGAAAGCCCAGATAAGGCCAAATCCGCAACCTGCGTAGGATAATGTTCTATAGCACGCCGCGGAGAAGCATGTGAATGAATCCACAGCAAAGGCCCGTCCTGCCAGAGTACTGCCGTGGGCGCCACGGGAGAGGGCAAGAGGCACAAGGAAAAGGGGCGGTCCGGTTGGATGCGGACCAACTGAGCTTGCTGAAGAGCTTCCTCGACCTTAGCGAGAGCCTGCCGAGCCTCAAAGGTGAACGAACGGGGGGACAGTATATCAGGGTCACCCTCCAATATTTGAAACAAGTCACTTCGGAAGTGTCCTTAGCGGCGAGGATGGCAGCCGCCAAGCCCGCATTGGTGGGAGGGCCTCCAATTTCTCTGCAAGCTTTTAACCATGCACTGAGGCCCTTTCCCTTCCAAGGGGCAATAGCATGACGACACTCTCTCGTGCACTGCTCGAAAACCAACTGTTCCACTAATGGCATAGCCGAGTCGGCATCGCCGAAAATCCTTGCAGCGCATTCCACCATCCGAGCCACAAAGTCAGAAAACGGTTCTGCAGGGCCTTGGATGACCTTGGTTAAATTACCTGCAACTTCCCCGCGATTAGGCAGTTGTTGCCAGGCTCTTATAGCCAATTGATTAATCTGGCCATAGACCTGAATGGGAAAATTAAGCTGATTATTCTGCCAGCGACCCTGTCCTAAGAGCATATCGGCATCCCACGCAGGCTGGCCCTGCTGCGCGTTCTGCCGAGCTTGATTAATACAGGCTTCTTGATATATGGATTTCCAATCTAAATATTGCCCCATGGATAGACAGGCCCGCGCGGTACCAGCCCAATCACTGGGGGTCATGGCATGCGCACTTAGCCGTTCCAGTAGGCCACGGGTGTAAGCGGCATTGCACCCATAAGCCTTGACAGCTTCAACCAAAGCTTTTAGTTGCTTGTAATCTAGGTGTTCGTGAAAGCGATGTTGATTAGCGTCCTCAAAGACGGGGAAAGCAAACTCCCTCTGTATCTTCTTTCTAGCTCGGGGAGGCACAAATGAGGTTCCGCCCTCCATATTTAGAGGGGCGGATCCCGCAACGGGAAAAGGAGGGGCAGTAGCGTACGGGGGCGGGCGATTACGCTCCGCCTCATATCTAGCCGCCGCCTCCTCCAGCTCCGCCTTCTCCTGCGGAGACAGCCCCTCCTCCGCCTCGCGAGAACGCGAACGGGAAGAAGAGCGAGACGATGAAGAAGAACAGGAAGAAGAAGGACGAGAGGAAGAAGAGGAGGAAGAGGAAGCCGACATGTGGAGGGAGGCCATTTTGAGAGCCACCTCCTCCATGTCCCTTTCAGGCGGCGGGCGTCCCCGCCGTTCCTGTTTACCCGCGGACTTACGTTTCCTTTCCGGCCTTTCCCTCGGCCGCCCCGGCCGAGCCGGACCCACTTTGCCTCTCTCAGACATACTATCTTGATAATCACTGAGTACTTGCTGACCTTCCCGGACCGGACCGCTGCAACGGTTGTCCTCTAAACAGGAGCGCACCAGTGCCCACACAGGGAGAACACACTCCCAAAGGGGACCAGACTCTCGGGCACGGCGAAGGTCCTGCTCTAGCTTATCCCAACTCGGAATCGTTAAAGACCCCGAGTGGAGAAACCATGGGGCCACCCGGTCCACGTCCTGCACAAAATGGCGCAGGACACGGTCAGGGATACGAAGCTCCCGGGCGGCCAGAAGACCCCGCAGGGCCCGCAACAGGTGACAACTAGGAGAGTTCCCCATGGGGTAGGTCACAAGCACCCGGTGCCGGCGTCAGAAGAGGGCAGGGGTCCAAAATAAAGCCGCCCCAGCTGCTGTGGTTCTGAACTCACCTCCAAAGAGGTCGTCTCCGCCGATGCGAGAAGTTCCCGGGTTTCGGCACCACTTGTCGCGCCGCACTCGCCTGCAAGGACGACGCAACAAACTGGAGTTCTTCCAACAGCAGTTTAATGAGGCATCTAGTCTAGTTACATGGCGAGAGACCCCGAACAGGAAGGACCGTGGGCTTATATACCATGGCAGGTAGTCGTGGCGGGAAGTGATTGGTAGAGGGCCCTGACAAGGCTCCCAGCAATGATTCTATTGGCTATGTGCTCACCCGTAATCAGAGACCGCTCCCAACAGCTGGGTTTATTGGTTTGTGAAATAATCAAATGAATTTAAAATGACCAATAGTCTCATAAAAAGTGACCAAAAGACTTATACAGACACTCCACAAAAGCAGATATTCTTCTAATACATTGCATAGCATATCTATTCATTTACCTAGGCCTTTTAAAATTTCTCTTAATGATTTATAGCTTTTGATGTTGAGATATTGCACATATTTCTTAGATTTATTCCTAGATAGTTGAAGTTTTTTTATGCTATTGCAAATGGTATTGTGTTATAATATCCTTTTCCCATTATTCATTGCAAGTATGTAAAAATGCAATTGATTGTTATTTTTTGGTCTTCTGTCCTGAGAACTTGCTAAATTTACTTATTAATTTTTTTTAATTCTCTTCCCTAAGTAGAGTTTTGGAGATCCCTTAGGATTTTCATGTTGTTTATCAATAGAGACAATTTTTAATTCTTTTCTAATCCTTAAGCCTTTTAATTCTTTTTCTTGTTTTACTGCACTGTTAATGTGGAAAGTTACATTATTTGATTTTTGAATGTTAAACCAATTTTTCATTCTTGGGATAAACCTTACTTGGTCATAGCATATTATCCTTTTTATATATTACTGAAGTTGATTTGCTAATGTTTTATGAAGGATTTCTTTCTTAAATGCTTGATAGGGTTCACAATGAAGGCATCTGGGCCTGATGTTTGTTTTTATGTGAAGGTTTTGATTTATGGATTTAATTTCTTTAATATGGTTATTCATATTTTCTAATTCTTATTGAGTCAGTTTTGGTGAATTGTGTTTTTCAGGGAATGCATTCATTTGATCTAACTTATCAAATTCATCGGCATAAAGTTGTTTGTAATATCCTCTTGCTGTCCTTTTAGTGTTTGTAATAGCTACAGTGGTGTCCCTTCTAATTATTCCTAATACTGATAAGATACCTTTTCTATCATTTTATCTTGATTTATCTTACTATCCTTGTATTGATGTTTTTAATCTTTTCTAAGAACAACCATTTTAGCTTTGTTGATTGTTTTCTCTTTCATTCATTTGTGCTGTTATGTTTATTGTTTCTTTTCTTCTACTTACTTTGGATTTCAATTTTCTATTTTCTTAAGGTAGAAGCTTAGGTCTACTTTGATTTTAAATACTTTTTATTTTAGAATGTAAATATTTAAAGTTATTATTTTTTCTTTAAGCACTACTTTATCTGCAGCCCACAGATTTTGATACCTTATGTTTTTATTCAATTTAAAATATTTTCTCATTTCTCTTGTGATCTCTTTTTCTCATGGGTTATTTAGAAGTGTTGCTTGATTTTCAATATTTGAGGATTTTTAACATATCTTTTTGTCATTTGTTTCTAAATTAATACTTCTTTGGTCAGAGAACTATTATGATTTTAATCCTTTGAATTTATTGATTTGCTTTATGGCCCAGGATATGGTCTATGCCAGTGAACATTCCATGTACTCTTGAAAAGAATCTATACTGGGTGCTTATTAAATGTCATGTTCTATAAAGATCAAAGGTTCAATTGGTTAATAATATTGTTCACATCTTCCATATCATTACTGACTTTTTTTACTTGTATCAATTACTTAGAGAAGAATGTTAAAATCTCAAATATAACTATTGATTTTTCTATTTCTCCAATTTCTCTGTCAACTTTTAATGGTTGTATTTAGAAGCTCTTTTAAAGTCTTTTTGAACTTAAAATCTCCCTCCCATTTTTTTCCCATTTAAATTGCAATTTACTTGTTGGAGAAACTGGGTTTCTTGTTCCGTCAAGTTTTCCAGGTTCTTGGTTTTACTGACTGTATCCCCATGGGGTCATTTAATGTCCCTGCTCCTCTGTATTTCTTGTAAACTAGTAGTAGTTAGATCTAGAAGTTTTCTCAGACTCCAATTCAAGGTTTTAGAGATAGTATTTCCTAGGCACTGTCTATAAGTTTATTTCCTTCAGGAGGCACAGAATGTCAGGTTTTTTTCTAAAAAAAATTATTAGCAGCTATTGATGATCATTCTAGGTTTATTATTTCATTAGGGCTTATCAAATGGGATATTCTAATTCTATTATTCCATCTTCATTGATTAGATGGAATACTTCTATAAAGAAAAACTTCCTCTTACCAACTATTTAGTTACCTTGAAAAATAGTTTGTATAGGAAAGGCAGGATAAATGTCTGATTTTTCCCCTTTACTTATAAGGTTTTAAAATAATAAACTTGTTCCCTACTATCTTCCAAGAGTAACTGAAATTAAAAAAAAATCCTTATGAACTCATGGACTTAAAGGTTTGATGTTATTTCATACCATCAAGGTTAATATTATTATCAACACTCAAATTATCCCATTCTTGTCCAGCACGCGCCTCCTCAAGTTGCCTCCTGACTTCTCAACCTTGGCTACAAATTGGACTCACTTGGGGAACTTTAAAAAATACTGCTTCCTGGGTCTCCACCCTGGGATTCTGAGTTAATTGGCCTGTTGAGTGGCCCAGTTAACAGGATTCTTAAAATTTCCTCTGGTGATTTTAATATGCATAGTTAATGACCATGTTATTAGTTACGAATTTGGAATTGCTGTTCCAAAATTGTAACCAAAAACAGTTAAAATTTTTTTCTTTGCAGTTCTTTTTTCCCATAGGGTGTATCCTAGTAGGGATGTATGTTAAATTGTGTTTTAAAGTCTTGTGACATATTTTTCTCTGTGTGGTAATGTCATAAATTTGATATGCAGTTAGGTTCAATTTATTTTGTTTTGATTTTGAGGAGTTTTTTTCTAATTTAATTTTGTATAATTATGTAAAATATTTACATGGTTCCAAAGTGAAATCTATAAATCAAAATATGTTTAGAGAAGTCTAAGTTATATCTGCCTCCTCTGCCCTGTTTCCTTCCTCTCCTACAGGTAAGTATTTTTTGTTTGTTTTTGACTTATCCTTTCATTTAAAAAACATAACATGTTATTCCACTTCTCAGATAAATGGTAGCGAATCATACAAACTTTTCTCCATCTAGGTCCCATCTTAGTAGCATGCATCTTAGTAATCCGTATTTCAAGGACTGGCAAAAGAGTGTGTTTATCTGGACCATATCTAATGGGGAGAGAGATGGCTAATACCCTTTGACCTCATTCAGTCTGAACAACTACCTCACAGTATCAAGCAATTTCTTAGCTTAATCACAACATAAATGCTTTTCCATGTATTTAATTTGGCTAATGTTGGATCTGTATATGGTGTCTGTGGATAGAAATTCATCAAATGTAACTTTAAAATCCTTTTTTTTTTTTTTTTTTATAAATTTTTTTTTTGAGACAGAGTCTCACTCTGTTGCTTGGGCTAGAGTGCCATGGTGTCAGCCTAGCTCACAGCAACCTCAGACTCCTGGGCTCAAGCAATCCTCCTGCCTCAGCCTCCCGAATAGCTGAGACTATAGGCATGCACCACCATGCCAGGCTGATTTTTTCTATATATATTTTTAGTTGTCCATATAATTTCTTTCTATTTTTAGTAGAGACGGGGTCTTGCTCTTGCTCAGGCTGGTCTCGAACTCCTGACCTTGAGCGATCCACCCACCTCAGCCTCCCAGAGTGCTAGGATTACAGGCGTGAACCACTGTGTCCTGCCTAAAATCCATTTTTTTTGACATTTATGAGATTTGGACCCAGTTTTAGGCAAGTGGGTATGGAGGTAGCTACCTAATAAATGATATAACTTCTTTTCCTGATAATTTTTGGGAAATATTTTACTATGCATTTTTCACACTTACACATGCATTCTGTTTTGTCTTACAGTCACAGGATTTGATCTGTGGGGTGCAGTCGTGGCAACCGGGGTGGTCTGCACATTCTACTGCACGATGGTACGTCAACACATTTCCTTTTCACTCTACCTGCTTGCTCTGCATAACTGAAAATTCCAATAGTTGTGTGCTGCAAACTGGGCTGTTCATACTTACTCCTGACCTCCCACAGTATAACTTTTTCTTGTAAGGAATATTTGGTCTGGGGTAAACTTTGATTCTTTGTAGAACATGGTTCATAACTGAATTTGTTCTTCATTTGAACCACTGCAGCGGTTGCTAATCTTGTCTCCTGATTCATCCTTGCTGTTGTCAAGTTATTACAGCTGTGCTCATATTATTCCTCAGCTTAAAAACCTGTGATAACTTCTCATTGTTTATAGGCAGCGGTGAGAAAATACGTAACCACCAGTACAGCATGGCACTGATATTATCAGGCATGCTGGTCCTTAGCAGTGATGTACAGTGATGCACACAGTTAAGTCTAGATCTTAACCGTTTATTTGCTGATCTTTTAGAAGATAGGGTCTTCAGGCAGGGGCTGCTTCAGCTTAGGTCATAGGGACTGCAGGGGAACACTTGGGAAGTTTGTGGTAGTGGCTAGTATAAAATAATTTTAGTTTTTCAACAACTGGTATGACCATCTGGATGCATACTGATTAAATATCAGCCCTGTCTGTAGGTAAATTTCATAGTACTGACTTGCAGTCTGACTCTGAATTTCCTTCCCAGAAATCTCCCCACACCACTCCACTTCATTCCAAAATACATTTCTGGCCACATTCAATATGGCATATAATTTGACCCCTCTATGCGTTTAACCATGCTGTTTTCTCTGCTGGGAGGACCTTCCATCTTTGCCTCTGCTTATGTTTGAAGGCTTGGCTTACGTATCTCCTTCTCTGTGAAGGTTCTCCCAGCCTGACCATCTCCCTTGAGTGCACCCCTTGGCTAAGTCGCACGTTTTCATCATTTTCATCCAGCATAGCGTGTAAGTGTGTGGATGCTTAATAATGTCTGATAGAAGCATTAATCCTAATACACTTTCCCCCCCCAAGGGTGGTCTTAAAGCAGTTATCTGGACGGATGTTTTTCAAATTGGGATCATGGTGGCTGGATTTGCAACTGTGATTATACGGGCTGTGGTGGTTCAAGGTGGAATCGACGTTATTTTAAGTGATGCCTATGATGGCGGAAGATTAAACTTCTGGAAGTAAGTTGCTATTTACCTCTCGGTTAATAGAACATAACTTTTGTTTTCTCTGTAAAAATAATTTCTTTATTGAAATAGTAGGTTTACATTCGAAAACAAACCAACAAAACCACTAAGGATATGGCATAGCAAATTGAAGCTGGTGAGTAAATGTGTAGGGTTTTCCACGTGCTCTTTAAGAGGTTGAAACAGACAAGTGATAGTTGCATGGTACTTAAGATGATGCTTCTTCCTGAGAAGGGGTTTATGGCAAAAGAGTATTTTCTTCCAGATATTAAAGTCCAGAATAGGCTGGGCGCAGTGGCTCATGCCTGTAATCCTAGCACTCTGGGAGGCCAAGGCGGGAAGATCACTCTAGGTCAGGAGTTCGAGACCAGCCTGAGCAAGAGCGAGACCCCGTCTCTACTAAAAATAGAAAGAAATTAACCAGATAACTAAAAATATATATAGAAAAAAATTAGCCAGGCATGGTGGCACATGCCTGTAGTCCCAGCTACTCGGGAGGCTGAGGCAGGAGGATTGCTTGAGCCCAGGAGTTTGAGGTTGCTGTGAGCTAGACTGATGCCACGGCACTCTAGCCCGGGCAACAGAGTGAGACTCTATCTCAAAAAAAAAAAAAAAAAAAAATTCCAGAATCGGTTGAAAGGTAGGGCAGGATGATAAGACAAGTGGAAAGATGGGAAAAGGAAGCCTCTTAGGAGGCACACACTAAAAGACATTGATTCCATTTTGACAATTCTTTGTTTTAATCAGCCCTGAGAGTTTCTCTTTTGATATTTACCTGACAATATATAGTATATTAATATAGTTTATTAGGATTGTGTATTATAATCATATGTATGTGTATGTTATATACAAATATGTATATAATGTACATTATATAATATTATATATTATTTCTAGAGAATTGCCTAGAAAAGTTATGGCTGATGCCTTAAGTGACAGTATAGCACATGTTGTAACATGTCTTAAACAGCTCTTCAGTTTTCTTAAAGGAAGAACAATGGGGAAACTAGACATTTCATCCCAGATATATCACATGATTCAAAAGAATATTTAAAAAACCTTCCATTTTGGATCAATAGTATTGTCCTTGTCCATCATGTTCAATATAGAAAGGGACTCGTGTTGACCTGGACCAGCTTATTTTTCTTTTAAGCAGCCCTGCTTTGAGACAGGTAACCTGGAATCACTGGCAAGAAGAAAGAAAAGCCATTTTGCACTTGATGGCCCTTTTCTGGTCTTCTGAAAATAAGCATCAAAGTTGGAGAAGAGCTTTTCCAGAAATTGGACAGGGTCAATGTGTTAATTTGCAGGAATGAATGTCTGTGAATCAATTCCAACCATTTTCAATAATTTATTATTTTTATTTCAAAATATTAAGGGGGTATAAATGTTTTTGTTACATGGATAGCTCTTACAGTGCTTAAGTCAGGGCTACTAGTGTGCCCATTATCTGAATAGTGTTCATTGTACCTGATAGGTAGGTTTTTACCCCTCCCCTCTTCCCTCTCCTTCCTTCTCAATTTCCAATGACTTTTACTTCTCTCTGTGCCCATGTGTGCCCATCGATTAGTTCCAAATTATTAGAGAGTACATGTGGTGTTTGTTTTTCTATTCCTGGGATACTTCACTTAGGATAATAGTCTCGAGTTCCATCCAAATTGCTGCCAAAGACATTTATTCATTCCTTTTTATGACTGAGTAGTACTCCATGAGAAAAATATATACATCACATTTTGTTAATCCACTCATGAATTGATGGGAGGATATGCATAAAATCAGAACACTTTACTCAACTGATCTCAAATATAAGATCTGAAATGGATTTGCACAATTTTAATATCTAGTATTTCGTAATTTCCAAAAAGTATCCATGGGTGGAGGACTAGTAGTGGGACTGCTGGGTCAAATGGTATTGCTATTTTTAGTTCTTTGAGATATCTTCAAATTACTTTCCACCAAGATTGTACTAATTTGCAGTCGCACCAGCAGTGTAAGTGTTCCTATCTCTCCATATCCACGCCAGCATTCTACCCAAAGGAAAAAAAGTCATTTTATAATAAAGACATCTGCACTTGAATGTTTACAGCAGCACAACTCACAATTGCAAAGATGTGGAAACAACCCAAGTGCCCATCAATACATGAGGGGATTAATAAAATGTGGTATATGTATGCCATGGAGTACTACTCAGCCATAAAAAATGATGAACTAGCACCTCTTGTATTATCCTGGGTGGAGCTAGAGCTCATTCTTCAAAGTGAAGTAGAATGGAAAAACAAGCACCACATGTTCTCGCCATCAAATCGGTACTAACTGATCAACACTTAGGTGCTCACATGATAGTAATATTCATTGGGTGCTGGCCAGGTGGAAGGGGGTAGGGGTAGGGGTAAATTCATAACTAATGGGTGCAGAGTGCACTGTCTAGGGATGGGCACACTTTTAGCTCTGGCTTGGGTGATGCAAAAGCAATATATGTAACCAAAATGTTTGTACCCCCATAATCTGAAATTTGAAAAAAGAAAATATATGTAATCCTAGCCCTTTGGGAGGCCGAGGCGGGTGGATTGCTTGAGGTCAGGAGTTCGAGACCAGCCTGAGCGAGACCCCGTCTCTACTAAAAATAGAAATAAAAATTATCTGGACAACTAAAAATATATATAGAAAAAATTAGCCGGGCATGGTGGCGCATGCCTGTAGTCCCAGCTACTCGGGAGGCTGAGGCAGTAGGATCGCTTAAGCCCAGGAGTTTGAGGTTTCTGTGAGCTAGGCTGATGCCACAGCACTCACTCTAGCCCGGGCAACAAAATGAGACTCTGTCTCAAAAAAAAAAAAAAAAAGAAAGAAAAAGAAAAAAGAAAATATATATTACAAAACATGCCCATGCAAGCTAATTTTGCAGAAAGTTTTCAAGCTCATGTGGTGTGTCAGAGATGAACAAAATCATTTTCCTTCAAGTAAAAATGGTTAAAAGATATTTCAAGCATGGAAGTTGAACTTTCTTTGTAACAATATTTTGGGTTTATGCACATGTCATAAAGTGGTTTTAAACTATTAGTATTTAGCTTATGCATACAGCCTTTTATAATGAAGGCATGATTATACTGGCATATGGTAATTTTAGAAAATGAAAACCTTCAAACTGCATTAATTGACTGACTTCTTGAACTTGAATATAAATTAGCACTCTGACTACATGTGCTGAGAGAGGAATTATATACACAAAATGTGTTAATTTTTTTAAATTTTAGTACCAAATTTATTGCTGTGGTGCACTTAGGAATGTATCCTCCTGCCCCTGTGTTCTGTGTTGTGTGTTTTATGTTCTTCTCTGATTATAGCATGTCAAAATAGTTTACACAACAGGTTCTTAAGACTATAGGAGAACAACTTATATAAATATTTAGAATGATTAGGACATTCATTTCCTCTCAATCTCGTCTAGAATTTCCAGATCTCTGAAAATAAGTTTTTATGTCATGGAACTTAAGTTAGAAATATTTCTACCTTTTATATTACTTAATACATTTGTACATATTTATGTATGTATGTAAGTACACAATGCTTGCGTCCAAAAATAGTCTAGGAGGATTTTTTTTCTTTAGTCTTTTGCTAACAGTTCAGATTTGTCTTCTGTTTCTTTTCATTTAGTTTTAATCCTAATCCTTTACAAAGACACACATTCTGGACAATTATTATAGGAGGTACTTTCACGTGGACCAGCATCTATGGTATCAACCAATCCCAAGTGCAGAGATATATTTCCTGTAAAAGCAGATTCCAGGCAAAAATGTAAGTCATACACTATGGTGCACAAATCATTAATAACACATCAGTTGTCTTTATGGAAACACTTCCATAAGTCAAGTATTACTCAAGTTTAAGTCTTTTGTATCAAGAAATTCCAAGAGATAAATTGGATACTTGGTTACAAAAGGACCAAGCAGGACAAAGTGGTACTGTATGTTTTAAATCAGATATTTGAAAATATTTATATGAATTATTAAAGTAAGACAAATCTTATGAAATAAATAAGCATTTATTGTGCATCTGTTTGTATAAGGACCTATGGGGATAAAAAAATTATAAACATATGGCCCTTGTCATGAAGGAAGTTAATATCAAATTAGGAAAATATATGCCAGTATATGAAAAGTAAAATAATAGTGAGATATAATAATTTCATGAAACAGTATAGCAATAGAGGAAATGTTCCAGAGTATATATAGTGTCTTGTATTTCATTTTCAGACACAGTTATGGGTTTATAACACTGTTGTAATACTTGCTACTTGACTGATCCTGGGAAAATACTTAGTCCCTCTGAGATGCAGTTTCTAAACTTGTAAAAGAAGTGTAAGAAATACCTACGTCTCATGGGAGGTATCATGCAATACTGTGTTTGCTACATACATGATAGAAGTCTAGTAAGTGTGCATTCCTTTTTCCACTCCATCTGATGTAATATGAAGGCAGAGGGTAGGTGAGAGATTCCTGTTGACCTGGAAGACTGAATATGAAGAATAATCATAATTTGGGCAGGTGGAGACAAGTGGGAAGGCATTCTAGGTAGGTGGAGTGATTTGGACAAAAGCACAGAGGTAGGAAGGACAGCGTGGCCAGGGACTCTCCAGCCTCTCTTGGCTTAGCAAAGAGTGTGGAATGGTGGCTGGTTCTTTCTCTGGAGGCCTCAGATCAGCTCAGTGACCACCATTAAGCTGAGAAATAAGGTCGACTCTGCTCACATGTGTTTAGGGGCTTAAAAATTCTAGATAGATTAAGAATACAGGGTGGTTGGGGTGTGTAGAGTGGCAATTCTATTCCCATTCAGAGGAGAAGATGAACATATTGTGATGTCATATGTCAGAATTCAATATATTGAGAGTTAATTGGTTTAGAAATTAAGTCTTTGGAAAATTTCATAATGAAAGGTATATATAAATATGAATGTAATAACTGGATATGGAATCCTCCCCCAAATGGACTTAGGTGTTCTGGTATTTTAAGGAATCTTGAAAGAAAGTAATTTATGTATATAGTAGTCTATTGGACTTTTAAATCTGTATCAGAGCTGATACCTGTCCCAAAGTAATTGTGTACCAGTTCTTCTCCTATTTCCTTGGGAACCTGAAATTCAAAAAGCCTAATTTTATAGCTAAAATAACAGCATTAGAACTTTCTTAATAAAGATTAATTCCCATAAGAATATCCCAATGGATCTCCTGAGCAAGGCAGACTCTTTGAACCCAGGGGAATCATTTTCACTTGCTTTCCAGTACTGGTACTGTGGGAAGAATGGATCCCTGTCAAAAAGCCGAGACTTACTAACATTGATTGACAAGGGACATTATCAGGTGTTGATAAGTGATCAGTTTAAACGGCATGAAAATCAAATAAAACAGCATGATTTCAACAACATTAAACTCAGATGTAAGTGCGAGGAGCTGTTTGAGCATGAGAGTATCTGGGCATAATTTTCTGGTAATTTGGAGATGAGATAATAACAAAATATACTGTAATGTTAGTCAATTCAAGGGAAGGGGCTAGCAATTTGTTATCTGGCACCTATTGCAGGGCAGGTTCTTCCAGAAGTGGACTCTGGGACGGAAGTTAGCATGCGAGAGTTTATTAGGGCATCACTACCTGTAGAAGGGAAGAGAAGAAAGCAGGATTGGCCGGAGGGAGACACTGCACTGTAATGTAGTCTCCACAGAGCTCTAGAGCTACAGTGGGTCTTTAGACTTGTCCCAAGGTAGTAGGATGAAGGGACTGGGCCATTAAACCTTTGAATCCACTAGTCATTAGATGCAGGCTGCCCCCCCCCCGCCCCCGCATGACCTTGGAGGATGATACCTCTCCTCAGCCCAGGGCGGCTCAGCACTGTCTACTATAGCACCATTGGAAAGAACATGTAGCCACCTGAGTGAGAGAAGTGTTTACTATTCAACTGCTTATTAAGACATAGCATTCAATGACATTAACACCAATAATATCAATAACTACCATTTAACAAGTGTTTATTATGTGTAAGTCCTGTGCTATATGACATATACTATTTCATTTAGTTGTAGATCTCTGTGATGTAGGCATTGTTATCTCTACACGTAAATGAAAAAATTGGAGATCAGAGAGGCTGAATTACTTGCCCAGGGTCTTATATGGTAAAGCCAGGATTTATGCTCAGTCTGACTCCCGTGCTGTTGTGTAAACCTTTATGCTGTACTGGAGCACACAGAGTATATTGTAATGCTGAACATTGTTTGAAAAGGTATCTGTCCAAGGAATACAAGTTTGCATTCATACTTAATGTGTAGTCTTATAAATAACATTTAAACAAGTTTGGTGAGTTGCTATGTAGATGCTAATAATGTTTGGCAGCTTATAATTACATTAGTTTTAAAAGGAAAATGAGTAATAGGTACTGCTGTGTTGACTATTAAAATCCTTATTTCATGACAAGAAGACCTGAAGTAGTATAATTACGTTCCCTTATAAAGCTAACAATGCCCCTGGAATTCTGACCAGGAGGACACATTATGGACAACAACCTCATCTATTCCAAATATTTCCAAGTACATTGTTGCTTAACGTCAGAAACAGAATATGAGACTAGAATAAAATAAGTAGCATTTTTGATAAGCAAAAGGTAATGTGCCTTTATTGAGTAGAATCGTGAAGGTCTCTTTTGCTCATGCAATGGGTTTCCTAATCTTTGGGATAGGAATTACAATTGTCATTTTGCTGGTTTGTTTTCACTCCTTTAGGTCTCTCTACATCAATCTCGTGGGACTCTGGGTGATCCTCACCTGCTCAGTGTTTTGTGGGCTCGCCCTTTATTCCAGGTACAAAGACTGTGATCCTTGGACAGCCAAGAAAGTGTCTGCACTAGACCAGGTTCAGTATCATGTCTTTCTTCCATGTGCATCAGTGACATTCAAAAAGCTTATTAGTGGGGAGGAAGCAGTGTTGATGTTCTTGTAGAGAAACAGCAAGTGGGCACACAATAATCATCTTTAATTTCTATAAAGCATTTAGCAAAAATTTATTTTAGCAGATATAGCAAGAATGAAGAGTGCTGCATCTAAAATTAAAATATTGAAATACCTGGAAAAAATTCAAGTCAAATGTTAAATAGAAATAGATTGGGAAGCTGGATATAGAAATGTAAAAACACAATTTAAAAAAAATCTACATAAACCATGGTACTGTAGAACATTTTGTGGGCGTTGTTAGATTACTCATTTATAAACAATTTATCTTATAGTTTCTCTATGATGTCGAAATGGATCTAATAAGTGCACGTTTATTGAGTACCAACTATGTAATAAGATTCTGTGCCAAGAGCTTTACATGCTTCCTTTAATTCTCACAACCCTGTAATTCCAATTTCATAGATGAGGAAATGAATCTCAGAGAGGTTATATAACTTGCCCAAGGTCACATTGCTAATAAATAAGAGTAACTAGGAGCACTTACCAAATACCAACCAAGAGCTAGGCACTACTATCAATGCTTTATGTAAATTTCAACTTTTAATTCTCACAGCCACTCCATGGCATAGGTACTATGGTTATCTCCCTTTCAAAGATGAACGAACTGAGGCACAGAGAGGTTAAGTAAGTAACTAGCTAGGAAACCAGCAACCAGGATTCAAACCCAGGCAAGCTGCCACCAGAGTCCTAACTTTGAACCTCTTTGCCATATATTATC
The DNA here is from genome assembly GCF_020740605.2 of Lemur catta. Classification (NCBI taxonomy): domain Eukaryota; kingdom Metazoa; phylum Chordata; class Mammalia; order Primates; family Lemuridae; genus Lemur; species Lemur catta. Next base: position 19,234,082 of record NC_059133.1, read on the forward strand.
TTTCAAAAAGTATAGCTAGAATTCGAACCCAGGACTATCTGACTCCAAAGTCTGAGTTCTTGCTAAAATTATTTTCCAAGGCTTGCTTCTAGATCAAGCACCCAGGGGACTCATTAGAATAAAGAGACACTGAATTTTATGGTGGTGCAAATGCATCATATACTCCCAGGAAAATACAACTTTGTGGGATTAGAAAATGAGAACATCCTGGTGCTGCATATCTCAACCCTGTCTTAACCTGTGCCCTCCCTCTGATAAACACACACTTCCTGTTCGCTCAGAGAATCCCAGAGTTGTGTTTACGACAAAGACGGAGGCAGTGGAGGGACACTTCTATTATATTGCCTCTAATCAAGAATATTTTGTGATTTTTCTCATTCTTTTGGTCTCCAATTTGTGTCATGAAGATTAGAGGGATTTTTAAAAAATGTTTCTAATACACCCTCCCTTTAGCCTGGGCAAAAATAAAGTCCCTGCAACTTCCTATCTTTGAGGCTTTTTTGTCATAGGATACATTCAGGGTGTCTTGCTTGCAAGCTCTTAGGGAGCCTCTGCTAAGGTTTCCCTCTAACTGGCTGTTTCCAGGACTGTGTTAATGAACCAATTCAATTAACATCCCACCGAGGATACAATGCAAATAAGGCAGTGGAAGATAATGTTAAAATCTTATCCTCAGGAGAGCAAAGATGAGTTTCTGGTACACTTTGCTGGATTCACTCTGAGGAAGCAGGGCTGGTGCCTAGATATATTTTTACAATTTTCGTATCAATCTTATCTCATTGATTCTACCTATGCTTGAGGGAACCACTCAGATATGAAATAATCACAATGAAGATTTATAGAAAGATGATGATAAGGTAGAGGATTTTGGACCTTGTTATTAATACTATACTAAAAGCTCTATGTAGATTATCTAATTTAACTTTTATAGCAACTGTATGAAGTTGGTGTTATTACTACTATTTCATAGATGAGGAAACTGAGACTCAGAGAAATTAAGTAACAAAGCCACATCTGTCTGAATCCAACATCTGTTTACAAAACTACTGTCCTATTCATTGCTTTAAGTCTTGGCAATTAAATAGTTTAATTTTAGGTATTTGGAAACTTCAGTTGTGTGGAATAGCTCCTTAAAGTTCCTGAAGAACACCAAGCTAAATGAGGCATTAATTAATTTTATTCAGTAGCAACTAGTACTCAGGAGTAAATTTTGGAATTTTTCAGCTCATGCCTTATTTGGTACTGGACATTCTGCAAGATTATCCAGGACTTCCTGGACTTTTCGTGGCCTGTGCTTATAGTGGAACATTAAGGTATGAACTACGACCCAAATAACACATGGTGTTCCTTTGGGGATCTTTCTTTTATTATGAATATTTTGGGAGATAAAGCTGAATTCTGGGCACGGGTACAAATAGCCCAAAGTAGGTATCTGCTGCAGGTATCCTCTCTGTCAATCCAACTCTTATCTCTGTGAGATGTCATCCTGTTGTCATCGGGCTCCACTTTCAACTGCTGTCTCATATATCATCATATCATCATATACTTTATAATGACACAGTAATGATGATCAGTTGATGGTAGCTTTCACTGATTATCAAAAATGGGTGTCTATAGCCTGGTTTAAAACATACATGTGGCTAAAGCACGGTCAACTGGAAAATTAGAATTAAATATTCCCTTTACATGTTGAATAATATACACTGCCCAAGGAATCTTTTGTTTTGTGATTGAACTTATTCATTGCACTTTATTCTTGTGTTTGCTACAGGGAATTCTTATCAACATGCACGCCATATGTTAGGGAGGATTCAGGAAATTAATGTTGTTGATATTTATGGTCTATGTTAGGGAGGTCTTATAACAGTCCTTTCTATGCACAAAGAAAAATATGTTTTAAAGTTGTTGTATATAGTCATGCTGAGTAATTTATGTAGATACTTTTCATAGACACTGAGGATTAACCTCAAAATGGAGGCAACATTAACATATCCTTTCTCTTTTATTATCAATCCTATGGATGTTGCCTGAATCATTCTTGGATGATAACAGATTCCAAAAAGAGAGGCTGTGATCATTAAAAATCACATTGTAGAAATCTGGTTATATTTTAGAAGTGACAATTTGTTTCCCCCCTCTCTCATCCTAAAGTATTATTAGAGGTAACATAATATAAATCAAAAGTTGTACTTCTCCTTGCAGCACAGTGTCCTCCAGTATTAATGCCTTAGCAGCAGTAACTGTGGAAGATCTAATAAAACCTCACTTCAGATCGCTCTCAGAAAGGTCTCTGTCTTGGATTTCCCAAGGAATGAGTAAGTTTCTGTTTTCATAATTCCACTTTAGCTCAGAGAGATGATTTTTTTGAGACACCAGAAATTCTTTTCCACTGAAGACATAGAGTAAGAACCTCTGAGTATGACTGTAAATCCTCATATATGTGCTTGCAACTTCATGTGGACACTGCTGTATTTGCAATCAAGATTTGGGAGACACTTCAATTAGTTGTCAGTGGATCGCAAAAGATGATTTCCAGGGGTCCTACTGTATTTGGCCCTTCTTCTTTCCTACCTTCTTCTTATCCCAAATTTATGTTAAAATTATTAGCCATACACACACAAAATTAAACTCTTTCCCTTTTTAACCTTAGGCAACAGTTCTAAGAAATATCCTTAGTTTGGAACCAAGAGCCACACTTTTTCTCTATGACGTTTCCTATATGTCAGTTTCAGGTACATGGTCTGTATGTATGAAGTAAAGATAAAGAAACAGTATTGTGATCTTTGACTCATCTTGATTGTCTGTTCTGTTTGCTCATGTACAGTGTCCTGAAGATGGTCTATAAAATTGTGCAAGGAATTCTCAAGTTCTGTTCTTAGAACCTTATGAGGGGTTAAATACAAGCTTAAATGGAAAGGTTTAAACTTCTCCAGTTCCCAGTGATCTTAAATGTAATAGCCAACTCAAAGAAATCTTGCCAGTGTACTTCATTCTTCATGTGGAATGAATGACTAACAAAGTTATTTTTGAAAAAAGAATCTTCAGCCTCAACACAGTAGCACTAATGGACTGTCAAAGAAATCGTAAATGATACTCTGTTTTGGGCCATAATTCTATATATAATTGCCATGACTGTAGCATGGAATAATTACTTAATTTATATTTTTAGGTGTTCCCTAAATTTAAATAGCGATGCATCATTTTATTATGTACCAACTTTTAATCCTGGAGTGTAATTTCAGAATGATACAATGCTTCCTAAAGAGTATTTAGTTCATTATGGGATTATGGAGGCTGTGTAGTTTAGTAAAATGAATAGATACTTTTGAAGCCAGATACACCCAATCTTGCTTCATCAATTTACTAGCTGTTAGCCTTGAGGAAATCCAGTAACTCATATGAGCCTCTATTTCTTCATGTGGAAAATGGGCACAAAAATACCTTTCAGGGTTACTATGAGGTTGTGAGATAATGCATATAAAACAAGAGGCACTGCCTGGTGCTCATGGAATGATGTTGATGAATGGCAATTCAACTCAGCGAATATAGATGAGATTTTCATTCATTTTGAAGGGTACCATGACCTCATAATCTTGAGGTATTTGCAGTAAGAACATCATAGAGAAGAGCTTGGTAGATGATTTGGGTATGTTTCTAATAACTTCGAATACCAAACCTCATAATGGTGACAATTCATGGCCTGTCAAATGGAGAGAAGTCAAGCTAAAGATGTTGGAAATACTATTTAAATTAGGATTTAGAGACATAAAAATCATTGCAACAAGAGCTCTCTGAAAAAAATTAATGTAAAATTTTTCCTTCAGGCGCAATGAGATTATTTACCCAATATATTTAACAAAGGTATGAGTGCTAGTATAGTAAGATAGAAATAACATAATATAAGGAATGAAATAATTTCATAAGCCAATTTCCCATTCCATTTTTTTGCATTTTGAATTCTGAATATGGGAAATTACCTTGATGGATTTCAGGTGACTTGCTGAGTGGAACTCAAAACATAAAGGATTTTTTTTGCATAATATTTCGTATGATTTTGAAAGCAATACATATACCTTGAGGAAATTTGAAAAACACTGAAAATCAAAAGAGGAAGAAAAAAATTCCATAATCTGACCACCAATGGTGGCTTGAGAATTTCTGTAAAGACATTTAGGGAAACAACGTGGCAAGAAGTGGGAAAATAAGATACTTGTCTTGAAGTTGCTTTTCTTTGCTAGCTTAATAGGAAAGGCTTGGGAGTGCTCGTGGAGATTAAGAGGGGGCTAGAGGTCCCAAAACACCCCTTGGTATGGATAGCCACTTCCCGGAGAAATGAATGCTTAAAAGTCAGAACACTCTAATTTCTACTGTTTATTACGTCCCTCCCCTGCCTCGTTGTACAGGGCAGAGTGGAATGGTGCCCTGTTTTTGGCAGGTTGAAACAGAGACCTGAGTTTTCCTTTATATCCAAATGTTATGGAGGATTAGATTAATTATACAGTGTAGTACTTAGTTTTAAAATCCCTATAGTTCATTCTAGGGATTCTGTACTTATGTAACCTACTGTTGTAGCTAATCCTGGGACACAGTGTAAGGGCTTTGTTTGTCCTCATCGCACACTGCTGATCCTGTCGCACAACAGCTGTTTCCTTTTCTTGCTGGCTCTGATGTACGTGGCCATTCTTCACCTCAGTCGTATTATTCAACTTTGAATCAAAGGTGTGGTGGCTTATTCTACTGAGAATTCTGAATCTCCGGTCTAGATTTTACACCTGCTGTTGTGTCATCCATCCAGGTGTGTTGTATGGAGTCCTGTGTATTGGAATGGCTGCACTGGCATCGACAATGGGAACTCTGTTACAGGTAAGAGCTGACTCCTGCAGGCTTAAATCATGATCACTAAATTCTTTTTTTTTTTTAAAGTTGATGTGACCATCGTTCCATTCTTCTCTCGGTATATATCTACATGTAGAGATATCAAGAGGCAGAGATTACTACCCTCTTTACAATTCTTTTAAATGAAACTTTCTATTTTGAGATAATTGTAGCTTTATATGCAATGGTAAGAAATAATACGCAGAGAGCCCATGTACCCTTTACTCGGTTTCCCTCAATGGTAACATCTTGAGAAAACATCTTGCAATAAGGATAACGTCTTGATAGTACAATATCACAACCTGGATATTGTCATTGGCATAGGCAAGATGCAAGACATTTCTGTCACCATAAGAATCCCTCTTGTTGCCCTTTTGTAGCCACATCCACATTCCTCCTGCCCCCATTCCCACCTTAACCCCTGTTCTCCATTTCTACAATTTCCTCCAGTCAAGAATGTTACATAAAGGGAATCTTACAGTATATAACCTTTTCCACACAGCATAATTTTCTAGAGATTTCTCCCAGGTTGTTGCATGTATCATTAGTTTGTTCTTTTTTATTATTGGATAGTATTCTCCGGTATGGATGTATCATAGTTTGTTTAACCACTTACCTGATGAAGGACATCAGGATTGTTTCCAGTTTTTTTTTTTTTTTGAGACAGAGTCTCGCTCTGTTTCCCAGACTAGAGTGCTGTGGCGTCAGCCTAGCTCACAGCAACCTTAAACTCCTGGGATCAAGTGATTCTCCTGCCTCGGCCTCGCAAGTAGCTGTAACTAAGGCATGTGCCACCATGCCCAGCTAATTTTTGCTATTTTTAGTCATCTGGCTAATTCTTTTATGGTTCTGTCCATTCTTAAAAACTAGGCATTTTATTATTGGGAACATACATCTCTTGGAAGCTTCAGTTACTTGCATATCTTCATGCTTTGGATTGTAAATCTTTTTCACTAGCACAGTTTTGGCATCTCTATATCAAAACAAAGGTTGCAGTTATCCAATCAGATTTTAAATCTATTTCTACACAATTTGATCAATCTTTTAAAAATCATATCTTTCATTCTCCTTCATCCTTAGCGAACCAAATCAGGAATGGAAAATGGGTTTCATTACCGTCTCTGGTCACTTAGCAGTACTTGTCCACAATCTTGTTTTGAGGAAGATTTTGAGACTATCAAAGCACAAAGGAGTGCTGTGATTTATAAATACCTGCAAGAACAGGACTGAGGGGAGTGGTGTCATGCTTGATTCATGCATTCATGTAGATGCTCCCATTGTCCCAGGATTCTCTATATTCTTTGTACTTTGTTGCCTTTTCTTGGAGGAACAGATGGATACTTGAGATGGAGAAGCAGAAGCTTCCAAGTTCTAATTACCTCTTTGCCAATGACAAGGCTTCCATGAATAAAACTATGATTTTCAGGAGGAGGCTGAATACTTTAAATAGTCACCCTGATGAAATTACTTTCAAACATTTCAGTTTGGATTTACATTTGCTAATTGCTGACTTTGTGTATTTTTGTAGGCAGCACTCAGCATATTTGGCATGATTGGTGGACCACTTCTGGGCATGTTTGCTTTGGGCATTTTGGTTCCCTGTGCCAACTCACTTGTAAGTATAAAGAGTGAATATGTGTGCACATTACTTTCCCAACTGCAGTAAGAGCTCTACACATTTTTCTCAGTTGTAAAATATGGTTCCTCTGCGATCTGTCATTAGAAACTTGTGTCGATCACTTACATTCCCCATATTGACTTTGAGGGAGTGTGCAATGAAGTGCTCTGCACTAGACCCGGCATGTGTGAAGCTAAATGGAAACTGCTGGAACCATATAGTGCAATTTTAAATACTCATAATATAATTAAAGGAGCAACATATTTTATATGCTTATTTTCTTGCCCTTCTTAAAAATTAATAGCTAGGGTTTAAAGAATGAGATCATCAGGTTCAGATATGAGAGATTTAAGGACAATAAAGCTGGGAATTCTTGTGAATAACCATAGTGCACCAAAGAGCTGGGTGTGATGGCTCCTGTAATCCCAGCTACTTGGGAGGCTGAAGTGGGAGGATCATTTGAGGCCAGTAATTCAAGAACAGCCTGAGCAACATAGTGAGACCCTGCCTCTAAAAAAGGAAAAAAAGAAAAAAGTTAGTTAGGCATGGTGGCATCTGTCTGTAGTCCCAGCTACCTGGGAGGCTGAGGTGGAAGGATCACTGGAGCCCAGGGGTTTGAGGCTGCAGTGAGCTATAATCATGCCACTGCACTCCAGCCTGGGTGAAGGAGCAAGACCTCATCTCTTAAAGGACATAATTTAAAAAAATACATAGTACAGCAAAGAGAAGCAATGAGATCTATGCCACTTTGGCCAGAAAGTTTCCTCTCTTAATATTTAAAGCTGTAGTTTCCACAACATGTTTTAGTTCCAAAGGGGTGATCATAATTGGGAATATTATCCAGAAAGAGGTAATATCTCTGTTCTTCTATATAGACATATCTGTGCTTAGAAGTACTACATTTTGTTTGGAAAAAAATGGGAGAGAAATTATCTCTCTGAAAGCCAAGAGAAAGTCCATGGGTTCAGTCCTGTTACAAGATGAAGTTCAGGAAAAACTGGTAATGTATGTACAATTGTTTCAGACAGATATAGAATAACTACAGAACTATGGCTTCATGTTCAGAATTCCATTTTCCTCATAAGGCATTAAGAATTGGTAAGGCAGATACTAATAAGGGCTATTGTTGTTATTATTACTATTAAGTCTCAATGTCATATGCAAAGCTTGTTTGGTAGAAATTAATCACAATGAAAGAGACTCGTTTGTGTTCACCTCAGAATGTTGAAGCTTTGATTAGACTCTTTGCATTATGAAATACATGGCGGTTTGTCGAGTATCTGAAAAATAAGAAAAGATCAACTTTTGGTTTTTGACGCCTGTTGCCACCATGAATTGCCTTCAGAGGAGCTGTAGCTGCCCGAGTTCAACATGTCCTTTTTAGCGGGCGGGAAAAAGACACTATCATTCCTGCCATAGGAAGTACCTCTTTTACCATATCCAAGTTTTTCACCAGCAGATTATCTACCACTCCTTGGAGTGACCTTCTTCCCTCTTTTTTTCCTCCCTCCCTCCCTCTCATTCATTCATCCATTCATTTGTTCATTTATTCAATAAATATTTATGGGCTGAGCACTGTCTTGGGAGTAGAACACTGTATGTTTCTGCCCTTGTGGGTTTTATAATTTTGTGGATCCTTGATCAAACCATGTATGATGCTGAGAGTAAGCTAAGTTTGGCCTGTCAGCAGCTGACCACTCTACTATTCCAATCTCGTGTTGTTTAAAAACATTTATTGTCTTCCTACTTTATGTCCAGCATTGTGGTAAGTGCTAGGGCACCAAAAATAAAGACACCTAATTCTGCTCTCAAGAGTTTACAGCATATGAAAGAGCTCACAGTCCTTGTGCCCAACTCAAATTCCCTGATCTGGCCAGCGTCCTTCTCGTGCTCGCATGAACACACTATTCTTTTCTTCCTAGCTTGTGATTTTATTCATATATCCACACCTACCTCAAATATCCCTCTCTTTCTTCTCGATGTGGCTCCTGAGGCTCAGGCTGCCCTGTCTGACTGATCATTATTCCCTAAAGGAATGAGGGAAATTTCCTTACAAGGAGGAGCTTCCCAGCTCAAGGTTTGCTTTCAACCCCGTAATTTGGAACCAGGGCATACATCATTAAGGGCTGGCAGAACACTTGGGCTATTGGTGAAGGGGTGTGTGTATGGGAGTGCCAAGTCTTCCAAAGATTAAGAAACCAAAAGTCTTCAGAGGGGACAGCTGGCCAAGTAAGTTCCCCCATTCCATCTCCATTTGTCTCTAGAGACACCTGGTCTGGTTGTGTGCACTATCGCAGTCATTTGTGAAAACTACTTGCTAGTGTTCCCTACTTATCCTGCAGCACAATCACAGTCATGCTTGTTGTTAAGTAGAGGGATAAACCCTGTGTCTGCTTTTGTCTTCATAGTCTGGTGCTCTTACGACATGCCATTTATTCCTAGATTAAATAAAAATAAAGGGATCGACTAGCCTAGAGTCAACTATGTGACTGTTGTAGTTTTTTGGGTGTGAAGTGATGAGGCCGGAGCATAGTTCTGGCCATGGAAACAGAGTGGAAGGAATGGAAGTAGGAGACATTTGAAAAGAAAAATGGGCAGGAGGTGGTTATTGGCTAGATAGGGATATGAAAAAGGGAATGGAGTCAGTGTCTATAGGGCTCTAGGTGGAGGGAAAGGGGCCTCTCATGCTCTTGACACAGGGCAGAGGCCTTGCAGGGGAGAGTACTTGTAGGAAGGGAGCTGGTCAATTTGGCTTGGACCATGGTGAACTTGACATTCTAAAGTCCATTTCTATCTCAGAGAAAACTGTGTTATTTTTCTTTTAAAAGCACTCTTGTTTTGCAGGGAACATTTGTTGGACTGATGGCTGGATTTGCCATTTCTTTATGGGTTGGAATTGGAGCTCAACTTTACCCTGCACTTCCCGAGAGAACATTGCCCTTAAACCTTGAAACCTATGGCTGCAACAGCTCATATAACGGGACGAATGTGATGACAACCACAGAAATGCCATATTCTACTAGTGCTTTTCAAATCCACAATGTTGAAAGGTATTAAATTAAGTTTTATAATATCCTATTTTTAAAAATTTATGCAATAAGCAGAGAACTTTAGTTGCTTTTTGTCTTACCTACAGCAGCACTGTGATTTTGCCTAATTCTGAAATGGGTAGAACCCATGTGGCTGGCTATAATATTTTATTCAGCAATAGAAAAAAATGCCATATTTTCTTAATTTCTGTAGAAATGTCTGCCCTGTCTACAGATCTGGAGAAGACTTAAATATTAATGAAAAAAGATTCTATCATGAGTAAATGCTACCAAACACCAGCTCTAGCTGCATGAATTGTCTTTATGTTTGAAAAACTTTTAAAATTAAAAGCACAATTATAAAATAAATATTGCTTGTATAGTCTTTTAAGTATAGCCTTTACTGACCAAAAGTTACAGTTATCTAAATATGTTAAATAATCACTACTTGTTCAGTTAAAGATTCTAGGCACTAGCAGTGAGTTGCTGGTACGATCTTCCCAGTAGAGTTTTCACTTATGCAGTACACTTTTTAGCCCCTAGATACTGAGATTCTCTGATTTAATGAAATGACATAGACCAGTGGTCCCCAACCTTTTTGGCACCAGGGACTGGTTTCATGGAAGATAATATTTCTGCAGACAGGGAGTGGGGGTCATGGGGGAGGGTGGTTTCAGGATGATTCAAACACATTACATTTATTACATTTGGAGCCACTCCCCAGCACTAGCATCACCACCTCAGCTCCACCTCAGATCATCGGGCGTAAGGTTCTCATAAGGAGCGAGCAACCTAGATCCCTCGAGTGTGCAATTTACAATAGGGTTCGTGCTCCTGTGAGAATCTAATGCCACCGCTGATCTGACAGGAGGCGGAGCTCAAGTGGTGATGTGAGCAGTGGGGAGTGGCTGTAAATACAGATGAAGCTTTGCTCCCTCACCTGCTGCTTACCTCCTAATGTGCGGCCTGATTCCTAACAGGCCACAGACTGGTACTGCTCTGGGTCCCAGGGGTTGGTGACTGCAGATGTAGACCCACGGGTACAGTTTTGTTTCTTTGTATAGTGGGTGTGAGGGCAAGACTTTCCTTGGTGGATATATTAATATAAATGTGCAGCCTTAAAGCACAAACCCCATAGATATGTTTGAGGAATGCAAAGACAAGCCCATTGTCCCCAAAATATTGCCACAGTGCCAGCTTGTCTCAAATGACACCATTAGAGTCATCTCTTTTGGATCAAGACATGATGTCTCCCTCTTGAAATAGACACACTCTTGGGAAAAGGGACATTGCCATATATATAGCCATTATTTGCAATTCATGTCCCAGAGGGAATTCAGCTATAAGAATACTTGAAAGTGGGATGCTCAAGGGAGTGCAAGGCAGGTAAGTGCTACATGGTGGAGTGGAAAGGTAGTTTCAGAGCTTGAGGCATATTTGGGGGAGATTTTACTAGGTGAGGTGCTGTGGAGAGAGTAGCAAGGACACATGGGGAGAAATCTGGACAGGCATGAAAGCGCTAATGGGAGGGTGTTGGGAAACTGACTAGACAGAGTCAGAAAGGGAGAAAAGATTAATTCAAGGTTAAGTGGGAGGAAATACGGGATGTATTTCTTGTTTCACAATTTTGCTTAGCATTTGTCCTGATTATGTAAGTATGACGCTTAATTTAAGAGTCTAAGCAAAATGGTTATTTGGATTCCTGAAACAAATAAATTAGCTGAGGTTTACTATGTACCTGGTACCATAATAATCATTTTTATATGTTAGCGTATTTATAAAATATTTAATCTAATAAACAAGGATTTTTGAGCATGGATCATGTACCCAGCACTGTGCTGGCCATTTATTTAATACCCATTGAAGAAAGTCACCCTCCTCCACTGTTTCCCACCTTCCAGGAAATTATAATGTAGCTGGAGAGAGTGTGTGCAAATATACACAGAGCAACGAACCCAGTAAGCTTGATACATATAATAACTAGCACTTAGTAAATAGCTAATAAATACTTGATAAATATTTGTTAAAAGAATGAGCATAGACAAAGTCGGAGTGTAGACTAACAGGAAGACTGCAGAGACATAGTTCTAGTTGAAGAAAGCAGAGATTTGGCTAGATGAGGGGGAAAGTCTGGAAGGCCATTTTTATCACAGAAAATGACTAATGACCAGAAGAGACTTGGACAAGAAAATAAACATTTAAAAAACACATCATGATAAGTAGTATTAATAGGATATCATGAGATCCAGGAAGAGGAAGAGCCTAACTCTGCCTGGGCGGAGTCAAGGAAACCTTCTAAGAGGAGTATTACATGGGCTGGAGTTAATGAGGTGGCAAGACTGAGCCCAGGGGACACACAGAAGGAGGAGTGTGTGTTGCACAGTGAAGAAAAAACAAGTGCAAAGGCATGAAGGTCTGAAGAAACATGGCGTCGTGGGCAATCATGCTAGTTTGGTAAGGCTGGAGTACAAGGGCAGTGAGCAACACGGCTGAAGATTGAGTTAGAGAGCTTTTGGTTGCCTAGATACTGGTTTCCATTGGCCAGATTCAGTTTTGATTCTTTTCAGTTCCCAATATTGGATGGCTGTATATTGGTAGCACATGTGGCTTTAATTTGTACTTCCCTTATGATTAATGAAGTTGAATACCTTTTCATATGTTGATTGGCCATTGGGGCATCTACTTTTGTGACATGGCTATTGAAGTCTTTGGTTCGTTTGAAAGGGACTCTCTGTCTTTTTCTTATTTATGTAGGAGTTCTTGTTCTATTCTAGATACAAGATATGTTTTGAAAATATTTTGTTCCCATTCCATGGGTTGCCTTTTACTCTCTCACTGACACCTTTTGTGGTCAGAATGTCTCACTTTTAATTAATTTCAGTTTCTCAGTCTTTTCCTATATGGTTAGTCCTTTGTGTGTCTTGTTTAAGAAATCTTTGCCTGCCCTGAGGTCATACAGATATTCCTCGGATTTTTAATTTAAAAGTTTTACTGTTAACCGTCTCTATTTAGGAAGTGTAATCCCTTTGGAATTGATTTCTGTGGGTGGTGTGATCAAGATTATTTTTTCCCCATATGGATATTTTAATTAACCAAGCACCATTTATTGAAAAGACTCTCCTTTTGCTTCATTGCAATGTAGTGGCAACTAAACCCATGTAAACCAAGTAACTATTTTTCTGTGGGTTTGTTTCTTGATTCTCTAGTCTGGGTTATTTTGTCTTTGGCTCTACATCACACTCTCTTAATTCCATTAGCTCACCTCAATCGTTTTCCTTTTTTCTGGGCTCTTGGCCCTTTAAGTTCTCATTGGCTTAATCTCTCTGATGTTTTTAAAAACCTGCCTACCTCCCTATCCCCCAGTTTTAATATATTGTTCTTGGCAGGATGGTTTATCTAAATCAAGCAACTTTATCAAAGCTGAAAGTGGAACCCTAGAGCAACAGTTGTAGAAATGATTGTAGAGTGATCATGTCACTCCTTCACTTAAAATACTGCAACGAGTGCCACTGCCCATGGAGTTAAGTCCCAACTCATATCAAGCCCCACAAAAAGTCCTCTGTCTACCACTTGTCTTGTATCACTTTGTGTCTTGCTCACTATGCTTCGGTCAGCTGGTATTTACTCCCTGGGATGCTTTTCCTCAAGAAGTTTTTGTAAGTCAGATCTCAGTCTAAATGTCATTTTTTCCCAGAGGTTTTCTCTGACCCCTCATTGTAGTGTGGTCTCTCCCTCTTCTCCCTGTTAATGACACATCATCTTGTTCTATTTTTCTAACAGCACTTTCCACCAGTGGAAATTAATGTTTATTGATTAGTTTATTGTATTTATCTCCCTGTTAGAATGTGAACTTTATGTGGGCAGGCACCTTATCTACTTTATTTCTGTCTGACTCTCCAGTGACAAGAGCAGCACCTGGGACATTATTAAGAGTTGAGTGAATAAACATGACCCAAATATTTTAGTACATGGTCTAAATGAAGTCATACTTTTAATTTCCGATCTAATAAGATAAAATTGGGATAGCAGATTATGACATTAAAACTTTGTTAAATATTATATTTTGACCTTGCCATGAGAAGTGTTGGCACATACTGGTAGTTGCTAGTTGCATTACATGAAATCTTATAGTTACGCTTTTGCTCTCTCTTAGGACTCCACTGATGGATAACTGGTATTCTTTATCATACCTGTACTTCAGCGCTATTGGAACTTTGGTAACATTATTTGTGGGGATACTTCTCAGTTTATCAACAGGTAACCATCTAAATATTAATATTGTTGAATTTGCCTCTATACCTGTTTTTTACTATATCCATTTTATAGCTATTTATTTAATTTTACTCCGATCCTGTTAATAACAAGTTTAATTATTTCTTCCATTTGACTCCTGGGAAATTTGAGGGACTGGACTTGAGAGCAGAAGATCCATCTCTGTTTGAATCTTGATTCTGGCATTTAGTAGCTGTAGGAACTTGGGCCTGTCACGTAGCTAATTTGAGCCTTAGCTTTCTGATGTGTAAAATGAGGACAGTAATCATTGACCTCCCTACTTCACAGCTGGCTGTAAGATAAAAATAAGATGCTTGGAAACACTGTGTGTGGCTACTACACACTCAGGATTTTACACATATCTTCACAGCATCTCTGAGCCTTGATCATTCTGTTGTTCTGTGCTGATTCTTTGTAAACTGTAAAGAAGTATATACATGTAAGGAATAATAATTATAACCTTTATGTCTAAATAGGGCGAAGGCTTCTTTTGACCTTTATAAATTTTTTAAAGAGTGTATTTAAAAAAATCAAATTGGTCATACACATAGTATAACTTGCTTTCTGAGATTGCTACAGAACTGTTAGCCTGAGACTTCATTTTGTCCTCACTCTGTGTCCTTCCTGTTGGGTTCCCCTCATTTTTGTTTACTTCCCTCATTCAATGGAGCACATCCTATAGCACATTCTTGAGAAAGGGTAGACAAGGGAAGAGGTTTTTGAAATTTTGCATGTCTGAAAAAAAATTCCTTTAATTTATCTTATGCTTGACTGATAACTTGTTTGAGTAGAGAATACTAAGTTGAAAATAAGTTTTTTTTTTTTTTCTGGGAGTATGTCTTAATTTTCTCCTAGCTTACTGTGTTGCTGATGAGTGACATTGCCATGCCACCTGCTGACCCTTCACATGTGACCCATTTTTGCATAATGACTGCCTTGACCTAGGCCTTCAGTAGGGCCCTTTCAATCTGAAGATCCATGTCCTTGAGTTCTGGGCATTTTCTTATATTATTTATTTGCAATTTCCTGTCATTTTCTGCTTTCTCTTTCTGGAAACTGATTAGTCAAATGTTCGAGTGGTGTATAGTTCCTCTAATTTTCTTGTCTTTTCTCTCCTGTTTTCCATCTCTGTGTCTTTTAGGTCTGCTCTATGGGATATTTTTTCATTTACTTTTCTACTCTCGAAGGAGCACTCTGATCCAGTATTGAGAATAGTCTATAAGGGAACAGGGGCAGGTAGGAGGCCATTGCAGTAATCCAGGTGAGAGATCACAGTGGTTCGGACAGGGATAGTAACATGGAGTCGGTGAGAAGTGCTGGGCTCCCTAATTCCCTGCACCCCTCTCATGCATAGACACCCATAGCAACCACGCTAGGGGAAGGCCACACTGCCCTCCTTGTTAAATGTGTTACAACTGGTCAGAAGTCCTACGCTCTCTCCAAGTACGTCTGATGTCTTTGTTTGCTTTATGCTACAGAGCCAGCAGCAGTGTGCCACTTTACAGAACACGACTGTCAATTGTTTTCTGGTACCTGGATACACCAGTGTCTCTTAAACTTTTGTGACATTTGTATTTATAATTATGAAGTTTGTAACAAACGTTTGAAAGTATTCTCTTTCTTTCCCAAAAGGACTCGTTTTTTTTCTCATAAACAAAATTGCCAGCACAGCAGGTTTATTCTTTTGTCTGTTTTCATATGTTTTAAGACCTATTTTAAACTTTTCCCATCAGTTACCCAGTTGTTCATATCTGGAATATACCTAATCAGTCTCCTTGTAATATTCGACCTTTGGTCCTTATTCAACTCATTTTTTTTTAAGAAAGTGGGTGTCAGAGAACTCCCTTTGAGTACTCTTTCTTTTCCCTTAAATGCTTTGATTCTGATAACTATATCCAGCTGTATCTTTTATTTTTAAAAGTAATGCTCTACCCAGGTGAGTGATATCCATAAAAAAAACTTCAACTTCATTAATTTCATAAATGACTGATTCCCACTCCATAGCAGCAGTGAGCACCTTGAAAAAAAATCTAGAAACATACAATTCTGATATTGTTTGGCAAATATGTTTTAAAACCTGCTGTAGTGTACTAGAAATCCCATAAGAATTCAGGACATACAGAGTTGGTTGGCATTTCAGCCCCACTTGATTCTTTACTTTGCCCCAGGGCCTCTTTCTTCATCAGTAAAATGGGGATAAATGTTTTCCTAAGTAGACCACAATCTGGGCGTCCAGTGATTCTTTTGTTCCTCTGTTTCTCTAGCACCTAGCACAGTCTCTAGCATACAACAGACACTCAATAATGTTGAATGAATTAATTTAAAGTTGATTCTATCTCCAGAACAGCAACAGCAGAGGTTCTACATAGAACTCATATTTATCATAGTGAGAGGCTTGTAGGATCTGAGGCTGACTGAGGAAAGGGTACTGTGGGCTAAGTCTTCAGCACTATTTAAAAGTTTCTCTTTCTTTTTGTGTTTTATGAGTACATCGAGTTGAATGTGCATAAGTTAAATGCCCGTAGGATGGAATGTCACTGTGCAGTTGCACATCTCTTTTTAACATTGTAAATAATCTATATTTTTTTTCAGGAGGAAGAGAACAGAACTTAGACAGCAGATTCATACTAACCAAAGAGGACTTCTTATCCAATTTTGATATTTTTAAGAAAGTGAGTTGGCTTTCATTTACCTTAAAGTAGGTGACTGGGCTTGATTAGCTGTATAGAATGCTAGTTAGTTCTCCACCTCTTTCTTGAATAGTGATGGACAAGAAAGGCATATATCCAGGTGTATATCCCATCCTTTGATGAGCTGTTTGTTGTATATCTCTCTACCTCTGATGGGCTATACCTGTTGTATATCTCTCTCAGTAGATTACAAAGCTGGTTTAGAGGAATAAAGACAGTAGTAACAATTAGTTAGAATTAAATGAATGAACACTTTCTTTTTTCTAATCACCATGCTAACATTTTCTTTCAGAAGAAGCGTGTTTTAAGCTATAAATCTCATCCAATGGAAGATGGTGGAACTGATAATCCTGCTTTCAACCATATTGAATTGAACTTCACAGATCAAACTGGCAAGATCAATGGGACTCGTTTGTGAAGCAGCTGTGATACTACATGATCTTAAACAGTGTCTCAATTTTATGTATTTTCTAAGATAATTGGATCAGGCTTAGTTTTTCTTTGTTTTTTTGATTTTTTTTTTTGTTAGTCTATCATGAGTGTCTTGAGGGCTAAATTTTTGTTAAAACAAAGTCCTGACTTTCTTTAGTTCCTACACTCATTAATTGATGTTATTCTGGAGTGAAGAGTTTCAGCACAGGCACTTCCCTCTCTCTTATTTCAATGAAGCCACCGTTGCAAAAGTTACGACTCTGTGTGTGCTGAAAGGCCAATATGCACATATGCACATGTACTTGAAGGTCAAAGGCATATTCTTAAATTTGGGCATTATTGAAAAATATTTTCAATGCCTTTGGTACTAGCATGTAAGTTTGAGGGTTTACCAAAATCATAATTAATATTGGAAAAAGTTTTTCTCTCTCCTACCATGTGCTCTGTTCTTCCGGAGCAATGAGGTGGCAGGTCTATGTTATCTAGATCTTTGTTTCTTATCCCCCTATCAGCCCAGGGCACATATTAACCATGGAACTGATTCTGGTTCAGGAAGGTGATAATCAAGCAGTATCCTGGCCAGGTGCGGTGGCTCATGCCTGTAATCCTAGCACTCTGGGAGACCGAGGAGCTCAGGAGTTCGAGACCAGCCTGAGCAAGAGCGAGAACCCGTCTCTAGTAAAAATAGAAAAAAAAAGCTGGACAACTAAAAATATATAGAAAAAATTAGCTGGGCATGGTGGCACATGCCTCTTGTCCCAATTACTCGGTAAGCTGAGGCAGAAGGATTGTTTGAGCCCAGGAATTTGAGGTTGCTGTGAGCTAGGCTGACGCCACGGCACTCTAGTCTGGGCAACATCGTGACTCTGTCTCAAAAAAGAAAAAAAAGGAAGTATCCTGTCTGGGAAAGAACCTGGGCCCAATGATCAAGGTCTTTCGGGTGCTACACATCTATTCTTGTGCCTTTCGTCTTGTTTTCTAGAGTTTCTGGCCTTATACTGCTTATAGTTCCTTCCTTGGACCATGGTTCTTACCTACAGTCCTAGTTTCTGAGCCTCCAACTTTGATTTTGCTCAGCACTTTACCTGGGCTTGCCTTCCTAATTTTCTGTTTATTGCCTTGGACTTGAATATGTCTCAAGAGACCCAGTGTGGATTATGCCACCCCAAATCCTGGTTCACCAAGTCCTAGCCTATAAATTATAAAGTCCCATGAGCCTGGTACTAATGTATACTTGATGTAGATCCTTATGGATTTGATGATTTAGAACATTCTATTATTAAAAATATTTAAGTTCTGTGGAGTTAGATGACTACATTAAATGCTATTAAGTTGAACTTTTGAATGTCAACTAATTTGCAATCAATTAAATTTAAAGGTGCATAGGCTTAGAAAATTTGCAATTCTAGTACATTCATCCAGTTACAGCTAAATTACATAGGCAAGCACTGCTTTTTTTTCATATTCCAGACTCGTTAAATATATGCTTTGTTACATGTTTTAAAATTTCAAGTAACAAAGTTGCTTAGCTGTTTATTTCGCTGTGTTCATAGCTAAGAGTTTGGTTATAGGATTTCATCAATAACATTTTTTTCTACAGTTCCCAAATTAGATACTGTTTAAAAGTGTTTTTTAAAACTATGCAATTTTTTAAAAAATATAAGAAATATTTAGACACATACAAATGCTTTATAATTAAATAATTTTATGCTTATTTTCTGATCCAAACTATTTAGATAACCATGCCCTGTACATTTAGAGGTTGCTAATAGACAACACTAAGAAATTAAAATAATAAGTAGCATTTATCTAAAGCAAACAGGTCTATATAACATTTAAATTAACTATATATTCATATATCTCTTATGTGGATAGATGTTATTTTTTAAATCACTATATTTGTAAACAAACATCAAATTTTTGTGGCTCTTTCTATACTGTTTTAACGAGTAGAAATACATAATTTTTTTTAATGCATTTGTAATTTGAACTATCGCTGTTTATTTGATAATTCTAAATGCTTGTGTATGTCAAATGCTCCAGTTTTGGAAATCAAAATCTGGTTATTTAACTTTTTCTCTTATCTGATTGCCATGGGGTTATGCAATATATTCTTAATCAGAAATATGATGCATCCATTCTTGTTCACTTTCCTTTAGATGAAGTACATTTTTGTAACATATGGAACTGTAAATATTTTACTTTTATAAATACATGAAAGTGCCAGATAGATTGCTTAAGAAAGCACAGTAATATTATTATTAACAATAATGTATCTTAATTTCTAAATTTTTGGATAAAAATCAAATGGGGGTAAAATGTTAATGTATTATAATGTAAATTAAATAATCTGCTATTCTTAGGTATTTTGAATCACAATAACACTAATGGGGGAAAAACCATAAGAGTTGTGTGTGTCAATGTCTGTTTTGCTGTTGACAAGTTGTGTACCCTTGAATTTGTCCTTGATCTCCTTTAATGATGGTACATAGGACTAAACCCCTACCTACCTCACAGGAATAATGTGAGTAGAAAAAATCAGGTTGGCCTCTTTGGCAGAATAGCACTTTATTGACTGAAATACTGTACACTCAATATGATTAGGAATCAAAGTTTGAGACAAAGGTCATTTGCCAGTTTTTAAAAAAATGAGCTGTTAATTTGCAACATCGTAATGTAGGGATAGTGCCTTCTCTAAAAAATGTGTTTCACAGGAATATTAAACTATATTTAAGAACCAGTGGATTATTGCAACAGAGGGAATATAAATTTTAAAGGAAGATATAGATAAATCATATTCACTCCATAGAGAAATGAAAAGTGTATAAGTGAGATGTAAAGCAGCATAAACTCATATTCATCTATTTAGTTGCTTATGCAGTCATTTTCTCTCCAGATGAGTGGTTCTCAATGGGGTAGTTTTGCTCCTTGTGGACATTTGGAAATGTCTGGAGACATTTTTGGTTGTCACAGCTGGAGAGCGGAGCTGCTGGGTAGAATTCAGTGGGCAGGATACAGGGAAGCTACTACATATCCTATGAGGCAGGGCAGCTCCCCTCCCCCAGCAAAAAATTATCCAGCCTAAGATGTCAGTAGTGTAGAGTTTGAGAACCCTGCGCTGGATGCTAAGGTTGATTTTCCTGATGTCACACAGCATGGTTCTATTTCTTTAGGGAAATGCCCTGATGCTTCTATCTGAACGTTCTCATCTACAGGTAAAATGAAAACACCGGTAGCATACGAAGTATTATAATGCAGAATGATGACCATATATTTTCATAGCATTTTGAAATATTAAGGACAATAGAATTGTGAATGATTATTTAAATAAGTCTTAGGACAGTTTAGCTTCTCCATGTGGTTTCTAATATTGACACACATTAGGATGAAGGAACTATTAAATATATGAGTGTAAAGATTTCAAAATTTTGTTTTATTTATGAAAATCACATAGTTGTTTTATTTTTGAAACAACCGAGTGTCCATGATATAGATACATGGGACAGGGATGGGGTGGAGATGGGAGAAATAACTGTCTGGGTTTATTCTTATAGGAAATTCTGAATTTTCCAGTAAAGGTTGTTGAGAAAGAATCAACTGAGTGCATGAACATTTAGTTACTGAAACTTCACTTTATGCTTTTACATTTAAGTTTTGTGCTCATTGTTTATGAAGAAGCTTGGGAGAGTTGAACATTACAATGTGAAATATAGTTGCAAATCTGATCTTTCAACCTGCTGATTAAACTCTCTACAAATGTCTTTGCAGTTGCCTGTTTTGGAGGGATAAATGTCAAATTGGCTATAATTAATCTAGTCAGCCTTTACAGAAAGATATTTTTACCCAATTCACCACAGAAAGGACTCTTCCTAAATTCTGTAATACATTATAAAAGTATAAGCAAATAAACATGCAGAACTTTTGTCACAGAAGAATATTTTATTTTTTAATTAATTAACACTGTATTTGAAAGTAGAAAGTGCAAAATAAGGCATACAAAAGTACCAACTTTTTTTGCCCCAACCCAATTTTTAATTGTAGTAATTTAATATTTTAAAAGTTGGTTCAAGTAATTGTTGATAATATCAGGACTTCAAAATAAAGACAGAAGCTCTTAATCTGAACATTTTTTTCTTTCTCTTAAAAAAGTATCAATTTGAAGTGTTAAATTTACATTTTATATCTCAAAGTTATATTTTACTTGTGGGGTATAAAACTCAGTGGACAGCTAAGCTAGAGAGAGTTAGGTGCCAAAGGTGATTATGTTTAAACCCAGTTTGGACACGCATGATCAAAGAAGCAGTTGCCAAGTTTCCACTTTGGCATGAAGTTTCCACATCTCTGTTCTTCCTACTGGTCATCTAAGTTAAATTACATACTTATCTCCTACCCATTCAATTCTTGGTTGAGAAAAATGCAAATTCTCCATATAGAGGGAATTTTACATGACCTTTCACTATGAAGGTTAAATCGGATCTCTATAATTTAAATTTATCAAAGAAAATAATTAACATTTTAAAATTGCTAACCTTTTGTTACTCATTTCCATTTTTTAATCACTTATTTTTTTTCTTCATTTAAGAAGGCCTATTTCACCTCTTACCCTTGTTTAGAGTTAATTGCCCAACAGCACCGGATATCAATTTAATGGAATTTTCTCCTGGAGTTCCAGATCCACTTCCACATGGGCACGTCAGGAGTCAGCTCTCCCCAGCTCCCTAAATCCAGACCTTTGTTCTCTTCTGGACGGTGATGTGGTCTGTCACTGTGCTCGTCTCATTCTCTTCTAGAGCTTCTCAAACTTCAGTGTGCATCGGAATCCCCTGGCGAGGCCGGTTAAAACAGGTATGTGGGCGTCACTTTTAGAGCTTCTGATTCAGCAGCTCTGGAGTGGGTCCTGAGAATTTATCTGTTTCATAATTTTCCTAAGGATGATGGTACTTTTGGCCTGGGAACCACTGTTCTAGTCCACAGTTGTGTCTTTGAAAACCAAATCTGATGATTCACTCCTCCACTGGAGGATCTCTGACTACAGAATAAAAGCCCCATCCCTTAGCCTGGAGGGCTTCTCGGAAGTGTTTTTTTTTTTTTACTATGGGTTTTAATTACAATGATAGCAAGGGTAAGAAAGACTGAAGGATATGGCTTGTCGGGAAGAGAATGAGTTCAGGGTTGGATGTGTTGATTTTTTTTTTTTATTTCAGCTTATTATGGGGGTACAAAAGTTCAGGTTACATATATTGCCCATGTCCCGCCCATCCCCCTGAGTCAGAGCTTCAAGCGTGTCCATTCCCCAGACAGTGTGCCTGGCACTCACCATGTAGTTATACCTCCATCCCCTGCCCCCACCCCCCACCTCCCCGGGTCTGCACCTTCAAGCATGACCATTCCCCAGATGGTGTGCAACGCACTCATCATGTAGGCATACACCCATCCTGCCCCCCCCCACCTCAGTCGGATATCCAATGGGTATCATTCCAAAATGTGCATTTAGGTGATGATCAGGGAAACCAATTTTCTGGTGAGTACATGTGATGCTTGTTTTTCCATTCTTGGGATACTTCACTTAATATAATGGGTTCCAGCTGTCTCCAGGAGAACCAAAGAGATGTCATATCACTGTTATTTCTTACAGCTGAGTAATACTCCATGGTATACATATACCACAATTTACTAATCCATTCGTGAATTGATGGGCATTTGGGTTGTTGCCACATCTTTGCAATTGTGAATTGTGCTGCTGTAAACATTTGGGTACAGGTGTCTTTGTCATAAAATGACTTTTGTTCCTTTGGGTAGATGCCCAATAATGGGATTGCTGGATAGAATGTGGTTCTTAAAACTGCCTGGTATTGGCACAAGTGCAGGGACACAGACCAGTGGAACAGAACAGAAAATCCAAATATAAAACCATCCTCATACAGCCATCTAATCTTTGACAAAGCAGACAAAAACATACTCTGGGGACAAGAATCCCTATTCAATAAATGGTGCAGGGAAAATTGGATAGCCACATGTAGAAGACTGATTTTTCTTTAATTCTTATTTCAGCATATTGTGGGGGTACAAAAGTTTATGTTACGTATATTGCCCTCGGAAGTGTTTATTGGTACCCTTCTTCACGTGTTACGTGGGCCTGTCACACTGAGAATCCCATGATTTGCTAAGTATACCACCCACTTTCTTGCTTCCTTGTTATTTTACACACTGTCCCCTTTGTCTAGGCTGCCCAGCTTATGTCCACGTCTCAGACCTTTGTTTGAAAAACAACTGCTCAATTGTTAGAATCCAGCTTACATATCATTTCCTTCACTCTCAACACTTTCCATGGGGGATCTTACACTTAGCTCCATTTTCAATGGTTCTGATGTGCTCTACGCGTGCGAAGGTACACAGCTGTCTCTTAAGTGGTGAGCAGTCACCATTCCTGATGTTCTCACCCATGCGAAGGGACCATCCATTAGCATAACTTTCCTGATTTCTCTCTGCGCCTTCACTCCTTGCCCTCCATGCAAACAAAGAGTGACTCGTAAATCTTATTCCTTTCCATTTTCATGTCTCTTTGGGATCTGCCTGCTTAAAGAATGTACATTATCTATATTCTACCACTCCTCACTCCCATTGTCTCTTTGACCTCTATTACTCAAATAGTATTAATTAATTTAAATTTTTACTTAATATTGTAGTGAAGATGAAAAATCCTCATGGCCTAGTAATGTTGTAGCCATCTTAACGTCACAGCTAAACACATTATGTTTTCTATATTTAGATATGTTTAGATACACAAATACTACTGTGTTACCTACAGTATTCAGTACAGTAACATGCTGTACAGGTGTGTAGCCTAGCAGCAATAGGCTGTGCAGTGTAGCCTGGGTGTGTACTAGGCTATACTATCTAAGTTTATGTAAGCATGCTCTGTGCTAGTCGCACAATGACAAAATTACTTAATAATGTATTTCTCAGAGCATGTCCCCACTGGTAAGCAACACATGACTGTATTCTATTGTTTAGCCTTCCCACATTTTATTTATTCTTTAATCAGTTGATGATCATTTGTGTTGTTCCTACTTGTTGGCTATTATGAAAAATTCTGCTTTGAACATTGGTGTACAAGTTTCTGTGTGGGCATTCTGTGTTTTCATTTCTTTTGGGTATTTACTTAGCGGTGGAACAGCTGGGTCATATGGTGACTCTGAGCTTAACCATTTATATATACTGTTTCCAAAGCAGCTGCACTATTTTACATTCCTATCAGCAGTGTATGAAGGTTCTGATTTCTCCATATCTTGGTCAACACTTGTTTTTATCTGTATTTTCTTATTATAGGTATTCTAACACATGTGACATGGTATCTCATTGTGACTTTGATTTGCATTTCCCTGATGATGGCTAATGATGTTGATCACCTTTTCATATTTAGCGGCCATTTGTATATCTTCTTTGGAAACATGTCTAATCAAATCCTTTGCCCATTTTAAAATTGGCTTATTGTCTTTTTAATATTGAATTGTAAGAGTTCTTTATATTCAAGATACAAATCCCTTAGGTACATAATTTGCGAACATTTTCTCCCATTCTGTGGGTTGGAGATTTTTTTTTTTAATTGAAAGTCTCTGAGTTATGGAGAAAAGTTGCTTGAGATCTAAACAGAAATAAAATCTAACGGGTAGAAGCCAGGATACCCAGGCAAAGGCAAGACTGAAAATAAATGGTAGGAAACACTCAAGGAAAGCCTTGCTTTTCATGCTGTTGTAGAGGCAAGGGGCTGGCCCAAGGAGAAGGCCTATGGCAGAAGTGTAAGCAGAGGAGAGAGGCATGTGAGAAGGTCCAGAGGAGAGCAGGGTGGTGGGATATTCAGAGCATTTAACCAATGATCGCCTCCACTTTCCAGATCACTCTGTTGCCTTCTTGGCTATTCTTCACATTCAAGTAATCAGGCCTGATGATTTTATATTTATAGCTCATAAAAGGATTGCTTCAGCAAAAAACAGAGAAAATAGCAATTTCTTTTTGGCTTTTGGGTATCAAAAGTCTAGCCTTTCAGGTTGACAACGATAAAATATCTTGGAAAGTAGAAAGTAGGAGCTAAGTCCCCCCCCTCTAGAGTAGAATGGATCCTGTGTTGGGAGTTTTGGAGGGAAGAGGTGAGAGCTAATTGGTATCACGTCTCTGAGAAAGGGTCTCTGTTTACTTCATGTGCTCAGCCCTGGGATGGCAGCAGCGAACCATCATAGGTCTGTGGGATTTGAAAGCGGACAAAACCTATGCCGCATATCTCCTGGATAGAGCTTAGAGCCATAAGACTCCAGTAAAGACATGAGATTCCAGTAAAGGCACAAGACCCCAGTAGGTGTGTTCGGGCAGGCACTGGGCCTTGAGAAGTTAGACTTTACTATGTTTCATGAGCATAGAAGAAATTGCTGCCTTAGGTGTGCAGGGAAATAGGACTTTAAATAGGCTCACAGTTTTCCACAACCCAGGGTAGTGGAAAAGCAGTATGATGATTTCCAATCTCCCAAGGGCAGCATGGAGGTAGGAATGGAACCCACATGGGACTGAAGCTCAATCAGGCTGAGATCTACTTACACAGACAATCATTATCTTATGGTTTCAGAACAGAATGTGAATATTATTAGTATAGGCCTAGGCAATTAGAAGAAAAAAACAAGGCAGGTGGGGAAGTGGTGACGAGAGGAAGCTATACTATTTTCTTTTTATAACAAGTAGTCAATTGATACTGTAACTGATTTCAATTGATTTCAACCTCATAATGCTTTTCATGATTTCTTAATGTCAGACATCTGTGATTATTGCTGTATTCTTAGCATCTAGAACAGAGCCTGGCTCCATATTTATTGAATGAATGAATCCATACAATTCCTGCATCTTAGGGTTTTTTTAAAATGAATGTCACAGGTGTGATTCCCTGGGAAGCAGACCCTGATATGGAGTGTAACGAGCTTAGATTTTATTAAGGAGTGCCTTTAGGATCAACACTCAGGAAAGGAAAAAGAGGAATCAGGTTTGGGCAGAGGTGGAGGTTCGGCTACATTGCAGGCCTAAGCAGTCTCCCCACAGGGACCTCCCGAGTGAGAGGAGCTCTTCACAGTTGTCCCACATAGCTGGGCTTTCATATTCCTGCATCAATTAGTCACTGACTGGGCTGCCACAGGAGGGGGTATGGCCTTGGGCCAGATGACCCTCTGCAATGAGGCAGGCCTGACAGGGCTGACAGCTGGAGGCAGTATGCCAGTGGCACTCCCTACAGCTGGGGCAAGAAGTGTTTCATTGAAGAGAGATCTTGGCAGCATATGACTTCTGCCCCACGAGGTAGAAGTTAAATTCCTTGTCTGAGATCAGACACCTTGGATCCCAACTTAGTTTTGTCTGGCTCCAGAGCCCATAATCTTAATAGATTTGCATGTGGATGTAAACTCTTTCCTGAACTGGCGAGGGTCAGGGTTAGATGTGGGATTTAGTCTCAGCTTGCTGGGTTATTGCAAAATGCAGGTCAAAGTGAAGGACCTTTATGTGCACTGGCCCCATCCATCAAGAAGCACCCAGTGCTCTGCTCAGCTGGGAGGCCCGCGGAGGCAGTGTTTTGTATTGAATGATATGACCAACTGATAATTGCTATTGTCACTAAGATCACAGTTTGAAATTGCTGCCCACCTACCTTGCTACCAAGTTGATATTCCCTAAAATGTGATACTCAGATAAAACTGATTAAGCTCAGCTTGAATTGTAGAGTATATTAAAGTAATATGGCCATAAAAATCTATGGCCATAAAATATTCATTAAATCAGTAGTTTGCAAAATGTGGGCCCCACTCAACAGAATCAACACCACCTGGGGACCTTTTAGAAAATGAAATTGTCTGGCCCCCTGTAGACCTACTGAGTCAGAAACAGCAGTAGTGGTAGGGCCCAGGTGATTCCAATGCATGCTAGAGGGTGGGAACTGGGAGAGATAATAATAATTAGTAGGAAAAAACAACCCGGGTTTATATTAATAATTAGCAAATAAGCTACGTATAAATATTGTTTTAAAAATGGTTTGTGGAACTACTACTCAAGTCAAGAAATAGTATGTTGCCAGCACCTTAGATGCCTGTTTCTCCCTTTTCACTCACACTCCAGAGCAAACACTTTGTTTTTATTTTGTACTTTTAATATTCAAGAATACTCACTTCCCTGAGTGCATATTTTTGAAGTCTGTGTAAATAATATAGTATTTAATAATAAATATAAAAATGGTTTGAATGTTTTATCTATTGTGTTCATAGTATTTCTTTTCATAATGGACCTCACCCATCCAAATGATCCCAACTTCCTAATTAGTAAGGTCTGAATTAATGAAAATTAAAGATTATCTCCTTGGGGACTAATGAACATGCAAGCCGAGTGTAGCTGTGCCCCGCTGACAACAGCTTGACTATTTACTCCTCCCTACCAGGAGATTAATGGGATCTAAATTGAATACTTAAGTATTTAAAACCACTCATGTAATGGAAACATTATTAAGCAAGCCTTCCTTAAATTTTTTTTGTTTGTTGAAAATATTATAAAATTGGCATCTAAATCCCAGAAGTCAATGGGCAATCTTGAAAAAATCACTTACTGTGCCTGTTGGGAAAATAATAACCGGCACTTAACATGTCACAGGTGATGTGAGTAGCTTTAACTCCTTCCCTAGAGGATTATATGAAGTTGAGGACTTACACGTAGTTCTTTCATGTTGAAGTATATGTTCACAGGAAAGTGAGTTTAAATTGATTGCGTGCTATAAGCAAAAGTGTGTCTCCCATTTTGATTCATTTATTTTTAAGAAGCACTGAAAACTTGAGGGTAGGTACTAAACTCTGCTAGGCAATGGGGAAGGTGAGGGTGGATGTCTCGACCTATATCACTACCAGCTGTGTGGCGAGGTAAGATAGGTACGCATGCGCTAGGTGAGGAACAAAGCAAAGAACGGGAGCAGAGTCCCAGTGAGTAGGGCAGCTTGTGCAATAGGAGACTTTCGGGGAGCCCGGCAGACAGGACTTGTTGGGAAATGTACTTGTTGAAAAGTTGGAGTTTTACAGTGGTGACACGCAGTCATCAAAGGAAGGATAAATATATTTCAATTTGTACTATAAATGTATATTTAGAGAAAGGTTTCCATTTAAAAAATCAGATAACATAAAATTTGGCCAGTTCAAAGATTAACCACCCCACCTTGCTAACTGTTTGGATAACTTCGTTATCCGAGTAACTATTTTCCTGAGTGATCCAGAAAGCCGATGAGGTTTTAATGAAGATTCTAGTGTTGAAGTAGGATATTTCTAATATTCTAGTCTTATGAAGACTCATAAGAGTAGGTAGATTAGCAAATCCTCAAATTCTGGCCTACTCATTATGCCTTATATATAAAATATTATACTATCAAGATTAGGGAAAAAAGTGCATCAGAAACACATGCTAATATTTTGCTGGCTATATTGTTTGTTTTTGCATGTATTCATCCAATAAACATTTGGTTTCTTACACAGTCCCTTAGAAATTCCCCTTGTATTCAAGATTTCACTCTGCTATATGATTCCTCTCATTATATGAGAATTTAACAGAATTTCAGAGGAGTCAGCTGAAAATATTCCATGTGCATAAATTTATTTTAAATTTTATTGCATCACATTTTACAAGCATTAAACATGGCTTCATGTTGATGACTATTTAAATGTGAAAATTCATCATTCACGTCAGTACTTTTTGGCTATTTACAAGTAAGGAATTTCTATGTACTTTATATATCTCTGTATTTGTATGTACATATGTAGGAATACATGACTATACATATGTACACACAGAAATACATCTATGGCCATACACATAGCTATAGATATGTCATATACAATAATCTTTTCAGAAAGATCTGAAATTAAAAAAAAAAGGAAAGAAAAAGTTGTAAACAGGGTCTTGTCTGTGTTGTTGGTGACATGGAATTAGGACCATATGATGACATTCTAGGAATGTGTGTCCAGGTGTCCAAATACCCTTTTTAGCCCAGTGTCTGTAAAATTCACACAGGATAGAATGCAAAAAAGGTAGCAAACAGGCTGAAAAACAGGCCCAGTATACAAGTTCCCCTTGGTTTTAAAAACTTGAGAATGTAACTGCCCATAATGTGCATGCTTGCTTGGTCGAGAATGGTCTATGGATAGATAGCAATTGTGTGCCGGACTGCAATGTGACTTCACAGCCGCATGACTCCAATGCCAGTCCTCCACTGGGTGCTGCCCCCTCGCGGCTGCCAGTGTCTGCAACATGCACTGCGGTTGCATTTTTAGTCATTCACTTGAATGTGCTTTTGCACAGCTGGGAGAAGTAAACGGAATTCAGGTTCTTGGCCTGGAAAGGAACTGTTATCTGGAAAGAGAAAAGAAAGAGTGAACATCCCATGTGCACACAATCGCTTAACAACATGATGTGAATAGTTTGTACTTACCATCATCAAAGAATTTGTAACTCCAAACTGAGTCAGGTACGGTATAAACATTATCATGCCTGTTTTACAGATGAACAGACTGAGTCAGAAAGCCAGTCTGAGGCAACACGACATCCTGCCTACTGTTGGGGGAATAGGGACAGAGAGGTAAACACTATCCTTTTCAAGCAAAAATTAGAAATGCACTGGGTGAGGTGGCTCACCCCTGTAATCCCAGCAATATGGGAGGTTGAGGTGGGAGGATCGCTTGAGCCCAGGAGTTCAAGACTACCCTGGGCAACATAGTGAGACCCCTGTCTCTAGGAAAAAAAATTAGTTAAGTGTGGTGGTGTGTGCCTGTAGTCCCAGCTATTTGGGAAGCTGAGGTAGGATCAAGCAATCTCTTGAGCCCAGGAGTTCGAGGTTATGGTGAGCTATGATTATGCCACTCCACTCCAGCATGGGTGACAGAGCAAGCCTCTATCTCTAAAAAAAAACAAAACCAAACTAGAAATGGCCTCTTTGGGAAGAAAGGAGCCAGTAGTGGTGAGGCCAGAAGAAACTCCCTATTGGTTACCGGCCCTACAGCCCGGGACATCCCCAAGGTGTGGATACTGCTGCCGCTGCACTTTGGTCTTTGGCTGCTGGAGCTCTCGGGAACAATTCCCTTCACTAACATCTGCCATCCACCCCACCCAAAGCCTCTGGACACAGTCAGCCTTTCTCCTCCAAAGACTGACAAGAGCCAGAGAAGAAGGTATCAGACTGGGTGGGGGGGCCAGAAGCTTGGGGCAAATCACAGAATCCCAGAAAGTTAAAGCTGGTAAGGTTTTTAAAGTATTGTTTAGTTCACCTTTTTCACTTTTGCAAATGTGGAAACTGAATCCACGTGAATGCCCCAGATCATACAGACACAGACTGGAAAAGCAAGGTCTTGAATCGGGAGGACTAGAATACAAATCCCGCACAGTATTCTACAGCTTACTTTACTGCGTAGTCAATGTCTCACATACATTCCCTTCCTTGAGCTGTGTATTCATTCTGCCAAATAGGCAGGCTCAGAAAAGATAAGTAATTTTCTTTGCCAAGGTAACATAGCCAAATAGCAGATCTGGAAAATAATAAAATTGCTAAGTAGCAAAACATTTCTTCCCTCTAAAGTCTACTCTGGAATTGACAGCAAGGCTAGTATTCAATTATATATGACTTTTAACCCTATGAGGTCTGGGTTATTTCCTCCAAACCCACCCTCACATCCAGCTCATAATAACCTTCTGGACTCCAAACATGGATCTTGGTTGAGGCAACTTTACTAACTTAATAACAAACATCTGGGCAGATATCTCTGCATCTTAACCTACAGGAAAAGTGAAAATCATACTTTTTCCCTATATATCTCACTTTTCTTTTGGAGGCCAAATTTTGAAAAATGTCTTCCAAGTTTTCAATTAAGTGGTGAAGAGAGACTTGAAGGGCAAGGAAGGCAAATGAAATTCAGTAATAAAATTAGACTCACGGAGTATCAGAATGAAGAGCTCATCTAAACATTTCATCACTGAGAAAACAGGCCCAGAGAAGTTGAGTAACTTGTCCCAGGTCACACAGCTAATAATTGACTTGCTGGAGAGAAAGTTTCAGAATAACTTTCTGATGGGATGTGTGGGAATATTATGGAGCTTTCTTACAATGTATTCAGTCTTAAGCTATTGAACTATCAATTGAATGTGCCTTTAACGGGAGCCACGTGCCTAACGCTGTGCTAGCCAGTTAGAAGAATAAAACTACAATCCATAGAGCTTTCCCTAAAGATTCTGAGATGGTGTTGGGGAATCCTGGTAATTTGAAAATCATAAATTAACAATACAAATAAGTATATTTTAGTACATGTGGTACCTCTGGCAGTAACCAGAGACATTTAGAAGGAGTAAGTGTCAAGGGCTGATGAGTCAGAGGAAACCTTAGAGGGTATAGTGTGACATGGATCAGCCTAGGAGGAAACAGGAAATGAGTGATGGAGGGAAGCCCATCAGGAGTGAGAGGAAAGGCCGACTTCAGCCAGAAAAAAGGAGCATGTTTCCCTGACGGTATTAAAGAGAACAGCCTGGCTGGAGTGTAAGGGAGAGAAAGATTTAATTTCAGGGAACACCTGGGCCAACTCATGAAGACCTTGACTGCCAGGCCAGAGCCTGGCAAGGAGGCAGAGAAGAGTTGCAGGAGGTGTGTGGGAGGGGAAGATCAAGCTACATTTGCAATTATCAAAGTAAGGAACAAGCTGGTCTTTAAGGAGTTTACTTTGATATCCATTTTCGCAATAATGGCGAGCTTGGTTTCAGAGAGTTGAAAGGACCCTCCCTCAACCTTGCAGTGGTTTCAGGTCATGAGCACCCCTCTCCCCTACCTGGTCACGGCCACTCGTTGTGGTGCGCTTTCCCATTTTTCTTTCTCTCCTTTCGTTCCTTTTGGAGACGTTCCAGTTCTGCTTCATACATCATCTCCTGAATCAAGTACTTCTCTCTTCTCATTCGATCCCTTAGGTCTTTTGGGAGGTCTGGGATCAGATATGAAATGAGGTGCTTTATACAAAATACGAGGTGCTAAAAACACAGAGGAGAATGCAACAGTCAGGTCTATTGTCCATCCTTAGTCTGAACGAGCATTGGGAGTTGGCTCAAGAAGGACGTGGAGCCTCTAGGGTATCCGGAAAGTGGGATGGGGCCAGGGGAGGTGTGTGTAATCAAAGAAGATTAAAGGGTAGGTGAGATCTGAACTTGGTCTGATGGCACCACCTAGGGACAAAGAAGAGGAGTCAGGAAGGAAGGTGGGGAGGAAAGGTCGGAGAATTCAGAGGAGAGCCAGAGAACACATACTGTGGAATCAGAAAACCCGGGTGTGAATCCCAGCTCAGTAGCTTTCATTGCTTAAGAGCTGTCTGTCTACCTGAGGATGAGTCACTTAACTTTTCTGAGCCTCATTTCATTCATCTATAAAATGGGTATTATTGTGAGAATTAGAAGAAAACGTTTAAAAATGCTTTGTAGACTGCCAAATGCTTTACAAATTTTGATTGTAAGAATTATCAATGGGCCTAGGGAAGTGATCATTTCAGGAAGAAACTTTTTTATTTTTGGTGACTGTCACAAATTCTTTACCTGAAATATTAATAGCTGGAATTTTAGAATCACTGTCATTTCTGTTCAACTATATCCTGGTAACCAATAAAGTAGCAGATGCAGATGACAATTTAAAGCCCTTACAGTTCTAAAGTACTAAATAAAGACTAAATCATGTTCAAATGGTACTGCTAAGTATTCTTCATTTTATACAAAACTTGATAAATTGGATGATGTGTGGATTGCACATGATTCTGCCAATTATGAAACTTTTCTGTGTATTTCTAGTATTTTAAAGTAGTTATGATAAAATATTGAAAAGAAGTGAAAAGTTCTACCTGAAAAGCCAAATATTAACTTTCTGTGACCCATTATTTTATTTTGTCTGAAAAACTTTAAGACAGTGGTAGGTTAAAAATATGTCCTTTAGGCTGGGTATAGTGGCTCACACCTGTAATCCTAGCACTTTGGGAGGCTGAGGATTGTTTGAGGCCAGGAGTTGGAGACCATTCGGAGCAAAAGCGATACCCTGTCTCTATAAGAAATGGAACAATTAGCCTGGCTTGGTGGCGCACACTGTAGTCCTAGCTACTCAGGAGGCTAAGGTAGGAGAATCACTTGAGCCCAAGAGTTTGAAGTTGCAGTGAGCTATGATGACGCCACTGCACCCTAGCCTGGGTGACAGAGTGAGGCCCTGCCTCATTAAAAAAAAAAATCTCCTTTAAAGAGAGACTCAGTCATAAGCTAATTTTCAGGGAAGAGCAGCTTAATACTGCTTTCTCTCGGTTCCCTGAAACAAAGGTAAAAGCAGCGAATAGTCTGAAAGAGATCTTCTAGTTCAAGCCAAAAGGCAACCTTGGCTTGCATTAATATGGCTCCAATAAATGTGACAAGAGATGAAATTTCTATTTATGACTAGAGTTATAGAAATGTAACCCATTTACATAGCAATTTTCTTAAAGACTGAAAGAAAATAGATTATATATTTTTAATGACATATAATATAGACTATTATAATACTAGGTAGATTTTACCTTATAATTCCATTTGGGGTCTTAGATAATGAAAACTTATTTGTGTGCTTGAATACAAGGAATGCCATAATGCTACACACCCAGAGGTACCACTTGTCATACCCCGTTCAATGTTTTTCAAACTATGGTCCTTAAACACCTGCGTCAGAATCATCTTAGAGTGCTTGTGAAAAGCAAGTCACAGACATGATGTATCAGAATCTCTGGGATGGAAAAATGCAGTGTTAGAACTGTGTTTAAGAACTACGTTTAGAACTAAGTTTAAGAACTGTGGCCCTAGAGTATTAAATTTCGGACCAATGAGTTCTGACTTATCCATTAATAACCAACAATGGACTTTCAAATATTTCCTGGAAATTCAAATATTTCAATTAAGGAAAAGAAAAGGAAGATAAAAGAGAATTACATAATATGACTATACTGCATCTGGAAGTAGATCATCACATTCAAAGTCCCCACCATTTATTTTTATTCATTACTCCTAGTGACTTCATTATGTTAAGGGAAATAAAGGACGTGGTTGAGAAACTTACCTCAAACACAATGATAAAAGCCAGTCGAGCTGCTAGGACGTGCCAGAACTGCAGCGTGTAGCCATAGGGCACCAGTGAATGCGGAGAGTCCCTGTAGTCCCGGTATCTGTGAAGACACAGGAGAATGTTGCATTGCAAACTCTGAGTTTTCTAATTCTCAAGTCTCTTCCATTCCCACCATGTAGTCCTCATTCAATGGGAGAGAAGTCTGAAAAGTTTCTCTTTACTAGATATCTGGCATTTTGTTTGTCTAGCATTTTCTTCTTCTGATAAAAGAATATCTCTTCTCCTCTGGGGAATCATCCATGTGGGTTGGATAGGGCTTGCCCCCTCCCTGACCCCAACTCAAAAGTTGAGCCAGACCTGAGCAGTGAAACTCATCACCAGGACTTCTGCTAGAACTGTCACTTAGCAACCATCACTAAGCCCACAGAAGGTTAAAAACCTGCAACAGCCGGTGGCCATCGCAAACTCTATGGAGAGAGAGTGAGGCCGCCTGAGAGGGAAGTCAATGGAGTAAAGCAGAGAGTCACCATCCTCTTGGCATCTCGTCATTACTAAAGTTCATATCACCCCTTAACTCTCCCAGTTACCTAAACCCATAAATTTCTTTTTGGTTGAGTCAGTTTATACTGGATTTCTACCACTTGCCACAAAAGCCCTTCCTAATGTGCTCTCCAGACATCACTTTTGAGTCAGCATCCAATTGCACAAATGTTCATTGGCCACTTATTGATTGGGGCCAGGCACTATCCTAGGAACCTTAGTCCCTGTCACCTCATTTTATCCTCACAGGTACCATTACTATTATCACAGGTGGGAAAACTGAAAAATGATTTGTTCAATATCAGACAGTTTTCACGTATTTGAACCCAGTGTTCTTTTCACTAGCTCCAAAAATGTAGAAATCTAGAAATACTGGTTATTCCAATAGTTCTGCTGTGAAGACATAGCAAATTCCCTTGTCTAAATAAAAGTTATGACTATTCAGGTTCTCATATAAGACAGTGCTATCCTCAAGGTCAGCACTGATTTGCATAGGAGGATACAGGCTAATTTCCTATGCAGAGTATCTTTGAAATGTATCAAGGACTACAAATATATGAGCTGTCACCATTTTCCTCATCATCACAATCATCATCAAAATTATAATTAGTGTGTATGGGTATGTAGTAATAATGTATCACGACTATTTTGTCATTAAAGTAATATTTATGATGAGTACCTGGTGCTGAAATTAAGAATGAAACTGTTAGTGCCTTAAAACTGCTGGTTCTCTCTATGGTGATGAGGATTAGGTAATTGTCTAAAACACTGTTCTTTCCAATATATGGTTATCTGTTCTTGTCATAGGTCCAATACCTATTCATGGAATTTTAGGAAGAATAATTTTATTCAGGGCTAGAAGTGTACATGGACTACTCTAACCTCCATTTACTTTTTGCAGAGTACAGCTAGTTAAGAACCAGGAATTGTGTTTTCCACAATTAAAATAACAAACATAATTCCTATTTTCATCTTTAACTCTATTTCAGATATAGTCCAAGTAAATATTCTACAGGGACAATAGCAGTATGCTTTTTTATTGTATGTAGTGTTGGTTATCAGACAAAGGTATATTTATAAAAGGAGGGACCTGAAATGGTTTCAAGAGTCATCTTCACTGACTCCTTAAACTTTTTACACAACAGTGTTCACTAACACTGGGAATTCTTTCTGCAGGTCAGTTTTCCCTGTCAATAACATTAGGGTCTCTCTGTCTCACCCTGTTGGAAACTTTTACACGCTTGCTCTGCTCTACTCTGAGTTTGCAGATGACTCTTGCAATCGGAGCTTCCAGTTCTTGCTCTAGCCTGTCCTCGATCCCACCGGCCTTTGCCATCAGGCGGAGGCTTGGGAGAGGGCCATGCACAGATGTCATTTGTGCCCTGCTTCTCTGCTTTTGATGTGGTGCTATTTATTTGCAAAACAACTGTGGCTGCATGTTCTTTGGCACTTGTACAAAGAAAACACTTCGGTCTGCTGCTGTAGAGACAGCCATGAAGCTAAGTTTCAAAGCTATTAAAGTCAAAGTTTTACTGCTCTAATCTTTTAGTCCAGGACCTTCAAAGACATTAAGTAGTCTGTCCGGTGGCATTAATGTTTGGAGGAAATTTTTTTAAGTGACTTAAGAGTTGTTTTTTGAAAGTGATACTTTTAATTTCTTGGCTTCAATTTTACATGTGGGAGGGCAGAGTGTTTCCCTTTTGGCTTAAGTTAGTGCATCCCCTAAAGCAGCTTCTATTTCTCAAGGAATGGAGAAATGGATGACTGGCCTACAAGGATTATGTTCCTAGCACCAGGTGTAGTACAACATATAATTTATTCTGATTTTTAAACTGTGAAAATAAAAGCATATGGACATTTGAAAGAATGATAGGTGAACCTCACATATCCCCGCCTTCAAGATAAGACAGAACATAATCAATGGTTTAGAAAGTAATGCCTTGGTTTATTCCCAGCCATCCCAAGAGATAATCCCTATTCTAATTTCTGTGACAACCACCCTCTTGCTTTTCTCTATAGTATTACCACCTAAGCAGGTTTTCCTAAATAAAATAGCATTAAGTTTTTCTGCTTTGATCTCTGTGTAAATGGAATCATATTGTATGTGTTTTTCTGTGACTACATCTTTAATTATTATCCGATATATTTTTGGGTTCTCAATTCTATTGCATTTTCTGTTTATCCATTCCTGTGACACTACCACACTGATTAATTACTATAATTTTATACTATGTCTTCAAATAAGGTAAATCTCTGACATCTATTGCATTCCCTATCCTGAATTTCGTTTTTGTCATTAACATACATGTATATGTGTATATACATTTGTGTGAATATTATACCAGCTTTATTTGTTTTTGAATTTTATAGAAAGGATATTTTACTGTATGTATTTTTCTAGGAACTGGTTTTATTCACTATCATGTTACTCAGATTCATTCATACTGTTGGATGTAGCTCAATTATTTTCATTGCTGCATAATAGACTGTAGTGTGACTATTTTAGAGTTGTTTTATGTAGCATATATTTAGATTTACTCACGGGCTGGTCATTTCTGTATTTTTTTTGACCCTCCCTAACCATAGAAGGCCCTGAAAAACAAAGCTCCAACCCACTTAGTTCAGCAAATTGCCTTTGGGTAAAGTTGGTTGCAAGGCTCTGTGTACCACTCTAAGTTCTGCCTTCATTTAGTTTTGGCTTTAGAATATCAAATTTTTTTCCCAGATCATTGATGCATTTGAGGTGTTCTTAAAATTTTCTCTACATGTTTAGATATTTTAAGCCTGAGAGCTGATCTTGGTGCCTCACCTGCTATATGAGTAAAAATAAAAGTCCCATGTTTCTATTTTTCATGATGGTGTGTGTGTGTGTACCACAATTTAAAAGCTTTGAATAAGCCCGAAAATGTTATTTTATCTTATTTTTAATTGAAATTTTAAAAATATTTTCTTTAGGGAAGTTTTAATAAAAAGGCTACACAAAATCATCATCATTCAAATTAATCATGACAGTATCAACAATTGCATTCATATTCATAATCTATGGAATGTACTTTTATGCCACTATGTGAAAACAGGCAGGAAGAATTATGAGTCAGGAAGGAAAAGAGGAGAAAAGCTCTGTATTTTATCTTATTTTCTAATGATTACAAGGTTTTTACTTTTAAATAATAACTGGGATTTTATTTTGAATCATTTTGTACTTGGAATCTGATATGCCTCTAACAATGTTTGCTAAATAATTTCATGTGTGAAATGGTCTGGACAAGCAAGTGGAAAATCTCCTGAAGAAAGCATCCATTGTCGTTGTTTGATTGCTTACTCTTCCAACAGGGAGCAGTACTGGGTTATAGTCCAGCCACTCTTTCTCCTCATTTTACTTGTTCTTCTATAGGCCATCTGATGAGATCTGACAGTCAGTGGCACACTGGGAACTTGGTATGAGTGTTTCAAGGGGGTGGAGAGTGTGCTGTCCCTGCATAGAAACAGGGACCACCTGGCTTCTCACATCTCTCTTGTCCTCTTGGAACTGCCCATGCCCAGGGTCAGTGGGGTCTATGCCTCTCTTCCCCACACAGTGAGCACACAGAGTCACTTGTTCTAGCAGGCAGGCCAAGCCAGTTTCTGCTCTCTAGGATGTGGTTTCTCACACTGGGACTAAGTGGGTAAATATGGGCTACTATTGGTCCAAACAGCTAGTTTCTGTGCCTGTGCCCATTTCTTTGAAAAAACATTTACAGGCAAAGGAAAGAAAATGGCCAAAGAAAATAGATTATTTTCCAGTAAGTAGTTAGGAGGTTAATTTACAAATGAATGATCATCTGATTTTCCTTCATGGAAAGCTAAAAATCACTATCCATAGGCATTATTTATCAATGTCAGAAAGAACTATGTTGGAGCCTCACTATTATGACTCTGTCCAGAGTCCCTTCCAGGCCAGTGTGGCATGTGGGGAGTTTA
The DNA here is from genome assembly GCF_020740605.2 of Lemur catta. Classification (NCBI taxonomy): domain Eukaryota; kingdom Metazoa; phylum Chordata; class Mammalia; order Primates; family Lemuridae; genus Lemur; species Lemur catta. The sequence goes on from NC_059133.1 coordinate 19,272,647, forward strand.
TACCTATGTTCTTGTGTCACCTGTACTAATGAAGCTACTTGGAAGAACACAGCGATGAAAGGTGGGAGCCTTGAATTCTACCACTAGCCTTGCTGTTTCTCTTCAGACAAATCAATTGCCATCTCTGGTCCTCAGCTTTCCCTTCTGTAAAATGAGGGGTTGAAGTGGATGGTTACAAAGCTCCCTATGTCAAAGGGTCTAGGACTCCATGGCTGTCCTTTGTCATGCTTTTATTACAGGGAGAGCATAAAATGTCCTCCTGGGAAATCTACAAAATTATTATAACATCAGAGTATTAAGATAAAAGGTATTAATACCATTTGAACTTGAATTCAACAGCTGTAACAAGTAATCTCATCGAGATTGGTGAATGGTTATATCATCTGTCAGATGGGATAATACTGCCTACCTTAGAACGTGGATGTGACTATTAAATGAAGTAACAGTTCTTGGCACATAGTAGGTGCTCAATAAATTCCCCTTCATGTGTTATTGTGTGGATACACATCAAGAGGCACAGTTTAATTAGTTTCCTCTTTTAGAGAGAGAAAAAGAGAGAGAGAGAGGGAGAGAGAGAACAGAATGTGTGGCAGAGGCAACTATGGTGGAACCTTAATAGGTTGGGTCTCTTTGCACATATACCTGAGTTGTTCAGCCTTTGAACTGTGATGCTATACAACACGGGCAAGAGAGAGAAGCAGAACAAAAACAAGTGCCCTCAACAGCTGCAGCTCAAACTACCTAGAGATTGTTTGTCCCTGAGTCCCTGGACCAGGTGTATATCCCTTGGCTACTATAATTTTAGTTTTTCCTTTTAAACCAGCAGTTCTCAACTTTGACTGCACCTGAGGTTCTTGAACCATACTGATATCTGAGTTCCACTCCCCCAGATTCTGTTTTAATTGGTTTGGGTCTCGGCCTGAGCCAGAGAAGCTTTTCAAATTCCCCAGGTACTTTAATGCATTGTTAAGGTTGACAAGCACCGCTTTAAACTCACTCAGCCAGCAGGGGCCATTGGAGCAAGGCCCCCCCACCATGGAGCCAGCCCAGCGCAGGCAGAGCCAGGCCAAGAGTGCCACGCTCACCTGCAGTACTTGAGAGGAGTGCCCGAGAACTCACTGCCATCAGACTCGGGCTCAGATCGGTTCTCAAAGTCAGAAATCCGAAACACGGACAAGCTGGCATTCACATAGCCAACCATGCATCTACACGAGAAAACAAATTCTATAGTTAGAATACTGATCACCTTCTCTGCAGCCAGTCCACTAAAGGCTCTGTTTCCTAGAAGTCCCTGCGGTCCTCAATGCCTTTAGCTGGCCCTGCTTTGTCACAGGCAGCCCTGGGCATGTTCAATCAGGAACAAGTTATTTCTTTTGTTCCAGTCCTTTTTGAGCAGAATTGTCATACTGAATGTCTCTACCCCAATTACTGCTTCAGTGAAATAGCTTAAAGACAGCATTGCGTGATGAGCATGAATTGCATGTAAGTCACAGCTTCTTTCATTGATGACACACACATAGTGGTATTTTATATATATTTTTTCTCAAAATGCCCCAAATATGACTGGTGTAAACACGATCCCCTCCCTAACTCATATGCCACACTGCGGTCATGCTCGACTATATTCCCTGAGTGCACCATATGCTTTCATGCCTCTGCTCCAGTTGTCTTTTCCGTTGGAATTCTCTACCTCTTCTCTTACGAGTGGAAATAGTACTTATCCTTCAGTGGCCAACTGAAATGCCACCCCTTCTGGGAAGACATTCTAATCCCCCAGTCAGCATGACTCCCTCCTTTCCTTCTCTCTGTAGTGCCACTACTTAGTTCACAGTTACCATAGAGCTTGTACTAGTGTTGGCAGCACACATGTATGTCTTCTCCTTTGGGCTGAAGTTTTTGGAGAGCAAAGCAGGTGTCTTAGGTATTTTTGTAGCCTAGGACCTAGGAGATTGAATTCAATTGATTTGATTGGAGGGAAACTAAAGTACCAGGAATTCTATCGATCATCCTAGATTGAATGGGTAGATAAAATCAATGACTCTATCAATCATTCTATTAACAATTCCATTCAAGAAATAGTAGTTTTCATAAGTATGATAAAAAGTATCACTCTCAGAAACATCTTTTATACATTGTCTTTAAACAGTTTTACATGCTGAACACTGTGGTAAACATGCACATTTACTGAAATAGCAATGTAAATTTTGCATGAAATTATCACTCTTAGATACATCTTTTATAAATTTTTCTTTAAATAGTGTTTTACATGCAGAACATTATCTTGAGAATGAACCAGGAATAAAACTATCGCGTGGACTTCCCAGGGATAATAAGCTTCTTAAGCACATGTCCTGCATTCTGTACTGGGAGGAAGAGCAGTTCTAAAAGCTTAGGCTTTGGGGGTAAAACCTTAGCTTTGCTGCTTTCTAGCCACACAATCTTGGTAACTTATATAACTTTTTAAAGTGACAAAAGTGCCCACCTCAGAGGGTGATTGTGGGGATTACATGAAATGATGCATGCACAGCATGTGGTACAGTGCCTAGTCTATAGTAGGATAAATGTGAGTAGCAATTATTCATTCTATTTATTTCTTGCATCTAGCAGGATGTCAATACATAACTATTGATTGAATGAATAAATCATGATCTTCACATTCTCTTCATTAACATGTCTGGAGTGATTATCCCAACCTGTTATTAATAGACGCTAACCCAAAAGGATGACACGTAGTTCTGAGAGCACGTGGGTTCTGTGTGTTGTCTCACTCAAGAAAAACCACTGGCTTTATCACGGCATTAAAGAAAAATGAATCAAGCTGAAGAACCCATTTGTCAGTCACTCATGGGTGAAACAAATGGTCCGTGGGTGTGTAACACGCCTTAATCTCCTGGCAGCAGGCTCCCCTGCCACTCCCTGATGGGGTAATTCGGAGTCATGTCTCCCTCATCTGTGAAATGTCTAGAGCTTGACATGAAAACAGACGAGAGCCTTGATGACTATTAGCTGTCACAAAGAGGGGGCAAGTTTTAGCACTTTTTCAGGAGCTGAGCCAAGGGAAAGGCCTTCTAGAAACTGGTGAAGAACAGGCCCAGCATTGAAATGCAATATCTGCAATGGCTCCTGCACTCTTATCTCACAAAGCAGCCCTGAGGCTTTGAGATTACAGCTGCTGCCCTTTGGTTGCTCTGTTCAAAAACTCTATTGAGAAAATCTAAATTCAAATAAAACACCTGTCTCATGGACAACACCTTCTACCCAAAAGCAAAGAGGGTGAAACCTATTTGAACCTATTATTAAGCATATTCACGTAATGGCAGTCATAAATCCAAGTTCCAATGTGTCTTTCATGGGTGGTTACTCCTTCCCTGTGCAAAGCATTAAATGTAGACCTAGTATGTAAATACGTAGTTACCAGCTGTGGAAGTGTTCTTTCCATATCATTTCCATAACCAGGAAGAAGAGGGACTGCTAATTCCAAACTGTCTAGGCATTTTACTAGTTCTTTTCACCGTGATAGAATCTAAGCTATTGCCAACATCAAATAGCTGGGGCTGTCATCAATTTGGGGAAGTGAGATTTCCCACACTCTGCTGTATAAAGTTCAGCCAGTGGCTTCCACATGTTAACTCACTGACCTACTGTTAGAGCAGGAAGGTCACAGACAGAGGCAGATCCATGTCTATCACTCAGCTGACTGGCAGGAGCTCTACCTACCCTCACCGTGACCTACCCCCACAGAACAGTGAGACAGAGGGAAGATGAGGCTACACTGATGATTGGGGAGAAGTGAGAGGGACCAAGAGAAAAAAGCACTAGAAAAAAGAAGGATTTCTGTGAATACTAAGCTATAAAGTCCATTTTCTTAAAGGGCTGGTGGATGGCCTCTGAAGGCATTTCCAAGAAAACAAATTCAGAAAATGTCTTTTGTAAGGTAGTGTTTGGATTAGGATGCCTATCTCTTTCAAGTAACTTCTGAGAAGACCACATTCATTTAAATGTGAGAATTGACACATTGTTTATTGTTTTCCATCCTTTAATACATGAGAAAAGGATGAACCAACAATCACTGTACTACCCCAAAGCCTAGAACTTTCTAAAATTTGACAATATGCTGCTACTCTATGAGTGAAATCATTTCTATATTATTTCTAAATTGGAAAAAGAAAAAAAAAATCTGAAAAGTAATAGAGTGGCCAGTGGGGCAGAAAATAAAATTCATGAAGAAACATACGCAAATGTAACTATTTGAAGATGTGAAAAAAGACCAGTGGATTAGAAGACAAAGGCAGTTATATAAACTGAAAGTGGCAGAAGGTTCTTAATTCAAAGGGAAAGGTTAAAAAAAAAAAAAAACAGGAAAGGAAAATCCCTGGAGAGCTTAATAAAACTGATTCAAGGAAGCTGTAAGACATATTTTAATCACCATGAACATTGTCTTAAATCTAATAGGTTGTTAAAATTCTAAAGCTTTGATTTGCCATCAACTGTGCATAAATGTTCCCATTTTAGTTTTTGGTTCACCCAAAAAATAAGACAGGTTTCATCATGTTTGAAGTTAGGAAGGAATTAAAATGACCATTGGGACTTAAACCCCCGGGGATTACTGTTAGAGGGGCTGGGCCCCGGCGGGACAGGACTCAGTGTACCTGTGAGTCTAGGCTCTATCCTTGTCTGGGCTCCCCCCGTTCTCTGCCTTGTGACTGGGCACCGACCCTCTCTTAATCCTTTCCTGCTCCTCAAAGTAAGGATAATAATGTATGTCCCACTCCCAGGGTTGTTTTGAGAACCAAATGCAAAATACATGTGAAAGTGGTTTGAGTGAAGGTAAGTTGTTTTTAGGCTAAACTGAGCACAGTCGCAATTAGAAAGAAATGCCTGGGTAGTATAACATCAGTCTTTGAATCTCTTTTAAAATGGGATGATATGGTCACTTAACGTTGCTAAATAATTACTGTGTCATGGCCACATGGTTACTGTAGTGAAGAACTTTATAGAAGCCTTTTGGATAGCTGGATTGTAAATCTTTATCACATTCCTCAATCATCCAGGCCTTAGCCCATTTATGAAGGATTAATAACGAAATTGGACCCAGTCCAGGTTTGCATGAATTCAGTTGATTTGTTCTGGCAGCACCTTACTCCTTGGAATTGATCAAATTATTATACAATAGCTGTAGGGGACCAATTAATTTGGCCCAGGCCAGTGACCCAGGAGGCAGCAGCCCAAGTAGGATGATTTCTGGGACATTAAGAAGATGCTATGATCCCAAAACACACCCTACTCTGACCTACAGACCTCTAAATGCCACAATTAGAATTTGATTTTGGCTTTAGCCAAACAGGGATTTTTAAAATATGTTAAGACTTCTTGCCTTTTTCCCAAGGTACAGAAATGAAAGCTAGGGGACATGTTATAATTTTGAGGAGGCTTTATCTGACCAGATATATAGTGCCCTGGCCTCAGGAACCACTGAGGCAGTGCCATAGAACTGAGCCCTCCAGAGGGTTGACTCTACCCAATTTGCCTGGGCTAATATAGACACTGGTCAGGTCAATGGCCAGGAAAAAAATCATTCACTTACTTATTCCACTGCTGCTCTCACACTGGACTCCATCTAAAACCCGTCTGACTTGCACAAGCCCTGCCTCCAAGCCTTCAGTAGATTAGGATGTGTTTTCTTTGGTGGGTAATGTTATTGTGTCATAATTCCATCTTCCCTACCATGGGCCCCTCATCTTGGGCTTGTGTTCCATATTCCCCAGTGCAAAGGATTCTGTCTGAGTGTTCAATACCACACGATGGCTAGGAAATAGAGATTTCATAATGGCTTTGCAGCACACTTACTTTTGCCCAGCTTCTCCTTGGCCTGCACAAGGTCCATACTTGTATGCATACACCAAGCGAGGGATAAAGTCAGATGTTATCGCGATGACAAATGCATTTGTAATAACAGAGAGAATTCCAATGCCTTCAAGAATTCCATACCAAATTCCTATTCAAATAGAAGTATTTTATTAGTTCCACACACAACAGCAGAGGTAATAAGTATGAACACAATGGAGGTAACTCATTTTCAACAGTCCTTTCGGTGGGTTTTTTCCTTCCTCTTTCCATATACTGACACTTGCAACCAGGAGTGAGAATTTGTGCTTGCAAACACCTTGGCATTGAAGGCGTTTCTGTGGAAGTGCCAATGTGCTCATGACTTAATAGTCAGGATCAGACATAAGGCAGAAAATTCTGGTCAATGATAAGGCACCAAAGCGCCATCTAAGATCAGCACACACAATGTCAAGCCACCACCAGACTGGGAGATCCTCAAAGGTATGAACAGGGTCCCTCCTGTTCATCTTTGTGGGCCCAGCCCCTGACACACTGACCCTGGGTAGGTGCTCGCTGAATGTGTGTCTGTTTCATATGGAGGTTAAAAGACCACAGTAAGCAAGAACACCCACATTCAATTGTCTTCCACACACATTGGCCGAGTGCCTGCCTGCTCTGCTCTAAGCACTGGATACAGAAATGAATAAAAGTCTCTGATCTCAGCTGCCTCCCAAGAAGGCTGCATTTGACTCAATGCAGCATCTCTAGACAAAGAACAAGCTCATCTCTGCCGTTAGAAAAACTAGATAATGCTTCATGTAAATCAGGCAAACATTTAGGAAAGAGCAAAACAAAGTTGAGCGAGTGGAAGATCTATTTTAAAAAGGAAGTGATAATAAATCAAAATTTTAGATTCCAAAGTCTTAAGATAGAAATAACCAAATTGAGAATCTATTTAAGCACAAATTCTCTAGCACTGGAAATTATAAACTTCCAAACAGGCAACTTTGCTTCTTGTCTAATATTATTTAAAACTAATATAATTATTTTTTACAAAAATCAGGTGAATCATTTTACATGGAAACTATAAGTAAAAATCTAAAGTTGGCGGCTTTTCTTGTTTTATCCATCAGATGTTTAATATCTTTTGAAAAACATACCCCAATGCAACTTACCAATGTCTTTAGCCCTTGAAGCTAAAGGTCTCCTCCACTGTGTGACAAATTTGTAAGCATCAAGTCGAATTTCGATTATGTTGTTCAGTAAGGCCAGAAGTGGTGCTAAGGGAAAAGCTGCCACAAAGATAGTTGTGAATCCAAACTGAAGAACTAGAGAAGAAAAAAAGAAAAAAGAACAGAGAGTATTGGTTTTCTACTACTATTCTCAAAGGGATCAAGATCTGAATATGTCATTGTCTTAAGCTCTATTTTTTCCAATACAGAAGCACAGGGGACGTCTCTTCCAGAAAGATGGCCAGGAGACTGGAAGGCAAATGCTAAATATGTATTAATCACTGTTTGGTTGCTGTTACTTTCTAATAAGGTGTAAAAAGTATGCAGTCATATATTGAGCCAATCTTTGTAAGGATTCTTAAATCTTATCAGGGAATTTCCAGTGGTCTGTTGGTATGCTACAGAACAGCACTCTCCAAACTAATCTCTCAATCTTATCCTTAAACCTCTTCCTCCTTTCTCGTTCTTGCTTCCTTTAGAGTCATCCTGTGTAAAAACCAGGTCTCAGCTAGCTCAGCCTTCAGAACCATTAGCCACCAACTCCTGACAACTACCCTCCACAAATGTTTCTGCTTTCTCCCTCCTGTCCACTGTCTCTGCTCGAGTTCAGACTCTGTCTAACTGGCTTCTCTGCCTCCCAACTTTTACCTCCCTCCCCCATCACACGGCTGTCAGTTTGCCTAAAATGTTGGTTCAAGCCCATCACTCGTTATTTCCCTACACAAAACATTTCAGTAGGTTCTCACTGGCTACAGAATAAATCCCAAACTTTTCACCATGCCGTTTAAGGGTCTCAATGATTTCACTCCAAGCAAACTTCCAAGCCTCATGTCCAACTAGACCCCACACTCCTGCAGGGTTTCCCAAACAAAACTCTAGTCTGGTCACGTTTGACTTCTGGTTTTATGGGAACACATCGTATGAGTACTTGTGGTTTCCATTAGTCCTCTGATGAAATTTTATTCTTCCTTCAAGGGTAAGCTCAAATGTACCTGACTGTGGAACTTTCTGTAATTGCAATGAACTATTGCCTCCTCTTGTAGCTCCTATAACTCTGCTCACCACCATACAATTTACTTTGTCTTGATTTTGTGGTTCTTTGCCCATCTTTTCCCCCTCTTGCACTGGGCTTCATGAAGGTAGGAATGGCAACTTCTTTATGTTTCTATTTCTGATATACCCACTACAGGGGTTTTGTGTATGGACAGGACTTATTAGTCCTGTCAGTCACCTACAGATAAATGCTGGTGACTGACATAATTACAATGAATAAAGGCCAGGAAAGTAAAGAAAACCCATCAGGTAGAAATGAAACTGTGAGAGATGACTCTTACAATCACTAAGAGTACTGGACGGTATACACAGAAAGATGTAAGACACACTAAAGAATAGTTCTTTAAGGTTGTGCTTATAATGAAAATAACACAAGTTTAAAAGGAAAATATGTTTAGTTCATTCATAGTTTTCGTTTATCTGACACAAAACAAACTTAATTATCTAGTTAAATATTAATTTAACTACATTCCAACCAAACCATTGCTTTCACGTAGCAGAGATGTGACCTGCATGTAAAGTGATTCACTGTGTTGTCCATTAGCTGCTGCTTTCTCGGTGGGCTCCAGTGGGGGAAGAGACTTATTGTAGGACAGAGGTAGATAAATTTTAAAAAATCATTTGAAAAAACTTTTAAACATTGAAAGGCACAGAGAATTATGTAACAATCTTCCATATACCCATGAAAGAGTTAGTATTAACTCTTGGTAACATGCCTGCTTCAAATCTTTTCAGAAATAAAATAAATAAAATGCTATGTAGAAAAAGCTAAAGTCCCTTTTATTTCTGCTTTCGAGTAATCTCCTCTTCCTTCACAGAGGGAACAGCTGACATGACTTTTGCACGCACCCTTGCAGTGTATTTATTTATATTTTTATATGCATATACATAAATATTCCAACCAATATGTCAGTAAGATGTTTATAGAAATTAGAAATCTGATTCTAAAACTCACATGGGACCAATGTTGAAGAAGAACAAAGGTAAAACTTCTGTTCATTTAAAGATACCATTAAGAGCTTGAGAATCATGTCACTGACTGGGAAAGAATATTTTATTTGCAACATATCTATCTGACAAAAGACTCATATCCAGAATATATAAATGAGAAACAAACCACTAAGAAAAAAGACAAATAGCCCAATAAAACATGGACTTGAATATAAATTCACAAAAGAGGATATTCAAATGACTCTAAGCACATGAAAGGTGCTTAGTTAGCATCATTAATTATCATAAAATTTCAAATTAAAATCATGATAAGATACTGCTACATATCAACCACAATCCTAAAATTTAAAAAGACTGATACAAGTTTTAGTAAGTATATAAAATAACTGGAGCTCTTATATTGCTAGTCAGAGTGTAAATTGACACAATCCTGCTTTGAAGACTGTTTTCAAATATCTGCTGAATATCAACAAATGCTTATCTTATGGCCCAGTAAGTCCACCCCTATGTAAATTCCCAACAGAAATATGTACCTATGTTAATCAAAACACAGGCACAAAAATGTGCGTAGCAGTATTATTTGTAAGATCCTAAACCTGAAAACAACCTGTGTCTACTACCAGTAGAAAGGATAGATAAATAGTGGTACAGTCCTATTTTCAGGAGCCTAGCAGATCTGTAAACTCACAAAATAGTCCTTCTATTGGCACACTGATGCCTATACTTCCACAAATAAATTTGCCTTTTTTGATTCAAACTTGACAAAGGCTTTGACTTTTAATAAAATGCATTTATTGAGCACATTAATACCTAGAGTGCTCAGGAATACATTTCATGACATGGCAGAGGGTTGAGGGATTGGTAGTGATGGGGTCTATGATGGGGGTAGGGGAGAAAGTTGGGGCATATCTGGCAGTGAAAATGCAAAAAAACCCCACATGACTAAAAGGAAAGATGGAGGTGAGTGTCAAAAACAAACTCTGCCAGTGTCATAATTTTGCTTCAGGTTTACATCCTAGGAATACTATACAGCAATGAAAATAAAGTTCTACTATCTATAGCAACATGGAAGAATGTTGTAAACCCAACATTGAATGAAAGAAGCCAGTTACAAAATAGTATGTACTCTATAATTTCATTTACATGGAGATGAAAAAAAAAGTAAAATTAATATAGGGTATTAGAAATCAGGAAAATGGTTAGGGAGTGTGTTACAAATGGGAGAGAGGCCAAAGGAGTTTGATACTGATAATATTGTATTTCTTGATCTAGCTCGCAGGATGGTAAATATTTCAGGCTTTGTAGGCCATCAGTCTGTCACAACTACTCAGCTCTACTGTTACAATGTAAAAGCAGCTATAGATAATATGTATATAAATGGGCATTGCTGTGTTCCAATAAAACTTTATTTACAAAAACAGGCAGTGGAATGGATTTGACCTGTGGGCAGTAGTTTGCCAAACCCTCATTTACATAGATTTGGTTATATTTGTGTGTAAATTTATGAAAATTCATCGATCAGTACACTTATGATTTATACTCTTTTCTCACTATATATTATACTTCAGTGAATATATTTTAAAAAATATAACAAAGAAGGGAAATCATTAAGAAAGTAACAAAAACAACAAGAACAGATGTGAGCAGTTAGGATTCACTAGTCTGCCTGTGATGTTTCTGAGATTTGTTTCATGCTGCAGAGATACTTTAGTATTTGGGGCACTACCAATTGTATCCATGTAAAAGGTTTTTGTCAAGTACTCAATATACATACCATTATTGTTCACTTCCTTCTTTACAGCAGAAGAGTCCTTTAAGGGACCTCAAAGTGGTTAGTTTTCCTAATGAATTATCTTTAGTAAGTTTATTTTTAATGCCCAAATTGATTTCTTCTCCAAGTTATATCATTCTGCCGTTCTATAATTGAAACTCTAAAGATATCAGTAGATACTTAGAACACAAGCAATCTAAGAAACAATAAGCATCAATTCTACTACTCCTTTAATTTTCAGATTTGCCCCAAAAGAACTGCTTCCTTCAGAAGTTATGTATCTTGCTCATCCCACCCCCACTTCTACCTCTGTGTTATAGAACTTAAACATAAATTTAAAAAATATATACACACACACACACATACAAACTCTCAATATTTCTGCTAAGGGATTTTATTAGCTCCCTCCCCAGGAGATAAGCAGAATAAGAGAATAATAATAATAGTGACATAGCTAACATGTACCAAGTACACACTGTGTGCTGTGTATTGTTCCAAGCCCATCTCATGCATTAATCATTTAATCCACACAAAGACTCTATGATGTGGTTACTCTTACTATTATTTCCACTTTAAAGATGAGAAAACTGAGATGAAAAAAGATTAAATAATTGCCCAAGGTTTTGCAGTTAACAAATGATAGGTTTGGGATTTGAACCCAGGTAATCTGTTTCCAAAGCCCATGGTCTTAGAAACATGCTAAGAGAAATAGCTTTGGTTTGATGCTAGAGACATCTGATTCCTTAAATGACAGTGTAGCATAGCTTAAGCAGGATGCTGCTTCCCCTGTGTTTAGCTCAGAAATCCCTACACACTGATGGCCTTGGTGCTAATGAGTGTATGCTTAGCTGAATGTAGCCAGAGACCTAAAATTTACATTTATAATTAATAGGATAAAGTAGAATATTTCCATACTCATTTCTAAGTATTCATCGAAGAGTCCGTAGGCATTCATCGGCTGGAGGTTATAGTCCTTTTCCCATTGTGGGAACCTTATTTTCCTTTCAGGCCCGTGTTCCTGTCGTACTTTCCTTCTAGTCCACCAATTCTGAATTAACCTGTGCAACAAGATCGATTTCTTACAAATAATGAAACTGTTCATGAGACTTACATAATAAGAGGGAGTTAGAATATAGAACCATAGCTTAGAAAAATTCAGGACAGGCTATCAAGAAAATAAAGCCTTGGGTTAGGAAGAAAATAACAATGGAGTCTATACTTCAAGCAGTTCTACTTGCAAGTAAACAGAATGATCGATTAATTTATTTGAATGATTCATGAAACTGTCTCATGTTTGGCGTTGCCTTTGAGGGTTAAATAGAGGACTGAGAATATCTATAAACTGAGCCCCCAGTACAAAGGCAACACCCAGACATCCGAGGAGAGGAAGATTTGGCTTAAGTGGCTTAATTTAAGACCCTTGAGCAATCTTACTGGATGGGTGCTGTCCTGCATAGATCTGACTTCAGGGGCTTAGAAGAACCCACAAAATGCTTCCTGTCTTGGCACATGGATGTCACAGTTCCACAACTGCACTTCTCTGCTTTAGGCTTGAGCTCAACAGGGGCTCTGATTCCCAGTAAAATGCACCTCACATTGGTGAGGTTAGCACATTAATCTTAGCAGTGTCCAGGTCTGCAGTTTATAATGTGGGAAAGCGTGAGGAAATGGGGGAGAGGGAGGTCTGTGTTCTGTAGGGGGCAAGGAAAAAGCTGAGGGTATTCAGGAATAGAAATGCCAAAACAAAAACATGTGACATAAAGGAAATAAAGGAATGAGAATCAAAGACAAACCCTGGCTACTTCACAGTTTTGCTCTATGTCCATAGCTCCCTTGATGTCTATGTCATTTTGATTATGGTTTATATTTTAAAGCTGAGAGGTTTTTTGTGTATGTTATGCTTTATTTAAAAAAAAAGATTTATAGGGGACATTAAATACCTGGAATAAGATTTCTAAAAATAAATCTAAGAATAGAAACTTACTGGCATGGTTTCTGACAGGGAGCTAAGAAAAGACTTTCTGAAGTGAACCACGTTTCAGCTAATTATTCTGGCTGAGTGGTCCTCCCTGAAACTTGGGGTTCTCTATGTCCCTACAGAGACACCGCGCTGACATGGAAACCGACAGGTGGAACTATAGCAGAAATAGAAGTGTTGATGATTTACATCCCCCTTAAAACTTAACTGACTGGAACTGAGCAAACACAGCAGAATTCAAGGTTATCCTCACAAAAGCGATGAGAGATTTTGTCCATTGTTGTCAACTTGTTAAGATACGCTGACTTAGAAATACTCCTGCTCTTTTTTTGAAACCCTGGACTTTTCTCCTTTCCATAATTTCTTTTTCCGTATAGTCTGAATTTAAGGTAGTTTTTAAAACATTACCATCCCTGATTTATCACAGGGATGGTGGAGTAGAGGTATAATTAATGTGTCATACACAGCTAGGGACTTGAATGCTGGAGCCCAGAGGGTCACAGGCATCATTTAAAGCAGGTTGTAAGCAAGTATCCTATATTTAGAGGCCTAAAGAGACTTCTTAAAGAATTCTTCACTTTTGTTCACGTGCATTGTACTAAATCTTCCAAAAGAGCCAATGGTTATTATTTTCATGGCTGCCTTTGAATGTCTAAATGTGAGCACTTAGTTCCAAGTACATATATATGTCTGCATTGCTTATCTTACTTGCCACACCTAGAAAAGCCAATAATGAGCAATGCTGCTTCTCCATTACTGATACCAGGGTACTTACGGGTAGCCAAGTTCCATGAAATTATTCCAGGTCTGCTTTAGCACCATTATAATACCCATTTGCATACAGAGATCAATAAGGCATCCACTAGGGTGGCACTGCAAGGTAAGCAAACACAGAAATTCCAGAATCAATGGAGAGGAAGAAAGGGTGTCTGGTTTCTAATCTACACAAAGTTGCCGAAGGCTGTTTAATGCAAATCCACAGGAAACAAGGAATGAGGGAGAATACAGACCTCTTCTAGTCTCCACCTGTTTATCAGCCTCAAGTAGGCACCTGGGTGTCCTGTAAATCTTCAACACACAGAGAAAAACAAGCCATCAGCATTCTGTAGGTCTGAGCTTTCACTGAGTATTATGTTCAGTTTAGCACATCCTCCAATGTGAGTTCCTGGTGCCCTAAGCATCAGGTCTAAGGGAATTAGAAAAGCCTCTAGAGCTGTCAGGATGACAGCTTCTGGAATTCTCCAGAGGACATTTCTCTTCTAGCCTTTCTGTCCAGCTGCTGACCGCAGAGGCCAGTGCTTGCTGCTTGCTGTGACTTTGAACATTTCCTGCTGAATATCAAGTGCTCTGGCCTGTGTAGGCAGCAGTTTTACTCCTGACTTTAAATGCATTGGATCTTTTTTGAATAATAGTAATGCTGTTTTTTAAAAAAAATTATTGAACTATTTGACTAGAGTTTTGTGCTACTGGAATAGATTGGAACTGAGGAGTGGCTGCTGCATCCATCTCAGCACAACCCTATACCCAGCCCTTCCCTGTTCCCCAGCTCCTCAGAAACACTTCCATATGCGATGGAATTCATGCAACATTACCGATAAACATGGAAGCTTTCCCACATCCTCATAACTGCTGGATTTAAGAGTTACGTGGCATCATCTGGAACCCTGTTTCTGCCCCCTTTCCTGTTGGGATGTCCTTCCCTCTTCTGTGAAGTCAGGGATCCAGGACATGCTGCAGGCCACCTCCCCCTTATGCCACCTGCTCTCAGGTATGAGATCCAGGGGCCCGATTCAGGTGCAGACAGAGGCCGGAGTTTTCAAGGCGTCACTCACCTGTGCTATTTTCCTCCGCTTACCTTAGTAATAAAAGCGGCACAGGCACTCTTGAGCGAAGACTATTTCCCTGGGACATGAGGTGGTTTGGAGGTTTGGGAAGAAAAGGGAGGAAGATGCTCTGCTCTTTTTACACTTTGTATAAATCACCCTAAAGTGGGGGCTTCTCTATCACCCCTGGTCAGTGACCTCTAAGTGTCCTGTCCTTGGCTTGGGGAGGTGCGAAGGGGTCAGGTTCTTACCTTCCGAGGAAGAACGCGATGTAAAATGTGGAGCTGTTCAGATTGACAAACTGAAAAAGAAACATTTTCAAGGTGAAGCTGTTCTCCCACTCGGACTCTGTGCGAGGCTGTTCTGTGGACAAAAGGGGAGCAGAGTTTGAGAGGCTGAATCTGACCCCCTCTCAACTCCCTCTGTCCCTCTCCCCACACGCAGGGCAGGACAGAGGCTGCTGCAGGAGACTCTGGTTTGGCATGTGATGGCGTGTGGTGGAACGGACCTTCCGTAGGATCCTCAAGCTCACAGATCAGCCCCAACAAGGATCTGATGAGAAGTGGCTACGGAGCTATCCCAGGGGACTGAACATCCAGAATGACGCCCAGAGATCCCGGAGCAGAGACAGCCAGGCTGAAGGGGCCTCCTTCCCAGCCCTGGTTCTCCTTTCCTTTTCCTCTTGGTTTCTGCCCCTGGGGTGGGGCCTGTGTGGAGTCAGATCCCCTCCCGGCTCCTAAGAATTCCTTGGTCTCGACTCCCTGTTCCAGTGCTAATGCCAGCCTGCTGTAAGAGGGAGTCAGGTCCCTCTCTCGGATGCTGACGGTATCTGATCCTGCGCCTTTATCCTTACCCACCATTTTCCATCCTCACTCACAAATTCCAAAGACACGAGCCATGTTCAGGGCTTTTACTGCACATCGCCATCTGTGTCTTACAATTTCCTGACCTCAGTCAGAGGCCAATTCTTGTCTCCTTATATTTTGACTTCCATAAAGCATTTGGACATTGTGATGTAAACCAAAACATGGATCTATTTGCCCTCAAGCTCAACCTTCCAACTGGAAATCTCATGCCAAATGCACTTATCCTTCCCTGGGAGCTGTACGGTCACCTCAAACAATGTCTGAGAAAATGTATTTAATGCAACAGCATTTTCTCTGTTTCTACGTTCCCCGAGCTTCTAATTGCTCAATTAACACTTCACCCCACTAATTCCTTTTCCATGAATTATAACTCAACGTGCTTTCTGGGAACATATCTGAGAAGGGAAGGGAGAGAATCTGATTTAGAATGATTTAAATGTCAGTTTCAGGACAAGGTGGTCCTGCTGTTGGGGGCAGAAAAGACAAAGGATTCTTAAAGGGTTTTATCCTCATTTCACTTCTGCTATCGACCCCGTGGTTACATGAAATGGCCTCCTGGGTTGCTGGCCAGCTGGGTTCCCAGGTGTCCCAAGCATGGATGGGCCAGGGCTGAATCTCTACTGGCATCTTTGCCAGTCTGCACCAAGATGCCCCTGAACCCAGTCTATCAACGGGCACTTACTTCATCCATGGACATAAACTTCTTTCTATCTTTTTGGGCCAGAAGTGGTGGCAATGGAAGATTTCAATGACATTAAAAGAGATAATGTAAAATGCCCAGCTCTGTATCTGGGACATAGAAATGTTCAATGAATATTATCTTTAATTATAGTGATTATTATAAATAAAAGCACTTTTGTGATATTTTTCCCCCCTCTGGACAAGCTATACATGGAATGCATTAAAGCAATTTATATGTAGGAACAAGTAATTTTCTCAAACTGCATAGAGCACAATGACTAATACCTTGTTAATAAAATTGGGACAAAATCTTTATCTTGAAAAATGTGGTAAATGTGTAACTTATTGCTGGCTACTGGATTATTCTGGTGCTTTATGGGGTCAGAGAAATATTCTTAGGGTGACTTGTCCAGATGAATGTTATTTCTACAAATATCAGTGATGGTTTGCCTGCCTATATTCCTGGTAAAAGGCTCCTAGTCTTCAAAGCAAAATTTGCTGTGATTTTTTTATACCATCAAAAACTTAATACTTTTATTTTTTTTGAGATATGATCTCAGTAAATCACCCGGGCTAATCTTGAACTCCTGGTCTCAAATGATCCTGCCTCAGTTTCCCAAGTAGCTGCAACTACAGGCATGAGCCACGATTCCTGGCTGAAAATTATACACATTTTAAATTTTATTGTATTAAAATTGTAGGCAATAGCAAATGAACAGTTATCTAAATGATACTGGACACTTGATACTTAGGTACTTATTTGATGTTATTTTTTTGTGCATGAAGAGAAAACTTAATCATACTAGCTCATGACAGATACTGTTTGTGACAGGTTTTAAAGTTTTAGATAGAAAAGATCCTCCAATTACTAGACATATTTAAAATGTTCTGTTGAGGGCAAAGAAAAAATTGTTGTACACAGTTTAAGTGAATATTTCTTTTCAGCAGTGTTTGAGAAAGAAAGCTTTGAAACATACTTTCCAGACCACAGTACTATATTGTGAAATAAAAAGGGTTCCACTTACCTAAATTTGTCAGAAGCAGGGCAACTTTTTCATAGAGCTGTAAAATAAATTTTATATATTTAACAAATGAACTATAGATGTTCTAAAATCTATGATTATAAAGGAAACAGGTAATCAAATCATGAGTGAAAATAATTTCATTAATCATTCATTGCTCAAACAATGAAAACATTGTGAACAATTGCACCCTTTCAAGACTAGAAAGAAATGTACAATGTCCCATTTAATTATTTTTTAAATCTCCCTTCTTATTTTTAGGTGAACAATTCTGTGCCAACAAGGCTAGCTGCCACTAATTACCAGCTTTCTAAATAACACCGGGCAAGTCACAATATTCCTGTGCCTTGGCATCCTGAATGTAAAATCTCTAAGACCACTTCCAACAATAAGATTCTGCAATCCTATTGTTTATGGATTGCTGTAAATTCTAGATTACAGCATTCATAAACACTGGGGTGATTAAATATTATTGGAACCCCCAGAGCTTATACTACTCTGGTTTTCCATTAGTGCACTTGACGCATCTTTAACTCACACATCCTTAACTCAGCCAGCCATCTGGTAAATGGATGGTCTTGAGGGAATTGTGTGTGTGTGTATACATGTGTGCACATGTGTACGTGCCAAGGTGCAGACGGTATAGTTAGAGCAAACCCAGCTCTAGGAGAGTCCCTAGAGAGGGCATAAACTGAGAGAAAGAGCAAGTGCTCTTTCTAAAATGAAGGATGATAAATGAAAAGGAAAAGGAAAACTAGTTTAATAGAGTTGAACAATATGAAAATTATAAAGTAGTGAAAACAGGCCAGACATGGTGGCTGACGCCTGTGATCCCAGCACTCTAGGAGGCTGAAGTGGGAGGATCGCTTGAGCTTGGGAGTTTGAGACCAGCCTGAGCAAGAGTGAGACCTCTTCCAAAAATAGAAAAAATTAGCTGGATGGGGTGGCACATGCCTGTAGTCCCAGCTACTTGGAGGCTGAGACAGGAGAATTGCTTAAGCCCAGGAGTTTGAGGTTGCAGTGAGCTATGATGATGCTACTGTGCTCTAGCTAGGGCTGCAGAACAAGCTCTCCCTCATGAAAAACAAACAAACAAACAAACAAACAAACAAAAAAGTAGCGAAAACACGCTGGTTAAATTCCCCAGGCTGGAATTATAGCTTTACCATCTAGGACTTGGGCAAGTTACCTCACCTCTTCCTCAGACCACTTCTTTTCCTATATGTAGGTGGGATGGGTATTGAATTCACTGACTTTAAGGTCCTAAATTTTTTATTCTCTTATCTGAGAATTCTCTTAGTTGAGATTTCTGCTAGCCACAGAAACAGGCAAAATACTCAGATTGTATGACTCCAAACTTTCAGCAATGACTGTGGTTTGCTACATTAAAATACAATTAATATGGTCATAGGATCAAATCTTGTACATAGAAACCTCAGACTCTTGGAGTCCAGAGTTAAAGGAATCTGGTGTAATTTTCAGTAAGAAACCCTGTGGTACAGATGAGTCATACCCGTTTGATCATAAAAACAAAATCCTGGTAAACAACAGATTAGAACAGATGTTCTAATCAAACATTTTAATACTCCAAATGCACTGTAACATTAAAATTATTCAATAGTGTAATTATCAATGAAAATTAGATTTGACTCATGAGACACTCTTTCTCAAACATACAATTCTTGATTAACTAGTTTATCTTTCATATCTTACACATTGACATATGTTTGTCAAAGTGCCTCACTTTGCACACTTGTCTAAAAGGTCCTGGGATCTGATGATGCACCATTGTGAATTGGGTATGAACACTGGAAAAATTGAAATTTTAAAAAGGAAAAACAGGCCGGCGCGGTGGCTCACGCTTGTAACCCTAGCACTCTGGGAGGCCGAGGCGGGTGGATCGCTCGAGGTCAGGAGTTCAAGACCAGCCTGAGCAAGAGCGAGACCCTGTCTCTACTAAAAATAGAAAGAAATGATTTGGACAGCTAAAAATCTGTATAGAAAAAGTTAGCCGGGCATGGTGGTGCATGCCTGTAGTCCCAGCTACTCGGGAGGCTGAGGCAGTAGGATCGCTTAAGCCCAGGAGTTTGAGGTTGCTGTGAGCTAGGCTGACGCCACGGCACTCACTCTAGCCCAGGCAACAAAGCGAGACTCTGTCTCAAAAAAAAAAAAAAAAAAAGGAAAAACATAAGAGTTAACATATGATTAATATTAACTTTTTGAAAAATAAGATGAAGTATATGGGGATGCAGTGGGATCCGTGGCATCTGCGAACACCTGGTAGACAAGTTGAAGACACGAGGGTGCTGACAGTGAGACTTTGGACAGGACGCAGCAAGGAAGGGCAGATACTCAGAGGGGCTCACGGCAGCAAAGGGATCAGGATGAGTGGTTTTTGGAGAAAGTCTTCTATCTCATTAGGCAGTTGAGATAGAAACCATGGATGGTTTGTTCTGATAAGAGCAGCTGAACCTCAAAGTTTCTAAACTGGATGACACAAATTCTGATTGTTAACATCTGTGGCTGACAGAAAGCTTTCTGATCTTATGGATACATACACAAAAAAGCTATGTGTACTTCTAATTTTATCTACTTCTAATTTTATCTTGTCAGCCTGATCGACGTTATGTGACCTCGTTCTGATATAAGTCATATTTTCTGGCTTACTTCTTTTTGGAAGAAGAGATTGTGGTTTTCACTGTTTACAATATAATTAAATATCTGATTCATATTGCTATGGCTGGATAAAAAGGACAGTCATAACTTTTTTATCTCCTTCTGGGATATGTCCTTTGCTGGCCTATTTAGCTTGCAACCACCATGCTGAGATGCTCTTTGATCACTAGTGAAGCAGAACAGAATTGAAACAGTATTATTAGTAGCAAGAAAATCCATCCTATTTACTCCCATTCACTCTATTTTTGATATATTTACTTTTCAAGACAGGAAATAAAATGTAAATTACTAAGTATCCCTTAACTAGTCACTAAGAGGCATGATATTTTGTTAGCATCTAAAGAAGTTTTGTAAAATAATATGAATGCTCTTTTTAAAGTACATGCTACATAAAAGTAAATATACATCATCAAATCTAGAAAGTACGAATCCCTTATAGATTTGCTTCCTCAGTTATTACTGGACAAATCTAGCAAAAAGTCAGAAACAGAATATGTGACTTATGATCATTATACTATTTAAAAATTAGTCTTTAACGAATGTAAATTAAAAACTAATCTAGCTCTCAAGGTTTTTATATTGGATTAATAAAAAAGTATTAATAATTAATGTCTATATGGTGATTTTATCTTGTAAGATCGGTATTATCAAAATTTTAAGTAGTTGAAAACAATTTAGATGGCTGTAAAAAAGTCTGTATTATTGGGTCATGAAAATATCTTAGGAAATTTCAGAAGCTAAAAGAGTTTAGTTCTGAACTGGTCAAGGCTATATTGTAGTCATTAGTCTGTCATTATTATGCTGATATTTTCTTTCTAAGGATGTAAACTCTGATGAAAAACTCTTTCAAACTATATTACACACTTGGGCGCTCTCATAACGGAAGCTACAAAGCTTCAGGGCATATGACAGGCGTGTAAATGTGTGTGCTGGGATGAGATGTCATCAGAGACTGCTGAAGAGTGTGAGGCAAGTGGCCCCTGAACAAAAGGGTCCTGGCTGACGCTGCTTTTTGAGTTCTTATGATGCTTTTTCTTTTTTTCCTTTCTCCTTGCTGTGGCTTGCCATTTCCTGTTCTCATCAGTATACTTGCCTCAGCAACCTTATGTTATTTTAGTTCGATGTTGGCTGGGAAATCAGAGCACCAAAGGTGTTCACATTGTATCTAAAATAAATGACAATGAACCATGAAGGCATTCCTAAGAATAATACTTGCTAGCTTCAGTGTGTGCCCTCTACATCATCCATGCTGGCCACTCTGAAATACTTTGTGAGATAAAAACGTGCAAAAACGTCTTGTTGCCTGGCTCCCAGCACATAGCACGTGCTTTGTAATGTAAGCAGAAAATGTATGGGCAAGTGTATATTTATAGATCCACTTCATGTACACAGACATTTACTTCTTAAGAAGATGTATAAATTAAACTACAATAAGACATTGAAGGAAAGAGATGATAAAAGTACAGTCAGTATTAACTCATTGCATCCTACCCGGATGCAGAAACTTCCACCTCTGGCTGTTTGGTTAATTTCACCGTGGATCACTCTCCAACACAGTGTGTGTTCCACAGTCAACACTGAGACTAACTGAGTCCTAGTGGGGGGAAGTGGGGGGACATCCAGGGCAGGGCAAACACCTATTTTCACTCTCCACTTGCCAAGCAGTCGCACCATCATCACATCAAAATGATCAGCAACTGGTCTTTTTTCTTTTTTATAACTCCTGGATTTTGAAACATTCCCCCCTAGAACAATAAAGAAGTTCCTGTGTATTTTGATAGTACTACTAATAAATTACCTGTATTTCATTAGCTCAGTAATTGCTAATTCACCTGGGAATCATAGATAAAGTTCTTTATTATTGGGTAGGTTGAATTGTCTTAGGAATCACTCAGAGTTTATTGTGTATGGAAGTCAGGATTGTTTAAAGAACTAACATGCCAATCTAAATAGATAAAAGGGTACTGGTAATAGTATTAAATTTCTTGGCTTTTAGAAAGCCTTTTTCTAATGATGTGAGCATCTCAGCACTATGGCTCAGATTTCAGGTGCAGTATAAATAAGGATGAGGGGAACTATAATTAATTGAATGTCTACTCCTTGCCTTACACTATGTTGGCACTCCACATACATTATCTGGTTTATTCCCTACTACCAACCCAAGTCAGTATTTTTATATATAGGTTGACCCCAAAGTCTAACCAGGTCGGCTACTACCCTTTGTTCTACAAACAATAACAACAATTTACTGAGTATCTTTTATGTGTCAGGCCCTGTTCCAGGTACTAGGGAATAATAACACTGAAAAACAAAAACAAAACAGAGAAAAAGTCCTGCCCTTATGGGCCTACATTCCAATGGTGATGATAGATATAAACAAAATAAATAAGTAAAATATATAGCATATTAGATGGTGGTAAATGCTATAGAGGAAAATAAAGCAGGCCAGGAGATAGGAAATTGACAGATGGCAGGAGTGGGTTGGAATTGTAAATAGAGGGACCAGGGAGCATTTCTTAGAGAAGGGACATTTGAACAAGATCTGAAGGAGGTGAGGGAGTATGCTATGCAGACCCTGAGGGACCCTCTCGCTTCTGCATTGACCCTCCCATGGCAGCTGGGAGACCAGTTAGGAAGCTCCTGCAGTGATCCAGGTAAGAGGGAGGCTGGGGGCCTGGATCAGGGACCTGTGGCCTTAAGGACACTCGTGGCCTTCTAGTTCCCTAAGTGTGGCCTTTTGACTGAATCCAAATTTTACAGAACAAACCCTTTTATTAAAAGGGGTGCAGCAGAGAAAGATGAAGCTTTTCTTGCCTCCTTTGGTGCTTAAAAAAGAACAATCTTGAAATCAGAAGGCCACAGGTTCCCCACCCATGGAAGGGTTTTAGCCTGAGCAACTCCAATGGGGGAGGCTGTGGAAAGAGCAGATTCTGGAGGAAAGATGGGGAATTTGGGGTTGAAAGTGTCAGGTGGAGATGGTCAAGTAGGCAGTTTGATATATGTGTTTGGAGTTTGGGGGAAAGATCTGGGCTGAAATATGCAATAGAAAAAAGGCTGGAAATCAACAAAACCAACATGTACCGCCTTGATAGTTTCCTTGCACGGTTATCTCAAGGAAACAGGAATCAACATTGCTGAGCTATGTCACAGGTTCTGAGCTGGGTGTTCTAAATATATTCTTTCTCTAATTTCCCCAAGGGGTACACAGTATGATCTTATTGGACAAATAAGGGAATTAATGGTCAGAGAGATTGTATGTCTTGCCCAATCTTATGCTGCAAAATATCCTGGAGCCTGGATTTGAATCAAGCCTTTTAAACCCCCAGAGCTGAGTGCATCTCATGCCAGGCACTTTGCTGCCAGGACATCAGTGCCACATGAGTGACCCACCTCTCTGAGGCCAGGTCCCTTTAGCAAGAGAAGAAAACTATCACTTGCAGCCCACATATTTTGATCCATTTGGCTAGTTACCTTGTAGCTCACTTACCACGTTCAGCAACATAATGATACAAAAGTTGATGCACACGGCAGTCCCTGTGGTTGCAACCTGAGAGTTATTCCTGATTAACGCCCACTTAAAGGCAGCAAAAGTGCTGACAGTCACCACCCGGTAAATGACGATCCCGAATACGGCGGCAATCACCACGCAGATCTGGCAGGAAGACACAGGAGACCCAGTGAGCCCTTTGGCGGAAAGTTTCAGGAAGAAGATTCACATTGCTGGCAAATCCTCTGATAAGAAAAGGAAATAATGCCATGGTGGTACTGACTCAACACACCACAATGAAATGCATGCTTTTCATTGTGGTTAATACTTTCTCTTGTCTGTATTTTCTTCGTTACTCACAATAGGAAAATCACACTGCTTGGAAGTTGAGAATCTGTGTAAGCTATGGGGTAACACTTTTTAAAGCCGAATGTTAGATTGAGCAGATGAACAAACATTTATTACAGAAATCTTATCATGCTGCTCTTTTGTTTGAAATTGTTTATTGGTTTCCTATTACTCTTGGATAAAAGCAGAGTTCTTATTGTGGCCCACAAGACTCTCTCTAGCCCCACTGGGCACCATTCACCCTTCCCTCTGAGGACCCCATAACTTCTCATGTTGCTTCAAATGGGCTAAACACCCTTAATCTTCAAGACCATTTCCTTTGCCTACAAGGCCTATGCATCCAATCTCCTGCTAAACACACACACACACACACACACACACACACGTACTCACATTCGCACAACCTAGTTAACACCTACTCAAACTTCACTGCTCAGCTTAAGCACCAGTTCATAATTAAAGTTTTTTGTGACCCCCAGACTGTTTGTTGTTGTTATATGGTACCTATACCATATATCTTCTTTCAGGATACTACTTATAATTTCTAACAATTTGTTTGATTATTGTCAGTCTCCCCCACTAGAAAGTAAGCTCCAGGAGGGCAGGGATGGTATGTTTTGCTCACCGTGGTTTATACAGCACCTTAGTATAACTACAGGTGCAGTGTAGGGGCTCAGTTATTTGTTGCTGAATGGGCCAAAAATGTGATGGATACCTACTATCTTATTAATTGAATATACACATAGACTGAAGCATCTTTCCCTGAAGATTTCATGGTATTTGAGAACAATACAGCATATCTTCTATCTCTATGAAATATACAGTCGCTCTTCAGTATCCTCATGAGGGATTGGTTCCAGGACCCTCTGTAAATACCCAAAATCCAGGGATGATCAAGTCCCTTTTATGAAATGATGTAGTATTTGCATAACCTATGCACATTCTCCCTACTTTAAATCATCACTAGATGACTTATAATACTTAATACAATGAAAATGCTATGTAAATGGTTGTTTTACTATATTGTTTAGGGAATAATGATAAGAAAAAAGTCTGTATATGTTTAATACAGATACATCATTCTTTTTTTTTTCTTAAATTTTTTCCATCTGCAGTTGGTTGAATCCACAAATGCAGAACCTATGAATATAAGGGCCAATTGTAATGCGAATCTGAGACTCCAAGAAGTTTTGTGACTTTCACTAGGTGACTTACCTAATATGTGTTAGAGTAGAGACCTTAGCCCACTTAATTATCACAAGCTGGATCCTAAAGCCGGGCCTCAGGAAGGCCTCTGCTGACTTAGAGATTCCTTTGTTCACATAAGTATTCCTTTGTCTTGTACAAATTTTATTTCCTGCTCACTTTTAAGGGTGACGTGCTCTGAAAGCTTGGGTATAAGCCCTAGCTGGAACTGGCCAAAATAATAATAACATAATAATAATCAAATAAAGAAATTAAAACCTGCCCAGAACTTATCCTGAAACTGTTGATTAGAAGACAGGTAAAATCAATGCTGAAATTCAGACAAGGGTGGCAATGTGGTAGGATGGACAGCTCGCTGGACTCAGAGTCAGAGGACAGATCAGAGCCCTGGCTTAGCTGTTACCCGGCAACGTGACCTTGGGCAAGCCTGTCTTCTCCATGGCTTCAGCCTTCTGTGCTTCATGTTCCCCATCTGTAGAATAGGGAAAGCTTAATCTCTGTCTATGGGTCTTGTGTGAGAAACAAGACAATAAATATAAATGTGTGCGTAGAAGGCAAAGCACGACACAATTGCTTACAAAGTGACATCTGTAGAAGTGCATGGATTTGAACCTTAGTCTGAGCCCAGGGACTCTGGGCAAGCTGCCCAGCCTTCCATCTCCCTGGGTTCTTCACTGGCAGAAGTGGGTAGACGGCCTGGATTTGCCATGGTTTTGTTCTTTGTACTCCAATGGCTTCGGGCATGTATTTATACATTTGTCATTTGGAAAAAACAAAGGAGGGTCCTAACAATCCTTTACTGTTCTACAATGACATTTCTGGAAAATTTGCATACGTTTTATTTAGAAGTTAATCATATCAAAGTTCATCTCTAAATGACTTCTTTTTAGGAAAAGCTAACAACTCAGCTCTAAGTTAGTGTTTTTCAGAGTGATATGACCATTAGTGAGTCAGGAAATCAATTTTAGGAGATTTTATCTGGTAGTAAAAACATAGATGTAACAAAACAGAAAAAATCAGAGTTTTTTGCATATTGTAAAGCCGAGTATTGTTTTAGTTATCATATTCAGTTTTTGACATTGACTTGCGTAGCATATACTGGCTTAGGATGGAGAATGCATTTCTTACTACATGCGGATGGGAAAAAGTTTGAAACATATGGCCGGAGATCCTACCTCAGATTTTTAGTTCCTTTCAGCATGGCATATTGGAACATGGCGAGTGGCAAGAACAGCATATTGGAGTAAAGGGCCTGAGCTCTTAGCCACTTACTGGCTGACCCTGGGCAAGCCCCATAACCTTTTGGAGTCTCAGCTGCTCCATCTGTAATATGGGCATAGCAATACCATCCCTGACCACCAAACGGAGCTATTAGGAGGATTGAATAATACAAAGTGAAAAATGTTTTATAAAACTGTGCAACTGCCTGATATGAACATTGCTGTTTTTGTGCTACAGGTTTGTACTTTATGAAACAAAGAGATTTTTTTTAAAAAAATGTTTCAAACCATAAAAAATATTCCAGATGCAGAAACGATAAGTCTGCTGCATTTATCTGCAAATGCTTGATAAGGTTCTGGCTTTCCCGAAATGGGATTCATCCGCTCTTTCTTGGAATACTTGGCTTCAAACTGGGGTCGGATTTCTTCCTAAAGGACAAGCAGATACATTTTTATGCACTGAAGAGGTGTTCACACAATAAGAAAAATATGTCATTTCACCCCAGCGTACAACTGAGTCAATAGCTGCCACACTAATCAGTCAACCACCCAGGTTTAAATGTTTGGAAATTGGCCACTTGAAGAAAATCTAAAGACTGAAGATCAAGATTTACTATCATCAAAAGCAATGTGATTTAGACTGACAGTTATGTTTTTCTGTTATCTTACTAAACTAAGCTTGAAGAAAGAAGCTGAGAATAATATTTTAAAAGCAACCACATGTTCTGTCCTTAGTGATTTGGAATAACTAATAAGCTTTTACTTTTATTACCAGAGAGTGATAAGGACACCAGGACAAAGAAGGCTTCTGAACAGGAAAATAGTTTGCAAGTTATAATGACAATATAAATCTTAGTTTTCTCCTGTGAATGTTTTTTTTCTTTCTTTTTTTTTTTTTTTTTGCATTTTTAGATTTAGGTAACTAAAAACATGGCAGATCTACTTTTTGATAAGCTCCTATAGGAGTCATTCATCTTTAAACAATAGATTTTAAATGTATACTTAACTGTTATTGAAAATGAGGTAAACACCTTTTAAAACCAGCTAAAATCGAGGCTCCTCTAATTCTAAATCTTTTATTTAGCTAAGCCCCATCCAAATGTGAAAGCTTCTGACTAAAAAGCAATTATGGGGATCAGGAAAAGGTAATTAGCACAAGAGCGTGCTGATGTGGCTCTGGGTGATCAAGTATATGTTTTATCTGAGTGTTTTGGAAGAGGATGGACAAGCAGAAACTCTGCTGGAATGGAGATCGAGTTAATCCACGTAGAAAGACTTGAGACTTGGAAGAAGGTATTGACTGAGGGCAAAGAAAGAGCTGACAGAAGAGAGGTCACGGAGAGTGAGCTCAGTTTGGTCGTAGCCACCTGTGCAGCGTGACGGGTGGCCTTTGTACCAGCTCAGCCTGACTCATGCCACAGCACAAGTGGCGGATCTCCCTCAGGGCAGGTCACGAGGAGGATCAGTAGGAGATGCAGTCAGAAGCAGGCTCTGCCTCTTTCATTTATTTCAGGCAGTTATACTTGTGGATACAAACAGAGCAGGCTTAGACTGTTTTGTTTCTTTGGGAAACTTTCAATTTATTAGGTTTCAATATTTAAGTGTCATCAAGAGCCCTTGAGCTACCCAATCAAAAATAGAAGCCAGTCATGCAGCCAGGTCTGTGTTCCTTGGTGTCATAAGCTGAATTGTATCATATCCCCCAAATTCATAAGTTGAAGTCCTAACCCCCAGTGCCTCAAAATGTGACCATATGTGGAAACAGGTTCTTTACAGAGGTAATTAAGACAAGGTCATCAGGGTGGATCCTGATCCAGTATGTCTGGTATCTTTATGAGAAGAGGAAATTTGGACACAGATACACACAGAGGGAAGACGATGTGGAGACACAGGAGAAGACATCCTCCACAAGCCAAGGACGGGGGCCTGGAACAGAGCGTTCCATTGTGGCCTTCAGAAGAAACCAGCCTTTCTGACACCTTGATCTGGGACTTCTAGCCTCCAGAATGGTGAGCACACAGATTTCTATTGTTTAAGCTATGCAGCCTGTGGTACGTTGTTATGGCAGCACTAGCAAACTAACGTACTAGGTTACCCCGGAAGAAGGTAGGCAGTGAGTCCGGGTTTTTCCGCACAATAAGCTGGGAGCCATGGGCTAGAAGTAAGGCAGTTCCACAGCGAATCCCAAACTGAGAACGAGAACCGTCTGTGGCTACAGAGGTAGGCTTCTGTACAAAGCTATGCTGAGCGACAGAACAGTTCAGCTCTCCAAGCTTTTTCACAGTGGCTGGAAAGACAGAAGTCTCCAGACACACAAGGGACATGTTCATTTTAAGGGTACCCACATCCTGGGCCCACTACAAGTGCCAGTGGTGACTTTAGACTGGTTTGGTCAAAGTTACTCAAATAACGCCACACTTTATAGCTGAAAAGGGGAATTTAGTCACATTTCTTTTCTTTAGAGATGAAAGAAAGTCCAAAGTGAAGTAATTGCCCAAGGTGACATGACACAGTGGCTTAGTGGTGACTTGGATCCCTAGGAAGGAACATTTTCCATCCTCCTGGGAACTGTTCCCACGAACACCTGTAACCAGAAACAGCAGAATGGCGCCACCCAGGAGGAAGATCTGAATGCAGCCAGGCTGCCACCAGTAGACTCCACAGTCTGCCAGCGCCACTTCTTCAAGCCCAGAAATCATTTTTCAATGTTTACAAGAATATGAGAAAAGGCATTACCAGAAGAACGAGGATTGCTGAATATCCCAGTATCATATATCAAAACATCATGTTGCACACCTTAAACATATACAATAAAACAAACCAAAAACCAAACCAAAGCTACCCACACATGTTCATGGGAATGGGGAGAAAAGGCAGCCATTCATGAGGTGCGATTTGAAGGAAACCAAAAAAAAACAAAAAAGCCTCTCAAAATTACTTCTCCCTCAAGTCTACCTATGCTAAAATTCTCCTCATTTGTATCTCTAGAAGATTCCTTTTAGTATATAAAGATACATACATATGTTTCCTGCAAGGAAAACACACGTTAATTTCACATCACATGTCTATGGTGGGTTTATCTGATTGCCGGCATTGGGAGGCTCTGAGGGGCTCTGAGGTACGAGATTCAGGAGAAGTCGGAGATAAGGAACGACAGGGAGGAGAGGGGAGTTGAGACCCGGACCAACGTCAAGGGAAAGCAGTGTCTGATGGGGGAATGTGGTGACCATGCCCAGGTGGGTACTTGGGACTTCTGACAGGAAAGGGGCAAGAAGAGAGTATTAAAGCCAGACAGAGGTCAGGAAAGAGCACAGGGGATTGGCTGAGAAGAGGGTAATAGGAGAGCGATAAGGCTGGGGAATGAGCTGAGGAGGTGAGGTCTCAGGGACGAGTTTGCCCCGCCTTGGCAGTTCCGTCTAGAGCCGGCCCCACCTTTAGCCACTTCCCCACAGGCAGCTGCTTAGGAGTGGTTTCTCCTCAGCGTTTACCACCTGATGTGACACTTCAGAGCTGTGCACACCTGGGCACTGCCCTGGGTACTGAGGTGCTCACAGAAACTTTTCCTTGGAGTCATTCTCTTAGAAGGTTGGCTTCCATGTGTCTAGAGATGTAAAACCAACACCCTTTTTCTGCTGAAGTAAAGAAAATGGATGATATTTAAGGAAACTAAAAAACATCCTACCAATTCTTTTGGGGCCTCTACTCACAAGTAAAATGCTTCACTTAGTCATGGAATTTTATTCCACTAAGGAATCAAAGTGCTTTTTTTTTTTTTAAAAAAAAAAATTGCCAGTCCCTTCTTATACTATTTGAAATTTCTGACAAAGGCAGGTACTGAAAATGCTTTAAGAGTAAACGTGACTTCTGTCACAGAGCTGAGAGTAATGATTCAATGGAATTGTGTACTTCTTGGTGATTTGCTTTCTAAAACATTCACAGGTAAGTGATACAAACCTCCTCTTCTTCCCAGTCTATCAAGTCCCAGTCATACGCAATTACGGCTCGCCGTCTTTTCCAGAACTCCAGGAAAACTGTTGCTGGAATAAGCAGAGAAATTTCATATAAAAGTAAAACAAGGCTATTACAAAGAGAATTTCATATAAAAGTAAAACAAGGCTATTAACCGTGTCACTGAATAATGAAGCCATTGCAAAGAATGACAGCTGTTTGTGTAAGCATCTCAGAATATCAGAATTTCTAGCTAAACTTCATTTAACAAGGACCATTTTCTGAGAATTACCAAGCTTGCATCAAACATAATGAAAAATGAGAGATTTCGTTTAGAATTAAATTAAGCTGGTTTGCAAGTTGAGGCAGAACAGACTTATTAGAATAACAAAGCTCCTAGGATGTAAGAACACAGAGTACTAGGTTACAAACATCTTTCTAACTGATAGAGCATTCATTTTTACAAGCAAGGAGCAGGAAGGAACAGGAAAGCATAAACAAAACCTAGCAGTTCATACATGTCTGCTTAGTAGTGACTTCTTGTCCCCCTAAATCCTGCTCACAGCAAATCTCTGTGTAAAATATATTTTACTATTTTAGAGAAGGAAGGTATTTTATTGGAAGGAGTCCTGCTGCTTCTCTTTTTCTCCAAACCATCTCTTTGTTGCCACAATGAAGGCAAAGGTGTCTATTAAGAACTTTTTCCAGGAAGTGTAAGCTAGCTGGCCTCGCTACCCAGAGAAATCTGGGAGTTATCCCCATTCAGCCAAAATTAATTTTCTACTCAATTTAATTTTTTTAAAAAAATCTACTTAAATAAATTATTGAGCATTATGGAATAAAAGAGAGAGGAAAAAATAAGACACCCTCCTGCTGCCTTGGAAGGCGCAACGCAAATGAAGAGACACACAGACACACACACTCTCCCTTTGGGGATGACGACAACCAGGGAAATCGCAGAGACACCCCCAGAGAGAGGACTGGTGGATCTGTCTCTTTTGGGCCTTCATGTGCAGTTCAACTTACAGAAGGCAAAAATATGTCATATATTTGGGATAAGTTTCATGGGGAAAGGCAAAAACCCGAACGCCCATTCCAAAAGATAATTATTTTCTTCTTTTCCATTCCCTCTTATTGTCATGCTACTTCCTCATTAGTAGTATTCGGACATTGAAGACACAATTTTAAAAATAACTAGAAAGACAGTCCAAAGTAATAGATAAGAGTTCTCTGGCTTGTGGCCTAGACAGTCCTAAATTTGAAATTCAACTCAAATACAGGCGGTGCTACTGTTGGCAAATCAATTAACTTTTCTAATCCTTAATTTCCTGATGAGCATACTCCCTTACCTGGAATGCTAAAATTTAAAATGCTCTAAAAATTCTAAGTTTTGTTCCCTAAGTTTGGCACAAACAAATCTGGTGGCAAGCTCTGACCTGGCCTGATGTCTCCATTTATTCCACTTAGTGAGACTGTTCATGTGTTGAAAGCAGCCATATTAATGTATTTGAGTATGAGTCCTTCCCCAGACCTACTGGGATATTTCATAACATGTGGTATGTTTCGTACCTTTCTAAAATCTGAAAAATTCAGAATACTTACAGTTGTTAAGAAAGATACACCTAACACAATCAAGTGTTTAATTCTGGAAGATGGCAATTAAAATAAATGTACATGTTGGGGGTTCCAAAAGCACCAGCACTGAGCAGCCAGTTACTACTGGAGTCTTTTCTGCCAGTCTTGCTGCCTCAGGGACCCCCAAGCCCATCCCCAGGTTCAGTGATTCACTAGGAAGATTCACAGGACTCAGAATATAGTTGTATTGATGACTAAGATTTATTATAGTGACAGGCTGTAAAAGAAAAGGCACATGGGGCGAAGTCTGCAGGAAACAGGCACAAGCTTCCAATAGTTCTCTTTCCAGTGGCGCACACAGGATGTTCTTCATTCCTCCACGAGTTGTGACAACACACGTGAAATGTTGTCTAACAGGGAAGCTCACTAGAAACTCAGTGCCCAGGGTTTTTATTGGGGGTTTGTCACGTGGGTACCCTCTACCTAGCATGTACTAAAATTCCAGAGTCCCAGAAGGAAAGCATAAATCATACTGTTTATGTATGTTGTTTGTGCACAATGAGTTACTCTTAGCCATTAGAGTGGTGGAAACTCTCTTGAAATCCAAGTTCCCAGATGCCAGCCAAGGGCCAACCTTGTAAGCGGGACTTTCTGCACACTTGCCCTCTGCCTCACCAAATTATCTTATCTTTGCACAGTGTCCCTGGTACAATTCCTTTACTAGGCCCTCTGGCCCCTCAAGCAAATGCTACTTTATAAAGACCTTCTCTCTTTGGTCTCTAGAGGGTCCCCAGTCTTGAAGAGACAAGCAGCCCAGTCCTTGAATGGGTGGCTATTCTCCGTAAGAGTCAGGAAGGTACCCCGTGGATACAAAGATGCTTGATGGAGGAATTTTGGGACAGCCTCAGGCCACAGGATATATATCCAGTCTGTATTACTGGCAGTTGCTGCTCCCACTAAGTCCTACCAACTCGTCTGTGGTTCTTGCCTGAAGGAACTAACTTCTAAGAGGAGCCAGTGGCTGTCAAATTATTCCATCACCGTTTTCCTCCTCAGCATGTGCTGAACCCTGCCTGGAGGAGAGAGAGACTCTAACCATTAATTCCCTGTTTTAGCCTGTTCAGGCTGCTACAACAAAATACAATAAACTGGGTAGCTTATAAACAATATAAATTTATTTCTCAGAGTTCTGGAGGCTGGGAAGTCCAAGATCAAGGCACCCAGCAGACTTGGTGTCTGGTGAGGGATCACTTTCTGGTTCATAGACGGCCCCTTCCAGCTGTGCCCTTACATGGTGGAAGGGGCTAGCTAGCTCTCTGGGGTCTCTAATAAGGGCACTAATCCAATCACAAAGACTCTGGCTTAATCACTTCCAAAAGGCCCCTCTTCTTCGTCATACTATTACCTTGGGAGATGGGTAGAATTTCAACAAATAAGGAACATAAAGATTCGAACCCTAGCACTCCCTTCTTTGGCTAACAATCCTCTCCTCTCTTTCATTCTAGAACCTGGGAGGATGAGAAGAAATTATTTGCTTATACATTTGCTATTCTCTTAGAGTATTTTTGTGTGAAAATGCCCATTCATTTGAGGAAGAAGAATCCATTTCTATCTCTATCTATGAAATGTAATCAAAGTGAGATAGGTCATTTCTTTGCTAGGCGAAGCCCCAGTTCCATGATTTAAATTCCGTTCCCTAAATAGCTATAGCCCTGGGAGCCCCTTGCCCTTTGAGTGTCCCTAGTTATATGCTGCCTTACATTATAAGCTCACACTTTCTTCTTTGTCTCCTTCAAAGCTGGCTTATGCTATATATACATTTGTTATATATATATATATATCTTTATGTTATATATATCTTTCTCCTATACCACCCAGTACTATGATAAGTTTGATTAAAAAGTATATTTCTTTTATGGATTGATTCTCAAAAGATAAAATTCCCAAGAGTTTTGCCAGGTTTTTTCTTTTTTTGGTATGTGGAACTGCAAGAATTTTCTCAGCTGAAGCATTAGAAGGCTTGACCTTACTGCTAGCATTTGAACTTCTTAGATTCCAATCTATC
Source organism: Lemur catta (assembly GCF_020740605.2). Taxonomy (NCBI): domain Eukaryota; kingdom Metazoa; phylum Chordata; class Mammalia; order Primates; family Lemuridae; genus Lemur; species Lemur catta. Next base: position 19,306,375 of record NC_059133.1, read on the forward strand.
TTTGCATCTTGCTAATAATTTTTCTAAATCCAGATCCAACCAGGTGCCTTGGGAATCAGTGCAGCCACATCACCTATAGACTAAAATCCCTGTCACCAGCTCAGGATGCAAAGCCTAATGACCCTGCTTGTGCCCAACTCTCCCTGTCCTGACTTGCACCCTCACCTCCAGGCTAAGTCACTAGCAGTTTCACACGTGAGCTGTTTCATACATTCTCAGTTTTACCCACACTATTTCCTTAGCTTGTAATGTTTTCTCCTATTTGAATTCATCTGGTCAACTCCTACTCTCACTTTCAGATTCAGCCCTATGTGTTCTGTAACTACTCCCTTTGAACCCTCTCTCTCTGTGCCCATGCTGAGTTGTGCAAACCTAGCACAGAGCTAGGTTGGCTCTGATCATACCATTCTGCAAACAAACAAACAATAGAAACCAAAACCTTGAGCATCTCTACCACTAGCTGTGGGCTCCTTGAGAATAAGGGCTGTATCTTAGCTGTCTTTATACTCCGAGAGTGTAGCACAGCGACCGGCACCCACAGAGGTTAGCTAAAAAAATCAAGACCCTACTATTGTATGTCTATAAAATATTACTTTAAAGATAAAGACACAGATAGGTTAAATGTAAAAGGAAGGAAAAAGATATACCATACAAATCCAAATCGAAAAAGATTGGTATAGCAATATTAACATAAGACAAAGTACACTTGAGAACAAGAAATATTTCCAGGAATAAAGAGGAAACTTTCATAATGACAAAGGAAAGTGCTCATCAAAAAGATATAACAACCATAAATTTAAAAGACATGGAGCAAAAACTAATAGAACTGAATGGCAAAATAGAAAAATTCACAAATATAGTTGAAATTAGTATGAATATAGACAACCTGAACCAAATAATCAACGAAGTAAACCGAAATGAAATTTACAGAACACCACAACTAACAGAATCCATAGCAGCATCCCCTTATTCACAGGGGCTATATTTCAATACCCTTGATGCCTGAAACCATGGATGGTATCTATACTCTCTATATATTATGACCAAATTTCTTTTTCCTTCTTCATAATTTCACAAATAAAAGATTTGTTCTTATCACAGACCTTAGCAACTTTAGCAGGTGATTTTTTTCCTTTTTTTCTTTTCCTTTTCAAGTTGAGAACTTTTCCATTTTTACTAAAACAAAGCACTTTTTAACTTCTTTTTGGCATATCTGAATTGCATCACTACTTATGCACTTTGGCAGCATTATTAAGTAAAATAAGGGTTGCTTGAACACAAGCCCTGCAATACTGCAAGGTTGATCTGATAACCGAGACAGCTACTAAATGACTAATGGGCAGGTAACTTATACAACATGGATATACTGAAGACGGACGATTCATGTCCTGAGCCAGACAGAGAAGGATGGTATGAGATTTCGTCATGCTACTCAGAGCAGTGCAAAATTTAAAACTTATGAATTGTTTATTTCTGGGATTTTCTATTTAATATTTTTGGACTGCAATTGACTGTGGGTAACTGAAACTGTGGAAAGCAAAACCATGGATAAAAGGGAATTGCTGTATAGTCTTTTCAAAATATTTTGAACTGATTAAAAATGAAAACACAATTGGGTGATACAGCTAAGCAGTGCTTAGAGGAAACGTACAGCATTAGACTCTTATATGTGAAAATAAAGATCTCACATCAATAACTAGACATTTACCTTAAGAAATTAGAAAAAGGAAAGCAAATTAAATGCAAAGTAAGCTTGAAGAAGAAAGTATATGATAACAACAAATTAATAAAAAACCCATAAAGACAATAGAACATCATTAAAACCAAAAGCTGCTTCTTTAAAAGATCAATAGGATTGATAAACTTCTAGAAAGAATGGACAGAAACAGAAAAGACATGAATTACCAATTTCAGGAATAAACAATGTGACATCATAACAGCTTCTACAGAAATTAAAAAAAATATAAGAAAATATTATGAACAAATTTATGCCAATACGTTCACAAATTCACAAATTAGATGAAATGATAGACTCCTTCAAAGGCAAAAAGAAATAGATAACCTGAAGAGCCCTATATCCATTAAAAAGATTAAGATTATATTAAAAGCTTTCCTAAAAAAAAAAAAAACTCCAGGCCCAGGTGGCTTTGTTGGTGAATTTTACCAAACATTTAAGAAAGAGATAATACCATTTCTACTTTCCAGAAGAAAGAACATTTCTTAACTCACTCCGTAAAGTCAACATTACCTCAATACCAAAAAGACATTAGAAGTGAAGAAAATTACAGAACAATAACCCTGACAAAGACAGATGCAAAAATCCTAATTTGTTGCTATACTAAATTTTAGCAAATCAAGCATAGCAACATCTAAAAAAGATAATACATTATGATGAACTGTGATTTGTCCTTGGAATGCAAGGTCATCATATTATCTGAAAATGAATCAATTTAATTAATATATTAATCATTTTTTAAAAACAGGATTAAAAGCTTTTGACAAAATTCAATACTCATTTATGATAGAAATCCTTAATCCCTAGTAATAGAAGAAAAATTCTTCAACTTAGTAAGAGGCATCTAGGAAAACCTACAGTTTTTAGAATGTTTAATGGTGAAAAACTAATCACTTTCTCCTCAAGATTAGGAATAAGGCAAGGATGTCTGCTATCACAACTTCTATTCAACATTATTCTGGAAGTACTAGTCAGTGTAACAACATAAAAGAAAGAAAGAAAACTCATACAGATTAGAAAGAAAAAAAATGTATTGATTTATAATCATCTATGTTGAAAATTTTAAGGAATCTACAAAAAAAGCTAGTAGTACTAATATTTGAGTTTAGTAAGAAACAAGATATATGGTCAATACACAAAAGTCTATTGTATTTCTATATAGTAGCAATGAACAACTGGAAATTGAAATTACAGAAAAAATACTATTTGTAAAAATATATCAAAATATTAAATATATAGGGATATATTTTTTAAAAATATGCAAAACTTATATATTGAAATTGATGCAACATTACTTAGAGAAATTACAGAACACCTAAATAAATGGAAAGCTAAATGATATTCATGGATAGGAATTTTTGATATTAAGTTTTTAATCTTCCCTTATTGATTTATTGATTCAACCCAATATCAAAATGTCCACTTTTTTGTAGAAATTGAAAAGCTAATTCTAAAAGTTACATGGAAATGCAATGAACCTAAAGTAGAAAAATAATTTTTAGAAAGAAAAATAAGATTTTAAGACTTATTATTATGCCATAATAAATGTGTTATTGATGAAAAAGTATACCTACATATCAAACATAAAAATTCTTCATATAGACCCACACACATGCATGGCAAATTGATTTCAACCAAAAGTCACCAAGAAAATTCAAGGAGACAAAGAATAATCTTTTCAACAAATGGCATTAGGACAACTGGATGTCTACATGGAAATAAATGAACCTGACCTTTACCTTACACCATACACAAAAAAATCAACTTGAAATAACTCATAGACCTAAATACATAAGTTAAAACTGTAAGCTGTCTAGAAGAAAACATAGAAGAAAATCTTAGAGACCTTGAGTTTGGCAAAGATTGTTTTAAATAAAACACAAAAAGCATGGACAGAAAAAAAATTTAAATTAGAGTATACCCAAAGTAAAAACTCTTGCTTTTCAAAAGATATCCTTAAGAAAATAAAAATGCAAGCCTCAAACAGGGCAAAAATATTTGCAAATATATCTATGATAAAGCACTTCCACCCAAAATACATAAAAAATTCTTTTAACTTGAAAATAAGAAGACAAACAACTCAACAATAAATGGGCAAATGTTTTGAACAAACACCTCACCAACAATATGCGCAGGTTGCAAACAAGCTCATGAAAAGATGTTCAACGTCTTTACTCATTAGGGAAATGCAAATTAACACCACAACGAGATAGTATTATACATCCACTGACATGACAAAATTATTAAGACTGATAAGTCCAAGTGTTTGTGGCACACCTGGAACTTTCACAGAATGCTGCAGTGACCGCAAAAGTAGTATGGTCACTTTGGAAAACAATCTCTTATAAAGTTAGCATTCACTTATCCTGTGGTTCAAAAATACCACTTCTGGTTATTAACCCAAGATAATGGATACAAAGGCTTTTATGAGAATGTCCAAAAAAACCACTAGCAGAACCAACAATTTCCAGGTTTATTTATAATAGCTAAAAGCTGAAGTGAATGCAAATATCTATTAACCAGTAAGTGGATAAACAAATTGTAGTATATCCAGGTAATGGAATACTAGTCTGTACTAGAAGGGAACAAACTACTGATGTATGCAACAACATAAGTGAACCTCCACAGCATTAATTGCAGTGAAAGTAGACACAAAATGCTATTATACACACTGAATGATTCTGTTTGTATGAAATTCTACAACAGGTGAAACTACAATAATAGAAAGCAGATTTCAGGTTGATAGCAGAGGCATGAGGAAACTTTCTAGAGGATAAAAATGTTCTTTATCATCATTATGGTGATGGTTTCATGACTATATGTATTTGACATCACTTGTCAAATCATACACTTAAAATGGCTGGATTTTATTGTACATAAATTATACCTTAATAAAGTTGACAAAAAATTTCCCATAATACCACCACCCAAAGGAAACCACTGTTAATATTGTGACATCATTTCTTTCTGTTTTCATTCATATTTAATGTATTTGAAATCACACTTTATTTGAATACTTTATATCTTTTAACACATTTTAAAAATACGAACTTTGTGTTATGTTATCACATGCTTTGAAAGACAAATGTGTAATGGCTGCTAAAACGGTCCTTCTTTTGTCGGATATTTAGGTGGTTCCTGATTTTTGCCCATCATAAATAACTAAAGCTAGGAAAAAATTTTCTGCATAAGGTTTTTATTCTGTCACTTAGCTCTTTCCCTAGCACAACTCTGCGTCATATTTTGAGTGAACGCTGGAATGCCTTCTAAGTGGCCGGCCTGCCACTTACTGGCCCCACTTACACCTCCCCACACGCTGTTGCCAGATTTGCTTCCCAAACACAATCGATGACGTCACTTCCCAGCTTATGACTTCAGGTGGCTTTCTGCTGCTCACAGGATGAAGCCCTGGTTCTCTGTTATGCCACCAATGGCCTGTGATAAGCAGCTCTCAGCTTCAACATGCACTCTGTTAGGAGCTGAATTGTCAAAAAGGACATGTGGATGTCCTAAGCCCCAGTAACTTCAGAATGTGACCTTATTTGGAAATAGAGTCATTACAGATGTAATTAGTTAAGATGAGTCATAACTTCAGTAGGCTGGGCCGTTAAGCCAATATGACTGGCATCCTTATAAGAAGATGGCCATGTGAAGATACAGAGACACAGGGAAAATGCCAGGTGAAGGCAGAGGCAGAGGTTGGAGTGATGAACCTACAAGCCAGGGAATGTCAAGGGTTGCTGGCTGTCACCAGAATCTAGCAGAGGGACATGGAACAGATCCTCTGCTCAGGGGCCTTAAAAGGAACCAATCCTGTTGATGCCGTGATTTTGGTCGTCTAGCCTTCAGAACTATGAGAGAATGAATTTCTGTGGTTTGAAGCCAGGCAGCTTGTGGTACTTTATTACAAACAGCAGCCCTAGGAAACAAATACACACTCTATGTCCCTATCACACTGAGAAGCCAACCCCTCCTTTTTAAAGCTTTGCTTATACTTTTCTCAGCTTAGAATGTTATCCACATCTTCCCCCAACCTCTCTCCTTTGCCGGGCAAAGGGAAGACTTGTTTCCAGTATCTTTTCCTGGGTGAACCTTGCCTGCTTTTCCCTTTGTCTCAGGAAGTTGAGTGCATGGACCCTCATCGGCCTATTGTAAAGTGGACTAATACCCTGTATTATAATTACCAACTCTCCCTTAATATACTATGAGATTTTTGAGAGCAGAGAGCACATCTTATTCATTTTTATATATCCAGTGCCCAGTAAGAATAAGTATGCAGTGTGCTGAGTTAATGTGGTCTAAATCAATACACCCTATAGAAGGTGCACGGCATGGTGGACACATTTTGGAATGATTCTGGAGTTAGGCAGATCAGATCTAGTTTAAAATTCAGACTTCCCTATTTATCAGCCACTGGGTAATCTTGAGGAAGCTGCATAACCTCTCTGAGCCTCTACTGAGGCTCATCTATAAGATAGGGATAGTCATTTCTTTCTGATGGGTTATGAGAAATTGATGAAGTATCATATGGGAATGTATATATATACATGATAGGCCCATTAGTAAACATATATCTTTTTTTTTAATATATAATCACCATTTTTTGTGGGACCTATAGATGAGATTATAAAAGATAAAGTTAGTGTAAATATCTAGAAACAAAAGGCCATTATGAAATTTATTTTTTTAAATGAGATATACTTTATTCACCATTGATAAGCAGGATCATACAGAATCTTTGAATTTTCACTAAATAACCACAATCTTGTCATTTTGATTAGAAAGCTCTGAGGATCTTGCTTTGTTTACAGAGAATAATTTAATTTTTGGCAACCCTAAAAGTGAAAAAAGGAAAACAAGGAGGAGGGAGAAAAAAAAACCCAGAAATGAAGAATAGAGGGAGATAATCTGACTCCTGACAGGTCTCTGCCAACATCTAGTTCCCTGGTGACTCAATGTTTTTTTCCTAGGGAGAGAAGCTAATTCAGTCCATAATTATTCTGTCTTTGAACCCTTATGAACAGAAGTGAGCATTGAGGAAGGGGCCACGCTGTAGTTCAAGCCCAGAGCCCTGGGCTCTGGGGTCCCCAAGGAACCCTGCTAGTACACAGTGTGAACTGGAAGGAAGGCAGGGGAGTTCTGTCAATATTTTTAACCCAACACCAAGCCCCTCCCCAGCTGCTCCAAACTGGTTCCAAAAGGAGCCTTATTGTTTCTCCAGTGAACACACAAAGCAAAAGGCAACAAAACAGACACATCAACCCTGCCCCTTCAGAGATCTTGTAAACCACTTACATCTGTTATCATCTCTGTATCTAGCAACTTCCTGGAAACAGAGTGCATTTGTTTTCTTAAATGTTGTAACTTGTCAATCATAAGTGATGATCCTGAGACCATTAAACTGAGCTCCATTAGAACTGACACGCTTTTATAGAACATCACTGCCTCAAAGCAGGATAAATGGGGCTCAAGATGAGCATAATAGTCCTTTATTTTAAGGTTCAGATCTCCAAAACAGAAGCACATGGATACAAACAGTACCTGATGTTAGCAGTACAGGACTTAAGACTGCTCAGTTCGACTCTTGGCTTTGCCATGCTTTAGCTACTGCCTCAGTTTCCTTATCTATCCCATGAGGATATTAACAGTACCTTCCTTAAAGGTTAATGTAGAGATAAAATGAGATGATGCACATACACCACTTAGGACAGTGTTCAGCACATAGTAATTCCTCAGTAAATATATGCTAGTATTATAACTGTTAGTATTGTTGGCTGTTTTAGATTTCTGCAAAAGGCATATCCCTATCTACAAAGAAACATCTGGGGTAAATCATTCTTTTTCTCAAACTAGCACATTTTGGGGAATAATACAGGATGTAAGCAATGCATTGTCAACTAAAAGAAAGCAATTCAGAAGGTGATTTATTCTAGACTTGCCTTGCCTGGAGTGACCCTAAAATGTTCCCTTGTGCCCAAAGTTTATTACAGAACATCTATCAGAATCTGACTGAGTATATGCCAAAGCACAAGGGCTGTCAAATCTCCAATCCACCCACTTGCAACCTCAGAAGCTTCTCAACTCCATGCTCTGGGCAGCCAGCACCAATCCGCTGAGATTGGCAAGGAAATAAAAGAAAACCTTTTTGTCAGCATAAAACACAACAATTTTCAAAGAAAGGATGCAATCCCTTTTACAATGGTGGTACTGGGGAAAGTAACAACCTCTGCCTTATAGACAAATGTTATCATACCAAAATTTACTTCTATACAGCCTCAGGAGGTAAATTGTGAGAGAAGAAATGGCTATTTCAGTCAAAGTATACCCAAAATAGGTGAAACACTGAAGTGAGTAAGGGAGTTTTGGGTTTTAGTTCTTCCAGAATACCACCAGGTTACCACTCTTTATACCAGAAAGCATCAAGTCATTATCCAGCAGATTAGTAGCTCAGGCAGAGTTTCCATATGATGATACCAGTATGCCAGGAATAATAATAATAATAATAATAATAATAATAATAATAATAATAATGATAATAATGATAATCCCTTCATCCCTTGGGGCTTCTGGGGCTAGGGTGCTTGGGGCAGTTCTATCCTTGGCCATGAGCAGGATCTTCCTTGCATATCAGTATGTTGTGCAAATTTTTTCATTTTTTATGTGTGCCATGATCTGAAAAAGTTTGGGGACCACTGGCTTAAGAAATGAATATTATTTTCCAAAGTCCCCTCACCGTGGAAAAGCTTAAGCGCTGGATGGCTTATCTTCATCATGGTTACTGACACTAATAGTTTCCAGAAAAACCAGATACATATTCTTGATCTGAGAGCTCAGACCTGTGACCAAAATTCTCTTAGGGTTAGTTTCTGTTGTTTGCAAGGGACAGAGACATATGAAGGATAGTGCAAATAATGAGAGCTTTTCACAAGGTCCATCAAGGGAGGCAAGAATCCTATAGGAATAGAGACTGGGCCTATTCAGAGCTAGGATATGGAAGGCCACAGCTTGAGAGACCTCAGCCATAGGAGAGCCTGGGTCTTCATCCTGATACTCCACGAATAGCCTGACTTGGCTATGTTCTGTCTTCACTTCTTTTTGGGAGATTGTCTTGCATCCCCCAGTTGGCTTCTGCACCTTCTATTCCATATCATTTCCTCTAGTTTGTTGCCTCTGCCTATTTCTAGGTTTTGATTCTCACAACTTCAGCCTCCTCATAATTCTTCCTGGTCCATACATCTACCTGCTGGTCAATTTCAATCTTTCTTTCTCTTCTTCCCTCCCTCCTGCTCTCAGTGCATCTTTCAGTGTCAGTTCCTGCTGGCAACTCCCTGCCCCCCTTCACATTTCCCAGTCTACATTCTTGACAATAATAATCTGGGTGGCCCTACCAGTCCCCATCTGGGCAGAAACTCAGGCCTTCCCGCAGGCCACTCACCAGCCTGTGGTTTGACTGATCTTGGGCCAAATGCTTACTGGCTGAGAGGGGCTGGAGTCACAGGGATCAAAACATGTCCCTTCAACAGAGCCATGGTGGGTGGGAAAATTTTCTCTTGATGGTCTCTAGGTAGGAAAGACACAACATATCTAGAACAAGCCTCCTTAAGAGAACAAGGTTTTATATTCCCACTTATCAAAAAAAAAGACCACTTAAATACATTGATGGTTTCATAAATAAATCCTTTTGTTAATTTCCTTCTCTTTCCTCTCTCTTCTCTTTTTTCTTCTTTCCACCCATCCATTCATCCATCCATCTATTCATCCATCCATCAAATACATATGGAATCTGTCTCCTGAAGAAATGTATGAGGTCTCTGATCACCATAATGGTCCTTGAGGACCATAAACCTACTAGGGGAGATAATCTGGGCATGCAAATAATTGTAAGTGCCCTAAGAATGACATAAACCAAATGCTGTGGAAGAAGCTCAAAGGAAGAAGGCATCTTCGGGTTGGAGCAGATGACATTTCAGCTAGGACCTGAAAGATGCAGAAGATTCTGATATTCATAGAAGACATAACAAACAATATGAGCCTAAGCCTAAAGTTAGTAGAGTTTTGTAACATCAAAATTCAGATTTTGACATTTTAAGTTATAGGAGAAATGTATAATTGTAAAAAATTCAAACCAAACTGAAAATACACAGCAAAAAGTCTGTCTCACATCACTAGTCACTTATTCTCCCATGAATCCTCCTCTCCAAAAGTAACTGCCATTCATTGTTTATTATGAATTTGTCCAGATATTTTTCTACACCATTAAAGTTTTATAATTCTTTGACTATATATCTATTATTAAATTCACTTTACAAAGAGGTGGGTTAAGTAACTTGCCAAAAATTACACAGCCTAATAAGTGAAGGAGTTGAAATTTCAATCAAGTCCTGTTGCTTCCAAAGATTTGAATGTTTCCATCACACTTTCTATCACACCTAATGGGGATATGAGCTTGAACTGGTATCAAAAGGTTCAATTCAGTCCTGTGAGTAGTTCTCATTTTTGGGAGTCATTTTACCCAGAGCTGGAAGAAAGCCAAAGGCAGATACTCATATGTTGGCCACTCACAATAGAAAGTGTATATATACTGAGATGGGTATTCGGTTCTCCTCTGACCTTTTGTTGTACTATGAGCTTTATTTTTGTCTCCAACAGAAGGTGAATTTTACTCTAATAATGGAGCACTGAGGAAATTGTTCAAGGTTTAAGAGAAGTCATGTTTCTCCTCCATAATATCACTTAAAAATAAACAAAATGAATTATTTACCAACTTGTTGCTAACAGAATAGCCAACTCAATTTACTTCCTTTCACATCCAAAGTGAGACTTTTAAAGGAACAGATCACAGAGTACATATGGGGGACTCAAGTTTTATGGTTGAAGAACACTTACCCCAAACTGCCATGAAAACAGCAAAGAAGACAGTGGCTCCATTGTCAAAAAGGTGGGTTACCTGGGAATAACATGAATCAGCACTGAGTTAATTTCTCATATATGGCATTCCAGTTCAGATTTTTTTCCAAGTTCTATAAAAATGGCTGTGATGATACAATGAGTTTTACAGGGTTTCTTTGGGGGATATTCTTTTTGGATTGTGAGCAAGAAGTGGGTACCTCTGACTATGAAGTAGCTCAGATACGCAAGAGAGAATTTGTTCCCTGTAAGTGAGTATCATCTAGTTGAACATTTATCAGCAGCCCCAATAGTGCTCCTAAGAATTCCCTTTTATGCCCCACAAAAACTCTTATACACGTACATATGTACACGGACATAGTTATATGAAGGACCAGGAAGGTACCATTGTTGCTACTTTAAAGGTTTCCAACTTCCCAAGCACTGTTTTTAATGCCTCATTTATTCGCTTTGAAAATATGGCTATTTTATTTGTGTAGTTTTGAGCAAACATTTTCTGGGCTGCCCTCTGGATTTTAGCATTATAAAAAAGAAGGAGCAGAACCATTAAGCAAATCCACTTCCACCTTTATTAAAGCCTCAGGTAATCACCATATTTTTCTGCTGCACATAACACAAAGACAGCTAACAATACTTTATTGCTAGGATAATATATTCTATTGCAAACACCATGGTAGAAAGCAAAAATATCCATTCTTACTGGGAAACTGCCAAGCTCATTTTTGCCTCCAGTATAAATCATGCCACTGTCCATGACACACTGAAATGATGACTGATAGGTTCATAAAGCATAACCTTTTTTTTTGGTATTTTATAGCTCCCTATAAAGTATACTGTCCCTTGGAGAATGTGCCAAGTATAAACAAGGTTTTTTTCCTGTTTTATCAGAGTGTGAGGTATTTCAGATTATTCCTAAAGTTTATGCCTCCTCTTTCTTTGAACACAGGAGAGGTGGGCAGCATTCAAACACCTACCATGAGACAAATGTCTGAAGCCTGTTTATTTCATGTGCTAGGGGGAGTGTTAAGGTATATATTGGGCACTTGGTATCAAATCAAGCTTGGAAGTTCCAGTGGTGTGTGGTTGGTTTGTGCTCTCTGTCAGGGTATCTGCTGGGAGTTGCTGGAAGTTTTAGCCTGCACCATCAGTGTCCATTCTAGAATGGATTGTGGTTGTCATTGTCTTTGGCTGCCCAGATCATCTTTTCTCCATTCTCCTTTCTCCAGGAAACAGATCTCTCTTATGCTGGTCCCAAGGGACACACAGCTTAAAAGAGAATCCATCAGAGTACTTCCCTGGGGCCTATAGGCAAACATTTGGAGAGAGAGTTTCCTGCTGGGAGTATGTGAATTAGGAGGAGTGAGGTGATAGGGACTTCTGCTTCCTAACAAGATGCTGAGCTAGCTTAGGCAGATGGCACCCTATGCCAAAATCAACCCTGGAGAAGCAAGATAGTAGACTCCAGGAACTAACAATACGCAAAGACAAACAAAAAAACAAAGACTCTGAGAAACTCCAGGGAGATAGAAGGTTGCCTTGAACTGGTCTGTGTGTCATATGTGTGTGTGGAGTGGGTGTGGGGGGGTGTATGTGATGGTGATGGTGTGTGAGAGGTAGGTGGCAGATTCCAAGCAGAGGGAGAGAACAGGATAGAAAAATACATAAATTATACTCTAGACTTCTCTCAGACAGTCATTGGACAATTAGTTTCCTTTCCTTCTGAAATCAGCTACCGCAGGCCAAACCATGGCTGCCGGTGTTCTTGGAACAATATCAGAAATGCTCAAAGTCCTGCTTGGCTGAGACATGGATGAAAGTAGCTGCTGCCCTCAGGCATTCCCTCCTCAGTAGATTCCTTCTTACACCCCAGGGCTGGTACATTACAAGGGAAAGGGCCTCCTCCCAATTCTGTTTTGTTCTAAGCAGGTTTAAAAATAAAATTCTGACCAGAAAAGTCCTCTGGTAGAGTGGTATAGCACACAATGGTGCCTGGGCACACTGTTCTCCCCTCCCTGTAACTCACCAGGATGACAGACTTGGGGCTGGTTTCTGACCCTTACTCAAGCAGTAGACACCTCCAGGGAACAGGCACACATAGTCCAAAATAGCGAAATATATAGGGAAGGCAACAACCTCCCCCCCCCAAAAAAAATCCTCAGCTAGGCAACATACACTTGAAATAGATATTCTGTAACAGCAGATCAAGAATTTAAAATATTCACAAAAAACATGCTTAAGGAGGTAAAGGAAGGAAGACACAAGGCTGGAGCCAGGGCAGTCGGCAGCCACTTTCCCCTAGTTTGAAGAGGACCTGCCTGCAGATGATCACCTGGGCAGAGAGAGACCGTTGTGGGCTGTGAGGCTCTCTCACTCACAGTGTGAGCTGCCCCAGTATCTGCTCCAGGGAAATGTGCCATTAAGTCCCTTTCTGCCTAAGCCAGTTGGAGTTGGGTTTCTCTGACTCTTGCAAATGCAAGTGTCCAGGATAAAGCACCCTTGATCAACAGAACGGCTGCTGATTTGACTGGGTCTGGGCTCCAATTTGATCCAATATTCTTGTGTGTCCACAATCCCTTGAAATCACTCTTACATGTCAAATAAATATTTCTAAAGGAAACCCTGTATAACTCCAATTCTGTGATTCTGAGGCTGTTTATCCTTAATTTGACTAAGTTTCTAAGTGAGAGCAAATGTTAAATTCAGAACCTAAACATCTTGTCGCTCAGTATGGCACAGGAGTAAAGAAGACAGGTTTTGCAGTCCAATAAGCCAAGGCCCAGCTATTCTTTGTCATGTGACCTTGGATGAGTAATTTTTACCTCTCTGAGTCTCTGAGTAAAATGGGAATATTAACACTCGTCTTGAAGTTGCTGTGAGAATTAGAAATAATAAAGCTAGGTTGCCAAGCTATTATTATAGCTATAACTATAACTATCATAACTATTATTGTTCTATAATAGATCTTACATTAGGGAGGATAACTGCCAATATAAGCCCCTATAAAATCTAAGCACTCTAAACTATTTATGATGATCCCTTTAAAGCATTATCAAGGATATCCTAAAAAGAGAACTTCACTCAGGTATATCTTCATTGGTTAAGAAAACACAAAAAATCCAATAAAATACACACACTCACACACAAAACTACAAAAAACCAAAAACAAAAGCAAAAAAACCTGGGCTTCTGCTTCTGGGATTCCCCCAAAGCAGAATTTTTAAACCTCAGACATTCAGGCTTATCTCATGACCTTTAAACCAAATTATATTACTGACAAAACTCTTGATCCTTACCAAATCTCTATTTTCCAAGGTCACTCTGTTAAATTTGTCCTCATCTACTCGGGTCTATCTGTGTGTTCTCCAATGATAAGGAGAACATTTTGTGCTTTTCTGGTCCCTTGCAACATACACTAAGAGCCAAAATCTTTCTAAAATGACAGCTCACTGCTGCGGTTTGTGCTCCTCCCACACAGACCGGCCACCTGCAGTACTGAGACATTATAGACAGGTCAGATCCTGGGTTGCCTAGCAAATGTTCTCTCATTTAAAATGAACAGAACTCTGCAGTGCCAACAGAGTAATTAGATAGATCCAGGCTGCAGCGATTGTAAAGGTTCAATAAAGTCTGCTAACTCCTTGCATATCTGGAATCTGGGAAAGCCAATAGGTTTTGGGAAAGTCTTCGTTAATCCAAACTCTAGTTATTGTTTCAAGTTAGTGACAACACCCTTAAGTAAAAAAATCCTACCAATCTGATGAACATGTCTAACATTTTAATAAAGTAAGGCACACCATGAGAAAGGGACATGCAATAACATGTAATAGAAATAATAGTGCCATGTATTTTTTCCACTTTTACGTATACTCTCTTCTTCAGTCCTCATGACATGCCAATAGGGCAGGACAGAGAGGACCTGTATTTTAGAGACCAGAAAGCTCACTCTCAGAAAGGCTGTACATGTGCAAGGCTAAGCAGGTAAGCAGCTTAGCTAGCCTTGAACTGAGGTCACTTTGACAATAAAGATGACGAAGATGAGGAGAATGATGGCAACTGTCATTTACTGAGATCTTACTATTTGCTAAGCACTGTACTTGGTACACACCTTGTCTCACTTCTAACAACAACCATGCAAAACAAGCATCATGTTCTCCATTTTACAGATGAGAAAACTGAGATTCAGAGAGGTTAAATAACTTGTTCCCAGATAAACAAGTGGTAAAGAGCAGAGCTGAAGTTTGAACCTAAATTTCTCCGACTCCAGCAACTGTGCCCTTTGCACTGTGCCATGCTGAAGCTTCTTGTGATGGTGCCTAGAGCCATACATTTAAATATGTGTGAATTACGAAAGATATCTAGGTTAGAATAGTGAACGATGGAGATAAGTCTATCCTACAACATTAACTTGAGAATTGAAGATTAGAAATTATGTAATATAGTTACCCACCATCCCTCAGCAAGGTGTATGTTAAATTCAATCCACCTAAAATGCTGCATATCTGAAATTACCTTGGCATAAACGCAGCTGTCTGATAGCCTCATGAATGGACAGTATTTGTCACACACAGGACACATGATGATGTCTGTAGCTTGGCAGACTTCTTTACTGGAAAAGAGAACAGAGAAGGACTGCTTTTTGATGACATGGAACATTTTTTTCCCCTCCAATGTCACCAGAATGTGCAACTAGTAACTAAGATCCAGTAGATTAAATTTTTGTCCTCAGATGCTTCTTAGCCTTGTCTGTTATTAATGTAAACAAACTCATATACATTTTAATACTTTGATAAACCTATTTATTTATGAAACTTTTCCTCAGCTTTACATATTAACAAGTTAGACAAATATATAAAGCAAAAACTTTGATTGTTATATCCCAAATTATACAAAAGTCCTTCACAACATTTCATAGATCTGAAGCAATTTCATTCTGAATTACGGGAAAAACAAGACACCTAAAAATGCCTGTCTCGATCTCTATGTGCATGATCAATTAAAACTAATATGGAAGAATAAATAAAAATGAGTAGGGATTTTAGTCCTGCCCTGGGAGAAAACTACATTTCATTAACAATTTCACCAGAAAGTAAAATATTTTTGTAGGTGAGAGACTCAATCACTCACTTTTATTTTTGAAATTACTTTAGAAAGGCACATTTATAATTTAAGATCATTGCTTAGCCTTGCAATAAGATCTGCATAAATACCTTAAACTATATTCTGGTGAGACAACCAAGATAACACTTGTTGACACTGAACCACTCCCAAGGCACTAGCAAGTTGGTGAGATGTCCTTTCGGCTTAGGTTTAAAGGGTTCTTACAAAAACATAGAATCCATAAGAAAGGATTGTCAGTTCACTATTTTGTGGTATCAGTTGAAAGAAAGGTGAAAGAGTCAAAAAGAGAGCACTTTTAGCCAGTGAATGAAAGTGATTTGTTCCATGGATGCATAGTGGTTTGTATGTCTGTAAATGTGACTTTTGCTTCCATGGTAGCTGATGACCACAAGACTATTGCAAAGGCAATGGATGAAGAGGACCTTGTGAATTGAACTTTTCCATGAGAGAGTGGGAGGGAAGTTAGGGTGAAAAACTAAGTGTATCCACAGTCTGTGAACATCCCCAAAGCTCAAACAGCCATCTCCAAGTATAAGCAAAGGCAGGCTCACTGGAGAGCTCCCTGTACCTGACTTGGCAGTGATCCAGAGTGACAACTCCATACAAAAAGACGAACAATCCAATGAAGGCAGCTGGGAAGAGCATGCCGGTGTACCAGCCCAGCCAGGCAAAATATAACCCAATCTTCTCTCCAAAGTACCTCCTGTTAAAGACACAACAGCCTTGCAAATTACAGCGCAGTGTGTAAAGTGAAGCGTTATAACACTTTGGTCAACCATTTTAATTTGTAGTGGCCTTGCCCAGAGAACGGAACATTTGATCAAATGTAGGCTCTGGGCTTAAATTTCTACTCCTTCTACTCTATATCAGAACGAGAATTAGTCCTCCCGTAAAAGAACATGATTATCCACAAGCTTATTTAAGAACACAGAATGGATTGGAAGGGGCCGGGGTGGAAAAAGGGAAATCAAGTTGAAGACAACTGTCATGGTTCAAATGACAGGTGAAGGCAGTGGAGATGCTGGGATTTGTCCAGGTTTGAGAGATATGGAGGAAGTAAAATCTATAGGACAAGAACTGTTTAAGACATGAGCTTCCCTGGATGCTCCACACCTTCATTCTCCTCAAGGCTTGGTTGTGCTTCTCACCCCCTTCCTTTTGCCCAACACAAATCCCACTGCTCTTCCAGGGCTCAGCTCTTGACTTCCATCCATCTTTTCCATTTTTTTCTGAATTCATGTAAAACTTATGGCCTCTGTCACACATTTTACCTAATTATGTGTGGTCTTTTTTTTCAAGTTGTCTCAAGTATACAGGGCCTGTGTTCCTAAGGGAAACTGAATTTCTCAAAGCCAGAGACCTTGGCTTCTGTTTGTCTTTGCCGATAGTATTTAGCACACTACTAGAAACACAATGGACAGTTAATAAATGCTCACTGACTAATCACAAAATCAAAACACCATCATGGACAGGAAATGTGTTGCCTGCAGCAATTATCTGTAACTTCTAATCAATGTAATCCTGTACTATGGCACTGAGGCTGGGAAGAGAATTTACTTTTATTTTATTTTTTCCCACTGTTTATCATACGTTGAGTCTGGACAAAGGAAAATGGTCTCATCTCAGGAAATATTTTCCACACACCCAGATCATCTGGATCATTTGTTACCAACACAAGGGTCACAACTCATCACTGTCCTTGCAACATTGGGAACAAATACCTGGTAACAAGGTAACAGGGGCTCTGGTAGGAAGATCACCACCCAAGGAGATAAAATACAAAGTGAGCTGTCTTTCTTTCCCCCTCCCCTCTGGGCTTATTTTTTAGGGCCCTGGTATAAGTGAAACATATCCAGCTACTCTAAGAAACGAGGCATGACTTTCTCTTTAGTAAGGAATCCATGAAGTATGGGTCGCTATTACCCAATCTCAATAACCAGTCTTTAAATAAACAATGAGATGTCAGAGCATAATGCTGCCAAGGTAGAAACTTGGACAGATATAGACAGTTAAAAAAAACATACCTTTTCATTGCATAATTATCATAAGTTAAAAGCTGATATGCTTTTTGACATATAGATTAAAAATATCTTTGAAGGTTATTAGTTTTAAATAAAAACTAAAATAAGCCTGATATTTATTGGAATGACAGTATCTCTTATGCTCTATTTGCACTGATAGTAACTAATATTTTGTCAGTAATATATGTAAGCAGTGTTACCTTTTTACAAGACAGTTTGTCGGTAACAGTCACATGGATGACCTACTCCTTATGGAGTCTCGTGGGAGACCTGGCTGATCCTACATGCCCCTTCCTGGGTCCCTTTCTAAGGCCCTTTAGGAGGAAGCTCCATCCTCATCAGTGGGATGGCGGGTTTACCAAGAACAACTGACGTCCTCCAGTGAGTTGCCGTCTTGTGAAGGAGCCAGGTCTGAGTGAGAGCTGTACATTCCAGACTCTGCTCTAACGATGGCTTGTCCCAGCTGACAGTCTGCCCTAAGCATTCTGTGCAGGCTTTCTATTTGCAGCTGGTTAAAAACTCACCTTACAAGATCCAAAGGCTGGTATTTATACCACACACCCCAGGAGGCCCAGCACTCATAGAGTAGATGTCGGTGGTTTTCCGCTCCATGGGTTCGAATGGAGTTTTTACTTCTGTAACTTCCCTGGGATAGAAACACCACTGCTAGTGAGGTGATACCCACAAAGGCCTTAAGGTAATGGTGATACTAGTCCCTTTACAGCAGGAGTAGCAGTGACATGAGGAGGAAATGGATCTTTTATGACAGGGAAGGCAGTTTGATGAGTTATTCTGGACATTGTCTTGCTGACGATGATGTCTAGTAAAAAGTTCATGCTTGCTAGAATCAAGCAGGTTTGAACTGAATTCAAGTTCAGTTCTGCTACTTTTTAGCTAGGAGACCTTGGACAAGCCCCCTAAATGCTCTGAGCCTTGGTTTCGTAATCCAAAATGGAACTAATAATATCTTCCTTGTTAGGTTTCTTCTATGGCTTCAATGAGTGTGTGGCCCAAAGGCCATGCCCAAGGCTCACTAGTTCTCTTCCCTACTTCTTTTAAGATAGGGTAGTTGGTAAACAGCTGTAGCTGTAACCTAGTCACATGGCCTTATCTACAAGAAAATCTTAGAATGTAAAAGCTAGAAGTAACTTCTGAACCCTAATAATTCAAATCTAATTCAAACTCTTCACTGAACAAAGGAGGAGACCGAGGGCCAGAGAGGTGGGTGTTTTTCTGAGGTCAGTTTGTGGCAATGCTAGTCTCACAACCAGAAAATGTACTTTCTGAAGGCAAACTAATTGTTCACATGAATGTGAAAAGTCCTTTCTTGATGGCAAGAACACAGGGCTGGGAGTAAAGAAACTCAGGTTAGCCTCAGCACAACCACCAATTCAGTGTGTGATTTAGAGGAGGTTTAACCTTTCTCTAGACCCCTATTTAAATTTTTAACATGAAACCAGGGCAACAATATCTGCCCTTCCTGCTTTCCTGCCTCTGTAGGTTGTTACGAGGTTAAATAATATAATTAAGTTAAACTGAGAGGAAAAAGTCAAAAGAACAATGATGCTATTATTGCTGCTGCTATTACTAATTTGAAATTTCTCTTCTTGTAGAATATAGGGCTTTACTGAGATGGGAAAGTCATAGAGAAGGCCATGGGTTGGTTACTCGGGGGTTTTGTGGCTGCATCTCATTCCCACCCACCCACTTCCCCGCACAGATGCTTCTGCGCCTACTGTTGCTCTGGCACTGTTGGTACCACGGCTGGGACCAGGAGAGGGGAGGATGCGTTTCTCACCAACACGCTTTTCTGGGCAAGCCCAACTAATTGCTACGGGAAGCTACATGATGTTTTGGGGGGAAATCTGTCTTTAAAATTCAGAAACACCTGTCTGTGGCTCTAGCAACCCTTTGTGTCAAAATGTGTGCTTCTGTCAGTAAGGAGTACTCCAAAAATGTTTCCTGGTAGTCTGTAAACAGGGTCTCAGATCACAGCTTCCAGTTTTCTTAATAAATAAGGTTTTAAAAGTCTGCCTCACCTTTTACATCCTCTTGGTGTTTAAGACCAAGAGAAAAAACATCGTGAGCCAAACAAAAAGTACGTTTGGGAAAGAGTTGCCAACTTAGAGAGTTGGAACTGTCCTCCAATGTGTTTATTGATAAGCTGTTATCATCGTTTCTAATAGAAGACTATACTGAAGATGGCTCTCACAGTAGCTTCACCCTGCCTGGTTTGCGAGGTCCCAGAGGGCAGAGGCTATGACATTTATCTTTGTATTCTCTGTGTCATGCAGTGACCAGAGTAGGGGTGCAATACCATGGAAACAACAGTAATCTCTCAACACTCATGAGGATTATGTTCCTGATACCCATGTGTAGGAGAATCCAGGGTTAAACAATCCAAGATCTATTGGGGAAAATAGTTAAGGGTAGTCATAGCTACACATATGAAAGTTGCTATATATGGCAAAGACCATGTAGTAAGTAAGGAGAATATCAACATTTATACATCTTAGGTGAACAATGAGTACAATACTATTAATTTCCATTCACCCTTTGGTTACCAGAGACTTTGCAAGATGGCTTCCTCCCACTCTTTAAGGAATAGCTATACATTTATTTGTTTCCCCCTGGGTCTGGTGTTTGATGCAAAGTTTCAATGCCTTTTTAATTTTAATTTTAATTCATGCTGAGTGACTCTTGGAAGAGATATAACAGTGCAAGTAGACTGCTCCCTAATTACCCATTGGACAAATTAAACTCATTCGGAACAAACGTTATATCAACAAATTCAATTAATGCCTATCCCTAGAAGCTGATTTCAGTAACAAGAAGTTGAGAGAAAGATAAGGACTCAAGGCAGCATAATACCTCGTGCAGGGGAAATGCAGCTTCATAGGAGCCATTGGTGAGCAAACGATTCAGACCTAAAACAACACAAAAGTCCACGTGATTAATATCCAGTTTTAATCCTCACAATGTTCAAGACAAATGTAAATGTGGTACTTTTTGGAGAAAACAATCTAAGTTTTCAAAAGTGATTCAGGACCCCTTGGGGGCACCAACAGTTTAGAAGGAAAGCTTTTCTGTCTGTCTGCTAGAAAATTGGGATCAAGGGCCGGGAAATCAGTTTTTCTTCTCTCTCTTTTTTTTTAAATTTTAAAATATCTAATTGTCAAACAAAGATTGAATATATTCAAGGTATTATCAAGGGAGTAGAGGTTTTATAAATGACAAGCATAGCTAGAATTAATGCAAACTTAAAACCAAAGGAAGAAGTCTGAAATCCCCAAATACCAAATGTAGTTTGCTATACTAACATACTACTTACCAATTTTGTTTTTTCCTTCTTCATACTTTATTCTTTGTAAAATATGATGCACAATTCTACTTCTTGTGGCGTTGTTGAAGAATGTGTCTTTGTTGTGTATGATGAAGCTGCACACACATTAAAAACACAAGCTGAGAATTAATTGGAGGCAAGAGATCTAATCCTGGTTATAATCTGGTGTTGTTCAGAGGCAGGTATCTTCAATCAGTCATAGAGAAGGTGTGTCTGGAACAGCATTAGAGATCCCAGAGGTTACACCAGAGTAGGAGGCTCATAAATCTGAGCAGTTTTGGTTCTCAGAATCCTGAGCATTAACATCAGCATGTCAGGAAGGATCTGGAGCTAAATAAAACTAAGAAAACCTAAAATAAACTAATAGCAAGTCTAGGTCTCGTATCTTGTTTTTTCTCAGTAAAGTCATTAGATAAGGTCAACTAAAAATTCATTTTGTTTTTATCTCCTGTTGTCTTCTATTCTGCCCCCTGCCATATCATAACTAAATGGATTTTCAGAAATTTTAAGACCTGAAACTGACTTGGGTGGCAGACACAGGAATGAGCTCTGGTCTGGCTCACGGGTGAAGGGAGAGGTCTGTCTTTGGAAACCTTCTTCTAAAGCACACACTTAAGATTGTTTTCTCTCTCAGCCAGTGGCCCAGTCAGTCTCTAAAGTTTGTCAAGGGCAAGTGTACATGCACACACACACCCATACCCGCCTGACACACACACTGGGCTTTCTAGTAGGTGTTCCTACCCTACTGAGGGATAACAGATAGAGCTTCCATGGCTAGATAATCCAGTATAAAGTGGCTATTTCTTCCCTTCTTGGGAATGCAATAAATGGTAGAATATTAGAGATATTGTAAGTGTAATTGCTTCATAAATTGTAAAGTTTATTAACTCAGCAAACTTTTATTGCATACCTCCTATAAGTCAGATACCATGCAAAGGCATATAAACATTGGTAGCCATCACCCCTAAAACCCAGCTCAGAAGTCACCTCCCCCAGGAAGTCCCCCCACCCTTCCAACTGTACTCCTTTCCCCGAAAGAATTTACTACTCCCTTCTCTGTGCTATTTCTTATTTTGCAAGCATATAAATTTACTGATCATTCTGTGTTGTCATTTATTTGTTCCTACTTGTTCATAAAATGTTTATGCAGGCCACTCTGTAAGGTAATGATTATGCAGACAAAACCCTTGTCCTTGAGAAGCTTACAGTCTACTGAAGACAGAGCATAAAGGAAATGAGCACAGTCGTGTGGCAGAGAAGGGCAGAATCAACCTCGTTTTGCATGTCTTTTCTCCACCTGAGACTGTGAGCTCATTCAGGACAAAAGGCTGAATCATAACTTCTGTAGCCCTAAGATCTAGTGAGTGGTGGGTGCACAGGTGTGTGAGGGTCTTAGATATTGGGGAAATTGCTATTCAATGTTTTTCTTCAAGAAGACGGATTCTCAGGAGATGTTCAGATGATGAGAGGAAGAGATAAACTTGGCCTAGAGGAAGTGTGGTCCAGATGAGGAGCTTGGTTTAGAAACAGACTTGGGAATATGAGTTTTGGGACAACAGATAAAGGAGAGAAAGGCCACAGAATATGAACACAAAAAGGAAATCATGTGAACTGATTTCTTGGAGAAGTATTTTCTTCCCACTTTCACTTCTCTTGGATTCTCTTACAGAATATTGCTCTTGGAGGGAAATAATTTGACTTGGTGGATGAGAGACAAATGCTCGTGGGTAAATGAGGAAGCTGCAGCGTTTATCTGATATTTTCTCTTGGGATTTCTGAAAACATTTTATAGCATCAAAGAGGAAGAGGAGAAAACCAAGAGTCACATCAAATGTGATGCTTTGTATTTTACCCTCCTCTACTTTTTCACCTTGTTTGAGACAGGCCATTACATTTTAATACCAAGTAAAGGTGTCATAAAGAAATAGCCAACAAATAAAAAGCGCATTTTGACTCACAATCCTAGATGATAACCGAAAGCTGGTAAGTACAACCATGCTTGACGAGAAAATTCAGGGCTAAAAGCCCATGTCTCTCCTCCATTAAATGGTTTTCTGCTTCCATCTCTTTTTATAGCATGACATTACATTTTCTGAGCACACGTAATAGTTCTCCATAATAAGCACCAAAGACAAGCTTCAAATTTTTTTTTCCCTTTTCCTTACATCCAGGTCATACCTGGAGCCTTGACATTCTATAGTGGGAGCGAATACACAGGGTGTGTGTCATGCTCTATTTTAACACTCTGAATATGTGAATTCATGGAATGCTTACAATAAATAACCCACGAGGTAAAGTAATTATTGCCTCCATTTTACAGGTGGAGTATCAGAGAGGTTAAGTGATGTGCCCAAAATCACTCAGCTAAAAAGGAGCAGAGACAGGATTTGAACTCAGGCAGTCTAGCTCCAGAGGCTGCCCAGACAGCCACTCCACTTGCCTGCCTCCTTCTCTATGGTAGCAACTTCCTGACTCTTGGAGGTTGGTCTCTTGTTTCCATGCATCCTTTGAACCTCAGCTCAGGCCATATCTCCCCCCAGGCTCTGACTTGATGCCCGCACTGTAAAATGTAGTGTGGTGCTATAGAGAAGGAAGCAGAACACTACTGAGTGCAGGAGGAGGGAGATGGGCGTGTAGCTCTGGGTGTGCTCAACATCATCTCTGCTTTTGCTAAAGACTCTGAGGTCAGACAGACCTCAGTGTGCACCCCAGCTTTACCACTTATGAAGTAGGATTGGGGCCATCCCTCAACTTTTCTGGGTCTCAGTTTCTTCATCTGTGACATGCGGATAACACTGTAACCACTCTCATAGGGTTTTGTAGATTAGCAGAAATGACGGCAGTGCTGAGCCCACTGGCTGGCATTTAAGAAGCTCTCACAGTCAGCTGTCGACATTGCTGTAGCTTCTACTACTTCATATCAAAATTGCCTGCCTCCACGCCCCACTTCTCCGTATGAGCTTTTTGAGGGCAGAGACCACCTATACTCATCTCTGAATTCCCAGCACCAGCAAAGGGCTTAGCACACAACAAACCCTTAAAGTTGGCTCAAATGAACTGAACTTTTGGAGAACACTAGCTAACGCTGGGGGCTATGAGACGAAATCTCATTTCCTTACACCTTGGCCTCTACTCTTGCTTCTTGGAGATCTTTATACCTATTCCATCTCTTCCAGCTGCCAGCTGAACCCTTCCCTCCACACTGCATGTCTAAGGATCTTCTTGTGGGATGTGGAACAGTCTCATGTTCTCTGTCACTCTTTCAAACTGGAGGATTATGAGAAGGAACAGTGATGATTCCCTGTGTCATGGTTCTCACACTTTTCTTAGCCACAAACAACTTTCTCTAAATGAAATCTCTCTCTCTCTTTCTCTCTCTCTCTCTCACACACACACAGAGTAAGCTGAGAAATTCTGGCTAAAGAAATTCTGTGATACCTGGGGCTCAGTCTCTGAGCAGGGCTCCATGCTGCCTTAGAAACTCGGCTCTGGTCCCACATATTGCTTGGGGGATAGTGAACTGGTGCAAACTCTACAAGGGCCATTTGACCTGGTCTATCAAAATTATGCATATGTCCTCCTTATATATAAAATATTGCAATATGCTGGGTCTTTTAACAAGTAAATATGCTTGTTCTGTGCAAAACAGTGTGCATCAAGGGTGTGTATATATGGAAATGGTTAGAGCGTGGGAATGAATGTACATATCTTGAGATGGGGGAATGCAAAGGTGAAAAGAACCTACCTCCCTTCCTCAGAGATGTCTATATTCTTATTAGATAAAATGAGAAACACACATTCAAAGGTATGAATTGGGCAAAGGTACTCATTAGTGCTAGTTCTAAAATTCACTTATTATAAAATGTGCCACTTTTAAAACAGATAACTTACTTTATTTTCTAAACTTTCTTCTTAGACCACAGTTATCAGAATAAGACTACACTTTCTTCACAAATTCTTACAACTGAGGGAAATGTTAGATTAGTCTGAATTATCTAGACTCCAGAACTGTTAAAAGAAATTTCTGAGATAATGAAAATGTTCTAATTTGTTCTATCTAATATGGTGCCCACTAGTTACATGTAGCTAGTGAGCATTTGAACTGTGATTAGTAAAACTGAGAAAGTGAATTTTAATTTAATTTAATTTTAATTGATTAAAATAAAATTTAAATGGCCACATGTGGCCAGTAGATACTGTATGGACAGCACAGATAAACAACGGCCTAAGTTGTGGAGGGCACTTTGAGCATGTGGCAGAACCTACCCACAGCCTGCAGGGTGGGATCTTCACACTGCATCTCCCTTTGATTACAATATCTAAAGAGGAGGGTGGGTGAGGGGTGAGGAATAACCTACAGGACTATGTACAGGTTGCCAGAAGACCGGGTCCAAATCCTTCTCTTCTACTTTAGCCCTGTGGCCTCAAGGAAGTCATCAAGTTTCTTTGGAACACACTTACTTGTCAGGAAAATGAGAGTCACATGTTTTAGTTGCCCGAAGATAGGGTTAGGTAGTCACAATGTGAGACTACAGAGTATCAAGGCAGGTCATCAAGGCAGGTCATCAAGCCTCGCTGGTAGATGACCGAACTCCTATCCCCAACTGCCTATTTGACATCCCAGTTGATGCCTAAGAGACAATTCAAACCAAACATTTCCAAAACAAAACTTTTGATATACACCCTTTTAAAAGAAAAATCTGCTCTTCCCTTAGTCTTTTAGAATAACAACAACAACAAAAACAACAAAATGGCATTCCTGTGCCAATTTCACAAGCTACAAGCTTGAGAGGCATCCTTGACCCTGTTTCTCATGTCCAACATCCAATCCATCAAGGTCTTTGGGTCTCTCATCCCAAATGTTATCCTGAATCTCACCCTTTCTCACCCTTCTACTTCAAAGGTGTTTCCAGGACTATTGCAATAGCCTCCTAACTGTTGTATCTAATTTCACTCACCCAGTTCATCCTCTACACAGCAACCATAATGACCTTTTAAAAAAATGAATAAGATCTTATTCTTTTGTTTGCTCCTTTCCGTGGGGGAGGTAATGGGTGTATACATACATAATGAGTGCGATGCGCACTATCTAGGGGATGGACACGTTTGAAGCTCTGACTTGGGGGGGTGGCAAGGGCAATATACATAACCTAAACTTTTGTACCTCTACAATATGCTGAAATAAAAATTAAAAAAAAAGGAAAAAAATCTTATTCTTTTCAACTTAAAACTCTTCAGTGACTTCCCATAGATTTGGAAGAAAGCTTAAACTTCTTTTCACACAATCCTACATGGTTCTTGCCTGCACCAATGACCTTATCTCCTCTTCTCTTTGCTCACTGTAAACAAGCAACATGGCCCTTGTTTTCTGCCCCTGAACAAATCCAGCTTGTTATTGCCCAGGAATTTAGCCCACGCTTTTCCCAGATTTTTGCACAATTTGTTTCTTTCCAACATTGAGTCTAGACTTAAATGTTGCCTCCTATTCATTCTAGCTAAGATATAGTCCAATCTCCTGCTCCACAAATCTCTCTCTCTCTCTCTCTGTCTCTCATCCCATTACCTTGTTTTATTTTCTCCTATGTTTTACTCTCTGAAAATTTTAAGAATGGGACTGGGGTGGGGGAATATGTATCTACATTTTTGTTGTTTACTATCCTCCCCCCACAGAACGTAAGCTCTATGAGGGCAGGGCTTGGTCTGCCTTGTACTCTATTGTAGGGCCCAAGGAAATAAGTAAATCATGTGTTCCCCATAGAGACCCACTAGATGTTCCAGAAATTGTCAGATTATGTCATAGAAAAATTTTACATTTTTTTCTAATTGGAAGATTCTCAAAATCAGTTTCATTTTATAATTATGCTTTGTTATGGGTTACTACTTTGGGAGAAATAAAGGCAATGAAGAGAGTTTTCAATTTGATTTTTTACATATATTATGGAATTTCTGAGATTTACAAAACAAGTATTCTCAAAGGTATGAAAATCTCCATGGTTTAAAACTTCAAGTGGTAACTTTGTCAAGAAGCATTTAACTACCTATAGACAGTTTTGTACTATTATTTTAGAATTACAGCCACATTATTGACCTCTATAAATTTAAAAATCTAAGGCTTGTGGCAAAATGGGAAACAGGACCAGATAACTAATCAAGGCATGTTTCTTGTCTCTGTAGTAAAGGAGTTTGAAGCGTGTGCCCAGCTGAATTTCAGAATTCACCTGAACGAGTGACCACTATATGCTTCTTGTTCTCCATTTTGAATGGTAGTATCTGTTGTAATTATTCTGTCCCTGTCCAGTCATTATCTGTTGAAAATGTATGGGGAAGATAACTTGTCTTTTTCATTCACTAGTTTCTGATTCATGAACAGCCATGCCTGAGGAGCTATATCCAAGGATTTTCATCCTTAACTAACTGAGTAGAATATGAGATCCTGGACTTTGAACCTGATGAAACATTGGGATAACAACTGTGGGGATCCTGGGATGGGAATGAGTACATTTTCTATGTGGAAACAATTTGAATAAATTACTCCCAGAGGGCAGTCTGTGCTAGATTGAAAAAAGAAAAGATGGCCACAATTCCTCCTATCCCTATGTGTACACTTCATTGTGCTGTGAATTTCTTGCTTCTTCCATCAAGAGGTAGCATCATCTACCTCTTGAATCTGAGTGGGCGTTATGAATGGCTTTAATCAACAGAATATGGTAGAATTGAGTCTGATGATTTTTAGGCTGAGGCTCTGCAGCTTCCATTCTTGCCCACCCATTTGGAATGCTGCTCCAAGACTGCCAAGGTAAAGAAGCCTGAACTAGCCTCTCCGAAGATGAGCCATGTGTAGAAAGAAATACAGCCAAAAGCTGGCACCAACCACCAGATATGTGAATGAGACAGTTTTGGACCACCCAGTCCAGTTGAGCAAAGAGACAATTGTAGCCACATGTTAACTGCAGGTGAAACCAGCCCAAGAACTGCCCAGCTGAATTTAGCACAAATTGCTGAAAAAGGAATAATGAGCAAATAAAATATTTTTTGTTTTAAGTCAGTAAGTTTTGTAGTAGATTGTTATGTAGCAATAGATAAGCAATATACTAGTCTTTTTTAATGGCTGAAGTTGTATTATTTCATAATACAAAAAGAAAAGTGAAGGTTAATGCCTTAAAATAAATATTTTAGGAAACTTTCTTAATTAGATTTTTTAAATAGGTACTTCTTTTCTAACAAGGAGAAGCAAAGGTGATACAGTTAACTGTCACTTAAATTATGTCCTCAAATTAATGACAATCTAAGTAGGAACAAAGCACCCAATTAATTTTTTTTATGTGACAAGGCCTATTTTGAGAGTTTTCTGGGCTTTAGGCAATTGCATGCAGTACAATAACTAACTTCTTATCTTCAGTACATTTGTTATGAGTAAAGGGACGATAAGATTATCAGATCATCAAATATATAATACTGGAAGTTCTGACTGCTTGGTAAAGATTTTAAAGCCTCTTTTTTGGATTAAAATGATAAGTTACTGGAATATAAAGCGATGTGAGACATTTTTCTTATTCAAATGGTCATTTCTAACTTGGCTCCAGAACATTGCCAACCAATGGAAGGAGACTGGCAGGGATTTCCCTGGGGAATATGACCAACCTAAGATGAAAGATCTAATGATAATGACATTGGAGAATCTAAAATGAAACCACCTAGCCATTTCCCTACAATGAGGCCCATGGTTGACAAGACTCACCTATTACTGAGAAATTCTACCGAAGTTTTACATTTTCTATTCTTAAATATGGACAGTCAGCAAAAGTTTAGTAGGTATCTGAGAAATCTATTAACATAAAAGAAAGAGAATAATACAAAGAGACAAATAAAAATAAAGAAAGAAATATGTTAGAGAAAATTAGGCTATTCAAAGTGATGAAACATTAAAAAAAATCAGTATGCTTAGAGAACTGAGAAGATATTGCAGTTGTAAAAGAAAGCTCAAAATATGTTTAAAAAGTCAGAACATTATGAACATAAGATATTATTATAATATAAAATATCATAAAAATGATAGCAGAAGTTAAAAACTCAATAGAATCATTTGACTACAAGTTGAGGAAATCTTCCAGAAAATAACTTGAGGAAATCTCCCAGAACAAAAAGATATAGACTATCAAAGAGGAAAGGAAGATAAAGACATTTTAGGATGAGCTCAGGAAGTCTAATATCTGAAAAATAGGAATTCCAGAAAGACAGAAAAGGAACAAATCATCTAACAAATTCAAGAATTATTCAAGAAAATTTCCCTGAACTGAAAGACAAGAGTATACATGTTGAAGGGTCCACTGAGTATCCAGTAAAATAGATTAGCCCAGAGCCACATCAAGATACATTACTATTATGCTTGAAAGCACTGGGGACAAAGAGGCAATCATATAAGCTTCTATAAGGAGAAAAGTTACATAGAGAGAATTAGGAATTGCAATGTTTCTGAAGTTCTCAGAAGCAATATTGAATTTTAGAAATTAAAGGAACAAGATCTTCAAAATTCTGAGGGAAATTATAGAATTCTGGGTATAGAATTCTATACCTAGCCAAACTATCACAATGAGTGAAGTATAATAAATGTGTATTAGTTTTCTAGGGCTGCTGTAACAAAGCACCACACACTAGGTGGCTTAAACAACATACATCTATTTTCTCACAGTTCTGAAGGCTGAAAGCCCAGGATCCAAAGTGTCAGCAGGGTTGTTTTCTTCTGAGTCCTCTTTCCTTGATTGTGGATAGCTGTCTTCTCTATGTGTCTTCACATCATCTTCTTTCTGTGTGTGGCTGTGTCCTAATTTCCTCTTCATCTAAAGATACCAGCCATATTGGATCAGGGCCCACACTAATGACTTCATTTTAACTTAATCACCTCTTTAAAGACCCTATCTCCAAATAGAATCACATACTGAGGTACTGGTGGTTAGAACATTAACATGTGAATTTTTGCAGGGGACAGAATTCAGCCCATAACAGTAGGCCAGATCTCAAAAAATTATCTGCCATGAAATACTTCTATCAGGAAGTCACTGGAGGATGGAAAGTGAGGGTGCAATAAAAGGGTAGAATAAATGAGATCCAGGAAACAGATGATTCAACAAGGTGAAAGACAAAGAGAATCCTAGGATATTGGAATAGCAAGATCCCAGGATGACAATTTGTATCAGGAATGGAAAACAAGTTCAGACTGGAACTTGTCAGAAGGGTACAGAGTGATTTTCTGAAGAAGATGAAATTGCTTGTATATCTGATGAATCTGAAGTTCCTGAACTTAGACAAGGTAGACACACTGGGCCAAACAACTGGCTGAGTTTAGGGTGGAATTAATGATAAGCAATTAGAAAACTTTCAAATTTAAAAATCAAGATAATGAGTTCTTCTAGTTCAATCAAAAACAGTGAAGGAAAGGCAAATGATTCGCATTGTACTATAAAACTTAGCTGAGTAGCATTTGTATAGTTATAATAATGTAAACACTGATATACATTATAATAATATAATAAAATTGTGATACAGCTACGTTGAAAGGATAAAGGATAAGAAGAATTGTGGTAAGAGTTTGTGAGAATGAAAAGCAACAAATCCTTATTCTCTGTAGTGGGAAGTCAATAGATTCTGCTATAATTGAAAAATAAGATAAAACAAACCTGAGTTTGAGTCTTGGTTCTCCCAAGCACCAACTGTTTGAATTTAGAAAAGTAACTGCTCTAAATCTTAGGATTCTTATCTTTCAGATGGGGACAACAATAATACGTACTTCAAAAGGATGTTTGAGATTAGGAGATGTTGCATGCAGTGTACTTATGTACATATCATGCTCTTAAATGGCAACTTTATGACTTATTATTAGCTCTCTGTTGGTCACTTTTTATAAGAAATACTGACTCTCATAGTTTAAACAGGCCCCAATGTATGATATAAGTACATGCTATTTTGAAGTCAGATCTTATGAAGTCTTTTTTGTTTAATAAAATAGTTTTAGACACATAAAAATGCACTTGAGAATAATATCAGACACCTATATTCCAGTTTGTAAATACAGTTGAAGTTCCCCAGTGTGCCCTTCCTCAGATGCATTTCTCTCTCCTAGAGGTAACCACTATCAGGAATTTTTTATAATCTACAATATGTATGTATTCCTAAAAATATAGTATTATATGTTTTATAACTTTACAGAAATGGTATCATGCTATACTTACTTTACTGCAGCTTGTTTGCTTGCTCAACACTGAGGTTCATTCATGTTGATATGAGGAGCTCTAGTCCAGTCATACTCCCTGCTGCTTAGAAATCTATTGTATGGGGACACTACAGTTTACTGGCTCATTCTATTGCTGGTGAATATTTAGGCTATTTCCAAAGTTTTATTATTATAAACATTGCTATAGTGAACATTTTGTAAAATGCACATGTGCAAGTGTTTCTGGATAATGTACATACTTAGGA
Organism: Lemur catta; assembly: GCF_020740605.2. Taxonomy (NCBI): domain Eukaryota; kingdom Metazoa; phylum Chordata; class Mammalia; order Primates; family Lemuridae; genus Lemur; species Lemur catta. Next base: position 19,337,972 of record NC_059133.1, read on the forward strand.
ATGGCATAGGTGAGTCTAAGGGTGCATATACATTAGGATAGGTCTTAAGAAAGAAGCAAAATTCAAATTTAGGGGTATTATTCACCCACATGTCACAGCATCCTAATGTGACATGATCAATGGTGAGGTGTGTTACACTGAATTTGATGCTAATAATGGTTAGAGTGCCTACAGTTGGGAATGATGTTTTAAAAATAAATTAGAATGGATTTGAGGTGCCTTTTTAATAGCTTCATTTTACTCCCATGTATTCTAGTATGTTTTCTACAGGAACAGAAAAACATGAGGGAGTATGTTGTATAAGTAAACATAACCATGTGTCATGGTAGAAAAAGGTTGGCAAATTGTTGATTGAAATAGTATTTTAAAAAGTCAGTTACCTAACAAAACGATATGCATTAATTTAGTCAGAGGTTGCAAACCTATTGGTGAGACACAGTAGACCAAACAGTACCTTTGGCATTGGCTACGTATGCACAACCAAGAGAACTGGGAAAGTGGACAGTAATCTGGATAATTCTAGAAGAAGAGGAGGGGGTGGAAGAGGAAATGATGGGGGGAAAAAAAGGAGAAAGAATGCTGTAGAAAAGAAAAAAGAGGAAGAGAGAAAAATAATGATATCTTGGAATTGGGAACACTTTAGACCAAATCCTATGTCTAAGACTAGACCATGAAAATCAACACAGATAGAATTCATATATATTATATACTTAGATATCAGTTTCCACCAACATTATTCACAAAATAGATGGCATTTATTGAATATTTACCATAGGAACTAATATAATTTGTTGTTAATTTTCACCATATATATGGGTATTATTATTCTCAGTTCACAGATGAAGAAACTGAAGTGCAGAATCACATGCTTTATGAGTTACAGACCCAGGATTTGGGGCTCAGGTCCAGTTGACTCCAGAGCCTGTGCTCCTAACCAGAGCTATTGTGAGCTCCATCATTAACCCTTAAGGACAGAGACTGTGATTCACTCGTCTTTGTCCAGCCCTACACAGTGCCTGTCACAGAACTGATGCTCGACACGGACTGAACTGAAATGGATATTCAGAATGAAAATGTGAAAGCATCGTAATATTCAAATTTATTAGAGATCCGTTCTATTTGCTATTCAAAAGTAAGTCAGATTAAAGAGGAAATTACTTTTTCTAAAAAATACGTAAAACAAGTTTAGAATCATAAATGGGTTCTTAATTAATCCTCAGACCAGAAAAATCCAATTCAGAACAAGCCAAGCCTTCAGCTTTCCACTAATGAAGGTGCTACTATAATTCAGTCAATAGTATGATTTTGTTTGAATTACTTAGGCAATTGTCACTGCATAAATTTATTATTGAGTGACTCATCCATGACTAGCATCTCAGTCTGGTCTCTGGCATGGGTCTTGTTTTCATATTCCCTTATCGAAGGTGAGCTGTTGTGAGTGTTGACTGAAGGGACAGATCTATCTACTTCCCTGCAGCTTGTTTGTATTGCTGTGAGCAGTGAAGTCCTAGAAGCTCTGCCAACCATCTGAAAATTTTGGAAGTTGGTGAAATTTACCTTCTATGATCCCGTTTTCATTTTTTTTTCCTTTTGGCTTTTTTCACCTTTACCATCTTTGCGGCATCCTTTATCTATCCCTGCTACAGCCAAAATACCCCTCCCTATCTCTTTTTTCCTCCCCTTCTTTATTTTAAACTATTCATAATGGGGTGTAAACAAACAACAGCACTGAAGTTTTCCTCTTTCCAGGGGACACTTTTATTTTAATTGAGGATGACTTTAGCCAAAGAATTAAAGTCTAAATTGTAAAATTCCAGGTATTAGAGAGTGTGGTGTCTACTAAGTTATCTAAGTACCCCTTCTATGTCCTCTATGATGCTGGAGCAGAGACTCTGAAAACTACATTTCTGCTTTGCCAACTGTCTCTATGACATGCTCTGTCAGTACAGGGCATGAAAGGGAGATTGGGAGGGAAAACAGGTGGAAGGGACTTTGTTCTTCCTGTTTGCCTGCTTGCTCCTCTCAATGTCACACGAGCAATGATCCTCCAATCTCACAATGGCAGTTGGTTCCAGTTTCTAGCTTAAAGAAAATAAACTAGACTCACTCCATTGCCCCACACCCCTGAGGTACCAGCCCCAGCGAGGCAGCCTCTCCTCCTCTGAGCTCCTTGGTTCTGCCCCCACCTCTTCGTTTTGCTCCCCCAGCCCTAGAGGCAGCAGCTGCTTCACTTCCTGCAGTTCTTACCCCAGTTGCTCAGAATGGCTTCCTGCTTCTGCCCACTATGTAGCTCAGGTAGGTGACTTACCCTCTCTGTGTCCCATTTCTCCATTTCTAAGTGGATATAACAATACTACTAGTCTCATGGGTAGCCCTGTGACTAGTGAGCACTCAGTAACTGTCAGCCGTTGTATCACAGAAAGAGCATGGGTTTGCAATTAGGCAGACTTGGGCTCTAACCCCAAAGTCTACTTGCTACTGTGTGGCCCTGGATAAAGTATTTAATGTCTGTCAGCCCCTGTTACAACTTCTGTAAAATGAGGATAATAAAATTATGTCTCAGGGTTGTTGCAAGGGTCAAAAAAGATAATGATGAAGAGCATGCAGCACAGAGCCTGGCTCAGAGGACCCATCTATGTGGCTCTATAGTTTTATCACCTCTGCTCTTCCTTGTTCCCTCTGACCACTGCGGTTCCCGTGACTTCATGCACAATTGATTACACACGTACACTCCACCAACACATGTGATCCTAGTTCCCTTCCTTCCCCTTCATGTTAACCCTTTCTTATTTTATTACACCTAAATTTAACAAATCTTCCCTTTTTCCTATAGGTGCTTTAAATTGCCTTTTACCATTTTGATGAGAAAAATAACCTCTGGACCATCAAATTTAATATGCTAAAGCTAAAAATTTTAAAAATATATACATACAAACATAAATATACATATGAACACATAGTATAACATATATATTTTTCTACTGTAGTACAATACTTGGCATATAATAGACACTGAAAGTATTTGTTGAATGAGTGAGCTGATAAAGGAAAAAACAAACTATGTATTTACAGATTAATGGAGTAAAACATTTCCAAGTGACTTATTCACAGACGGTCTCACAAATATTGAGATAACATATCCAACTACCTACTGGACCCCCAGACACCCAGAGGTCTGCTTTTCCCACATGAGTAGGTGACCTCCTTGTTCCTTTAAAGTCATTATGTCCTACTTAAAAGGAGACACATGATCTTGGGAAGCACACGTCTCAGCGGTGTGGCTTGTTTCATTTTCATTTCAGTTTAAACCTTTCCAGAACTTAGATATGTTTCCCCTGACTCTATGGATCAATACAGACAACCTGAATATTGAAGAGCCTAATGCCAAATAAGTAACTGCAATAAAACAAGTGTTCTGAGACTGCTTTGAGTCACAGGGGCACTAAAAGAACGTTAATCCTACCTAAATCAATCTTGGTATCTCTTTGCCTGGAGGATTCTCTAAGGATTTCAGGTGGATGAAAACAACAGAAAAACTCCAAATGGTCTGAAAAGAAAATACAGTAAAGGGCACAAGCTGGAAGAATCAGTATCTCCAGATATCTATACTGAGAGGGTTTCAAACCCAAATAGGCACATGTCACTGATAAATAAACGTGAAATGGCAAAGTATCTGGGACACTGAATAACATTTTGTTTAAAAGTAATGCTACTCCAGTTCAGGTCAGATACTGACCTGTGCACAATCAGTCTTTGTCCCCTCAAACCTTCCCTTTACATACTGCCTGCAACTTTTCAGAGATTCTCCCGAGGATTCTCAGCATATTCCTGGCTCACACTAGTAGTAATAATAATATCTAGCATTTGTTAAGTGCTTTCTATGTGCCAGGTACTGGACTTCCACATATGTCATTGCATTTAATGTCCCCCAAACTACTGCCATCTCCTTTCCTCCATCCCTCTATCCCTTCCTTCCTTCCTTCCTTTTTTCTTTCTTTTCTTCCATCAAAATTTACCTGTCCTCTGTTCCAGACCCTTGGCACTTTCTGGTTGGTGAATTTATACAGCTGTGCAAGGCAGAATAATGGTGCCCACAGCTGTCCACACCCTCATCCCTGGAACCTGTGAATAGGTTAAACCATATGGCAAAGGGGCAATTCCGTGTTGCAGATGGAATTAAGGTTGCTAATCAGCTGACCTTAAGATAGAAAGATTACCTGGATTATCCAGGTGGGACCAAGATAATCACAAGCGCCTCTACAAATGGAAGAGCAAAGCAGAAGAGTCAGAGAAGAAAAAGAAGAAGATATGATGACAGAAGCAAGGTCAGAGCCACTGCTGGCCTTAAAGATGAAGGAAGAGGCCATGAGCCAAAGAATGCAGCAGCTTCTAGAAGTTAGAAAAGGCAAAGAAAATAGATTCTCCCCCAAAGACTCCAAAAGGGAAGGCAGCCCTGACTCACCTCGATTTTAGCCCAGTGTGACCCATGTTGGAGCCTAACTGACAGAACTGTAGGATGATAAATTTTGTTGTTTTAAGCAACTCAGTTGGTGGTAATTTCTTACAGCAGCCCTAGAAATCCAAGGCGTAATGGTAATAGGGTAAGACTGGGCCAGAATGCCTGGCCTTGCAAACCACTTACCAATTGTGTGACCTTGAGTAAGTTACTTAACCATTTTGTGCCTCAGTTTCCTCCTCTGTAAAAATGGGGATAATGACCACATCTTACTCATAGAACCAAATAAACTTATAACTGTGAATTACTTGGAACTTAGTAAGCACCATATAGATGTTAGCTATCATATTCTTACTTCCCCAAACACACCCCGAGGTGCTCCCAGGTTAGGGCATTTGCTCTGGCCATTCCCCCCACCTGGAACTCTGTCCTCCGCTTCTCAACTCCTGCAAGTCTTTATCCAACCACAGCTTCTGTAGGAAGCCTAACCTGAAGAATATAAACACTATCTTTTAGAAACACAACCTGCACCCCCAACCCCAAGCCAGCTCTCCCCATTCCTCTTTTTCTCTATTCCCATAGTGTTTATCACCTTTTCACATGCTTTTTTTTTTTTTTTTTTTTTGAGACAGAGTCTCGCTTTGTTGCCCGGGCTAGAGTGCCGTAGCGTCGGCCTAGCTCACAGCAACCTGAAACTCCTGGGCTTAAGCGATCCTACTGCCTCAGACTCCCCAGTAGCTGGGACTACAGGCATGCGCCACCATGCCCAGCTAATTTTTTCTATATATATGTATTTTAGTTGTCCATATAATTTCTTTCTATTTTTAGTAGAGACGGGGTCTCGCTCTTGCTGCAGGTTGGTCTCGAACTCCTGACCTTGAGCAATCCACCTGCCTCGGCCTCCCAGAGTGCTAGGATTACAGGTGTGAGCCACCGCGCCCGGCCTTCACATGCTTTTAAATTGACTTTTTAACAAATGTTTACCTTAGCACTATTGACTTAGGCTGGATGATTCCTTGCTGGAGATGCTGTCCTGTGCACACGGTAGGATGTTCAGCAGCAGCCCTGGCCACCCACATCGACCCACTAGATGCCAGCAGTGACCCTCACTCCTGAGTTCACAATCAAAAATGTTTCCAGACATTCTCAAATCACCTCTCGTTGACAAGCACTGGTTTTTAATTTATTGCCGGTTGCCCCCAGCTAAAATGTGAGCTCCAAGAGGGCAGGAATCTTTGCCTGTTTGTTCACTCTTGATTCCCAAGCACCCAAAACAACAACTGTCTTGAAGCATGTGGATGAATGAATATGTATTTAAACGTCTGCACACACAATATAGCATAAATTTCAGATTCTTCTGTTAGGAAGTGGCCAATATTTAATTTAACCTCACTCTTTATGGATTTTTATAAAAATAAATAATGATAATGATAAAAGTAATGAAAATTCAGGGAAGAACATTTTTCTATCTGCATGTATCTAGCACATTTTTCTGAAAGGCAATTCAAAATTGATCTATTTCCTGAAAGAATGTACTACATATCTATTATAAAAAGTGACATGATTCTTTTCCATATTCCCTTTTTTCTGTCTACTAGCAGAAAACCTTTATTACGAATATTGACCTTAGAAAGTAATTGCCTCAAGGGTGTTACTGCCAATGCCATTTTAAGAATGAAGGGCAGTGCTACTTAAGCAGGGTGACATTCATGGGCAGGGAGGTGAAGAGGAATAAATTAATTCTTAAATGACCTTGTCTGTCATAGTCATCAGATTCAACTAGAGTTTAATTTATCACAGATTTCTGAGTGTGTGGTCCTGTCTGAAGGGTGTCATGTGTTGAAAGATAACAGAGTAATGGTTCTCAAGGTTGGGGGGAGGGGTGTGATGGTGCACCCACCCTACCACCACCACCTGGGGAAATGTGGCAATGTCTGGAGACGTTTTTGATTGTCACCACTAAGGGGGAGGTGGATGCTACTAGCATCCAGTGGGTAGGGGCCAAGGATGCTGCTAAACATCCTACAACGCACAGGACAGCTCCCACAACAAAGAGTTATTCAACCTCAAATGTCAACAGTCCTGAGGTTGAGACATCCTGAAGTAACGCATAATGCTTAGAGTGTGAGATCTGGAGCCTTCCTGTCTGAACTTGAATTCCTGCTTCATCACTCAGACAGACTACGTATTTGTTCAGCAAACCTGCTTCCTGTTTTCTCCTGGGCACACAGGTAGACTAGCTATTCCAGCATTTCTTGTTTAGTGGTGATTACATGACTGAGCTCTGGTCTATAAAATGTGGGTGAAAGTGCTGTACAACACTTTTAAGCCTGGCCCATAAAACTCTGCTAAAAAAACCACTCATCTTTCTTTTCCCTTGTCTGTAAGGGATCTAAGGGATGGCAGAATTACCAGATAGAAGGAGCCTAGGTACCTGCATGAGTGTATGGAACAGAGACATTGTGCCTCCTCCCAACATGACCCACACTAGACAGTATGTGAATAGCAAACAAACTTCTACACAGTTAAACCACTGATATTTGGGATTTTTTTTTAGGCAAGTGGTCTAGTGTAGGTGTTCTTTAACCTGCTTGTGCCTTACTTTCCTCATCTGTAAAATAGTGATACTAATAATACCTCCACCCTCTGAGGGTCATTATGAGAATTAAATTTCTTAGTGTCTGGCATATAGTAAGAGTTTTCCTACCTGTAGGCCTACCTTTGGTAATACCATATAAAACGACCAAACAGCATTTGTACATTGACTTATAGACATGTACACCCACAGGTTTGCTTTTATTTCTTCTTAAGCATAGATATATTTTCAAATAGAATGCTATGATATTTGTTTTATAATTGATTCTCAATTTTAAATTTTGTACAATGAATTTCAAAGTACAAAGATTTATGATTATGTTATTCTGTGCTATCCATTACTTTTATTTTTACTCCATTAATTTACTAGACAAGTATTGTGTGCACTATTGTATGCTAGGCATTGTGTTGGGTGTTGGAGATACAATCATAAGCAAAACCAAATATGGCCTATGCCTCCATAGAGTAGGTAGTCTACCTGGAGAGACAGGCATCAGTCATTTAATACTCAAATAATTATAAAATTTTAAATGTGAAAATGTTATATAGGAAATGTGCTAAAAGAATAGAGAACAAAGAGATCTGATCTTTGGAAGGACTGGTGGGGAAGGATGGAGTTGGGGGAGGATTCCAGTGGGGAGTCTTCGCAGCTGAGTTCTGAAGGATGAGTAAGAATAAACTAGGAAAAGGGGTAAGGAATGGGAAGAAAATTTCAGGAGGGAAAACAGCATGTGCAGATGCCCTGGGGCAGAGTATATCCAAAGAACTGAGAGAGTCTGGAATGCTAGACAATAGAGACTCAGAGGGGGTTGAATGGGGGTGGACGATAAGAAATTACTTAATAGTACAATGTATGTTATCTTGGTGATGGATGCCCTAAAAGCCCTGACTTTATCACCACACAATCTATGTATGTAACAAAATTATATTATACCCCATAAATTTATACAAATAAAAACAAATTAAAAAAAACAAAGAACTGAGAGAGGTTGTATGTGCCTAGATCATAACAAGTGCAGGGTGGGAGGCAGGAAAGGCAGACAAGGCTGGAGAGCAGTTGGCAGCATGGTGAGGCCATTCGACGACTTGTAAGTCATAGCAATAATTTTGGTGTTTATTCTAAGGTTTTTAAACAGGATGAATTGACATGATCAAAAGTACATTTTGAAAACATTGTTCTGTATGCACTTGAGAGAATGAATTAGAGGTGGGCGAGAGTAGAACCAGGGAGACCTGTTACATTATTTCTGGGTTTCAGAAGTGAAATAGTGGTAGCAAAGATGGGAAGACGTTGCTGGAATAAAGAGACACGTAGGATGTAAAACCATCGGCCCTTGGAGATGTATAACATGTGGGAAGCAGAGATGAGAGAGGTGCCTAGAATAGCTTCCAGACTCCAGTTTCAGCAAGTGGACAAATACCAGTGCTGTTTACTGAGACAGGGAACAGGGAAGGTGGACCACATTTCAGGAGAAGGCGTCTTGAATTGGGTTTGAGATGAGTGTGCAGTCAGCTAACTTCAAATCATTCTTTACTCGCATCATTCTCCTATTTTTGTTTCTATCTATTCATTGAACAAATTATTATTAGGCACCTTCTTTGGGGTTCAAAAGTGGTTGAGACACGCATAGTCTTTCAAGGAGCTTATAGTCTAGGAGAAAGCAATTAAAATGGATGGTGCTATTAATTAAGGACAAGAAAAATATTACCAAAACACAGAAGAGTGAAACTCAGCCAGAATTTGGGGTGGAGGTTAGAAATCATGGAAGGTTTTCTGGAGGAAATGTCTCTGATGAAATATGAAAGAAGGCTCCTAAGGAAAAGGCATTCCAGGCAGAAGGAAGAGCTTAGGTAGACAGGAGACAAAAGAGTTGGAAGGTGACTTAAGAAGGTGAAAACAGCTCATGAAAACAGGAGTTAGTGAGTCAATTTAGGAGTCTGGGTTTTATCCTGAGAGCAAGGTATTTTTAAGGCTCTTTCCGACTTTGATCATATTTATTAAACCTTCAATTCTCTCTTCTCTTTTTCCTACACTATTCATGCCCTTCCCCTCTACCCCACCTCCCACCCAACACGCTTAAATTTCTATTATTCTCCTTTATTCCAAGACAAACACAATATGAAGTGTTCTACAAAACTAAGAAGTCACATGGGATTTTAGACTGTATTTGGAAAGCTAGGATATCATGTTATAACTACAAGAGCTTATTAACCAGCTACTTCTGACTAGTTTAAATACATTAATATCACTCTCAAAACATCCTTAGGGAATTTTTTTTTTCTGACTATACCAAACAATTGTTTCCAACTTGACAGCAAGCATTCTTCAAGTCATACTTTTACACACTCATCAAAGGGATGTTACCCATGTGGCATAACAATTTTCAAAGAGAAAGAATTCTCACTGATAACATTCAAGATATTTATTTAATTTTTCATCTCCCACTTGCAAGATATAACTGCTTTTATTCTCCTGGTCTCCTGAGGTCTGGTCCTTCAGTTTCATTTCAGCCATACCTCTACTTTTTCTTCCTTGGTCTTCTGTCTTGAAATCTCATCTTTCACTGATCACTCTCTTTTTTCAAACAATAACACTTGCACCCTATACTCCTATCCACAGAAAGCTACTTGTGGTTCCTCAAACATTCTATCCTGTTTTATGCCTTTGTTATTTTATACACACACTGCTCTCTCTCCTTGGGATACCATTATCCCCCTACTTACTTGGGCAAGTCTTATCCTTCAAGACTCCTATCAAGCATTTTTTTCTTTACGACCAACCCTCATCACTTATCAACTTCCCTCCAAACACGGAGAACTGAGAACTCTCTCTTTAAGTTACACTCATTATACTGTTTAAAATTATTTCAAATAGTCTGCAGATATACTAAGCTGGGGTCAAAACTGTGTATTATTTATCTTTATATTCTCTGAATCCAGACATTGCCTGGCAAGAAGTGAACACTCAATTAATGACTGTTGAACAAATCAATTATTTGGCAAATCAATACCCAAACATATCAGAAAAAGGCTTTTCAAATATGGGAGAGAGATGGCTGAATATCCCTATCCCATGTGTGATCTTCCTTCATTTATTACATATTTTAAATTACTTGTAAAAATATTATTTTTGGTTCTGGTCCCCAGAAATCCGAATGGGTGTCCCGGTGCTTCTGACTTTGAGAAACATGTTGAGAAGTACTGTTCTAAAGTAAGAACATCATGGAACATAATCAGCATGAAGAGGTGGGAAACCTTCCTCTTCCATATATCTATATCCCTTTGAAGTGAAACAAAATCCCAGAGCACATACCATCTACTTCATTGATTTCTCCATCCATTTATCCATTTATCCATCCATCACTGCTCTTTAATTCACTTATACCCCTTTGACGTGACATAAAACCCCAGAGTGCACACCATGAACTTGCCTTATTTCTTTGTCCACCTGCACATTCACCCATATATTCATTCATCCATCGACCTATCCATGTATCCATCCATCTATTATCCAAAATTTTTGACACCTAGTTCTGTACTGTGCTAGGAACTCTTTCTAGCAGGTAATAAACACAGGAAAGATCTGCATGTAAACCAGACTCCACTTCAGAAGAATGTAAGAAATAATCAGTTGCCTAAAAAACTTCCAAAATGAACAACATAGACATGGTGAGGGTTTAAATTAAGACTGGGAATATGTCAGCTTTTATATGTCTTTTTCTCTTAAGAAAAAACCCATAGATCCTGATCTCTGAATTAACATTATGTTCCGCCCAGCTCTTATTTTTCTGTGGAGGACTGAACTAAGTTTTTGAGGCTGGGCTGTGAGTTTTATGTTTTCTTCAATGACCCTTTCAAATGTTCACATAATATGGCTGGGTTGGCATATTATCTCAGAAATGAACTGAGGTAAATAAAAACCTGTGGGGATCCAAGGTTTGGCTATTTTAGAGGCTTATTGAGTTGCTTCCCTTTCATTATATATTGATCTTACTCAGTATTATACATTTTGATGCAGAACATCCGATGTTTGATTTTTTTTCTTCTCTCCTTTTCCATCTAGAGATCCACAGACTTTAACTGATATTCTGTTGCTAGAAGACACCCCCACCTTGCACACTCCCTGAAACTTCTTGACAATTGCCATTTGGTTTACTTTTTCATAAAATTAGCCAAATACATTTTTAAAAAATCTGTTATCCCTTTCCTTCCCTCAGGTAACTCATTTTTACTGAGGCTGCCATTACGGCTGCAACAGGGAGGGCCAGGAATTCCTGAAGGCTGCTTGTGAGCGAGGGGGGCCGCCTGAACTCTGCCCTCTGTGAGAGGCTGTGTTTCTCTCCTTGTTTACAGTCTTTGGCACGCTTTTCTCTCCTGCCTGCCCTGCCGTCCAGCCATCATTTCCTGTCATCTCAGAAGTTTTAGAGTAAATTCTCTTATCACTTTTGCAATTCCTCACAGGCTCAGTTACTTAGCCAACTTTTTTTTTCCCTACCCATATGTCAAAAGTGACAAATTACTGTTCTGAGATAGTCTGATAGATGAGTCAGCAAGTGGGCTTTCCAATGATGCAGCTTTTCCTAAGGCAACTTAGTAAATTGCTGGAGAAAGGGAAACTGAGAAGTGAACTGAGATACATAAACACCAGGAAACAACAAGCCCTCTTTGCAAGATGAAAAGGTGTAGACCCCTTCCCCCATCTGCTGGCTAGATGGAGACGAGCCTGCAGGGGGCTCTGCACACAGGAGGTGGGCAGAGCCACAGGACTGAAGGAGCCTGGGTCTCTCCATTACCCTGGAGAAGCTCATTCACACAACATGCAGATGAAAAAGCATTGTGTCATTTTAAGCCATGAGATGTGGGGATTGTTTGTTACAGCAGTTAGCTTCCCCCGACTAAAATAAAAGGAATATGAGCACTCACAGAATTTTCAGGGGAGAAGGGCACTATGCCGTTCCTTCCACGCACCAAGGAATCAAAGGCGTGCAGGGTAAGGCTCTATGACAGCCACACGTCCTTAGTAAGACAGGGGCTTTGACCCGAAACACTCACTGATGGATCCTTTGCTGGCTGAAAGGGGCAGTGTAGCAGTCATTCTCCTCCAGGTCTGGCAGTGTCTCCTTGTCCAGCCTCATTGGCTTCTTAGGTAACCATCTCCGAAACCTGCTTATTTGTTTATCGATCCTGTGGTACATGGAAGGCAAAACCAAAGGGTACAGCATGTCAGCATCACCCCAAAACACAGGAGGGAAATCTCCACAGAGCCATAATTATACAACACACATTCCAGGAACTCTCATTGCACTCATGATATTTGTTTTACAGATAGCAAGAAGAGAACTGGAATCCCAGTGTTGTTTTAATTTCACTAAGTGACCTCAATGTTACCATTTATGAAATAGCAGTCATGAATTAGATGTCCACTCACATGCTAATAATTGACCAAGTAGTCATAACAAAGCTGGAAGGCTTTGAAAAGGAAGCTGACAGTCCTTTAAGCAAAGCAGCTGAAACCTGAACTTCTTATATTCTGTTTGTTCTAGAAACTCATATTGTGTTTGGAAAAGCTCTGAGGTCAGAGAGGCTAGCTGTAGTTCACTTTGGGGACGGAGCACTGGCAGCTTATTCCAGCAGATTGAGTGTGCACAGAAAGCTCAATGCCACCTTAGCTTCCTGCCTCTGACACCTTCCCTGAGCAGCTTCTCAGCAGGCAACAGGATCTCTGGCTTTCACTGCTTTCTTTTTAAGCTGACTCCACAGTTATCATGGTGCTGGGGCATCACGACACACATGTGTCACTCTAGCTAATGCACACAATGAGGCCAAGTCAAGGAAAATAACAACAGTGTCCTAAAGGTGGTTTTCAAGCCATGGGTTCCTGGCTGGCTTCATGAAAAGGTGAAGGAAGGACGAATTTGCTCTCTGCTTGAGCTGGAACATTCATCTTCTCCTGCCTTTGATCATTGGCGCTCCTGGTTCTCGGGCCTTCAGATGCAGAATGGGACTTGTGGCATCAGCTTTCCTAGGCCTCCTGCTTACAAACTGCAGATCGTGGGACTTCTCAGCCTCCAAAATCTTAGGAGTCAGTGGTGAAAATCATGGGCCAGAGAACCAGGAGTGCTGATGCCCAGGGGCAGGAGAAGATGGATATCCCAGCTCAAACAGAAGCAAACTTACCCTTCTGCCACCTTTTTGTTCTATTCAGACCCTCAGTGGATTGGATGGTGCCTGCCCACATTGGTGAGAGTCATGTTCTCTCCCCAGCCCACCAATTCAAATGCTAACCTCTTCTGGAAAGGCCCTCGCAGACACACCCAGGAGTGATGTTTTCCCAGCTATCTGGGCACCCCTTAGCCTAGCCAAATTGACACATAAAATTAATCATCACAGTAAAACTCCTAGCTGAAGGCAATATTTTTTACATAACCAATCAATTCCAAACTGAAAAATACTGGTAAACTGCTTCTTCACTTTATTCTCAGTATTGTTCCAGCCTCACCAGGACACCATCTCTGTCTGGTGATCACTGTTCTTTTTCAGAACGCTAAACATCCAAACTGGAAAGAATCTCGCTTCCTCCCAAAGAGTAATTCCCCCCAACACACACACACACACACACACACACACACACACACACACACACACACACACAGAAGTAGACGTAAAATACGGTGAATCAATGGGCTTCAGAGAAGCCACATGACACGTGACTGAAAACATGAACTCTGGGGCTGGAGTGCCTAGATTCAGATCCTTGCTCTGTAGATAGTAACAGCATGACCTTGGGCAAGTTATTTAACTTTGCTGAATCTCAATTTTCTTATCTGTAAAATGGGCATGATAATGATACCCGATTCATAGAGTTGTGGTGATGAACTGATTAATATATACATAAAGTCTTCAAAATAGTGTCTAGTATACAGTAAGTGCTGGCTATTATTACTATTTTTCTATTTTTTTTCAAAAATAAGAATTTGAGCAATGAGCTTGCCTTTTAACACTTATGTCTGTTCTGCTTTTCAATTCAAAGTTATTTGTGCTTCATGAGCATCTATCCTTTGTCTGTGTTCAATGATGTAGTCCTTAAATGGACTTATAAATTAGACTTCCTAGGCTAGTGGCCTTCCCTGTGGCTCTTGACTTTATTTCATCTGATTGTCTTAAAACTCATTCGAGAAAGAGGACATTGGCCCAAAGGTTTTTTATGATAGAGATTTTACCTCCCACACATCTCTGGTCTGCAGCACTATTGGATCACACTTTGCAAAATTCACATTCCCACAGAATCTAGGCTCTGCGTGCAATGACTATGAATTAAATCCAGCAGGGGACAGCACTCAGCGTGGACACAAACAAAGCTGTGAAAAAATCAGGCCTAAATACTCTATGGGAGTGAATGGCAGCTTTCAGCAGCCAGCTTGTGGCACCACAATCTAAATGAAATGTGGAGATGGTGAAGCGAGAGTAGAACAGGGTAATGAAAATGATTAATTAATTGAAAAATGAGGAGGCGTAAGAGGAAGTGAGAGGGGAGTGAGAGGAGGCTGTTTGGCATGATGGAAGGCAGCTGGGATTTATAATCAAGGTGCCTAAAACCTGGCTGTGTTGCCTATCAACTGTGAGAACTTGCACAAGCCACTCACATTTCTGAGCCTTATTTTCCAGGGTTATAAAATGGGGGTAAATAGTAATGATAATCATCACCATCATCATTATCTTACTGACCTCACAGGATGGTTAGGAGGCTCATAAAACATGGTGAGTAGGGAATGTTTTGGAGAAGCTGCCAGGCAGATAGCAAGCATTATTAGTAATTTCTTGAGGACCCTACAGGACTAATGCAAAAACGATTGAAAGCGGAGGACTGGGCTTTTTAAACACTAGGGTGGAAGAAAGACATTAAAAAATAAAAGCCCTGAGACACTGGCTGGACGTGGGGGTGGAGGGTGCAGACTGGCCTTCTTTGGGAAGCCTGAGCAGAAGCAGGTGGCCGAAGCCAGGGTGGTCCAGGTTCCATCACACATGCCTGTCCATGCTGTGTGCTCTTCACAACGACAGGAACAAACACTCAATTGTGGTCAGCGGTTTGTGTCTTCTTCCGGTTGGCAGAATTGCCCCCAAAAGATGTCCATACCTAACCCCCAGAACCTGTGACTGTTATGTTACATGGCAAAAGGAACTTGGAAGATCTAAGTAAGGTTCAGACCTTCAGATAGGGAGAGCACCCTGGACTACTCAGACGGGCCCAAGTTAACCACATGAAACCTTTAAAAGCAGAGAATGTTCTCCAGTTAGAGACAGGAGAGATGCAGCAGAAGGAGAAACAGAGAGATTCACTGTATGAGAAGGGCTTGATCTGCCATTGCTGGCTTTGAAGATGCAAAGTGCCAGGACCCAGGGAATGCAGGCAGCCTATAGAAGCTGAGAGGGCCTTTCAGCCAACAGCTAGTAAAGAAATGGACACCTCAGTCCTATAATTGCATATGCTGAATTGTGCCAGCAACCTGACCGAGCCTGGAAGTGCTTTGTCCCCCGTCTCCAGATAACAGCCTAGGCCCACCGATACCTTAATGTCAGCCTTGGGAGACCTCAAGCAGAGAAGCCCGCTGAGTTCCCCCTCCCCTGGACTTCTGACTTACAGAATGTGAGATGATATATTTGTGTTGTTTTATGCAGCTGAGTTTGTGGCAATGTATTATGGCAGCAATAGGAAACTCAAACATCTCTTAAAACCGTCTTAGTCTGATCCTCCCCTCGAGACCTGGCCACAGTTAGCCAGGCTCCTGTTGTGCTAAGGCTGCCGTCCACATGGTGTTCCCACCTCCCAGTTAGGTGGCTCCAGGAACAAGAGTCTATTTCTCTGTGGTGGGATAAGGACTGAGAGCTCCCCTAGGCTGCTCTTCCACAAATACACTGCTGTCTCCAAACTGTGCCACGCTCAGACTGCACTAAGGATCTGTTTCAATCATGCAGAGGAGAAACAAGTAGTGCAAAGAGCCACTAGGCTGGAAAGCATGAAGCTCAAGGCGAATTCTTTTTTTTTTTTTTTT
The DNA here is from genome assembly GCF_020740605.2 of Lemur catta. Taxonomy (NCBI): domain Eukaryota; kingdom Metazoa; phylum Chordata; class Mammalia; order Primates; family Lemuridae; genus Lemur; species Lemur catta. The sequence goes on from NC_059133.1 coordinate 19,354,073, forward strand.
TTGAGACAAAGTCTCACTCTGTTGCCCAGGCTACAGTGCTGTGGTGTCAGCCTAGCTCACAGCAACCTCGGACTCCCGGGCTCAAGCAATCCTCCTGCCTCAGCCTCTCGAGTAGCTGGGACTACAGGCATGCACCACCATGCCCCGCTAATTTTTTCTATATATTTTTAGTTGTCCAGCTCATTTCTTTCTACTTTTTTTTTATTTTAAGATGGGGTCTTGCTCTTGCTCAGGGTGGTCTTGAACTCCTGAGCTCAAATGATCCGTCCGCCTCAGCCTCCCAGAGTGCTAGGATTATAGGCGTGAGCCACCATGCCTGGTCTTCAAGTTGAATTCTTGATCCTGCCATCACACACTACTGTGGCCTAGAACAAGTCTTTTACCCTCACTGAGCCTTACTAAGCTCATCTCTAAAATGATGATCAATCAGACGCTCTTTAGATACTACATATTGTTGGTGATTTGGGCGATAATATCTTGGTTATGTCATTCTAAACAAATATGAGTTAATGAAGAGCTTTCCTTTTTGCAACACCTAGTGGATAACTGTTAGGAGATACAATGGTGGACTCTGGAGTCAGCTGGAAGCAGGTTCACATCCCAGTTACAGAGATCTTGCTGGGCTAATAGCTAAACCTCTCTGAGCTAACAGTACAAATAGCATAAGGCAGTGATGAGGAATAAATAAGATAATGAGTATCAAAAACTTGCACAATGCCTTGGCTGGATTATACAAAAGGCTCAATAATGTGGTAGTTTCTAGGATGAAGAAAATAATGACAATGAACTTTTATGTAGAGTTCTCTTCCCAACGGAAATTCAAAAGCTATGATATGCCCTTGTATACTGATATCTGTGCTCCCATGTTGTGTCTAATAAACATCCCTGAATAGGCAATTTGAAATTCACCTGGCTATATTAAAATCAGGAAACCAGTTAACCAGAAGGCATCCCATTTTTCTCCCTAGTATGGGAGTGGAGTTTACTTAATAAAGTCTCCACTAACAGAAAATAAAAGAGAAAACATTGGCTTAATGATTTAGCATTGATTTTAGTTGGATATGTTGTCACTTTGTTCCATTTCTGGCATTTACTGAGCAAAAGGCCTCTTACAGACTACATAAGCAAATCAATACAGGGAAGATGGATCATCCACTTGGGCATTTCTGGCCTTGACTTGTCAAGTTAGTATCTGGACTGCAAGATGAGTTACTTGAATAGAAAGTTGTTTTGATGATAAATTCAGATTCCCCCCAAAATACTGGTTCCTGGCAAGTGGGATTCCAGGTACCTGGGAGGAGCTGGAAATGTCACACAGACGGGCACAGGCTTGCCACCTCTGCCATGGCTTCCCAAGGGAGGTCTTGGGAAGGTTCCATTTAATCTCTTTGGCCCTTGGTTCCCTCAGCTGTAAAGGGGAGATAACCCTACCCACTTTGGGAGAGGTGATGATTAAAGAAAAGGCCACATGCAAAGGACCTCACTCCCAACATGCTAACCTGTTAGGAGGCCTTTATCACCCACTATGTGCAGAGTCCCAGTGTGGATGCTATGGCTGTACCCTGAGGAAGTGGAAGACAGGTCCTTTTCCTTGAGCCACTAACAACCCAGGAGAGAATCTGCACTAAGGACAACTTAATCAGACTGAATTAAATGAAACAGGCCTACTTCAAAGACACCTGCTTTTCCCTAGATAAGAATATTATAATAATAGCATCATGTTTCTAACAGATTACATTTTCAGGGACAATATGCCTAGAGGAAAAATACAGATGAGCTTTTTTTCTTCTTCTAAATGGAGGCAGCACACAGCCCTACATTGCAGTAAATAAAGCCCTCCTGGACCGATAATAGACAACAGGAGGCTTCGATTTCTTTTTCCTTTTCTTAGAGCCAAATGCCCTGTATTTTCAGCTTCTACCTGGATAGGAATTAGTGATCTTAGGAAGCTAATGTGATTCTTTTAGGTCACAAGGCTATTATTTGGGGCACAGCCTACATACTTTACAAAGAGTCCAAAGGCTTTGAAACATTTACATGTATTAATTTTTTAAAACAGGGATGGAAACATACAAGGCATTTTGTCATTTTGCCTATATGCTCATCTGATAAGACTGTGGCTACACTGAATATATAATGCAATTGGGTCCAGCATTCATGCTGTCAAGCATTGCAAAGGCTAAAGTCAGGCAGAATATGTATGGCAGGGTGGGGGGTGGGGGTAAGGAATAAGTAGAAATGAGACTTCAGCTGTGAGCCACCCACAAGAATCAGATTTGTTACTTTGTAATCACATCTTTTACAGACTATATTTGTAATATTTTATGAAAGCAAAAAAAAAGGGCAGATGATAAATTTCCCTTTTTTATTGGATAGGTAATTTATAATTCCTATAAGCCTGAGCAAAGATAAGAGTCAAAGTGGCATTTAATAGACAAAGTATAGGGATAAAAAGAGCATTAATTCCAGAAATACATGTCAGAACTACATGAGTGTGCTTTATGGGAGTCAGGTGACTTTTAAAAGTAAAGATATTTGTGGAAAAAATGCTTTATTTGTCTGCTTGCTCAGAAACATTACAATTTTTAATTCATTTCTCTTATTCTTAGGCTATAGATTTGTTTCAGGGGATGCTTTCATGGATTGATGAAATTCAATATCATGTATATGGATGAAACAAAAAGCTGAATTAAATATCCATATTTGGTATGGCAGGAGAGTTTTAGAATATTGAAAGTCAGGGTTTCATTACTGGGGTACCACTGGATGGCAAGTCGAACACATGCCCTTCAGTTTGGAATTTCAGTGAAGAGAAGAGGCTTAGTGGTGATTTCTCAGAAAATCTGCAACAAGCCCTCTTCTCTTCACCCTTTCCTGGGAACTTCCATACACTTCCCTGTGCCACTGACTCCCAAATTGCATTCTCTGGCATTGTCACCAGTTCCAGAGGCCTCCAGGACACCAACACCTCAAAGCCCCACTGTGAGTTATAATACAGAATTATTAAAAGAAAAATCATCATCTTCCTCACCACACCTGTATCTCTTCTGGATACTCATTCTTCTTTTACCTCCAACAATATTTTCCCAATCCCTTAGGTGTGGGAACCTCTCTGTCCCCAACTCTCAATTTCCAAATAGCCTCTAAGTGTTAAACCTTTTGCCTATAATTTCATAATCGTTCTCTCATACTTTGCCTTCTTGGTCTATAGATTGTTTTATACCTATCCAGGGGACAGAACTACAATCAAAGAGAGAAAGCTAAAGAGACAAAGATTATGGCATATTTTAAGGAAGAACTTTCTAACAGTCAGAGCTGCCCACAGATGGGTTATGGAATTCCCAATCTCCAGGGATGTTCAGACATGGACTAGCTGACCAGATAGCAGAGGTTTAAATATCTGATGAGTGGTTGGAGTTGATGACATTTAGTATCCCATCCAACCTTGAGATTCTATAGTTCCCTTTTCAGCATTTTCTTTCAAGCGCTCATTACCCATTCCTACCCGTTGGGTTTGAGCAAATGTTTCAGTCCCGAGTCTGTGTCTGACACTTTGGGCAGACCTGGTTCTTCTATGCTTCTTTTCTTTATGACTATCTTTCTCCCCACTCTAATCCTCATGTGTGTGTGTGGAGATTTATTTGTTCATTCATTCCATCTACTATGTGCTAGGTACTGGAAATACGGAATTGAATGAGCCATCATTGCCTTCAAATACCATCCAGGTGGGGAGACAGACATCTACATCACAGATTACAGCACACAGTGATGGGGCCAGACAGTTCCCATGGGAAAACAGAAAAGAAGGATCATTTAACCTGGTCAAAAGACTCAAACACGTGGGCTGAGTTTTGAAGACTCAGTAGGCATTACCTTGGTCAAAAAGATGGGAAAGGACCTTCCAGAAGGACCACCATACGCAAAGGCACCTAAACCCAAGTGAGTATAATGTGTTTGGGAACCACAAGTAGTCCAACATGGATGGAGCAGAGAGTTGTGGGAGGGGAGAGATGAGCGAAGACAGTCCTTAAAGGTCTGTGTTTAAGCTGAGGCTTTGAGCTTTATTTTGATCACTCTAGGGTAGCCACCATATGACATGATCAGATTTGCTACTTAAGAAGATGACTCTCTTCTAGTTTGGAAGGGGGTCAAAATAGAGGAAGAAAAATAAATTGATGTAAAATAGGCCAGAGGTGATGGGAGCTCAGCTAAGGCAATGGCAGTGAGAATGAAGAGTAGATTCTAGAAATATTCATCTGCACCTGCAGAGCTTGAGAGATTGATTAGATGAAGGGGTGAAACATCCAGAAGGATCTTTAGGTTTTAAGTTAGGTGACGTTTCAAATAGCGGAGCCAAGGCCAGGATAGGGAATATAAATGGGGAAAATGACTACTTGGCAGGTAAAATCAGAACAGTTAGTGGACTGGTCACTAAAGGACAGAAGAAAGAGGAGACTAGAGGAGATGATAAGTTCAAAAGCAGAAAGGGAAGAGGAGGTATGCAAAGATATAAAGTTGTTCTTATAAATATTACACATAATAATCACTAACTTATAACATTTATGAACATCTACTACACACTAGGCACTAAACCTCACATCAATCCTACAGGGTAGAAATTAGTATCTTCATTTTATAAATGAGGAAAACTCAGGCTCAGATACATGGAGTAACTCGCCTAAAGCCATCCAGTGCCAACACAGGTTTTACGATCCCAAAGGATGTGCTTTGTCCCACACACAGTAACCTTACTGAATTGGAAAATTTGGACAATAATAAGACTTCTCTCCACCCTACATTCCCTTTAGAATCTGTAATATATTTCATTCAGCAGATTGAAACAATATCGGGTACAAATGATTTTTCCACTGTGCTATCAAAGTTGGGAAAAGCTTCTGTTCACCTTGTTGTATTTCCTTCAGGTTTTCCTTCATTTGGGTTTTTGTTCTTTCCATCTATAGTTAGTCAAATCCTTAATTTAATGGGAAGGTAGAGCTGGACTTGTCATGCAGACCAGTGGTTTTCAAATTGTGGTCTCAGGACCTGTAGCACTGGCTGCAGCTGGGAACCTGTTAGAAATGAAAATTCTCCAGCCCCATCGAAGATCTACTGAATCAGAAACTCTGGGGGCGAGCCTAGAAATCTGTGTTTTAACAAACTCTCCAGGGGATGCTGATGCTGGCTGAAGTTTGAGAACTACCAATACAGGGTAAAGTGTTTTGAATCTGAATGCCACCTCGACCATCTAATGAAGGAAGCACTGCTGATAAGTTGCCGCACTAGGAAACTTAGAGAAACAACGTCTTAGTTTCTTTGTATGACAATTCTCACATTATACTTTGCTGAGTGCACGTGCATTTCAGTAAACCCACCAAAATAAATCAATTACTCTTTTACTTATCACTCTGCATAGCATATACACAGAGCTTCCGGAACCTGAATTCTAAATCTCATACAACTGAACTAACTAGAGGATTTTCAGAGAAATTCAATTTTTTCCCAGTTTAACCATCAACTCAGCTCAGGGTGAATGGAAATATAAGACTAATTAAGATTTTAAAATTAGATTTTCCATTGATCACAACAGAACCCAATTAGAGGACATCATCATCAACACATTCCCCTTACCCCAGGTTCTCAAAAAACAACAAGGAAAAACAAGCTTTGGGAGAATACAAAGTATAGTAAATGCAATCTTTACCCAGTAGGATTTTTTTTTTTTTTTTGGTAGAAAAGAGAGTAGGAAGTGCTCCTGAGTGAGGGCATGTGTCTGCATTTATTAATAACTTATTAATAATTAGTTAATCAATAACAAGTTATTATTAATAAGTTATTAATAATTAACAAATTATTAACAAAATATTACTAACACAGGAGGGCCCCACCTATAGGAGACAAGTAGCCAATAGCTTTTTAAGAGGGTGACTATCTGTATTTTGAGCTTTCAAATTTCATAAAGTAGAGGGAGGAATTTGTGTGAAAAAAATAACATCCAAATCAAAAGTGCTCTGAATGGATGGGATTTTTGACAATTTGTCTAATAGAATGGGCTAAACATACAACAGCCCCAACAGGCCTGCGGGGATGGCATCCTCCCAAGTATGCAGAAGTCACAGGGAAGACTCTGAGAGAGACATTTTCATCTCTGTTTTTTTTTCCCCCAGGTTAACCTGAAACAGCTATTTTTGGAATGTGCATGGCAGCCAGTTTTCCCACGTGACAAAGGCCCATCTTCCCTAGCTTGTAGCTCCTTGTCATTGTTGGAGTACACAGGCCAACAGACAGGCAAACACTATCCTGACGGAGTATGATACTAACCTGCTCATGAACTTGTACCGGCGGGGCAGGTAATAGATTTTTCTCCTGGAAGAACAGCAAAAATGAAGCCAGTCGAGAAGAAAACCCATCGTCAGTTACAGTTTGAACTAGCAAGGAAGGAAAGGAGATTGAAGATAGAAGCCTGTAAGAGGTGAAGAAGAAAAAACTAAAAAGAGATTAACAGTGAGAAATGTAGTGGGAACACAGGGCATGCGTTTTTGCGTCATGAAATCTTATGAGACAGTTTTCATGATATTTCTTCCTCTCTTTGTTACCATAATTTTGTTATGGTTGTGCCTTGCCTACAAAGTGTGTGTAGAGTGATTATCTGCGGTGACTGGTATTTGTACAGATTCAGCTGAAGTCAATTTTTTCCCCAGGGAAAAAGAGATGAATTAGGGAGCAACATACATAATTTAATGGACACACTATCATATTAACTAATATTTATATAGCATTTTAAGTTTACAGAACACTTTTCTCATGGTATAGATAGGGGTAACATTAAAAATATATATATCAACCAGTATGGGATAGACACTAATTTAGCATCAACACCCAGCTGTAAATAAACCATGCTGGGGAACCTCACACAACCATCAGCCCTTATATAAATTATAGGTTATAGTAAATTAAGCAGGTAAAACCAAAGAATTCTGAAAAAAAAATTAAAAAATAAGACTTAAGGTTCTGTCATATTGCTGTATATCTACCTTTACAAAATATTAAAAATGAAATTTCTGGGTGTAGTTGGAATGGAGAGTACAGTTGGTAGATGCTTTATTATGGGCTAGTGATGAAACTCAGTTTATGTATATTCTGAACTGTTACTGAACTATTGCACTTTTGGAAAATAGGAAGCTTATATACCACAAAATGTTTTGCATACCTGTGGAAACTTAAAAACATATTCATTTTTTAAATAGGCAAAACTACTGAGACAATGAAAAGATAAGTGTTTGCCAGAGGTTTGGGTCGGGGGAGAAGGAATGAACAGGTAGAACACAGGATATTTTTTAGAGGAGTGAAACTATTTGGTATGATACTACCATGGTGGACACGTGACACGCATTTATCAAAATCCATAGAACTAAACAATGATGGACCCTAAAGTAAACTATGAACTTTAGTAAATATTATTGTATCAATATTGGTCCATCAATTGCAAAAAAATATTCCACACTAATTCAAGATGTTACTAATAAGGAAACTATGAGCTGGGAAAGAGAGGGAATTGGAACACTTTAGTATCTTCTTTATTTTCTGTAAAGCTAAAAATTCTCTTAAAAATAAGGTCTATTAATTAACCAAAAACATACCCAAGGACATACATAAAATTCAGGTTTTATCAGCAATTTCTCATAAGAAACCTATTCTACAATTTCTTTTTAATCATTATAGGGATAAAAATCCAAGAAGATTAAACTTGGGATTCAGAATGCAGTCTACAGAAAATAACAAACATGCATAAGATTCTTTGGGGTATTTAAATCAGGCCAAAATGATGTTTGTATTTTATGTTGAAATGATATGGCAGGAGAATTCCTCCTTTGGAAATGCATGCATGGCCTTAGGCTAGAGTTATTTGTCTGAAACTGTGGATAGCATGAATTTTCAATGCACCAGGTTGCAACAAGTGGAGCTATGCTTAGGTAAAACCGTATCAGTATTAATGAGGCCAATTAGTGTCACACATTAACAATATTTTCTTCTAGAATTGTTGTCCTGTAGGAATTCCTATATCTAAAAAGAAGATTACTATTCACATTCATTTTCATTTTATTGCTTGGTTAACATTCTTCTAATGCTGCACAAAAAGGTTGTTAATGCTGCTTGGAGGCAGCACATTTCTGCTCTGTAATGGGCGTGCAGAAGCATTATCTGTGACATGGCCGGGCCCTTCAGTTATGAAATCCTTGCAAGTACTAAGGGAACTTGCTTTGCATTAACATGGCTCAAGTTTCCACAATCTCCTTGGGTTCTTTGTTAGAGAAGTGTGTTCTGGCAGAAGGTTTTTTGAGATTTATACTGAGGAGGAAATATCAATTTCTATTCAAGCATATTTTGTAATGTTTTCTTTTATTCTCTTTTGGTTCTTAGGTGTAATATGCTATTAATCCATATTAGATAGTTATTATATCATTGATAAATAACTGGCTTTAGTTAATCGTTATAGTATAACAATTTTCAACGGAAACTAAGTTGATACTCCTTATCTCTCTTAGTAGAGAGAGAGATACATGTGTGTCTGTGTGTATATATATATGTGTGTGTGTGTGTATATTGTTTTCTTAAGTCCTTGAGTTCTCAGATTTCCTTTTTAACATTTAAATATAAAAATAAATCATAACATCAGAACTATAACTATTTATTTGAGAATTTTGCCTCCAGGAAAACAGATGCTAGAAATCCCACTTTGACTTGGTATTAGGACAAAAAGGCCAATAAACAAAGAAGATAAGATGCACCAGGGAGATATATTACAGGGCTATGAATGGAAATTGCCCTTTTCTAAACGTGTCCCTGGCTCCTCTCTCTGTCTCTATGTATGTAGCTGATTCTTTGTCTCCATAACTTTCCACAGCTCATTAAGGGGTATGTTGTAGAGTTGGTACCACTTTGCCTAATTCCTGTCATCCGACTTGGTCTTACCTGCAAAGTGCAAACCAAAAGCACTTACTTCTTTAAGTCCCATTGGATCTGTCCTTGGTACTAAATCCCCCCACGTCCTTTAGCAGATTCCATTATGGACCCCCCACATATCTTGCCATTTATAATTTAAGATTTAATACTTCATTTTATTTCTATATAGCAAATGCAGATCACTTTTCCTTAATCCATAGGGAAAATCAAAATATTCATTGTGAGATGAAGGTAAATTAACTCTTTTAAATAATGAAGGAATACAAGTATTTTCTATTCCCCGTGGAACAAATATCAATATTCATGTTTGCACAGTATTCATGACTTTTTTAAAATTTAAAAATAGGTTATTTTTTAAAAATATATCACATTTTCTTGAAATTTCTTGAACTCATTTTTATGAAGTAGATTTTAATGTCTTTCCAGAAGGAACTGGTCAGTAAGGAGCATGAATATATCCCCCTGTGCCCTTGAAGCCTGAGGCCTGGCTGTTCAAAGCAGCAGTACACAGGACTTCTAAAAATGGCACTTTGGAAATGAAAATGCCACTTGGAAAATACTTCTTTATGACAGGCACTGGAAATATCTACCTGCTAAGAAATGAATTAGCCAGAAATTTTTGCATAAAGGCTTAAAATCATTATTGGCCATGAAGACTTATTTGCATGTCCTAAAGTTTTGAAGGATTTTCTCCTCTAATAGCCTCCCAGTCTGCATTTCAGATTTATTTGTTCCAAGGAAGGAAAACATTAGGTTTATAGTGAAGCAGCAGAGAGAGTGGGGGGGAAATACATTTACACCTACCTGAAAGGCATTCTTACATTCATTTGTTCTGCGTATCTTCCAAGGACTTCCCATGGGGCATGCAACTTCACAAAGATAATGTCACTATTTATTAGAGAAGACTGAAACAGAAAAAAGACACTAAATTGAAAAGTATATCCAAGTCTCCTGCGGTTTAAATTGAGTTGGAACTTAGAATGTATGAACCTGTATGGAGTTTATGATTCAGGGCATTTCTCAGTAATAAGCCAGGCCCTTAAGGGTACACATATTCATTCAACAAATATCCCACTGTGTGTCAGGCACTGTGTGTCAGCTGGAAACCCAGCTGTGAACAAAAGGTATGAGTGACATTTACATTCTGCAAAAATATTAAAGAAAAGAAGATAGGCAAAAAATCAAGTTTACAGGAGACGGATAAATTCAGATAATGACGAGTATTCTGAAGATAACAAAGTAATGGGAGAAAGTTATGGTGAAGGAGCTGCAAACTACTTTGGACAAGGGCTCAAGGAAAGGCCTCGCCCTGGAGGTGACATGTGAGCTGAGACCTAAAGGAGAAGAAGGAGGCAGCTAGATAAAGGGAATGGGGTGAGTGTTCTGGGTGCAAAGGCCCTAAGTTGGGAAATTGTCCGGTTGTTTGAGGGAGGAAAAAGGCCAGCAGATTGGCCGAGGTCCATTAAGTGGGGGACAGTGGCATCAGAAGAAGCTGAGAAAGTGAGCAGAAGACAAGCGTGCCCAGGGCTTCACAGGGCATGAGACAGTGGATTTTGTTCAAGGACACTGGTAAGCCACTTTGATTTGGGTTTTCAAAGATCACTGTGGCTACTGCATGGAGAATAAATTACAAGGAAGAGTTGCGGCAAAAGCACAGAGGAGAAATGTCCTCATTCATCCAGGCAAAAGCAAAAGGTGGTGGTAGTGGGGACAGAGAGCCCTAAGAGATGTGAGATTTAAATCTGGGTGGAGGGTTAGGTGGATTTCCAGCCACACTCTTTAAAGGGCTGTGTTCTCTGGCCCAAAACTTTTGCCTCCTTCGGGGCTTTTTATCAACACAGAACTTTAGGGAAGTAAAACTAGGATGTCACACTCTGATAACCACCCAACAGGTTTCGGTCTATGCCTCTGGCCAAAGGGACATGAAGAAGCAATTAGGAGATTTCTTTTTGGAAGTCGCCTTTCACGGGGAGAGGTGGGCTGTGGAAGGAGGTAGAAGGAAAGTGAGAAAACAGTGAGTCAAACCTGTTTAAATTACTACAGTGGTCATTTGTTTATCTTTATCTTTCTCATATAAGGTTGTTCTGGACTGCACAGCATTTAAGTTTTTACAGTTTAAGAATGTTGACAGATATGTTAGGACTTTGTGGCTAATACTAATAAATGTTAACAATAGTACTGTATTTATAACAATCCAACTTTTTTTGCACAGCTGACAAAAATAGAAGCTCAACTTTATATTCTACATGTGGTAAATTTGCACTCCAGAGAATTATTTTTAAATTGTAGATGATGTATAATGGTATTTAGTTCATTTCTCACACTTTAATTCAGGGTCTTTTTGCTGGGCTTATAAATATTGTACTTAATTTATATGAACTCATCAAGATAGTATGAACATGAAACTGGTGTCAACTACAATGTTGTAAGGGATCCTGGTACAAAGCTGAATTTCCCGTGGGCAGGAAAGCCAGGGCCCATCTCCTTAATGGTGGAGGGCACCCTCTGATACTGGTCTGAAAAATCAAGCTTTCTGGCAGCTAAGGCAGAAATGAGGTTTGATCTTCCAGCTTGGGACAAGTAATGCCCTGAGTTTAACTCCCCTGAGGACAAGAAATGCTTCTGTTTTTCATAGTTGAATCTTCTGGCCCTTACACAGTGCTTGCTACAGCATGCACCCAATATTTGTCTCATCCATGAATATGATTAGTAAATGTGAACAATTCTACCTGGCCCAAGCAAACATTGTGAGTCCTGTGAAGCAGGAAGTGACTGTCAGTGAAATGACTTTTGGAGCTAATATATCAAGTTACTGCAAATGAGGCACCTACCCAGGGGATGCACATGCCAGTAACAACTGAAGACGAGCTGGCCAATGCTTTGTCGCTTTGTAAAAACTGGTTTTCTGTGCAGTAACCTATTACAGCCAGTCCTCCCTACGCAGGTGCTTAGAGCTAAGTCAGGGGATGTGAATGAGCTCTCAGGCTGCAGTGCCTGTACAGAACATACAGAAACATCTCTCTCTCTCTGTCTCTCTCTCTGTCACACACACACACACACACACACACACACACACACACACACACACACACAGTCTTGCCCCATTTATGCCTTCAATGCACTGATGCCTTGGGGATCTGAGACGGTCTCACAGCTTTTCAACTGAGCATTTTTTGGGCTTTGGAAAAGATTGCTGCTTGCTCCTCAATACATAGTACAGGTTTTCCAAGTTATAAAGCAGAAGAGAGACTACATTTCCTAAAAATGGGTCTCTTTTTATTTATTTAAGATACACTTCAGAGTCTGGGAAGGTTTTCTGGCTTCCTCACTTGGAAATTTTAATTGTGATAGTGAGAATTCTTTAAATTCATTTAGCTTTCCTACAACGTTCTATACTTACCATTGTTTCTTCTTTCATCTTTTACGAGAGAAAGAGTAAAACTGTGCAACCCAGGAAGACAACTTTTGGGAATGTGATTGATTCACTGAATCAAACAAACCTTGATTTAGAGTAGAATATAATTCCTAGGGTATACTCTCTCCATGGATTTATTGTGATTGCTAGTTTTACAGAAAATAAACAATCTAGTGGAAGAATAATCATTTTAGAGATCTCTCATGCATGTATGAAAACATTAAAGAGAATATATCAAAATATTTCGCTTAGGGAACATTTTGAATACCACATTTCTGTGTGTGGAAAAGCCAAGTTTATTATCTGAACAAATACTGAGTCAACTAAATTGCTGATGTGGAGTCTCAACCATTTTCTGCACAAAAGCGTAGCTGTTGGCGGGGTGCGGTGGCTCACGCCTGTAATCCTAGCACTCTGGGAGGCCGAGGCGGGTGGATCGCTCAAGGTCAGGAGTTCGAGACCAGCCTGAGCAAGAGTGAGACCCCGTCTCTACTAAAAATAGAAATTATCTGGCCAACTAAAATATATATAGAAAAAAATTATCCGGGCATGGTGGCGCATGCCTGTAGTCCCAGCTACTCCGGAGGCTGAGGCAGTAGGATTGCTTAAGCCCAGGAGTTTGAGGTTGCTGTGAGCTAGGCTGACGCCACGGCACTCACTCTAGCCCGGGCAACAAAGCGAGACTCTGTCTCAAAAAAAAAAAAAAAAAAAAAAAAAAAAAAAAAAAATGCGTAGCTGTTTTGATTTATTTAATCTGATAAAATTATTTTTCTTATTATTTTAACAATAACACCATCACTTACTTTATTTATTATTTATTTATTTTTTGTGCTTTGCAATGTCAAAGTACTTTCTCATGTTGCCTCATTTTGTTCCCACACAAACCTTGTGGGAGAGATTTTCCTTCAATTTCTTAGAGGAAGAAACAGAAACGGATCAAGTGACTCCGCCTCCGCCCAGCCAAAATGAATGTTTATTCCAGACAGAGCCGATCCATACCTGTATCTCTTGACTCTTTTGTGAATTAATTAGGTTATTAAGTATGGAATGTCTGATTTCCTTGAGTACTAAGTTTGACATCTCTTTTTTTTTTTATTGTGGAGGTACATCTTCATTCTTTCAAATGCATGTTTTGGCTTGTGATTATCTTTCAAATTTTTTTATAGCAATTTTTGTGAAACCCCATGGATAAGTAAAAAATTCATGTTATTTTTGAATATGAGTTCCATCATGGAACCAATGGAGCACAGACAGCTCAAAATATCAATGAAGTGTTTGGGAAGGATGTGGCTAATGAACACACAGTATGTTGATGGTTTGAGAAATTCCATTCTGGTGATTTTAATCTTGAAAATGAGTCATGTGGGCAACCTGAGACTAAGATGTATAATGACCAGCTGAAAGCTGTAGTGGAAGCAAATCCATCTCAACCTATGTGTGAATTAGCAGCAAGGTTTGACATTACTCTGTTCAAACAATATTAGACCATTTGAAACAAATCAGCAAGGTAAAGAAGCTGTATAGGTGGGTACCACATGAATTAAACAAGCATCAGAAGAGAAATTGTCTCAAAGCTTGCCTTTCTTTGCTATCACAACATAAAGGTGAACCATTTCTACAGCGTATTGTTACATGTGATGAAAAATGGATTATTTTTGACAATTGCAAGCATTCAGCACAATGGTTAGATAAAGACGAAGTACTGAAATACAGTCCAAAACTGAATATTCATCAAAAAAAGCTAATGGTGTCTGTTTGGTGGTCCAGCACTGATATTATCAACTACAGCTTGATGAAACCTGGTCAATCAATTACAGTGGATTTCTACTGCAACCAATTGGATGAAATGATGAGGATGCTTGTGGTTAAGCTGCCAAAATTGGTCAATAGAGATAGGCCAATCCTCTTGGAAGACGACACTCAACCAGATGTCGCACAAACAACGCTGCTCAAACTACAAAAGCTGGGCTTGGAAACTCTCTGTTATCTACCATTCACCAGACCTTGCACCAGCTGACTACCACTTCTTCCAGGCTTTGGACCACTTCTTGCAAGGAAAAATATTCAATTCTCAACAAGTTGTGGAAAACGCCTTTCACGATTTCATTGCTATTCATTCTCCAGGCTTCTTGGCTTCTGGCATAAGCAAGCTACCATTAAGATGGCAAAACTGTGTCAATGGTTTAGGCACATACCTTGATTAATTGTACTGCTTCTTTTTTGAGATATTATAAACTACACAGTTGTTTCAAAATCGGACATTTCATATTTAACGACCTAATATAGCTGATAACTTCTGAGGTTTAAACAAATCCATGGCGTGTGCATGCATTTAAGATGCGTGTTCTCTGAATTATGGCTTTATCAGTTTATACAAAGTAATCTTAAAAGAATTTCATATTTTAGAAAACAAAACAAAAACAAGGGGGCACTTCATAGTGTAAAATAAAATCAAGCTATTAATGAACTGAGCTTTGATATGAGGCTATTAAAAGTTATTTTGATTACCTTGAGAAAAACTGTTAACTGAATTTCCTTGAATGACAATGAATATGTATTCACGAGTCCTGGGTACAAGCGTGTGTGTACAGACTTAGGAGACTTTACATACTTAAGAGAAAAAAAATTAGTGTATGGGGCTTATAATTAATGTTCAGTTTTTCAAAGAAGAACTGAGAAGGCATTACCTACCGCTTGTTACTGAATGCCTTCTCAGCCTCAGCCCTAAAAAATAAATGTGAAACAGATGATTGCTAATTATGTGGCCCATATATCACTCTTCTCTACTGCTGAGTGATTACACTGCTGTTTCCAGATAGGCCTTTCCTCATCATTAAGTATTCCTTTCCACATAAATCCAAGTGTGCAAGTGCCAAGGTGAAGACAAATGAAAATAATTTATATAAACTAGAGTTGTTTCATTAATACGCTGCAATAAGAATCTCTTAGGTTGGAACCTTGGGGGAAAAGAAAAATGACCAATTAGAAAAGTTTAGAAAAAAATATCCCTAGAAGAATGGCTGGAGAAATTATTATAACAAGTAGCATGAGAATTACCCGAAGTAGAAATAGAGAAGATTCACAAAGAACATTCCTTCTTTCTTTCTCTCATTCAACAAGAATATATTGAATGGCTCCTATGTACCAGATGCCATGGGAAGAGCCAAGTGAAAAGCATTTCCAGCAGAGGGAACAGCAAGTACGAAGGCCCGGAGACTGTACCAGGAGCTGAAAGGCGGGAGTGACTGGACATTGGAAAGTGCAAGGTGGGGAGAGTTACCTGAGATGGGGCTGGAGGGGAGGGCTGGGAACCGACCACCCTGGGCCAAGTGCAATGGGGGGAGGAGCTTGAATTTATTTTCTAAGATCACTAAGAAGTCACTAGTGGATTACAGGCAGGAATCACTCGTTTCAAAAAGTGTGTGCTACATGTTTTATGGGGAATGGTCTGGAGGGAGCACAGGAGTGGGAAGTTCAATAAGAAAATTATCCAGTAGGCCAGGTGAGACAAGACAGTGGCTAGAACCAGAGAAAAGAGAGAAATGGACAGGCTTGGGATGTAGTAGAGGTAGATTTGAAAAGGCTTGGGATTGATCAAATGAGGAGAGTGACAAAACCAAACAAAACAAAACTGAGATCTAGAATAACGTGCAAGTTGTTCTGCCTGGAAACTGGACAGATGGTAGTACCCTTACCTGCAGGAAGAGAGGCTGGAACCATTCAGTTTGCCCCAGATTTGTGCAGGTGACAGTGTACCTGGAAATCATGGTGGTCTTTGCAGATGACCATGTAACCTGCCATGTGAATTGCAATTTAGCATTCAGTCACTCATCCATTTATCTGTCCCACAAACCTTTATGAGGGCCTATGACATGCCAGGGACTGTCCTAGATGCTGGAAATACACCTGAGAACAAAATAGATCAAGTCCTTGCTCTTGTGGAGCTCAAGTTCTGTTGGGAAGACAGCCCCTGATTGAATAGACACATAATATTTCTGATGGTATGCTTTGAAGAGGGTAAAGAAACAGAAAACAATGCTGGGAAAGAGATGGTTTTTAGAGAAGTATGGACAGGACTTTTGATAAGGTGACATTTGAACAGAGAAGAAAGTGCTAAAGGAGGCTGTTCTGTAATACAGGGAGAGAACGTTCCAGGCAGTGAGAAGAGTAAAAGGCAAAGACCCCGAGGCGTAAATATGTTTGACGTTTCAATTTACTGAGCATGAAGGATCAAATCAGGGTGTCCACTTGCATCTGTTCTGTATCCCCTTAGGGGACTACAGGATGTCACTTTCTTATAACTATGCTGTTTTAAGAGCAAAGCAAAATCCTAAAATTCTGGGGTAAAAAGGAGATATTAATTGGGAACTCAGATAAGCCTCTTGGATTAAAAAATCATAGTGAATGTGAACAAACAGCAGTTGTAGAGATGGGAGCAGCTACACCCTGCAACTGCCTGTTAGGTGGTGTCTCAGAGATTTTGTAGACATTAAATCATTTCATCTTCACACCAGCCCTGTGAAATAGGCATTAGTATTATCTTAACTTATTGCAGATGAAGAACTGAAACACAAAGATGTCTGATACCTTGGCTAAGGTCACACAGTGAGGAAGGGCTGGAGCGGGGATTCTCACCAACGCAGTCTGCCTTCAGAAGAGGAAAGTGCCACTAGAGGAAAGACAGCTGGGCTCACACAAATGTATTGGCTTATGAACTCATTGACATTTTATTTTTTGGAGAAATGCTTAATTGCATATTGGAATCCAAAGCACAGTGCATACATATGGTTCCCTCTCAACATCCTAAAATTAACCCAAGGCCAGGGGTAAGAGCAAATTTCAAGCCTGATTCTGCCATTTCTGGGTACATTATTTAATTCGTGAGCCTCAGTTTCCTCATTTATAAAATACGGAAAGCAATACCCATCTTACAGGGTTATTTTGAAGCTGACATGGTTGTATAGCTGTGGTTCAATAAATGAGAATTTCCTTCTTCCTCCCACAGTTACCAAATGCTTGGTGGACATTTTGGTAACCCATAGCTGATGCTAGAATTTCTTGATGTGTCTGGAATCTAGAATGTGAAACTGACAGAGAAATGTACATTCCTGGGGGCTTAAAAGGCTCAAGTAGTTGCTAGGCAATTTCAGCTTCTCTCAGTGGGACTGCCATCTAACCAGCTGTGTATCACTGGGCAAATGACTTGTACTTTTCTGAGCTCCAGTTTGCTCTAAAAAATGAGGGCATATGTCTCTAAAAAGACTTTTTGTGTCTGTTATTCTTGATTCCCTTAGGCACACATCAGAATTTGTGAGTGTAGTTCAAAAAAACTCTTCAGTTGATTCTGATGCAATTCCCTCTCTACAGCTGTCTCTCTCTCTCACACATACACGCACACACGCACACATACATACACACGTGCACACACACACGCACATACACAGTGCCCTGGTGGGGTGGAGAGAAGCCTCTGAGACACTGTATGTTCATAAATGATCACGATATTCATGAAGATGACATTAGTGTCAGCAACAGGAGATAGGTGTGTGAAACGGCCACTCCTCCTCAGCAGACCTTTAAGTGGGGGTCCCCGAGGACCCCATCCAGGCTCTGGCCTCATTCTACCTATTGCTCCTGGATGATCTCATCCTTTCCCAATGGCGTCAGATGTTACCTATCATCTGATGTCTCCAAGGTTCATGCCTTTGGCCTAGACTTCTCCTCTGCGTTCCAGATCACTCAGCCAATGGCCAAGGTGATACCTGTCCTTGTTGTCTCACTGGCACATCAGACTTGATGTGTCTTAAATCAACCCACTTCTCTGGCAAAACTGTTCTTCTCAGTGCCCCCAGATTCAGGAAATGGCACAACCAGCCTCTCAGTGGCTGGCTCAAGTCTGGCTGAAGTCCAGGAGTCATTTTTTTTCTTTATGCCATATCCAATTAATCACCAAGTCTTATGGAGTCTACCTTTTATGTCCCTTTCAAATCTGTCCACTTCTCTCCATCTCTACTGCCACCACTCTCCTTTAAGCCACAATCATCTGCCGTCTTGAATACTGCAGCAGCCTCACGCTGGCCTCCCTCCATTCCCTTCTTGCCTTGTGTGTTCTCAATGACATCAGAGACATCTTTAAAAATGCATTCTCGGCTGGGTGTGGTGGCTCACGCCTGTAATCCTAGCACTCTGGGAGGCCGAGGCAGGTGGATAGCTCGAGGTCAGGAGTTCGAGACCAGCCTCAGCAAGCGCGAGACCCTGTCTCTACTAAAAATAGAAACAAATTATCTGGCCAACTAAAATATAGATGGAAAAAATTAGCCAGGCATGGTGGTGCATGCCTGTAGTCCCAGCTACTCGGGAGGCTGAGGCAGTAGGATTCCTTGAGCCCGGGAGTTTGAGGTTGCTGTGAGCTAGGCTGACGCCACGGCACTCACTCTAGCCCGGGCAACAGAGTGAGACTCTGTCTCAAAAAATAAAAAAAATAAAAAAAATAAAAAATAAAAATAAAAATGCATTCTCTGCAAAATCACTAAAGTGACCAATGCATGACCTAGCAGCTCCCTTATATTTTCCTCCCTCTGGGCTTCAGCCACACCAGACTTCTTTCTTCTTCTTTCTAAATTGCCAAGCCTTTAATGGTCTCAAGGTCTTCCCACATGCTGTTTTCTCTGCCTGATAAATTCCCACTCCTTCAGGTCTGAAGTCGCATGGCAGGTGGACATCTAAGATGGTCCCCAAGATTCACATCCCCTCTTCCACTCCCCGTACACACCCCCACCTACATAAGCACTGCTCCTCAAGTGTGGGCGGAACTTGTGAAGTTGAAGAGATGTCACTCCTGTGATTAGGGTACTCATCAGCTGACTTTCAGTTTATCAAAAGGGAAATTATCCTGGATTGGCCGGAACTCATCAAGTAAGTCATTAAAAGACAGTCTAGAGGTCAGAGATTCTCCTACTGGCTTTGAAGACATAAGCTGCCGTGTTGTGAGAAGGCCTACGAGGGCAAAGAATTTTGAAAGACTTCTAGGAGCTGAGAATAGTCCCTGGCTGATAGCCAACAAGAAAATGAAGACCTAAGTCCTATAACACAAGGAACTAAAGTCTGCCAGTAACTATGCGAGAGGACCTTGAGCTCTAGGAGGGAACGCAGCCTGGTGGACAGACTGGAGGCAGCCTCGTAGGGCCCCTGACGACAGGACCCAGTTGAACTATACCTGGACTCCTGACCCACAAAAGCTATGGGAGCCTGAACACAGGCTGTGCTGAGCCTCTAAGTTTGCAGTAATCTCTCTGGCGGCAATGCAGGTTGTATTTCTATTAATTAATGCTGTAATTATATATTTTGTTGTTGTCTCTGTAAGACGGTACAGCTTCTCTACAGCCGTATCCCTAGCACCCAGTATGTTACCAAGTACATAGTCATCAAGAATGAATCTTCTTAAATTCATTTATGAACATCTTGGGATCTAGACTACGAGTAGCTTTCTCACATTATTGATTACCTTGTTAAAATACTATTACTACATGGAAAAAAAATTCATCATCCCACCCTAGAGGTTTCAATGTGGCTAAATTTATAAGGCACTCAAGTAAACCCTCCTCTAAGCCACAGTCAGGCAATGTCCAGTGCTGAGCACAAATCTTCTCACATTTCATCACAGGTTCTCTGTGTCACCAATAAGTGAATACTGGTGCAACATACCTTGCTTACTCTGTAGCAACCCTAGCGATCCCTACATCAAGCCTAGGAAACAGCTTCATCAGAGTGTCAGAGGAAAATCAACGTTTAGTGTAGCAGTCAGGGTGGACTAAGTTATGCTATAGCAACAAATAAACCCCCAATATCAGTGACTTAAGACAGTACAGCTGTACTGTCAATATTGTAACCACTACCCACATAAAGCTGCTGAGCTCTTATGATATAACTAGTTCAAGTTGAGATGTGCTGTCTGTGGAAAGTACACACAAGATTTTGAAGACAGCACACACACCAAAAAAAAAAAAGAATGTAAAATATCTCAATAATTTCTATATTAATTATATGTTGCAATGATAATATTTTAGGTTTATTGGATTAAATAAAATACATTATTAAAATCAATTTCATCTGTTTCTTTTTACATTTTACATGGGGCTACTAGAAAATTTTAAATTACATTATTTCTATTGGCTAGTGCTATGATAGAGGTATATTTCTTTTTCATGCTACATGTCTGTTGCAGGTCAGTTAGCTTTAGTGACTTAGTGGTGCATGCTAATGGGTCATTCTGCCAGAGGGTCAGAGGGCAGAGCTCAGAGGGTCTCATAAAGACATGTACCACTTCTGTGCCCAGCTCACTGGACAGAAGTAATCATATGCCCACATCTATCCACAAGACCACTAGGAAGAGGGATTATATCTGATACAGTGTTAATTAATTCACACTGATATAGAATAACTTATTCCATCACCTTCTTAGGAAAATAGTAGATCTATTAATATTATGGAAAACAAATGTTATTTCTGCCTTACAATAAAACCACTCATAAAGTCATTCAACAAACATCTAAAGATAATCCTAACTACTATGTACTATGTTTCCCAGTACATAGGCACTATGTTTGATTATAGGGATATAAAGAAGCCAAGACATGGTTCTAGATCTCAGGAAACTCACAACTCAGTAAAGCAACTATTACCCTAACTGCAAACACGGGTGGATATGAACAGAGTTTGGTCCAATGTCCACTGGGAGAGAAAATGCTCCCTTTGTGGATACTCCCAGCATGCAGTACTACCTTTCTCCTTAGAAGTAAGCAATGCCAGTTCTGATCTCTAAAACTCCAAAAGTCCTTTCACTTGTTACAGACCATCATAAACGTTTTCTTTGTTCCTTCAAGATGGTACATGAGATAAGCTGAACTTGGGGACAACTTTATCATCATAAAGTGATATTTTTTATTATCATGAATGATAAACCCATTGATAACTATTCACAGTTATTACCCAGTCAGTAACCCATGAATCATTGTGCCCTTAGTAAGCTGCAGGGATTAACAGCCATGAAATAAGCATGACACAGAAAGGACAGAAGAATTCGGTGTCTTCTGCTAGTAAAGAGGCAATTTAACTTTCGAAATACTCTCTCATGCACTTGGAACAGGTTATGACATCCCTCCTAGGTCTATTATATTTATCTCTTGGTGAAATGCTGATCAAAATTAGAAAATGCCACAGTGCATGCAGTGGTATAGTCTACCAAGTGTTTTTACCTAAAGGTCATGAAAAAACTGTCAAGAAAAGGGGCTTATATGATTTTTGATAACAGAGAAATATAACCGATAGATTATACCTCAACTCATATCACTTCCTCATTGGCACAATGAGGATGTAACTCCTCTTGCATGCATTACAGGGATTTTATATATATATAAAATACATTTATATAATAATATATAAATATACGGGACCCAGGATCAAGTATTAAGACAACTCAATACTTGAGGATAAAACAGAAGAGGAGGGTGAGCAAAGGGGACTAAGAAAGGGCCAATGCAGAAGGAAGAAATCCAGGAATGCATGAGATGTCTCCAGAGTTGAGAGAAGAATGCTTTTATAGAGAGAATGATCCCCCTTTCCTTACCAGGGCTGTTGAGGCCAGCAAGATAACAGAGATGGCGTGACTGCAGGACTTGTTCCTAGGTGACCTTTATAACAGCAGTTTCTGTGGAGTGGTGAAGGAGAAAGCCCAAACTGAGTAGTGGAAGAGAGAATGGTATGTGAGGAGATGGAGACAGGACACTAGACAAATCTTTTGGGACGTTTTTCTGTGAAATGTGTAAGAGGAAACGGATGGTCGTCAGATGAGAGTATGGGGGTTAAGGGATTTTTCTCCTTAAGACATAAGTTCCAGGAGCACGTCTGTGATGACTGAGTAGAGAGGAAAAACTGATGATGCAGGAAAGAGAGCAGACGATTACAGGAGCAAAGTCCTTGAGAAGGTGAAATGAGAGGAGATTCAGCGAATAAGAGAAGAGCTCCTGGGATAGTGCAGACACTTCCTGCGTAGTAACAGGAGGAAAGGCAGAGTGTGGGAGAGTCATGGAAGATTCTGTCTGATTACTTCTATTTTCTCTCCAAGTATAGGCAAGGTTAGCAGCAGAGCCTTTGCTTGTGCGTGGGGGTGGGGAAGGTGCAGAAAAAGGAGGTGAGAGAGTTGAGGAGCGGGAGAGATGAGAATGTGAAGTAATAGTGGGCCAGCTTCCCACCTAGTTAAGGTTGCTGTCACACATCACCTTCATTGAGCCCCCTACCCAGCATGCTACTTAGAATGACTATCCCCTCACCCACAGCACCATGACAGCCATACTTTGTTCTACTTTTTCCTTTGCCATACTGTTTATCACCTTCTAACATATTATGGTGTTTACTTATTTATTATGTTTACTGTTCAGTGTCTTCCCCACTAGAATGTGAGCTTCACAAGAATGGGGGCTCATTGTTTTGTTTACTGATGTATCCCAAGGGCCTAGAATTATGCCAGCCACTAGATATTAATTGAATGATTAAAATGTAAAAAAATGAATCAGTGAAAGAAAGAAAGAAGCAATGGAAGAAAGAAAGAAAGAGGGGGTTGGGAATGAGGGAGGGAGAAAGAAAATGAATTAATTTTTACAGAGAGGAAGAAAGCAAAACTCCTAGGCTCACTGAGCTCTCTTTGGTACCCATCTGAGACTGCGGTCATGATTTAAAGTGAACCAGTCAGTATGTTTGTTTCTTTTTTTTCCCCAGAACATTCAACCACTCAGGTTCAGGCACAAAGAAGGTGGGGTTTAATCAAGGTCAAGGATTTGCCAGGCAAATAAGTCAAAGGAAAGAAGGAGCGAGAGAATTCAGGTGCACATGAGCAAATGGTCATGATGATGGGCTACAGAATCGAAGCTAAGTAATGAGGAGCAATTCATCAGCAGGCTTGTTATCATACGCCATATACTTCCTAATGACATTTTTGGAGCATTTAAACCCATGTGCTATGGTGTGGATATGGTCCGTTTGTCCCCACAAGAATTCATGCTGAACTTTGATCCCCAGTGTGGTGGTGTTGGGAGGTGGGGCCTGAAAGGAGGTGTTAGGGGTCAGGAGTGCTCTGCTCTCCTGGGTGGCTTGGTCTCACCAGACTGAGTAAGTTCCTACACTAGCAAGACTGGATTAGTTTTTGTGGGGATGGATTAGTTCCTAAGAGAGTGAGTTGTTACAAAGCCAGGACACCCCTCGGGTTTTGTCTCTTTGCAGATTTCCACTTCCCCTTTGACATCTGCCATGTTACGTTGCAGCACAAAAGCCCTTGCCAGAATCCAAGCAGATGCCAGCTCTATGCTTCATGTACTTCCCAGCCTGCAGAACTATGAGCTAAATAAACCTCTTTACTTTATAAATGACCCAGTCTCAGGTATTCTGTGCAGCAAGACAAAATGGGCTAAGATGCCATTCAAAGGAAGTTTCAGCTCCAAGTGTCAGCTCTAGGTATTTAAAAGTTTACTTAGAATTTACTTAGTTTAGTCTTTCCTAAAAATACTTAATTTTAAAGGGGCAATAAAGTACAGTTTTGCTATGTATGTATGGAAAAACAGAAAAAAGGAAAATCACAAACTGAAATTTATTACTTTCTGATTGCTTGTCTTTGTTTTGTCAACCACATAAAGCATTATGTGACATAAAGAATCAAGGCTAACAGTTTTTCAGTCAACTGGAGTTTCTACAGAGAACTGCAGGGTGGGAGGTCCCTTTGTGTATATAGAAGCAATACTGGATGCCTCAAATAGGTTATCTTTTTATTTTTTATTTATTTATTTTTTTCAGAATATTACTGGGGTACAAATATTTTGGTTACATGAATTGCTTTTGTGCAGTTTGAGTCAAAGTTATAGGTGTGCCCATCACCAAGATAGCATGCATTATACCTGTTAGGTGTGAATTTATACATCACCTCCTCCCCACTCCCACTTGCTTGGTTTCCTCTGAATTTTGCTATCATATATATACATATGAGTGTTGATCGATTAGCTCCAATTTAATAGTGAGTACATGTGGTGTTTGTTTTTCCATTCTTGCAATACTTCATTTAGAAGAAAGGTCTACAGGTTCTTCTTTTAACACTATACAGCATTATCCATGAATCACTGAGCAAAGGACCAGATTTCAGGAGGCACTTATTAGAATCTGAGAAACTGAATCAAAGTGGCCTCAAATGAACGCCAAAGTGATTTACTACTGTACAATTTAAAATAACGTCCTAGCAGAGCCAAGGAACCTACAGACTGAGGAGGAAGAGATATCCCAAGAGGCAACGTAATGCATTTCTGAAATACTAATGGGCCTGAGGTCTCACCACATGTAATTTTTTTTCCTGCCTGCTGTACTGCTAAGGTCAAGGAAAATTGTATGTAGTATAGTTTCATTCTTCTGCCTGCTTTACTCCTGGTCTTTTATAAAACTCTTTTTAATGCCAACATGTATAGAAAAAAGAGAATGGAAAATGGAGCTCAAAAACAAAGGACTCTAGTGAGCAATGAACACTATCTTCTTGGAAGACCATCGTGATCTTGGTTAAGTTTGCAGGCAACAGCTGGCTCAGTTTCTATAAACACTTGGCCTGAAAGAAATCAGCAATGAGATGATTCTTTATTTGAATAGAAATGCAATGGCACCAGGCGCAGTGGCTAATGCTTGTAATCCTAACACTCTGGGAGGGCAAGGTGAGAGGACTGCTTGACTCCAGAAGTTTGAGACCAGCCTGAACAAGAGCAAGACCCCATCTCTACAAAAAATAGAAAAATTAGCTGAGCGTGGTGGCATGTGCTTGTAGTTCTAGCAACTCAGGAGGCTGAGGCAGGAGAATGGCTCAAGCCCAGGAGTTTGAGTCAAGCCCACGAGTTTGAGTTTGCAGTGACCTATGATGATGCCACTGCACTCTAGCCAGGGTGACAGAGCAAGACTCTGTTTCATTAAAAAAAAAAAAAAGTGGGATGTATTTGGCTGTAAAGAAGCTAAATGAATGAAATAGAACTCCTGAACAGACCAAAAATGAGCAGCAAGATTGAAGCAGTAATAAAAAGTCTTACAACAACAACAACAACAACAACAACAAAAAGCCCCAGACCAGGTGAATTCCCAGCCAAATTCTACCAGACTTATAAAGAAGAACTGGTACCCATACTGCAGAAATTATTCCATAATACCAAGAAGGAGAGAATCATCCCCAACTCATTCTATGAAGCCAATATCACCTTGATACCAAAGCCTGGAAATGATTCAACAACAACAAAACAATCTACAGACCAATATCCCATCTTAATGTAGATGCAAATTTTCTCAATAAAATACTAGCAAACTGAATTCAACAGCACATTAAAGAAATAATACACCACGACCAAGTGGGCTTCATCCCAGTGATGCAAGGATGGTTCAACATACATAAATCAATAAATGTGATTCACCACATAAACAGAATCAAAAACAAAGATCATATGATCATCTCAATAGAAGCAGAAAAGGCATTTGACCACCCTTTTATGATAAAATCTCTCAACAAACTAGGCATTGAAGTAACATGCCTCAATATTATAAAAACCCATATATGACAAATCCACCACTAATAAAATACAGAATGGTGAAAAGTCGAAAGAGTTCTCCCTAAGAACTGAAAGAAGACAAGGGTGCCCACTGTCACCACTTCTATTCAACATAGTGCTGGAAGTCCTAGCCAGAGTGACCAGGCAAGAGAAAGAAATAAAGGGTATCCAAATTGGGAAAGACAAGGTCAAACTATCTTTTCACTGAGGATACAATGCTGTATCTAGAAAACCCCAAAGACTCACCAAGAGACTCCTGGAATTAATAAATAAATTTAGCAAAGTCTCAGGTTACAAAATCAACACACACAAATCAGCAACATTTCCATATACCAATAACAATCAAGCTGATGCTCAAATCAAAAACTCAATACCATTCACAATAGCTAAAAAGAAAAGAAAATACCTAGGAATATACTTAACCAAGAAGGTGAAAGATCTCTACAAGGAGAACAACAAAATACTGAGGAAAAAAAATCACAGATGACACAAACAAATGGAAAAACATATCATGCTCATGGATTGGTAGAATCAACATTGATAAAATGTCCATACTACCCAAAGTGATTTATAGATTCAATGCAATCCCCATCAAAATAACAATATCATATTTCACAGATCTAGAAAAAATAATTCTACGCTTTGTTCAGAACCAGAAAAGAGCCTTAATAGCTAAATCTCTCTTATGGAAAAAGAACAAATCTAGAGGCATCACATGACCAAACTTCAAACTATACTACAAGGTTATAATAACCAAAGCAGCATGACATTGGTATAGAAATAGAGACATAGACCAATGGCACAGAATAGAGAACCCAGATATAAAACCATCTACATATATAGTCAATTGATCTGTTACAAAGCAGACAAAAACATACACTGGGGGAAAGAAGTCCTATTCAATAAATCGTGCTGGGAAAATTGAATAGCCTCATGTAGAAAAATGAAACAGGACCCCTATCTCTAACCACTCACAGCAATTAATTCAAGATGGATAAAAGATTTAAATGTAAGTCATGGAACCCTAAGAATTCTAGAAAAAATGTAGGTAAAACTCTTCTAGATATTGGTCTAGACAAAGAATTTACAACTAAGACTCCAATGGCAATTACAGCAACAACAAAAATAAATACATTGGACTTGATTAAATCAAAAGCTTCTGTACAGCTAAGAAAATAATCAATAGAGCGAATAGACAACCTACAGAATGGGAGAAAATATTTACAAACTTTACATCCAATAAAGGGATAATAACCAGAATCTACAAAGAACTCAAATAAATCAGCGAGAAAAAAGATACAACCCCATTAAAAAGTGGGCAAAAGACATGAACAGAAGTTTTTCAAAAGAAGATAGACAAATGGCCAACAAACATATGTAAAAATGCTTAACATCACTAATCATCAGGGAAATGCAAATTAAAACCACAATGAGATATCACCATACCACTGTTAGAATGGCTTTTATTAGAAAGTCCCAAAACAATAGATGCCGGTGTGGATGCAGAGAGAAAGGAATACTTATACACTATTGGTTGCTCCAAATAGTACAACCCTATGGAAAACAGTATGGAGACTTCTCAAAGAACTAACAGTAGATCTCCATTCAATCCAGCAACTGCACTACTGGGTATCTATCCAAAGGAGGAGAAGTCATTTTATAAAAAAGACACCTGCACTCAAATATTTATTCAACACAAGTCACAACTGCAAAGATGTGGAATCCACCCAAGTGCCCATCAATTCATGAATGGACTAACAAAATGTGGTATATGTATACCACGGAGTACTACTCAGCCAAAAAATAGGAAAAATTAAAGCCTTTTACAGCAATTTGAAGGAATTGGAGACCATTATCCTAAGCAAAGTATCTCAATAACGGAAAAACAAACACCACATGTACTCTCTAATAAATTGGAACAATGGGCCCACAAGTGCACAGAGGGGAGTAAAAGTCATTGGAAATCAAGTGGGGACAAAGAGGAGGGGAGGGGTGAAAACCCACGTAATGGATACAGTGAACACTATCCGGGTGATGGGCATATTTATAGCCTCAATGCAAGTCATGTAACAAAAACATTTGCACCCCAAAATATTTTGAAATAACAAAAAAAATCACTGAAATAGTTATTGTGACTAACAGTTTCAATGTTAATTGGTGCCTGGCCTTGTACATTTATCATAAACTATTATTCAATTTTGTTAAGTAAATTAAAATTTTATATGTGTGTGAAAAAAATAGAAAAATGATAGTAGGTTAGAGCATTTTAAAAAAAAAGACTAAAAGATGCATATCTAGCTAGCTCCGTCATTCAGGTCTAGAAGAACATTTACATCTGATGTGAATTATTTTCATGGGAAATTGCTAAGTCAAGATGAAGTGAAGAGCCAGGCACAGTGAGGCAACCTGTGCTGCCCTCATGTGATTCACACTCCCACTGGGAAGCCAGATGTGCAGAGGAGGCTCGATGGTCTCAGTCAGCAGCTCACTGTGCCTGTGCTCATGCTGTTCCCCATTGGGAATTCCACGCTCTTCTACCTTCCAGCTTTGTAAATACCTGCTCATCCTTTAAAACCCAGGTCACCTCCTTTAGCCTTCCTGAAACCTCTGGGCAGAGTATGAAATTCCCATAGCACTTTCATAGAAACTTTTCAAACTGTATTCTAATCGTCGGTTTCACGTCTACCTCATCGCTAGTCAGTGAGCTCCCCACATACACTGAGCATATATTGTGGCAGGTTATATTTTCCCAAGATGGCCCTGACATTTTTTCTCATCCCACACACATTCTAGAACCTTACTACTCGCCAGCAAGAGGTGAAATCTATGTCTATTCCCTTTGATCCTGCCTCTCCCAGTGGAGTACAGCAGAAGAAATGCTTCTAGGGCTAGGTCATAAAAATGCACTTCTACCTTGTTATCTTGGAACCCAGCCACCACGTCATGAGGACGCCCAAACAGCCTGTGAGGAGGCCCACAGTCCACAGCCCTGGCTGAGCTCTCAGCTGACAGCCAGCACCAACTTTCCAGCTATGTGAGTCAGCCTTCTTTACAGGGGTCCTCCAGGCCTGAGCAGTGCCAGTGCAGCTGATGTTCCATGGAGCAGAGAGAAGCTGTCCCTGCTGAGCCCTGCCCGATTGCAGATTTGACAGCAAAATAAATGACTATTGTTTTAAGCCACAATATGCAACAATAGACAACTAGAACAAAATGTATTCGCCAGGTGCCTGGCATATAGCAGACAACACATGTGTGCAGGAGATTGATACTCTCAACACTGCAGGGGCTGGAAGTGGTGGAGGGAAGATTCTTTTATTCCTCGGTGGGTAGGTATGGGGAAAGGAATTTTCAGCTTGTCTTTCCTTTATTCTTTCCCCATCCCTGTATCACAAATACAAGGATGTTTCCTTATGCAGGCTTGTGACTGCTACTGACGCTCTGATTAATGATTGGGTCTCAGCGGATTCAGCTCTGCTTTGAACAAAGCCTAATGTTAGCATCAGAACAAAGATGTGGGTGTTGGGGAGGGAGAAACTCTGACTGTGAGCAATTTACTCAGCCATGCCCATGTGAAAAACCAGAAATAGCCACTCATCTGTCATCCCGAAACCAGGTATTAGAGTTTCTGTCTTACTACTATAAAAGCATTTGGGTATCACAGAGATGGGGCTGGCATAGCCTTAAGTGAAGGGACAGGTGGTAGTCAAACCTGTTAGGAGGAGAGCTGATGGCCACATTGTACTGTTTGTTGTCAATTTGGCATCTCTGCTATTCATCTATTTTATTTATTTATTTTTATCCTGAAACAGGGCTTCCCTCTGTTGCCTAGGCTAGAGTGCAGTGGCATCATCATAGCTTACTGAAGCCTCCAACTCCTAGGCTCGAGCAATCCTCCTGTCTCAACCTCCCTAGTAGCTGGGAAAACAGGTGCACAACACTATGCCCAGCTAAATTTTTTTATTTTTTTGTAGAGATGGGGTCTTGCTATTGCCTAGGCTGGTCTTGAATGCCTGGAATGAAGCTATCCTCCCACCTCAGCCTCCCAAAGTATTAGGATTCCAGGTGTGAGCCACATGCCCAGCGTCTGCCACTTCCTTCTGAGGCCTTCTCTGCATTGCTGAGAAGCTGGGACTACATTTCCCAGCAACCCCTTCCCTGTGGATTCTGGGTTAAAGTCTACAATGAGAAGAGGCCATTTCTTCCCCCAGGAAGGTAGTTAAAAACAGTTGTGTGGGCAGATGTGAGGCAAGTTTTTGAGAATCACCTGTGCTGCAGTCAGACATCCTTGAGTTCCCTGGTGGCTTCTGTGCCACTCCTGAGACCCACCGCTATGATGGTGCAGGCTGGAGCTGGCTTCCCTGACCTTCACTCCAGCCTTTTCAGCAGTGCTGTAAGCCTCTGTACTGAACACTTCATTCTTGGAAGACACAGAGTGGCTGGTTTTCCTGCACATCCCCAACTGTAAGAGGGGCCACGAAGTTGTAAGCACTAGGGAAGACTTTCCAAGAAGAAACTTTGGGTTTAAGGGCAGACAAATTGAAGAGGTAGCACCCATAATGAAAGCTAAACTGATTAATGGCAAAGGACAAGTTAGGGAAGGGTTTGCAACCAGGTCAGGCCTCTCAGAGGTCCCAGCATGGCTCATGTGCCCTGTAATGGTTCATTTAGATGCAAACACCAGAGTTTTCCCCCTGGCCCCAGCAAATTCAGCCAGTTATCCCTCCTGTAGTACCCTCCACCTTCATTAATTTGTCCACTTATTCTTACTACACCCATCCCAGCCTACATAAGGAGAAACACAAGGCAAAGGTAATCCCAATAGTAGGAAAATTCTGAACTGCTTTACAGAGTTAGGCTTAGGAATACAAATTCCAATTTCTCTCTGCTTAGTTCACCCTTATCATAGAGACTTTTCTTGAACTCCCAAAATGTAATGGTGACTCCCCATCAGAATTCCTGCATATTTCTTCACAGCAGTCACTACACCTAACATATTTATTTAATGCCTCTCTTCCCTCAATCATAGTAGACATTCATTAGGTATTTGATGAATGAATGAATAAATGAATGCCTCCATCTAGAAATGGAGTCATCAGGTATAACTGCTCTTAAAATATGCCTAAGACACAATAGGAAGTGAGTTAACTTTGGCTCCTGCCTCAAGAGACAGTTCTGTATTATCACTTTTGCCACTAAGGCATATCAGGTTTGATTAATAATATTCAGCTTATAATTAATCTTTTTCAAATTTTTCACCTGTAAAGATTATAAGCAGGAGACCATGAATCTTCAGGTCTCTGGACTGCTTCAAAGTTTTTAAATCTCTCTATGTCATTAATGAATAATTTCATATTTGTAATATAAAATTTCCATAATTTCCAGCAATTTGACATAGCATGTAATAAAAACAACAGGAACAAAAATAACACCATAAAGAAAGGACTCGGTTTCTTTCATAAATACAACACAATGCACACATTTGGTACATACTGATGACAATGCAAAATGTGCTCTAATTCAGAAAAGTTCTATTTAGACCACTGAGAAGATCTTTTAGATTAATTAAGTTTCTTCTGGTGGGATGGTAATAATTAATAGTTCATAACATAACTTCAATCCTACAGCTATGTCTTGTACAATGAATAATTTTTTTCCCTTAAACTTTTTCTGTCTTGAGTGAAGGAATACGCACGAATCATAGAAAATACATATTGGTTGAGAATAATTGTCTGAGTAAATCAGTTCAAGATAACTTTGTACTGGTCATCTTGACCTGAAAACAGAAATGTTATGATTAAACTTTGTCTTCCTAAATAAGTAAAAGCAGTTGAGGTGATAATGAAGTCTTTAGCTCTTTAAACTGGTCTTAGAAATTAGAGAAAGACCAAAAGGGTGGTGGAGGGAGGAAAGAAGGGAGAGAAAGAGCAGATGAGAAAGTACCTCCCACGACTATCACCAATTTGACAAAACCAGCTTATGAAGATGGACCAGTGAGAACAGGCTCTGATTCTACAGACCGATATGGGGCAGTGGCAGGTGGACTGAGTCCTAGTGATGAGGTGGGACTTACCACTGGTATCTCTCACCACCCACCAGATCCTTTCAGCTTTCCCTACACATAGGACCCTCAGGCCAAGAGGGGACAGAGTTGAAAGCCCGAGACTGGGAAACAGGATCAGCAGTGGTTGAAGCCACTCTCTTCTTTACAAATACCAACAACAACCATTTATTGAAACACTCAATATGTGCAAGACTCTTTACTAAGTATATTGTAATTTATTAACTCATCTAATCCTCATAATAGCCCCATGAGATAGGAATCATCTACCATTCAATAAATGAAGAAACTGAGGCACAGAGAGGTTAGAAACCTTCCCCAGTTATTTAGTTAGTAAGTGGCGAAGGAGTAAGTCAATCTAAATCCCAGTTGTCTGGTTTGAGGGTCCAGTCTTAATGGATCCTATTTCTCCCCTCAAATGTGTAGGCCTCTCTTCTGATTCAAGAGTCTGATGTTAAAAGTGCTTAAAGTTGGTCCGTGTGGATGAAAGAATGGAATAGCTGCCTTTGATTCCTCTAGTTACCTGATGGACACTACCACAAACTACATAATGTTGGATCAAGGTCTATTTCAGGGATTCTCAAACAAGAAAAATTACCCCACCTCCACCACCGGAACATGTGACAATGCTTGGAGACATTTTTGGTTGTCACAACTTGGAGAAAGTCCTATTGGGGTCTAGTGGGTAGAGACTAGGGATGCTACCAAACATCCTATAATACATAGAACAGCCCCCTACAAAAAAGAATTATCTAGCCCAAAATGTTAATAGTGCTAATGTTGAGAAAGCCTGGAGCTGAATTGACTGGTATTACCTAAACACAGCTGTGGAAATTAGCTATTCACCATCTTTTGTAGCAAACTCAAGATTCCACAAATTGAGCACTAGCATAAGGCTTTGAGATGTAAAAACCAGTAAGACACAGTCTCTGCCCTCAAAATGATTATACCAGCCACGTGGAATCTTTACCTTTAAGCTGTAGTATCCTAAACTTGGAGGAAAAACTTGGCAAATTCAAATAGAATAAATGCTGGTGTGTACTTGTTCTCTCTTTCTTCACTCTGTCCAAGGACCCCCATGAATTTCCTTATTGCTGGGATCTCAGAGTGGGCTGTCTGAATACTGCAGATGTGGCAGCATTTCTGCTGCTAACTCAATACCGGTGATAGTGGATGCTGATGGCATCCAGCTAATGGCAGTTGAGCTGCCATGAGTGTTGGACAATGACCCTTAGCCAAACAGAAGTAACACCTGCCTCCCTCCACCTCCACAGACCTCAGCCAGTGACCGACTGGTGTGAGTACCCTTGCCATAAAGGTGGACCAGCTCCATGGTGCACCTTCTTCTCCAGAGCATCCCTGTCGGACCAGGCTGAAGTTGGTCTCTAGCTGAGACCACATTCTTGGCTTAGCTTTTCTCATCTGGTTCTCTCAGTCCCCTTTCTCCTGAGACCACCTCACCAATCAACAATTTTATTAAGAATCCTTATCTCAGGATCTGCTTCTGCTTAGGAAATCCAACCTAAGACACCAGTTAACAAAAAAGCACTGCAAGTGTGGATCGACATTGGTAACTCCTAAAAGGACACTCATGGAATCCCCAAGGCTTTGAGGTTCAGAGAACAACTGCTTTCTTCACTCTTTGGTTTTAACAATCCTTAATTCTCCTTCCTCTTCACCCCAACTTTAGACTCTTGGTAATATATATTTGTGGCATATAAGAAAGTGGAGATCATTAAGTGCAGTAAGGTCTGAGTTTCTTTCTTTTGAGGCCAGAAAGCACTAGATGACAGAGATTTGGGTAATTCAGGTTGCCCTGATACTTATTTATTTTAGACACTCATTATCATGATTTTAACTGTGAAGGAAAGGAGAAAGTGCTAATTCTTCTCTTCTCATATCCTCAGAACTCTGGACACTGAGAGCATCTATAGCAAGAGGCTGGATGTGATTGCAGAACCATAAATGGGGATGAAAAATAGAAAGGGTAGTTTGGGCAGGAAGCTTATGAGGGCAGCAAGCAATGTGCATGAGATTAGCACTTTAAATAGGGAAACATTTGTAAAATTTTCCCTTGAATGGGGGTAAAGAAAGACTAAGATGGACAATAAAGTACAGTTTGGTGTTGGTTTTTTTTTTTTTTTCAGCTCTGAGTTTATCTATAATTTCGTTCCCTAATGAATCCAAAAGCAAATCCTCTAAAAGCAGATAAATGTCTGAACCTTGACCATGCTGAACTTGTTACCTAATGCATTCTGAGTTCTTCCAAGAGCATTAAAGATAACTATAAATCTCATTAATACATATAAAGTAATGGTATATGGCTAGCTGATATTGCTATTCCTAATGGTTACATTTTAAAGGATTTGTAAACTGTATGAAAAATTTTCTAAAAAGTTTGCCTTGAAAACTAATTTGAAAGTAAGAGTGTTAACATGCTATATTTAGCTGTTATGATAACTGTAATGATGGTAATAATGAAGATTTACTAAATGCTTACCATGTGAGAGGTGCAGAGATAAACATTTGATATAAATGATCTCATTTAACTATAATAACCCAAGAGACAGATTCCATTATTAGCCTCATTTCACAGATAAGCTAACTTTCCCAAGAGCACACAGCTTGTAATGGTAGAACCAGATGTGCACTCAGAGTGTCTGACCCCAGACTTTTAATCACTGTATTAATTATCTCTTGTCACATAACAAATTACCATAAACTTTGTGGCTTAAAACTACACACATTAATTATCTCACAGTTTCTGTAGGTCAGAAGTCAGGCATGGCTGAGCTGGGACTATCTGCTTCAGGGTCTCACTGGGCTGCAATGTAGCTCTTGGCCAGGGCCGTAGTCTCATCAGAGGCTCAACTGAGGAAAATCCTGCTCCTGAGATCTCTCAGTTGTTGGTAGATTTCATTTCCTTATGGTTGTAGGACTGAGGTCCCTGTTTGTTGCTGGCTGTCAGCTGGGAGCAACTCTCAGCTCCTAGAGGCCACCCCACCTTTCTTTGCCGTGTGGCCTTCTTTAGCAGCTGCTTCACAACATGGTAGCTTACTTCTTCAAAGCCAGCCAGGGAGGGTCTTTAACTATAGTCTGCTGAGATGGGGTCTTATATACCAAAAAATAATCACAGGAGTGACCTCCCATTACATTTGCCACAATGTATTATGGCAAACTCCATATTCTGTAGGTTAGATACAAGCCACAGGTCCCACCTGAACTCAAGGGGAGGGGATTATACAAAAGTATAAAAAGGAAGCAGGCATCATAAACCCTAGGGTCTGTCCACCATGAGGATCAGCCAAGTAAACACAGACTGCCATCATTCTTGTGCCACCTTTATAATTTTTGCCAAATTTGTAATATTGTCTATAATATTTTAATTTCATGTGTTTTTTTATATCAACACCCTTTTAAAAATAATTATTTCTTTTCCAAAAACTTATATATCAGTCATAAGTGGAAAATTAATATCATTTGACATAAATAGAAGGTAACTGAATAAATACACTGAAAGCAAAACAATATTATGAAATAAAAATTAAAGGAAAAAGAAAAAGGAAAAAACAAAGACTTACACTACTATGTAATCACATATATGTGCTCACTTAATCCTCACAACAATTCATGGTAAATGACATTCTCTTCATTATTAAAAATGGAAACCAGGCTGGGTGCGGTGGCTCATGCCTGTAATCCTAGCACTCTGGGAGGCCGAGGCGGGTGGATCGCTCGAGGTCAGGAGTTCGAGACCAGCCTGAGCAAGAGTGAGACCCCCGTCTCTACTAAAAATAGAAACAAATTATCTGGCCAACTAAAATATATCTAGAAGAAATTAGCCAGGCATGGTGGCACATGCCTGTAGTCCCAGCTATTCGGGAAGCTGAGGCAGTTGGATCACTTAAGCCCAGGAGTTTGAGGTTGCTGTGAGCTAGGCTGATGCCACGGCACTCACTCTAGCCTGGGCAACAAAGCGAGACTCTGTCTCAAAAATAAATAAATAAATAAATAAATAAATAAATAAATAATAAAAATGGAAACTGAGATCCAGAAAAGTTTGGTAAATTGCTGAAAACCACTCAACTTTCAAGTTGTTGTACCAAGATTCAAATCCATGGCTACTAGAAGCCAAAGTTCGTAAGAACCACAGTCTGGGGAGCACTCAACTTCATTATTCCCCCCAGTTTTCCTAGTTCCTTTACCTTTTTTTTCCCCATAACTCTACCTGTCCTCTCAGCCTATCTCCTAACCTCTTTAACCCTGAGATTCACCTTTAGACATTAGGAATCAACACAATATAAGGGAAAAGAACAAGTATACTTAGTTTTAATCCTAACTTTGTCTCTTACTAGCTAAGTCACCTGGGGAAAGTTACTGCTTTGCCTCAATTGTCTCATCTGTAAAATGGATATGATAATACTAAGTGGTTGATAAATATGAGCACAAAAATTTTAATAATACTATTTCTGTCATCTTAAAGAATACCCAATCATGAGTGCATGGTGTGTGTGTGTATGTGTTTACTGCAGTTAGATTTTTCAACTGAGAGGTAAATAAAAACAAAAACAAACTGTTTCAACAAATTGCATTGTTTTGTACATTTCAGTTTTTAAAGCTTACTATATTTTATTTTGAGGGGGAGGCAATGCATTTGAGTGGGACTGAGAGGATGGGATCTTGGGCACAAAGTGAAGGACTGGCCTCTGCTAGGAGTATAGACAGGATATCTTCAGCACTGGGGGAAGGTAGCATCTGTGGGTGTAGATGCAGGTAGGTCGGTCCACACAATAGGTAAAGCTGTGGTCATTCTTTTCTTTATTGTTTCAAGGACATTGCTCCAAAAATTCTTCCTTCTTCTTCCCCAACATCAATTTTTCCTCTCAAATGGATAATTTTATTAGCCTGAAAACATGCAGTTATTTCTCCCATCTTAAATAAAAAGAAACTCTTTCTTGACACAACTTCATACTCCAGTTATTCCTCCACTTCTCTCCATTCCTTTATAGTGAAACTCCTTGCAAGAGCTATTCATACCCATTGTCTAAATATTTTCTCCTCCCATTCTGTCTTGAATACACTTTAATGATGCTTTTACCTCCACCTCTCCACTGAAACTCCTCTTGCCCAGCTCACCCAAACCCTTCACATTGCTAATTCCAATGATTAACATTCAGTGTGATCTTACTCACCCTATCAACACCATTTGAGACAGTCAATCGCTCCTTCCCTGTGGGGAGCGCGGACGCCATTACAAGATGGCGCCGATTTCCGGTGGCTTGGCTGAGGTAAACAAGTGTGGCGCATGCATAGTACATCTGTAGGTCTGTTACATAAGTATGCATATGAGGTTTTCTGACTCGGCCTATTGGTGACCGCTTGTGATTGACTTTGACCTATCTCTGTTACTTCCTGTTTCCCTGAGGGTATATTACTGTGTGAAAGCTTGTGCTCAGGGTCTTCCGCATCTTGAAGCTTAGAGGGATCCCCAATAAAGCACTGTAGAAGAACTCCTGTTGCCGCATCTTCCTTGCTGGCGAGGCGGGGCGCGACAAGTGGTGCCGAAACCCGGGAACTGTACCACCAGGGCACCAGCGGAGACGACCTCTTGTGAGGTGAGTTCAGAACTACAGTGTGGGACGGCCAATTTCCCCGCCCCCAAGAGAGACATGGGCAACATACCACTACGCCGGTTTCTGTGGCCTCTGAAAACTCTGCTTGCTGAAAATAAAATCCATGTTGACGATCATGACCTAAAGAGATTGTTGAGGGAGGTGGACCGGGTATCCCCTTGGTTCCTAGCCTCCGGCTCGCTCACCATACCATCTTGGAGGAAGGTGGGCCATGATCTACGCGAGGCGTTAGATTTAAGGCCTGGCGTCTTGATACTTCATAGGTTAGTTATGGATTGCCTAAAGTGCGATCCGCAGGGTTCGCAGAGTGCAGCAGAACAGCTTGCGGAAGTGCAGTCTCAGCTCTCAGAAGGAGGGAGAGGGGAAGGAGTTGCAACGGTTAAGGACGATCAGTCATGTC
Organism: Lemur catta; assembly: GCF_020740605.2. NCBI lineage: Eukaryota > Metazoa > Chordata > Mammalia > Primates > Lemuridae > Lemur > Lemur catta. The sequence goes on from NC_059133.1 coordinate 19,392,153, forward strand.
AGGTAGAGAACCGGCGAACGGGTGACGACCCGCTGTTGCCAGAATTTGCAGATTTACATTTGTCCGAGGCGGAAGGTGAATCGTCCGCCTCGGAGGGGGAAGAAGCTACCCCCTCTTTTCAGCAGTTGAGAAAGGAAATACGGGGACTTAAAAAACAGGATGTGGTCCAGCCAAGAAGGCAGGCCCCGCCCAGGCTCGATATAGAGACCTGGCCTCCCCCGTATTCCCTGCCCCCACCTACAGCGCCCCTCGTTGGGCCCGCACCGGGGGGTGGAGCGTCTCTCCTCCCCCCAGAAGCGCGGAGAGAGCTAGGATTTGCTTTCCCTGTGTATGTGGACAACAATAATCAGAGATATTGGCAACCTGTGGACCATAAGCAATTAAAGGAATTTGCAGAGGCGGTCCGCAACTGGGGGCATAGCGCAGCCTACACTTTAGTACTGCTGGAGAGGCTTGCCGCTAGTGCCCTAACGCCCACGGATTGGCAGCAGGTGGTGCTCGCGGCGCTAACCACGGGCCAATATCTAGACTGGAAGTCCATGTATCATGATGGGTGTGCCGCGCAGGCCCGTGCGAATGCAGCCCAGGGAGGCGGCAGAGCAGCGTGGACTTTTGACATGCTCACCGGACAGGGACAGTGGGCCAATAATCAAACGGCCTACCCGGAGGAGGTGTATGTCCAGGTAAATCAGATAGCCATTAAGGCTTGGAAGTGTTTGCCCAAACGGGGGGAGGTGCGTGGCAATCTGACAAAAATTGTCCAGGCTCCGGCAGAGCCGTTTTCGGATTTTGTGGCTCGCATGATGGATGCCGCAGGAAAGATTTTTGAGGACGTAGACACGGCCTTGCCGTTGGTTGAGCAACTGGTTTTTGAGCAGGCCACTTCGGAATGTCGGAATGCTATTACGCCATGGAAAAGTAAAGGATTAAATGCATGGCTGAAGGCTTGCAGGGAGATTGGGGGTCCTCTGACTAATCAAGGCCTGGCGGCCGCGGTCATAGCGGCACAAGCCCAGCAACAACGCTGTTGCTACAACTGCGGCAAGCCCGGTCACTTGAGAAGACAGTGCCGAGCGCCAAGTAAGGTGAAGCAATCATCTTCACAGCCGGGGGTTTGCCCCGTGTGCCAGAAAGGTCGGCACTGGGCCGCAGAGTGCCGATCCGTTAAAGACAAGGAAGGCCGGCCCATCTCCCGAGGGCCTAGCGGCAGCATGGTTGCACTGCCAAAAAACGGGAGGCGGGGCCCACGACCCCAGGGCCCGCAAACATATGGGGCGATGCTGGCGCAGGACAGCCCCCAGGGGCCCCCGGGCCCGTCTCTGCTGACCCCGGGGACTCGTCCCTCCTTGAATCCGGCGCTACCGGGGGGGAACCTAGGAGGGCCACCCCCGGTTCCGCAGGATTGGACCTCCGTGCCACCACCCTCACAGTTTTGACACCTGGGTTAGGATGTCAACCTATCCCTTCAGACTTTAAAGGACCTCTGCCCAATCATACTGTGGGATTAGTGCTTGGGAGGTCATCGGCTACCTTAAAAGGGCTGATTGTCCACCCGGGGGTTATAGACTCAGACTTCCAGGGGCCAATAAAGGTCATGTGCTCATCACCTCGGGGAATTATCTCCATCCACCCCGGAGACCGATTTGCTCAGCTTCTGCTCCTCCCTAGCCTTCACGCTTGGTTCCCCAGCAAGCAGGAGCCACGTGGTAGTAAGGCGTTCGGGTCGTCCGGAGGCACTTGTACCTTTCTGTCTTTGGATTTAAACACCCGTCCGACCCTTGTATTGACTGTTCAGGGAATGAAATTTGAGGGTTTGCTGGATACGGGAGCCGACACTAGTATCATATCTGAGCGGTGGTGGCCTAAAGGCTGGCCGCTCACCCGCTCAGAGGCAACTTTACAGGGCCTGGGTTACGCTTCGGCCCCAGCCGTGAGTGCCCGAACTCTGTCTTGGAGTGATCTTGAAGGCGGTAGGGGTAGTTTTAAGCCTTTTGTTCTCCCCTTACCAGTGAATCTCTGGGGCAGAGACGTCCTGAGACAGTTAAACCTTAAGTTAACAAATGAGTATTCTGCTCAGAGCCAAGACATGATGAGTACCATGGGATGGGTCCCGGGTAAGGGCTTAGGAAAGAATTTGCAAGGCAGGTCAACACCACTTATGCCTACTCCCAATCCCGGTAGACAGGGGCTGGGTTTTTCCTAGGGGCCGCTGACACTGCCTTGCCCATTCCCTGGGTTTCGGAGGACCCGGTGTGGGTGTCTCAGTGGCCATTACCCTCCGACAAACTGCTTGCAGCCCGTGAGTTGGTACAGGAACAGCTCACTCTTGGGCACCTTGAACCCTCTCACTCGCCTTGGAACACCCCTATTTTTGTGATTAAGAAAAGGTCAGGAAAGTGGCGCTTACTGCAGGACCTAAGGGCAGTCAACGCCCAGATGCGCCTAATGGGGCCTGTCCAGCGAGGGTTGCCCCTTCTTTCTGCCTTGCCCAAGCATTGGAATCTGATCATTTTGGATATTAAAGACTGTTTTTTCTCTATTCCCCTTCACTCATCTGACAAAATTAGATTTGCATTTACACTCCCTTCCATGAACCATGAGCAGCCTGATGAAAGGTACCACTGGCGGGTCCTGCCTCAGGGCATGGCTAACAGTCCCACTCTATGCCAGATTTACGTGAGCGCGGCTCTCCAGCCTGTTCGACAGAGGTACCCTAAGGCACAAGGCATTGTGGAGCGTGCCCATGGCACGCTCAAGGCTTGTCTGCAAAAACAGAAAGGGGGAGATGCCCTGGAGGCCATACAGAGGTCCCCTAAAGGTACCATTTCCCTTGCCCTTTTTACCTTAAATTTTTTGACTTTGGATGTGTCCGGCCGCTCTGCGGCAGAGAGACACACGTCCCCCCCGGTGGCTCACCGCGAGGCGGTAAAATGGAAGGACGTCTTAACGAGCCAGTGGAGAGGCCCGGATCCGGTTATAGCCAGGTCCAGGGGAGCTGTTTGTGTTTTCCCGCAGGATCACGAGGACCCTATTTGGGTTCCGACGCGCTTGTCCCGCTCGGTGCACACCACGGCTGAGGAGGACGAGCGTCCGGCGGGCCAGGATGGCGTCACTGCAGATGCTGATGCTGGCGGGAGTCCTAACGACGGCGACGGCGGTACCGGAAGCGCGCTGGGCCCTGATGGATGTCTTCCCTCTGCCGATGCCCGTCCGGCATGACGCCACAGTTTTTCCCCGCTTTTTTACCACCAACGAGTCTCTAGAACTACCTTTCCTCCCGTTTGATATCCCTGTGGAGGCGCCCTCGGCCACGACGCTGTATCGGCAGCGACGCGACTTTGGCGTCACCGCAGCCATAGTTGCCGCCATAGCGGCCGCGGTGGCTGCCGCGGCGACGGCTGCAGTTGCGCTCACCACTTCGGTGCATACGGCCACCACCTTGAACAACTTATCGTCGGGGGTGGCGACCGCCCTGGCGACCCAATCAAACGTCAACGCTCAGCTGAAAGGAGGCATCATGATTCTCAACCAAAGAGTGGACTTGGTTCAAGAACAAGTGGACTTGTTGATGCAGGTCATGCAGCTCGGATGCGAGTGGCACCTGCCTGGCATGTGTGTCACCTCTATCCCTTTTCAGAACGCTTCCCGGGCAGCTAACCTATCACAAACCCTGTCACAGCAGTTGTTGGGTGCATGGTCCAATGAGTTTGAGACTCTGATGGAACAGCTGCAGGCTAGTATAGTTCATGTCAACTCTACGCGAGTCGACGTGGACTTTGCCCGAGGACTGTCGGATTGGGTGTGGCAAGTGGCTAACCATGTGAAAGAGTGGGCGGGAATGGGCTGTTTGTTAGCCTTGCTCGCGACTATGGCCCTGATAGGATTTGTAGCCCTTACCCGTATGGCGCGCCGCAATCGGCGCAACCAAATGTTGCTGCAACAAGCCTTTGCTGCACTGCAACTCGGCCAGGACCCCCACGTGTGGATGGCCAGGTTATAGGCGTTCCGCGACTTGCCTGCTCTCCCCCCTCTCGGCTGTAAGGTACCTCCATGACGGGAATGCGTGGGTCCCGCGCCTGGAGGCACACCAGTTGGTGCCGGGCCGGGAGGCAGCCCGCGTAGCCTAAGACAGAGGCCTTACCCACGGCCGCCTTTATAACCGGCCTCTGCACGTCTCCGAGTTCGCTCATTGCACGAGACGAGGCGGTTTCCAGTCTGGCAGGCCTTCTTAAATAATAAAGTAGGGGGAGATGTGGGGAGCGCGGACGCCATTACAAGATGGCGCCGATTTCCGGTGGCTTGGCTGAGGTAAACAAGTGTGGCGCATGCGTAGTACATCTGTAGGTCTGTTACATAAGTATGCATATGAGGTTTTCTGACTCGGCCTATTGGTGACCGCTTGTGATTGACTTTGACCTATCTCTGTTACTTCCTGTTTCCCTGAGGGTATATTACTGTGTGAAAGCTTGTGCTCAGGGTCTTCTGCATCTTGAAGCTTAGAGGGATCCCCAATAAAGCACTGTAGAAGAACTCCTGTTGCCGCGTCTTCCTTGCTGGCGAGGCGGGCGCGACACTTCCCTCCTTAAACACTTTCTTCCGGGACCACACCTCTCTATTTTCCTTAGTGGCTTCTTCTTAGTCTCTTATGCTGGTTGCTCTTTATCCTTCAAATTTGTAACACTGGTGTGACCCATGGCTCAATCCTTGGACCTCGTCTCTTTCGTATATGCAGTTATTCCTTTGGGGATCTCATCCAAATGTATATCTCTAGCCTGGATCTTTCCCTGAAGTTCAGAATCTTCTATCCTACCCAACATCTCCATTGGGATACCTCAAACTTAAAAGTGTACAATGAGACCCATTCTTCTCTGCATTCCCGTAAATGGCAACTCCTTTCTTCCAGCTGCTTAGATAAATACCATCTGGCAGATGAATAGCCTGTCTATGACTCTTTTCTCTTATGCTGCTTATTCAATCTGTCTGTAACTCCCATCAGCTCTATTTTCTACCCTTCTCAATATCTTCTCTGCTATGTGCTTGACCAAGCCACCATGATCTCTTTCCCGGATTCTTACAATAATTTTATAAGACAGATTCTAGTCTCCTCACTTCTGCTCTTGCCACCGCTCCCCCTCCCACAGTCAAATCTTACCAGGCAACCAGAATGACTTAATAAAACAAAACTACATCTTGTCATACCACTGCTCAAAACTCTCCAGTGGCTTCCCATGCCACTCAGAGAAAAGCTAACATCCCCTAGCGATCACTAAGGGTGATGTTATCTGACTTCCATTGCCTTGTTGGTGTAATTTCTCACTATTCTTCAACTTGATCAATTAACGCCAGTCATACTGGGCTCCTCACTGTTCCATAAACACACCAGGAATGCTCCTCCTCCTTCAGGGCCTTTGTACCTGCTGTTCTCTTTCTATAAAACAGAGACCCACTTTCACCAACTTTTATAACATTGCAAGCCCCTCTCAATATTTCCTGAGTTACTTTTTTATCCTTGACATTTACTGTTATTTTATATATTTTATGTATTTATTTTGTGCTTAAGTTCCAACAAGGCAGGGATTTTTTCTGTTTTACTTGTTGCTACTGAGTTCCTAGTGCTTAAAGCAATGCCTGGCAGGGAGTGGGCATGTAATATTTGTTGAATGAATTAAACATCATCAAGATGGTATGATGTATCTAATTACAGCTATTATGTAATGACTGTAATGTTAGTGGTCTTTCCCCATGTTCCACAAGATTCTAAAGGGGGAGGGTCCTCCATTAATACAACTGCTACTCACACATTCCAAGTAATCCACAACTTGATTAGTTATACAAAGGAAAGGATAAACCTCTTATTGATGACAATGATTTCAAACCAGGTACCAGAGGATCAATACTGGACATAGAAATAAAAATTTAAAAAATCAAAAATAGAAAATGTGAATTAATAAATATGAGTTTACCTTTAAGAAGGGAATTACTTTAAGTAGGTAGATACTACAAAGCAAATCACTTGGACTTGATAATTCATTTGGGAACTTTGCTGTGAGTTGCTTTCTCTGGGCTCATATGAAAGCTGAATGGCAGAAAATTAAATACCCAGGGTACCAAAGCAAGCACTTACCTGCTGATGATCCAGGCTGAGGCAAAGGTTTTTGGAAAGATTAAACTTGACTATGTCCTCACTTTTATCATGAACTAAGGATTCTACTAGTCGTGTTTCTTGAAATTCAATGTTAAAAGAGACAAGGATGTTAGACTGAACTACAGAGCCTACCTTTATCTGTTTGGAAACATAAACCTCAGCCTGTGAAACATATTTCTTATACTTGTTGGACACCATGACAAATGACTAATGAAGAAGACACTAATAATTCATAAAATGTACTGTCAATCGTTTCAGATGTACATGGGTTCACAGTAAGCTCCCTGGGGTTTTCTTTTTTCTTTTCCACTTTGAACTAAGTTCATTCTTTTATATCCTATGAAAGGTTGACGGAACTCCTGAAAGCTGAAATGGCCATTAAAAATTGTTATCTTTCTGCTTTAGCTGCTTATAAAATATTGATTTAAATAAGAGTGCATCCAATGGTTTCTAAATTTAATAACACAACACAGGTATAGGTTGGTTTATTATTAAACCAGGGAACATGCACTTTAACTATCTGTGGCAGGGAAAGATTAATCTATCTGTACTTTCTTGCTGCCTTCCAAGCAAGAGAAACTGCAAAAGGCCCCATCTCTTGCTGAGCAGGCTGAGAACGTGGGGACACAAAGCAGAGCTGAAAGGCTGAGTTGGAGACAAATTGTGCCACTTACACAAAGGCAGGGCAAGACTGGAGCCAGGCAGCAGAAAAGGCTGCTTGGGAAGAAGGTTCCAGGAAGAGGAAGACCTAGCTGTTAGTACTGTATAGAGAATTATGGGGAAAAGGAGAAATACAGAGGCTGCCACCCAGGAAAGAACTTTTGGGGGAAACTGGGGAGAAGAGAGATGCTTAGATAAGTTTTTATGAAGCTTTGCCATTTGGTGACATCACTCTTTTCGCAAATGCTATTTTTTCTAGCATACATCAAATAAACACCTAATTATTAAAATTTAAAAAAAATTATAACAAACAAAATCATTTTATATACAGACAAAATCATACAAGCAGTCCATCTTTCACACCATGGTCAATACTGCACGTGCAGCACAACTGTATGAAAAGCAGAGTGATCCTTCGCAGCTACCTGCTCCCAATTCTGGTTGGTGAACACTGCAGGATGGATCACGTTTTAGGACACATCATGGGAGTTTTGTCTTTGCTTTAGTAATGTGTATTATTTGGAGAAGCATTAAGCTTTTTGAGTTTTAACTTATGAGTCATGAAATGACCTGTACAGAAGAAGCCCTAGGAATGGAGAGAATACTTACAAAGTTTAAATAATAAATCTTTCATGAATTGAACAAAGCTATCTAGTTTTGATGGGAATCAGAATTTTGACAAAGTCAGAATGGATCAGAGGAAGGACTTCCATTATTTCAGATTACATGACAATTCAGATCTTTTATTTCTTCATATAATTTTGATTCTCATGGAACTAGTTGGCATTAAAATTATCTCAAAGCCGAATTGTACTGTGAAAGTCTAATTGCTGGAACATTCCCCAAACCCAGAAGATTGGCAAACTCTGACTAAATGAAATGTTCAGTTAACATTATGACTAATTGCTTATTTTTTTATTGCCTCTTGATATGAATAGATGTATATATTTTTTCTCATCCAAGCAAACTATTTACCTCTTTCTCCATTTGCAATCCTTCTGCTCTAATATTTCTTTCAAATACTTCTCTTTTTTCAGTCTGGGGGTTGGATTTTCTGTACACAAGAATGTAGTCAATTCGACACTTGCCATCTCTAAAGTAAAGTCCATTTGATTTGTTTCTTTCCGGTACTGTCTGCACACAAAGAGAAAAGGAGCAGTTTAAGCCACTCATCAAACTGAGGTTGAAAGGATGACATCTTTGAACTGGGAAAATTATTTACTTTTACCAGGCTTCACAAACCTCTTCCCACAAATACTGTAAGCAGCTGTCACTTTTTTTTTTTTTTTTAAGGAAAAACTCATTCTGACATCAACTCTTTGCACAGATACTTTGAAGGCTCTAATGTAGCATAATGAAGGGGCTTTGAAAGGGACATCAGAAGCAGCTTGTCTCATGCCCTTAACTTACAAATGAGAAAACATTCTCAGAAAGGTTAGGGCTTTGCAGAAGGTGGCTCAGGTCACTGTTCTGCTGAGGGACAACCTTCTTCCTGATACCTTGGCTGAAGCTTTTTTTTTTTTTTTTTTTTTTAAATCATGTATACTAGTTTGTTTTTTATTTTTATGTTATTTATCAAATGCCCATTCTAGTAGATATTTTACCAAAAAGTATTCAGTGATAATATTTGCAAAGAGCAAGACACCATTCCCACCAGGTTTTCATATTCATTTTTAAATATATATATATTTTTTTGAGACAGAGTCTAACTCTGTTGCCCAGGCTAGAGTGCTGTGGGATCAGCCTAGCTCACAGCAACCTCAAACGCCTGGGTTCAAGCGATCCTCCTGCCTCAGCCTCCTGAGTAGCTGGGACTACAGGCATGCACCGCCATGCCCAGCTAATTTTTTCTACATATATTTTTAGTTGTCCATATAATTTCTTTCTATTTTTAGTAGAGATGGGGTCTCACTCTTGCTCAGGCTGGTCTCGAACTCCTGAGCTTGAACGACCCACCCACCTCGGCCTCACAGAGTGCTAGGATTACAGGCGTGAGCCACTGCACCCGGCCTTTGTATTCATATATTTGAAGCTCTGTTGTTGAAGGCAAGTGCTAATGTGCCAAATCCACAATACAGTCTTCTTGCTTGGCAAATACTTGCTAATAAAGTGTTTATTTGGGCAGACTCCTGGGTGCCTCTTAATGTGAAAGTCAAAAAATAGTCAGTGAGGACTGGTCATTGATTGAAAACATCTGCATGAAGACCTGGCACATGGGAATTCCATTCCTCCTGGCTGAGATTTTACTTTTGAATGAGGTGGCATCATGGCATTTGTGCAAGAATGTGGTTTCTAGCAATGGCCTTGGAGGTCTGGCACCTTTGCCGCCTTCATACCGTTATTTGGAAACTGATGTATTCTGTGGACCAAAAAAAAAGATAGATCCTCATTTCCACTTGGCTGGGTTAACAGACACAATTTTGAAATCTGTTAGCCAGAGAAACTTGGCTCCATTCCAACCAGCCCATACGTGATGATTTATTTCTTTCAGTGTTGTATGTTATTACAATAATCCTAAGGAGCCTGATAAAAATTGAACCTGCTCCCTTTGTTCTTCACTTTTTAATAAATGTAATATTTGATTACTACAAAATCATATTTGTAACTTCTATGTAAGTTATGAAGCAAAATAATAAAATGAGCACCTTGAACCATCGTCTAACTTATGAACTAGAATGCTATTTTTCAAATTATGGTGGCAACCTAATTGTAGGTTACAAACTCCAGTTGTTTTTTAATGGACTGGAAAATTAATATTAGAGTGTATGCAAATAGAAAAGATAAACAATTGTTTTGTGCTACTTGCAATCCTATACCTCTATCATAGGTACCATCTTTCTGAATTTTTGTGTTTTTTATTTTCTTGCTCTGAAAATAGTTTTTACAACATACATGTGTAGTCTTATCAACTTTTTTTTGGATTTATTTGTTTTGTGCTGTATAAAAAATGGTCAAAAAATGGTGTCATGTGGAATGAAGTCTTCTGTGACTTGCCTTTTTTCTGTCAATGTTTTGTTTAAGAGTTATTCTTATTGTTAAATACAATTATAGTTTATTCATTTTCACTACTATATCATATTCTACTGAATGACTTTTCTACAATTTATTTATCTATGTATTGTCCATCCGATGGACATTTGACTTGCTTCCCCCTTTTTTAATTTTTCTACTATTATAAACAATGCTGCTATGAATATTCCTATATATGTCTCCTAGTTGCCTTATCAAGAATTTCTCTAGGGTTATATGTTATGCAAGTGTCAGTTTTACGGGATAATGAAAGTCTGTTTTCTAGAGTGAGAGTTTATCAATTTTTCACTCTCACCTGTAGAATATAAGAATTCTCAGTTGCTTACATCCTTACCAACACTTGGTATTTTTAGGTAAATAGTCACCTAAATTTTCCCTATTTGACCCAATGGTTATTTGGCTCTGGAATAGCAAAAAACATTAGGAATATGCAATAAATGAATTACTCTGATTCTGTGTGTCTGTTACCTATATCCAGTGCATGTACAAAGGAGACAGTGAACTCCATTGAGCTACAACCTGAGCAATGGGAATGCCTCCAACAAAACACTTCTTTGTCCACAATGGCACATGAACGGATGGGTGTATTAATAATTGCAATGAAGTTTCCAGATTACAGAGGCAAATGGAAACTCAGAGAGGTTTCAGACAACACAATCCACTAAATGCTGGTGCATTTTATGTCACTATTCTACATGTGGGGGGATTTACACAAGAAAGTCCATCCTTGTGAAGCTTACTTCTTACTGGTTAGCGACACCCACAATACAGGAGATCTTAAAATGATAGGTGGTTTTTAAGAATCTTCCTTCGTGTAAATGAAATGTCTTTAAATAGAAGAAGGTAGCACAACCCACTGAACATTTGTTTTGAGTATAGGTAGATTTATGTGCCAGACCATGGGGGATATCAAAAGAATATAAAAACCTACCCCTTACTTTCCAGGAGCCTACAGTTAAATAAGATTATGACTTTAAACAGTCCACTGAAACATGTTTCACAGGTTCCAGCCTGGATCAAGAATTAGATTTTTAAAGAAATCATATACTCTTACCTCTCCACCTGCTTCCAATCTGCTGGCATCATCTGAAGTACTAGTCAGGTTTCCAGGGTGAAGGAGAGAATCGTCATCTTTGCAAGGACTATTGACAGCTTCTAATTCATCAAAAAGAATATTGACATCCTTGGCCACTAGAACCAAAGTAAATACATTACAAGTGGAGTTAAGAATCTGGGATCTTGAAAGCAAAACTAAAAGAGAAGACATCTCCCTTTGGCTTCACATTTTCTCATTGTTTCAATACCACCTTGAGTGACAGGTATATTATTTCCTAAGAGAAAAGGATGTCAGGTGTAAAACATGTTGGACTAAACAGTGCATTCATTAAGCAAGATTAAGGAAAATAAGAAGCAAGTAAAGAACCCTCATAATATAAATATAATTTGTCTTCCGTGATAGCAGGTGTTGGGTTTATTTAGCTTTCCTTCACATAGTTGTTTAGCATAAGGTACTTTCATTTAAGACCTTTAAGAACTCATTTTCTGGGCTGGAGAGGATCTTTACTTTATAATTTATTTTTATTTTTTTCACTTAGGTGCCATACAGCTTGTTCAGTAAACCCATAAATGTGTCACTTGAACTGTTTAGGAGGAAGCGTGATTTTTTTCCTCCTCTTTTACTTCTCTGAGACTGAAGAGAGAAAACCTAATGCCATAATAAAGCATGCAGTTAGGTTTTCTGCCTTCCTTCTTCCTCTTATCATGAATTGAAATAATGAAGTGATTCTGTGTACCTATTACCTATGCCTGGTATGTATATAAAAGAAATATTAAAGTCCATTGAGACACAACCTGAGCTCTTTCAAAAGACTGTTGATATTAACCACATGTCAATATATAAAGTGTTGTACACCAGAGTTCTAGGTAAGGACTACCACGTCAAATGCATAGTGCCTGGCAGCACACCAGAAAGGAAAGTTCAGCACCAGGGGAGAAGGAGAGAATATAATACCAGGTGCAGGTCCCTTCTTTACCTACTTGAATTATGGGCCAACATTGCAGTTCGCTTTTTCTTTTGATGCTTTAAAAGTGGCTGAGGGTTTATAACCTGTCAGAAGCCACTGCACAAGATAACTCATGGGAGATTGGGTTCTTCTTACCCAAGCACATAATAGAGTATTCATTCTTTCATTCAAAAACATTTTAGAGATGTGCATCTTTTGTGTCAAGTGCAGAGGGGTTTGGTGACTGCACACTGATAAATACAAGTGACCTGGCTTCCTGACTTTGTGGTAGTAAGTAAACAAAACAAACAAAGAAATGTAAATTGTGGCAAACACTATAAGGAAAGGAGCTGAATTTGAATGCAGAGAGAATAGAGATGATCTACCTACATGGGGTGACCAGGTTCTAAAGCTATATCCAAGCATGTGATTTTAGGCGATTCATTTAACTTTTTAAATTTTCCATCTGTAAAATAAAATGGGCATGGGAATAAAATGAACATTCATTGCTTACTGTGATAGGGTGAATTAGGACCTCCCAAAGGTGATCTAAAATGAGGACATTGTCCTGGAGTACATAGTTAGGCCTGATGCAATTAAAAGGGTCTTAAAAAAGGGAGGCAGGAGGGTCAGAATCAGACAGAGAGATTGGAAGATGCTGTGCTGCTGGCTTTGAAGATGTAGGATAAGACCATGCGCCAAGAAATGCAGGGGGCCTTTAGAGGAGAAAAAAGGCAAATAAGCAGATTCTCCCCTGGAGCCTCCAAAAAGAACACAGTCTTGCTAACACCTTGATCTTAGGACTTCTGACAGCCAGAACTGTAAGACAATAAATTTATGTGGCTTGAACCCACTAAGTTTGTGGTAATTTGTTACAGCACCAAAAGGAAACTAAAACACTTACTATAGGTTTTTACACCACAAGGCTATAGAGAAAAAAATATCATGGTTGTTTCATACCTGTGCCAAGTACTATGCTAGGTACTCAAAGAGAGGAACCAACACTTTTTGAGGAAATGTAACATGCCCAGTGTTGTGGGAAGTGACAAGATCAAAGACAACTTCCCTGACCACGCTATGTAGAAAGATCCCCCTCCCCTAAGCATTCTCCTCTCATTGTTCATTTCCTTCCCAGCACCTAACACAGTCTGTAATTTTCTTGCTTGTCTGTTTGTTTATTGCATTCACTTATTGATAGTTCCATAAACGTGGGGACCTTGTCTGTTTTCACTGGGGTACAGAGGCCCAGGCACAGAGTAAGCCTTCAACACATTTGTTAAATGACAGAATAATATACTTAAGGTGGTCACAGTCTAATGATGTCAGAGAGTCCCCTTCCTCTGACATTCTACGACTCTAGGACTCTGCATACATGTTTTTCCTAACATGATTCTTATTCACAAGCCAAGACTCCACAGTTTCAAGTAGACAGTGATTAAATTTTCAAGTGGATAGAGATTAAATTAAATTTCAAGTAGATGTTGATTAGATTTGAACAATGACATAAAAATGTCATTTAGCAAAGTCAGAAGACCTGCTTGCTATCCCAAACTCTGCCACTTAACCAGGAAAATTTGCGATTCTGTGTCCTCACTGGTGAGAAAGGGATGGAAAACTTCTCTCTCAGGGTGGCCGAGATTAAATGACATAATGTATGTGTTAGCAGAGTGGCTGACACAGCAGAACCACAAGAAATGCTGGTATGTCAATTCTAGACTCTGGGACTTTAAAGTTAGCGTTTTAGCCTTATCAATCCAAGAAGGCAGAAGAGCCATTTATGAGTTGGAATAGTTGTTATAGGTTGGGATGGGGTGTGAGATACAGGGGCATGCCAACAAGGACACTAAGATTCGTGTCTAGGAGACTGGCTCACACTAGGGAGAAACTCTTGAATATTTATATATATATTCATCTACCTATGACAACTGCCCCTATGCTTTTGTCAAGGATAGGAAATACCAGGCCATCCTCAGCCAGTTACTTTCAGGCATTGGCACAATCAGTTCAACAAAGCTCTCTACTGGGATTCACAACTAGGACCAGTTTTGTCTCCTGCGTGGTATCTGGCATTGTTTGGAGACATTTTTATTGTCTTTACTGGGGTGAGGAGGGCAGTGAGAGTGGATTTAGTGAATAGAGGCAGAGAATGCTGCTACGCACCCCACAATGCACGGGATAGCTCCTACCACAGTTAACCAGCCGAAATATCAATAGTGCTGAGGTTGAGAAACCCTACTGTGTATGAAAGGCCCAACTGTTTTATTCTAACGGAGCAGCTAACTTGGGAAAGGGAGCAAACCCTTCACTTTCCCTATTGCTGTACATCAGAATTACTGTCTGGAAGTCACAGGGCTGCTGTCACCTGAATGCTCAGGGAAATCAGTGTGTCATGACAATCTGATTGTTAGAGAATAAGTGATATTAAGGCATCGTTATCACCTGCCAGCGTCTCAATGGCTTTAGCAGAGATTACAAAGGTTGAACTACCAGAGAATGCTCAGCCGAACACAGTATGCTCAGCTGTATTTTGGTAACAAGACTGTGCAGACCATGCACTCTACAGGATAAGAAGCATGTGCCCCTCATCAATATTTCACCATGTTTCTGACATTATCAGGTTTAAGTACAAGGTAAGCTTTGGGAACAAAATAAAATATTTGATACAAACTTACTTCCTTTCCCTAAGGAGAATAAGTAATCTTTAACTTCCAAAAGTTAACCAGTTTTTAAAAATATACTTATTCAACAAACATTTATGGAGTGCCTACCATGGCCAGACATTGTGTTGGACTAGGAACTGGGCCTGCAGGACTGGACATGACAGGTATAGATGACCCCTGCTGTCACAGAGCTCACTGTCCAGCCAGGGTGAGAGTGGGGCCTCTCTATCCATAGACATGGGTATCACAAAGATGCTGTTTATACATACAAGTTCACCGGTGAATGGATTCCATCACTTCCCTTATATTTTTTTTCCTGAATCTAAAAATGTTTGATAATTATCTTCCTGGTAGGATGCTGCTATTATGCTCATTAGATGAGAAAGAGAGCCAAATTCTCTGAGGAGTCAATTAAAAATGAGAAGAAGGAGAGAAAATGCAAAAAATCCATGCAACCTAAGTAATGGATCTGCATTGCACGCAGACTCAGGAAGGGCTGTGTGAGCAGAACGGGGCAGCACAGATGGGTCAGCAAAGGTGGATGCGGTGCATTTGGGAAGGCAAGGGAGATACTCAAATGATACTCTATTGCAAAGATTAGGAACCGAGAGTAAAAAAGACTTGGGAACAAAACAGCAGGGAGTTACACATTTCAACTGAACAACAGGGGTCAAGGACCTCAAATTGCCTAGGACACCAAAAATCAGCTAGAGAGTCTGAGTAGGGCATTAAGCTCAGCACACGAAAGTGATTACTGAGGGCTGGCTCTTTATATACTATCCCAGGATGGGGACAGAGCAGAAAAGCCAGAGGGCCAGAAGGCCAGCGGGCAGGCAGGTCCTGGCATTCTTTTTGTGATGGAAAGTTGAATTTACTTTGGTAGTACCGAATCTACTCATCAAATATTTGCAATTATTTAAATTATTCCTCTAGCAAAAATCATTTGAGATGTTAGCTATTGTTAATTCTCTAGGGAAAAGAGGTGATAAATATATGGCTAGGACTCAAATAAATAAACTAATGAATAATTTTCTGCCATTTGTTCATTGAGCCAATAGTTAGTGTTAGTTGCTGCACAAGACATGCATGAGAAGCCCTTGCACATCGTGCTATAAAGGCAATGGAAAAAAAAAAACCCCAAACAATAAATGTGTTTCAGAAATAGTCTAAAGGAGAGTTAGAAATACAACCCCAAATCAAAGAGTTTGATTCATTGCTCCTTTCTTTAATTTTCTCCTATTTTCCCAAAGCAGCAGGATAATCCTCTATTACAGTACAGGAGTACTTTAATCTCAATATTTTCTGATGCAGAGAAAAGAAGGTCAAGTTATAGGTCACTGAAGAAGACATGAGAGGGCTTTGCAGCATAATCCAGCTATCTATATTTGTTCTCCAGAGTGCCAGTTCATTATCCTACTTTTGTCCTAAGTTAGAAATTATTACCTGTGATACTCAGAATTCTGAAGACATTGTATATTGACCTGAAAGCATCACTAGAAAACACAAAAAAGGACACCAGGACACCTTCGGGAACAATTAGAATGCAAAAAAAAAAAAAAAAAAGATGTTTATTTCTCAATTTTAACACTTACCAGACTCTTTTATAACAAGTTAATCTCTATGTTTAGACTAGGGTCCCCTTTAAGATGAAGGCTAAGGTGGCTCCAAAAGTGACAAAAGGGCTAGCAAATAGGAGACACTCAATATTTATTTTAAAATAAATAGTAGCTAATTGTAAGATTACACCATCTTTTTTCTTATTCTGATTACCTTAGAGTGCTTGAAAGTGTTTCTGTTTTAGAATCAGAGATTAAATATGAAGGAAGTGAGATGGGAGACAAAGGGAAGGTGATAATTTATTGAGAACCTACTGTGTGTGAAGGGTTTTCACAACCTACAAGAGAGTATTATAAGAAAACAGCCAGGTTCAGAAATGTTAAGTATGGCCATGCAGCTAGTAAGTCACAAAGATGAATTCTAACCCATTTCTGACTCCTGAAACCATGCTATTTCTAGCTGGCTTCTTGTTTTTTGTGGGAAGCATTCCACTGTTCTTAAATCACGTTTGGCTTTCAAGAACAGAAAGTCATTTAACCACCAAACAATTATCTTGTTGTCATTTTAACATTTATCTGAATAAAGCTAGACTTTATGTCTGTAGCCCGACAGTTCTGACACTTCCTAAAATTTAACAGATAGATCAAATTAAATGCTTTTAAAAATTCAGGGAAATGCACACAGATTTGAGCAATATAGACTGGGATTTTAAAAGCTAAACACTATTTAGCATTTTTATGACACTAGCAAGCCCAGGACTCTTGAAATGTTCATTACTCTTCAAATGCATCTGACAGTATCCCTAAGGCAGAGATTGCCTGGTTTACCAATAAGAAAAAAAATAAAAGGACCTAATTTAAAGAATGCAGAATAAATAAATAAAGTCATTGGAAAGGACATAAATGCCTCCTTAGCTGGCTTTATTCCTTTCCAATAGGCCAGAAGTTTTCAAAGTGTGTTCCCTGGAACCTCAGGATCCTTTTGAGGAGCTTCTGGGGCCATGGAGGGGACAAAGAGGAAATTGAGGGGACAAAGCCCACCTCCAACTATACCAAACAGCTCAGTTTCTATCTGTTTTGTATATTGGGGTTATGTATTGAAAATATATTAATATTTGGGGAGGAGAACAGATTCTACTGCTTTAAAAAATGTTTAGAAACTTCAGCTAGTGTGGCAATATTTGGCAGTAATTAAACGGTTCTGTTAGCATCTCCCTAAAGAAAACCTGGGGTTCTAATTGTTATAGATGTGACAGCAGGTACTTTCCTTCTGCCATGGAAAGTAACTTGAAATACTCTGAGATTTAAAATATACCTTTGCAAACAAATAAACCAAAAGTCGTGAGATTTTTCTAGATGTATGATCGCTAAGAAAAAAAATAATAATTTCATTGCCATTTCCTGGCTCAATAATGGTGATGCGTACAAAATAGCACAGATCATGGCATTGTATGTAGCCCAGCATGCTCTGAATGGGGCCAAGATCATTAACTTTTTACTGGTTTAGCATGTTCCTATGAAGAGCTACACTTACTACTACTCCATTCTAAAGAAAAGGCAGACACATCGGTTACTCTATAACAAGTCAGATAATGATGGCACCTCCTCTTCCAACCCTGTGAATGGTATTTAGAAAAGAGCTGTGTACATAATTCAAGCTTTGCTCATTAGCTGTAGCTACTTTTTCACAGCATGAAATGAGGTCAATGATGTACTGCATTAAAGATGCTCAGAGTCTACTGATCATAACTTCCCCTTGTTTGGAAAGAGCATGAGCTTTGGCACCAGACACAGCTGAGTTCCAATGCCAGTCCATCCACTTATTAGCTATTAGATTGAGTTATTTCACTTATTAAAGCTTTTTTTTTTATCTTTTAAGTTGGGATAATACCATTTTCCTGACAGGACTGATATGAAGAATGAAAATGAAGGTGGCAACCAACACTTATACAGCCCTTACCATGCACCAGGCACTATGCTAAGAGCATTACATAGATTTACCGTTACTATTTCCCTTGTACAGATGTGGAAATTCAGGCAAAGAGAGTTTAAGGCTACATAAAATCACACAGGTAAAAGGTTAACCACAACATTGTCAGACAAGATTACATGCTCAACATATGCCAGCACCGCCCCCCAGCCATGCCACCATCTTTCCCTCCAAAGCAGCATGACCACACGGGTTAAAAATAAAATTGGAAATCAGGGCTCAAGAAATTGGATTCAAAATGACTCATTGGACGTCATTGAGAAATGACTCAGTCTCCTCAGCTACAGAAGCACAGACCACCCCCAACGTAGGAACAGCTATGTCATTCTGTAGGCACAGGTGCAAGCACAAAGGGTCAGACCATAGAATAACAAGGATCCAATAATCCTTTAACTCTCAAGTTCTCATTTCAAACACTATCTTTTGCCCTTTTCCCTTCACTAGAACCTAATGGAATATAAGATAATAATGTCTTCCAGGGTGTGAATGCCACTCAAGAGTCCCTGCAGTCTGTATCTGTCTATGCTGGGAATCAAGAAAAGAAAAACTAAGAACAAAACTAGAGGGGTGAGGAAGAAAGGCTGGGGGGAGGTGAATGGTCTCAAGAAAGGGCTGGGCATTGGTAATAACATAAAGCAAGAATTAAAAGGTTGAGTACAACCTTTGAATGACATACTTCATAGTGTTTAGCTAACAGAATAAATGCTCATGTACATACACACACATACACCTGATTCATGGACTGCAGAGCTTTCAGAAGGAAGTATTTTAAAATATCTACCTCTTAAAAATGTTCAGATTTTAACACTGGTGATCATAAAGCAAGGTTTGGTGATTATAAAGCAAGGGTTTTTTGGTTTTAATTGATGCTACTATGTATAAAATTTGAGTAGTCACTCAAATCTTTAGACTATGAGTACAGGGTTTGAATCTTACTGGACAAACTCAAGAATAAGAATTGCCCTGCGACTTTGTTATCATCATATCAAACTAAATCTGTCTCCAAGTTCCCATTTCACTGGCTTGGTGGAAAATTTAATCTCAGTCATTGCTGACACTCCCACTCTCCTGCCTCACGTATCCAGGATTGTGCAAAGGTTCCAGGAGTTTTGTAAAGAGCAGAACATCTAGAGAGACCAGTCAGGTCTCCAAGCCACCTCGGTTACTACTGAGCTGCTGACATGCCAAGTCTACAGTGGAATTCATTCATTCACTCATTCATTAACAAATATTTAGTAAGCACCTACCACACTCCATCCTCTGTTCAAGGCCCTAGAGATACAACAAAGAGACAGAAAGATGAGACTGCCACCTTCCCAGAGCCTCCAAAGTTCCTTCCTGAGGCTAGGCTCTCTGCCACGGCTGGCAGTTGAGAAGGCTCCAGTGCAGTCTCCCATGCACACAACACAGCCATTCCCTCCTTTCTATCCATCCTGCCTGAAGCCATGCTGCTTCTGCAGGACACTCTGAGGCACCTGGTTTTAAGAAATTCCTGCCATCTCTGCCCGAGTTTCTTTTCCTATCTAAGCATCAGTCCCTCAGAAGCTCAGGCTTTCAGAAAACAAAAGCCAGGAACTTCAGGCAACAAAACTCTGCTGAAACAAAAAAGTTCAAGGGACCTGGCTGCCATCTTGGGATGACAAGTGAAGGATGAGAATAAAGAGGGAGGGAAAAATAACATAAAGGAAAAAAACCACACACACACACACACACACATAAATAGCCCTTTACATTATACTTCCACATATAAATTCCTTTTTCCAAGAAAGCAATCAAGTTGTTTTCATTTTGAATGACAAAACAAGATGTGATCTGTAAACATTTTTATTTTCCCTAAATTGGACTTTGTACAAAAACATTCAACACTGCTTTAAAGTACTGTGCTTAGCACATGGCAGGTGAGATGGATGGATGAATGGATAAAATAATTCTTTTGTGTCTTATAGGCTTCACATCTAATATGGAAGATTTGAAAAACAACTTGAGTATGGCCAGCCACTCCGAGACATCTTAAGAATAGATGAGGCTCCACTTAGGGCATGCACACTATAGGCAAAAATAATGTAAATGTATTTTACAATGTAGAAGCATGGTGGGGAAATTCTTGCAGCAAGATGTAAAATCGTAACAAAAATTTCAAAACCCAAAGTAGTTCATTTTTCCTAATCATTTTTATTTAATTCTGTATTTAGCAGAAACTCTTCTAGCTTGATCTTGAATGTTATGTGTGTATAAAGAGACAGCACCACAAAATTTGTAGAAAATAGTGAAAGTTTTCCATCATCCTGCTAATCTCAGAGCACTAGAAAATACATAAATCTATAGAGTTTGAGTTGCATTTTAAAATCAAGTAATATTTCCTTTTTCTTATTTTTAAATTTAATTATTAAATACACATAAATTTATACTCCTCTACCCGTTCATAAAGTGGCCACCATTCTAAACAATAGAACACTTAACATCATATACAAATGTGTCTTTACTAAGATCCAAAAAAAATTACTGTAAAAATAGTCCCTTATAAGCCTTTAGTTCATTTTGATATAAGTTCATTTAGCCCTAAAAAAAAATTTAAGTTTATCTCTAGCACTTTCAGAGAAGCCAACTTTTATTATTTATTGAAAATTTAAAAAAAATGCTTTGCCCATTGTACAATCCATCTTTCAGATCAAACGAAATAATTACATAATTTTATAACTTGCCATGAAAAGTTATTTTCTTTCCAATGCCTATTAATTTGATTTTTATTCTCCTGGGGAAAATTTTTCTCTTTTATTCCTTAATAAAAAAGGGATTGTTCAACCAGAAAAAAATAGCTGGTCTTCTTATATTCTTCATTAATAATATTTCTCTCAAAAGTAGCCTCATCTTCCATTTCAAGGTCCTTCACCCCAGTGTATTCAAATCCCACATGGAGCGCATTCGTAAAGGAATGAAATGGAGGAACAGACGGGCTCCCTTCCAGTCTGGCCTCTGTTATTATCAGGTTACCTTGTCACTTAATTTCTCGCACCCTCAGTTGTCCCATCTGTAAGGTGGAAATGTTAAGTGCCTCATAAGGTCAAGAGGATAGCATAATGATAAATGGGAATAACTACTAGAATAACATTTAAAATTATTCATAGGAAAATTAGTATAGAAATGTAACGTCCCAAAACTAAAAGCAGAAAAAAAAATGGAGTGGTTCTTTACTCAATGCTCTTCATATCAAAACCTCTTAAATCCAACAGTATATAACACTATTTCATATTAAAAGAGGAGTGTCAAAAACAATAAAAGAGGAGCGTCATCATCTAGAATTAGAGCCCTGATAAGGAAACATGAATGGTAATGACAATGAGCATTGTGATACCACGTCACTCATGCCCAGCGCTAAATCTGTAACTTGGGTAAACATGACGATCATGATAAAATTCTAAGAGAAAATTATAAAACACAAATAAAATAGTTTAAGAAGACTGAGTAGAGGAATTGTATATTGGTTTCTAAAGAATTTTTCTTTGATTATGATTAATCAAGAAATCTAAAATATTACAATACTTGGAGGTTTACTAAATATTATAACATACTAAATACAGTATACAGAATTCATAGTTCCACTACAGCTTCTTCAAAATATTGTGTGGTTTAGTTTCAAAAATTAAACCACCTCTTGTAGTCTCAAAATTATTTTGCACAGTATCTCTTTTATGGTATCATTTTATTATTATTTTCTAAAGCTTGGCATCTAAGGTTTCTAATTTTATCACCCCTCCCAAGTATTCTAATAGTTTCTCCACTCATGGTGAATTTTTAAAATTTGAGTGAAACTTACTTTCTTGTATTGCATTAAGAATCTCTGAAAAGTCCACATCACTCTTTGGCCCGTCAGGTAGTATTTGCATATCCAGCTGGTAGCCTTGCAAATCCACACCTCCTTCTAGAGAAATGAAAGATATTCATGGAGTTTGCACTGGTTATCAGAGAGCCCATCATTAGGGTCCCGAAAAGAAGCAATGTCAAAATCCAAAGTGAACAGCTAGCTGATGTGCTAGTGATCCTCACTCAGGTAAATGACTTAAAAAAAAAAAAAACAGGAACACACACAAACCATTTGTTCCTTATAGGACCATAAAGGTTCACTTGTATTTCCAATGCAAAAATAAGGCAACAAGTATATTACAATGCAACATACTTCATTGCATTTATTGAAAATTTCCTAGGTGAATTAACATGTTAGCCTCCATTCAAGGACATTTAAAATTATTTTCAGCTTCCACATGAATCAAACAGTGACATTTAACACAAATACTTTATGGTACCATCTTCTTCAAAACTGTATTTTATCTTTTCTATAGCATATATTTTCCATGAAAAATAAGGTAGGTAAAGTACCTAGCACAGTGTGGAGCAGACAGATAAAATGTGAGTTCCTGTGTGTCCCCATCTAGATATCTTCCTCGCTGCCAGCACCTTCAACTGGACTGTAACACATTTCGGCCCAGGACCAAATTGCATCTACCTTTTATCTCCTACAAACCCTAGAACGACACCTTGACCATACTAGTTGCTCCTTTTACACATTACTAGTAACAATAATGGATATTGGCTAAGAAAATACGCACAATTTAAGGCATCTTGACAGGCTATCTGTAGACTACTACGAAAGACATACTCTAGATAATATATTTTTTTACTTTTTCTATAAAATATTGTTAAATTGTATCAAGTAATAAATGAAATCTCAAAGTACCAAAGGGCTTATAATGAAAATCAACAGCTGCCCCTTTTGCCATCTGTCTTCTTCCCCAGTCTGATCACTTTTAAGAGTTTCTGTTGGATACTTCTATGTGTGCATTGCATTGTTTATCGACTTATCAATTTTATATACTGCTGCTTGTTTTCCACTATGATACATGACAATCTGACACTACTGCCCCTCCCCACTTGCCCTCCACTCACCTACAAAATCACTGTTCTTAGTAATTCCATTAAATAAATTACTGAAAATTCCATTCCTTATTCAATCAAATCTACACAGATCTTATATTTGCAAGTTAACACAAGTGAGCTAAAGAGAAGATTTTGGCACTAAACGGACCTGGATTTGAATTCTACTTTTATGTGACCTTGAGCCAGTAAAGCATGAGCTCAATAACCCTTACCATCCTAATTTATAAAATAAAGAGCATGAAAATTTGGGGAGGTTCTAGTAAAAATTAGAGATAGTATATGTATTATAAATAATTTGGCCCATAGTGTTAGATTAGGGTGATTCACTAAAAATTTTAAATGACAATCATTCTTTGAAAAATGAGGAACTATTCCAAGATTGTGGCCTGGGCTAAATAAAAACAATTCAGTAAAAAAAAAAAAAAAAAAAAAAAAAATCCTATAATTTGGGACTTGGAATAGTTTATATTGAAACAGAAAGAAAAGGCTGACAAATCAAGTCTTACCTTCCCCATGTGACATAAAAGGTGGGGAATATGTAAAGCAGGCTTAAGAGGACACATGATATTTTATGTGATTTCCTCATAATAGATGATGCCAAATCTGAGCTTCTGCCTACATGCTGTTTATATTTTACAAATAAAAATTGTCCTGGGAGGTATATTTTATATAAATCCTTAAATGCAGCATTTTTTACAGAATAGGTAGCAGTGATATTTCAAAACCTGAGCTACATATCTAAAATAAATCTTCTCATGTAGTATTTTTGTACTTAAGAGGCTGCAAGGACACTGTTTTTGAAATTTGGAGCTTTGTTTTGAACTCCCCATAGGTGAATTCAGTGTTCCTATGACAGTGTCGAGATACAGAACAGTATTAAGAAGGGAGGGAGGTCCCACGTGTCTTTACAGAGTTCACCTGCATCAGCCAGGGCTCAAGATAAATCTTTAAGGAAGATAGCAAGGAAATAAATATAGTTCTGGAGGATCTGACACCGGAAACCCTGGATTTACTTGTGGGGTAGTCCACTGGTTCTGAGAAAACTTTCCATCTCTGTTTCTTAATTTATTTATAGTGCTTACCAAAATCTATTTATTGTGCCATAAGCTAAAAATAGTTTCACCATAGAGAATGCTACGTAAGTGCTATTGTAAAAGATACACATGTGATGCTCTTTTACGTTATTAGTGTTATGTAACTATAAATCTAGTGATGTTGTAAGTTCATTCTTTTACTGAAGAAAGCCTGGCTTGTATTCGTAGGAATCAACAGGTTGATTCACCCACACTAGTTCCTATAAGGCTAAAGCTATTCCCTCAGATGATTAATGATGCATAGTCCTAACAACCCAACTTTGGACTGGGTCCTGACTGGAGAACCACATTTGGCTAATAGTGGGCAGATGTTTCTCAGGTCTAAAATGTTATTAATAATAATAATTTTACTACTTCAGCCAGTAATGGCTGACCTTCAACAAAATCACTTCCATGTTTCCCAGGATTAACAAGATTGTGATCTCCTAAATTATAATGCATCCTTGCACTAAAAGTTCCCAGGAAGGTCTGGGAGTCAGAACTGCAAAGCTTCAAATAACAGGAAGGATTTGTGAGTCAGGAAGGTAGAACTCCGTGGTGTCTTCCAATCTCCTAGATGCTGAAATCTATGCTATGATGACAAGGACTCTTGCAGATGAGGGAAAGAGAGAGACTCAGGTTTAGGAAGGGTTACAGAAGAGAAACAGATTTTCAGCCTTAGAACAACGTTGTTTACTCTCTTAACTGGAATGATAAGTCTTTATAAACAGAAGGGCTTCAGATGAATATAGAAGGAATATTAGCCCTTTCAAGATGATAAACCTCATAAAAGCTGGGGACTCTGCCTATCTTGTGAGTCAGCCTCTCAGCTCTAACTCAGGCAATTAATCATAATAGAAACTCACATTAACTGATTGTCCATCATGGTTAAGGGCTTAGGCTTTTAAGTCCCAACTCTACAAGTTATAGTTGTTATGATCTGGAGCTACATACAACATATGATAGTTACATACAATAGTTGCAGTTGTCTCCCACTCCCTTGCCTTTGGGGGATACATCCCAAGACCCCCTGCCCCCGTGAATGCCTGAAATCACCAGTAGTACCAAACCCTATATATAGTGTTTTTTTCCTATACATCCATACCTATGATAAAGTTTAATTTATACATTAGGCATAGTAAGAAATTATCAACAATAGCTAGTAATAAAATAGAACAATTATAACAATATACTATAGTAAAAGATACGTGAATGTAGTCTCACTCTCTCTCTCAAAATATCTTATTGTACTGTACCTTGGGTAACTGAAACCACAGAAAATGAAACCACAGGTACAGGGATCACCGTACTTAAATCTCTCTAAGCTTCTTAAGTGTAAAATTATTTGAAATAGCTTCAGACAGAATAAGCAGTTTTAAATCCCACAAAACACCATACTCTTTCCAGAAATTACTCATTTGGTTTTCTTTGCGGCTGCCTTTTCTATGCCTTTTCTTCATTCACTTTGTAGGCTCAAATGGATGTGAAAAGATTTTTCAGAAAATTCTCTCTGAATGCAATATGTTGGTCAAAATATGTGTATATGCCCCTCAGCAAAGGGAAAAAGAAAATGCAAATAAGAGAAGAATTTGGTATATATTTTTAGAAAACACAATTCAGTTACTCAGCAAATGATATCAAGGAGCACAGATACCAATGCCCACATTTGCCAAGGCCCAAAATAGCTTATTTTCCTAAGCAGCCCCCTATTGACTAAACTCACATCACACATCTAAAAAAATCCACTTAAAAAGGAAGCGATTCAAACGCAGGATGATTAGTGTTATTTCTAAACCGTAGCACTAACTGTTCTGAAAGGCACCACATTCACCTTCAACACAATAAGAAATAAAACAGAAGTCCCAAGCAACCCTTACGGGTTTTCTTCCATACAATTTCAAAGTCATGTGGAAGACCTTATCCTCCAGCCACACCAAAAATCCATTCACAAATAGGAAGATGTAATTGCACTAAGCTTCAGATTTACTCCAGTAGTGTAGCCAGTTTCCTTAGATTCAGTAAACAAGTCTTGGCCACCCTACCCAATAAAATGTCTATTTTCTAAAAAGAAGATGCGAAAACACCAAAATTTCACACTTAAACTAATTTTCATCTTCAAGAAAAACATTTGGTACAGTGGAAAAAATATCCACAAGAAATTAAAGACCTGGGTTCTAGTCAGGGGCCATATCAATGACCAGTTCTGTGCTTTGAGGCAAGTAATTTCATTTCCTGTGCCACAGTGAAATAGTG
Source organism: Lemur catta (assembly GCF_020740605.2). Lineage (NCBI taxonomy): Eukaryota > Metazoa > Chordata > Mammalia > Primates > Lemuridae > Lemur > Lemur catta. Next base: position 19,418,455 of record NC_059133.1, read on the forward strand.
GGGTAATTCCACCTCACAGACTGCTGTGAGAACTTAACTGACATGAAGGAGAAACATTTGGGAAAGCCCTTTGGAAACAAAAGAACATCATCTAAACATCATCTAAATGTAAGATGGTAGTATCATGATTAGTATTCTAAAGACTGGCCATACATTCACTTTTTCTTTATTTTTTCCTCCTAAAGCATGACTTGTATCTTGACTCTCATCTTGGCAGAACTATAGATAAGTCTTTCTTGGCTGTCTTTCTTGTTTAAAAATCTCTGGTTAATGCTCTTCTCTTCCTCTCCCCACAGCCTCTGGTATGACCGTTTAAGGGATAAAACAGGTTATGGAAGGTATTTGCTGAGTTCAGTCTGTTCTCTAATTTGAGCCCAAACCCTGACATTGGTTCTAGAAAGTAATCTTTGAAACTTGCGGGAAAAGGAATGAGTTTTATAAAATCAGAACTAGAAAAAGTGAGGATGAAAAACAAAAATCCGGAGCAGAGTAGAACAAAAAGAAAAGCTACAAAGTGGAACATCACTTATATATAAAGAAATAATAACCTGTTAAGGTGACAACATCTGTGTTCAATAGAACCTAACTGGTTCCTTCTTTAGTATGGTCTTCTCATGCTAAGGTTTTAACTATTGTAGGGCCACTAATTTAAATTTTCCTAGGCTTTTTTTAATGCTAACTTGCTAGAAATGTTGCTACCAAGTTGTTTGAAGAGGAAGGTATCAGCATGTTGAATGAGAGAATCAGGACACCTGAGTTGAAATCTTGCTTCCACCATTTACAGGCTGTATGACCTTGGGCAAGTTACTTACCCTTCTCTGTGCCTTAGTTTCTCCATTCATAAAATGGGGATAATAGCATGAGGAATTAAATGAAATAACAAAGCCAAATAGCTTAACAATTCTTGAGGTTGGGAATATGGTGCTCAATAAATTGTAGCTATAATTTTATTATTGTCAAATGATGTATTTAATGCCTGTGTATACATACAGACAACACTACTGCCATTCTAGCTCACTAGAAACAAAATCCTAAAGGTTCTTTCCTGTGAAATCAATGTGTTCCAGCATTTAAATACCATGTATATATGTATATACATACATATATATATATATCAGAGAAAAATAGTCATACAGAAAAGAGGAAAAAGCCACTTAGGTTTTAAAAGTCAGAAAAAAAGAAATCATATTAGAAATTACTTGGGAAATTAATGAAACATACCAGCAAAATGTCATTTTACAAATCCTAAAAGAGAACAAAGGGCATATTCTGTGATTAATGACACTTCTCTAGGGCAGTATGATGGGCCTAATAGATAAAGGAAAGCAATAGAAGGAATATTTTAGGCTTTAGAAGCTTCCGATTCTATTTTATATGGCACAGTCACTGGCTGGGATAATTTGATCTATATCCACTATGCTTCATAGTTTCAAACTCAAAAAATCAAAATCAATGTTTCAGTTTAATCTGCATTTGACCCTTAAATTGCATTCCTAAGCCTAGTACCATTTGCTACTTTTATTATTGGCCTATAAAGGAAGGGTAGAAAATAATATTAATTAATTATGAGTGGCTAAAGGGTATGGTCAAAATGAAATCAATAAACAAGAGAAATCGTTGAAACAACCAGAAGGAAACAGAAACCATACAAGTCAAGAAGACGGTGAAAGGCTTCTGTGTTGACACAGCATAATGAGAGACCATCTTACTGGTATTTCAGTGCAAGTTAACTGCGAAACTGCCGTACGATGTGGTGACTGAGAAAGGATTCTGGGGCATAGGCACTCTTAAGCTTTTGAATTTTACTTATGATGATGGTGACAACAAAAAAGATCACTGCCATTTATTACTAAGCACCTAGTATGTGTCAAAGATGATACTGGGCATTTTACGTGAATTAATGTATTCAATTGCTATAACAAGACTATACAGAGTTGCCAGATATAACACATAAAAATACAGGATGCCCAGCTAAATGTGAATTTCAAATAAATACCATGATTTTTATTATAAATGTACCCCATGCAATATTTGGGACATATATTCAAAAAGTACTTTGTTATTTGTCTGAAATTTAAATTTAACTGGGAGCCCTGTATTTAATCTGGCAACCCTAATACTGAAAGGTAGGCATTAATATGCTCATTTTACTGATGAGGAAACTAAGATTCAGAAAAATGAAGTGATTTGTCCAAGATCAGTTAACATATCTGGGTTTTAAACACCTAACAGTAAAGCTTGCATTCAGAACCAGTACAATGCACTGTCACCATTATCACACTCTTTCTCCCATGTGGATGGTCATCCCCCTCCTTCTTGTTGATAACCTAGTTGACTTCAAAGTCACATTTGTGGACCAGATGTGAATCCTTCTGAGCAGCTCCCCAGTCAGATGCTCTCATAACTTTATTTATATCTCTGTTTCAGCCTTATCACTGTTTGACTTCTATCATAGCAGGTTAAGTACATATCCCTATAGCGGATATTCTTCCACATACATTTCTCTTTCCTAACATCACCTCTATTTCCTTTATGGGAAGTACCTCTCCCTCTCTTGTGGGCAGCCCAGGCAGCAGGAGAAATCAAGGGGTCCTGCTTTTCCGTTATAAAGGCTGAAGGGAGGGGTCTTCTACTGTATCCTTTGTCTCATCACTATCCAACCAAGGGAAAGGCACATGGCCAACAGGACTCTCTCCCCCTAGTCTTCAAAACTTGAGCCAAATGATGCAAAATTAGGAAAAATGGTAAGAGTTCCTTCATCCCAGATAGTCAAATAAAATTTCTTTTCTTGATTTCTGCTCCTTTTTCAAGGCTGGTTCTTTAGGTTTTCCATCCACATCCTTCCAATTTAAATTCCTTCTTTGCTTAGATTAAAGAACTGGTTTCTGTTGTTTATAACAAAGAACACTGACAGATTTTCTCTCTTGAACATGACTGTGAACTCCTTAAGGGCCATGTTTAATAGAGTTCTGCACCATTCCAGCTCCAAGGAGGGCATCTTTCAAATAAATATTTGTTAGTAGATAGTAGGCACTCAGAAATATTTGTAAACTCAAAGGGGGATGAACAAACTGAAATTGTTCAGGCTGATGACACAGAAGATCTATAAGACTCCCATGCTCTTTCTTTTTGTACTTAACAACCAGTCTGAGTGGGCTTTTAGAGTGCACTTTGGGAACTAAGATTATTCACTTTATAAAAAATAGATGGATAACTTAATAAGCCCAATATGACTACAGTATCCATGCTGCTTCTAAGATCTATGACTCACCACAAATAAGAAACTCAGTTTGAGATCTCTTCTGTAATCCCCCAACAGAGAACTTTGGTGAATTAGTGCAAGTACACTAAAAATAAAGACAATGGAACTTAAATCACATGCTACCTTGCCAGAATAATATGAGTTTTATAAATTTTTTTTTAGATAATAGGCTTCTAATTATAATTTGTTTAATATATTTTTCCTTAATTATCATTCTGTCCTAAAGAATTGGCATTATTCATACTTTCAACCAACAGTCAATGTATGTAGGGTTTAGGAACCTATGATAAAATGATGGAGAGATAAATACAGTGATGTGCCAGCCTGAGCAAGAGTGAGACCCCATCTCTACTAAAAAATAGAAAGAAATTATCTGGCCAACTAAAAATATATATATAGAAAAAAAATTAGCCGGGCATGGTGGCACATGCCTGTAGTCCCAGCTACTCGGGAGGCTGAGACAGTAGGATCGCTTAAGCCCAGGAGTTTGAGGTTGCTGTGAGCTAGGCTGACGCCACGGCACTCGCTCTAGCTCAGGCAACAGAGTGAGACTCTGTCTCAAAAAATATAAAAAAATAAATAAATACAGTGATGTGTTTATAAGGTGAAAGCAGTGACTTGAGATATGCCAAATTATCCCACGTTGACATTACACCATTAGGAAATGCCTTCATAACATTGATTTAATTTTTATTGTATTAATACCAGCACAGGATGTTTGTTAATTAAAGGAAAGGACAGACTGATTCTACTATGCCTGGATCTGACTCTAACGATTCTGGGCACTGCATTTTCAAAGAGGCAGTAATGAAATAAGACTGTTTCTAAGAATATAGATGGTAGGATAGTAAAGAATATGAATATCACGTCATTCAAGGAAGCACTGAAGAAACTAGGAAATGTTTCACTTGGAAAACAGCTCCGAATGAGTTTTTAAACAACTGAAGCCTTGCCATAGGAAAGAAGAATTTGATTTACTCTGTATAACTTCAGAATGCAAACCCATATCTGGTGGGTAGAACAGATTTCTACAAACAACAGATAATCATTTATGAAGACCCTACTCTAAACAATGCATGGTGTTAAGAGTAACGAAAGGTACAAAGATGAGTTGAAGACAGTTCCTACCTTCCAGGAGAACTTCATATAAAACCATAAAAACAGATGGACTTTGATAAGGCTTCCAGGTTCTGTGGAAGCATGAAATGGGAGATCCATTCTGACTAGTGAGATCTAGAAAGCTTCTTGGAGGAAGTGGAATTTGAGTTACATTTTGAGGAACAAGAAGAGCTAGATCGACATTTACTAGGGGAAGGGACATTCCAAAATGAGGGAGGAGCTTGAGCAATGGCAGAGAAATGGAAGAATGAAAGTCCACTTGAGAAATAGGGAAAAGCTTCTGATGGTTGAAGCAGAATAAGGTAGGTAATGACAGTATCAAAGGGGATATGTTTGGGAAAGTAGGGAGAGGGTAAATTGTAGAGGGCTCACACTTTCCTATGGATAGCCACAAAGATTTTTAAGAAGAGATGGGCTGATATTAATTATCTTCTCTGCAGGAGAACTTGGGGGTTTTCTGGAAAATGACATAGAAAGAGCTACTGATGGCAATTACCCAACATCTAAAATCCTTCCACTGGGCCCTCCAGAATTCTCTGAACATCATCAGTCTCTTCTCCAATTGCTCCATTCATCTTCTTGCTCAAATGAAAACCTGGATCTTTCCAAAGGTCACTGCTTCCTGTGGCTTTTTCACATGGTACTCTTTTTTCTCCCATATCCCTGGTGTCAGTAGATCTGAAGGAGGAGTGGACATCTCCCTTGAGTCTCAGAGCCACCTTCAGACCATTCTCCTTCCACCTTTCCTAAACACCTCCAGCCTCAAATCTCATGTTGAAATACTACATCACCTTCTACCCTTTATCTATGTACTCACTTGCTACCTCCCAAGCCATACTCCCTTACTTCTTGATGAGGTTAATGCCTGGCTTATCAAGTCTCCCACAACTACTCAATTCTTGACCACTTCAATATATATGTAGATGCTCCTTCCCACACCCTGGCCTCTCAGTCCCTGGGAATTCTTTCCTCCAGTGATCTTGCCCTCTACCCTATTACCGTCTCTCATGTCACACCCTGGTCTAGGCCTTGTCATTGCCAATAACAGCACTCCCATCCCATGATATCACTGCTGGGCATTCTATTCTCTGACTACTCCTCTTATGTTTCCAGCTCCTCCTTCTCTTACCCTAACCCCAACACGCCCTTTCAAACCCTCTTGTAACTCCAACGGATTGATCCTACCAACTTTTCACTGTTCCTCACCCACTTAATGTCTTCACTTCCCTCTTTATTAAGATTAAATCACCTCATCAATCACTACAATCACTCCCTTTCATGCACCTTTGATTCCCTCTCTCGTTTCTTACTTCCTTGGTAAAAACCACAATCCTGATCAAATTTAATTCTCCACCCATTCTATGCCTTTACTATGTAGCTGAACAAGGAAAAATCCACAATGATGGTAACTAGTCCTACTTTAATTTCATGACTATGAATTTCAAATGCCCTTTAATGCGAGCTGGCAAACATATTGCCCCCATCTATACCCCCCCTCTGTTTCTTTCTCTCTCCCCCACCCCACCCTGATTGCTCCATTCTCATTCTTGTTAATGACCTTCCTCTTCCCACATTAAAGAAAAAACTGACATAGAAGGAAAAGAACTTCTTAGACCTTCATCATACCTTCCAACATCCACATACTCTTCCTTCCCACTTGTTATTTGTTATCACAGATAAACTATCCATGATCCTTTCTCACTGATGCCTACATCATAAATTCCCCTCTCTCTTCAGTATCCTGAATCATCTACTGAAGATTTGCAATTTGAAATGAAACTCTCTCTTGACCTTACTTATCCTCCAACTGCTGCCCTATTTCTTTACTACCTTTTACAGTAAAACTGCACAAAAAAAGTTGCCAGTATTCACAGCATCTAATTTGTATCCTCTCATTCTCTCTTAAACCCACTTCAATAAGGGTTTCATCACCACCGCTTTGCCAAAACTCCTCTTAGCAAAATCATCATTGACCTCCACTTTACTGAAGTCAGTGGTCAATTCTCAGTCCTCATCTTACTTGACTTTCAACAACATTTAACCTAGATAATTACTCTTCTTTTCCTGATAAACTTATTTAACTTCCAAGAGGTGGTACTTCTGGTTTTTCTCCATATTTGCTGGCTATACTTCCTTGGCCTTCTTTGCTGGTGGTTCATGTCCTCTTTGGCCCTTTATCATTTGAGAGCCCCAGATCTCAGCCTGTGATCCTCTTCCCTTCTCTATCTGTCCTTCTTCCCTTGGTCATCTCTTTCTATCTCATAGCTTTAAATAGCATATTACACATCAATGACTGTCAGTTTTATACCTCTTCTCAGACCCATCTCTCAAACTCTCAACAGGGAGAGCAAACTACCACCCAAGTGATCTTGCCAGTTCATGATATTATCATATCCACAATCAAACTTCTGACTTCAGCCCCACCTTTGCCCTCAAACCCACCTTATCTACTTCTTCTGCAGCCTTCTCCATCTCAGTTGATTTTACTCAGGCCCAAAACTTAGGGGTCATCCTTATCTCTTCTTTCTCCCTTCCCCTACATCCAAACCATTAGGAAATTCTGTTGTCCCAACTTTAAAATACAACTGGAATCCAAATTTTCACCAACACTCTGCCACTCCTAGTCAGAATAACCATGATCTCTCCACTGGATCATTTTGGAGACCTCCTATCTGAACTTCCTCCTTTTACCCTCCCCCCAAAATCTATTCTCCCCTATAGTCTATATTATATCTTGCTAAAATATAGGTCACCTCATGGGATTCTTCTGCTCAGGGCTGTAAAAGTTCCCACTTCACACAGGGCTCAAAGTTCCTACAATAGCCTACAAGGTCTTGCCCCACTGGTCCCTGTGACCTCACTGAAATGATGTTTCCCCTCACTCACTCCACTTGAGGTTCAAGGGCCTCCATGCTATTCCTCAAACTGCCAATCTCACTCCCACCCCAGAATCTGTCTATTGACTATCTCTCTGCTGGAATGAAGTTGCCCAGATATCCACATGGCTGTCTCAACAACTTCCAGTCTTTGATTACACATCTCCTCCCCAATTTGGCCTACTCTGACCACCTTATTTAAAATTGCAGTGTGCCACCCACTTCCTACCACCTGATTCCCCTACTTTTTCTTTTCTCCATAATTCTTATCCCCTTCCTAAACACTATAGATTCATTCTATTATATATAGTTTATAAATAATAATATAGAATATAATTATAACTATAACATAGTTATATATGTGATAAAGTTTTTATATATTATTATGTAGTTTATTTATTATGTTGATTATATCTCCCAACTACCGTGTGAACTCCTAAGTTCAAGGACTTTTGTCTCCTTTGTTCATTGATGTATCTCAAGTACTTGTTGAAAGAAAAGCAGGCAGAGCAATTACAAAGCTATTGTAATAATTTAAAAAACAGCTAATGAAGGTTCAGTTCGGTCCTATCCTACAAATATTTATGGAGAGTACAAAGTGATATAATCTAGAAGCCCTTCCCTTGAAGACCTTTCAGTTCACAGATAGGTAATTTCAAAATGTTAAAAGATAGTGGAGCAGAACCAGGGCATCCTAGAGAGAGCAGCATAAGCAAAGGGTGGGAGGCACGCAACCATATTATGTACTCAGAGTACCAAAAGCTCGTCAATGTGACTAGATGTTATGGTCTATTTGATGAGCCCTTTCCTAGGCTACAGTCTTCAATTATTCAATGACCACTAATCTGGTGTTACGGTGAAGATGTTTTGTAGATGTGATTAAAGTCAGTTGACTTTAATAAAGGAGATGCTCCTTGATAATCTAGGTCAGACTGATTCAATCACTTGAAAGGCCTTGAAAGCAGAGCTGACGCTTTCCTGAAGAAGAAGAAATTCCACCTGTGGACTGCAGCATCAGCTGTGCCCAAGAGTTCAAGCCTTCCCTTCCAGATAGCCTGGCCTGTGAATTTAGACTTGCCTAGCCAGCCCCTACCATGATGAAAGTCAATGTCTTGTAACCAGTCTCTAGAATGTATCTTCTACTGGTCCTGCTCTTCTAGTTGAACCCTGACTGATGCACTACAGTAATAAAGTTTAAGACAGAAGAGGACAAAAAGTGAAGGGTAAGAAGCAGCAGGGCCCAGATAATAAAGCACATTTCTTTTTAACATGCTAAGAGGTTTGATCTGGACCATAAAATCCATAGGACAAGCACAGTGAAGGGCATGATCTGGGGTAGAGATAAATTATTCTGTATTTGATATAAAGGATGTACTGGGCCAGGGAGCAAGAGGAAGAGAGAGGCTGGAGGCTGGGAAATTAGGAAAGTTACAAATGAGAGAAGTAAGAGGAGAACCAAGAAGACTGTCATGGAAGCCAAGGGAACAGTGTTTTGAGAAGAAGTGAGTGGTCCACCCTGACCTGGTGCATCAGAAGAGCCTGGCAGGCATCCACCGGGTTGTGATGAAAGGAGGTCACTGAGGCCCTCAAGAACATCCACAATGGAGCAGAGGAGTGAGAAACCAATTGTGTTGGTTGAAGAGCGACTGAGAAGTGAGAGAGCAGAGCAAACAAAGGTAGATGACTCTTTCTGAAGTTTGGCTTAGAAGGGAGGAAGAAAAGGGGGTGGAAGAGAGAAAGGCGTACAGTGTCAAACAAAGATGGTTAGAATAGGAGAAGCTTGCGACTTGTCATGGACTGAGGGAAGTAGCCATCAGTATGGAAGGGGGAAAGAGAGATGAAAACAGGGGACACATTCTCCTGAGCAAACTTCCAGAGAGGTGAGGTGGCCAAGGCTAAAGGACACAGATGAAGGTTTGGTCAAGGACAGCGGGAAGCCCTTCATCTTCTGAAAACTTGAGGAAAGGGGGAAGGATGCGAGTAAACAGTGATATACTTGAAGATGGAGGATAGCGGACCTCCAGGAATTCATGCCATGGCCCTAGGGTTTCTTGGTGAGGTTAGGGAACAAGGTTTCCTTCTAAGAGAGAGAAGATGGTGTGATATGGCTGAAGATGGAGGCTTGGGTTCAGTGGGGACTGGGTGGCCACCTGCCAGGACATTACAGAGAGGAATAGGGATGGGTGACAGTTATTCTAAATGATTTCTGAATTCCTTCGCAATTTAACATTTCTATAACATCCCTTTGCAGGAACATTGCCTGATGCTTCCTCAGCATCCAAAATGCCTAGCATGTTGCAGACACTCAATAAATATTTGTTGAATGAATGAATGCATGAATGAAAATGAGCTTCTCCCCAAAATAAGCTTTTTTCACCTGGTTTAATGAAGAATCATTTTAACATTTTTAAGAGATCACAGATGCTTCCCAGAAGCCTTAAAATTTAATATAATGACTCCAGTCTTCTCTCTTTACTTCAGGAGGATGTGGGCAAGTCAATACAGCCTACTTATGTTTCAAAGTGGGCATTTTTAGCTTGACATTTTTTCCTGGGTTATCTTAGAGCAAATTATCAGGAAAATGGCCAAATCTCTATTTTGTTATACAATAAGTTTTTCTGAACCAAGCAAGGGTTTATTCACTCTGATTTTCATTCAGATTCTACCATTATATGTGGAATGTAGCCTCGACCTTCTCTGGTATATCCAGCTCTGTCTTCTGTTACTGGTTTTGGTGACGTTTATCACCTACTGAGGTGAAAAGAGGGATAAAAACAAGACTCCTAAAAAAAACCAAGCTTAACTGGACGTGTGGCATAATCATATGATAAAAATATAATGTAGGCTATATCAGGTTGCTGCTCAAATGGGTCCCTGTTGGACTTCCCCATGCATTACCTGGGTGGAAGACTTTGGTTTTTCCATGAGTGATTCCAGAAGAGCTGGCCTCCATTTTTATTGACCTTCTGCCTGGTGGGAGTGAGGAATGCCTGACCACGGGCAGGCGGTGTGACCCTGGGCGGCTTGCCACACTTCGCCGTTGATGGATTTGCAAACGCTTTTCAGCCCCATGAATAGATAAACTTAAACCTGGAATAAGAAATAGCACCATGAGACTGAAGAAGTCAGTTCAGAATGGCTAAAACGCTAAGTTATTTTCTGGTATGAAATCCAGACAGCAGGAGCAACTGTGTTGCAAATTCTTAAGGGACGCTTCATTCAAAAGTGGACTTCCTTAGTTATCATAACAAGACTTTTAATTATGTAAGATCCAACAAAATCAAATATGAAAACTCTTATCAGAATTATTTCCAAAACCCTGGGGAACACACACATATTTGGCATGCTGCTGTCAGAGTCTATGGGACTTAGGAATTGGTGCTGGGGTATCTGGAATTTCAATAAAAAGCAAGGAATTTTCTCCACTTGATTCACTGATAGGCTAGAGTTGTCAATTGAACTCACATTTACAGTTTTGATAACCTTAGAATTACATGCATCTTTAGAACTCTTTTATTCAGGAAAATTTCAAACGTATTAAGAGCAAAACCATGGCCGGGCGCGGTGGGTCACACCTGTAATCCTAGCATTCTAGGAGGCTGAGTCGGGTGGATCGCTCGAGGTCAGGAGTTCGAGACCAGCCTGAGCAAGAGTGAGACCCCGTCTCTACTAAAAATAGAAAGAAATTATCTGGCCAACTAAGATATATATAGAAAAAATTAGCTGGGCATGGTGGTGCATGCCTGTAGTCCCAGCTTCTCAGGAGGCTGAGGCAGTCGGATTGCTTAAGCCTAGGAGTTTGAGGTTGCTGTGAGCTAGGCTGATGCCATGGCATTCACTCTAGCCCGGGCAACAGAGCAAGACTCTGTCTCAAAAAAAAAAAAAAAAAAAAGAGCAAAAACAGTATAATGAACGTGGTGTACTCATCACCCAACTTCAACAAATGCTGACTTTTCCAACCTTGTTTCATCAATCCCACTCCCCTTGTTGTTGGTTTGGTTTTTAGGCGCTAAAGTAGTTTAAAGTGAATCCCAGACATCATGTCAATCTCGTTAAAAGCAATACTGATTGCATTAACTTACATAAATTACATTAATATGGATTCTACTTACTGATGCATGCAACTGTATAAAAAAATCTATGAGTTCAAAGGATATCTCTGAAAAAACCCTCATTGATCACCATTAGAGGCTGCTAAGATACCAATTTATTACTCAGAAAATTGGTAAAGGGAAAGAAGCAAACATTTATTCTGCCTTTCCTTTAGTAACCACATTTCAAGGTAACCAGATAGTTGATGAAGGGGAGTTTTTCACTGCAGAAGAATTTCTGCCAATAAATACTGACGGAAAAGAGAATTATAAAATCATTCTAGAAGCCCCACTGAAATATGAAAGTTGACATGAATTGTCCAAAGAAGCACTGTGAGCACAGAGCTGGAATTCAAACTCATAGATGACTGAATCCAGCTCTGTTCTTTAAAAAGAGCCAGGAAAAGGTGTTAGCCTTGTTTAATGCCAACAAGCCATCAGAACTTGGTCGGAAATCATGTCATCTGACAGGGGAAAGCTAAGCTTCACAAAGCCACAGAATTTTTTATTAAGAGGAGAATCTGTTGAAACTTGAATGTAGACATTTAAAGCTGGCAATTACATTACTGTTTAGCTAACTAATCTGGTGCCTTTTACAGCTGAGGAAACTGAGACCTGGTAAGGTAAAACAGTTGGTTTATGGATTATCAGTACTTGGGGGATACAATGAGAAATCAACTAAAATCCTAGAAATGAGAGAAGTAATAAGACTGCTCAGAGGTAAACTGCAAAACCAGCAATCACAGGTCACGTAAAAGGCATGAAGAGTCACCTCAAATTTCGCCAGGGGGTGGAAAAAGAACATGACCAGAGCTAATTTTTAAATTCTAACAAATCAGAACAAAGGATAACTCAATTCAGAATGGAGTTTGGTCAGCCAAGAAAGCATTAAAACAAACCAACCAAGAAACAAACAGCATATAGTGTCACAGAGACAGTCACGGGCAGTGCCCATCTGAGCAATAGCCTCAAAATTCAAGAATTCCAATTGCACAGCCAGACTGTCCTGACATATGATTTTACTCTCCTTTGTCCACTTCACTGTCCTCATTCTGACAGTGCTTACCAGACAGCCTATGGGTTAGGATTCAGCTTCCAGTACAGGGAGAGAGTATTCACACTAGTGTCCATGTCTACCTGTCCCCAAGATCCAGTTTCTAAGCCCACACTGCTGTGACTCTGAGCCCCAGTCTCAGGAGATTCACCAGGTTAGGACTGCCATGCTGGCGGCCCCTTGGGAGACAGCCTGGCTGGCTTCCCCTGGCAATGCATGCCCTGCTCTGATGCCCAGGTACCTGGGCAAGTGCAAGCCTTCTACTCCCAGGGCTCTCTCTCTAGTAGGACAGGCACGGCAGCATCAACCTATTTTCTTCTTCTCTACCATGCTCTGTACCACGGTTGTATGTTCCACATTTCCACAGAGGTGCAAAGTGAACATCTGTAGACCCATCAAGATTCCAGAAGAATGTAGACACATTTGTAGGTGACAGATGAAGGGAATGAAAGAGACATTTTAAGTCACTATCAGAGGATACATGCAGTCTCAGTCTGCAAATATGAAATAGACTGCACTCCTAAAAACATTTTTTCTTGTCCCTTTTGCAGAGGATTATTGGGCTGAAGGGAACAGGATTCTGACTCAGCGTGGCACTTCTAGCTTTTATATAACTTCCCTCAAGGAAGCACAAAATGACATAAACGAGAATAAAAATTACACCCTGGAAATAATTGGCATAGGCACTTGAAACTGTTGAATTCTACATTTAAAAAGCATAATAGTGTAGATCATAAAAAAGTGATAAAAATAAAAAATAATTCATGAGTATTACCAGGAAAAGATGGATATGAGGAAAGTGGGTATGTTATATGGAAATTTGGGGGGAACCCTTAAAGCCTGAGCAAATCCTTCCCAGTTCTCCAGGAATTAAGAGTCCTCAGAAGTATAGACAAAGGACCTGGCCTATGAGAGCTTTCCTCATACAAGGGCTAAGTCCATGGAGAGAAGGATTTGTAAACACAATAGCTACTACACAAGGCAGCAAATATACTCCAGATACTTGAAAACATGAACATTCATAGAAGATTCAGAAGTCTCATCTTTAGAAATGAGTTGTCAGCCAATAAATTGCATCATTCAATTTGTTCTTAATTACTTTAGAAAAAATTGTTGACACTGATTATCTATTAAATGCCAGGCACTGCATTAGATATTGATCATCATCCCATTAATGCCTCATAACAATCATAAAAGACAGAATTGGTATTTATATCTTATAGACAGGAAACCTTAGGCTCAATAAGGTACTTGTCCGAGGTCATGCAACAAGTGATTAACTTGAATTTTAACCCTGCTCTTTTCCACTATGCCATGCAGTCTGACGAATTCAATACCAATACCTACACTAATTGTTTTAAGTGTGAGGTGGTTCTGAACAGTAACTTCACAGAGGTCTATCCAGGTGGGGATTAAAAGGTGCAGAATGCTGACACTTCTTTGACTGAAGTTCTTTTAGAATTGTCTTTTTCTCCCCTTTTCCATGTTTGGCTTGTGTCACCATCCAGACTAAAAATGTCCTCTTGGTTCTTGACCAGCGATCAAAGACCTCATCAGTAAGAGCAGGCTGGAGCTGTACCTTCCCCTAGATGCCCCTTCAGTCCCTCTGGCCCATGCCAATCTCTATGCTTTCAATGAGCCCTTATCAAGCAATGCCCTTGAACTCTCTTTCACCTGCCTGTATGTGGATGGCCTATTTCTCAAACCAGTTCCAGAGTCCCTAAGGGCAAGAATCATATTATGTACTTTTCTGATTCCTTCCTCAGCTCTGGACAAAGTACTTTGCATAGGGCAGGCGTGAGATGACAATCTGTCTTCAGTCCCTTCTCCCCCTGCATTTTACACCCTACTTGGTGCAAAGACACCTTGGGCATAGATGGAGCATGGGCCAAGAGCAAGGCAAGGAAGTGACACTGTGCATGACTGTGCAACACATTTTTAATTTAGTGCTTCCTGTTCTGTTATATCCTCACCATCTTTCCTAGACGCCCTAAAGCCTAAAACTTTGCTGCCTCCCTCAGCTTCAGCAGAGAGAGTGCTCTCCAACTCAGCTAAGATGATGGAACCCAGGTAACATAAGGTTTCTAACCTTCCCTCCTTTCCACCTCAAATTATCTTTACAAAAGTACCTTTTGCTCTTAAAACCTATCATCTATGGTACTTGATAAAAGACCTAAAGTTAGAATCTGGGGAAACACACATTTCTAGGGATGAGGAAAGGGAAGTAAAAGTAGTGGTTAAAATGTGGATACTGGAATCAGAGTTTCTGGGTTTAAACCTGGGCCACATCATTTATTACCTAGTGCAAGTTATCTAATGGGGTTTTTGTGCCTCAGTTTTTTCTCCTGTAAAATGGGGCTAATAACAGTGCTTACCTCATAGAGTTGTGAAAATTAATTGAGTTTATACCTACAAACTGTTTATGGCAGTGTCTGGCACACAGTAGGTGCTCAGTACAAGGTAGCTGCCAACATGACCTTCTGTCATATGGATGACTTTCCCTCAATCTTCATCCTTACCCCTAGCATTTAATACCATTGTCCCTGTTCATCTGTTTTTTCAACTCTTTCTTTGGTTTCCCCAACACTTAAGCTTCTTGCTACCTCTCCTACTTTTCTAAACTCTCTTCCCTTTTCTCTTCTCAGAGGTAGGGGTATTAGTTTCTCAAGCCTGCTGTAACAAATCACAACTATGGTGGGTTCCACAACATGAATTTATGATCTCACATTTCTGGAGGCCAAATGTCTGAAATCAAGGTGTTGGCAGGGCTCCCCCATTCAAGCTTTGGGGGAGAAACTGTACCTTGTCTCCTTCAGCTTCTCATGGGTGCTAGCAGTCCTCGGTGTTTCCTGCCTATGACCACAACACTTCAGTCTCCATCTCTGTGATCACATCACCTTCTTTATGTCTCATTTTCCTCTGCCCCTCTCTTATAAGGACACTTGTGATGACATTTAGGGACCACCTAAATAATCGAGGATAATCTCTTCATCCTAGCATCCTTAACTGAATCATATATGTATGCAAAGACCCTTTTTCCAAATAAGGCAACATTCACAGGTTCCAGGGACTGGAATGTGGACAGATATCTGGGAACCATTATCAGCCTACCATAGTGGGTTTTCTAAGGTTTTGACTCTGGCCTTGTCTACATCCTGTGCATCCTCGGTGATCTTACACACTCCATGTCTCCAACTGTCGTCTCTGTGTGGTCAGATCCCCAAGTCATTTCTCCTGCTTTGCTCTGTCTCCTAAACTTCAAGCCTGCCTTTCCTACTTGGTCTGAGTTTTCTCTGGAGAAACTCAGTGAGTCCAAAGAAACATAATAAATGTTTAATAGCCTGATAACAAAAACAAAAGCTCAGATTTTCTTTAAGGTTCTCATACAGTTTCTTTACTTCTCAAAAATTCTGTCTAAAAAGTGAAAATTTTTCTCAATAACATGAAATTCTTAGGGGCTCTTTCTCTCTGGCCCACTTCCAATGTGCACTATTTCTGGCTGCACCACACAGCTAGAAGTGCGCCTGTGTAAAAATGATTTGCTTTCATCTAAATGTCACTCCTGTGATTCAGAGGCGCTGTGTGCCATAGGAACATTTGTAGTTCTGTCAATGTTTTACAACTTGTGGCAAGAGTGTCTATGTGTCGCATCACTCTCCTTGGCATTTCTTAGGTAAATTACTTTTCAAACCACTGAAAAACTATGTTTTGAAAGTCAGCACCATGAGCGCAACATAACACTCCCCTATTTTTAATTAAGGAAAAGAAAATCTGTGGAAGAGGACATTTATTTCTAGTTTTCTCTTTGATTACAAAATAGAAAACAAATCCAGTGATTCACCTTCCTGGAACACTGGCAAGAAGGGAAGGTGAAAGCTCTCTTGGCTACTCTCAAGATTGAATTAAGGTTCCTAAACTTTCTCGAGCTTTTCTAATATCCTCTCCTATTTGGCTCAAAGAACACTTAACAAAATGTTTATAAAACAGGCTGCTACCTCCCCATATCCTAGGGGGGGATAAAGCTCAAACACACAGGAATACAGGTAGAAAACGGAACACGTCATGTGTCATTCACTTAAGTATGTTCCCATTAGAGGGTGCAGAGTGTGTGCCGTGGTAGCGGGGTGAGCTCAGGCAGACTCAGAGAAAACAGATGCTGAGGCCCTGTGAGCACTAGAATGGGTGCACTCCAGGGAGTGGTCTGAGTTCTAGCCCATGTAGGACCCTCTAGAGACCAGAAGATAGAGTGGACTTAGTCTCAGAGGGCCTGATGAGAGGATTTACTACAGCCCAACCATCCTCCACCTCACCAGGCCCTTGGCCATGACATGCCTCCTTCTGCTTTGTCTTCTCATGCTGTGCCAGGCTATTTGACAGATTAGCATCTGCACGTTACACAAATCTGGCAGCGCCAACACATCAAAACGAGAACTTCCTGCCAAGTGTTGTCATTTGTAATTTTGTGACAGTTGTATGTTTAAAGTCACGTTAACTGGGCATTCTACTTTGAAAAGAAATCAAAATGCTAAGGGCTAGCTATAATATTACCCAGATTTAACTTTGGGCTCAATATCTATATGAATAATTTCCAGAATCAGAAAGGATAAGAGCCTGTAAGAATGTTTAACTGTCATTACTTGAATTCAAATAAAGTGCTGCAGTTAGATTCTTCTCTTTTCTTTTTTTAAATTGTTTATTTCAGAATACTATGGTGTTACAAATGTTTTGGCTACAGGCCTTTTTGTAACTTATATGTCTCCTGCTACTGGGGCTGAAGTAGAGTCTCCTTTTCCCTCACTACTGAATTCTGCTAGAAGGACTTCATCCCAGGAAACCACAGTGGCAGAGTAGATTATTCCCCTAATTCATGCCTTCTCTCTGCAATGTGACTTGTCAGTATTTCCCAGGAGAGAGGGAAAGTGTATTCCCTGCTCTGCTTATTTTAGACTTGGTCAACATGACTTCCTTTGGCTAAGGGGGTGTTGGTACATGTGACAAAAGTAGGATGTATTTGTATGGTCTTGGCTTGGTTTTAGTGCTTCTGTTGTCATCATAAAAAGCACATGTCCCCAGTAGCATGGGTCCCAGAAGGAGATACATGAGCAGACTCAAACCTGGTCTGCAACCTGGAGCCAGAAGCCTCACTTAAACCACTTAAGATCAGTCAAACACCAGCCACCTAAAGACCCCTGGATAAAAATAGACAGATGTTTCTGGGTGTGAATCAGTGAGATTTGGAGTTGTTAGTACACAACAGAGACTTGGTGAACACAGCCCCAATAATTGTTTCATAAGGTGCAAATGCAATGGTGCTGGTGCTTATAATTTGGTTAAAGTGGTGAGTTTACAAATAAAACACCTTCCTTCTTGTCTAAAATGTTTTCCTTCAGATCCCTAACCCAACACCTTCTACAATCAGCTCATTCATCACCATTCTGAAGAAATCCCATTACTCCCAACTTCCTACTCTGCAAATCACCCCAATATCCTAAGCACACATTTCCCTTCTGTATGCTTTTAGCATCTGGAACATACCAATATCAAAACTTATCCACCTGCACTATATTATAATTGTCTACATATCTGTCCCCCAACTCAGGGCTGGGACCGTGTCTTATAATATCTAATGCCTATCACAATGCATGGCTCATGATAGCACTAATGTAAATACTTCTAGAAAGGAACAGAGGGAGGGAGGGGCAGGCACAGAACACAGCACAGTCTGCCTTCCTTATCTGCAGGTTCCGCACCCATGGACTCAACCAACAAACCATGGGTCAAAAATATTGGACAAAAATTAAAAATAACAATACAACAATAAAAAATACAAATAAAAAATATAGTATAACAACTATTTACATAGCGTTTACATTGTATTAGGTATTCTAAGTAATCTAGAGATGATGTAAAGTATACATGAGGATGTGCATAGGTTATATGCAAATACTATGCCATTTTAAATAAATTGCACCTGCAATTTTTGGATTTTCATGGTGGGGGGGTGTCCTGGAACCAACTCTCCTACAGGATACCTAATGAAGACTGTAGGTAACTAAACTTCTCAAATTCCACACCTTTGTTATGTTGATTTTGTTTGGAGAGTATTTGTTTAGTCTCTGCATCGTGGCTGATCTTGGAAGCGTAGGAGTAAAGTGCATTGGCAAGTCAAGAGTGTCTTGAACAGCTTAGCCTTCTCACTCTCCTTTCCCTACCCCCACAAGCCCATCCACAGTGAAAATTACCTAAGGTATTTTTTTCTTCATAATGAGTGATTTAAAACTCTTTAAGAAGGATTCAGTATATATCCAAAAGAAATGAAATCAGTATGTCCAAAAGATATCTGCACCCCATGTTTATTGCAGCATTAGTCACAATAGCCAAGATGGAACCATGATATGGAATCAACCTAACTGTCCATCGATGGATAAATGGACAAAGAAACTGTGGTGTGCACACAAAGTGGAATACTATTCAGCTTTAAGATACAAGGAAGTCCTGTCATTTATAACAGCGTGGATGAACCTGGAGTACCTGAAGTGAAATAAGCCAAGCACAGAAAGGCAAATACTGCCTGATCTCACTTATACGTGGACTTTTGAGCTCATGGAAGCAAAGAATAGAATGGTGGTGACCAGGAGCTGGGGGTGGAGGTCAGTTGTGTAGATATTGGTCAAAGGATACAAAATTTCATTTAAATAGGAGGAATAAGTTCTGAAGATCTATTGTATAACATTAAAGTTAATAACAGTGTATTAGATTTTTGAAAATCATGAAGAAAGTGGATATTAAGCCTTCTTACCACAAAAAATAAGCAAGGTAATATATATGTTAATTAGCTTGATTTAACGATTCCACAATGTGTATATTTCAAAATATTGTGCTGTACACAATAGATATATGCAATTTTTATTTGTCAATTAAAAATCAGTAGATAAAATATAAGAATAAATTAAAAATAAAAATAAATTATTAAAAATGAAGCATATATCATTAGGGAATTGCAAATTAAAACAATGAGATACCACTGCATACCTATTAGAATGGTGAAAATCAAAAACACTGACAACGTGAAATGCTGGCAAGGATATGAAGCAACAGGAACCCTCATTCATTGCTGGTGGAAATACAAAATGGTACGGTCACTTTGGAACACAATTTGGCAGTTTCTTGTGAAACTAAACATACTCTTACTATGCAATCCAACAATCATGCTCTGTGGTATTTACCCAAATGAGTTGAAAACATGTTTACACAGAAACCTGCACATGAATGTTTATAGCAGCTTGATTCATAATTGCCAAGACTTGGAAGCAACCAAGATGTCCTTCAGTAGAGGAATAGATAAATAAACTGTGTTATATTCAGACAATGGAATATTATTCAACACTAAAATAAAATGCACTATCAAGCCATGAAAAGACATGTGGGAAGCTTAAATACATATTATTAAGTAAAAGAAGCCAATCTGAAAAGGCTATATATTATATAATTCCATCTATCTAACATTCTAGAAAAGGCAAAACTGTGGAGACAGTAAAAAGATTAGTGGTTTCCAGGGGAAAGAGGAAGGAGGGATGAATAGGCAGGGGATTTTTAGGGAATTAAAACTATTCTATTAATATTAATATATGATACTACAATAGTGGATACATGTCTTTTTAAATCTGTTAAAACCCATAACATGTACAACACCAAGAATGAACCCTAACGTAAACTATGAACTTTGGGTGATAATGATGTGTCAATGTAGGTTCATCGATTATAATATAAACATACCACTGTGGTGTGGGAAGGTGATAGTGGGGGAGGCAGTGCATGTGTGGGGACAAGAGGTATAGGGAAACTCTCTGTTCTCTCTGCTCAAATTTTCTATGTACCTGAAACTGCTCTAAAACATAAAATCTATTATTTTTTTTCTTTAGAGACAAGGTCTCACTCTATTGCCCAGGCCAGAGTGCAGAGCCTGATATAGTTCACCATAACCTCAAACTCCTGGGCTCCAGTGATCTTCGTGCCTCAGCCTCCAGAGTAGCAGGGACTACAGGCATGTGCCACCACGCTCAGCTAAATGTTTTATTTTTGTAGAGACAGGGTCTTACTATGTTGTTCAGGCTGGTTTCAAACTCCTGGCCTTAAGTGATGCTCCTGCTTCAGCCTCCCAAAGCAGTGGGATTACAGGCATGAGCCGCCACACACAGCCTATTTTTTAAAAAGATGCGATTCACTTACTGGTGAGAATATAGCAAAACAGGGCTTCTCAGACATGGCTACTTTACCATTTGCAATTGGACAATTTGACAAAACTAAAAATTTTACACTCAAATATTTATAGATATTTAATATATATCAAATTGCAACTAAATCTTATTTTTTACTGCTTAAAAATAGGATCATATCCTCAGACCCAATAATTCCACTTCTAGGAAGTTATCTCAGGAACATGATCAGACATACTAAGGCTTATGTACAAAAATGTAAATGTTCCACTCAGAATTTTTTATAAAATAGGGAAGCCATAGAGAGATGGGCTTTCATGTTGAATGGACATTGGTGCATATTCTGGGTCTATCTTGTAGTAGCTGTGAAATTTTTGGTGAGTTATCACTGAGTTACCATGTGAGCCTCAATTTCTGCCTTTGCAAATGGGAGTTTAAATTCATGCCTCAAAGATTTGTGATAAGGGCTAAAAGAGTGTGTGTTCACATAGCAAGGTCCCTGATATATAATAAGTACTCAATAAATACTACTTAGTGTCATAATTATAATTGATAATATAATTATTATAATCATAATGATATGGGAAATTAGAAAAATATCTATTAATAGGGGAGTAGTTAGATACAACACGGTCTACTTATATGTGAGAATGTTACGTAACAGACATGTTGGTGAAAAATGGACTTCAAGGTAGAAAAATGTTCCAATTCATTCATTCTTCTATTCATTTAATCAATCAATGCTTATTGAATGCCTTTGTCCTTTGAACACTGATTGACAAGCATGTAGACCATTAGGTGTTAAAGTTGAAAGGGATGGATTTTCATGGCTTTCATTTCTCTCATTTAAGCTTCATTTTCCTCCTCTGTAAACTGAAAGGGTAGGGGTGGTCCCTGTGCTGGTGATGTTTTCTTGGCCTCCACTTGCCTCAAGTCTATTCTCTGCCCTTTTCCACTCATTCTGTGCCCTGGGAAGCTGACCCCTGCAGACTGTATCACCTGGGCGTCCTCACAAGCTTCCCAGTGGCCTCCACCAATGGGAGGTACCAGAGGGAGCTGGAGAGTGGGAGGAAAGAGAGGTTGGGTTACTTCTTCCCTGCTCCATCCTGCTCTAGCACCTCTGAGGGCCCTGACCACTTTGGAAAGCTCTGTACAAGGTCCACGCTATTGGGTGGCCCCTGTTCCACGGCCCCTTGCTGCACTCTAGTATCACCCTTGCCTCTTTAGGCGCATTTTGTATAGTCTCCCCACGTTGCTAGACCGAGTGCTTTACCATCTCTTCTTCTTTTATTTATTTATTTATTTTTAATTTATTTTTATTCTTATTTCAGCATATTGTGGGGGAACAAAAGTTTAGGTTACGTATATTGCCCTTGCCCCCCCGCCCCCAGTCAGAGCTTCAAACGTGTCCATCCCCTAGTCAGTGCACATCGTACTCACACCATCTCTTCTTAATCTCCATAACCCAGCCACTCTTTTGCAACACAAGAAGTCTCTGTATTAAAATCTGTTTGTTTACTGGAATTCTCTTTTAGCCCTGAACAATGACGATGAGAGTCTTAGACATCCATCACTTTCCATTTTAACACTTACTGGTTCTACATCCTATAAAGCAACCACATCGCTGAAAAGTTCCTTGGCAGGTTCTCAAATACTCACGTTTGCTACCCTTTACCTTTATTCCTCAAGATTTTCTCACTGTGTGTCAATTTGAGTCATCTTTTTTCCTTCCCTGTTCCGAATGCCAATCTAAACCCTGGATTTCTCACTTCGCCTCATCCTGCGATATTTAATTTATCCTAAACCCTTCCATTCTCACTCAGGGAAACACTGAGAGAGCAGCTATTGATTTCCTGCCACCTCACGAAAGTTTAAGGGGTTTCCTTGTGTTCTGTGGACTTAGCACCGTGTACCCCTCTCGCTACCCCATATGGCTGGATAGAAACTTCATATTATCATAACAGGAAATTCTCATAGGTGATATATAAGGATGAGAACCAGATGGAATTATAATTATATGGCTTAAAATTAACACATTGGGAAAGAGTTCTTTTTGAGATTGTCAATTGTTTGTTGATTTGTTTAATAAACTTTAGTCAGGAGCTTTTTCTGTGCCAAGCACTGAGGATTCAGAGGTTAAAAGACAGAATTCTTGCACTCGTGAGCTCACGGTCTGACAGAGGCGGCACCCATCCCCCAGCACTAATGTAGGAAAGAGCAAGGGCATCTAATGTAACGTGGAAGAGAACGTCAATGCTTCCTGGGTTTAAAAAAAGAAAAATCAAAGTCATTTGGTTTCTCCTTCATAAGCCAGTGAGGCAACTCTAGTTTTACTAAAACGAACTTAACTGTTTGGCATTTGCCATAAGGGAGTAGCCTGGTCAAATATTATCATACCCCAGGTAGGCAACAAAAATAGCTAAGTAGGAACTAGGTATCTGCTTCACATGGTGAAACCCACACATTGTGAAAAAGTTTGCTCTGCAATCCTGAATTTCAGTGGAACTCTCTATTAAATGAGACCACCAAGTGAGCAACTTAAATAGCATAAGCACATTATCCCTTAAGATCCTTGGACTCAATCTTGCAGTTTATCTTGGTAGCAAAAAAAAAAAAAAAAAGCTTCTGGAAATGAAATACAAAATTCACTACCAGCAACATCAAATGCTAAGAGCACTAACCTCCTGAAGGGAGCACTGCTTTTGCTTTATGTAAGATTTTAGTCATTTAGGCAAGTGAGCAAAATTTAACAAGTGAGAATTTTTTACAGAATAATCTATTTCTACCAACAACTACCAAGCCCTACACCCTGGTAGACCCAAGGACAGAAATAAGGATGATAAAGGCAGAATCTGTGTCTATAAGAAAAGAGTGTTCTTGCAAAGAAAAAAGGTGTGCAGAAGTAACTCTAACAGAAGGAAGTGTCAAAGGCATACAAGACTATGTGCAGACTAGGTAATTTCTAAGAGGAGGAGGGGATGGGCATGCTTTTTATGTAAATAGCCAGATAGTAAATATTATGGGCTTTATGGGCCATATGGTCTCTGTTGCAGCTACTCAACTCTGCTGTTGTAGCTCCAAAAGCAGCCATAGATAGATAACACATAAATGAATGAGTGTGGCTGAATTCCAATAAAACATAAAACCAAGCAGTGGGCTGGATTTGGCCTGTGGGCTGTAGTTTGCTAACCCCAGACTTAAGAGAGTTGGGGGAGGCTATCAGGGAAGGCTTCACAAAAAGCATGGCAGGTTTTGTCAGTAAACCTGGATCGCTGGGTCACTTTCTCATAGGCAGAGACGGAAGGAAAGAGCCTGCCCCACAGCGAAGGTGTAATGGTAGCAAAGAACAGCACTCACTCATGCAAAGAAGAGGTGTCCAGCTTCAAGCATGTTTAAGATGTGTGAGCAGTAACGGGGCTGCTCAGACTGAAAGTAGTGATGGTGACAACCTACTTGTATGGAATTTTTTTAATTGTTGGAGAATTCGTGAAGAGACCTGCATGCTGCACTGAATGTAATCTTCATGTTAAAACAATGGGGAATCACTGAAGACATGTGAGCAAGGTGAGGGGAGGGAATTAAGAAGCAGGGAATTCCCAGAGCACAGAATTCAGAAGACTGCTCTCCACCAGCTGGGACAACAGATCAGGGTCAAACCCACAGGGCCTGAAGCAGAGCAGCAGCAGTGGGACTACAAATAAAGAGACAGGTTGAAAGTAGATTCTGTAGAATTTGATAACCTTTTTGATGTTTAGTTGTAAATGAGAGGAAAGAATCTAAACTGACTTTGGATCTAAAGACAATAATAGAAATTAGAACACAGATGGAATATTTTGATAGATTGGCAAAATGATAAGTTCAGTTTTGTAGTTCCCCTGGGACATCTGAATAAAAATGTTCATCCAGCATTGGCAGAAATAGAGGTGTGGAGCTTGGAAACATGTCTGGCCGGAGTTTATTGCCTAGAGATGAATGTTGAAGCTTTGAGAGAGGCTGCAATTTCCAAAGAAGAGATAAGAGATCATAGATAACATCTTGAGGGAACTTCTACCAACAGCCAGAAGGAGAATAAGCAAATGAACAGCGATGGTTAGCATTTGTTGAGGGTTTACTACATGCCACGCATTGTTCTAAGAGTGAAAAATATATTAACTCAGTTAATTATCAAGTCAATCATACATGGTGCAGGCACGTGCATTATCCTCATTTTACAGATGAGAAAATTGAGGTATGGAGATAGTGAGTCACTAAAAGGCACAGCCATGATTTGCGCCCAGGCAGCCTGGCCATTAATACTACTCTCAGCAGAAGGGAGTCAGCTGGACTGCATGCTAACAGAAGGTCAAAGAAGTGGAGAACTGAGAAGAAAATGATTTAAAGTGAGCTGAGACAGAAATGGATGTCAGACCACAAGAAGCTGAATTGAGAATATGGAGCAGTAAACAGGAAGGGCAGACAGTGAAGCCAACACTGCATTCAGGTCATGCAGCAGACACAGAGTAATGGCTCTGCTAAAATGTCCAAGTCCTAATCCCTGGAACCTGTGAATATGTCACCTTACCTAGCAAAAGAGACTTTGCAGATTTGATTAAGGACTTTAAGATGGGGAAACTGTCCTGGGATACTTGCAGGGAAATGGGCAATCTAATAACATGAGATCTTTTGTGGCTGGAGTTAGAGAGAAAGGATACGGTGCTGGCTTTGAAGATAGAGAAAGGGACCATGAGCCAAGGAAAGTGGCAGCCTTAGAACTGGAAAAGACAATGACATAGATTCTCCCCTAGAGCCTCTGAAGAAACACAACCAGCTAAAACCTTGATTTTTGGCCCAGTGAGATCTGTGTCAGACTTCTAACTTGCAGAACTGTAAGATAATAAATTTGTAACATTTTAAGCCATTGCCTGTATAGTAATTTGTTGCCAAATTACTATACACGTCTCCATCTCTCCTTAATGTGGTCAATATTCTCCAAAACAATTACAAGCCCCTGGTCCACCAGCTTGACCCAGGTCACAGACACTAACAAAGGGCCTTCCCCAGACGTACCTCCTGGATGTCCGGGGCAGTAGTGTTTGAGGGGCCTTGTGAAGGAGAGAGATGACAAAGCTGGCCCTGCCTGAATTTTCTTAATCAATATTTAATTTACTTAACTGTCCATAAAACAAATGTTAATTCAGAGAAGTCTAAAAATTTATCAAAACTAACTTCAGAATACAAGCCACTAATTATTTACTGATTATAGCTGTATGCTAATAAAGGTGTAATTAGATTTTTAGCCACACAATGTACCTCTATAAGACACTTAGTTTAACAAATGTTTGATAAACAGACAAAAAATACCATTAAATTGCATGGACTTTGAAATGTAACTTTTTAATCAAATTCATAATAATTAATTCATAGGACCAATATATGTTATTTCTGCAATTTAAGTTATAAAGCTGATCTTGAACAATTTCAGCACTAACTTAATTACATTTCTGATATGGTTAATAATTAATGAAAATCCCCCTGGGAGACAACTGTTATATTTTAAGGCCCATTTGAAATTCCTTAAGATATTTTTGAAATTGCTTTCCATTTTCCTTAAATATTTATTTAAAATAATTTACCCCCTACTTATTTCGCAAAAGGATTGGAGATAGCTCAAAGCAAGGTACGTGTTCTCGAATTTTCATTCTATACGATCTTTTAAAACTTGTTTTGCCATCACTGTTACACAGTATTGAAAGCCTGTCCCTAAAGTCAAATTGCAATATATTAGAGAGTCAAATGGCTGGAATCAGGAATGCACCATTTTCATAGTAATGTAAATAATGTAAGCCTAAGCTAATCATGGTTTGCAAGTACCTCCTTCAGTAAATGTGGGATGGCAAGATCAGATCTCATAGAAAATAAAGAGGGAAATAAGGGAAAAATAAACATGTCATTAACATTGTTTTTAAATACATACCTCCAAGAGGCAACTGATCCCAGAATTCATTGGCATTAAATGCCTGTCATAGTAGACTATCTTTTTCTTAGATTAGGGGTCTAAGAGAAACTACAGCTTATGGGCCAAATCTGGACCACAACTTGCTTTTGTAAATAAAGTTTTATGGAACACAGCTATGGTCAGTTGTTTACTATCATCTATGGCTGTTTTTACACTATAACAGCAGAGTTGAATATTCATGACAGAGACCTCAGGGCCTCAAAACCGAAATTATTTATTATCTGATCTTTAAAGAAGTTTGCCCACCTCATTAAATCAATACACTAAGATATTTGGAAAACATTGCTCAGGTATTGTGATCTACTGATACAAACTCTCACTCTTTCTCTGTTTTACAGATTGTACTTGTTGTTTGAAATTTCAAGTCTTAATGGATTGAAATTTCATATATTTTTGCACTTATCTCTTTTTGCTTTATTTTGCAAGACATGGCAAAATACCTGTGTAGCTACTTGGCCTTTTCACAAACTAATGTGGTAGTTAGGGGCACAACAGAGAATCAATGGGGAAGAGTATAAACAGCTCCAGCAGACCACCAAATGGCTCACATGTTCTAATGGGTAGAGCTATAATAATTTTCTTATGTTGCTCATGGATACTGAACTGAATTGGGTGTAATAACAGCTCACATTGAGGCATCATGGTTAAAAACATGGACTCAGGAGCCCGACTTCATGAGTCCAAGTTCTGCCTCCACTACTACCAATTGTGTGTTTGTAATTAACCTCTAGGGGCCTCAGTTTTCTTATCTATAAAATGGGGATGGTAACAGTATTTACCTTACAGGATAGAGCAGTTCTGAGATAGAGCAAGTGATATAAAAGATGTTGACTATTTGCAATTATATTAACAGGGTCATTATTGAGAAACCTAACTAGTTAAGAGCATAGGCTCAGGAATTGGCCTAGCTGGGTTGACAAGTATTCTGGTTCCACCCCTTTCTAGCTGTGTGAATTTGGACCAGTAACTTGACCTAACTATAGGAATAGTAGTAAATTTACCCCATAGAGGTAATGAGTTAATACATTTAGTAATGCCCGGCACAGAGTATACACTCAATAAATGTTAGCTATTTTTATTATTATCACCATTAGCATTATAATCATCAATATTTCCACTATTATGCATCAGGCCTGATGCTAAATGCTCTGTACTATAAGGTATATTACTATCAACACCACTTTAAGGATAAGGGAACTTGGGGATAGGGAGGTTAAGTAGCTGGTTTTATTCACTGAGTTCTTAAGTGATGGAGCTAGAATCTGAGCCTTTCTAAAGACAAGATTAGGAGACCTTTGGGCCTACATCATAATATAAGCAAAATTCTTCAGGGGAAAAAGGTTAATTAAGAAACAGAGTTGTATATTAAATAAGAGTTGCCATGACAACTGCTTTTTTCCCTTTTAGCAATTGTGTTGGCGCACAAAAACTCCACAAATACAGAATGTTAGAGTTGGCAGAGAGCTTACAGATCATCTACTCCAACACTCTCATTTTCCAGATGAGGAAACTGAGGTGCAGAACAGTTCAATGACTGGCCCAAGACCACACAACAATTTTAGCAGCAGAGTAAAAACTGAAATCAGATCTGGTCTCAATCCATTCCATCACAATCGATGGCTAAGGCTTAATGGTAGAAACCTAAATGAAAATCCTCTTACACAGATGGTTATCAAATAATGGAGAATTTGAGAAGCAGAACTAATCAATGTTTGGAGTATATTCTGCAAATAAACTCTGAAGAAAAAGCATCCACATCCACAAAAATCTGGCCCCTCCTAAGAGTACACTGGGTGGATATATGAATCGGTGTAGGGATGTGAAGAGAGGGATTCCAGAGCAGCTGGTCCCATAGATAAATGCCTTCATGGATCAGGAAAACTAAATACCCTTCCAGTGCAAGGCCTGGTTGGAAGTTGCACTAACTCTATAGACATCTTTTATTGAGGTCTTGCATATGGGTGATAGCAGTGAGGGCCAACTGGCAGTGATCTTAACTTGGAACACCTCAGATAACAATCAAATCATAAGGAAGAGACATGGTCAAGCCATTAAAAAAAATCTGAAGGGTAGATGAAGTGATCCATGCTGCTATTTGGATATAAAGTGAGAATTAAGTTCTGATGTATGTGATTTTATTATTTTATAAATTAACTTCAGCATTGCTGTATTAGATTTTCTGCCTTGCAAAATCAGTTAACATTAGTTAAGTAATTAAGAACAGACTATGGAGCCAGACCTTCTGGGTTAAAGTCCAGATTAGCTATGTGACCTTGAATGAAGCACCTCTATGCCTCAATTCCTCATCTGTCAAATGGGGATAAAGTATCTATCTTATATAAGTTATTATGAAGATTAAATGAGTTACATGCTTAGAATGGCACCTGTCTGCAAGTAAACATTCAATGAATGTCAGCCATTGCTATTTCTACCAGTCCTACGACTGAGAGAGGACCTGAAGAATTTACTATCAATCTTCCAGAAAAGCACATGCCAATTTTTCCTGTTTTGTGATATTCTTCAGGATCTGACCTCTAATAACCTCCCAGAATCATCTCCTATTTCTCACTTCTGTCCATATTCCCTTCCCTCTGTTACCCACTCCTTTCTCCAGCCATCCTAAGCTATCCCCATTGTGTGCCAGGCCATGTCACAGCTCTGTAAAGATGTACGTGCCATCCTCTCTGCTTGGACCGTGTCCCCATCCCCTCTATCCTGGTCTACTCTGACAAACTCAACTTCTCCTTCAAGAGGTAGCTCAACAACCACCATTCCGAAGTGCCTTCCCCAACACCTGAGTGGATCCCCAACACTCCTCCCTCTGTGCTTCAGTGAAATTGTACATACTTCTATTATAGGCTTTATCTCATTTTGTAATTGCTTATACAAAAATCTCTGTCCCTTCTGGACTGTGTTCTTTCATTGATGTATCCCAAGTGTCTGGCACTTAGAAGGCATTCAATAAATTTCTGTAGAAGTATGAAAGTAAAGGGGGATGGAAGGAGTGAATTAACAATTATTACACGTCTACCATGTCCCTACCACTCTGCCTGATGCTGGGAATACAAGACAAACAGGAAATGGCCACTGACTTCATTTTTGCTGGTTGGCAAAAATATCTCTTTATATATCTTTCTCCAAAGATTAAACAGAATACTTAGCTTCTAATTCATCAAATATTTATTAAGCATTTACAATGCAGATAGTACTGGCCTAGGTGCTGAAATAGATGCAAGAGAAGCAGATCTGCTCTTAGCCCTGAGAGTCTCCCAATCTCATAGGGAAACTACAATTATTAATAGATTAATTATCCAATTTCTGATCCCCAAATGAAACTGGGGCCAACAGTTATCCAAAGCCAGCCTCTCTATTGATGGAGTTTAAGTCTAACCCACAGGTCTCCACACTTCTTAATTTCTTGTTCCTTTACCTAGAACATGATTTCCACTTGGAGAGAAATTATATAAAATAAAAGGCTAAATTGAGTGTATAATAGCATATCTAATATTCACATGGACGTGTTCTAATGGCTTACTTCACTGTCAGGAACTTTGATAGCACTAGAACTCTAGAAAGTGAGGTTTATGGTACTAAACTCAAATACAGGGATACTAAGCAAGCTCCTTTTCCCCACTGTGGATTCATTCCTTCATTCACTTAACAAACTTACCTGTAACAAGTGCCCTGATATAGGAATAAAAGACAAAACATCTCCCCTCCAGGAGTATAAGATCCAGCCTCATTTGTATTACAAAACAAACACCTTCTCAGGGGTTGGTTACTTGAAACACATTAACTCAAGTACCATATATAGACCTTTCGAGGTCCAAAGGCTCAGAAATAAATACTGACTGGTGAATTAAAGCATGAATCATTGAGAAGGTACAACTTAAGATTTATCAATGGTTGATTCACTTCATTTAAAGAATTCTCATTGCTTTTCAAAAGCAAATAAACCAGGAACAGCAGATGCTTCTTTCATTAAAAAATACAATGCAGAATAAAATAGCTGCCAGCCAGAGAACAGCACTCCTTAGGGAAACTATTCCAGACTTGCCAATAGACAATCATGATAATTTGTGTTTATTCTGATTGCTGTAGGAAAAAGTTATATACAGTATAGTTTTATGAGTAGAGGAAGAATCAATGGGTAAGAGTCCTGCCTTGGCTCAAAATTGTTGAGATTCTGATTCAGCTGGGTGGGAACCAATTTTTAAATGGTAACACCATTGGATATTTACACGAATGGGACCCTAATTTATTAATTCAGTGAGTACTGATATTTTCAATGAGTGGTGTCATCAGATACTTGAGAACAAACTGCATAGAGAAAGCAAAGAGAATTAACACCTGTTAAGTAAGTGCCCACTCTGTGTTAGACACAATATTGTGCATGTATTATCTCAATGGATTCACTGGACTGGAATTCTTTGGTGCACAAGACTGAATCAGATTCACCACCATCTCCTCAGCAACTTCCATACTGCTTGGCATACTATAGGTGCTCAATTAATGTTGAATGGATTCTCACAACAGTGCTGCAAGCTGCATGGCCAGTAGGCAGGACAGGTGGTACTCAAACTCAGTAATACTTTTTCCACCCCACTAGCATATCTTCAATGCATAATATTGCTTTGTGATTCCCAAGGCCAGGATTTGGTGACTAGCTGAGGAACATACCTCTTTTGAATAATTCTAGAGAAAAAAAGTTGAGATACAAATTATAGTATTATTCACCCACCTGCTCACCACTAGGGGAAAGAACAGAAGTTTGCAGGATCTACACTGATTAGTCCATGATTTCAAGAACAGCTCTGAAATATGACATAGTGCTCAAGAGCTTAGAGTCTGGGATCAGGGAAGATTTGTGTCCACATTCTGTCAATTACTAGCAAGTTACTTACTTCTCTGAACCCCAGTCTCTTCATCTGTAAGACACAGACTATAATAAAATGACTCATGTCTAAAAATACTGGGGAGAAAAATCATTCAACCATGTTGACTGTATTTGGATGTTCACAAAATCTCACATGGCAATCCAGCACAGGATTGCCCAACAATCTGAACAATCTGAACTCTTTTCTAGTAAATTAATCTTTCAGGTCTCTGAAGTAACTCTGACCAAACTCACGACACCTTCCACCATCTCAGTTGCTGACTCCCCTCATATTCCATTAAAGAAAAAAAAGAGGCACAGGGTCTAGAACCAACACTAAATTACCAGCCTTCTTCAACCCGTAGAGTCTGCCTTCTCTGCTTTTTTATGGTGTACAATGTGACATTTTGATATATGTACACATTGTGGAATGATTAAATCAAGCTAATTAGTATATGCATCACCTCACATACTTATTTCTTTGTGATGAGATATTTAAAATCTATTCTCTTGGCAATTTTTAAATGTACAATATATTATTATGAACTATAGTCACCATGCTGTACAATTATCTCCAGAACTTACTCTTCCTGTCTAACTGAAACTTTATACCCTTTGAACAACATCAGTCCATTCCCCACCTCCAACCTGCAGCCCCTAGAAATCACCATTATACCTTCTGCTTCTATGATTTCCATTTTTTTATTTTATTATTTTTTAAAAGATTTGTAATTACTATGGGTATATAATAGTTGTATATATTTATGGGATACATCTGATGCTTTGATATAGGTACACAATGTGTAATAATTAAATCAGGGTAATTGGAGTATTAACCATTTATCATTTCTTTGTATTAGGAACATTCCAATTGCACTCTTTTAGTTATTTTAAAGTATACCCTAACTTATTGTTGACTATAGTCACTGTATTGTGCTATCAAATATTGTTCATTCTATCTATCTATCTAACTATAATTTTGCACTTATTAACCATCCCCGGTTTACCACTCCACCCCACCCACAGCCTCTGGTAACCACCATTCTACTCTCTGTCTCCATGAAATCAATTGTTTTAATATTTAACTCCCACATACGAGTGAGAACATGTGAGCTCTGTCTTTCTGCACTTGGCTTGTTTCACTTAACATAATGTTCTCCAGATCCATCCATCTGGTTGCAAATGACGGGATTTCATTCTTTTTATGGCTGAGTAATATTCCATTGTATATATACACTATATTTTCTTTATCCATTCATCCATTGATGGACACTTAGGTTGATTCCATATCTTGGCTATTGTGAACAGTGCTGCAATAAACACCAGGGTGCAGATATCTTTACAATATACATCTTTTTAAAAAATATTCCACATATAAATGAGATCATGCAGTATTTGTTTTTCTGTGCCTGGCTTATTTAATTTAGCATAATGTCCTCCAGGTTCAGGTTCATCCATGTTGTCCTAAATGACAGAATTTCCTTCTTTTTAGACCCTGAACAGCCCAAGCAATCTTGTACAAAAAGACGAAAGCTGGAGGCCTCACACTACCTGACTTCAAAATATACTACAAAATGAAAGTAATCAAAATGGCATAGTACTGGTTTGCAAACAGACACATCAACCACTGGAAAGGAATAGAGAGTCCAGAAATAGATCGACCCATTTATGGTCAATTGATTTTCAACAAAAGTTCCAAGAACACACTATCTTTTCTAAGGGGAAAAAACATAGTCTTTTCAATACATGGTGCTGAGAAATCTGCCTTCTCTGCTTTTGAAATGGAAGGACATGTCTATTCTCATAGCCAACCCTCCCACGTGTCCTTCACATCCCTGACCTCCCACCACCTTAGGCACCTTCCCCTGCAATTCATCCCTTTCTCCACTGCACGATCAGTTTCTTCCTCTCTACTGAATCATGCACATTAGCAGATAAATGTTCTTTACTTCCAGCTACCATCCCATTGCTCTCCTCTCTGCCCACAACGAAACTGTGTGCACAGGAAGTTCTCCTCTTTTCAATTCACTCCAACGGGCTTTCTGTCTTCCCTATTCCACTCTCATGGCTCTTGCCGATGTCACCAGCAATTCCATCTTGATAAATCTCATGGTTATTTCTCTGTCTTTGTGTTCCTCCATCTCTCACAATGTCTTTCATCTTAAAAGTCTTTCTTTTCCTTCAGAACCCCATGCTGTCACAGGTTTCCTCTGCCTCACTAAGGATTCCTCCCAGGACCAGCTACATAATTTGCAGGGCCTGATGAAAAATAAAAATGTGGGGTCCTTATTTTAAAACTATTAAGAATTTCAAGACTGCAACAGCAAACCATTAAGCCAAGTGCAACGTGGGACCCTTCCATGTGTGGGAGTCCTGTGGGACTGCACGGGTTGTAGGCCATGAAGCTGGCTCTGGTTCCTCTTTGTCTAAAGTTTAGAGAGTCCACAAGTGCCACCTCAAATTTTCTCCTATCTATGCCATCCCCCCAAGGATCTCATTTGTTCCCAAGGCTTAATAACCATACCTCTGGTGACGACATTAAGTTAACTCTCTACTCCCCGCTTCTCTCCTGGGCACCAGATTTGTTTATCCAACTGTCTCCTTGGCATCTCCACCAAAATGTCTAAGAGACATCTAAAACTTTACATGGCCAAAAGCAAACTATTGAGTTCTCTGTCCTCACCTCCCACCCCCCAACATTTGCCTGCCTCAATGCTCTTATTTCAATAAATGGCATCATCCTTCATCCTCCCAGTTGCTCATGCCCAAAATTTGAAAGTCATTCTTGATTCCCCCCATTGCTCTTACATCCCAGATCCAATCCATCAGCGAATCCTGTTAGCTTTAAAATCTGACCAACTTTTTACCACGTCTACTGCTTCCACTCTAGCTCAATGTTTGGCACAAAACAGGAGCACAATAAATATCTGTCAATGAACAAATGGGTGAATGAGGTTGTTGTGAAAATTATGAAGCAATTTAGTGTAAAGTTCTTATTACTACAATTTGGTTGCTCAATAAATGGAAGTTGTAGATAATGTGATTAATAACAAAAAGTTTAGCATCATTGTAGCTAGTTACTCACCAAACCCAATTATTTCTCCCCTCCCCACCCCTGGGCACACAGCTAGGCTACATTTCCAGGCTTCCTTGTAGTATGTGTGCCCATGGGCCTAAGTTCTGGCCAGTTGCACTTGGGCAGAAGTGATGTTTGCTGCCTTGGCTCATAGAACTTTCCTGCATGAACTCTGCCACTCTTTCTCTTCATGATTTGCTGGCTGGTTGGTGTATCCAGGCTGACCTTGGAAACCATATGTTGATGATGGCAGAGCCTAGCCCTACCCCCCTCTGGAAGTGGGGCAGAGCTTCACCCTCCCCTCAAGATAGTTGGACTTGACTTGAGCAAGAAAATTATATTGTGCTAAGACATAGGGATGTTGATGTTTATTGCCACAACAACCAGAGTTACTTTAATGAATACAACTCACTGCTTCTCTGGTATCAGGTCCTGGGCTGTGTGCAGTTTCAAAAGCGGGGAGGGATTCACAAAGGACTGGCTTATGAATCCGAGCCTGCAGGATGTCAGAGGGAGCTTCTGAGCATATCCTTTCCAGTAATAAATTATCACATGTGACCTCACTTAGGAGTCAGGCCAAGAACAATGTTGGGTTTTTATCTTTTTGTTCACAGGCACATAGTAGGCACCCGGTAAGTATCTGTTAAATAAGTGGATGGTGGGGAGAAAAGGCCCTGGATGGCTTAGGACAGAATATACTTTATTTCCTATGGGAACCTCAGAGAGCCCTTGTATAATGAGACAATAATTACTTTCAATGACTTGTAGGAATTACATAACTAAATACTTTTCAGATGGCCAACGTGTCCCATTTTTACAAAATTATAGCTGCTTGAACATAAATTAAAGTGCAAATCAGGTCATTGTTGTGCCTTTTCCCCAACAATGTACAAATTAACAAGGCTCTTATTGTAACATGTTAGTTTATTGAAGCTGAAAGAGTAGCTAAATTGGGCTTATATTTATTTCTAATGGCTTGCTTAGCTGAAAATGTATGTTAATTTTGCAACTAATCATCATAATCATTTAGCATCACAAAGTGAAATGCAAATGGCTACCTGGACACATAAACCTATGTTCCTGACCATACTTGTTCTACCAGGATTGGTGAGAAATGGAGCTGAATTTGAGATTATGTATTTACTCTCCTTGGGGGCTGGTAGGCATCTTCAGTTCAATCTCCTTTTGTTTCCACTCTGCCTGTGACAGCATCTATAATGTGGTGGTGCAACTGTATTGTTACATCTCTTCCTAACTAAAGAGAAGGGCAAGAACAATGACCTAGTCTTCTTGGCTTCTCAGAGCTTCATTCAGAGCTTGGCATTTAGTAGGTACTCAATAAATGTTGGATAAATGAATGAAAAATAGTGACAAAGGTAATACAGTGGCCATTTGGCCATAAGACTAGGAAAATAGCATCACTGATGCAACATAAATTCACTAGTTTGAGTTGTGAATGACCATCACCTATAAATTCAAAGACATGTCAGATAAGTTAGCTGTTCAAAATCTACTCATTTGGCCACCACACACTAGGCAGCCTTTATTAAAGACTGAATGTTTAGGATCTCTCAAAATTCATATGGTGAGAATTTAATCCCCATTTGTGATGATATTAGGAGATGGGACATCTGGGAGGTGATTAGGTCATGAGGGCAGAATCCCCATGAATGGATTCATGTCCTTATAAAAGATACCCCAGAGATTTCCCTTGCCCCTTGTGTCATGTGAGAATGCAGTGAGGAGATGGCCATGTATGAGCCAGGGAGTGGGCACTCATGAGACACCAAATCTGTCTGCTGGCACATTGATCTTAGACATCCCAGGCTCCAAAACAAGGAGAAATGAATTTCTGTTGTTTATAGGCCACCTGGTCTGTAGTATTCTGTTATAGCAGCCCAAATGGGCTAAACACTCTGTGTACACAGGGGTGAATAATTAACAGTCCTTGCTTTCAGAGCACTCAGTCGACAGGAGGAGAAAGACTTGTAAAAAGGTACATTACAAACCACCAGGTGTTCAGTGCTAACAGAAGGGCACACAAAGTGCACTGGGGCACAGCTCTGGGAACAGCTAATTGCCTCCAGCATTCTCAAAAACTGTGACATCAAGAATCTGACTTTCAAGCTGTAAATTTAAGGGTGCTAACAAGTTTAGCATGAAGAGAGGGGAGTTTCCCACCAAACAACGCCCCGTTTATTTTATACAGAGCTTGATTAAAGAAATTACTATCTATTTTGGAATATGGCCTAGAAAGTTTCATAGGTGCAATGAATTATATAATACCTCTTTGTCTCATCTTGTCCTTCTTTCAGTAAAGCAGACATGATAAATGACCTTTCTTTGAGGAACAACAGCTCATCAAAGATTTAAGGTGATAAAAAACCTCAGTAATCGCAAAGTGATGAATGGAGATAGACCACCAGCAGCAACCACCTTAGTAAAAGGATTTCCAGGGGTCAATTAATATTTGGAAATAGTAGTGTTAAGAAGTACATGTACCACTTATTGTATGAGTTTTTTTGACATCTCCTAGTCCTGGGTAGTAATGATACAATGAAGGCAGAGAATAAATGTACTCATGCTTTAGATAACTAAGGACATACCCCAACAACACCTGAAAAATATCACTGTGGCAAAGAAGACTTCTTTAAAACCAACAAACCTACTCTGAACTTATGGAATCATATATAATTATACCTTTGGAAACCTAAAGTGATTTCAAAAACAAATGAGAAAATAGTTTCTGCCTTGAATAGATAGTCTTTGCATACAGAAACCTGGATATTGATTTCCTGGACTATAGATCACCCTGACACACTACAAAACTTTATTTATTCTCCTGCAGTCTAAAAAAAGAGTTTGCAAACCCTAATTAAGGTTTAAATGAAAGCAATCATCAGATAAAAGTGACCCACAGTCTAAGGGATTAAAATAAATTATGCTGTGATGGTATCTGAAAGTAAGAAAATAGAAGATCAGGATGGTTCTTAAAAAAAAAAAAATACTGCAAATATATGGAGTGACAAACTGTCATGTTCCAAGGACTATGCTTCAAAAAATTAATGAAAACTTAAAATAAATCCTCACTCTGTTAATTTAGTTTTTCAATAGACAAGCAATACTGCTTAACTGAATTCCATCAGCCGTAGAATATGATAAGGATAACTAAAGAAAGGGAAATAATTATTTTGTGGAATTTTAAAAACAGGAATCATATGATGCTCTGGAGTTTTAAATAAGGTATGTTTGAAATAGAATTTGCTGTATAACTGCATAAAATATTAGAGGAAAATGTCAAAAGTACTAACCGTGTCCCTAAACTTAGGATCTCAGCTGCTTTCTGGCAACATTCTCCACACAGTTACGTCTGTCTCCAAGTCCCCACAACTGCTCTCTCTCATCACTGTGCCAAGCTTCTATATCCCTTTATGAAATTTTCCTCAAATTATCCTAATTTGAGCATGCTAGCTGTTTTCTACTGAGATCCGGAAATGGGATTCTGGGATTGGATTGCTCATGCATTTGAGAAACACAGTCGGAACTTCCTTGCCAGGAGGAAACGGAAGACAAATAATCCAGGGCAAATGGTGACATCAGTTACTCAAGTTGTCACCAGCAGTGGCAGGAGATGAAGTGCAGGTGGAAGGGAAGGTGCTGGGAGGTCAGCAGCTGGGACACTTAATTGCTATGGTGATGAGTCTCTTGGCTTCTCCTCACAGCCCCAGGAGGTATACAAAAAGGAAAATGAGAAATTGAAATCTTTGAATGTATAATTGAGAGTATGCATAGAAGAAAATCAAAACAACTCATCTGCTGCAGTCACAGCAATCTCTCTTCTTCCAGAGTCGCAGGGCAGATAGAGCACAAGCCCAGAACCTGACTAACGGTTGCAGAGCTGGAGCACCAATTATATGATCAGCTCTCTCAGGCGTCTGATATCAAGGTAAGGCACTGGTGGGAAGAGAGTGTGACCATGATAAATGGGATGGGATCATTTGGACAGACACAGACAAAGCTGAAAACTTTGAACCTACAAAACCCTGCTGCCCATGGGAACAGACATTTCCTCCCTAAGAAAAACAGCCTTTCCCTGCATAATAACCTGTTGGTCATTCCCTCAGGACTCAGTCCTATCACCTCTCATTGCCTCTAGATCTATGCCTAGTTAGGTTACAGCATAGCTTAGAGAGAGAAATATGAGACAGCCTATATTTCTTACATAAAAAATCTTACATAAGATTTAAAGAACCTCACCAATCTGTATTGGCAGAAGTCAAGAGAGCATGTCTGAGTTTCTAAGGGCACTGGGCCAAGGAAGACAAAATATAAGGCTTGATCTGCTTGAATTCATCGACGAGATGCACTCATGCAGGATTTAGGATTTAATGTTTTAGCTTAAGCACCAGGGAGTGGCATCAGTAATCTTCCTAATTGGCCAGTCAAAGCCAGGACTCAAAGGTGGCCTAACACATGCAGAAGAATGAAACAGGTCCCCTATCTCTCACCACTCATGAAAATTAATTCAAGATGGATAAAAGACTTAAATGTAAGGCATGAAATCATAAGAATTCTAGAAGAAAATGTAGGAAAAACTCTTCTAGATATTGGCCTAGGCAAATAATTTATGACTAAGACCCCAAAGGTAATTACAACAACAAAAAAATAAATTGGACTTGATTAAATTAAAAGGCTTCTGCAAAGCTAAGGAAATAATCAATAGAATAAATAGACAACCCATGGAATGGGAGAAAATATTCACAAACTATGTATCTGATAAAAAGCTAATATCCAGAACTTACAAAGAACTCAAACAAATCAGCAAGAAAAAAAAAACCATTAAAAAGTGGGCAAAAGACAAGAACAGAAGCTTTCAAAAGAAGATAGACAAATGGCAAAAAAATGAGTGAAAAAATGCTCAATGTCACTAATCCTCAGGGAATGCAAATTAAAATCACAATGTGATATCACCTTATTCCTGTTAGAATGGCTTTTATTAAAAAGTCCAAAAATAACAGATACTGACATGGATGCAGGGAAAAAGGATGTTTATACATTGTTGCTGGGACTGCATATTAGTACAACCTCTGTGGAAAACAGTGTGGAGATTTCTCAAAGAACTGAAAGTAGAGCTATCATTCAATCCAGCAATCCCACTATTGGGTATCTACTCAAGGGAAAACAAGTCATTTTGTAAAAAAGACACCTGCACTTGAATGTTTATTACAGTACAATTCATAATTTCAAAGACATGAAATCAACCTAGTGCCCATCAATACATGAGTAGATTAACAAAATGTGGTATATGTATACCATGGAGTACTACTCAGCCATAATAAAGGATGAATTAATGCCTTTTGCAGCAATTTGGACAGAATTGGAGACCATTATCCTAAGTGAAGTATCGCAAGAATGGAAAGACAAATACCACATGTACTCTCTGCTATATTGGAATTAACCAAGGGGCACACATGTGCACAGGGAGAAGTGAAACTCAGTAGAAATCAAGCAAGGGGGGGGGAGGGACAAAAACCCACCTAAAAGGTACAATGAATACTGTTTGGGTGATGGGCACCCTTATAGCCATGACTCAAGCATTACAAAAGTGATCCATGTAACAAAAACATTTGTGCTCCCTTAATATTTTGAAACAATAATAAAAAAGGTGGTCTAAGTTTATGGGGTCAAATTGGACTTCCCCAGAATCCTGTAGAACAGAGGTTGCCAAACTGTGGTCTGTGGGCCAAATCTGGCCTGCCATCCATTTTTGTATGGCCTAAAAACTAAGAATGGTTTTTACAATTTTGAAAGGTTCAACAAACAAACAAAATTATTGGGCTTTGGCAAGAATACTTGCTGAGTTTTGCCTCTTGGCTCATGAAGACTAAAATACTTATTATCTGTCCTGAGCGTGGCCCTGAACCAACCCCTGCTGTAGAGGAAGGAGTCTGAAGGCTCAGAGAGGAGGGTGCTGAAGTGGATCTACAATGAGCAATAGCCGCTCCCTAAACAAAACCCTCACACTTCACCAAGATTAGGGGAGGGGGAGCATTCTTAAAAAGCTTGTGGTAGCTGTCTTCTGTGTGGGGGCTGTTCCTTGCAGCCTGGAAATGGGAGAGTGGCTGTTTGACATGGAATCAGAGTCTTTGATATCAATGGAGATCATCCAAGAGCAGGAGGGACCAACTGGTTGGTAGCACTTAACTGTCAGCAATGAGAGGGATGCAACAAACCGCAGGGATGAATGGTAACCAAAGTCTTGATCCACAGGGATCTGTGCTGATGACTGAATGATGTCAGGATTCTAAGAAATAAAATAGAAATAGATGGACAACCAGTACTAAAGTGCTACTTGGCATATACAAGAGGAAAAATTCTAGGTATCATGGGCTGGAACGTAATGCAGTCACTACAGTGGGGATTCCAGCCTCCTGCCAAGTTCCACTGACCCATAGCTTCTCAACAGAGGGAACCACTGGGTATCTCTGAGGAGGACCTGCAATGCTGCCTCAGGTGCATGTTGTGAATTGCCCCGAGACCTTCCACACATGATCCTGTGGCTGTTTCCAGGGTGACTATACACTGGAGAAATGGAAATACTCACATCTTCTACAGGTTAGATATGGATTTAAACTTAAGCTGCTCTCTGGAGAGCTCTCTGAAATATTACTGTGGTGCACCATTCAAATGGGGGGCTTTGTGGAGTCAGGTGATAAAGTCTTGGCCTGAGTTCATATCATAGTGGGTCCAATGGCACCAGAGACCCATCCTGATGTTGTTTTCCCAGTACCAAAATGTACAGTAGAAGTAGACATATTTATCAACTGGCAACCCCCACCACCGCCTTGTTGGTTTACTGATTTATTGAGTAAGGGCAATGAATGAGTGCAAATGGGCCCTCCTAGAACTGCCCCTACCCATAGAATACATTAAAAACAATGCCACACATCTGGAGGAATTGCAGAGCTTGGCACTACTATCCAAGACTCAAAGAATGCAGGCATGATGATTCCTATCTTATCTTCATTTAATTGAGCAAAAACCAGATATGTGATGATTAATTTTATGTGTCAACTTGACTGAGCCATAGGGTGCCCATATATTTGGTCAAACATTATTCTGAGTGTGTCTGTGAGAGTGTTTCTGAATGAGATTAACATTTGAATTGGTAGACTGAGTAATGCAGGTTGTCCTCCCCAATAAGGATGGGCCTCAGCTAATCCACTGAAGGCCTTAATGGAACAAAAGGGTGAATAATGAAGACTTCGTTCTCTGTGCCTATCTCTGAGCTGTGGCATCAGTCCTCTCCTGCCTTTGGACTTGGACTCAGACTATATCACACACCATTGTCTCTCCGGCTTCTCAGGCATTTGGATTTAGACTGGAACTATACTATTGGCTCTCCTGGGTCTAAGGCTTGCTGACTGCAGATCTTGGAACTAGTCAACCTCCACAATTGCATGAACGAATTCCTTATTCTCTCTCTCTCTCTCTCTCTCTCTCTCATTCTGTTTCTCTGGAGAACCCTAATACAAGATGATCTGTGAAGACTATTAAGAGACAATCACAAACTGAACCAAGTAACATCACCAATCACAGATGTGATTCCAGAAGTCATGTTTTTACTGGAGAAATCAACACAGACACAGGCATCTGGTACGCAGCTACTGACCAGGAAAATGCACCCCCATCCTTATCAGTAAGGAAAATCAGAGTCCATTTGCTTCCACTTATTGTGGATAATAGTATATCTTTACTGTTAGCATCAGACTTCTCTGCCATGTTACCATCTGGAGAATTTCAGCCAGTGCCACTATTCATGGACTTATAGAATGTACTATCCATTGCTGTGGTATCTCATTCAACATTGCCTCTGACCAGAGAATGTGTTTTTAAG
This sequence comes from Lemur catta, assembly GCF_020740605.2. Classification (NCBI taxonomy): domain Eukaryota; kingdom Metazoa; phylum Chordata; class Mammalia; order Primates; family Lemuridae; genus Lemur; species Lemur catta. The sequence continues at coordinate 19,460,917 of NC_059133.1, forward strand.
GCAAAAGAAGTGCAGGATTGCACTTGTGATCCTGGATTCCCTGGTCTTACCATAGTCCCCAGTTCCAAGAAGCTTGACAAATGGTGGAATGGCTGGTGAAGACTCAGTGGTAGCCAGGAGACAACTTCTGCAAGGTTGAGCTGCTGTCCCACAGGATTCAGTATATTCATTAAAAGAGCATTTTATGTAAACAGCATTTTGCATAATTTATCTCCTCCTCAGAATGCACAGGTCTGGAAATAAGGAGAGAGAGTAGTGTTCCTGTCTTAACTCTTACCCTAACACCTAATAACCCACTTGTGCAATTTTTGTTTCTCATCCCCATGACTTTGTCCTTGACCTTGACCACCTGAACTTGGAAGTTCTAGTGTCCAAAGAAGAAATGCTTCTATCAGGAAATACACTCGCAGTTCCATTAAGTTAGAAGCTGAGATTTCCCCAGGATAGGTTGTGTTCATCATACTACCAAACCAGCATGCAGAGAAGGTCTTACTGATTAATTCCAACTGCCAGACTAAAACTGGGATGCTGATATAACATAAAGGACTATGCTTGGAACCAGGGAACACTGAAGCAACCCAACAAAGTAGGGGCCACCAAGGACTGAGATTCTGCAGGAATAAAGGTTTGGATCACTGCCATCCAGGCCCTCCAGCTAAGGAGCTAGAGAAGCTATGGGGATCAGGAAGTGGTGGTGGCAGTTGATAGCTTGTGCTTCAGAATCCAGAAGTGCAGCAGCTATGCTTTCCATTGTTCCTTTATTCCCTCCTGGTTTGAGGAGGGCATAGGACTGAAGTGAAATTATCCAACAATGAGCCTTCCTGTGTCCTCTGTGAAGGGCACAGGAACTTTGCACTTAGACTAAAGACAAGCACATATACTGAGGGACAAAACAGATGGACTCTTCTAGATAACACCCAATGCCCTTCCAGATTGGCTCTCCACCCTTCTCTGCCATGCTCTCCACTCTGAGGGGCTGACTGGAATGGACTCAGTCAATGGGCTCCCCTGCCCTGTGGCTTCTGCCAGTGGAAGGCACCAGCAGAAGACAGGAGGGCTAAGGGGGAGAGATGCCAGGGTAAATTCCCCCAGTTCCTTCCTTGTGGAATCATCAACAGTGGCTGTGTCCCCCCACCAAGGTCTGAAAGCTCTGGCAATGGCTCCCTTCTGACCCACCTCTCGGGCCTGGGGGAGGTAAACAGAGCTACAGTTACTAGTGCTGAACTGTCCCTGCAGTTTTCTTATATCCTGCCCACACCTTTGCAAATGGCCCTTTTATTACATTCTTCTCAAATTATCCTAATTTGAGTGTTCCATCTGTTTCCTGCTGAGACCCAGATTTATATAGCATCAACAGGGAAAAATAAAATGCTGCTTTTGTGAGGAATTATTTTTTGTTTTTCTGAACACACATACACACTCATATTAACACACACTGATGAGTTAGGCTCAAGTAAAGTCCTTGAGGCAAAAGCAGGGCTTATTATGAAAGATGTCTGTGTATGGGTGTGCATATGTGTGTGGGAAGTGGTGGTGAAGCCTAAAGGGAGAGGAAGTTGTAGGGGCAATCAATTTAGGGGTGAGAACTTCACATCCATGTACCTGATTTTCCAAGTGGGAACCCTTTTAGGACAGAATCTGGGTAGAAATAGGAAATAATTGCTCGTCGTACATGGTTGTAGCTTAAACTACCCAATATCTTCCCTCTTTTTCTGCTAATAGCATCTTAATTTTCCTCGAGGGCCTGCCTCCCTTCCTATACTTCCAGGTAATTCATGTGAAATGGACCCAACCCATTTCTAGCTCCAAAAAGGGGCAAGTGACACAGGCCCGTCTGGCCAATTAGAGTATCACATGCCCTTGGCCACCATGATTGATTCAAGGATGGATATATGACATTATTAGAGTCATATTTTGATGCTTTAGCTGCAGTGAGCTGGTGCACGGCATGCAGATGGCTAGAGTCATTGTCTGCCACCTCGTAACTAAGAGTGGACAGCCTTCCTGAAAAGGAAGTCAACTCAGAAGAAAACAGATTGGAATAATGGGGAGCAGCTCTGATGACACTGTCTGAGCTCCCTGGATTAAACCCTGCCTGAAGGTAGATGTGCCTTTGGAATTTTCTTTTGCTCAAGGTACTTTGAACTGGGTGCTCTGCCACCTGCAATAGAAAAAGTTCTGACCATCAGTGATATACCAAGGGCAGGGCAGTGAGATCAGCCCACCTTGGGTGTAGGCATTAAGAGGGTATTTTATAAAGAATTTGAAAATAATAATAAAATCCATTATGAGTCAGTCTACTTTTTATTATTACTATCCTCTGGCAATTTTAAACTTTATCAAAATACTCCTCCCCAAAAATCTTTTTATTGGTCAAAGTTCTAAGTGTTGCAATTATGTTAGGTTTTAATGTATATAATGTAATATACATATATACTTTACATAATAAATATTAATACTTTAAGTTAGCCCTTTTAATCGATTATTTTTAAGTAAACTTTATTCTAACAGGAAATTAATTCAGAGAACTCTCTGCTATATAGACAGCCTCCAGATATAAGTGGACTCAGCTATGTGCCTTCATTTCAAGAGTAAGTTTGTTATAGGAGCTCAGAAGAGGTTGACCCAACTCAGCCTAGGGGAGTTAGGAAAGGTTTCCCAGTAGAGCCAACATGTGAGCTGATTATTGAAAGTCAATGCCTTCATCTCATGCCTGGATTATTCAAACAGATTTCTAAGTAGTCAGCCTTCTTCTGTTCTGGCCACGCTATAATCTATTCTCATTATTTCAGCCAGCTCCTTTTAAGATACCCTCTGCTCAAAAACTTGTAGTAGCTTCCAACTTTACTCAGGCTAAAGACCAAATCACACTGACCAAAAAGCCCTGCATGATCTGTATAACCCACTCCAGCCCGCACTCCCCATCCCTTATAACTCTGGCCTGCTTCTTCTTGTTTGAACCCTCCGACCACGTTCCTGCCTCAGAGCCTTTGCATTTGCTGTTCCCTCTGTTGGGAACCCTTCCAGCTCTTCTTGACCCCATGTGCTCAAGGCTTTCTTCCTTACTGCCCTGAGGTATCTGCTCTCTTCAAATAACACCTTATCAGTTAGAATTTCCTTTTCCTGCAATGATTAGTACCACCGTCTTACTCCACCTCCATAAATACAAACCCCCTTCCCTTCTTTATTATTTACTATAGCACTTGTAGCCACTTGGCTTACCATACACAGTTATATGCCACAAAACGATGTTTCATTCAACAATGAACTACAAATACAATGGTGGTCCCATAAGATTATTTATAATGGAGTTCAAAAATTCCTATCACATAGTGACATTGTAGCCATGATAATGTCATAGTATAACACATTACTCATATGTTTGTGGTGATGATGGTATAAACAAACCTACTGCATTGCAAGCCTATAAAAGTATAGCACATACAATGATATTCAGTATATAATACTTGATAGTGATAATGTATGACTGTTATTGGTTTATGTATTTGCTACACTTTTTACCTTTATTTTAGAGTGAGCTCTTTCTATTTATTTTTTTTTAAGTTAACTGTAAAACAGCCTCAGGTAGGTCCTCCAGGAGGTATCCAGAGGAAGGCATTGTTATCCTAGGACATGACAGCTCCATGTGTGTTATTGCCTCTGAAGATCTTCCAGTGGGACAAGATGTAGAAGTAAAAGACAGTGATGATGATACTGGCCCTATGTAGGCCTATGCTAATAAATGTTTATCATCGCTCTCTTCCAACAGAATGTAAGTTCCAGGAAAGCTACACTTACAAGGTTAGAACAATGCCTGGCACAGAGTAGGCTCTTAATAAATATTTGAGAATGAATGAATGAATCCGGGGAAGAACCTTTGGGGGACTGGAGAAACTGCTCAGACAAAGGATAGAGACGTGGGGAAGTATACTCCCTTTAGGGAATTTAATTTAGGAGGAAGGAAGTAGGCAGGCAGGGATCAGATGTCAACAGCCTTGTGTACATACGTGGTCCCAGATGCCTGAAATCCTTTCTGGGAAGAAACAAATAAAATGGGGGCTGGCAGGGGCCAGAGAGTGAAGTGAGGCTTTCACTGGACCAAGGAGAGCATAAAAAGCAGCTAAGTTGATGATTTCTCAACACCAGAATAACACGTATTAAGCACTTTTTAAACCAAATAAAATTCTTTGCAGTTCCTGGTGAAGTAATAAACTTTGAATCAATAACTGTGTACTGGCCAAGCTTCAGCATTAGAATTTCCCCCTAATTATAATGCTCAATGGAAATATGATCAAGATGCAAGCTCAGCATCCAACTCCAAACCAGTTTATATGAAAACACATCATCCCTCCCGCCAACGTTGCAGGAATGGTACATCTTTGAATAAAGCTTTAAAGGCCCAGGGGGCAGGGAAAATACAACTTTTGAATACACATTAAACTGCTTCTTTAGGCCTGAAATATTATCCCAACATCTACCAAGGAGGTAAAATGTCATAGATGTACTTTGTACAACCATAAATATTAAGATAGTTAACACCTGTACCAAATATTTATTGAGCACCTATCATGTGCCAGGCAAATTTTTGGTCCTTTTTATTAATCTGACAAACATTATTAAGTATCTACTAAATGTCATGCATAGTGCTAGGTGCCCAGGATTTAAGAAGACCAAGACATTATCCCTGCCTTGACGGGGCCTCCAGAGCAATGGCTGATCTATAAACACAAAACTACTGTTCGATAGGTTAAGTGCTAGTATATGGATGCAAAAAAAAAAAATTGCATTCTTTTAGAGTAAATACTTTAAAAACTCTTTAAATGTTTAAGTCTCCAGATTATCTTTCATCCATGTACAGGAGATATTATGGGATTTGCATGTTATACATTTTTTACAGGCCTACAACGCTAGGAGTGTTTCAGTGTATTAGTCAGAATAGACTAGGTTCTGCCACCTTAACAACTCGACAAATCTCAGTGACCTAAAATAACAAAGGTGTATTTCTTGCTCATGTTACCTGTCTATTATGAGTCAGCCCCGGGTGGGGAGGTGTTCGAATTGTCACTTAGAGACTCCAGTTGATAAAGCATCCATTGTTACAGATTAGACTACCTCAAAATATACTCTTAAAGCTATTGGCTTTTAAAGATTTTGCTGAGAAGTGACACCTGACCCTGCCACTCACATTTCATTGGCTAAAGGAAGTCATATGGTCATATCTGAATTCAGTGGAGTGGGGAAGAACCTGTATTGCTACTCTGTATTGTAGTATACCATACTAGCACTGAATTGTACTGTACTATATCCCAAAAAGGGAGGGAACCAAATCTGTGAACACCCCTAAAGACTACCACAAAGATATAATGGAAGTTTGAAAGTGTGATTTCCAAATGTTTATTATGTTACTTTTTTTTTCTCTAAGACTTGACTCTCCTTGAGTGTTTCTTTTCTTCCCTGGCAGATGAAAATCCAGATGTACAATGAATCTTTTGTGAAAATCTGGTATATGACACTTTCCTATCCCTATTTGGCAACTGTGGGAATCTTGCTTCCAATGTATGTTTGAGTCATTGCTGTTGGGAGTAATTAGAAAATGAGAGAACTGGGGATGGAAATAGAAAAAGGAAGGAAGGCAGATGGTAGAGAGTGGTTTTTGCAATGAAGCTACTGGCAAGAAACAGGAAGCTGAGGGAAAAATGGATTCCAAATCCTGAAATACCACTCCATTTCTGTACGGAGACAGCAACCTAAATCTTGTAAGAATTCTAAGTCACACAGGCATTGAATATTTGAGTGGAGAACCAGGCAAAGAAAATAAAAACAAAAGCCTTTTTATGTGCAAAAGAAATTAAGAGAGAGATTTTTTAAACTTTAAGGGAAATTAAACTTTTTAGGAAACAAAGGATATTTTAAGTAGAAATTAGTTATACAATCCACATCTGTGCCCATATAGATAATGTCAATGTTCTGTATTCAGTCTGAGGTCTACCGTTTTATCTTAGCAAATATAAAATACAGTTATATGCTGTATAACAACATTTTGGTCAATGGCAGACCACATACATGATAGTGATCCCATAAGATTATAATACTGCATTTTTACTCTACCATGTCTATGTTTAGATATACAAATACTTACCATTGTGTTACAGTTGACTATAGTATTTGATACAGTAACATGCTGTACAGGTTAGTAGCCTAAGAGCAATAGGCTATACTTTATAGCATAGGTGTGCAGTAGACTATAACATCTAGGTTTGTATAAGTACACTCTATCATGTTTGCACAATGACAAAATCACCTACCAACACGTTTCTCTGAATATGTCCCTGTCGTTAAGCAATTCATGACTGTATTATCTACATGGGTTTTCTTCACCCTAGCTTAAAAATTGCTCTCCCAATTGATGAAGTCCTCAATCTCAAGTTCTGCGATCACCAATGACAGAAATTATGTTTCCATACATACATCCCTGCTCAAGAATTAAGAGATGGTCAAATTTCATTTTCTTTTCTGGTTCTAATGGTTTAGATTTCAAAGGATGGCCTTTAATATTATCTTCAATTGACTTGATTTTGTCTTCTCACATTAACTTAGTAAGAAAATTCTTTCAGAAGAAAATTGGTGACATAGGTTATTTTATAATTTTGGTTTAAGGAGTTTGCAGGACTTTTACAAACTCAAGGGGTTTCAGAAATAATCCAACCTCTTTCTTTCATACCATATCCTACTGTTCCTCAAAAACAGCTAATGTAGCAGACTCACCTCTTACTGCATGTGGATGGTTCAATGATGTCATCATTTTGATAACTGAATCCAGAAAATCTCAATGTGGCACCATACCTGTCTGCATATCAGCTTCACAGGAAGGCAGTATTGCCTGGAGTTTATGAGTGAGAGCTCTGGAGTTGGCATAACTCAGCATTTGCCTTAACGTTAGTGACCTTGGGCAAGTAATTATATTACATTCTCTGTATCTTTCTTTACCCCTGTAAGGGGTGTAGTAAGGATTGAGTAATATCATGAATGTAAGCCCTTAGCATCAGATGTAGAAAACAGTGAGTGCCTCGTAAATATTAGTCACTATTATTATCACCTAGTATTGTCATTATTCTGTACTGATGAGCTCTACCATCTATAAAAACTTCTGATTCTGCTTTGACTATTGTCCATTTGAGATTACCCCTTTAAGAAGATTTTGTGAACTCTATTAAATGCATTTTTTACATCTTCAGGCTTCTTAGTAATGAAGAAGAACCTTTGAAAATTTGACAATGTGCATGGCCTCTAGCAGTGATCTTCAAATGTGCCTGGATGTCCTCTTAGGCATTTCAAAAACACTTGAGCATCCATATGCCTGATGAGGGTTTCTCCACCACCACATGACACCACACGGCATTGCTTCTAATTATAACAACACCGTTAGCACCTTAAATCTTGATGAACTCAACTAACTAGAGAAGAAAGGATAAGTCCACCTGAGAATCCCATTTAGCTCCTCTCTCCCTCACATCCTTACCCTGACATCCAAGCAATCAGAAAGTCCTGCCAAGTTTCCCTCTTAAATATTTTAAGATCCTCAGCTGCCCTAAAAGATCAAGCCCTTGCTGCTTACCATAGGAAACACTGTCTATCTGGAGCCCACTTTAGAGCCTGCCACTCTGCCTCACATGTGATTTTTCCCACAATGTGAAATTGCTTTGGTTCCCATATTATCATGCTGTTTCCTACCCTATGACTTTGCTTATGCTGAAACATCCTTCCCTCATCGTGGTCTTGGTATACCTGGTAAACTTCTTCCTATGCATCCTTTAGGATTTAATATAGCCAACATCTTCCACTCCCGCCTTCCCTTGCCAAGCTGAAAAAGCCTCCCCTCTTCTGTGTTCTCAGAATACCCTCTACCCATCTCTATCATTGTTCTTATCCTGCCATTTTATAATTGTTGAGTTGTCTATTTTCCCCAGCTGGCTATAAGAGCTGGTCTCCCAGTGCTCTAGTATAGAGCCATGAACAGATGCTCAAGAAATATTTCATGAAAGAGGGAGCAAGTTTACCTTCAGATATACTCCTAGTTACCAGCGTAAGTTTGGAAAAAATTCCTTAACTTCTATAGCACTCATTTTCCTCCTTTATAAAAAAGGGACTGGTTGGTTATGCCAACCAAAAGGTACCACGAATGTACAATGCATGTTTTTCTAAAACCAGCATTTGCAATTAGAGGCAGAAGGGAAAATTTTGGCTGATTATATCCAAAATCCTTTAGCAAAGTATTCCAAGTTTTCTATAATCTAAAAGCTTTCTTTCAACTTCATTCCCCACCTGCTGCTTTACCTCACCCATTGTTCCAGCCACACCATCAATTTCAATATTCTCCAAATGCACTACAGACTTTTTTATGCCTCTGGCTCTTTGTCCATTATGTTCTCTCACCATGGAACATTGTCCAGCCTCTCCTTGTCCAGGGAAATTCCACTCCTTCCCCTACTCCTGGCTGCAATGCAAGCTCTTCTGTAAAATTCCTTCTTTGATTAGATTTTGACTGCAGCACTTGCTCCACTTGCCCTAACATACAAGTTGTTAACATGTCTATATCCTTGACTTTACTGCAAGCTCCTTGAAATGTGAAGTAGGTCCTGTTTGTCACTATGGCATTCAAAATGCACAGAGCTTCCCACACAGTAGGTGTAAAATTTTTGTTAGTAAGTGAATGTATTCCTGATGTCACATAAAATGAGAAAGACCATTCAAAGTTCAAAGTGGCAATGCCTAAATAAGAAATTTTAATTTAACATCCTCCCTCCTGAGATTTTAGCCATAGAAAATAATGCAAAAAGCTATATATGCAAAAATATTCTTGTAAAAATTGTTTATAAGAATGAAAAACAGAAAACAAGAAGCTTTCCAAGCATGATAAAGCACACCAATTCAAGAAGCTATCACAGAGCCATTAAAAGTAGTAATTTAAAGATTACTTAGAAATATGGAAAAAATATAAACCAGAAAAGAGTTAGAAACACAAAATTAAATATATGGCATGATTGTATAAATAAAGATTCAAAGGATGTCTAGACAATAAAAATAGACCATATTGCCCCAATTATGGTATTATGGGGAAATTTTTCTATTTTTTATAAACCTCCTCAAATGTTAGCATAAATTATTTTGGTAAATACTTATAATAAAAGCTAAGGACAAAAAATAGAAGTTATTGAAGATAAAAACAGAAATAAAGGAGAAGAAAAGGATGTGATGAACCAAGCTGACATTACTACTACATAGAAATGATGCATACAAACATAACAAAGAAAGTATTAATAATGCAGAGACAAGCTTGAAAAGAAAAAGTGGAATATCCCAGCTGTAGAAACAAAAAAGGCACCACTCTATTCCTGTGTAAAGCAGGGCTTTATACACTTGTGGTCCAAATGGGTTTCAGATGACAGCATAGGAACATAGTGGCTTGGGACATAAAGTATACGAGGAGATAAAAGAAATGTACTGGGGACCGTGTGAGGCGAGAGCTGGTATTAAGTCCCCCTACATGAAGTCAAAGAACTCAAAAAGTCACTAGGCCACTAGATAATAGGACACCGGGTAAACTCTGTCCACTCACCCAGGAAAGTAGCAAGGAATCGTGATTACAGAATGCCATGAGGGAGCAAAAAAGAAATCACCTGTCAGAAATCCAAACTCTAGGATTGATCATAAGTGGGTATAAAATTCAAATTCACATTGGCATGGTATGTGAATCCTGAGCTGAGGAATTAAAATGGAAGCCAGTTCAAGATCAAGGTCAGTTAGAAGGAAACGTGAATTGGTTCTGAAAGGATCTATGCACCATGCACATGCCATGACACATGAAAACCCTGCCCTACTAAGGCACATGTGAAAAAACACAACAATCAAACCTTCTGCAGAAAAGAAGAAAAGCTACAAAAACCAAAAACCAGAAGGAAATGGAATATGATGAGCAAGATTAATCAGATAAAAATAAAGACAATAATTTGTACCCCAAGAACTGAAGAAATAGAAAAATCTAAAGGAGACTATAACATAAATACACAGAATGAATAAAAAGGGCTATATGGGAACAAAAGGTTGCTTTGAAAAAGAACCAAAAAGAAATCCACTAAAGACAGAGTTAATAAGGCAGATGAGAGACCTGGGAAAATCATGCAGAATGCAGCAAGGAGAAATGAAGAGATAAGAAAAATATGAGTGATTCATTAAGAAACATGAGGCATAGAATAGTCAACTATGTGTATACACAAGTTCCAAAATGAAAGAGGAGAGAATGGGGGAGAGAATATTCTACATAATGATAAAAAATTTTCCACAATTGAAGGAAGAGACAGGTCTCTAGTGCTTCTAAATCTAAACACAGCTAGCACAATGACTAAAACTTCACTCCTTCAAAGAAAAGAGGAAATAGCTAAAGCAAATAGGGGAAAACAACAATTACCAACAAGGAAACCATAATTAGGTTGACAGACTTCTCATCAGCTACAAAAGATGCCAGAGAGCAATGACAAAATATCTCCTTAGAACTTCTGAGAAAGTATCTTCTAAGAACTGAAGGAAAATAACTGTCACTTGAGAATTCTATACTCAGCAACACCATCATTCATGAAAGAAGCAAAACTAAGGTATTTTCAACAAAGTTAAGACAGAAAGATTTTTACCACCCATAGAGCTATCCATAAAAATGCTCCTTGTTAGGAGCCAAACAGAATCCAGAAGGAATGTGTGAAATGCAAAATAATAATAATAAGTAAATAAACTGGTAATCACATTCGTTACATAAAACTATTGACCTCAAAAACAAAAAACAATGGTAATAAGGGTTAATCTGGGGATGATCACAAATCAGGTATAGGTAAAATACTGAATAACCATAATATTATACATAAGAGTGGGAAGACTGTAGTGAAACAGTATTTAGATCCGTGTGCTGTTTGGGAAGAGGATAGAGATACTATCTTTAGCCTTTTATAAGTATACTTGTAAAACATTTATGTGTACTCCAGTTGACATCAGAATTTAATAGGTCAAGGAAGTATGCTGTAATTTCTAGAGTAAAGGTGGATGAAAGATTTTATAGGTTCTGAACTAACAGAGGAAAAAATGAGGAAGAACTTACTAAATCTTGGATATCAAAAGTTATTTAAAAACTACAGGTAAGAGAGCGGTACCGATGCAGTGATTGACAAATAAACCAAAGGAAGAACTCAAATGGAAACCAATGCATATAAAAGCATTGAAACTATTGCAAAGGTAATGTTACTGAGTAATTGGGAGAGAACAGTCTTTTTCGTAGATGTGCTTTACATCTAAATAATGAAAGTAAAAACAATAAATCTCAAGAAAATCACATTAGAAAATAGCTTCATGAACTTGGGATAAAGAAAGATTTCTTAAACAGAATACACATTGTACTAACAATAAAAGAAAAGACTGATAAATTAGGCAACATTAAAATTAAGCACTTCTGTTCATAAAAGAAATTATTGAGAGAGCTTTGAAAAAGCAAGCTACATATTGGGGGAAGATGTTTGCAACCCATATCCTAGACAAATGGCTTATATCCTGCAAATAACTTCTTCATATTAATATGAAAAAGATTATAATTAAGTAGAAAAATGGGCAAGAAACTTCAACAGGTAACTCACCAAAGATGAAATTCAAATGGTCACAAAACCTATGAAAAGGTGCTCAACTTCATTAGTCATCAGGGAAATGCAAAACAAACCCTAAATAAGATACTCTTACACACCACATGAATTATTAAATTGCTCCCAGAACAGTTACACCAAGTTATAATTCCTCTGGCAGTACAAAACAATGCCATTTCATTTTAATCTTGCTAACTTTGAGTGCTATCAATTTTATTTAAATTTTCAACATGATAGACAAAAGTGGTAACTAATTGTTTTAGTTTGCATTTTGGAATATTAAAGATATTGTAATTTTATATACATATTGACTAGAACATGTATATTTGTATATTTTTCTTTTAAGACTTATCTGCATCCATTTTTCTATAGGCTATCCATTATGGCAAACACTGTTAATTCCTTCTTCAGTAAGAAAGTGCAGAGTGTGTTTAAGGCAACAATGTGCCCAGTTCAAGACACTGCTTCTCCAACTTCCCTGAAGCTAGGAACAACATGACCCAGTTCTGGCCATGAAGTAATCAGAAGCCTAGTACTGTAGGTTCCAGAAAAATTATTTGTTTTCCAGCAATAAAAGGAAAGTCTCAGCTGTCTTCTGCTCTTTTCCTTCTTCCTCCTGCCTGGAATGTAGAACTTGATGTATGGAGGAAGGCAGCAATCTTGTCAACATGAGGCCGACAGACACATACATGTTTAGGACAGGAAAAGAAGCCATCATCCTTGATACCTTCCTTGAGCTGCTGAACTAGCCTTGAATTGTGTTCCTCAAGACTTCCTGTAATGTGAGAAAAATAAAGCCCCATTTGATTCAACCACTAAAGGTGTGGTCTCCAATCCCCGTGGCCTGTTAGGAATTGGGGCCAGCGAGGAAAGCTTCATCTGTATTTACCGCCACTCGCATCACCACCTGAGTTCCACCTCCTGTCAGATCAGCAGTGGCATTAGTTGCAGGAAAACAAGCTCAGGGTTCCCACTGATTCTGCATTATGGTGAGTTGTATAATTATTTCATTATATATTACAATGAAATAATAAAGTGCACAATAAATGTAATGTGCTTGACTCATCCCAAAACCATTCCCTCCCACCCCAGTCCATGGAAAAATTGTCTTCCATGAAACTGGTGCCTGGTACCAAAAAGGTTGGGAACTGCTGCCCTAAAGTAGGACTTGTTATATATGCATCTACATATCATTGCAACCTAATTGATACATGCATCCCTTTCTTATTGATTGGAAATACATTTTTAATAGATTAACTACAGGCTTTAGCACATTTATAAGCAGAAAGCACAAATTTCAAAAGGAGGAAGGGCATATGTAATAGGTACAGATGGATGAAAAGTTCTAAGAGAAAATGAAACACAGCTGAATACTGAAAAAAAATAGAAATGTAAATCAACAATTTCTGAAAAACTATAAACTAGCAAAATTAACTCAAGAAGGAGTAAAGAAATTAGCTAACCAATAAGAAACTAAGAAATTGAGGCCGGGCGCGGTGGCTCACGCCTGTAATCCTAGCACTCTGAGAGGCCGAGGCGGGTGGATTGCTCGAGGTCAGGAGTTTGAGACCAGCCTGAGCAACAGCGAGACCCTGTCTCTACTAAAAATAGAAAGACATTATATGGCCAACTAAAAATCTATATAGAAAAAATTAGCCAGGCATAGTGGCGCATGCCTGTAGTCCCAGCTACTCGGGAGGCTGAGGCAGGAGGATTGCTTGAGCCCAGGAGTTTGAGGTTGCTGTGAGCTAGGCTGACGTCACAGCACTCATTCTAGCCTGGGCAACAAAGTGAGAATCTGTCTTAAAAAAAAAAAAAAGAAAAGAAATTGAAAGAATATTTATCCTCCAAAGCTTCTGCCACCCACCTCCCACATTTTCTGACATCGTCTCTGTCTTCCTCTTCCCCGTCTTTCAGTCACACTGGCCTTGTCACTGCTCCTCCCACATGCCAGACTGCTCCCACCTTAGGATCCCTGACATGATTTTCCCTCTGCCCAGACATTTTCCTTTAGCTATCTATGCTTTAACAAGCAGCCACAGTAATCCTTTTAAAAAGTAAGATATGTCAGGTCACTCCTGTACTTAAGTCCTTGCAATGGCTCTCATGTCATTAAAAGTAAAAACCCAAATACCCAAAGTGGTTTATGAGAGCTGGAATCCTCCTACCCCCAGCCCATTCCCTGTCAGACCTCATTTCCTGCTCTCCCCCACTCACTCACTCTGGTCCACTCAAACTAGTCTTGATAGTCCTTGAGTGTGCTGAGCGGGCTTCCATTAAGGACCTTTGCACTTGTGATCCCTCTGCTCAGCACATCACGTGGCTTGGCTTGGCCCCCTCGCTCCCCACCTCAGGTCTCTGCTCAGGTGTGCTCCGATCAGTGAGGTCTCCTTCACAGCCGCACTTCACATAAACCTCCTACTTCATTTGCTTTGCTTCTTCGCATTTACCACCGACTGACACATAATAGAATTATGCCTGTAAGAACTTTTAATTCTATAATGAAATTATTAAAATATATAGGAGAAAATATAGACAAATATCTATGTGCATTGCGGATGTGGAAATGATTTCTAAACACAAAAACAAAGAATTCACAAAGAAAAGATCAGTAGATTTGATCTCAATAAAATTCTTGAACTTGCCTAGTTTGAGAAAATCAAAAGGCAAACTGGAATTTCATAGACATATCGCATATCTAGAAAAAGCATTAAAATATCTGAGAAGAAGTAGTCAGTCTCCTAAAGACAAAAAGACAGGCAAGGGTAGATATTTAACCAAAAAAAGAAAAATGGATAATAACCTTTTTAAATACTCTACTTTGCTAATATTAAAATTAAAAATTTAGCATGAAGATATAATTGTTCATGGTTTTAAAAAATGACAATGTTGAAAGAATGTAGTGATATGGGCAATTTCATAAATTGATGATGGAGATATATATTAGTAGAGTCTTGCTGGAAGTATTTTGACATTTTATATGAAGAGTTTAAAAATAATTATACCCTTTGACCTGGTATTTCCACTTTCAATATATATAGCAAAGTAGTCATAATGCAGGCTTATATTCACAGATAATGTTATTAGCTGCAACATATTCTAACATATGTCCCATAATAGGAGAATGGTTAAATAAATTATATTGTATATATAACATAGAATACTAATATCCCATTAAAATTATCTAAAAACTGTTTAACAACCCAGTACAATGTGTAACATTATGACAGTTGAAAAAATGCAGGATGCCACATGGATTACACAATGTAAGCTTTCAAGTTTGTGAACAAATCTATATCTAAAAGGTCAAAGAAAATATATGAAATATCAATAATTTCTGCATTTATATGATAAAATTAGAGATATTTTCTTTTCTTTTAAAAATATATTTCTGAATTTCCTAAATTTTTATCAATGGCCAAAGAAATCCCAGAGTAAATAAATATTATTAAAAAGAAAATAAAAACACACATTTAAAGTATGGCATTCACAGTTCTAAGTTCTGCCATATTAATTATGAGTCACAATGAATATTAACCATTCTATTAGGTATTTCAGGTAAAATTCATACCTCTCATTTAGATATGAGCAATGACAGACATTATCATTTTCTGATGCCAGAAAAGTTACCTAAGGGAAAAATGGATAGCCCCAAAACAAAAATACAAACCAAAAGAAAGAAAATGACGGTGAACCTGGCACCAGCACTATGGAAATTCTATCAGAAAGCATAACCTGTTATCATAATTCCTTATCAAAATGGAAAGAATAGAAGGAGGAGAATGATTCTCTTCAGTGGGCACGATCATAGGTGTACAAGGAAGAATCACGTCCATCTAAACCAATTTTTTAATTATTTCAGTCAATGGTCAACTTTGCTGATACTTTCTACCATTTCCAAATTCCTTACTTTAAACATATATAACAAAAGTCCCTTTTCCAAGGATCAATGGAAGAAATAATGATGAAACTCCAAAGAGAAAATGTTTAGGTTTCATTAGATGTTGTATTTAATTATTAATTAATTAAATATCTCCAAATAGATGATGAATTTAATCTATAAACACTAACGTTCTAAAAACCCAGCCTCAATGGTAACTTTGAGGTAGCTTTCAAAGTTCCAGTTGCCTCAAATACCTTCAATTCGTTTCAACCAAACGTATGTATTATAGAACATATTGCAGAGCCTGAAAGACCATGTGCTTGATGGCCGGAACCCACAAGGTCCCAGATATTTAAGGTTTGTGATGGTATTTAACAGGATAATTGATATAATCTCTATTTTTGGCAATATTACAAGGCATGTATCCAATGACCTAGCAAGTATAGATCTAGAAATATTCCTACATATACAAGTGTATATGCAAAATCACATGGATGAGGAAACAAATTTATAGATATAGAGATTGAAATAGCAACTTGAAAATCTAAGGGACTAATAAAATGAATTAGGATGTACCCATAGAGTAGAATACTTTAAAGCTGTAAAAGAGATAAAAAGATCCTTGTGTACTCATTCATATAAGATGTTTGCCAACAAGACAAACCAGTAAGTAAAAAGCAAAGAGTAGAACAGAAGCAGACTGTAGCCTGTGTTACCATTTGTCTTTTAAAGGTGTAAAATGGCATTAAAGCCCATTTGATCATGATGGATTATTTATTCAATGTGTAGCTGAATTTAATTTTCTAGGACTTTATTGAGAATTTTTGCATCTATATTGATAAGGGATACTGGTCTTTAGTTTTCTTTTTTTGTTGTGTCCTTTCTTGGCTTTGGTATCAAGGTGATACTGGCTTCACAGAATGAGTTAGGGAGGATTCCTCCCTTCTCGATGTTATGAAATAATTTCTACAGCATAGGTACCAGTTCTTCTTTGTAGGTCTGGTAAAATTTGGTGGTGAAACCATCTGGTTTAGGACTTTTTTTTGTTGAGAGGTTTTTTTATTGCTATTTCACTTTTTTTACTTGATATTGGTCTGTTCAGCAGCTCTATTTCTTCTTGATTGACCCTAAGGAGGTCATGTGTTTCCAAGAATTTGTACATTTCCTCAACGTTTTCAAGATCAGGAGCATAGAGATTTTTATAGTATTCACAGATGATATTTTGTATTTCTGTGGTATCAGTGGTAATATCTACTTTTTTCATTTCTGATTGAGCTTACTAGTGTCCTTTATTTCCTGTTTCTGGTTAATCTAGTGAGAGGCCTGTTGATTTTGTTTATCATTTCAAAGAACCAACTCTTTTGTTCATTAATCTTCTGTATAATTCTTTTATTATAAATTTCATTTAATTCTACTCTGATCTTAGTTATTTCTTTTCTTCTTCTGGGTTTGGAGTTGGTTTGCTCTTATTTTTCCAATTCCTTGAGACAATTCATTAGATTGTTAATTTGTAATCTTTCTGTCTTTTGGATATAGGCATTTAAGGCTATGAATTTTCCTCTTAGGATTGTTTTGCTGAATCCCACAGATTTTGATAACTTGTGTCCCCTTTGTCATTTGGTTCAAAGAATCTTTTGATTTCCATCTTAATTTCTTCCTTGACCCAATAATTGTTCAACAGTAGGTTGGTTAATTTCCATGACTTTGTGTAAAGTTGAGTGTTTTGGTTGGAACTGATTTCTAATTTTATTCCACTGTAGTCTGAGATGCAAGGATGGTTCAACATATGCAAATCTATAGATGTGATTCACCACATAAATAGGAGCAAAAACAAAGACCACATGATGCTCTCAATAGACACAGAAAAAGTGCTTCACAAAATTCAGCACCCTTTTATGGTAAGAACTCAACAAAATAGGCATAGACAGAACATAACTCAAAATTATAAAAGCCATATATGACAAATCCACAGCCAACATCATACTAAACAGAGAAAAACTGAAAGCATTCCTACTTAGAACTTGAACCAGATAAGGTTGCCCACTCCTACCACTTCTATTCAACACAGTGATGAAAATCCTAGCCAGAGCAATCAGGCAAGTGAAGGAAATCAAAGTTACATAAATGGGGAAAGAAGAGGTCAAACTATCATTCTGTGCTGATGATATCATCTTCTATCTAAAAAATCCCAAAGATTCTGCCAAGATACACCTGGAATTGATAAATAAATTCAGCAAAATCTCAGGTTACAAAATCACTGTACACAAATCAGTAGCATTCCTACATACCAACAACAGTCAAACTGAGAATCAAATCAAAGACTCAATCCCTTTCACAATAGCAACAAAGAAAATAAAATACCAAGGGACATATTTAACCAAGGAGGTGAAAGACATCTACAGGCAGAACCATGAAACACTGAGGAAGGAAATTGTAGAGGATGTAAACAAATGGAAAAACATACCATGCTCATGGATAGGCAGAATCAACAAAGTTAAAATGTCTATATCACCCAAAGTGATTTACAGATTCAATGCAATCCCATTAAAATACAAATGTCATTTTTCACAGATTGAGAAAAAATATTTCTATGCTTTGTATGGAAACAGAAAAGACCCCGAATAGCCAAAGCAACCTTAAGCAAAAAGAACAAATTGGTAAGCAACACTTTACCAGACTTTAAGATATACTACAAGGCTATAGTAACAAAAACAGCATGGTATTGACACAAGAACAGAAACCAATGGATCAGAACAGAGAACCCAGATATAAAACCAGCCTCACATTTCCATCTGATCTTTGACAAAGCAGACGAAAACATACACTGGGGAAAAGAATCCCTATTTAATAAATGGTGCTGGAAAAATTGGATAGCCACATGTAGAAGACTAAAACGGGATCCACCCCTCTCACCACTCACAAAAATTAATTCGTGATGGATAACAGACTTAACCCTAAGGCATGAAACTATAAGAATTCTAGAAGAAGGGATTAGAAAAAATCTTATAGCTATTGGCCTAGGGAAAGAATTTATGAAGAAGACTCCAAAGGCAATCAATCACAGCAACAACAAAGATAAATAAATGGGACCCGATTAAATTAAAAGGCTTCTGCACAGCCAAGGAAATAATCAACAGAGCAAATAGACAACCTACATAATGGGAGAAAATATTGGCATGCTATATATTCAGTAAAGGGCTAATAACCAGAATCTACAAAGAACTCAGGCAAATCAGCAAGAAAAAATAAAACAACTCAATTGAAAAGTGGGCAAAAGACATGAACAGAAGCTTTTCAAAAGAAAATAGACTACTGGCTAATAAACATGAAAAAATGCTCAACACCTCTAATCAAGGAAATGCCAATCAAAACCACAATGAGATATCGCCTAACTCCAGTGAGAATAGCTTTTATCAAAAAGTCCCAAAACAACAGATGATGGCATGGATGTAGAGAGAAGGGAACACTTATGCACTGTTGGTGGGACTGCAAACTTGTATAGCTTTTTGGAAAGGAGTATGGAGATACCTCAAAGAGCTAAAAGTAGACCTACCATTTGATCCAGCAGTCCCACTACTGGGTATTTACCCAAAGGAAAAAAAGACATTTTATAAAAAAGACACTTGCACTCGAATGTTTATAGCAGCACAATTCACAATTGCAGAGATATGGAATCAATCCAAATGCCCATCAATATATGAGTGGATTAATAAAATGTGGTATATGTATCCCATGGAGTACTACTCAGCCTTAAAATAAATGGTGAACTAATACCTTTTGTAACAACCTGAATAGAACTGGAGACCATCCTTCTAAGTGAAGTATCACAAGTGTGGAAAAACAAACACCACATGTAATCACTATTAAATTGGAACTAATCGATCCACACTCTTGTGTACATATGATGGTAAAACTCAGTGGAAATCAAGCAGGTGGGAGCGGGGAGAAGGAGATGGGTAAATTCATACCCAAAAGGTATAATACACACTATCTGGGTGATGGACACACTTATAATTTTGACTAAAACTGTACAAAAGCAATTCATGTAACCAAAACTTTTGTACCCCCGTAATATTCTAAAATTAAAAAAAAAAAACCTAATTGAAAAAGGTATAAAACTGAAACACTGACTTCCTCTTGAAATGAGAAATTGGTAGCTGGGGATTGGAGCAGGAAGGAAACTTTTCCCTGTATACTCTCTTGTACCATTAGAATTTGTAACATATGATGGTATTACCTATATAAAAATAAACTAAAACACTTGAAAAATGCATACAGAACAATTTAATGGTACATTTCTCTGTTTTTCTAACTAATAGTTTCAATTACTGTTAATGGCCCAAGTTCTTTTTTTATACTAGAAAAATATGTATCTATTGTAACAGGCTCAGAACAATAGTAACTACTGCCAGATGTTTCTACCCAAAGCACAGGATTCTTTTATTCTCATTATCAGTTATTAATTCACATGCTCATCCATTTAACTATGATCGATTGAGTGTTCTCCATGTGCCAACACGTGCCCTAGACTTACAAAGTGGAAAAGATGCAAGTCTTGTTTTCAGGAGCTCACAATACAGGAAGGAAGACAGAAAAGTAAACAAGCAACTCATTCAGTCCATACCTATTTATTTAGCACCCACTGTGTGCCGGGCAAATCAATATAGTGTGATAAGTGTGAAAGGAAAGAGAAGAGTCAAGGCACAAAGGGAGCCATGACAAGGGGCACCCAGCTCACTCAGAGAAGGCGAGAGAAGTTCAAGAGATAAGTGGGAATTACCCCGTCCATGGAGGGGGCAAAACACACTCCACCACATCCAAAAGTTAAGAAAATCCACAGTGCATTCAGGAACCTACAGGCAGCTGGCTTGCCTTGAGAGAAGAGTGTGAGAGGGTCATGAGTAGAAATGAAGCTGGAGCAGTGGGCCAGGAGAAGTGAGATTATAGAAGACCATGCTTGTGGGTTGGGATTTGAACCCAAAGACACCAAAGAGATACAAAGGTTTTCAAGCATTTGGGATTTCCAAACAGTAGTTTCAAAACTTAGTTGTGTATCAGTATCACCAAAGAGCTTGATTTTCAGTTCGCACCCAGGCTTACTGAATAAGAATTTTAGGGCATGGGGCCCTGAATCTGCATTTTTTAAAGTTTGCCTGGGGGTTCTGATAGTAAACCAACCATAGGAACCACTGATATCTAGGATCTACTGACATGGACTCCTCAAGCGTCAAAATGCCTCTTAGGGACTGAGAATAAAACAAGAAAAACACTTCTCTGCTCTTCCCTCCTAATGGAAATGTTGAGTGCGGAGGAAGCTGGTTTTATTGGGCTGCTCAACACCAGAGAAAAAGAAAACAAAAAGCAGGAACAATGGGATAAATCAAGGCCAGTCCCCTAAAGGCAAACATTTATAAGTCTTATCCTACAAAGGAAAAAAAAACAAATGGGAGCCCAGTTGTCATAGATACAAACATTTCTTCTTTCGTTGATTTTTTTTAAGTCAGTACAAAACACCAAAGCAGAGGGTACAATTTAACATAACTTTTATCTCAGCCCCATATTTGGAGGTAGAGCCTCATATCTGGCATTCATATGCACACAGCACATACCACCTCAGTTGGCTTAAAATGGGGATTTTTTTTTTTAACACCAGAGAGGCAAAATGAGAAGTGGCAACTTGCCCCTGTACCAAGATAACACAATGTTTACTGAAGATTGGCGAGAGCTTCACATTCACAACTCTTTAATGCTTTAGTGCACCATGGTAAACATTCATCTCTACATTGGGCTTGTCTTCCTTGCTAAAATTCATCTTAGCCACCATTGGAGGTATTTTATAAGACATAATTACAAAGTGATTCTGACATGAAAACAAAAGAAAGGAAAAAATTAAGGAAAACCAAACTGCCACACAAAGATATATTTTTGAACATTTAAAATACTTAAATCTACATGAGTCACATACTAAACAGAAATACCACCCACAATTCCACCTGATCTGCACAGTGTTTCCTTCCAAAAAGCTAGCGTATGTTTGTTCAATGTGTTCAGCCACTCATTCGATGGGTATTTATTGGGCACCCATCCTGTGGCAGGCACTGTAATAAGTCTGATGAAGTGGTGAACACCATGGTCCTCTCCCTGCCCTTACGTCACATACTGGTGGAAACAAACATTAGACAAAGCACAACAAGGATATTGGGTAGGGCCGGGTGCGGTGGCTCACGCCTGTAATCCTAGCACTCTGGGAGGCCGAGGTGGGAGGATTGCTTAAGCTCATGAGTTCGAGACCAGCCTGAGCAAGAGCAAGACCCTGTCTCTACTAAAAATAGAAAGAAATTAGCCAAACAACTGAAAATATAAAAAATTAGCCCAGCATGGTGGCGCATGCCTGTAGTCCCAGCTACCCCGAAGGCTGAGGCAGGAGGATCGCTTGAACCCAGGAGTTTGAGGTTGCCGTGAGTTAGGCTGATGCCACGGCACTCTAGCCCAGGCAAAAGAGTGAGACTCTGTCTCAAAAAAATAAAAATAAAAATAAAGGATATTGGGTGAAGTGCTATATATAAAGTGGAGGCAGAGGATGCTAAGGGAATGAAAAATGTGGGGACCTAATCCAGTATGGGGGTTATGAAGAGTTTCTCCTTAAGGACTTTGCTAAAATTGTGATTTGAAAAACAAGCAGGAGTTAGGAAGAGAGAGAGGATGGAAAGACAGGAAGGAGGAAGGATAAATATGGGCATAGATTGGGAGGCAGGGCAGGAAGGGAATGAGGTAGAGGTAGAGGGAACAGCATAAGAGGTAGAGGGAACAGCATTAGAAAATGTGCAGAAATGAGATACAACATGGTGTGCTTTAAGAACTAACAAAATTCTTATGGCTGGGCAGAGAGCAAAAGGAAACACAGACAGTATATCAAGAAAGGAGGCATGGCCAGGCGCGGTGGCTCACGCCTGTAATCCTAGCACTCTGGGAGGCCGGCCGAGGCGGGTGGATCGCTGGAGGTCAGGAATTCGAGACCAGCCTCAGCAAGAGCGAGACCCCGTCTCTACTAAAAACAGAAAGAAATTATCTGGCCAACTAAAATATATATATAGAAAAAATTAGCCGGGCATGGTGGCGCATGCCTGTAGTCCCAGCTACTGGGGAGGCTGAGGCAGTAGGATCGCTTAAGCCCAGGAGTTTGAGGTTGCTGTGAGCTAGGCTGATGCCACGGCACTCACTCTAGCCCAGGCAACACAGCGAGACTCTGTTTCAAAAAAAAAAAAAAAAGAAAGGAGGCAGTAGAGATAGGCAGGGAATAGATACACAAGGTATATAATTCATCTGGAACATTCCCATGAATTAGGCAGAGATGGGTATTTTTGTCCCAATTTATAATTAGCTCTAGAACATAAAAGTTAAGTGGTTTGGCCAAGGTCACCAAGTCAGAGCAAAGTCAGAAGTCTGCTGCACTAGATCCATTCATCTAATGCTTCCATCAGATACTCAATCAGCTTTAGCTCTCAATTATGTAAAATTATAGTAATTTAAAAGAAGATAATTGAAATGTATGCTATCCATACTTCTGTTTCAGTAATGGAGCAATTTTGTTTCTTGGTTGAGGATATGTGGGCTAAAGCACAATTTCTAATGTTTTAATAGATATTAGCATCAATAAAAATATTTTTGTTCATAACACCAAATTATTGAGTGATATTATATAACAGTTTTTCAAAATGTTGCCATTAGGAGAAACTAGGTAAACTGTACACAAGTTCTCTCTGTATTATTTGGGTTTTTTTTTGTTTGTTTTTGTTTTTGTTTTTTGAGACAGAGTCTGGCTCTGTTGCCTGGGCTAGAGTGCCATGGCATCAGCCTAGCTCACAGCAAGCTCAATCTCCTGGGCTCAAGTGATCCTCCTTCCTCAGCCTCCCAAGTAGCCAGAACTACAGATACGTGCCCCCAAGGCTGGCTAATTTTTTCTATTTTTGGTAGAGATAGGGTCTCACTCTTGCTCAGGCTGGTCTCGAACTCCTGAACTCAAGCGATCCTCCCACCTCGGCCTCCCAGAGTGCTAGGATTACAGGCATGAGCCTCTGTGCCTGGCCATCTCTGCATTATTTCTTACAACTTCTTGTGAATCGATAATTACCTGAATAGAATAATAACTTCAACTGAAAAATGAAATTATTTATTTACTCAAAAACTAACAATAAGAAGATAAGAGAGGATATTATGATCATTACACATTACAAAGATCTTCGTTTTCTTCAGAGTTCACTCCTAATTCATTCAAGGTCTTGTGACATGATAGAGTTAACACTAATCCAAGGGTTTCTAGATGCCAGATGCCTTGCTAATTAATTTGCCATCTCATCTATGCCTCACAATAACTATAAAATCAATGTATTATAATTTCATTTTACAGATTAGAAAACAGACACAGGGCAGTTAAATAATTTGCCCATAGTCTCACGGCTATGAGCATAGAGTATAGCAGGGCCAGGATTCAAACCCAGGTCTGTGTGGCCCCATAGCCCGGGTTCCTAAGTTGGAGGCCAGGTCCCACGTTTTTTCCTTCTATGAGTCATTCATTCCCTTTAGGAGTCCATGTCCTATATTCAATGAAGAAGAGGAACCAGATGACCTCTGATTTCATTTCCAGTTCTAAATATCTGTTACCTTACACTGAAATGGTAAAATAAATGTCATATAAAAAGCAACTCTATAATAAAATATATTACTGTTTTTCATTTCTTTCCCCTTTTCCTTAGCCTAGATGGCTATTAGAGTGAACTATAGGGTGACTATGCTTTCTGTAATTCCATCAAACCCTATATGGACAATATATCTATGTGATTATATAGACATGTGTCATATAGATATAGATATATGTACCATATGGACAATAAAAATGTTCTATGGCAAATATCTTAAGCCATAAGAAAATAAGGAAATGTACTAGCTCATGTTACTTACTGCAATGTGCAAAGACAGGCAGGCCAGTTTCAGTCATGGATGTATGCTCAAACAATGTCCCCTGGGAGGGACTGAGAAAGGAGAAAGAGAGAGTGTCTTAAGCTAAAAAGGGAATAAAGACCTTGACCCCAAGCCATTTCTACCCTTTAACCCCCAGAGTAATTACTATTTGATACCCAGTCCTTTCCCAGATCAACTTTTCTTTCAGGTGCCATCTCAGAAATCTCTAATATTCCTGTGACTCACATCCCCTCTCTCCCCAGGTCCCCCTCCTCTCTCTGGCCCCTTCACAGCTTCTGAAAAGAACAATGTGTGCTCACCTTCTCCCTCTGCTTTCTGCCCTCCATTCCCTCCCTGAACCTCCGCAATCCCTTTTCTCCACCCACCTAAACCCCACTCAAGCCACGTTTGCTTACAGCACAATGACTTCCACCTGGCCCCTACAGTGGCCCTTTTCTGCTCTCAGCTTCTTACTCTCCCAGTGGAATTTAACATGAGTGACAACTACCCTCCTAAATGCTCTCCTCTTGGATTCTGCAAAAACACATCTGCTTGGTTTTCCCCATTCCTTTCTGGCTGTTTCTTTTCAGTCTTCTTGATAACTTCCTCTTCCTCTCCCACCGATTAAACTAATTTCTTCAGAGCTTTTTCCTGGGCCCTCTTTTCCTCTCTCTCTCTCTATTCTGCTTTGCTGACCGCTCCATTCCCACAGTATTAACATTAAGAATCTGCTGACACTCCCAAATTTACCTGTTGTTTTGACTGCTCCTCTGGCTGCCTATTTAATACCTCCATGTGAATGCCTCATAGGCTTTTCAACCCCCAACCTTAATTCTCCATCCCACCCTCTTCATATCCACCCTCTCCAAAAAGTCTGCTCCTCCACCTTCCTGATATTAACAGAGGGTTCCACCATGCACCTGGTGGGCAGGTCAGAAGCATCCCTTTAGCTCAACACTCCACACAGCTGTGGCTATTGTTAGTTCCCATC
Organism: Lemur catta; assembly: GCF_020740605.2. NCBI lineage: Eukaryota > Metazoa > Chordata > Mammalia > Primates > Lemuridae > Lemur > Lemur catta. Next base: position 19,486,424 of record NC_059133.1, read on the forward strand.
AATTTTTCCCCAAAATACACCTTGAATCTATTCATCCCTCTCCATCCCCACTTCCCTCACCTCCAAACCATCATCTTCTTTCTTCTGGACCAGACTCTAAATGGGTCTCTTCACATCCAGTCTAATTTCTTTCCAATACATTATCCTTAGGAAGACAGAGCAATTGCTATAAGATGAAATCCAGAGCATGTTACCCTCCTGCTTGCAACCCCTAAATGGCTTTTAAGTCCATATGGATAAAATATAAGACCCAATTTCACCCCGGAGTATTTTCCCCCAGATCTGAAACTTCTCATCATTCCTGTCTCTTCCCTAGGCATCTCATTTCTTCCCTCTTGGCATGACCCACCCCATTATCCTGTTTTCTGTTCTTCACAGTCCTTAGCACTATCTGAAATTACCTTCCTGACTTATTCCCTTGTTTAACATCTAATTCCCTCCTCTGGAATGTAAGCCCCATGAAGGCAGACACCTTGCTTGTCTTATTCACCCCCCTGAGCCTAATGCCCAGAGCAGTGCCTGATACACAGTGGACACTCATTAAACTGCTGAATGAATGAATGAATGAATGAAGCACAGACATATTTGATGTGCATTGTCTTGACTTTAGATGAAAGGAACAGAAATAAAGTAAGCAGTATGTTTATTTTTAGCTCAACTTCTATTGGAAGAGAATAATCTAATAATGCCAACATTCTTTATTTCTGGTCAGTTTTTCAGTATGAACTCATTATATATTTCAAATTGAAATCTAAACACCCACAATCACTCTCAGATTACTCCATACCACTCTATCAGCATGATATAATTTATTTACTCTAATATGACTCATTGAGCCATTCCTTTCTCCTTATGCAAAATTCTAACCAAGTTCAAAGTGATTTTGTATACATTTGAGGGAATGATAGTCATTCCTAACAATAACAAGATTTTCTGTGGTCATGTGATAGTTCATCTGTCTTCTAAATAATAGGGTACTTTGACAGGATATTTTTAAAGGGTGCCTTTTTGACTATCAGTAAGGCCCTTCATTCTGTTGAACATCTTAATGAGTGTTTGAATACATAAGTTTGGGGCCAGAAGTTGAGGACAGTTAAACTATTATATAAAATAAAACTGAAGCTCTCAGGAACAGGAGATGTGAAGGATATTTTCTGAATATAGATTAGAAACATTTTTACAGTTACAATATTATGGTGATAGGGAAGGTCAACAATCCATATACTTATTTAGAGAACCTGTTAATTCTTGCCTTGGCAATAATTTCTTCTCTCAGAATCATGGTGTTGATGTTGATAATGATGGTGTGATGACCACTAGCAATTATCAAGGACTGAAAATATACCAAGCTCTGTCCTAAGCACTTGGTGTGGGTTATTTAAATCTTCCTCACAATTCTCCTAGAGTCACCCAGAGAGTAAGTGGCAGAGTCAGATACAAACCCAGATTTACCCATGCTCTTAATTGCTATACTAAAAGAAGAACAATAGCTCCTCTATCATAATTGTAACAGAAAGCTGCCACTGGCTAGTGTGATGCTGGTGTGACAGAAATTTTGGAAGAAAGAAATTATGTTACCATGGCGTTTGTCCATGAAAGAAGAGAAAGGTCAAGTTAAGACATGAAATTAGGATCTGCTATGGTTTGAAAGTTGTGTCGTCTCCAAAAGTCATGTTGAAACTTAATCCTCAATGCAACAGTATTAAGAGGCAGGGCCTTTAGGAAGTGACTAGGCCATGAGGACTCTAGTCTCATGGTTGGTATTTGTGCCTTATAAAAGGGCTAAAGGGAACTAGCTAGGCCTCTTTGCCCACCCACCTTGTGCCAGGTGAGGACACAGCAACAAGGCACCGTCTTGGAAGCAGAGAGCAACCCTCACCAGATACCAGATCTGCTGGTGCCTTGATCTTGGGCTTCCAAGCCTCCAGAACTGCGAGTAATAAATTTCTACTATTTATAAATTATCCAGTCTAAGGTATTCTGTTATAGCAGTGCAAATGGATGAAGACAAGATCTTAATAAAAGTGTTCATTAAAATTAGAAGTAAAACAAACATGATGTTACACTCAGAAGTTGTAAATAGGAAACTACCTACCTCAAAAAGGAATTGGAGACTCTAAAGAATGACATTTCAACACACACACACACACACACACACACACACACACACACAAATACCTTCAGAGAGGAGACAAAAGAGCACAGGCTTCCAGAGACGATAATGTGGCTACTTTCCCTCAGAGGAGATTTTCTGAGGGGTTCAAACTTCAAAACAACCACATAAAAGATGGAAGGAGAAGCATGTGACAAAGAATGAAATATAGAAGTAGCACTGACCTATATGAAGAATGTCAGAAACATTTAACTAAAGCCAGGAATGAGCTGCAGCCTGTGAAAAATGCCAAAGATGAAAAAAAGGTTAGGCTGCAAAAACAAAAAGAAAAGACATTCAGGGCTAGGAAAAGAATAAAGAATATTATGTCCTTGGCTCAGTGGTGGGTGGACACGTAGCAGTAGTTTAGCATTTGTCAGAAGCTATACAGGGTATTTGGCTGAGACATATGCCAGTGTTGTGTCCACCAATCTGGCTGACTCAGATACCAGGAATTTTCCAGACCCCCACAAAGAGGCAATGGACTTTTCTTAAAACACACAAACAAAAATGGCATAGATGATGCATCCAAGTTGTATTTAATTATTGTCTCCTACAAAGAGCAAACAGCCAAAGCTATACTAAGTACTGTTAAAAAGTAATTGAAGCTAAGAGAAGGAAATGATGAGAAGCCCCATTATTTTAATCAAGTTCAGCCTTCAGGCTCTGATAAATTATATCCCAAGTTTCTGAAAGACTAGCCTAACTGTCTTGCAAAATCAAACAATGATTTTAAATTAACAGGAAGGCTAACTGTCCAAACTCATCCTTGCCTCAGGGCTTATGCACTTGCTGTTCCCTCTGCCTGGACTACCTGGATCTTCCTCTAGTTTAGTCTCTCACTTTATTCGGGACTCTTCTCAGATGTTACCTCCCCAGCCTCCCTGACCCTTCTACTTATAAACAGCTCGCAACCCCCTCTCCATTATTCTCTATCTCCTTGCCCAGAGTTATCTTTCTTCAGAGCATTTACCACTACCTAAGAGATGGTTCTGCTTATTTGTTTGTTATCTTCCTCCAAATTAGAACATACCTCTGTGGGATTTAGACTTTGTCTTATTCACCTTATGCATAGTACCTAGAACATACCAGGCACTCAATGAGTATCTGTTGCATGAATGAATGAATGTGTCCATGAGTAGGGAGCTCTACCTTGGTAATAGTTTTTGGAGGTCATGACAGTATCAAATGATAAGATTTGCATAAGCCAGTAAGGTTGGATTGTAGCATTTTTTAAGATGGTATTTTAGACTTTGTTAACACAACAGCAGTACCTTAGGGATACATTAGAATCTCCCAAGTATATTTACAATCATAGTATCCATCTGTGGGCTGTTATCCCAAAATTTCTGTTTCAGTAAGTATGGGGTGAGACACAGGCATCTTTTTATTAAAGGTATTTCTGTGACTCACCCCCTATTAAGATCCTGCAGCTAGAGAAATGGAGGTGGCCATTGAGTTTTGTCAACCAATGTTCCAAGCATGCCTAAAATATAGTGAGATCCTGTCTCCAAAAAAATGAAAAAAAAAATAATTAGCTGTGCATTGTGGCATGCACCTGGAGGCTGAGACAGGAGGATCACCTGAATTCAAGGCTGCAATGAGCTATGATCACGCAAATGCACTCCAGCATGTGCAATAGAGCGAGACCCTCAATACCCCACGCCAGCCCTGCAAAAAAAGGAGAGAAACAAAAGTTACAGGCAGCCTGATCTGTGCAGGGTCTCCCTCCTTCACTGCAGACCTCTGGGCTGACTGGGGAGCTGCTCAGAGTCTGGGCAGAGACACTCCACCACAGAGCAGGTGCATCAGAGAGCTGGTTCCTGCCAATCCCAGATTTCTGCACCTGATGCCATCCTCATTGTTATGGTGCATGGAGCCAAGTCACATGGGACCCAGACTCCCAGCAATAGTCTTTGCATCACCCTTGCTGAGCTGGGGAGGGAACAGATGATCCCCTGTGTAGTGTCCTGTGACTGGGGGCTAGCATGCCTCCCCCCTGGCGTGGAAGCCAAACAGAGTGGGAGATGTCACAAGAACCACTTGGGGAGCCTGGGGTGACTGCATCAGTGGGTTCTAGGTTTGGGGGGAGAATCTGAGCCGAACAGCAATGCCCGCCCACCTATGCAGACCCTATGCCATTGAGACTGTGTGACAGGGCATCAGTAGTCCCCATGCTAGTGGGAAAAACACAGCTAATGAAACTATGAAAGAATGCTTTCTTATCACTTAAAATTTTTATTTTATCTTCATTGAGAAGCACTTTTAGCCTTACTTAGATTGATTTTTATAATATATATTATTGTACATACATTAAAAAGAAATAAATTGGTTAATATATCCCCAAACTTGCTTCATTTGCAGAGTTTGAATCTCCTAAATCAATTTTGACTAGGCATTTTCAATATCTGTGCTTTTCCATACAAAATTATTGTCTGTGCCATTGTGAAGGTGATGGGGATGCAGCAGCTCTTCAAGGAGTGACCTCATATCATCTCCAATGTTTTCTTCTGAGCCACTGACACCTATTCTGCAAGTTCTTGTACAAATCCAGTCAAAAGCATTGACATCACAACTGTAGTCTGGCCAACAGCAAGTGTAAGATGCATCCTGACCTCAAAGACATAATGATGTACATCTTGGGAACAATAAAATATGGTATAGAATCCTTAGGAGAATCAATTCTGAAAAATAATTTTCTAATTAATGATGAAAATAGATTTATCTTCCTAAGTAATTCATTGGTGGTGTTCTCAGTCTTCTGAGCCTCAAGGAGGGATATGGAACCTGCTTTTAGTCTCCCTTCTGTGTCATCTATTAATAACTATATCCTTATCAATCCTTGCTTTGCAGCATGCATTGGACTTGCTCCTTGCTGCCCAGTCCCATGGTCATATCCTCCTCCAGGCTTTAACCTACTTCAAACACTACGTAACTGCAGCTTCCTAACTGCCCTTCCCACCTGCAGTCTCTCTGCACACAACATATTAGAATTAATGACTTTCAAACACTTCTTTCATCATTAATTCCCAGTTCAAACATTCCCACTGGCTCCACTTTTCCCATGGTTCAAACACCAAACTCCTTTGAAGGCCCCATAATTTGACCTCATTGTATTTATGAAACTATTTCCTACCTTCCCCTTTGTACATCTGGCCTGATGCTTAGGCTGCTCTCCTCCCTATCTTTTATATCCACTATATGCATTCCCAACACCACATCTTTGATCAAGCTACCTTCCCCTCCATGTATCCACTTCTAATCTTTTTCCTTTGACAATGTTTTTTCTGACTTTTCCAGGCCCTATGGACTTCCTCTTCTTCCATATTCCTGTTATGCTGATGGTGAATGTGTTTTGGTTTTAGACTGAATGTGCATTCCTTTTGTTTTTCCCTATAAGACTATCAGCTGAGAATCATCAAAAACAGAACATATCTTGGGGCTCAGTCATCTCCTGCTGAGTTTAAACCCAATTCATTTTTTAGTCCATGTTCCTCATGGTTATTTGCAAGGGTTACCCCCTGCTACTGCATCCCCTCATCTTCACCACCTCCAGTCTCAGCCATCTGGCACCTTAAATCCATGCTCAATAATCACAAGGGTCAGCACACCCACCATGCCCCCTTCCATGGCCACCAGCAGGCCCGATACGCTCCTGTGCAATATGGAAAGCCCAAGGCTCACTCGTGTTGAGCACGCTAAGCTGGACTGTTAGCTTAGAAAGGAGGTAGCAGTTACAAGTAGCAAGGCGGCTTTCTGAGAAATGGTCTTGCATGGTATCTAAGATGTCTTGGTGTCTAAGATGCTTGTCTCATGCTGACTTGGAAATTTAAAGGAAAAAAGTCTGTTAAAGCTCTACTTTAATGTGACTTGACTGCTCAAAGGTTTTTTTGCCCTGAACTTTGGGTATGTGAGAGTAATTTTTATAAGACTTCTAAACGGTTACACTATTTAAAAGACAAAATATGGTCGTGAGTTGAGAGCATAAACTCTGGAGCCAAATTGCCTCCATTAGAGTCCCAAAGCCATTGCTTATTAGCTGCATGACCTTGGGCAAGTAACTTTAAAGTCTCTGTGCCTTACTTTCCTCATCTGTAAAATGGGAGTAACAATACTACTTTTTCATAGGGCTGTTGTAGGATTAAATGAAAAATTCTTAGAGCAGTGCCTGGTACAGAGTAAGTGCTCAAAAAGTATTAGCTACCACTATCATTGCCATTACCATCATCGCTTTTATTATTTTTTATTAAAAAAATATTTTATTTATTGTTATTACCATTTACTACTAAAGGCATCTGCTGGCAGGCCTGTTTCTAACAGAAGGCAAAGCCTGGCTCCTCTGACATTCCTTCTTTAACTGCTCATTAAGTATTACTTTTCTGTAACATCTTGTCACCAGCCAGCCTCTCTTCCAATGTAAAATCTCTCCTTTGGGGACGTTATTGAACAAGCTTCCCTTGCGAGTTCTAGACTTATACTCTATGTTAAGACTAACATGCCATCCTTTTCAGTTTCCCAGGCCTGGGCTCATGCTGTTCCCTTCACCTAGAATCCCTTTCCCTTTTCCTCCATTTGAACATAAACTCCCTTAAAAAACATTGCCTGTGCCCTTGTGAAAGGACTTTCTCTTTCCTGTAGACTCTCAAGGTTCTATCAAATATTCTATATCACAGACCTTACCACATTGTATGATAGCTAGTGGTTTCTCTCTTTCTTGTTAAGACAGAGCTTAAGTAAATACTTCCTATTATATTCATTTTTTCACCCCTAATGCCTAGTACAGTGCCAGACACAAAATATTTTTCAAATTGATTAATAAATAGGCTTCTGAGCCCAGATGAGCCTTTACTAGGTGTTCTAAATATTAACAGATTAACATTTCCATCTGTGGGGACTCCAAAAATGTATTGATAGATGCAATATAAAAGGAAGTAAGCAAAATATATATGCAAAGATTACTGACTTCAGATATTAGTTTAGCACCCAGAATATTACAAGAAATGAATTTGCAATTTTTTCCTGGCATTGTCATATTTTCTAACTGATGAATGGAGCCCTCAGGCACTGGTCCTGCTGTCACTAATTGAAATGTGTTTTCCTGATATTCAGCTTGGGTTGTTTTGTTGATTCATGTAGCACCTTGCTTAATTAAATAATACAAGTGCTCAGTTACATAAGGGCACCAAATTTCCACTTCACAATTCAAGAGGCCATCATGGAAGGAGCCACTCACTGTTAGATAATACTAAGTGACTGAATTTACTGGCAGCACCAATTGAAATAGAAAAATTCAAATTATTAGCCTCTCTGGCAGCTGCCTGCAGCCGTACAGTGGTGCAGTTCCATTTTACATTTGGGTGTTCTTAGGGTACATTGTAGAGAAAAAGTATAACAACAAGCACAAAAACTTCCATATGGCGGGCTGGGTATGGTCGCTCACACCTGTAATCCCAGAGCTTTGGGAGGCTACAGTGAGGATCCCTTGAGGCTAGGCATTCAAGATCGGCCTGGGAAACACAGCAAGATCCTGTCTCTACAAAAAGTTAAAAAATTAGCCATGTGTGGTAGTGTACTGCCTATAGTACCATTTACTCAGGAGGCTGAGTCACGAGGGTCTCTAGAGTCCAGGAATTCAAGGTTATGCTGAACTATGATTGTGCCGCTGCACTCCAGCCTGAGTGACAGAGTGAGACCTTGTCTCTAAAAATTTCCACAGGGGGATAAAACAGCACAAATAAACCAATAAATCAGAACCCTAGATTGAAGTAAGATCACCAACTACCCTGATGTTATAAAACATGCAACTAATACAGACATTGTGTTTACCTCTCCAAAATCTTTATAGTAGTTTCTGTTTTCACTACTTCACAACATCAAAGCAATGATTCCAAGGACAGAAAAAGTACCGAGTAGAGAACAAACTGTAGAGATTCAACTCTCAGCTCTTTCGTCCTCTGTGGCTTTCCTACTTTTCTTAATCTCTCTAAGCCTCCGCTATTCGTAAGGAAAATCCTGCTATTTTTTACACATTGTGCCCATGCTATATATTGTTCAGTCACTCAAAATGAATCCGAGAAGTGCATAAAAAAGGTACATGCCAGGAACTCTACAAGCCACCCAGGATGCAAAGTGAATAAGATACATCCTTCCCTCAAAGAGCTCACAGTCAAGTAGAGACCTAGCCAGGCCTCTCCTCCTGCCTCAGTGTAGTTAGCCCCTGTCCCATGCTTAATTTCGGTACTTGTTATAATGTACTGAAGTATATCCTCACGCGTCTGTGACTCCCATTAGATCATAAGGCCCTTGGAAGCAGAAGCCACATCTTCTTCATGTGTTACACCCATGGTGTTTGGTTCTATCTCCCGTCTCTGACCTCATCCCCAACTACTTTCCTTCTGCTTCGTTCCACTCCAGTCACTCTGGCCTCTGTGCTGGTCCTCAACATGCCAAGGAAACACATGCCTCAGGGCTTTTGCACTTACTGTTCCATTTGCCTTGATCATTCTTCCCCAAATATCTGCATTGCTAGCTCCCTTACATCCATCAGTTTTTGTTCAAGTGTCCCTTCTTAGTGAGACCTTCTCTGACCACTTTTTAAAACTTCAAGTCCTTACCACAGCATTTTCTACTGCCCTGCCATGTCTTTTTCTCCATAACACACATCACTAACACAACCCAAAATCTCATCTTGCTTATTGTCTGTCTCACCCTGGCACCAAAATACAAGCTTCTAGGAGATAGGAATATTTATGTATACTCTGCTGTATACATAGCACCTAAGATAGATTCTGGTACACACATAATAAGGGATTAATAAATATGTGAGGAATAAACATACTATAAACAAAAATGAAGCTCCAAAAACTAGCAGAATGTAACCTAGGCTCTCAAGGAAATGAAAATTCCTGGAGCTTGAAGAGCAAAACTGGTAGGGAACATTTTGTTGGTTTGGCTATATCTGCTTCTCCTTCCTAACAGCATCCAGATTCCCTTTTAGGGGCTTCTCTGTCCTTTGCTATGTGAAGTCTTTGGGGATTATAAATTCAGGTGCCTGGCCTCCACCTAGGGCCAATCCTTCCACTAACTGCCCTGGTATAGCTGGGCTGGGCCATCACACAGTCTCTTCCTATTTGCACCCTGAGAAACTGCCACGACAGTGGAAGAGGCAGTTGAAATTCATTCACCTGGGCAGTGGCTTGCTCATCAGGCTGCTCCTGCTATGAGACCATTGGCTAGATGCCTCTCTCCTCACCCATGTGGTCTCTCCTTGGTTCCCATCCATTTCCAGGGCTGGTCTCCAGGCTCTGATGAATCCAGTGAGCTACCACAGCCTTCCCAAAGTTTTCTCTCTTCGCTCAAGTCAGCCAAATCTATTTCTATTGCTTGTCCCCAGGGAACTCCAATGATACAACAAAGAAAATAATAATTTAGAGGAATATCTACTAAGTGACAAATAAGTTTCCTCATTTGGCTCAGAGGAGACTGGGAGCCCATGTGCTCCATGAAAGAGATGTGATCGGACCTAGTCTCTGAGTAGCAGACAGGATCTGCATGGTTGAAGAAGGATGCGGCTCTGAGGCAAGGGGGTAAAAAACAATATATAAAAACCTCCTACTATGAGTCAGGTACTCTGCTAGATACATTCCTCAAGATCTACAACTAGTAAGACAAAGGTGGAGCTTAGATTTGAGACAAGATCAAAGTGTGGTTTCAAGAGGATTTAAGCGAGACTGTGATATAAGACCAAATGACTAACAGAAGAACTGCTTAATTGGAAGGGTGCAAAATAAAGTTAGAGATTAAGTATGGGGTAGAATGAGATTAAGCGGTAGAATATCTACATTTAAGTCTTCAGGCTATGACTATTCATCTCTGACCATGACTCAGGAATGAAAGCGAGGCTAGAAACAAATTTGGTAAGAAACATAAATTTAAATATAAAATTTCAAATTTTCATCAGCTTCACTCTGGAGGCCGTGTAGCATAACAGTTGAACACGAACATATCTGAGACTGATGGATTTCAGTTCAAATCCTGGCTCTGACATCAGAACAGATTTGGGAATTGTTAATTTACAAATTGTTTCATTTGCAGTATAGGAATAAAGATGGTACCAGCCCACGACTTGTAAATTTCTCAAGAAATACTAACCATCAACCTTATCATTAAAATGCAAGTGACATGCTTCAGAAAAAAATTAAAAGACTCACGGAATATTTGAAATAATTTTAGTCCCACTCTATCACTCTACTCGTAAGGAAGTTGTAGCTCAGAGAAGTGAAATGTCTTGCTCAAACGGTCACAGCTAAGTGGCTGAGTGGCAGGGCCAGCCATGCAAAGCCCATGTTTCTGGACACCCAGGGAAATAGGCATTCTGATATTTCACAATCTAATGAAGCTAGGACCAAAGATTTATGTTTACTAAATACATCTTACTTAATAAGTATGTATTAAACATCTCCTCTGGTCAAAGTCTCAAACACATTCTCCTCTCTGCCAGCCCTTTGTTACCACATTCAGGACCCCGGTGCCCTCAAATTGTTTTCTTTCTCCCTATCCCCATCAAAACCAGCTATTTTTCCACAAGTGGAAATGACTGATTGTAGTAACTGTACAGTACTTGCTATATAACAGGCACACAAGAATTACTCCTTGAATGACTTCACTCACTGAAGGGCCTGTTCAAAAACAAAAATGCAAAAGGAATCAACCTGGAGTTGTAGCAAATTTGCATCAGGATAGAGCAAACTTTTTTTGGAGGGAAGGAGTCTTCTCCAGGTACCTCTTAAATGCACAAGACACAGGCATCAGCATACTCAGAATGCCTTATGCAAGGCACCTGGCATCAGGAAAAGTGGCTAAATGTCGACTGTGGGATGTTTGCAACAACCTCAAGGAAAAGTCATATGATATAGCCAGACAATTTTTAAATGTCAAGGAGTTTTCTATTAAGTACTTTTATCAATAACCACAGGATCTTTATACAGTTTTAAATATCAGTTTGAAATGGCATATTTAGCCAAGTTACAATACATTAAAAAAGGCATTGTAAAAAAACGAGTTACAGACACATTAAAATTTAAAATGTACTGTACACATGTTAAACTCTCAGTGAGGCAGAAATAGATTTTTATGCTAGTCACTGAGGGATGGGTCTAGCCTACTTTCCACAAGGAACAGATTTCTGTAGAATACTTATAAAAGCTTATGGTGTACTCATTGAAAGAGAAAAAAGTAAAATCTGCTTTTTTTCCAATCCAGACTTTTTTGTGCTCAAAGTGGATACTTAAGCTAAAAGTGAACTCATGGTACAACCACCGATGAACATAAGTCAAATTAAACACGACTTATAAATATGCTCTAGTAGTGAAATAAAATGTGAGAAGTATTAACTTAGTGGCTGGATTACAACAATGGCAGGAGAAGCACCTGGTAGGAAATCCTCATCTGAGCAGGAGGGATGACATAAGAACCCTGGAAGAGAGACTAGGGGGCCCGTGTGATGTCCATTATTATCCAAGAAGCAGCCCCAGGGGCAGTTCATCTGCTGTAAGGGCAGAGGGCCGATGGTCTGTGATGACAGAACCAACTGTGGGGTTACCCAGAGTAAAGGGAAAGGCATGTTGGGATTAAGTAAGAACATCTGTCTGGGTCCTACTCAGTAAATCCATTGAAACACTCAAGTAGAAAGGTGACCCAGACTTCTGAGCACTAATTTCCAAAATACATTAAACATCGTTCCTCTTCTTAGGCAAATGTAGAAGCATCCCCTAATTCCTTCCCTATTTTCCCATCTCACAGACTTTATACCATTGCTATTTAGAAAACAAAATATAGAGAAAATGGTTTCCTAGATCACCTTGGGCCCCTTAAAATATTCTCCACTTTAACAGCAACTTATGTAGCTTTAGGAGTGTGATTTGATAAGTGAAAGAAGCTGCCACAATTCTGGAAATGGGAAACCATCTCCCATTTGGAGAGCACTTTATAGTCTATAAAGTGCTTTCATATACATTATTTCACACAAGCCTCAAGGCAATGATATGCAATAGGCAGAAGGACTGCAGTACTACTACTCTTCATAGGCAAGAGCTGTGTTTCAAACAAATTAATGGACTTGTTCAATATCACACAATTATTGAGTTGAAGAGCCAAGATTTAAGTGTAAAGCTGTCACCACTCTACCACAATACAGCATCTTAAACAAATTGTGGGCACATGTCCTTCAAAACCCATAGAAAATACGCCAGAGGAACAGATAATTTTACATGAATAATATATCACTGAAAGGTATAGCACCCACTTCATAGAGGATTAGGTCTTGACATTTATCAAGCCAAAGAAAGAATTTCATTTAAGGTTTTTGGTATAGCTTACTATATTTTCAACTGATTCTGCCCATGCTACTATAATCAAGCATAATTCTATATATATAAAACTTTGATATTAAGTCACTGTCCTGTATTGATTTCTTCTTTGAAGTCCACCCAGAAGTAGCAAAAAATATCTTCATAAAGCAAAATATTAATGTTTCCTTACATTTTAAAAAATTCTAGTAACAGAATTTCTACTAGTGATTTACACACATATTAAACTATGTTAAGGGAAGACAAAGTCAATTTCAACCTTTTCCACTAGGACTGAGATCGTCTAACAGATTAAAAATCTTTACATGAAAGTAGAAAGGGACTAACTTCTATAGAGTAATTACTACATGCCTTTATTTGTGCTGATGGTCATTATATATGTATAAATACATGTTTCTCCAGGAATCTTCACAATAACTTTACGAAATATAAATTATAAAACTCATTTAATGGATAAGGAAACTGAGGACCAAGAGAGAGTTAAAAAGTAACTTCCCTATAGTTATTCACCTAATAAGCACAGTTAACTTTTAAACCAAGTTCTGTTAATATCAAAGAAGCTGATTTTAACCACTTCATTTGACAATATATACTGATTCAGCTTTTCCACCTATAAGTTTATTTAAAGAAACCAAGATATATGTCTTTCCCACATGAATCTCTACCAGCAGAGTACACTGTAAGACCAAAGTTTAAATTAAAGATCTATTAAGCTATGTTAAGTTGGAGAGAAGAAGAATATTCTTTGTATATGCATTTCTATCTTTACCTTTTACCCCTTGCTTTTATCTGATTTCTGTTTAACTCTTGGTGATGGATATTTGTGCCCTTGTTACCATTACAATCAATCACATGTAAAAGATGAAAAGAATAAAAAATGGTGCTTCATGGACTGCTATTTTCCTAAACTAAAATAGCATGAAACTAAAAACTTGAGAGAATAGGGACTCATAAGTATGAATACTATTCATTTTAGACATAATTTTTCTTAAAATCTCTTTCATATACACATAAGCAGAATCACCTAAAAGACTATTACACTTTTTAGGAAATTGAGGAAAAGCACCAGCAGGGACCCAGTGCCTTGACTCTCCCGGGAGTCACTTGGCAGATGGAAATAAAGTTGTCAATGATTAAACACAGTTCCTAAGGTGAGAAACCAGATGTGTCTATAATTCACCTCTCAAACTGGGGAACATACTGGACAAAACAGGAGTGGGGGAAATATTAAATAAATGTAAGTTTTACACAAAATGCTTAAAAGAATACAAACAAGGAAATGGTCTGAAGGTAGGTAGACTGGACTTCTTGCCAAGCCCAAGGAGACCATGGACCCTACTCTGAATATGAATGCCCAGCACCCCCTAGTGGCTGGTGCATATTTATCAAATCTTTTTTAACATGAGAATGTATCAAACCTTTTTTCTAGAGCTAAGACTCCAGATACAGCTTACTTCTATCCATTTGAAATGGCTTGAGGGGACACCCATCTTTGCCCCACACCACTGAAAACCTTGTTTCCCTAGTAACATACATATGTTAGACGTGGGGGTGAATAATGAAGATAAGAAGTATAGGATCAGGGGGCTTCATGTCAGCTTTATCACCAGCTCTAGAGCTTCAGCTACAGTCCTCTGCATCTACAGTGCCTGGATTTCATACCGATTTTAGCACCTCCAAATATAGAATCCTAACCATAAATCAACCAACACTGAAAACATTTTTCTTTGTTACCCAAAATATTAATAATCTGACAGAATGAGGTGATATGTCTATCTATATCATCAAATAGTGACATTTTATTCCCCCTAAAATCATTAATTTGTGGATACTATTCCATTCATTCAGTTGACAAATATTGAGTTCCTACTATGTACCAAGCATTATTCTTAGCATAGTAGTAGACAGAACAGAAAAAGCGAAAGTCCTTATTTTCATTGAGCTAACATCTTAGAGTGAGAAACAAACAGCCATGTATTTTAATTAAAAATATAAATTGTTATGGGGAGAGGGATTTCTTTACTTTGATTTTAACAAATTTAAATAGGAAGATCAGGAAGAACATCAATGAAAAAGATTTTAAATCTCTTTTTTAAAAGTGAGCACATGAGCCATGCATATAATGGGCACAGGGAATAGCAAGTACAAAGGTCCTAAAGCAAGAACATAATTGGGTCTGCTCATGGATCATCAAAAGAGATAGGGTGCATGAGGAAGAGTCAAGAAGGCCATATCATGCAAGGGCTGTTATAAGGACTTTGGCTTTCACTTTGATGATAGTAGGAAGCCACTGCAAGATTTCAGCAAAGGAGTGATATGACCTGGCTTATGTTTTACAAGATTACTCTAGCTGCTGTATTGAGAACAGACTTCGAAAGAAGGCATAGGGAGGTAGAAGGACATGAAAAGGAAGACCAGTTAGCAGTCCATTATAGTGAGAGCTGACAGTGCCTTGCACAAGGATGATCACAGGGAGGTGGTGAAAACTGGTCAGATTCTGAATATATTTTAAAGGTAGGGCTGATAGATGTGGGATGTGAGAAAAAGAGTAGAGTAGAAGACTATACCAATATGTCAGCCTGGGTAACAAAGAATGGAGTTGCCATTGACTGAGATGGGGGGCACGGCAGAAGGAACTGGTTTGGGGGAATTATAGGTAGATCAGTTTTAGCTATCTTAAGTTTGGAGACCCCTATTGAGAAACTTGGAAACTACAACAACAAAAAATGTTACTAATAGACTTAATATGTTGCATTTACATTCCAAGCACAATGTAGGATAAAGGGAACTGGGCACTGCAGTTGGGAAGAGGAAACCATACCTAAAACTTCCCAAACACCAGGCCCTAGCAGGTAACATTGGTTCAGTACCATGGACAGCAACCAACCTGTTGATGTGGTCCAAATACAAAAAGAAAAATGGTGTTAGCCATAATACATCCATGAATGAATTAGTGGAACTCAATGCATCAATGTTAATGGATACCATTGGGCTTTTTGTAGACATTTTGTTAGTTGCATCTGTCAAATCATTATTACATAACATTGAATGAATGTGCTCTGTGAATCTTTTTCTGTGAGCAATCCCCATTTTCCATATCCTTTTTTCTTTCTCGACTGCATCTTCAAAAATATTTATCTTTCTGCCTTTGAACACATACTTCAGAAAATCTGATTATATATTTTCCAATATTTCCCTCTTTAGTCATTTTCCATATTCCAATTCAAATTTTCACTCTGTTACATTGTCTTTTGCCTATAAACATTGCTCTTTTTCAAATAATTGATGTTCATAATATCAACCACAGGAGAGCTGAGAATGGTGCAATCAACTTGCCTCTCATAAGAACTTGGCTGAGTTATGAATGATTACATTTCTCTGGCTAATGATTTGATTGGTTCAAATTTCTCAGCGGTACACATTCCCGAGAAAGTTGATTTCGGTAACAGCTTCTATAATAAAGTAATTTTGTGCACTTTAAACTTTTTATTTAAAAAATAGGAGCTAATTTATTATAAAAATAACACTTAAATGTTCCAGAGAAACATATGAAAATGTCCAGTCAATAGGCTGAGCATGATTGAGAACCCAGAATCAAATCATTCCCTTTTAAAAACCTGAAAGCACATGCAGGTATTTTTTAAATCATTTTCCAAAATGGCATTAGTGTGACTTATGTGGAAATATGTTGATGTTCATAATTAAGCATTCCAAATTTTCATATCAGGCTGGGAGGCTGGTTATTGAAATCTAACTCAAGATCTAGCTTGGTCCAGTACAAGCCTTTGCATATGAGGCCTGGTCATCCTCCTAGTTCTTCTTACTAGGGTCAGCTATATCTTATTTATCATAAAGTATCTCTTCTGTTCCTTAGATATTTATGTCTAGTTAACTGTATGACATGAAGCAGCATGGTGCTATTTGGACTTTCAATGGGCTTGAATTCCAGCTCTGCCTATTTACCAGAGTATCACTTAATATCTCTCAGCCTCAGCTTACGCATCACAAGAAATGAAATGATCTATGTGTCAGAGTCGTTAAAGGACCAAATGAGATCATACACACAGAGAGTCTAGCATACCCAGACCAATAGCAGGCCCTTGATAAATATTAGCTCTCTGGATAATCAAGTGATTCAGTATTTGCCTGTTTTCCTAAATGTTTGACTATTAAGTAGATTGCAAAACTAATTATTGATTTTCCTTTCTAAAACAATAGCAGTTACTATCTGATTACTTATAGGATTTTGTGTATAAAAATGTAGACAGTTAGGATATATTCCTTCCTATGTCACTAGTTGATATCAGTGAAATTATTTTGATGAGACAAAGTAAAAAAATAATTTACGATGAAAAATAAACATGAGAAAACACACCATTTTATAGCAAGAGATTCGATGTCATATGGTTTTTTCAACAGAAATCTATGAATAATTTGCACAAAAATATTTTTGTTCCTCTGGAGATTAAAAGTCCTTTTAGTAATGGATATCAATGAAGTTAAAAAGTAAAACAGGTATAAATAATTTTAATATTCATAATACAGCTTCTTTGTCTCTGAATCCACTTAATCTGTCAATACTAGGATTAAAACAAAATATCTGGCATGGCGGTTTCTATGACAACTTAGTTTTCTGGTCTGTGAAGCCATTTCCTCTGTGAAGTAAACATTCAGAGCTTTGTGTACTTCATTGATAAGATCTTCCCCACTGGCTGCTAATGTTGTTTTATGCATCACACATTTGGATGTTTTGGACAAAATCTGAATTCATCCCCACCTGTGACAAACTGACATTATCCAGAGTCCTATTTCTATAGAACATGAGCCTCTCCCTAAGCCAGCTAATGTAATACTGTACTCTGAGTCCAGAAGTCATTTTGTGCCTATCTGAGGAAAACTTGCCTAGAAAATCTGTAAACCTACAACTTTAAACTAAATAAAAAAAATGTTTGGCTGGAGTTTTGAAATTTGCAATGCTGACTTTTTATTACTTGTTCAATTTCCTAGTGAAATTTCAGATCTTGGACAGCAATCTTTAAAAGCTTTGTTCATTCTTATTCATTCAACAAACATTTATTGAGCTCTTACTCTGTATTACAGGGCTCTTCTTTTTGAAAATGAAAAGTTTGAGACTCACGGCAGTGAGTCACATGACTAATTTATGGTAGTCAAACTAGTCAAACACCAGATCTTCTTGCTCCTAATCCAGTGCTCTGTCCATACAGCACAGTCTCTCTATAGAGCCTCAAAAGCTTCCAACTCCACAAAACTCAGGAACTTCCTTAATTTTTATGTTGATGTTATTTTTTTAATGACTCATCTGTCCACTCACACCCAGAAAAATTCTCAAGCAATATTGAAGGGGACTATCTTTTAATGAAACTCTTCATAAACAGGTTTTATAGCATTTTTATTCATATAGTCTATATGAAAAAATGTAATTATCTTTATTATATGTGAACTATTCTAATATAGTACATGTTTATGTGAACTTCAATTGCCTACCATTTCATCAGATACACATTGTGTGCGTACACTAGCTCATTCTCCAAATAGATTTTGTTGCAGTGGCTACCTACAGAGTCATCTCAAACTATGAGACATAGCTTTTTCAGATTTCAAAATCATTTGGAGATTGTACAGTTTGTAGTTCTAGTCCAAGTAGCCAAGGGGAAAAAAGCTGTAAGACATCCATGAAAAAAGATTTATTGATTCATACAGATAAACTAGCTTAGAAAATTATTGAATATAAAATTGTTTTGAAATACCTGGCTTGTGATTTTAGTTTAGGGAGAGACTGTAAAGGCTTTTTCAATTTCTCAGAGTTCCATCTTACATGCAATAGTGAAAGAGAACATCAATGTATGCTCCAACTCTCTTTCTTGTAAGCGAACACAAGACAAGAGGGAAAACGGGAGGTGTGGAAAAGGAGAAGAAAACTTAGCATTTAAATGACAAATGGGGAAGCTTTCTACCTTTAAATGAAACAACAGATATTTTATCAATCCTTTTCTTCCCCATGATAATCCACCTATATATGATTTCCTGGATTTGGCACAGAATTTGAGCTGGCTTGCGTTAGAACTTACTGTGTATATAAGCATTAAGAAAATTAATTTTAAACTATAAAACAAATAATTTGTCTGGTCATTTCCTATTTAGTGCAGTAAAAAAGATGTTTTTATGCCTTTAATAAACTAAATGTTTAAATAACACAGGAAGTAGGTGGCAAAGATGACATTGAACCCCAGTATAATTGCAGTGTACAACGACTTCTGTGGTATTATGCATTATCTGTAAATATGATCTTTTTTCAAAAACATACTTGAATTAAAAGGTTGAGCTTGGATTTCTTTAGAGGATTATGTTTTGAAAGCCAACAATGCAGAATGAGAAAGAAAATAAAATATTAAGCAAAGTGAAACGTAGCAAGTTGTGAGATCTGAAAAGAAATGACAAAACAAATAGAAATATATCAAACTTTGTAATATTGAGGAAAGAAACATGATGAAAAAGTCACACTGACCACAAAGGAAATATAAGACAAGAGCCCAAAGATAAGGGGAACATCTAATACAATTGGTATTGGTTCCTACTGGAAGTTCAAGTTTCTTCCACCATCTGCCCCTCCATCCCTCACCTCATCAAGTAATAAGCTTGTTGGCTGATGATATGTAAGACTTATTTTTGTTTCCCCTTTCAGTACCTGGGGTAATGTCCACTTAGCACTTTCTCTTCTCCATTCTTTTCACCCATTGTTTCGGACTCCCTCGGAAAAAAATTTTCCCTCCGTCTCTCTGTCTCGCTCTGTGTTTGTGTGCATGTGCATGTGCATGTGCGTGTGCATGTGTGTGTGTGTACAGTCTTCTCTCTCTCTGTCTTTCTCACACTCTTGCTGCCAGGTCTGGGGGCTGCTGTCTCCCTTAAGAAGATCTGAGCAGGGTGACTGCTAAGTCTCAAAACAAATGTTCTCTGTCACTCGTACACTGGTAGGTGTGGACTTCCTTCAAATTGTAATTTGATCCAAAACTCAGGTTGGGACTTTGGTTGGGGAAGAAGTGAAGAAAAACCTTCCACTTACTGACTGGTCAAGACAACCCAGTTTTGTTCAGGAGTTCTCCACGCCATCCCGCCTACCTCACTGTGGCTTAGCACAGGCGACGCAGAAGCCTTTGAGGATAACAAAGAGACCCTTTATTTGCCTTGCTTAGGTTTTGGTTAAGCTGCTCAAAAGACCCACATCTCTAAAGTGGTTTCTTGTTATTTTTCTTTTGTTTTGTTCTCTCCATAGAATAAAATAAGATTCTATTTGGCGAGTGTGGTCATGGCCAGGGTTGTGGGCCAAAATACTAAAAACACCAAAACTGTTTTTCTATCAAGAAAAGCACCGGACACTGATGGGAGAAATAAGCACTTTCATTCAGTGGGTGAACACATCAAATAATACGGTGTCTTGGGGGAGGGGCAATTTGAGAATATCCATCAAAATTCAAAATATACCTAACTGTTGAGTGATCAGTTTCATTTCTACGTGTTAATACTACAGAAAAGTCATCCTACATACTCAGAGATATATGCACAGGAATGTTCACTAACTCACTGTTTATGAGAGCAAAACATTGTCAATAACCTCATGTTTATCAATAATGGAATCAATTGTGGCTTGTTGCATGTATGGTCTGGAGTATGGCACTATTGTTACAAAGAATGAGGTGGTCCTATATATATTGACAGCTAACACTCTCCAAGACTAATTCATTGAAAAAACAAGTTGGAGAATCATATATTATGACACATTTATATTTTTTAAACTTCAAATATGTGACTCTGACTCCACCTCTACTCTTTCTGACTCTATGATTACCTAAAAACATATTCTCCAAGACTAGTATCAAAGTAGCAGTGGGATTAATTAGCTCACTTCATTTTTATTCTTCCATTTTATATTGATTTTTTAATAATAAGCACATAGTACTATTATAATTTAAAATAAATTTTAAGTACTACTGTGGGAAGGCAGGTTATAAAACTTCCAATAGCTGAGAGAAAGAGAAAGCCTTTTTCTGTACTCTGGCCACTGATGTCTACTATCCCAAATGAAGCTCATTCTATACAGCACAGTTGTTTTATTAGTTCCTGGAAATTTACTCCTAAGTTTGATTACCCATTTGATGGTATATTAAGGTACCATATGGCAACTGACTAGACATTACTATACTGCCTAAACCATTTCTATAAATAAAGCAGTTGAAAATTACCTCCAGGGCATCAACAGATAAATTTGGGAGCCAATCAAAAACACAGGACTGTCCCTTCAGTTCTGATAATCATCAGTACTTCTATTCAGAAGTGTGCCGGCCACGGCATAGGCAGACAGAGAGTGCTAGGTAAATCAGTTCCAACTACTGACTATAATGCTGACCGATAAAAATAAGTTACGAGAAATGATGCCCAGCTGAGCACAATGCAAATCACTGGACCTTGTGTCCTTAATGAGAAAGTCAACCCAGCACAATTGGTGTCAGGATGACAAAGCAGAAGGGAGAGAAGTATCCATTCCTTTATCATTTTCCTCATCAGCACCTTAAAAAAAATGATTAATACCACAACACTGCATTGCAAACCAGGGATGAACAGGCCCTTGGGAGACACTTTGGAGTTAAACCCAATGGTGGAGGCAGCCCAGAATCTCAACTGCTGGCTTTGATTTTGCCTATTCACCACTTCTGAAATGGGAAAAATTAATTGACATAGCAATAGGGAAAGAACTGCACAAGTCCTACTGACAGCTCTAAAACACTCAATTTCTCTTATCACGGGGAGTTAGAGATAAGCTTGCTGACTTATATTTTTCTCAATTCTGAGGCACGCATTTGGCTTTCCTTGAGGCAGTAATGCCACAAGTGTATTTCAACATACAGTAAAAAAATTTGTTTTGTAATCACCTGCTGGTCATGTCCTGTCAATTCTTGTGCTACATGATAATCAGAGTAGGGAAAGGGGAGCACTTTTTTTTTGAGAAACCGATTTTCTTGCTGGGGTGAGTGGGGTGAAGAGAAAACCAGGAGACCATCAATTAGCTGTTTGAAAGAGTTTCTTCAGTAATGAAATGAAGGAATAAGATCGTAACAGATTGAGGAATGAATGGGGTCCAGCAATGTAGCCGGCTGAGGTCAGGTGGGAGGGCCCCCCCTTCTGCTCTAGACATCTAGAAATGTGGGGTGAAATGTAGCTACACGGCCACAAAAGCTGCAAATGCCAAACCAAGCTGGATGGACGAAGGAGAATGGAGTGAGGGAGGGACCCAATGCCAGAGCTTATAATCAGCAGAAACTACACAAGGGCTGCCCACGGGGGAAGAGCAGGAGGCCTGGGGTAAGGGAGGTGATTTAGAGACAGTACATGCCAGACATTAGGGATCAAAAGACAACTCAGTCAGACATGGCCTCACCAACTAAGGCACTTGGCTTGGGCTCCAAGAGGGTTGGAGCAGGCAGGACAAAGAAGAAGAATTAGGGGGAGGGAACAAGACAAGAAGAGAAACCACTCCAGTTTCTCCTTCTGCAGCCATATCAAGGCTTGCATGCTTTCACCACAGGCTTTAAAAAAGCATTTGAGTCAACAAATTAAAAACTTAGAAAAAATGTAATTGGTACCTATTCTGTTACTTTTGAAACCTGTTCTCACATTCTTTAAGTCAATGTTTATTTCATAAAAAAAATATGGAGCAGATAAGTCATCACCATGAATTTCAAATTACACATTTCTTCCAAAATAATTTAGAATCCTCCTACCCTTAATGCTTATGCTGAATTGATCCCAAGCTATAAAATTCAGCACAGTAAAATATCATTTTATACCACTGATGAATCTTACTTTAAATCATGGGGATATATATACATATCGCTGAAATTTGCTATTAGCTGAAATGTAGTTTTCACCTAAATTACAGTATTTAAGCTCTCCAACATTAAATGGCTTTCCTCCTTCCCTGTAAATACTGCTGGTACCTGACAGCACTGGGAAACTGTCACATGACTGAAAGAATAAACATCTTAATCTATCCTGGGTTTTCTACAATTATATTTAGCTTACATTTGAGAATCCTGAATCAGAAAAAGTGCAGAATAGTAAATTTTGGATATATTTATTCTTCCCTGTTTATAATTCATTGAAAATTAGTATAACACCATTTAAAGGCCTACTGAACAACTAAATTCATCTAATGTCCTTTTTCTATTATTCAGATTATTTAAAATTTTATATATATACATAAAATCAGCCTAAGTTTGAGAATGAGAAATACTTAGAGTAGAAAAGCCCCTCAAGAGGTTATCTAGCCCAGGGAGTCTCCGTCTAGGCACTACTGAGATTTTGAACTGACAATTCTTTGTTGTTGGAAGCTGTCCTGTGCATTGCAGGATCTTAGCAGTAGTGCTGGCTTCTAGCCACTAAATGACAGGAAGATCCCCCAAATTGTGACAGTCTAAAATGTCTACAGATATTGTCAAATGTCCCCTGGGAAGCAAAATCACAACTTATTGGGAACTACTAGCCTGAGATTTGGAATTTGAATCCAGAGAAGTTCAGTAATTTATTAAACATCACAAACATGCAGTAAGCCATCCATAAGAATAGAGCTAAATTATCTGACTCTTAGACTAATATTCTCCCAACAATGCCTATTTCTCCCATTAAATATTACATTATTAGGTAATTAAATGGTTAATTATTTGTCCTATTTATAATGATGAAGCTCATTAATAATAAACCATGTTTTTGAAATCTTAAGAAATTACTGTATTGATACCACATGAAAACTTCTACATCCTCAGTTTCTTTTAGCTACATGAGGCTAATCTAAGATTTACAGGTTACCTGAAAATTAGCCTGGGATGATTTACGAAGATGCTCGAATTTAGGATAAACACATTTAAGCTTCCATCACTTATATACTACGAACGCTGACTCAAATTTTTCAAAGGCTGACATAATATTTTTGTGTAGCCAAGATATAAATCTATTATATCTCCAGCAATTTGAAAATGCAATTTTCAGATTAAACTTTTTTTAGTCCTCCGCTAAGGTTCTGCTCTCTACATCCAACCTTTATAAAGGCCTATCTTTAAGGTAAAATTCTATACCTGAATGATTGTTTTGAACTTTGCAAAGCAAGAACTTCATTCAGCACGTCGCCCTTCAGCTAAGCAAACACTGAGTGACTAGCACGTTCACCTTGCTAAGTCCTGTGTATAAAGGTAGATGAGACAGTGCTTACCTTTGAAGACTTACGATCCAGTGTATAATGTGCACAATTAATTTTAAAATACTTCT
Organism: Lemur catta; assembly: GCF_020740605.2. Lineage (NCBI taxonomy): Eukaryota > Metazoa > Chordata > Mammalia > Primates > Lemuridae > Lemur > Lemur catta. The sequence goes on from NC_059133.1 coordinate 19,510,277, forward strand.
ATCAAAGGACGCCATAGTAACAAAAACCAGGGGCAATGAGCCCAAACTGGAGTACAGAGAAAAGTTTTGTGAAGAAAGCTGCACTTGAGCTGAGTTTTGAGGGATGATATATTAGAGTGCCAGGCAGGGGGAAAAAAGTGAGAAGAGCATTTCAAGAAAAGAAACGACAAAAGCGAACACAAGCGGCCATAAAACAGTGGGAACTGCAATTTGTTACTCAATCTATGATAATCAAGTAATTTTTACCATTTAACACACATAACGAAGGATCTCTTTAGCATACACTTAAGGAACTATATAAATGCCCAATCATATTACTTATGAATTTTATATCTTCCAAGATTCCTATAAAATAATGACTCAAAGGCCAATTGATAAGTAATTACATTTCAAATCTCTGTGTTCAAGAAAACTGTTCCTAAGCCATTTCCCACAAAATAAATATCTAAGTTTTTTTTTTTTTAATCTCTGGATGTTCTAATCTCTACTTTAAAAAAATAAAATTTACTTAACAACAACTGAGTTTATAGGGGTAAGAACTCTGGAGATATACCAAGGAAAAAGGAGATAATTCTCAATTCTAAAACGCTTACAATTGAAAAGTTCAGGAAAATGAATAGTATAAAAATATACACATCAAAACTTGAAAATAAGTGCATAAACTTCCTTGCGATGTTCATAGAAGATAGAGTATGGTGTAAAAATAACAGTTCAATCTGCTAGATTCCAATTCATCCAACTTTACCAACAGCCTTATTATATCAACACCTCCTTCCCATTTCTCCTTTATACCTAATTCATCCTGTTTTACACCCAATTCAAGTCCTATTGACTCTACCTTCTACTTATTTCTTAAAACCCATTCACTTCTAACTTTCCTGTCACTAATCTAGTCTCATCTCTATATGACCTCATCTCTAGAGTGAATTACTCCCACAGCCTCCTAATTGCACCTACCCATTCCTTGTCTCCTTCCTAAATTATTTCTTACTCCTTCCCACCACAGGACCTTTGTATATGCTGCTCTCTCTGTCTGAAATACTGTTTTAGCCACCCTAGACTGACAAATGCCTACTCATCTTTCAGATCTTTTGTCAAAGAAGTCTTCCTTAATACCTCTAATTAAATTATGCTTCCCCAGTTAGTTTCTTATGCCATTTGCTTCTTACTATTCATAGCAATGATCACGATTTGTAATTACATATTGATTCATCTATTTGCCTCATATGTCTATCCCACTGAACTCTAAGTCCCGTAGGAACAGAGATTATACCATGTATATATTCACTATTGTATGCCCACGGTTAGCAATTTGCCTGGCATATAGTAGGTACTCAGTAAATAATTTTAAATAAGTCAATGAATTAATGAAATGACATTATGCCATGTGGTTAGTACTATGACAGTTAAATATTTTAAATGTTTTGGGAACACTATTACAGAAGAATTAAGAGTTGAATTAAAGAGATTTTAAAAATTAACTTCATTCTCTTCAAAATTTTATCAAATTTTTAACATCCGTGGATCCCATCTGCCAATCTGCAAGATCTGTATCTGTACACAAGTTGCATAAACAGATAAGTATTATTGCTTATTGTGATATATAAATATGCCAGAATTTTTAGTTGTTTATAGTTTTGTGGTAGCAAATACTCAATTTTGGCTGGCAAAAATATATATACATATATATGTACAGATATATATATAATGCTATTTGCTAAATAAAAGTCTTATTTATTAATAATAATGTCTAAAATATTCTTATTTTAAAACTGGTAAATCTGAATTGTATTCTACAGAAAAATCAGAATTACCATTTATATACAATCATTTTACTTATACTTTCAAAGTATATGAAAACAGGTTTATAAAAATTTGTAACAAATTTAATCCAAATAAGAAAGTTAAATGGCAGTATAGCAAATGAAATACCATGGGTTTTCCAAAATATTAAATGTTATATGCTAAATGTTTATGGTACCTATTAATGACTATTTTAGCTCTCTAGCTAAATCATGGTATTAATTTGTCTAAATATTTATCCATATATATCTATATACTAATCGCATATATATTTATCTAAATGTGAATATTTAGGTAATTATTCATATTTATTAAATATTTACTCACTAACCAATGTCAAATATTAAAAAGCAAATTCCAGGACCTGTCAAAGTCAACAATTATATTATTACAACAAATACCGGCCATGACAACTCTTGACTCAGAGAAGTTAAGTAACTTGCTGCAGGCCATGGAGAGATTTAAATTCAGGCTTGACAGACTCCAAAGCTCTATACAGTAATGGGTCAATTTTTTTATATCTCTATGCGCTACATTTCTATGTATCCAAAATAGTTAGGGAACTAATAATCATTCATATTCTTTCTCTCTTTCTTTCTCTCTCTTTCCCTCTCTCTCTCTCTCTCTTATCTCCAGCCCCTTCATGCAGTTCTCTTGAGATATTGCCTTTTTAAAATGATCCCAGAACATTCACTTAACCCATGATAAAATCTCACACAACCTTGGCTGTCCCCCTGCAGCCCCCTCTTCCATTCTTTTCTCATCACAGCTTTTCACATGCTCAGGTTTGGGATGTAAATGAGATTCCAGAATCCCATGTCCCCAAATTCCAGCCAGGGGACACATATCAAGCTCAATGAGGGCTCCTCTCACTTGGTTTGGGGTGAAGGATGGAGCACCCTTTTCCCACCCCCCACACATTCACCAAGGCCCCAACTTCAGTCCCACACATAGAACAAAGCAGACAACAACTCATTCCGCCACAACTCTTAGCATGTTCCGAATGGGAAACTGATATGGGAGAACCTATTATATTATTCTTGGCCTTTGGGATCTCAGCCAAAACTGAGATAGACAGAGCCCCACTTTAACATCTTGCTAATTTGTACCAATCAAAGTATATGAAGGACTAGATGATAAAATTCTGGCCCTGCCCTTCCTGCTTTCCTCCGTCCTTACTGTTCTCTGTGCATTTTGCCACGTAAACTTGGAGCCCCTTAAACATTAGAGAAGCATAGAAATAATAAGGTAAATGGGCAGGATGAATCATATAGGGATGATGAAAATATTCTAAAACCGATTTATGGTAATGCCTTTTTACAGCTCGATAAATTTACTAAAATTTATTGAATTTTATACTTGAAATGGGTGAATCATATGATATGTAAAATATGCCTCAATAAGTTTTTAAAAGCTTGTATTTTTATATTATAGAAGTCACCACAACAAAAAACTGCTGGACACTGCAGAGTATATTGTATACAGTTTTCTAGAACTAAAGATTTTTCTATTTTGTAGAGGAATTAGGATATACATGAACATGATCTGTTAGACTTACAGCCAAATACTGGTGAGAGCAGGGAGGAAAGGTATAGCCAGAGGCTGGCCTAACATTTGAGGTCAGTGCAAGAGCTAGAGAACTGGTCAGGAGAAAGGACTTAAGGATCCAGGCCAGGGGCTAAAACTGAGGGGCCAGGGTCAGAGGGGGAGGATGAAGTGGGACCACTGTGGATGGGAAAAGGAAGAACAGGGCTGGTAAATGGGTCAACAGTTAGGGAACCTGGGTCTTGTCCTGATCCTGCTTTGGATGTATTGACTTTATGTAATTCATTTCAGCTGAGTCTCAGTTTTGTTATCTGTAAAGCAAACTTTAAAATGACATACAAAGATAATAATAATCCTTGCCTACCTCCCATAACTATGGTGAAGACACAATGAGACAATGTGTGTGAAATATGCTGGGAAGTGCAGTGCGGCATTAAGATGCTAACACTGCAAGGCAGGCTTAATGGAGAAACAAAAGCTTTGCCTTTGCTTTGAGGAATCTGGGATGATATTAAGGCACAGGCTGAAAATATTTTAGCCTGACAGAGACAGAGAATGCATGTGAGTAAGAGAGAGCACGTGTGCATGAGCAACAGAGGCAGAAACAGCTCGACTTGCTGAAGACTGGAGGGAGTACAAAGGACCACAAATAGAAAAGTGGCCTTAACATTCTGACTCAAGGAAGTTCCTGGAAACCTTAGGATTTCTTGAAAGACATCTATACAGTCACTTACTTAATAAGTAACTATGTCTACTTTAGAGCTATTCCAAAATAATTATATATATATATAAATAATTTTATTTAGTTTGTTTAGCACAGTGAGCCTTATTATGGATGGATGGGAAGAACTCTCTCTGCACACCACCAACACCTCCTCCTTCTTGACAATCCTCCTTCTCCATCACCACCAAAACCATCGCAATGGCCATCAACACCACCAACAACCAACCCAACACCACCAGCAACACACACACACACAGCTCTGCTATAAATTCCTAATTTACTTAGCCAAGAAAACAGAATTTAACAAAAAAAGGCAGCTACACAAAATAGGGAGAGATACAGCATATCTCTGCATAAATTTTCCCTTTTTCCTTGATTCCCTCCACTACTTATTGGCACTGACAATGACCCTTTCACTCTAGGTGGGCAGGTTACTGCCAGAAATGAGGGAGAAACCAATTTTGGAAGAATAAGTCTTAGAGATCTACTGTACAGCATAGTGCCTATAGTTAACATTACTGAATTGTATACTTAAAATTTTGCTGAAAGCTAGACCTTATTTATGTTAAGTGGTCTTCACAGACACACACACACACACACACACACAAATAGTAAGTGAAGAGGATAAGAGGAGGAACCTTTTGGAGGTGATGCATAGGTTTATGGCATAGACTGTAGTGATGGTTTCACAAGTGAATAATTATCTCCAAACTCATTGAGTTATATATGTTAAATATGTACAGCTTTTTGTACATCAATCATACCTCAATAAAGGCGGTTAAAAATGACTAATACACCATATTTAGCAAATGTACAAAGAATCAAAGCTATCAGTCCATCAAGAATAAGGAATAGTAAATGTGTGACCAAAGTGTTTTCACTAATTTTCATAAAAAGTAAACTTTGTTCATGGTTTAAGTGTCCTTTAGCTCTGCTTTCTACCATGAAAAAAGTAACAGAACACTCAATGAGCTAGAGAAATAATTTTGAAGGTCAATCATTTCAAACCCCAAATATTAAACTGTAATAAGGTGAACAAAAGAGAGAAGAAAAATAAACCAAATTCTAACAGAGTTTCTGTCCTTTCATTCTCAGGCTTAGTTCACATCCCAGAAGAATGTATGCTAACAACCCTACCTCTTTTTGAAGTGGCTCTGTAAACATCTGATTTTTGAACCCAACTTGTCACATTTCAGCAAGGTCATATTTCCCAGGTGGGAAGGTGGGGAGACCTGGGGAAGCAGAATCAACACCCAGCTATCCATAAACACATCTCCTCCTCCGGTCTTGCAGCCGCCCAGAAAGCCCAGCTGCACACATAGTTACACCTACTTCAACTCATTCTAAAATGGATTAGAGGCAGTTTATGAAATAAGGGTAGGTATTCAATTAAGATTAACAGAATAAATATTTTTTAATTTAAAATAGTCAAACAAGATAAACAAATTAAAAATTTAAATTCAAATTTAACAAAATCAATATTAAGGAAAAGGGAAAATAAGAAAATTTTAAACTCAAATTCAATACAACATTAAAAAATAATTAGGTCTTTTCAAGATTCTATACCAAAATTCATTATTTATTCTCTATTAGTTAATAAAATGTAGATATAATATTGAACTTGATCTATGAAAACTACACAAAATGCATGCCTATTCACTGGATAAAGATTCATGGTGTACCAGGCACTGTTTTGGCACTGGGAAACACCAATAAACAATACACACAAAATCCCTGCTCTCTAGTCAATGATGACAGACAGTATCAAAACAAGTGAGTAAATCGCATAGCATGTTAGAAGATAGTAAGTACTACGGAGAAAAATAAAGCTCCAAGGGGGATTGTGAATATCAAGAGGTGGGAAGTGGTGTGATTTCAAATGAGGTGGTCAAGGAAGTCTTCACAGAGAATTTGAGCAAAGACTTGTAGGTAAGGATCAGCCAAGAAGAAAAGTGGAGAGGAGTGTTCTCTGGCAGAGGGAATAGCCGTGCAAAGACTTGGGAATGCAAAGTGCATGGCGACGTGCAGAAGGACCAGCAAGGAGGCCCCTGTGGCTGGAGTAGAGTGAGCCAAGTGTGGGGAAAGTAGTATAAGATGGGGTGGGGAAATCATTTGGATCATGGGAAGTCAAAACAGGACTTTGAGCAGAGGATTGATACGGTATGACTTCTGTTTTAATCAGATAACTCTAGGCTTCCCTGTTGAAAACAGTGCCAAGGCTAGAGCTGGGAAGCTACTGCAATGATCCAGTCACATGATGACAGTGGCTTTGACCAGGATGGTAGTCATGGAAGTAATACGTGACATATTCTGATCTATTCCAAACCTATGTTCTTTGTCTAAAGAAGAAACTAACCTTCGCTCTTTAACTGAGGTTTTTCTTTAGGTAAAGCAGGAATCAGGCTAAAATTACTTTGGCCATACTTCATGGAGTAGATTAGTAGTTTTCAAACATGTTTGTCTGGGTATGACCCAAAGATTGAAAACAAAAACAAAACAAAAATTTATGTATCCTCTCTGGAAGATCTGCCCCGCCCAATGAAGTTTTACGTTGATGACATCATAAGCTTATAGGATTACAAAGAATGTAATTTCTGGCATATGTAAATAATGAGATTTTAAAACAAAACTTTTGTATCCCACCTTCATCCATTTTAAAAATATCTGACCATGCTCAAGCTCCTCTTTATCAGTTGGAAAATTTATATAGCTAGTTTTTCTCCTTTAACTCATATCCAGCCCACTTCACCCACAGAATTTTATCCCAATGTAGCATATGTTTATGTTGGAAAGTCTTTTATTGTTCACACTACCATACTTTTCTGCAATATTTCAAAAATTGCTGCTCTATTTGGTGGCCAGGCTGTTTCTACACCCCTGCACAATGCACTATAGTAAGACTTAAGATGGAAAGAGGAATGTCTTGCTTTGCTAAAATGGAGAAAATGATTGTAAATGGAGAGGTGAGAAATGAGACTGAGCATTTAGTCCAGACTTTGGGGAATTGATACTCTTAAAACCTTCCATACTTAGCTGAGTGTTTGGGTTCCCCTCCAGGGGCACCTATTTAAAGCCCCTGGAGTGGATCACCCATTTGTCTGAGCAATAATGAGAGTCCAAACAATTATCTATGTGTAATCCTGGCCTAGCTGCTTGGTTCCCCCATTCTCCCATTGAAAATAAAGAGGGAATCTGCTATTTAGGAAAATGTCTTTGTTAGGCAACTCATCTTGCTCAAAGGGATGCCAACCCCACCTTTAATTTGACAGTACTGAGATGCCAAGTCTCTCCTTAACTGGCCACACAGCATAGCTGCACACTAGACCCTTATTTGCCAGGGAGTGATACCACCTCAAATTCAATGTCAATTGAGTATTTCTCAAAACCTCATTTGAGATAAATGATACACAGGAGAGATTGCTTGAAGGACAAGTAGTCCATCCACTTTTCAGATCCTTGAGCCAAACCAGACCGGCAGAGAACTGGTACCTAGGTAGAACTTTGCCAATTCCCTTTATAAAATTTTGCTTTGAGGCTCTGCTATTAACAAAAGTGTTTAGAAGAATCAGCCTTGCAAAGCTTGATGATTTTCATAACAAAATACAGTGTACTTTTTACAGGGACTTCTGGGAGAAAATCTTGTCTGATGTTGGTGCCAAGAGTAGTTAAAATCATCCTGAGCAACTGGTTTATCTTTCCTCCCACAAGCATGTCCTCTTCCCTCTGGATGATAGAAAGCTTAAAGCTAAAGGTGGCCTCTGTGTCTTATGCTTAGGTCATTCTGGCATGCAACTTAATTGTTCCCACCTCTTCGTTACTTTTACTTCATATTATTATGCATGTATACACATTATTATGTATGTATAAGGTAATATACATAAAAATATGTCTATGGTGGAGTTTTTTTCCTATAATCTCATGCTGCTGATACATCCTTAAAGAAAACAGAGCTACTTCCTTATAAAATATTGCAATTTTTTTAAAGCTTAGAGTCATGAATATGCTATAGACTGTCACATAAAATCACGTTACCAAGAACACAAAGTACCATCATTTGGGTCTCCAAAAGTAATACACAAACTAAACAGGGTACAGGAGTATTTAATCAACAGAACAACAACAAAGCAATAACAAAAAGCAAAACCTGTTTCCAGATTTCAGTCAACAACCATTTTCAAGCTCCTACTTTATGCCAGATATTGAGCTAGATGTAAAGAATTAAAAGGAAAAATAAGAGTGATTCATAATTCAAAAAGCCTACTACCGTCTATGGGGGAGAGGGGAGGAGTTACACATGCATATGTGTATGTGTGTCTGTGTGTATGTGTGTGTGTGTGTTTGTACACAGAAGAAAGGCTTTACATTGACTGCCGTGGTGCAGGGGAGTCCATCTCATCCATCACTCTGGCTGTATAATAACTGAAGAGTTTTTTAAATTTGTGATTTATGATGATAACAATAGGTTAAATTTAAAAAGAATGAACCCACCCAATACAATGAGGACTGTGCACAGTCACTGTACAGTTAACTGGAGAATAATAATGTGGGTCAAACTAGAACCTTTGGTCAGGTATGCAAGAGAACAGTCCCCACTCTTGTTCAGTTTTGATTTCTACTCATCTTGTACTATGGAAATTTACACAGCGCACAGTGACTGGGGCAGTCTGTGGGTATGCTTTTCAATATCAGTTTTGAAGGAGAAATCTAAGTCCCTATAAGCAGCCTAAAAACCTTCAAAAGTCAAGATCGGACAAAAGGGGCACCTGGCTGGGATCCATAAAAAACTTTCGCATATGTATTTTCAGTTTCATTATATAACACATCACATGATTTACAGAAATACACTATGATTTGAAATTGATAGCACTCCATCACTCAAAAATAACTTCCAAAGATAAGAGAACTGTCCTTGAGTCAACTCCCTGGAACATTTTATAACCCTTTGCCAATGGAAAAAAATGTACCTAGGCTTTAGAAAGCCCTTTCGCTCAATTTTAGCTAAAAACACTTGAATGTAATGTTAGGCGATTTATAATATTAAGCCATATTTAATTAATTTTCTCCACACACCCAAGATCCATGATCTGTGGGTCCTTTTCTTTGACTCCTCCAAATTATTCCTCTCCTACGCCAGTCCTACCAAGATGCCAATTTCTTGTATTGCCAGGGCTCTGATTACTCTTTGCTAAAAATTTCCTACAACCTTACTGCATAACCACCTACATCTATCTATGCAAATCGCACCTCCTTGGTTATTCCCTCCTGGAAAACTGCAAGCTATGTTACAGCATTAGCCTGTCTAGACTACACACCACCAGAGGAGCAACCATCCCTAAGCCCTCTTGAATGTCAACAGAGACATTTATTTATTTGCTGCTATCTTCCTCCTTTTCTCCTCCACTTCACTTTTCTCTTTTCCTACCCAAACGTCATTTACCATGACTAGTAGGTCTCCTACCAGGGACTTGTGGCCAACATTGTCCTCCAATTTCCCTGTTTAGGTTCTGTGATACAGACTTACAATCTAAGTAAATTCCAAATTACAATAAGCATGTAAGAGATTGATAACAAAAACTGTTAGATCCCTCCCAAAAGTTTCATCCTAAAATCATTAATCACAAATGTGAAGAAGAAAGTATGATCCTAATTATTAAAGTTCTGTTAAGCAAGAAAATACATACATACATACAAGAACTTCTCCAAACTGCTAACGTCAGAGACAAATAATGATAATAATGAGTTAACAATTATCAGATAATGTGATCATCTTGCCAGCACTGCACTAAGGGCTTTCTGTGTACAATCTCATTTATCACTTATGACAACTCTAACGTAGGAGTTATTAGTTAACCCCATTTTTATAATTGAGGACAATGATGCACAAAGGAACTAATAATTTGTCTAATGTCTAAAGACAAGTGGCAAAGCCAGGATGGGAACAGACTCTTTGCCCCAGAGCCCAAGCTCTCCACCACCAGGAAATACTTTCCTGTAAATCCTAATTCTTTTAGAAGCAAGATAGAAAGTATTGGCCAAAAGCTTGCTTGGAATAGAATGGAATACTGATGCTGAATTAAAGATCACACAGAATATAGAATGGGAATTTTTGGAAATCCCTAAATATTGCTTTTTGTTTCAAGGGACCATTTCTCCATTAATCAGCTCACCCAGATGTTCTACATCAGGCAGAACCTATTTTTGTAAATGTTGTTTATTGACATACATACATCTCACTGGCTTTATTCTCCCTACCTCCTTACCTCCAAAATAGAAATTCCTTGCTAAACCTCTTGCATGTTCACTTTCTAGTTCACTCCCATCTCCCTCTCCAAAACAGTTGTGCCCACAGGTGATGCCTACCATTTATTTGTCCCCTCCCAGGGTTGAAGTTCCCTATAGTCAAAGCTCCCCTTTACCCAAACACCCCAATCTACTCCTCTCAGACTCAAGTGAGAGACAGATCTGTTTCTATCTCATGTTCTTCATATAAATTTTGACAAATTTACCCTTGAGAAAAATACTCATAACCTTTGATATCCATAGTATTTTTCCATGAAATCAATACAAGAATGAAATGTTTGATTATCACTTTTGTTCGTAGTATTCCAATTGCTCCAATAATTGCTTTTATCTAGGAGGGAAAAAAAACCCTCAAGATTGTGGTTTATGACAGACTAGTTGAGAAAGTAAATATAAAAACAGTAAGCTAACAATGAATGGAGAAAAGAAAATAATCTAAACATGATGCATAAATTAACTCTAATGAGAGCCAAATGTGAAAATAAGAGTAGCCAGAACAGTCTTCATTTTGTTCCTCCATAGTGCTCCTCACCATCTGACATGCCTTGTATTTGCTAATGTGCTTGTCTGTCTCCTCCTCCCACTCCTACCAGAATGTCAGTTCCATGAAGGTAGGACATTGACTGTTTTGTTCACTGTTGTTTCTTATGCCTGAAGCATGGTAAGTAGCCAGTAAGTATTTGTGAAGTGAATAAATGAATAAATGATTGAATGAATCTTCTTTTCTATCTCACCATCTCTTACTCCATAAGAAAAATTTAATCGCTTTCATGCCAAGATATCTAGAGATTTTCTTCCAAATTCTTCAATCTTTAGGTTAATTTCAAGGTACAGAGTCGTCTGATCAGATCCAATTCTGAGGTGCATAAAACCTATAAAAATACCATTCCCTAAGAATATGTTCACTGATTCTTTTAGGAAAAAGAAAAGAGGGGCTGGGTGAGGTGGCTCACACCTGCAATCCTAGTACTTTGGGAGGCCGAGGTGGAAGGATTGCTTGAGGCCAGAGGCCAAGAGTTTGAGACCAGCCTGAGAAAGACCTTGACTCTACCAAAATAGAAAAATTAGCCAGGTGTGGTGGCACGTGCCTGTAGTCCTAGCTACTTGGGAGGCTGAGGCAGGAGGATCACTTGAGCCCAGGAGTTTGAGGTTGCTGTGAGCTATGATGATACTACTGCATTCTAGCCTGGGTGAGAGAGGGAGACCCTGTCCTAAAAAAAAAAAAGATTCTAGTAATGTGAGTTCAGTGTGTACCATCTGGGGGATGCACACATTTGAAGCTCTGACTCAGGTGGGACAAAGGCAATATATATAACCTAAACATTTGTACCCCCATAATATGCTGAAATAAAAAAAGTTCCAAAAATAGAAAAAAAAACGAAGGAAGGAAGAAAGGAAAAAAGGAAGGAAGGGACACAGCAGAAAGCATGCTTTGGAGATGAACTGAATCTATTATAGATAGAATTTTCTAAGCTACTTTTTCACCTATGTGAAACAAACTCATGCATGCATACCTCAATGGTTCATAAAATAATTGTATTCCTTGTAAATAGCCCAAAGTCAATTGCCAAAGGTAAAAACCTAACTAAATCATTACAGTAGAAATAAAGCACCAAAGGACCCATGGAGTTCTTCACACGCTGGACAGTTTATTAACAGGCACCTCAGTGATCTCAATCCTAAACTCTCTCCAGGTCTAAATTGATTGATTTAGGTTAGATTTCCTGGCTTCAATTCCTTGTGATGACTTTGAATGTCAAAGTGTGCCCTGAAGGGCAAAAAGGATGGGTGAGAAACAAACATCTTATGCAGTTATGCACTGCGCAACTGCCCTCCTTCCCTGCAGAATACAGACTTTTGATTTAATTAAACCTGAGGAAAGATTCCAGACAAATTTCCATTTGGCTTTTTCAGGAGACCCTATTAATTTTATCCCCCAGCTTTCAAAAATAATAAATAGCATTTAGATATTCCGATATCATTCCCATCTCCCCCACCCAAAGGTTCCTCATCTTCTGAATTCCTTCTTCATCCCCTGCCCCCACCTCCTGCTGCAGCAAAGCCACCTCATTGCTGACACTCCCATCAGATATTCTGGTTCTTGCTCAAGCCAGACCCTCTGTGTGGAATGCCCTTTCTACCCCCTTCCTTATCTGCAAGTATACGGCCTACTAGAATCTTAGTCTGCCTTGTTACCAGGTCATTTATACATGGGACAAACCCTCACTAGCTTATGGCCTTTTTTGGAGGAGCAGTTATGCTTAAAAAAAAAAAATCTTTCATTCCTTGGGACCTAACGCAATGCTTTGCTTATAGAAGGCACTTAATAAATTCGTGTCGTTTACTTTATTGAAACTCATTTGGAGGCAGAGATATTTTCTGGGGTTTTACATAGACTTTCTAATGGACTACATCAGGATGTTTGCCAATCTTTTTAAATTTTTCAGTATAACTCATATATTCACATTGGTTTGAAAAATTAAGTTCTCCACATAGAGCAGTAACTGCGAATGCCAGCGCCATAGGTTTTAGATGGTGACTCCTCATCTGTTTGTTCAAGGATTACTGGGTATCTGCCACACCATGGTCACTGAACCAGGCCTTGAGGTACAGAGATGAACGTATAGTCTCTGCCCTCAAGGAACAAAAAGTCTGTTTGGGAAAGAGAGAGACAAGTAGACAAATAATTACCATATAGTCTGTAAAGTCCTGAGGGATATAAGAGAACAGAGATGGTCTACCTAGCTCAGCTTTGGGCAAAAGAAGTAAAAAAAAAAAAAAAAAAAAAAAAAATGGTGTCAAAATGATTTCAGGGGACAGGATATTTGAACTTGCTTTGAAAGTTTAGTTGGCTGAAGAAAGGAGAGACATTCAAGGCAGCAGAAATAGCATGTGCAAAGGCACTGAGGCAAATGAGAGCATTGGATATTTCTGAGCACTGCAAATGGTTTTGTTACTTCTGGAGCATTCCATGAAGATTCAGAACAAGAGAGAGAACAACAGGAAGCAATACATTATGGTGGGCCTGGTATGTCAGGCCAAGGAGTTTGGTCTTTAATCTGCAATTAGGTCCACGGACACTATGCTCTCCAGACAGTCAAATCAGGATTCTAGGGAGCAGGTTAGTTTTGCCAAAGAAAGGAATTGTCATTTCATGAAATCACAACATAGTACAAACAAGTTTACCTAATTAATCTCTTTTGTTCAGGCAGGTCACAAAGTCAGAAGCTAAAAATAATGTTTTGGAAAACTGGAAGATATATGTTGTAATGACAGCAAAGGTGCCTTTTTATGAAAAGAATTTCTCAGTGGAATAACCACAGGCAAAAACTGCCCAAGCAAACTGTTTTTCAACTGGATTCTTTGAGAAGCTGTGTGAAATAGTAAGCAGAGAATCAAAAGACAACAAACACCACGATGCATAAGTAGACTCTGAGCTCCTCTAGAGTAATGGCCACGTTGGGCTGTTTCACCACTGGATCCCCACTGCTTAGCGTTAGGGGGGAAACAACAGGTGCTCAGTAAGTACTAGGTAAATGAATGAACGCATGACAGAATCAATCCATAAACATCACCCGCTCTACAAAACAGAAATAAATAATCATTTAAATAGTATAGACACAGAGGGAAAAACTAACCACAGTGTTTGTAAAATTCTTTAAATGTGCATAGAAAAAGCAGAATTTCAACGTTAAAAAAATTCATTTCCACACAAGCATAAACAAATTACCATAAACATTTGCTTGATGTGACTCACTCTGACTGGTACAGCCACGTAATCTGCATGAAATGAACCCAGAAAGAATGGACACCAGTGAGAGAGATGCCACAAAGCAGTTTTGTGAGCAATTAATGACAGTAAGTGTCAGCTGTGTACGGTTGAAGGGGCCTCACACTGGGAAGCGAGCCGGGTTCTGAGTAAATGACACGCACCTTGCCCTGAAGTCATCTTGCCCAGGTGCTATGCAAGGGAAGTTGTGTCTATGGAACGAGAGGACAGGTAAGATACTTCTCAAGGTCCCTTTTGATAACAAGAGACTTTTCAAAATGTCCCAGGGTACACCGGTAGTCATCATATACATATGAGCCCTGTTCATGAACGGTCACCACTTTCACACTTTTCTGAGTAACTCTGACGCTCATGTCACTGTCACAGTTCCAGGGGCTTTGTAGGGTCAAAGAAAGGTGCAGCCCACCCCCTCCAGAAATGTCTCATATAGGTCAATTGCCTTAGAAATGACCATCCATCTGGTAACAAATAGAGGTAAAATAACATTTCACAATCTTTAATGGCTGGCTTAGAGCCCTCTGAAATGATCTGGCCCAAGCCTAATGTAGCAGATACAGAATTTGAGTCACGCAGCCAGTTAGTGGTGGGGCTGAACTGGAACCCAGGGGTACTGAAGATATCTCTCTGCAACTGGCCGTGGTCTCTGATGGTCTCCATACACTCATTCCTTCTCTGACACTCACAGGAGATCCCCAGTGGGGGACCAACAGGAAAATTGTAAGTGAATTCCTTCCTACCGTATTACAATACGTCTGCTTCCTATAAGAATAGCTGCTGGCTCACACAAGCCAAAAGGTCGGTCAGAGGATGCCTAATTAAGTGTCAAAGATTTCTATTAGAGAAAAAGCCCACAAAACCTGTCATTATGTGTCAATTTCTTGGTTCTTCAGACTTAAGAGCAAACAGTCTGTGTGGAGAATTAAATGCTAAATTTGGGAAGAATTTTCCCCTTTTGTCTTGCATTATTTTGGGGCTGTGATTTGGCTCCCCTCCACAAATCTGCCATCTCCCTCTACCACCCAAGAGGTATAACTTGCAACATAAACATTTATGACAGTCTGGATAGATTATTTTGCTACTGAAGATATGGGTTTTTTGGGGTTTTTCCCCCCTGTGAAACTAATCTAGTGACTATAGCCCTAAATGAATTCAGTAGAGAGGCACAGATCAAAAATGCAGTTTTCAACCCAGCTCATGAAGCATTTCTCCTATTTTATACAATCTGCCTGAGTTGCCCATTGAATAGCGAGGTCCTTTCAAAGTAGATCACCATAGCTGGTGTTAGAAGTGGTTTTGAATCTCTGCTAAAGAATGGTCTTCCCTCTAAGAAGCTTTATGTGGAAGTTGCACATGACTCTTTTTACTCTGTAAAAGGGTCTCATGGAGAGACGGTAAAAGGGATTATACTGACTTATATTGGAAAAAGCAACAAAAAAATTCAGCCAACATCCTAATGATATGATTCATTCAGTTCCCAAAAGAAGACTGTATCACATAATCAAATGATTTTACTTTATAACACTCATAAACTCCCCCTCTTAACACAAAAACCTTCTAGACAGTAAACATGTCAAGATTTGAGGGCAGTCCAACCTAGACGGATCCAGAATGTCATTAATTAAAATGCAAAACAGAATCTATTTCTGGTCCTGGTAATCAACTATGGAAAACAGTTTCAATGACAAGAATGCCTGCAGAAGCATGAAGTTATATTTGTATTAATGGGGGCAATATCTTCTCTCAGTTACATGATTATAAGTTGAATATTTGGAGTTTGGTTACTAAAGGAGAAACTGTAGCCAACCCTCATACAATTTTCACTCTCTGAGTTTGTCTGTGTACATATATGCATGTTCACATACATAAACATGTAATAGAAATAAGGAATAGAGAAAGGAGAGGTAAGAGGATAAAAATTGGAGACTTGATTTATAGTTTGAGTTGCAATTTTCAAATTAAAACACCACCAAAAGAAACAGTAAAAGCACTGTTTTGATGATATCTATAATTAAAGAGTGTGAAAAATGAATAACTGCATCTACACCAATCTAGGTGTTTCTAGACCCATTTTAAACAACTTCAACTTGCTAGGGCTGCAAGCAAAATCAGTTGCAAGGCACAGCAGCAAAATAAACACACACAAATAAAATCTTGCAGTGACTTCATCACACCAAGAGGCTACAGGCTGCACTCAGCACAGCTTTTGTCAATTTTTCCTGCAGTAGTTTTCTATGCTGCCTTTAGAGACCCTGCAAAGGAATTAACATGACATCATGCTGTGAGACAAGGAAACGCTGAAGAATACACTCTCCCAATTCAAAGAAATTCCCAAAGGCATTATCTGGAGGTAGGCTATAGGAAATGGGGAAATCCTTACCAAAAAAAAAAAAGAAAGAAAGAAAAGAAAAGCTAACTACAGCAATATCTCAGGAAATTTCCTTCTATTCTCTAAATAAGGATGCTATACCTATTAAAAATATGTATACATTTAAGTCACAAGTAAATAAACAGTACATTTGTGTATATGCTTGTATGCGTATATACCTGTGTGTAATACACACATACATACAATTCTGATCACATAGGTAAACAATTTGTTTAGCAAAATAAAGGAAGCCTAAGGAATTTTTTTCTCCTTAAGATGAAGTTGCTACTAATTAAAATGAAATCTTTTCTAAATGCATCTGAAATTGCCTGCAGTGTGAAATACTGAGTCTATTTCCATGACACCCAAGCTGATTCTAACTCTCTCCATCTTGATGAATATCCCCAGTTGAGTTGCCAGGCACCATATAAAATCCTTTCAATTGGAGAAAAAAAAAAAAAAAAAGATTAAGCTAAGTAAGAAAACACCATTAAGGATGAAAGTAAACAGCAGAACATTAAAGAACATTAGAGGAAGCAGAGAAGTCTGCCGGTCCAATACAGTATTGCTACAAACCACAATCAAGTGTTGGAAAGAGTGGATATTAGAACAGCTAATCCAAACAATGCTGAAAATATTTCAAACATTATTTAAGGATTCAGAGACTACAGTATTAAAAACAGTTTCTTTTCTTTTCTTTTTTTTTTTTTTTTTTGCGCTGTTAACCTATGTGCTGGCTTTACTCTTGAGCTGGAGTATCATGTAAACATCTACAAATTCTTACTCTTTCTTTAAATGTATGCCTTCATATATGCAAGGAACCCTTCAGCAAAAAAACAACAAAAATACCAAATGTATCCACTTTGGACCCAGGGAACAGGATGAAAGCATATGCCTGATGTCATCACCACTATTTTAAGAAAAATCCACATGAACAGTGGAAATAAAAGTGGTGAAAATGAGCAAGACAGTTAAGGAACTTTACATTCCAAACTCCCAATCAGCACAGGGAGAGGCCAGCAATTTTACCCTACGTTTTCCCCCTCATTTATCACAAAAAATCACATTGTATTAGTACAGTGGTTATGAATCAGAGACTGAATTACAGTTGATGGGAACCCTCCCTAGAGTGACATGGACCGTAATTGGGAAACCCACACAATATCAAGTAAGATAACCCATCTCCAGTCCAAGACTTGAAAAGAACTAAACAGAATTACAACTGCGAAGCTTATTCTTTGGAATGCTGATTTGATTAAAATAATTCAACACACCTGCTAACAACAACAACAACAACAACAACAACAAAATCCCCCTATAAGGAGAGACTCCTGCAATGCACAGGTTCAACAAGGTGAAACTACCAAAATGTTCTTGGTTTCCTTCGGGTGTCAAGCAGCAGCCACTCATAGACTTGAAGTTGTGATGCTCTTCTCAGCAAACCGCAGGAGACCAGGGGAAAAATTAGAGCACTATTCTGAGAGTAAAGCCGTGGAATAAACAATCTGCCACATGCATATTCTTTATCAGAAACCTGCTTATTTTCTCTTAGAAAAGTCTAACCAGTCCAATAACCTCAAAGCATTTTATTTCCCAGCAAGAGGACAAAACTATGTTGTCAACTCAAAAATGTTCCTCTCATCACCGCCCTACCACCCTCTGAAGAGGCTGCAAGATATGGTTTGCAGAACTGGGTACCCTGAGACTCAGAAGGGAAGGAAGCAATGAGGTCATGCAGTCTACTCCATCTGCCAGCGCAGGATTCCTCCCGCCGAGAATGTTCCTGCCCAAGTTACAAACCCCACAAGATATAGGGTCATTCTGAACCCACAGGCAGGTGAGTAAAGCAAAGCTGCCCACAGCAGACTCCACATAACTCACACGTGTGTGCTCATCTTCACCCAGAACGATGAGATAGTTTGGTATGTGGGCAGATCACCCCCAGCCCTTCCGATTCTGAGAGGGTACCCTCAGCATGCTGAGGGCTGATCTTGCCCAAATTTGTCAGTCATCCTCCCTGCACACTGCTGCAGTTTACCATCGTGAACATATTTCCCTGGCTGCTGCTTCAAGGACAAAGAGAGAGCACTTATATTTCCATCACAGCCGAAGAGCTCACGTTTATGGGAAAAAAGATAAAAAGACAAACAATCCAGGCAAATGGACCCTGGCATTTTAGTTAACTGGATCGCCCCAGACAAGGTTCCGTGAAAACAGAAGAAATGCAGAAGGAAGGTCACTAAGCTTAGCAGGGAAGACAGCGAGCAGAGCAAGCCGGTTCAGTTCACTGCAGCAGCCGAGCAGCTCATTCAATGCAAGCACTTACCATAAAAATAGAAAGAGTCAACAGAAGGAGAAGGGATCTTTCCTCAGTGTCTTCCGGCAGAAAGAAATCCAGCCTGAACCTCCAGGAGTCAGGAGGAGGCCAACAAAAGTGACGAGAGGCAGTAAAACCACCACACACAAGTCCTTCTCAGCCTCCCCTCGGGCCGCATGCAGTTGTTTGTGCTGTAAAAACCCTGAGAAGTCTGGAACAGGACTCTCCCGAGAGCGAGCCGGAGTGAGAGCAGCCTGGTGGATTTCACCACCTCCTCAGAGCATCACGCCAGGACTGGTCCTCCCCCCGGGGTGCAGGGGTAGCAGGGTTGGGGGAAGGTGGGCACCACGCTGGGCTCAGGAAGGCAAGAAGAGGGGTAGAAAGCAGCCTCTTTGGAGTGAAAGGAACTGCCAGAGACAAATCAGTATTCCATATCAGTTATTGCCAGCGACCAATCAGCCCAGCCAGGGGGCCGTGTCAGTGTGACAAGAGAGGAGCAGATGACAGCCAGTTCTGAGAGTGGCAGGACAGCCCCCTGCCTGGAACAGAAGTTTGGCAGGATTGGCATTTTACCCTCCACCAGGTTGCTGTTAAAATTTGCTTGTATTTAACCAAGATCCGAAGCCTCATAGTTATACTAGCCACTCAGGAAGTTTCTGAGGTATCCCATGGCATCTCTGTACGAAGCCAGACTGGAAGCCCATCCTAAATGATGTATGATGACATCTCACAGACAAGGCAGCCCTGCTGACACCCAGAGGTCACCATGAGCACAATAATGGCAACTTGTACTTAAGCTTCCTTATGCCCTAAGTACAGGATGACATAGCCAGGCACCGGGCTTTTTATTTCACAAGTAAAAAATTTACATAGAGAAGGGTTAAAGGTCTCTCCAGGAATTTGACTCTTGGTCTTCCTTAGTTTTCTTGTGTAATATATGTATAGAAGTATGGTTAGAGGTGAGTTTCTAAAGGTAGTTAACATGTCCCTTTGAGATCTCTTAAATCCCCCCTAAGACAGAAAATACGTGTTTTGGATAAACAATAATAATTCATGAGCACACTGAAGTTTGAGGAAATCTAAGTTACACTAACAAAAGGCACAAAGGAACAAATCCCTTGGTGGTAAATGAGGGATGTGTGGAGAATTCTCAACTATTCCCACTTACCTTTTTCCCCATTCTACATTAATATTGCATTTATAAATTTAGGACATATATGTTAATTAATTTGTGTTTGGTTGTGATGAATACATTATATAGGGGGGTAGTTCCTGAAGTTAAATGCCAGTTTTACTGGACTCCACAGTAAAACTTCAAAACTTTTTTTAACTTGGGGAGATTGTCTTGAGTCACCTTTTTATCTCTGCAGAAAAGATAACTCCCTTTTGCTGGTCAATAGTTAATAGGAATACACAAATGCCCCTGGGTTTTCGTTTGTTTTTTGTTTTGTTTGTTTGTTTTTTTTTCAAGTGACTTACATGATATATGGTTTTTAATTTTACTTCTCTGTTTTTACCTAGAAGTTGAAATAGAAGTTGGACATTTTGTTGTGATCTCTACCCGGAGGCAAGCTGCCTTTGGGGAGACTGAATACCACAGCTTAAAAGGAAGGGCTGGGCTCCAAGGAAGCAGTCAACTCGACACCAAAATGAATCACAGCAGGAGCCATAAAAATGTTCCACATCAAAGACGAACATAATAAAGCGAAATTTTTTAAATGAAGAAGAAAGGATGGTTTGCCAGGGCTGTCCTATGTCTATTAAATAAAGAAAACCTGAGAGACTTTGAGTCTCAATTTCTGTTTTGTTATGCACCTCAGTTCAACTCAAATCAGCAAACATTTAAAGAATATCAACTGTGCGTCGAGGCACAGAGATGAGTCCTTGCCTTCAAGAAGTTTATAGTCTCATGGACAAATTTAAATCCTCTGTTTAAAATTTCAACACTATGATTCTTGCCAAGACAGAAAATGTTCTACTATTTTAATGTTCTTCAGATGAAACCAAGCCAAGGGGCTGGACTTCAGCCTCAAACCTCTGAATTAGCCTAATAAGGTGTTTTCCATAACCAAAACCATTTACAAAATATAAATGCACAAGTAATTTTAAAAATCAAATTAATATATGAGAAGGTTCTTTAACCAAATGTTTGTTTTTATCAGCTTCAAAAGCTTCTGACACTGCATAAACATGGGAGGCATATCAAAGAGTATATTTAACAAGGGAATATTATTTAAAGCTCCTAAATTAATTGAGATTAATACTGTTTATGAAACAGGTTCAATACCTTGAATATAGAGGGTGATAATGATGCATGAAGAGGATAATACTGCAGAAATACAAATTGCCAAGCAGATTAAATAATTGCACATCTATAAGACAATTAGGTGAATAAAAATGGGTATCCAGTTACTAACTCAAATGCAATTAATTTTTAAAGTTTGGTCTCTTCTCTATTCCTCCCTGCTTAAAAGATAGAAAAGCCTCCCATTTCAGACAGCAACAAACACCAATTAATTTTTATAATGTACAAAATATTTATCCAAGTCAATTAAACTTGGGATGATATCCGGGACTGTGTTTTGCTCAGAGGTGTAGCATCAGCACTTAGTATATAATAAGTTCTTAATAGTATATAATAAGTTCTTATAATAAGCAAAAATTCTCAGTAAAATCCTAGCAAACTGAATTCAGCTACACATCAAAAAACAAAAAAAATCCACCATGATCAAGTGGGCTTTATCCCAGAGATGCGAGGATGGTTCAACATACACAAATCTATAAATGTGATTCGCCACATATATAGAAGCAAAACCAAAGTCCATATGATCCTCTCAATAGACACAGAAAAAGCATTTGACAAAATTCAGCACCCTTAGGCATAGCAAAATATTGAATATACCTCAATATTATAAAAGCCATACATGACAAACCCACAGCCAACATCATACTGAATGGGGAAAAATTGAAAGCATTCTCACTTAGAACTGGAACCAGAGAAGATTGCCCACTCTCACCACTTCTGTTCAACATAGTGCTGGAAGTCCTAGCCAGAGCAATCAGGCAACAGAAGGAAATCAAAGGCATCCAAATGGGGAAAGAAGAGGTCAAACTATTGCTCTTTGCTGATGATATGATCTTCTATCCACAAAACCCCAAAGATTCTGCTAAGAGACTCCTAGAATTGATAAATAAATTTGGCAAAGTCTCAGGTCACAAAATCAATGTACACATATCAGTAGCATTTCTATATACCAACAACAGTCAAGCTGAGAATCAAATCAAAGACTCAATACCTTTCACAATAGCAACAAAGAAAATAAACTACCTAGGAATATATTTAACCAAGGAGATGAAAGACCTCTACAGGGAGAACTAGGAAACACTGAGGAAAGAAATTGCAGAGGATGTAAACAAATAGAAAAACATATCATACTCAGGGATCATTAGAATCAGCATTGTCAGGTGTGGCTAGGGAGAGATATTGTCCTGGTTCTTTGGCTCCATGCTTGGAAGAATTGCAAGCAGGGCTGATGCCACAGAGTAATGACAGACATGAAGCACTTCCACACAAGCAGCTTTTAATGAAAAGTGAAAGTAAGTTCCACAGAGAGGAACAGTTCTGTCCCCATGAGTGGAGATGACCAGGAGCTTAAAGACAGAGTATAGAAAGTACAGCATACTCTCAAAGTCAGTAGAAAGTGAACTGCTCTAATAAGGAACAGTGTCATTCCAGGGTTAGGGTGTGTCCTTTATGCTAATCCCTAATGATATGTTATGCTGGGGGTAGAATATTCATGTCTTTTTGGGAAAGTGGGTGGAGATTCCCGGAATCATGTACCCTCCCATTTTCTGTCCTTGTATGGCTGGCTCTGGAACTGTCATGGCAATAGTGGGTATGAGTTTTACTATGTTAATGAGGGAAAGGTTACCTTTGGTCATAAGCTCCTAGCTTTTGTGCATACTCCTGGGAAAGTCTCTA
This sequence comes from Lemur catta, assembly GCF_020740605.2. Taxonomy (NCBI): domain Eukaryota; kingdom Metazoa; phylum Chordata; class Mammalia; order Primates; family Lemuridae; genus Lemur; species Lemur catta. Next base: position 19,533,103 of record NC_059133.1, read on the forward strand.
ACCTCAAGTTCTTGCTGTTGTGATTTCTTTTCTCTATTTTTATTGGTCCTGACCCTTGGCCCTTGACCACATCTCTCTATCGCCTGCCCTGCCACCTGCAAGTCTAACTGCCTGCCCTGCCACATGCATACCCTCCTCCCTACCTAACAACACTGTTAAGATGTCTATACTGCCCAAAATGATTTACAGATTCAATGCAATCCCCATTAAAATGCCAATGTCATTTTTTTGCAGATCTAGAAAAAATAATTCTATGCTTTGTATGGAAACAGAAAAGACCCCAACTAGACAAAGAAAACTTAAGCAAAAACATCTCCTTACCAGACTTCAAGCTGTACTACAAGGCTATAGTAACCAAAACATCATGGTACTGGCACAAGAAGAGAAACCAATGGATCAGAACAGAGAACCCAGATATAAAATCAGGCTCATATTGCCATCTGATTTTTGACAAAGCAGACGAAAACATACACTGGGGTAAAAAATCCCTATTCAATAAATGGTGCTGGGAAAATTGGATAGCCACATTTAGAAGACTGAAAAAGATCCACACCTCACACCACTCACAAAAATAAATTCATGATGGGTAACAGACTTACACATAAGGGATGAAACTATAAAAATTCTAGAAGAGGTTGGAAAAACTCTTACAGACATTGGTCTAAGCAAAGAATTTATGAAGAAGACTCCAAAGGCAATCACAACATCAACAAAAATAAATAAATGGGACCTGATTAAATTAAAAATATTCTGCACAGCCAAGGAAACAATCAATAGAGCAAATAGACAACCTACAAAATGGGATAAAGTATTTGCATGCTATATATCCTATAAAGGGCTAATAACCAGAATCTACAAAGAACTCAAACAAACCAGCAAAAAAAATCAAACATCCCCATTAAAAAGTGGGCAAAATACATGAACAGAAGTTTTTCAAAAGAAGATAGATTAATGGCCAATAAACATATGAAAAAATTCTCAATGTCTCTAATCATCAGGGCAATGCAAATCAAAACCACAATGAGATATCACCTAAGTCCAGTGAGAATGCCTTTTATCAAAAAGTCCCAAAACAAGAGATGCTGGCATGGACATAAAGAGATACGAACACTTATATACTGTTGATGGGACTGCAAACTAGTATAACCTCTATGGAAAGTAGTATGGAAATACCTCAAAGAACTAAAGTAGACATACCATTTGATCCAGCAATCCCACTACTGGGTATTTACCCAAAGGAAAAAAAAAAACATTTTATAAAAAATAAACTTGCACTCAAATGTTCATGGCAGCACAATTCACAATTGCAAAGATGTGAAAACAACCTAAGTGCCCATCAATACATGAGTGGATTAATAAAATGTGGTATATGTATACCATGGAGTACTACTCAGTCATAAAAAAAATGGTGAACTAATACGTTTTGTAACAACCTGGATGGAACTGGAGACCGTCTTCTAAATGAAATATCACAGGAAGGGAAAAACAAAAACCACATGTACTGACTACTAAATTGGAACTAATTGATCAACACTCATGTGCACATATGGTAGTAAAATTCAACAGAAATCAAGCAGGTAGGAGGGGGAAAGAGGGGATGGGTAAATTCACACCCAATGGGTATAATGTACACTATTTGGGTGATGGACACACTTATAACTTTGACTCAAACTGTACAAAACCAATTGATGTAACCAAAACATTTGTACTCCCATAATATTCTGGAAAAAAAAAAAATCTCCCATAGACTGTGGGACTGTAGACTTCTAAAAGAGATGACTTGGGTTTGGTTCTGGGCTCTCTGTCACTTACTAGCTGTGTAAGTTTACACAAGTTACTAAGCCTATTGAAGTCCAGCTTCCTCACATGTAACGGGTGTGTGTGTGTGTGTGTGCATGTGTGTGTCTGTGTAAAGTAATGGTATCTATCTCATAGAGCCTTGTGAGGATTAAATGAAATAACTAAATCTAAGCACAGTGCCTAGAACATAGCACATACACAGTAAATGTTAGCTATTACTACTAAAAAAATAAGTTCTTAATAAATATTTACTGGATGGCCATTTGAATGGCCAAAAGAATCTGGCTAATCTTCTACAATAGCATGATTTAAAGCCTTTTGTCAGACTATAAGTTGACTTGTATACCTATATGTGCAAATTGTTTAAAAAGAAAAAAGACAGCTTTTTCAGGAAATTTGCTTCCTAGCAGCTTGCTGACAGAGCTTGCTAAAGTCTTAAAGACAAGGATTCTTCAAGCTGAGACTTTCAACACCATTCATGGAAACTGGGTTCTACCTTCTGTAACCAGCCTGAGGAGAAAAAGTAAAAACATACCTATTTTCTATACCACCAAGAGGATAAATGGCCATGTAATTCCATTTATGACATCAGAATCTCTTAATGGAGGTATGAGAATCAGGAATTTTAAATAACATTCTGCCAATTAATGGTTTTGAAAACTATGCTCTAATCTGCATAAGAAAAGCCTGTGTTCTTTCATCTAACTTCTGTAAGCCAGTGTCTGAAGGAACTAATACTTACTGACCCCTACTTTGTGCTAGACTTTATTCTGGTGGCTACACCTATCTTTTTGGGTCTTCACAGCACTCCCAGGACATGAGTATCATTACATACATGGAGCACCCAGGGCTCAGGGAGGCTAAAGGGGCTCACCCAAGTGGCAAAGCCAAGATAGGAGTGACCAGAACAGCCTCAGAATGCTTTCTCTTTTTCATGGAAACATATTGATTTAACATGGGAGGGGACCCCGGGAATGTTTTCCCACCAAATGTATGAGACTATCTGGGGACCGTTCCCACAGTGTTACATGTATTAGGGTGAAGTGGGAATGAGACAAGTCCAAGTTAAAGCAGAAAAACTCCTTTTACCTCAGAAATTATATGCAAACCTTTTATGCAAAAGAAATGAATTCTTGATGTGTATGATTTAAAGAGAAAATATTTTGTATTTGTTGATTTATTTTCCTCAACTCCTACCTTACAATTACATTTTAAGGCCAGGATGAGCAGTCCTGAATTACTAGAAGAATAGAAGGAAAGAATATTACAGAAAAGTATGGGACAGACACAAATGTTAAAGTATGGTCCCTTATCTAATACTTGGATTCTCCTTCAACATTCAGCAGGAGGCCTGACGCGGAGAGAGAAGAGGTTGAACTGCTAATGTTTCCCTGCCAGAGGTCACTGGCTGAGAATAATTTCCCCAAAGTGCTTAGTAGACGGGTTTTCAAATATGCAACAACAGTTCCAAATAATAAAAGGTATCAGCGGCATATAAATATAATTATAGTATCCAAGTCTTGAAAAATTTGTTTGCACTCAGCATTCCTCAGCCAGAAGAATCCTATGGGATCATCAAAATCAAATCATACAGAAAGAATCCATAAGATCATAGACCTATAAGTTTTTATCGTTTTTTTTTAAGATAGAAAAATAAATCAGTAGCTGACTTAAAAAGTCAGGGAGAATTAGGGTGAGTTTGGGGAAGCCAAAATAAGGAGTGTGTGTGTGCAAATGTTAGAAAACTAGCACGTGCATTTAAAATGCAGTTGGAATGACTACACATCCAATCAGTCCTTAAGTCTCATCAATGTTACCTCTACATTTCTCCTCAATAATTAAGGATTATAACCAATTCAGGGCCTCTTTCTTTCTCCTAAACTATTAAAATGGTTTGTAACCTCTCCCCTGTTCCCATACAACTCCTCCCAGCCTTTAGCATTTTCTTTCTAAAACAGAGCAAATATAATCATGCCATCCCTTTCCCACAAGCCTGGAATGATCCAGTCCAATACAATTCCTGAGCCTGACACTCAAGGCCCTCCACAATCTGACTTTAGTCTACATTTCCATCATCATTTTCCACCACTACTTCCTATCTATCCCATGCCCCGGTTATACCTGATTACTTACTATTCCCCACAGACACCATATTCTTGGATCACGGTAATCCTTTTTTCCTAGAAAAATCCTTGCTTTTTTCTCTGGAGAAATCCTACTCTTCATCCTTCAAGGCCCAGTTCAATGTCATCTTCATGCTGAGGCCTTCCTCAAATTCCCCAAAGTGACTGATTTAATCACGTCTTCCTCTGTATTTCCATCATGTTTTTTCTAGTCTGGTATTATCAAATACAAATAACACAGAGCAATGTGCTAAATTAGTACCTTTTAACCTATTTAACTGGGATCCTTTGACATTCCCTGTGTCTGATACACGATAGGAGCTCAATAAGTACATGATGAATGAATTCATCTTTTATGCCTCTTCTTTACAGTCCAAAGCACTTGGAAGAAAGGACAAACTTGTTTTCTAGGAGTCTGTAGGCCTAGAAGCTTATGAACTAAATATAACTCTTCAATCAGTACTTTCTGTGGTTTAAGGAAAGAGCACTGGATTAGAATCAGAAGAGCCAGCCCCAGCCCTGTGCCCTGTGTCACCTCAGGCAAGCTCTTAACCTAAAAGAGAAGACTAAAACTTGCCCTGCTTATCGTTGAGGGCTTTTCGGAGCTACAAATGAGGTGCTGTATGGTAAAGTACTTTATAAACTATAAAAGTACATAGTGTGGGCATAGTTATTGCCACCATTGTCATTGTTTTATAATTGTTATTGTTGCTAATATCCCAACAAAGCCATCACAAAATTTGTTCAGATGGGTATCCTACACAAGCCAGCCTAGGAGGCCAATGACTCGGCACTTGCATCATTCCCAGTGCCTTGCATCCACCCCATGGGTCTGCAGTTAAGGTGAGGTGGAAAGAGCGGAGGGGAAAGGCCCTGACACTCTGCCTCACGCTGCTACTTCCTGGCTATGTAGACCTGGTCTCTGAGACCCAGGAATAGGAATAACAATGCCTACACCTCACTGTGTTGTTAAATGAGATGAGGTATAGGTATTTATATAGAGTATTAATATATATACATCTCTTATGAATCTCCAATAAGCATTTCATGAGTGGCTGGGAAGATGTAGTCATTTCTCCCCAACTCTATAATACCGGCATGCTCCAATCATTGCCCTCCTTCTATTTCTTGAAGTCACTGAACTCGTTCCTACCCCAGGGTTTGTGTATGTGTTTCCTCTACCTGGAACTCCTTTTCCCTAGATCCTGGCATGGCTTCTCATCAGAAAGACCCCTGACTCCACCAATCATTTTCCAGCACATTACTTTCTCCCTTTCTCTCATAAGATTTCTCTCTATCTGTAACCACTCTGTTCAATTGCTTGTTTAATGTCTATCCTCTACACCATAATGTATGCACCACTCGAGCAAGGACTGTTTCTTTTGTGCTCCACACCAGTTCTTCAGTCCAAAATAGTGTCCATAATATAACACACACTCGATATACATTTCTTGAATATTTACAGAATGATCAATCTTAGTACAACTGCTCCCATGTTCTCTACATCTATATAAACTTCCAATTATCTTTGACTATTGAGTGGGAATGAAATCTAGAATGTCACCTAATATGGCACTCAGGGTAGCACCACAATGTCCAAGTTTATATATATATTTGAAGTGTGTAACACTCATTAATAGACATTAAAATGCAATCCAGGGACAGGGGGAACCTACAAATAATATGCCAACTCCTGGCCCCTGTAGAAACAGGAATGACCAAGAATGGCATGCTGACACTCACCTATACAACTGGAACTCAGGTACTCAGCAAAAACGTTAAATTATGTTTGTTCGATAAATCAGGAAGTTCACTGGATCCTGTTTCACATTTTATTTCCCTTATTTTATGCTAAAATTGTTCTGGTCCAAGACTAGCCTGGGAAGAAATTTATAAGGTCCTTGATCTCTGAAGCATCAACTAGAACAAATAATTTCAGGGAGCCCAGGAATCTAGGCAATTTTTCTTTCCTCGCAGGGAGCTGTCTCGAAGGCAAGATACACAAAATCCTCCCAAGCCTGACAACGTCATGCCTGTTTCTGGCCTTAGCCCAGCCTTAGAGGAGACCTAATAAATAAATAACCATGACAATTCTGTATAATGTATGAAGGTTACTTTCCAATGGTCATTTCAGTTAGAATAGTTTCAATTAGCAATAGCATGCTGGTCTACCAAATAGGCTTATGAATTTATTTGTCATTAGCAGGAAATAGAAAACAGGTAGCTTAAAAAAAAAAAAAAAGCATCCTAGACCCAATATCAAACCTATCTTTTCCTCCCAAACTTGCAGTTCCTCTGGCTTTCCTTTTTTCCATTTAAATGCATCACTATCTACTCTGTTGCCTAAAGAAAATGACATTTATTGAACTCTTACATGGATGACTGTTTTGGCCACTTTATAGGGCAGCTAGAAATCTCAGTGTCATCCTCACCTTATTGGACCCATGTTGTCCATGTCACCTCCTGAACATTCTTTCTTCCTTCCATCCTCATTGCACTACCACTGCCCCAGTCTAGCTATCAATTCTCCCCAGGGCTAATGTGCTAGTCTCAGAGGCAACTTCCGTGCCTTGAGTCTCATGCTGTACAATCCTGAAGACTTTTAAATGGAGATACCAGCATGCCTTCTTCCACAGAAGACTCTTCTCTGCTTCTTACCATGGGCAGGATGAGGTGTGCTCCTTCGCCTAGTCACGTGAGAGCCTGTGACTGCTGTGACAGTAGGAGTATTGTTCCTCCTGCCATCACTGCCACTTGCATCCTCTCCTTCATTCACGTCCTAACACTCAGATTCCAGAACTCCCCAAGCTGTTTACAACCTCAGGGTCCTGGCACAGTCTTTTTCCATTGCTTTGAATTTCTTTTCCCTGTCCTTCCCCTTGAGAACTCTTACTTATTCTCCAAGAACCACTCAAACATGTCCCCCTCTCCTCTTCGAAGCATTCCCTCCCTACGCCCCAATGGAGTTAACCATCTCCAAGTTTTGGCACCGATCACCCAGTATTATAAATGTCTTATTAGGTACTTCCTTCAGGGAAGTCCCCGTCTTGAGTTTTATTCATCTTTGTATCCCCAGAGATGAACTCTCCCTGGAGACACTCAGATAAATGGTCTTAAAAAGACTGGGCTTCCCTGCTTATCTGGCTTTCTTACTAGACTATATGTTTCCTGAGGGATGGAAGACTATTTTATCAATATTCCTAACCTCTCAGCTTACTACTATGCCTGCCACATATAGATGCTCAGTGCGTATCTGTAGAATTGTTTTGAATATGATTGGCTAAAAAGAAAACAACCCCTTCAGTCCAAAGTATTAACAAAAAAATCCCTCTGAGCATATTTCTAATGAGCTCATTTTTAAAAATTTAAATCTAAAATTTCTTCTTCTCCTTAAGATTATAAAATACCACAGGCATTAATTTACTCCACAAAGATTCATCCTCTGAAACTCCTGGCTTTAAATGCTAACTCAACTAATTGAGACACCTTGGGGAGAATAAGGCATTCCACACATACCTTCTAGTTGGAATTGCCTGGCAGAGGAGTGGGTATTGATTCTCTCAGGCAGAAGAGGCTTCTTGGAGAAGATTTCACCAGCATTTAAGTTTGGAGGGAAAAAAGTCTTCCTGAACACAGAATTTCAGCATAGAGAATGGAGCTGCCAATGGGCTGTTGGTGTTCCTTGGCAGCTGGGTAACCTGCTCCAATACACAGGTACCATTACAGGAAGGCATGACACTCAAAGAGCAGGGCAAGACCTGGGGCTTACAATGAACCCTCCACATCAGCTTGAGGATTGTACAGTTTTCTCCTCCAGTTCCCTACCTCATAGGAAACTAGCTATGGTGCATCCAAAGAACTGGAATAAATAAAACTCCTCTACCCACAACTGCAATGACCATCGGCACCTAAAGAACTACACTCCCCTTGGTCTGGCTAAATCCAAACCAGCAAGGAAGCCCACCCAAGTGATTGTAAGGACCTGGCCTCCTTTCCACACTCTTTCAGTGTTGCTGCTCCATACACAGAAAGTCAAGAAAGAACGATAATATCAGTGCTACAGATGTGATTATCTAGTCTGCCATTACTATACAATTTCCCCTCATTTCTCTGCAACCAATTTCAAGTTCTATTATGTGAGCTGAGAGGAGAAAGTAGAATGAGTATTTTAAAGGACTGTGACATGCTCAGATTTTGGTAAAATAGAACTAGGCCATACACTGAACATTCTACACCTTTATGGAAATGGATTTTTCCTTTTATAAATTTTTAAGGAAGTCCTTTGAACCTCTAACAAAAATAAATCTACATTGCTGGAAGGAATGCAAAATGGTACAGCCACTTTGGAAGACAGTTTGGCAGTTTCTTACGAAACTAAACATACTCTTACCATACGAGCCAGCAATCAGACTTCTTGGTCTTTATCCAAATGAGTTGAAAATTTATGTCCACACAAAAACCTACACACAGATGTTTATAGCAGTTTTATTCATAATTACAAAAACTTGGAAGCAAGCAAGATGTCCCTCAACAGAGGAATGGATAACTAAATTGTGGTATATCCAGATGATGGAATATTATTCAGCACTGAAAAAAGAGCTATCAAACCACGAAAAGACATGCGAGGACCTTAAATGCACCTTACTAAGTGAAAGAAGCCAATCTGAAAAGGCTACATATTATATAATTCCAACTATATGACATTCTGAAAAGGCAAAAGTATAGACAGTAAAAGGGTCAGTGGTTGCCAGGGGTTAGGGGGAGGGAGAGACACATGGTGGGGCACAAAGGATATTTAGGGCAGTGAAACTACTCTGAATGATACTGCAATGATGGATACATGTCATTATAAATTTGACACGTACATATATAGAATGTACAACACCATGAGTGAGTCCTCAGGTAAACTAGGGACTTTGGGTGATAATGATGTGTGGATATAAGTTCATTGATTGCTACAAATGTACCACTCTGGTGGGGGAAGTCCATAGTAGGAGAAGCTGTGCATGTGTGGGGGCAGGAGGTATATGGGAAATCTCTGCATCTTCTGCTCAGTATTGCTGTGAACCTAAAACTCCTCTAACAAATATATTTAAACACAACACAAAAAAACAAAAGTGAAATTCCCTGAAGACTGTATAGTCTTTTTTTTTAACCAATTTCAGTTGTCTTATAAAGTAGCTACATCTGGAAAACAAGGGGCTTTAAAAAGAAAGAAAGAGAAAGAGAAGAAGAAATGATGAGATTCCCTGCATCCTACACAAAGCAAAACCAAGTTCTAAGGGTTTCACTGTGATGAACACACAGACAAATCACACAGCCCAGTTTTTACACCACTGAATCCAAACTATGAATGTTAGAGGAACAGAATATTCCTATAACACTGTTTCCATTGTCAAGGGCTAACAAACCAGGACGCTTGAACATATTGTGAATTCCACTAAAAAAATTAAAAAGAAACTTAAAAAGAAAGAATTCTTCCTCTTTCCTCCTAAGCCTCCTCCCCTTTTAGATTTATTTTGTATGACTGCCTAGGGCTAAAACAGGAAATGTGTGTTAGTAGAGGAAAAACAATGTATATGGAGCTCTATGCAAGAGTACGGGCAGGAGAGAAGCAGCTACAAAAGATTTAACTACATCTATAAATTATCGAATATCAACTGCAATTACAAGAAAATAAAAGAGAGAAGTGAGTATCTTTAGATGAAGAGAATTGCAATTGTTTTGTCTGGAGAGAAAGGAAGGAAGTAGTGAATAAAGCATAAGGTAAGGATGGAGAGAGGGTGCCAGATCAATGGAGAAAGCAGTTACTGTGTCAGAAGGGGGAACCCGTGTGTTCCAAGGGGATTCTAGGAGATCCCCTGGGGAGGGAAGATTTGGTTGGGCCTCAGAGAAAGGGCAGGATTTTGGCAGGTAGAGGAAGTCAGGACAGGCCAGGAAGACCATGCCTGCTGAAGTTATGGCCAGAGGGTAAGAGAGAACTGGGTCGGAGTGGATTCATCTGTTCATTCATGCATTCAACAAGTATCTGTTTCACACTTGCCAGTGATAGAAAGTGTGGAGCTTTGCACATTAGATTGCATTTGCTATAGGCAGCAGGTTGCCTAGTGGGATGGAGGCCATGGAGTGTGTTGCTTACCCTCCATTCCTTGCTTTTCTAGTCTCCCCTCCTATGCAGAGGCAGTAAGGTACAACCTGCACTTACCAGATTCCTTGAAGCTAGGACTCTGAAGGACAATTAGGTTCCACCAATTAGATACACTTGCATGACATCTGGAAGGTGAAAATGAGAGGGAGACCATCTTCCTGACCTTTATGGGCTATTTTTCCACTTTGACAAGTAAGATCATTGAGCTATGAGGTTTTTCTGCAGCACCATTTGAGGGTCCATCAGTGTTCTGAGTGAGGAAAAGCAGCTGTGAGCTAGTAGCATCTCTGCCTTCCTGAACCATGAACAGCAGATATGGCTGGAAGTTCTTGAACTCCAGACCTGCAATAGAGACCTTAGAGGTAGACCTTTGGTGCATCATTCCTGTGCCTGCTCCTCTAAGTCTCTTCTGATTTGATAATTCCCAACTATCCCACATTAAATCCTTTCCTGATTAAAATACTCAGAGTGGCTTCTGTTTCCTATGAGTCCTGATTGGTGTAGCCAATAAGGATGTTTGAACAAGGGAGAGAGATCATCAGATTTGTGCTTCAGGAAGTGACCTTGGCAGCCACTTAGAAGATGTATTGGAAAGCAGATGCCTTGACTAGAGACAGATCTGGGAACCTCTTAGGAATGTCCAGCTGAAACTAGTATACCTGCAATACCTGGGCTAAATGAAATAGTTGTGGTAGGAATGGAGAAGAAAGGATAGAGACAAGATATTTCATAAATAGGACTTAGAGGATCTATTGGAAATGGGGTAGGATGGAATGGGAGAAGAAATTTAAACTCGGTCCTCCACCTCTGCTGGGGACCCTTTGAAGTGTCCCCACTGCACTCCCACTGTCACAGCACCCACCACACTTTCTCAAAACTCACCCTCACTTCAGGCTTCAGACTGTCTTTGCCTTGCTCCGTGTTGCACCCTAAATGCAGAGCACAGTGAATGGCCTATAATAGAGTGCTCAGTACACACTGGTTGGGTGGAGAAAGGAGAGAATAAAGGAAGGAAGGGAGGGAGGAAGACTTCAACCTCAGAGCCACTGTGAGGACTGAGATTCTGTTAACCAAAGAAGTAATTACAGGTTGAGTACTGCCTGAATAATGTTGAATCTTGGATTAATGGAGCATCCAAGTGAAGAAAACTAGCACACTGGAAGGAATATGAGTCTGGAGGTTGAGAAATACATGAGTTGACACAAATTCTGGAGGTGCTACAAAGAATGAAAGCTGACTATTTCATGGAAAAGAGAATGCCTCAGTAAACCTCGGGCAATGCTCATATTATTATAAACTACAAAGAGAAGAAAGTCTATAACATATCAATCACCATACTAGACACTATTTCTACACATGGATTGTCCTTTTAATCCTTACAACAACTTACAAGTAAAGTACTATTATCCCCATTTTACAGATGAGGAAACTGAAGCTCAGAGAAGTTCAGCATTGTCCAAAGTCACATAACTGGTGATGACAAAGCTGAGATTCAAACCCAGGTCTGTCTGGCTTTAAAACCTGTACACCTCATGTGCCCTCACAGCCTCCACAGGAAAACGGAGTTGGAGAAAGTGACTGAGGACTCGTCAGAGAGGAAAGAAGAGAAGCAGAGAAATGCTATGACACAGAAGCCAATAAGCAGACCAAAAAAAAAAAAAAAGAGAGAGAGCAGACTAGGAAATGCCAAGAGGAATCCCTGTGTTTAACTATAATCAGGTGATCCTAGAGAGGGCAAGGTAGAAAAGACGTACAGAAGCTATATTCTTTGGTAGTAATGAGAGAAAGAATAGGGACCCTCCATGAGCCGCACTGAAAAAGTGTGACAGTCATTGGAAGGATAGAGATCAGACGATCATATTTGGGAGATGCAAAGTCAAGCAGGAGTTTCTTTAACATAAGCAAGATGTGAGATGCCTATGGGCCAAAGAGAAGAGAACAGTGAAGGGTGGAGATCAGAGATGTAGGAAGTAAAGGCAATGAATAAGAAAGGTCCCAAGAAGACAGAGAGAGAAGGGATGAGCCAGCCTTTGAGAAGGGAAAGAAGACAGACTGATAAGACTAAGTTGTGGTCCTGAACGTGATGTCCACAGAGGAAGTGATGAGGATCTGAAAAACAATCTCCAGTTTGCCAACAAGACTAACAGAAATTATACACTTGCCTCTGATCAGGCTGCACACAAACAGAAACGATTTATTTCCTTTTGACTGGAATTATATCAACCCATTTTGTAATACCGATTATCTCATGCTGATAAGAAACTCTGATAGACAGTTAAATTTGTCTTTGTTTAACCAAAAGACAGTGATCACAAATTATCATTCATTAAATGCTGTCTTTTTAAATAGTCTTCCAAAACATACATCCATGGTGAGGAAAATGAAAGCTGCCCTTTGTAGCAAAACAATTATTAACTGTCATTAGAATTAAAGGCTGTTTCTCGAGAACTATGGACATACACAACACAATAAAATATCATTTAAATACCTAAAAATGTGGCCAAAAAGCAAAAAGAAATCAAGCAGTAAATAGATTAATTAAATCTAATCTAGTCAGGTAGCAACCCAGGTAGATGATTATAGACCTAAATCAGACTAGAGAAGGTACAACCAGAATCCAGTGCATGGAGCCTGTAAGACCATTCCATGTGGACGTGTGGATTTGGAGACCTCACTAGTATAGCTTCTGTGCAAGAGGGGTCTATGCATCCCCTGTGGTTGTAAGGAAAATCCACCTGGACACTTGCAGCTCCCAACCTCGAGAACTAGCAAAACAGCTCTGCAGTTGATAATAGAAATGCTTCCTTAGTGGATAAATATCCATTAAGCCTGGGAGAACTTAGAAATACATGGACTTAATGTTATAAATCAAATCTCTCATATAAATATTTTTATGTTTGATATTTTAAAGTGTTTATAATATTTAAGAGAGTTTGGCACATTGGAGTATCTAAGAGATGAGCATTGCAATTTTAATGCAAATGTGTGATTGAGTAACTAAGACTTGTGACTTTAAGCTAAAAGATATGGTAGAATTTTGCTAAATGCTACCTACGATATAAGGGGAACTTAAGTTTCACTATGTTCATACATTTCTTTTACTGGATTTATAAGAATTAGGAATATTTCATTTGCTAGGCCAGAAAATGAAGTCTTGAAAAACAGAATTTGGGCCAGGTGCAGTGGCTCACACCTGTAATCCCAGTACTCTGGGAGGCCAAGGTGGAAGGATCACTTGGGGTCAGGAGTTCAAGACCAGCCTGAGCAAGAGCAAGACCCCATCTCTACCAAAAATAGAAAAAATAGCCAGGTGTGGTGGGGTGCACCTGTAGTCCCAGATACTAGGGAGGCTGAGGCAGGAGGATGGCTTGAGCCCAGGAGTTTGAGGCTGCAGTAAGCTATGATAATACCACTGCACTCTACCCAGGGCAACAGAGTAAGAATCTGTCTCAAAAAACAAACAAACAAACAAACAAACAAAAAAACAAACCGATAATTTTAACATTATTAATGCCTTAAAATGTTTAAGGGAATTTAGTTAACTAAATAAAGCCAAACAGTAACCAACAGATTTTTTTATAAGTGACTATTAACATTTATAAATTTAAAATTGAAAAAGTTTGCTAGTTAAAAGCTTAAGGAAAAACTAGATTTTTTAATTCTTAACATTAATGAATACTAGAATATTCATTTCTAAATGGCTGGCAAATACAAACAGTCTTTTGGGGGCACAAGAATCCCATCAAGGATACCAAACAATTCACAATGACATAGATTACTGATATGGAGGGACAAATATCTAGAGCCTACATAGCAAGTACCTACTATGTGTCGCCAACTGGGACTACAAAGATGAATGAGGCAGCACAGTGGGGGAAATACAAACTCAGACACGCAGTGGCAGCATGGCTGAGACAAGTACCTCAAGGAAGGAAAGGCCAGGAGGTTTGGGGAGCTTGGCATACCCAACCCAGAGTTGGGGATTAGAGAAGGGACCCCTGGAGAGAGCATCCTTGGCATGTGAACCAAAGCAGCCTGACTGGTGAGCCACCTAGAACAGTAGCTGACAGTGGTCTCAGTAGAGGCAAACCAGGAACTTATCTATGGAGAAAGAGGCAAAGGAGGTGGTTTTAAGGGTTTAAGAATGAAGGTCTGAAACAGCTGCCATGGTAGAATCAGTAAGAATAGAAAGGTAATTGCCAGGAAGTGAGGCTCCATCTTATGAACCTGAGGTTGTCTCCACCTACAGTGTTCCTGCGTTGGCTACAAACTCATCGCTATGCCAATAGCAGCACTCAGCTGCATGCCTAGTATGAACCAGGAAGGATCTGGAGCCAATCTAGAAGGAACTGGAACCAATCTACTACAGAGGGGAGTTTCAAATTGGCAAAGAAGGAGAGTTCGTAGCCTCTCAGGATATCAAATCCCAGTGGCACTTATAGAAATGCATAGTCCTATAGTCTCAATCCTGGCTACACTTCAAAACACACAGATGCCTAAGCCCCACCCTAGACCTACTATATCATACTCCTGGGGGGCTGGAGACCCAGGGGGCATTTATTTTGTTAGAGTAGGATTTTTTTGGTTTTTGATTTTTTAGTAATAACAATAGTAGTAATACATATTCACTGTTAAAACAAATAAAATCTCAAACAATACAAGTAAATAAAGTAAAAACAGAAATCTTCCTTTTTCATCCTGCCTCATCCCAAAGGTATATATTCCACAACTTACAGGAGTATGTTAGTGAGGATAAAAACAAGTTTAATACCATGTTCATGGTAGAATTTGGGTGGTGGGTGTCCACTGTAAAATTCTCCCAACATCTCTGTATGTTTTAAAACTTTATAATAAAATGTGAAGAAAATAAATGCTCTCCAACTGACCAGAATGCATAGCCAGGACTGACAACCACTGCTCTAAGCCACAACTCAAGTTTGCCAATGAGAGCACTTTGGGGCACCGAAGTAACGTGAACTGCCCTAGATCACAGGGTAGAGGGCAGAGATCCTGTGAACCTGGATCTTCTGACAGTCTGTCTAGAAGGTTCTTTCCACCACTCCATGTAACCTCCAGCACAGAGGCAGCCCCAACCCAGCTTGGGAAAGGAGGCTTGTGGGAGTTGCCTTTTCTGGACAACTGGGATTTCTTGTGTTCGGATTCTTCCTGGTAGCAGAAGACAACACTTAATATTCCAGAACTGGGCTGCTATAGTATTTACTTTTTACACAGTTGATTAAATTACACTTGTCTCCCTTACTGATTCACGTTGCCTTCAAGTACTTTAAGATCCCAGAGAAAATTCAAGCATACATGAACCCTCATTTGTTACCAAAAGTATTTAAGTCTACAGAAAACAGAAAGGAAAAGGAAGTTTTCAACAATTTTAATCATTGTCTTCTAAAACCAACAAAGAGTGCCAGGCCCTTTTAGCATCAGCATTCCTGAACACAAGTGAATATCAAGATAGAAAATCACAATTGCTGAATGGGAAATATTAATATGAGTAAAAATTATAATTTTCGTAGATGCTAAAATTCATTTTGTGAGAAAGAGTGGAAAGATAGGGATTAAATCTATAAATCTGAATTCCAAGCAACAATATTACAAAATAATGGCACCATTTATTGCCAAATTTTACATACAAGACAGGCAACCTTTTCCTTTTCTCACATAAAACTTAGAAAAAGGCTTCTAGCTTATGGAATCTCCTTATGGAAGAACCCAAACATTAGGTAAACTGAATGCTAGAGCTATATCTCCCAGCCAAGGGGGAATCCTGAGAGCTGGCTCTTTCTCATAGCTTTCTGCTCTTCCCAGCAACAGTCAGTATAAAAAATAAAGGGAGGCAGAGAAATCAGGAGACCTGCTTTCTAGTCCTAGCTCTGTCACTAAATTGCTTTTTTTCATCTTCCTCGGCTGCAAAAATGAGGTGTAAATTGTCTTGAGGGCCCTTATAACTCTAAAACTGGATTGAACACCTGTTGTCCCATCTATGAGAGACATTTGATAAGGAATGTCCCTAAAGGGGCACTATAAGCACCACTACCTGGATATTTTCATCATATTCTATCCTTCTTGCTCCTCTTCCTGTCACCCCAAGCTGGTCCTCTCAAGTTTAGTCTCCAAAGAAAAATTACTCCCAAAGGAAAAGAAAAGGCCAGGAATTCTTTGAAAAAGGCATTCACTTTTTTTTTTTTTTTTAAGTATTTGTAAAAGAAAGAAAGGCAAAAGGTCAAGTGACCAGTGGGTGGGCCTGGGGAAGCAGAAGAGGATTAAAAAAAAGAAATCTTAATTAAGTTAACCCTTAAACTAACTCCTAAAGGCTACCATTATTTTTACGATAAATTCAAGTAACCCCTTCACATTAAAAGTTACCCTTATCCAAACACAGGTCCACCAAAGTATCTCAACAGATTCCCAGCAATTATGCTAGAGCCCTTACGCCTGTATCCTCCAACAAAAGGTCTAGGAAGAAAAGTAAACTGAAGTGGCAAGCTCTCTCATCTGCCCAGGCAGGCAGGGCCCTGGGTCATTTCTGGTGCTGAATCCCTGGAGTGATGATGAATCAAACCATTAACTTATCCAAGCTCTGGGGTGGGTCTGGAGAGCTGCAGGGTGGCTGGAGAGGAGGTTCTGAGAGCCTCAGCTCCGGCAAGCACTCGGGTCACTGCCCAGATCAGGCTGTGGAAATCTGAGCATCCAGGATGCAGAAACAAGCCCAGAGCAAGCATGGAGCCAGCCTGCCAGCCGGGAGTTCTGGGTCTACCCACTCCTGGCTATGAAACCTGGACAGGTTACTTTACCTCTCAGTGCTTCCCTTTCCCCTCCAGTGTCACAGAGATAATAGTACTGCTACCCTATAGAAATTTATGAGGACTAAAGGAACTAATTCATGAATGAGTGGTGGCTGGCATAAAGTAAGCACTCATTAAGTGTTAACTATTCAGCCTTTGGGCTCCTTTTCTCAGTGCTGCCTACATTCATCGATTGGTAAGAAAAATCAGTGGCTACGGTAAAAATTAGTATAGACTGCAAATTTTTAAAAATCATAGGTCTTAAAAACACAACAGCTGGGAGAAAGCCACGAGATTTTTTTTTCTCTTAGAAAACAAACATACAAATAAAAAGCTCTTTACTCCAAGAAGTCATAATGGTAATCAGAAAAAAAGAAAGAAAAATCTGAACTGGGAGTTAGCGGCTTCACCTCTAGCCCTGCAGTGGCCACTAACAAGCACATAAATGTTGTGCTCATATTTCTCTCATTCCTTGACTACCTTCCAGGCTACGTGTTCAGATTTTTATATGTATTATTCCATTTAATACTTAAAACAACACAATGGTAGGGATCAATATTATTTTCATTATTTGGGTGAGACACCTGAGCTTCTGAGAACACAAACAACTTCCCTGAGGTCACACGATCATGAAATGATGGATCTAGGAATCCAGCCCAGATCTGTTTGAATGACAAACACTATTCCCCAACCACTGGGTCCCACTGCCATGTATCAATTACATTCTGCTTTGATAAAGGATATAAAGCAACTAATAATAAAAGAAATAGGCATTCACACACAAGGATTAGTTTTCCTCTTAAATGAGAGGGTTTCGGTTTGGGTGTATGGTTTCCCTCTGATCTCAAACTCTGTGAGTCTATGCTCTACACATCATTTGCAAGGAATACGTTTCCAAAGAGCAGAACTTCCATCAAATGCTCCTTTGGGGAAGGAAAAATAATTTTCTGTATATTTAAAAGACTGTGATTTTAACGTGTTCAGTTTTTTACTCAGCCTCAAACAAGCATTCTTTAAATGCATATTTGAAAAACAAGGTGTTTTTTATGTATATCTTTTAAGTTGGGGAGGGATGGATGAGGAAGGCAGTGTAATCAGGTTTTGAACTGTGTATCCTTTTCTCAGATTACAACTCTCTCTCTGCTGCAGAGAAGCACAACAAAAAGCACCTCCCCCTGAGCATTAGAGCCTTGTGGACTCAAATACAGTTTGAAGGAGAGATTACACCGGATTTTTGAAAAATGAACTTTATACAATCATTTGTCGTCAAATACATTTCCCCTGTGGGCAGTTATTCGCTACCTTTTCTTTTCATTTATGAGATTGTCCAAGGAAACTAAATTGGTTTTGCTACAGGGAAGTTGACAGTTGTAGAAAAGAATTAAAGTCAACATTCTCCTGTTCAAGCAGAAAACACACGCAGAGTGCCCATCTCGTTTCTGTTTGTGTGCACACGCGCATGGAGGGGCGGGGGCACAATGTGCACATGCGCTTTCCAAATGTCAATTACAGAATGATGTGTGCTCTACTCTGTTTCCTTCTAGGTCTTTTCATCTATTTGGTTGTTTAACCTCTACTCACTAAGGAATAAGTTAATCATAAAACTCAATCTGTTTCAGGTGTTACCTTCTCCAGGGATATAATCTCAAGATGTTGATCTCTTTTGCTATTCAATTAGTTACACCCTGTGACCTAAAAAATGATGGGGTTGCTCTGGTCTTCTAGTTATAAAATGTTGTTGATGCAATTCAGCAGACCCTTAAGGAGGTCAAGATTTAGAGATAATTTGCTTTGGGTTTAGTTTCTGGCTATTCTTAATATTTCATTAAAATAGAACATACAGTTTAATATTTTTGAATGTTATAATTATTTAACTTTCTTTTCTCAAACAGAGATTTGTTAGACTAACTTTATTGAGTGGGTAAAACCACACAGGATATAGAGACAGTTATTTTTCCAAGTCAGACTCTACAACAGGAATTGGCAAAGTTTTTATATAAAGAGCCAGATAGTAAATATTGTCACCTTTGCAGGCCATATTATCTCTGCTGCAACTACTCAAGTCTGCCATTGCAGCATGAAAGCAGCCACAGACAACATAAAAACAAATAAGAATGATTATGTTCCAATAAAACTTTATTTATAAAACCAGGTGGTGAGCCATATTTGGCCCATAGGCCATAGCTTGCCACCACTTTCATCATACCAAGGGGCTGAATTTCTAAAGGTGGCTGATTTTCAACCTAGCATCACAACAGAGGCTATTTTTAAAATGGCTTCTGAGCTATATAATTATTCATTTTAGTGTACATTTATGTTTTATGCACTTGGCTGCATATCTGTGTTACATTTCACAATAAAGTTGGTTTTGTTTTGTTTTGTTTTGTTTTTTAAGCAAAGGACCAAAGGATCCAGGGAAGCTAGTAGGACAAGACTTAGAGGCAGAATACAAAGAGAATCTTTCTGGATAGGTCAGAGCTTTTCCCAGATATTGAGAAATTTTGGAATTGGAAGAAACTTAGGTTAACCTCTGAGGGAATATGTCTAAGACCGGGGTGGGGAGAAGGATTACCATTTTATAAAGCAAAAGTTGGCCATCTCTAATTATTTCATTCAGTAAATATTCTTGTACAATAACCAGGTTTGGTTTATAATGCTTGGCTCTTTGAGAACACAGATACCTAAGATACTGTCAGTCCTTTAGGGAGCCTGCAGCCTAATCAAAGAAGTAAGACAGGACATAAACTACAATAAAAATTAAAACAAAAAAAATGTAAAAAGATATTAGGACTTAAAGAATAATTTAAAAGGTAATCCAATTAAAAACAGGGAAGGACTTGAACAGGCACTCCATAGACATATGAAGATAAAGAGATGCTCAACTTCATTAGTGACCAGAGAAATAGAAAGTAAAACCACAGTAAGGCACCATTTCACATCCACCAGACTGACAAAATTTAAAAGTCGGACAATTTCAGGTGTTACAAGGATGCAGAACAACTAGGACATCAGGCTTGTCATAGGAATTAAACAAGTTTGCATATAAGTGCCTAGAGTAGTGCCTGGCACTCAGTAAATGCTATGGGAGTTAGCTATCATCATCAGCCATCATCACCATCATAATTACACAGAAATTATTACTATGTACTGGTGGTGGAAGTATAAACTGATACAACCAATTTGAGAAACAATTTCACATTTTCTAATAAAGTTAAGCAGGTTCATATCCTATGGCCCAGAAATTCCACTCCTGGGTATTAAACAACTCTTGTACGTGAGGACATACACAAGATGATTCATAGCAACATTTTTCTTAATAGCCCAAAATTAGAATCATACAAGTGTCCATAAATGGTGGAATGGATAAGTGCATTCAATATATTAATGCACTGGAATGCTGTACAATAGCAGAAATGAATGAATTGTATCTGTCCACAACAACATAGATGAATCCCACACCGTTTAAGATAAAGCCTCAAAAAATAATATGTGATGATGTTTATATAAAGCTCAAAAGTATACAAAACTAAACTGTATGTTTAAGGATATGAATGTATATATACGAAACTACAAAATAAAGCAAAACTATTAGAAACCCCTGCTATGGTCTAAATGTTTGTGTCCCCCCAAAATTCATATGTTGAATTCCCAAACTCCAGGGTGATGGTATTAGAAGATGGGGCCTTTAGATATGGGGCTCTGCCTTCATGACTGAGATCAGTGCTCTCATAAAAGAGGCTCCGCAGAGCTGCCTTGCCCCTTCCACCATGTGGGGACACAGTCAAAAGGCACCATGTATGAACCAGGAAGCAGACACCAAGTCTGCTCGCACCTTGGTCTTAGACTTCCCAACCTCTAGAATAGTGAGAAATAAATTTATGCTGTTTATAAGCTGCTAAGTTTATGGGGTTTTTTATAGCAGCCCAAATGGGCTAAGACTACCCCAAATTTAGGAGACTGGTTATCTCTAATGTGGGCTAGAGAAGGGGATAGAATTAAAGAGAGGGCACAGGACACTTCAAAGGCAATGTTCATGTTTTTTTGTCTAAACTAGACAGTGGATATACAGGTGTTTGAGGTCATGTGATCTTTTATATCTTCCTTATACTTTATAAATATTTTATATCTACTCAATAATTAATGAAAACCCATTGTTAAAAAAATTAAAGGAGAAGGAGAGGTTACTTCTGACCAGGAGAACTGAAAGGCTGAAGGTCATCATGGCAATATGATTCTTCTTTTCTATCCACTTAACTGGTTGGTAGCAGTTTACTAAAGCACAGCTTTGGGATTGTGCAGCTGTGTCAGGCTCCAAAGGAAAAAATTCTGCAATCAATTAGCAGTGTCTGCCCTGGTCACAGATCTCGGGAAGTATCAGTGCTCCCTGATAATCTGGCATCCCTGGATTGAGGTTTTCCTGTCTCATAGTTATTCCACTATGCTACATGGTCTCCCTGTGAATCAGACGTCATCTGCGTTAGGTGATGAAAGACAAGTGGAGATTTAGGGGTGGGGGGATCCAGCAGGCCAGGTAGAGGGCAGAAACAGTATGCACATTTAAAGAAAAGAGGTAGGAAACCACAGGCATATCTGTAATGTGGCACTTTGAATCAACATGAAACTCTCTCTTACTCTTCCTAACTCATCAACAAATACATATTGCCCACCTCTTATAGGCACTTGATAGTTTCTTCAAGTATATGAAGACAGTTATAGAGCATATTCCCCTGTCATGCTTCTTCAACTAGTACCAACCTGAATGTTCTGATGGTGATAATAATAGTAGTCCTGTGTCCACCTCTCTCTCTCTCTCTCTCTCTCTCTCTCTCTCTCTCTATATATATATATATATATATATATATATATATGACATATATGACAGGCCCTGCTAAATGCCCTTTAATTGCTGACATACCTACTTATCCCTGAAACAGCCCAGCTCAGTTCTGGTCCTCCAAATGCTATCCTGATGGAGTCAATTTCACACTGAAGTCCTTGAGGAACCTGGCTGTTGGCCAAAATCCTATGTGGGATTTTTTCAAGTCTGATCATAGGCAATAACAAAGACTTCACTTGGCAGAACTCAGGGGGGAAATTTGCCTTCCCCACACCAGACTTGGTGCACAATGTATGGGAATCTCTGCAGGGAGCTGCAGTCAAGGACCCAGTCAGGGAGCTGCAGTCAGGTACCAGCTGCCTGGCCACACTCTTACGTACACCTACATTCCTAGCCCAGGTGTCTGCATTTGGAGGCCTCTTTATCTGGGGCCATAGGTCACCCAGGCCTTCCTCAGGTGGCTCTGCCAAGACCTCCTTAACAGAGGTAGGGGAAACCTTGAAGATACTTTCCTCCATTCTGACTCAGTACTCAGTAGTTTTTCATGCCTATCCCTTCCCCTCTCCCTTCTCCTGGCCCCTGGGTCCATAAAACTGCAGGAGTCTTTTGCTCAGGGCTGCCTCAGCAATGAGATAACTCCCATGTCTAGGTTGACCCAGCCAACCTTTGACCGGTGCCCCAGTCCATGGGGGAAAATGGAACAGGGTGGGATTGATTGGTGCTTTCTTCAGCTTAGCCACTTGCTTAAGCTATGGCAGTTAAGTGATCGAAGGCTTGACTGTGACTTTCACTTTGGCTTGTTGTCTTAATTGGCTACTCTGACACCTGGCAGCTCAGCTCTCTCGAGCTCTGCTAAGCCCCTGACAGACCCACTGGTCTTTGCAAGAGTCAGCAGAGCTGTTTCTGCCTGTCTGTCATTTGCACACTCTAGCTTCTCTGCCTACCCACTGATCTCAGCCCAGAAAAGCTTACTTTCCAGGTCCTCCCCACCAACCCCCCACTGACCCCCCTCTCCTGCCCACTGCAGTTTGTCGCCCCAGCCAAAATCTGTTAGTTCTAATTTAACCCATTCCTCTTTTGGTAGAATAGGTGGTATGAGAAGTGTTGGATCATATTTTTAAATAACTTAGATTTGGCTCTAAAATGTGTATTTTTAAAAATAAGCATATCTAATGATATAAGAATTCTTAGTAACTTAAACCAATAGGTTCAGTTTGTATTCTGGATGCCCCACAACACCACTAATTCACCTGCCATTCTTCCATTTTTCCAACTGTGTTCTAAGTGCTAAGCACTGTGCTATGCCTGAAAGATATAAAACAAATAAAGAGTCCCTGTCCCTTTATAAGAAAGGGTCCTATAATCAAACTAGATACAGATAAGTAAATGCCAAAAAAAAAAAGTCAAGACTGCACTGTGTTAATTATGAAATCTATGGATCACCAGGGCCTTTTTATAACGTCTGCACCATCACCCCTACCAGAGAGAGGGGGTTAAATATGAGCCAGCAGGTCCCTTCTCACCCCCTACAATGCAAGAGCTGATTTTCAGCTCTTACACCTAAGGAAAGAGAAAACAAGGCAAATAGGAGAAACTGTTTTCTTTTACTCTGACTCTATCTTGTTTTAATAATCTTTTCCAAATGAACATCTATGATATTAGTTATTACGTCCTTCCTACCTCCAAAAAAGCTATGGGTGGTTTATTATAAGAGCGATAATATAGCTATTAAGATAGAAACAAAATCAAAACCCATGTAATGAGAGAAAGAAACAAGAATCTGAAATCCGAAGCCAGTAATTTTCAAACTTTAGTGTGCCTAAAAATAACCAGTATTCTGTCTAAAACAGATTTCTAGGCCCAGAACCCAAAAATTCTACATCAGTAGATCTGGGGTGAGGACCAGAATCCAAATGAACAAGAGCTCCAGGTGATTCTGATGCCAGTGTCTAAAGACAAACCTCCAAACAACACTGACATTGGCTAAAATAGTCACTATAATTGAAAGTTGAGCTTTGAGTTTCCTGGTAGCCAAAGCAAATAGGGAAAACATTGTGTGTTACATAACTATCACTATATTTAACCAGAGAAACAAACATTTTATAAATCCTAAAAGTAATATAATCTGTTTTATTACTAGCTACATAATAAACAGTCTCTAAGCTGAATTATTTCAAATCAGAGAAATCTGAAATTAGAGAATTTGGCTAAGAAAAAAAATTATGTGGAAATACATCAAATAGTACTCAAAATTATAAGTTTATTTTACTCTCAGAAATATGTGTTAAACAAATATCCTATAACCAACTATTATAATTTGGCTCTGGCTCCTAAGCTCCCATAAAAGGGAGCTTATGGTAGGTATTTTAAGTTCAAGCAATTTAATGGAGCCACACAGAGCTATGGGGTGGGAGGAGAAGAGGTCATATTAGACATAGGAATGAAAATGTATCATTCTAGGATGCATCTGCACTTAATTATGTCCAACCGACTTAAAATTTTCTTAAAAGTAATTTATCATCCAGATGACCTTCCCTTCTATGACAATAATCCTTTATATTTGTACAGTTCATATCAAGGTATTCCATACTCATTTAAGCATCACAACACCGCTTTTTGTAAATTTCTAACAGCCTCATTTCACAAGTAGGAAAATCAGGCTCAGAGATTCTAAGGAAGTTGCCCACAGACAATAGCTGGTAAGGACAGAGGAGAGAATGAAACCCCAGGGTGTCCTCTTTCTGCTCCAGTGTGGGATGACCACACTATAAACTCTCATGGTTAGATCCTAACACCAAAGTAACAATTACATTTTTATTATCTTCATGAATACCCTGTTTATTTTTCTGCATTATTTATTAAGAATTCAGATCAATTTCAGGACCCAGCTAGATCACTACCATCCTTCCTTTGTATGAAAACCATACATGCATACATCTCAGGATGTTCTTGCCTCCATGATGAGGAAAGGGAAGATGCATAATTTCATAATTAAATGAATGTGATCCAAGAAAATTGGTTTCAAAAATCTTCCTATGAGAAAACATGGATGTTTTGTAGGTTTAAAAATGATTGTGTGAATAGGTTCTTTTTTTTTCTCTTTGTCTTTGCATTTGGGTGTGTTTCCTGGTTTCAACAGAGAGCTATCCAACACATTGTAAATAGTTATTAATACCTAAACAATGGTCTTTCACACATTAGATACTATCATAGACACAGAGATTCATGACATGACGTTTTAATAGCTATTAATTACTTAGATTTAAGAGAGTCAAAGACTCTGAGATTTTATAAAAGCAGAATTGTGATATCAAACCTAATGCTACACCCACACTCCCTGAAAGGTTTACCTATGATATGTACTCACTATAAGAAATTTGAAAATTTGGGGAAATTGTAGCATTTTAAGATACCCAATAATCTGCAAGTCTACTTTGGTGGTTAAAAAAAAAGTTGCTAAAAAATATCAAATCTTCTGTCTTTCAAAGACACTAGTAAAAACATTAACATAAAAGTATAGCATTTACAATCCAAAGCTGTAACAAACCAAATGTAGCAATTCAATTCAACAAATCAACTGAAGAACGACTATGCATCGGCACTGTGCTAGCCACTGAAAATACAGAAATGACACAGTTTCTGACCCAGAGGCACTCAGAGACCAAATAAACAGCAAGATATATATGCATATAAATTAAAATGCATTGTCAGAGAGTGATGTCAGATGGCAGAACAGTACTTTCCAGTGCTTATCCCCTTGAAGAAACATTGATTTGAACAACTATCCATGCACAAAAATACCTTAATGAGAGCAAGGAATCTAGGTGAGAAATTACAGCACCTGGGTGTAGCACAAAAATAAGACACATTGAAGAGAGTAAGATCTATTGTAGAAAATGGTGACCAGAGTTAATAAAAACATTATATAAACACTTGAGTGTGTCTTTTTTATAAAATGTCTTTTTTTCCTTTGGGTAAATACCCAGTAGTGGAACTACTGAATCAAATGGTAGGTCTACTTTTAGTTCTTTGAGGTATCTCCATACTACTTTCCATAGAGGCTGCACTAGTTTGCAGTCCCACCAACAGTGTATAAGTGTTCCTTTCTCTCTGCATCCACGGCAGCATCTGTTGTTTTGGGGACTTTTTGATGAAAGCCATTCTCACTGAAGTTAGGTGATATATCAATGAGATATCATTGTGGTTTTGATTTGCATTTCCCTGATGATTAGAGCCATTGAGCATTTTTTCATATGTTTATTGGCCATTAGTCTATCTTCTTTTGAAAAGCTTCTGTTCATGTCTTTTGCCCACTTTTTAATGGTGTTGTTTGATGTTTTCTAGCTGATTTGCTTGAGTTCTTTGTCGATTCTGGTTATTAGCCCTTTATCAAATATATATAGCATGAAAATATTTTCTCCCATTCTGCAGTTTGTCTATTCACCCTATTGATTGTTTCCTTGACTGTGGAAAAGTTTTAATTTAATCAGGTTCCATTTACTTATTTTTGTTGTTGCTGCAATTGCCTTTGGAGTCTTCTTCATAAATTCTTTGCCTAGGCTGATATCTATAAGAGTTTTTCCAACCACTTCTTTCAGAATTCTTATAGTTTCATGCCTTAGGTTTCAATCTGTTTTCCATTGTGAATTAATTTTGTGAGTGGTGAGAGATACAGATCCTGTTTTAGTCTTCTACATGTGGCTATCCAATTTTCCCAGCACCATTTATGGAATAGGGATTCTTTTCCCCAGTGTATGTTTTTGTCTATTTTGTCAAAGATCAGATGGCAATATGAGGATGGTTTTATATCTGGGTTCTCTGTTGTGATCCATAGGTCAATGTCTTTGTTCTTGTGCCAGCACCATGTTGTTTAGTTATGACAGCCTTGTAGTATAGCTTGAAGTCTGGTAAGGAGATGCCTCTTTATTTGTTCTTTTTGCTTAAGGTTGCTTTATCTATTCAGGGTATTTTCTGATTCCATACAAAGCATAGAATTATTTTTTCTAGATCGGTAAAAAATGACATTGGTATTTTTGGCCAGGCATGGTGGCTCACACCTGTTATCCTAGCACTCTGGGAGGCCAAGGTGGGTGGATCATTTGAGCTCAGGAGTTCGAGACTGGCCTGAGCAAGAGTGAGACCCCATCTCTACTAAAAATAGAAAGAAATTATATGGACAGCTAAAATATATATATATATATATATATATATATATATATATATATACACACACACACACACACACATATATATATATATAAAAAATTAGCCGGGCATGGTGGCACATGTCTGTAGTGCCAGCTACCTGGGAGGCTGAGGCAGGAGGATTGCTTGAGCCCAGAAGTTTGAGGTTGCTGTGAGCTAGGCTGATGCCATGGCACTCTAACCCTGGCAACAGAGTGAGACTTTGTCTCAAAAAAAAAAAAAAAATGACATTGGCATTTTAATGGGGATTGTATTGAATCTGTAAATCACTTGGGTAGTATAGATATTTTAACAATGTTGATTCTGTTGATCCATAAGCATGACGTTTTTCCATTTGTTTACATCCTCTGGGATTTCCTTCCTTAGTGTTTTGTGGTTCTCCCTGTAGAAGTCTTTCACCTCTTGGTTAAACATATTCTTAGATATTGCAAAGATATGAAAACAGTTTAAGTGCTCTCAGTACATGAGTGGATTAATAAAATGTGGTATATGTATACCATGGAGTATTAGCCATAAAAAAATGTTGAACTAATACCTTTTGTAACAACCTGGATGGAACTGGAGACCATCCTTCTAAGTGAAATATTGCAAGAATGGAAAAATAAACATCACATATACTCACTATTAAATTGGAACTAATTGATCAATAGTCATACGCACATATGGTAGTAAAATTCAATGGAATTCAAGCTGGTGGGAGGGAGGAGGAGAGGATGATTAAATTAACTCCTAATGAGTATAGAGCACACTATCTGGGTGATGGACACACTTATAACTTTGACTCAAAGTGTACAAAAGCAATTCATGTGACCAAAACATTTGTACCCCTGTAATATTCTGAAATTTAAAAAAATTTTTGTATATTTCAAAATTGCCAAAAGAATAGATTAAAATGTTCTCACCACAAAAAAAAAAAAAATGATAACTAGTTGAGGTAGAACATGTTCATTAGTTTGATTTAATCTTTCTACAATGTATTCATATATCAAAACAGCACATTTTACCTCATACATATATATATATATATATATACACAATTATTTGTGAATTTAATTAGTTAATTAATGTAAAAAATAGTAAAGACCAATGAAACTAAGAGCTGTTTTTTGAAAATATAAAGAAAATTGACAAATCAGCAGGTAGACTAAGAAAAAAGAATACTTGAATAAATAAAATTATAAACAAAATAGGAGATATTAACTGATATCACAGAAATACAAAGAACCATAAGAGACTGCTATGAATAATTATACATCTACAAATTGCATAACCTAAAAGAAATAAATTCCTAGAAACATACAACCTACCAAGACTGAATCATTAAGAAATATAAAATCTGAACAGACCAATAACAAGAAAAGAGATTGAATTAGCAATCAAAACCCTCCCAAAAAATAAAAGCCCAGGACCTAATGTCTCTGCTGGTGAAGTCTATCAAACATTTAAAGAATTAACAGCAATCTATCTCAAACTATTTCAAAAAACTGAAGAGGAAGGAACAATTCCGAACTCATTTTATGAGACCAACATTACCCTGATACCAAAGCCATACAGGGACACTACAAGAAATGAAAATTACAAGACAACATCCCTGATGAACGTACATGCAAATATCCTCAACAAAATACTAGCATAAGTAATTAAACAGCATATTTAAAGGATTATACACCATTATCAAGTAGGCCTCTGAAGAGACCTAATACGTTTAGCTGCAGGCTCCATTTAAACTAAAACCCTCCAGATAGCCATGTATAATTACCAGGTGACCATTTTTGTTCATATGCTTCCTTGGGGCATCATTCAATCAAACATGTTCTGGAAGGAAGAGTGCTGATTGTGTATAAAGCAAAAACTAATACTATTGGTTACACTCCTATTTGAGGATAATGAGAGGTGAGTTCAGCAGCCATTGCTGATTATGGGTAAGTTAATGGTAGTGCTTACTTGATTATATGTTATTGTAGCTATTAGGGTTTCCATGGAGAAAGTGTTCTGTCTGAGAAGGACACCCATTAAAGTGAGTAAAAATGTCAAATTGCTTTATTTACTTAAAGAAATAAATGTACTGAGATGAAATGATAATTTGGCAAAACTTTGAGTTTTCTTAAAACTCTGAGGCATGAACACTTTATTGATGTCCTGAGGGAAGAGCAAAGTAAACTTGTGGAGGGGACCATCAGAAAATCAGGATTTTGAGTTGGGTTCTTAGTTAAGTCCCAGCTCCATAACTGATTTGTCAGAGTCCTAAACAAATCCAAGCAGTTCATGCCCAATAATGCCACATTGCACCGTGCCTTAGCTGCCTTTGAGTACCATTATTATGCTGGAAGCATGAAGGTGATTAGTGGAATGAAGCTGCACAACAAAATGACAGTAGGAGGAGATATTCAAGCTCCAATCTGCAGAATGCCAAAATGCACACTACTTGAGATCTTGTGGAATTGTAGCAATGGAAAATATGAATTTTGATATACTGCTCACCTAAGCACTATACCCTTCTCTTCTATTCCCCAACAGGAATAAAGGCCAAAATCAAATGCTATAGGGATTTGAGATGCATAACATGTGGTCCTCGAGTTAGGAAAAAAAGTGGTTCCTATGCATTTTATTTAGAACTCAGAAAACAAACCATCCACGTGACCAAGGGAGTATGTATTCACCTTACATTGCCAGGACATCGTAACACCAAGCCTGGCATGTCCTCAATAAATGTGAGGAAGACTGATGGATGAATGGAAGAAATGGAGTTAGAAGTGTTGTTAAAATTCAAGGCCAACTCACAAAAGCCCACGGGACCTAAAGTAGAGCCCCCAGGCTGACGTGAACTGAAAATGGAGTATGTGGGATGCCAGCAGCAGCTCCTGCAGCAGGACTGGAGAAGGGATGGGGCTCTAGCAAGAGCTGCCCATTGGGAAGTCAGGCTTTGTAAACAGCTGACTATGGGTGAAGAAGGGGAACAACGTGGAAGGAGCTGGGAGCAGGGGTGCAGGGCAGGGAAGTGGATGCTTACCAAGGTAACGAACACCCTCAGGAGCACTTATTCCTTAGTGTGAATTAGCTGCCTTCATTTAACCTTTTCACTTGGTGGAAATATGCCTATTTCACTTCTGTTATGGCAAAACTGCTCCAAACTAAGAAAAGAGGATCTACTCAAATCCCTTGCAGGGGCAGTCCCATGGGCTCCTGGTGGGACGTGCTGCCAGGCCCATCAGTTGCTGATCAGTGGTTGCAGACCCTTGTGGCCAATGCTGACAGTGAACAAAAGTTACAGAAGATAAACTTCCTGCCACAGCCAAACCAAGTAGGCATAGTCTAGAAGAACCAGACAAACCTGGCTCAAATTGCTGTTCACCTACTTACTAGGTTACAGGTCTTAGGAAAGTTATCTAATCTCACTGAGACTTACATTTCTCTAAAAACAATTATCTAATATAGTACTTCAAAAGGCTGTTCGGAGGACTCAGTGGGATAATTGATTTATTTGACAAATAACTACTGGGTGCCTACGATGTTCTGGGCACTGTTTCCATGCTGGGGACTCAGCAGTGAACACAACAGGAAGAACTCCCTGCCTACATGGGAACCGCATTCTAGTGAGTTGATGTGTGTCCATAGGTTAGCATCAGCCCTGGCACAGAATGCGTGTTCAGGACGTGTCAATATCAGAACATCCCCTCCTTTTTTTGTATAGGGTTTGCCTTAGAAAGAAATTAAGGAGCAGGTTCTAGAAGGGCCTGAGACCTCCACCAGCAGAACAGAGAGCCCACCTGCACTTTCTTCCAACTGCAGTGTCACCTAGGGTTGAAGGTGAACACTTGTGCTCAGGAAGGTGAGCGTTTATCCTCCAGGTTTTCATGTAGAGCACTTTCTAGAATAACTGACCCTCCTGGTCTCCTGCCCTTGCCAGTGGAGCCATGTTTTTCAATTGGAAAGAGGTCACTTAGTCAAAAGTCAAAAGAGCCAGAGATTCTGGTCTCCTTTCCTCCCTCTCCACCTAGACTGGCTGACATCAGTGGCTGCTCCATTGGCTCAGATTATGCCTGAGGTGGGTGGTTCCAGGGTCTGGATGTAAAGTGCAGAGGGGAGCATTATCCAGCTTGGGCCACATTCTCCAAACAGCCCTATCAGGAAAAAAGGTGGCACTTTCATATGCTTAACACCTTCACCTACCTCTCACCTAGTCCCAAAATCTAGTTGGTTAGTTAGTGGGTCCTGAAAAACCCAACATTTAGAATCACCTGGAAGGCCTCCAGTACCTTATAAAAATGACTAGTGGGTAGTAAGAAATAGAAGCAGACTATGCTCATGATTAAGAGAACTTTGTAAGGTTTCTACAACTTTTGTTTCAACCCCTTACCCCCTAGTGATGATTAATAAATCCTCTGTGTGATCAGTGTATGGGAAGCAAAGACACAGAGGGCAGGGGAGGTCATGGCTTCTTCCACTATCAGCTACAGGAAAGGAAGCCCAGGAAGCAATGAAGTCCAGCTTTGGAGACAGAGGGAGAACTCAGAGAGCAGCTGAGAATCTTGGACCTAGGAAAGGAAGACTAGGACTGTGCAGAAGAGTCAACATAGCAGGCCTGAGACTCTTTCCTTAGAAGGGGTTGTCTGCAAGGTTGATGCTTGGCTGGCATCTAAGAATTCGGATTTCAGGAGGGTTCTCCCCAATCTCTAAATGATAGGAATGGCTCACTGTGCCTAAACAGTTTGTGCAAGCAGTGTGGTTTATGCGAACACCTGCTTTCCTGGGATTTGGGTATATGCTAAGCAGAGGTATCTACATGACCAGTAAGATCTCTGGGTGCTAAGTCTTTAATGAGATTCCCTGAAAGACATTTCATACATGTTGTCAGAATTTGATGCTAGAGGGATTTAGCTTGTCTTGTGTGACTCTACTGGAAGAAAACTCTTGGAAGCTTGCACCTGGTTCCTCTGAACTTTGCCCCATACACCGTTTTGGAAGCTTGGCTGATTTTGTTTCGTATTCTTTCATTGCGATAAATCTTAGCTGTGAGTACAATTACATGCTGAGTCCTGTGAGTCCTCTTAGCAAGTCACCAAACCTAGAGGTGGTCTTGGGGATTCCCAATGCTAAAGACCCAATGGAAATCAGCTCAAGAATAAGACATGAGCCTGGGGCTTAAGCAGGTGAATGTCAAGTGTGTCTTTTAGACAGACACCTTCCTTCCTCCACATTGAGGATCTGTAATAATTGGAGTTTTGCCTGGAGTGGGGAGAGAGTATACTTAGGAGTTAGAAAGAAAAAAAAAGGAGAGATGGAGCATAAGGCAACACAAAGGTGGGCTCAGCTGTTAGTAGCTAGAAGGAATTGAGGAAGTCACTGGTAACCAAAGAGGTAGGGGAGAGAACCCTCAAGGAGAAAGAAAGAAGGGAGAAGGGAGAGAAGCAATGGAAGAGAAAGAGGAGAGTGCTTATGTCAAACTTAGCCTGAGTCTCTCTTTACCCAGAACCGGCCATGTTCTACCTTGATGAGTTTCTCCATCTTGACTCCACTATCTAAACAAGCCCAGAAGGTGCAGGTGGAGAGGAGAGGAGGTCCAAGATGCCAGCTTGAGTACTTCGCATTTCTTATCACTTGGGCTGGCCCATGGTTGTGTATATAGGTCCTTTTCTGTACCTGCAGAACAGGAGAGGAGCTCCAAGCTGGTGTGGCTGTTACAAAAAGGAACTTCATGGTGATAGAGTGGTGTCCACCTGAATGTCTTAGAAAGAGACCACAAGAAAAAGGGCCTGAGATAGAGCTCCACAGCTTGAAAGCATTTATTCATATATATTTTTAAGCGATCTGTAGAATTTTAAAACAGGAGGAGCCTTAGGGATTGGCTCAATGTTCCTCACTTATAGAAGAGGGAAGATCAGAGAGGTCGGGGCTCATTTAGAGTTATACAGCCAGTGTTCCTGACCAGCACCCTCTTCACCATCCTATACGCTGAGAGAAATGAGTGTCTTTATATATGTTGTTAAGATTAAAGATCTCAATCATCCTGAATTAGAATAGGTCCTAAGTCCAATGACAGGTGTCCTTATAAGTGACAGAGAAGGGGAAGACAGACACAAAGAAAAGTCCATCCATAGACAGTGGTAGAGACTGGAGTGGCACTGTCACAAACCAAGGAATTCCAGGAGCCACCAGAAGTTGGAAGAGGAAAGGATCCTCCCCTAGAATCTTCAGAGGGAGCACAGCCTGCTAACATTTTGATTTCAAACTTCCAGCCTCCAGAACTGTGAAAGAATAAATTTCTGTTCAATAATTCAATTTCTCATTCAAGAAATGAACTTGTGGTCATTTGTTGTGGCAGACCTAGGAAACTAATACGCTAGCTTTATAGGGTCAACGTGGATATCAAATAGATCATGTGTGGGAAAGCACACTATGAACTACTTAGAGTGATGTAAGTGGTAGCTGTCATTATTGAATCACAAAATTTGGGAAACTACTATGTCTTCTGTCAGGAACCAGATTCCATACCTGCACCTAAGGATACACCCCCAGCAGTTCTTTCCACAAAGGACAGTTAGAATACTGGTGACAGGAGCTAAGGTTATGCATCTCCTCGCCTTGCCGGCTCCAGACTGCCTCACTGCACTTGCACTTGTGCCTTTGAGGAAGATCCAGGTGTCAGCTGGTACAGAAAGAAGGCGCCCATCTGCTCCCAGGCATTGGTCACATGGCAAGCATTACACAGTGAGGCCACCATCTGCACTTGCAACTCATATCCAAGAGCAGTTCAATGTCAGCCTTACTCTAATCCTGAATGAGCCAAGACCAAGGTGGGGTGACTCTGGGGCCAGAATATTTCCATGAACAGTGCAATTCTGGATCAGAGTATTTCAGAGCAGACAGGCACAAGGCTGAAGAAGAGAGGCCCACTACAAGGCTCTCAACTGCCAATCTCTAGTCCAAAGAGCCTCGTTTAAGACATTTCTGGGTATGATGTGATCCTCATGATCTTTTCCGACCTATTCTTTTTAAAGGGAGTTTTGAGTGTTGAATTTATTTTTTTCTTTATGTTAAAAATCCACGGTTCTAGAAGGAGTGAAGAATAGATGCAAACTGATCAGAGTAGTTGAGCAAAACAAGTAAAATATACATAGATGGATAAAGACCCACTGAGAAGGGAAAACTGCTGCAGAAGCCATAAAGGAAAAGGGAGGTAAGAGAAAGGTGGGACTGCATCATCCTTGATGAATTTAATGGTGACTTTATACTTAACAATGTGCTTGTATGAAAGTCAATATACTGTTCCCATTTTATAAATCAGAAAAAAGAACAGTAGGCAGGTTGACAATCCGTGTTCAGAGAACAGACATGTACTCATTGGGAATTAATTAACTGACCTTCAAAGGTTTCTTCCAATTTTCAAATTCATCTTCCTCAAATGCAAGGTCTACAGTGTCTCCACCCTCCATAAAGTCAAGGTTCATGGCCTGCAGAACCCGAAGCCTTCCCAGCCAGGCCTACCTTAGTAGGGAGGACAGAGAAGGAGAGTATGTAGGCATAATCAGAGATAAGACTGAAAAGAGGCAGTGCTGCGGGGAATGAACTTTATTCTCTAGACAACGTGATTGGGAACCATTAAAAAGTTTTACGAAACCAAGTGAGATACCAGATTTGCACTTTGGAGAGATTAAACCAACAGCTGTGCGGAGGGTAGATGGGAGAGACTCCGAGGAAGACTAGTAACAAAGTAATGGTCCAGTCAAAGGTGACAAGGAGTTGAACTAAGGCAGGAAGAGGGGCTGGGAAGAAGGAGACAGACTCAACAGGCTTATCCCTGGATATGGGGGTTAGGGCAGAGGACAGTCTGATTATTCTAGGTTTCTGGCTTAGGCAACTGGGGGGCATTTGCCATGAGTGAAAATACAGAAGAGACAGAGAGGAAATTGTAGCGAAAAGATGGTTTGGGGTTAACCTGAGTCGGGGTGCCTGCAGGACATCCAGATGGAAACGTCTAGAAGGAAGTCAGAGAAGTTCAGGTAGGAGGTGTGAGCCAAAAGTACAGAATACAGATTACGGGTGAAATAGGGGTAGTAGAGAAAAGCAGGAAGGGCAGACGGAGCAAGAGAGGACAGCCAAGTGCAGATATTTGGTGCACACTGGCATTTCAGGGATATATGGAGAAAGATTAGTGAAGGAGGATAAGGGGTAAAACAGAAAATTAGAACAGAACCCACAGCTGAGGACCTTCAAGGAGGAGATCTCCCAAGAGTTGAAATATCCAACAGAGAGTGGAGGAAAGGTGAGGACGGGAAGATATCTACAGGGTGAAGAATACATCTCACGAGGAATATACCATATCCCATGGAGGAGATGTCAGATGCAAAGGTAGGGAATGAATTAAAGGTGAAAAAGAAGAGAATTAATGCCGCCTTCCCTTTGATGGCATTTGCCCGTGAAGAAAGGGGCAGAGGGCAATAGGTACAGGGGTCTCTAGAGTTAAGAGTTGGGTTTGTTTTGTTGGGTCTTTTTTGTTTGTTTTGGTTATAGATTAAAAATTGGGTTTTACTGGTTTATAAGATGTAGAATTTGAGTGACTATATGTGCCAAATGGAAAGAAGCTTGACAATTGAAAAAGCAAAGTCCCTGGAGAGGCCAAAGGGATGGGAGCTACTCCTGTAAAGAGTAGTCACAGACCAAAAGAGCAGTACGAGGGAAAGGGAAACGAGAGATGAGTGTATCCCACTGAATCATAACTATTTATGGAACTATCTTCTCTGCTGGAAGAGGCCAGAAACTCTACATTTTCATTTTTACAAAAATCTACAGCACTTTTCACAACGTCAGGCACATAGAGAGTCCTCAATGAATACTGGAGGAATTAAGTACGTAACTGGTTTCAAGGTCATAAAAATAATAGCAGTATTTATATGCCAGCACTGTTCTAAGAATTTTAAGTTAACTCTTCAAATTCTCACAAAAACGTAATGATGTTGGTGTTATTATCCTCACTTTTTAAAGTAGAGTTAGAGAAAATAAACGATAAAACCAAGTTGAAAACTCAGATTTTCTAGCTTACTATTCTGAGTTTTAGCCAAAGGATAAAAGTGTTTCTCATTAAGTAGCACAGCTAAATTTATGCAGCAGTGTGTCTCTCAAGATGTGAGGCAGATTAAAGAAAAAACAGCTCAAGTGTTGGGTGGGCTGGAAAGAAAGGAGGTATTACCTAATTTCTTGTTCTGCTTCTTATTAGGTTAAGTCTTGGACTTCCTGGTCAATGCTTGTTCCATCATTAAATCACAGTATAAAATAATGTTCCCTGTACATATTTGAAGTGGCACATTCAGTTTCATCCTGAATCTTCACTAATCTGCTTTTTTATGTAGGGATGCTCCAAAGTAAAGCGGTATTTCAGGACACATAATGTTGGGATCTTGGCCCTTCTAAAATTAATTGAGGAAAGCACTCCAAAAATTTACTTATGTTGAAATTCAATGTTAGCAGTACAGATGGATAATGTAAAACATCTAAAATTACTTAGATATAACTTTTTAAAACTTGTGATTGCATTTTATTTAGTAAGAAAAATGTACCTCACACTGGAAAAATAATAATGGTGATTAATAATAATGATAATGACACAAGAAGAAGCCCTAACTTGGGCTTAAGTTGGGAAACTATCCTGTATCTCCTAGTGCTAGACCATTCAGAATTTCTTTGTAAACTATGTCATTCTAAGGCCCAAAAATGCTCTAGTAAAATCATAAAGCCAGTGCAGTGGTTTATGCCGGTAATCCTAGCACTTGGAGGCTGATGCAGGAGGATCGTGCAAAGCCAGGAGTTTGAGACCTATCTGAGCAACATAACAAGACTCTGTCTCTACAAAACATAGAAAAATTAGCCAGGCATGGTAGCACATGCCTGTAGTTCCAGCTACTCGGGAGGCTGAGGCAGGAGGATTGCATGAGCCCAAGAGTTTGAGGTTGCAGTGAGCTATGATACCACTGCACTCTAGCCCAGGGCAACAGAGCCAGACCTTATGTCAAAAATAAGTAAATAAAAATAAAAAAGTAAATAAAATAGTAAAAGACTTGTCCTCTATCACACTTTTCCTAGGATAAAAAAAAAAAAGATTAAATGTTTAGGTTTCCAAGGACTTTTCTGCATAGGAAAGAGAGGTGAGAGAACATTAGCTGTAGTACCACAGCAAACTTGAGAACAGCTGAAAGCAAAGTGAGTGCTCAAACTGCCAAGAAAATAAAATTTTTAGTCGAGCAGGTGCAAGCAAACTAGGAAAAAATTTGTTAAGGCTAAGACAATTAATGGTAATTAGATGAAGATAATCAAGGATGATTGTAATCAAAATACAGGTAGAATGATTGTTGCAGAGTTTTAAATTAAGGATTAGGAATACAGCATTAGTTTAAGGACCAGAACCGAGACTTAAATAATCAACTCATTTAATTCAATAAATATTGATCTCCTATTATGTATCACACGCAGAAATGTCTAATCAGACACTTTCCCTGCATGGTGCTCACCATCTGGCAAGGGGGAGATACACACTCAGCTATGATTCACTGTGGTTATCTGAATAGGGTGCAATGGGATCACAGAAGCAGCAGCTCGGGGCGTGGGGAAGCCCTCACCGAGAAATCAGCATTTGAACCAGACCTTGGATTTCATCAAACAGAAGATGAGGAGGAATTGGGCACTCCAGGTGAGGGCTCAGCATAAGCAAAAGATGTTAGCAGTACACCAGGTAGGGCTGGAATGCGGGATACTTGGGGGCAACAAAGCTAATATGACAGACCGGCCAGACCATGAGGGTCTTGAACCCCGTACTATGAAGTTTGAACTCAAACTAGATAGTCAGGAACCATTGATGGTTTGGAGGTGGGTGGGGGTTGTATTTATTTTATTGTGATAAAATGCACATAAAATCAAATTTACCATTAGTGACATTCAGTATATTCATAATGTGCAATCACTACCATTATCCAGTTTCACATTTTCATCACCCCAAAAGGAAACCCTATATACATTAAGCAGTCACTCCTCATTCTCCTCTTCCCCTAGCCCCTGGCAACCTCTAATCTGCTTTCTGTCTCTATAGATTTGACTATTCTGGATATTTCACATAAATGGAATCATATAGCATGTGGTCTTTTTTCTGGCTTAGCATAATGTTTTCAAGGTTCATCCATGTTGTAGCATATATCAGTACTTAATTCCTTTTTATGGCTGAATAATATTCCATCATATGGATATACCACATTTTGTTTATCCATTCATCAGTTGATGGACATTTGGTGTGTTTCTACCTTTGGGCTATTGTGACTAGTGCTGCCATGGATATTTGCTACAAATGTTTGAATTTGAATTTGTTTTCAATTCTTTTGGGTATATACCCATGAGTAGAATCGCTGGGTCATATGCTAATTCTATTTAACTTATTGAAGAATCACCAAGGCCATGGTGGTTTTTAAGCCAAGAAATAGCAGATTTGGATCAATGTTTTAGACGATGACAGCAAGTGGTGGGGGTGGGAGTGGAATAGATTAGAAGGAGTATGAAGACAGGGAGGCCAGCCAGGAGGCTACTTACTGCCCCTGCCCATGTTAAGAGAGTAGAAAGCCTTGATCCATGCCAGGGACAATGACCACAAAAATAAAGAGAAGACAGTAAACTTAAGAGGCATTTATCAGGCTGAATGAGAAAGAATTGATGAGCAATTAGATGTGGGAGGGGTGGAAGAGAACACTTTCTTCATAGCCCTACATTATAATGTGTGTTACGTGTTCACAGTTCACCTCCTCAACTAGATGCTGAGCTTCAGAAAGAAAGAGTCATGTCTTAGTCACTCTCACACCCCAGGTCTTAGCTCAGAACCTGGCCCAGTAAATGAACAAAGAACAATTTCAATGTCTGGCTGAATAATGGTGCTAGCCATGATTCACAAATGAACTGATGGACAATGACTGAATGAGGGGTACAAGATGACTCTTTGCTTCCTGTATGAGAAGGTGGATGGATGGTGACGCAGCTTGTTTTAAAGAGGGAGCCCAGAAGTGGTTTAGACAGTGCTTGTGGGAACAGAAGGGTATGGATGTCCAACAGACAGCTAGAAACTCAGAGCTAAATATGAGGGAAAAAGTTGGCATGAACGACAACTTTTTTGACATATATTGGTAGCTTTACTCATTAAAACCTCTTCATTTCAATATCTAACTTCATAAATCAACCCAAAATACTATAATACAATGGTATAAATCTCTTCCTAGGAAGAACTAAAAAAAATGGGAGTAAAAAAACATGGTGTGGGTTGTCACTTAATCTAAATTATGCCACAGCCACACCTGAAAAAGACAAAACCCACACAAAGTTTCCAAAACACAGCCCCTCATAACTAGAGAACATTTAGACGGTGTTTCCCAACCTGTTAAGTTTCTGTTTGCTGGAAAGAACCACAGAGGGAACCAGAATCCAGGTGCTCAGTAGTTCCTGGTGGTTGGAAAACCTGCCCAGATGCTGGACCTCTTTCCCCAAAGACCTCATGGCCATGATTCTCTGCTCAGTCTTGGCTTACAAAATGATTTACAAGTCAGCTGGTGGCCACAAACCCACTGGATGATCTCTGATGAGCCAGAACTCAAAAACTCTGGCCTACTTCAATTTAGCACTCAAACCTACAAGCTGCTAGTCTTCACTCCCTCCTAGTAAAAGCCTCAGACCCTCACCACCCCTGTGGTTGAGTTGAGAATCCCACTGTGCTCGCCAACTTGCTTTCCCATTTATGTCCTCCTAATCACTTCACTTCTGCCAGCTGATGTAGTGGAGGCTGCCGCGCCCCACTGCACTCCCCTAGCCACTGCGAGTGCTGGCATTGAGGGCTCTCAGATGAATCTCTCTTAGGGCATTGCCCTCAAAGAGAATTCCCCAGAAGCACAACCCTTCCTTGTAGCAGCTCGCATCCAGACAATGATCGGACGGTACAAAAGCTTTGTTGTGGGACAACGTTGAAGAACTGTCCCAGCTTCAGATCTCCCTATGTGATGGCTGAGACCTTGTGTGTATATCTTCACAGCTCAAATCTTCCCTCTGCCCACACTCATACACACTGATCTCAAGGGCTCTCCCAGTAAATTTTTTTTTACCTCCTCCTAGAGTTTGAAGGCACCCAGTAAACTTCTTGCACGCACATCTCTGACTCAGAATCTATTTCCCATGGAGTCGAAACGAAGAGAGCTAAGTTCCCTCTCTAGTCAGTACCATGGTTGTTGGGTTTTTCATATATAAATAATGTCTATGGAAAAACTGAACACTTATATCTCAAAGGTCAATAATATTCTAGTAAAAGGATATAAAGCAGACCTCCCACTTACAACTGGCGGTAAAGCAAATAAATGTCCTTTAAAGAATTCTGTTTTGGAAACTCAGACGCCTGTTTTGATAACAACAATATAGTCAAGGATCTTTAAGAAGAGGACTATTCCTTTCTTTCATAGCACCTACCTGTTAGAGACCATAAATTCTTTGGTATAATATTTTTTGCTGTGTCTTGTGCTAAATTCTGAGCTCCACCAGCAGCAGCAGCAGCAGCATCACTGTGAGCTCCTTAGAGATCCAGAATCCATCACCAAGACCCAGACCTACTGAATGAGGGTCTGCAGTTTAACAAGACCCTCAGGTGATTTATATTCACATTAAAGTTTGAGAAATCACTGCCCTAAACTATGAAGCCTTGGTATATTTTAACTTCATTGGAAATACCTGGGATATCTATTCAGTCCTATACCACATCCCATTAATCACCAAGTGCTACTGAAGCTATCTCCAAAAGTCCCCTCACGTCCATCCCTTTTGGAATATGTTGCTAAACTCTAACTCAGGCCCTCTTATTTCTTGTGGACCACACCTGGAGTAGCAAGAGTTTGCATAACTGAGTGAATGGATGACTTTATTGGAGCATCTTTTCCATTTGATTTTAAAATATATAATTCTTTGCATATCAGATTCAATACAGCTTTAATCTAAGTCCTTCAGTGTCTTATGTCAGAAATCCTCACAGCTACATCATTTAATTGACTTTGTCCTCAAGTACCATTAGTCATTCCCTGATTCATTGATATTTTCAGTCTTCTAAAACTAAATAACCACCACACATGGTGAAGGAATTAACAAGATTGTGCTGGAATCAGTAGTCAAACGACAGGACATGGCCTTGAATTCTGAAAAGACCAATATAGCCAATTTAGGAAAACAGGAAACTTGAAGAAAGCTCGGTGATTTATTTCTATGAGCTAATTCTCTTGTCAAAATGAACGTTTCCAATGGTCCTCTCAGTTCTAAAGTGCAGGCGGTTCCCAATTGATGTCAGCTTTCCTTGGAGAAGTAGCATACGCATGGTAGTTAAGATTCTGGACTTGCTCACAAATGTCCATTAACCCATGGGATGCCATGGAATACCAGAGTCATATCCCCAGAAAACTCAACTACACTGTGCAGCAATACCTCTACAGATAACACATTCAATACTCAACCTTAAATGTGAAGGAGGCATTTACCCCCAGCTGTCCTGCAATCAGCCTTTGCACACTGTCCCGCTACTGAGAACACCAGTCTCTTCCCTGAACAACCTCTACTTAAACTTGCCCTTCTACTATGACATCTTCTACCCAGCCAGCATCCTAGGAAACCACAAATCACCTTCCAAAAAGCATATAAATGTCTTGACAAGTAGTTTCACTTATTACAACTTCCTAACTTAGTAAATTAACCCTCATACCCATATCCCATATAAACCAAACCAGAAAATTTATTCTATAATATGGGATTAAAATTGAAACACCCCTTCAGGGCTATTTTGGCAAAAAGAAAATGTTTAAAAACACAGAGAGAAGCAGGTAGATGCCATTCCTTTTTTAAAAAATCATATATTAGTAAAATGTTCAATTAAAATCAGAGAAGGGGTAAAAAAAGAAACAGCGAACAAATGCAATGAATAGAAAATGATTACAAATATTATAGATACTAATCCAACTATATTGATAATCACTTTACTTGTGAATGGTCTAACTACATCAATTAAAAGACAGAGATTGTCACAGTGGGTAAAGACACAAGACCCAACTCTATGTTTTCTACAAGAACCCACTTTAAGTATAATGGTTTAGAAACTCTTTCTAATCTACATGGTCCTGCTTTTTATAGAGGGTAGCTGGTCTGCTGCATGGATTTAGCTGGGCTAACACGCCAGCAGAAAGTCTTTAGACTGGCTGGACACAAGGTATGCACTCAGGGGCAGGTCAAGGAGTGTCTCTGGCATCTCTGGGAAGGAGCACACAGGTCTCCCAGTGAGGTCAGATTACTCTGCATCTCGTGGTCACATCAGTAGCTCAGGTTGCAGGGTCACTGTTTGTGGCACCCTAGCTCTGAAATTTAAAACCCCTCTGTTTCCTTTGGCATCAATTCTGAGAGTATCTAGTCACAATTTGTTGAAAGACATGGAATTCATGTTATTAAATGGGTACCTCTTCTAAAATACTCTATACTTCAAATTCTCAGCAGCACCACAGTTGGGCACCTAAGTTTTCAGAGCTCATATGTACAGAAGTACCAGTGAGCCCACAAGGTCACCTGGAAAGGTGAGTGAACATCTTTCATCTCATGACAAGTCTGTACTGTGCTCAGGCTTCAGGGACACAGGGGAAAGTTAGACTCTTGGGATGTGATCTGGAACTGAGAATAGTAACTTCACATCTCCTTTGTTTTTCACAAATAAGGGAGATATTTTATAAAGGCCATAAGGAATGTTGGAATTCATTAATTTTCTCTTTCTGAAATCCAACTCTGCCAGGAAACCACTAAATGGAAAGTTGTGAGACACAGGAGACTGGGGAAGGAAGGTACAAGGCAAAAGGGATGAACGAGTTCTCCCTTATTCCTACATATGGAGATGCAGAGAGATCACCAATGGTCTTGAACACAAACAGAGGAGGCCTGATTTATGACACAGTTTCAGAGAAGGGTCAGGATGGTGGAGAGGGTGGGCAAGTGTCAAAGGTGTCATCTGTACACTCCGGGCAAGAAAAATCTCCTGCTTTGTAAAGAAATTCCCTCCATACTTTTGATTAGGGCACAGGTTGCAAAAAGCCCTTGTTAAAATAGGGTCAAACTCATTATAACTCACGAACCCATTCTCAATGATTAGACCATCAGACTACTCCCACTAAGCAGAGCTTCAGAAAACAGGGCCAAATTTAATTGGCATAAGTCAGTGGTTCTCAAGCAGGGGTGATTTCACCCCCCAGGGTACATCTGGCAATGTCCAGAGATTTTTTTTTGCTGTAAAAACAGATATTTACTAGATGTAGGCCAGGGATACTGCTGAACATCCTACAATACACAGGACAGCCCCCACAGCTAAGAATTACT
This sequence comes from Lemur catta, assembly GCF_020740605.2. Classification (NCBI taxonomy): domain Eukaryota; kingdom Metazoa; phylum Chordata; class Mammalia; order Primates; family Lemuridae; genus Lemur; species Lemur catta. Next base: position 19,576,411 of record NC_059133.1, read on the forward strand.
CAAGCCAAAAAGTCAATAGTACCAAAGTTGAGAAACTGGCATAAGTGAACAAGAAAGGCCTAAGAACAGCATAAGATACAATTTATGGAAAGCTAAAGGACACAAAGAAACCTGAAAAGGGGAAGTCAAAGGGTGCTAAGGACATACTTCATCAGGAACAGCCCTAGGGAAGAAGGCAGAGCCCTGGAAATGCCCTTTAGGAGGCAGCCCATTGCAAGGGCAAGATACAACACACAGGAAGAGAAACTCGAAGGGAAAAAGCAGATTTAACAGTAAGCACAGGACAATGAGTTAGGGACCATGTCCTGCGCATTGTAGGGTGCTTAGCAGTATCCTTGGTGTCTACCCACCAGATGCCTGTAATACTTCCTGCCCAGCTTGACAACCAAAATATCTCCAGACATTGTCAAATGTCCCCGGCAAAACAAAATCATCCCAGGTTGAAAATCATTCTTCTAGAGGGAGCTTTTTGAATTTATATACATATTTTTTTCTCATTATTTCTTTCATCTTAGCCCTGTCTTCTAGATTCAAGTTCCTTCTTTTCTAAAATAAGCTGTTGGTTATCTTTCAGGACGTGTGCATAAGATGCACTTTCCCGGTCTTTTTTCAAGAATGCTTTTATGCTGACCTCTCTCTCCAATGGTCACTTAGCTGGTTTTGGAATTCTGAGTTTACCTTCACTGCCTTCAGCACTTTGAAGATAGCAATCTTCTGTCTTCTGGTCTCTGTCACTATTGGAAAGTCTATCATCAGTTTGTTTCTCATTTGCAGGTAATCTATCTTTTCCCTCAAGCTGTTTCTGAGATGTTTCTGTTTGTTTTCTGCTAACTCACCATATATTTACATATGGATTTATTTTTATTCATTCTGCTTGGCACTCACTGTGTTTCTTGAATCTAAGGATTTGTGTCTCTCATCAAATCTGGGAAATTCTCAGCCATTCTCTTTTTAAATATTCTCTGTATGTACTTTATATCCTTTTAATTCATAACAGGATTTCTATTAAATGTATGTTGGACTTTCTGTTTTCCACATTTCAACCTTCTCCTTATTTTTGTATCTCATATCTCTCTATACTAGTGGTAATTTCTTCAGATCTATCTTTCAGGCCTAATTCTTTCTTTAACTGTGTCTAATCTGCAATTTAAATGGTCATGGAAAACATACTTCCTATATGCCAAGCTCTGCATTGACAAAAATATATATATATACACACACACATACATATATATATATATATATATATATGAGTAAAAACTAATTCCTAACTCAAGAACTTTATATCTATTGAGGTAGCCAGACATATGGAAAAAAAATTATATTGCTGTATAATGAGAGCAGAATCCAAGATGTGTGTAAGCATTGCCAATGGAAACAAAGAATGTCTAAATATGCTGAGACAGAAAAGGAAAGAATTCACAGAGGAAGCTCAAAGGAAACTCTTAGCTGAGTTTGAAGAATAAAAAGGAATTTTTTAGGAGGAGAATACAAGGAAAAGCATCCAAACACATGGCAGAGTATGTGCAAAATCATGGGTATTTAAGGCCGGCCGCGGTGGCTCACACCTGTAATCCTAGCACTCTGGGAGGCCGAGGCGGGTGGATCACTCGAGGTCAGGAGTTCGAGACCAGTCTGAGCAAGAGCGAGACCTCATCTCTACTAAAAAATAGAAACAAATTATCTGGCCAACTAAAAATATATATAGAAAAAAAAAAATTAGCCGGGCATGGTGGCGCATGCCTGTAGTCCCAGCTACTCGGGAGGCTGAGGCAGGAGGATTGCTTGAGCCCAGGAGTTTGAGGTTGCTGTGAGCGAGGCTGACGCCACGGCACTCACTCTAGCCCAGGCAACAGAGTGAGACTCTGTCTCAAAAAAAAAAAAAAAAAAAAAAAAAAATCATGGGTATTTAGGGAACAATAAGGAATTCAGTGTAATGACCGTGTGGCTGCATCTGTAAAGAGTGGTGAGAGATGCTGGAGAGTCAGTTAAAGCTAGTTAGGAAGGCCCTATGGGCCTGTACCATGTGTAAAGTGTTTAGACTTTATTCCACTGGCAATGGAGAAGGAAGAGAAATTTTGAAGTGAGGGCACGGGGAGGTAGGAGGAAGAGGAAGAAATGGAGATGGGGGAGAGAGGGAAAGAAAGGAAGATGAATTGGGAAAGCTAACCATGTGGGCATGGAATAATTAAGATGTAGGGAGGCTGGTAACAAAACTGCCAGGTGAAGATAGTGAGGGCTTGAGCTAAGACGGTGTTAGGTGTTAGTAGGGATGGAGAAGAAGCTGTGAAGTAGAGATATTTCTAAGGTAGACATAATGAATATTTAGCCAGCTGGCTGTGAGGCTGATGGCCAGCAGAGCATGAGGACACCCCACTTTTGGCTTGGGAGTCTGGATGATGCAATGGACTGTGTATATCCCCAAAATTCATATGTTGAAATCTCAATTCCAATGTGATGGTATTTGGGGATAGGGCCTTTGGGAGGTGATCAGGTCATGAGGGTGTAGCCCTCATGAATGGGATTAGTGCCCTTATAAGAAGAAAACAGAGAGCTAGCTCACTCTCTTTCCATAATCTGAGGGTACACTGAGAAGACTATATGGTATATTTGTTGTAGCAGTCCCAACTAAGCCAACGGACTGTGCCACCATTAAACAGAGTAGGAACTTCAACTTTTGAGAGCTACTAGAATAAAGTTCTATTCAGCGCACATAAATTTTGAAACATCTTGGTTATAGGCAGGTTGAAAGATCCAGTAGATAGTTATTAATACACATCTAAAAAATTTGTCAGAGAAATTAGACATGGAAATATCTCTTTGGGGCATCAGCATGCAACTGGGAATTAAATACAAAGGAAGAGAGTGGTTGAAGATCAGCTGGGAGTATGGGAGTGATGAAAATTTGAGTTGTGAGGTGGTGGTGATGCAAGTTATAAAGTTCACTGTCAAAAATTGGGTATCAAACCTACACAGAATATCTGAGATAGAGACAGTTTCCAAACTTTCCTCCTATGGTTCTCTAAAATTTACCTTCTTTTAATTGGAGAAATAATATTAGCTTTTGCATCCAATATATTTTTACTAATATTTCAATGATATATTTTATAATAGTATATTTTAATACTATTAATATTTTTAATAGTATATTAAATAATTTAATAACAAAAAGTGTATATACGATCACTCAATGTGAAATCCTCTATCTTAACATTTATCACACTGAATTAGAATACTTGGTTTACTTATCTGTCTCCTCAGCTAGACTCTGAGCTCCCTGAGACAGGGGTGATGCCTTATTCAATTTTCTGTCCCAAGGGCTTATCACAGTACATGTCACAGAGGGGGAACTTCATGTATATTGGCTGGATGGATGGATGGGTGGAAAGAGCAGGCCAGACACTGGAGACTGTTTTGCCAACTTAACCTGCTACAGTTTATTTACTGATTAAAACATTCTCTGTCATGGGGAAAGAACACTGCATCTAGGACCACTATGCAAAGTTTCACAGGTTGTGGCAAGTGGGGGTTAAGTAAAGTCTCATACAAGAGAAGTTAGTCAGACAAGAAGGGAAAGGATGATGGCAAGAGTTAAAACAGCTCAATAAAATGAAAAACTCAACAAGCTCTCATCATTTAGTGTCCCTTTCATTCCTTCTAGAATTGTAGAGTGGTAGGTGGTTATAAAATGGGAAAATAATTTTTAAATGTGTTTGGGAAATTCTTAAATGTAAGAAAATTCCAACAATAAACAGTTGTGCATCATATTATACCTAAAACTTGTTAGCTCCTCTACATCAGTCCTAAAGTTTATAAAGAAGAAAGATAGCTTAGAATTGTAAAGGGATGCCTGGCAAAGTTTTGAATTTGTAGGGTATTCTGGTGTAGTTGAACTGACTTATCTCACACCCCAGAGTTTTCTTCTAACTAGGAACAGAAGCAAAAATAAAATATAAATAATGAAATTAACTTTATTTTTAAAAAATAAAATATAAATAATAAAATTAACTTTACTTTTTCAAAAACAGAAAGAAATAAGAAGGAAACTAGAAGCTTTCACACCAAGGTACATATTAAAATCAATAAATTGCTGTTAGAAATCAAATAAATCCAATAATTGGTCTAGATATGAAACCACAGTTGAGACTTATAGGAGCAACACCAGCATCTCCAATTTTCTATAATAAAATGATATCATATGCTTGTGTAGTATATTGTTATATGTTCAGGTTTATTTTATAAGGATACAAATAGTAATAATAATAATAAACAGTTGCTTGGAAAAATTCAATATTTTATTGGTAATGGTAAGTTCCCAGAAATGAAGAGTATTATGGGATTTTTTTTTATTTTACTTATTTTATTTTTGAAGACCTGCAAGTTAAAAATAAAAATCTCCTCCAAAAATCAGATTGCCTCTGAGCATCACGCCCTATGGGGGAAAAAAGGCCACTCAAAGCGAAACATGATAAAATCTTAATCTGGCAGCTGCCATATCACAATACTTTTTGCTGAAAAAATGCCATAACCTTTCAGCTGCCCTGGCCAAAGACGACACTTTATTTCTTGACTTCCAATTTTATTAAACTAAAGTCAGTTTTCCTTCATGATAAAATCAAAACCCAGGAGATTTCAAACTTGCTATACCGAAAATTTTCAAGCGCCAGATCATGATTTTCCTACTGTCAAACTGACCCTTCATCAGGACAGTTAGAAAGATGGTTAGTTTTGCCATGTGCAGAGCTAATGTTATGAACATATTCCCCAATATGCTTTAATACCAATCTCTTCTATTTCTATTTGGCCATTTAACTAAGGACACTTCGGAGGGGTCCGCCAAGATACATATGGGAACCTGAGGAATCAAAATCCCAGGAAAGAGAAGCCTGTAGAACACAGGTTGATGAAGCTCACCCTGTACCACGGGCACAGCATCTCTTGGGATGGGCCCAGGAATTCATTTTTAACAAGTTCAAAGGTGATTCTTAACATTCAGTGAAGTCTGCAATCTACTGCTTTCTCTAGAGATTGCGTTTGATAATCTGGAATTCGGCAATGTCAGCATCTCACCTCTAGGTGGCAGCATCTGTGAACTGCTGAGTGTCATGGAATCCCAAGCTTCAAAGGTTTATTTCCAGAGTGGGAACCACACATTGGAACTGGCTGTCTAAACCATTATCTCTAAGTGTTGTCTCTATAGAAGAAAAACGTGGCAGGATAGATTTTGCATAATCTAAACCTCCAATTCAAACTTCAGAAATAAAAAAAGTTAACTAGCCACCCTAGTATAGGTAGAGCTTTCTACGGCTAATTTCACGTATGATGTATTGTAAGTGATAAATTTTAAGACAGGGTGTTGTAAGCATTCTTCTTGCACTGACTGTTTAAGTCGTGACTTCCAAAGATTCACACAGATCATCAGTTGGCAAGCATTTTCTGTAAAGGGCCAGACAGTAAATATTTTAGGCTTTGCAAGCCATATGGTATATTTCACAATTACTCACTCTGCCATTGTTATGCAAAGCGGCCATAGACAATACATAAATGAATGAGTGTGGCTGTGTTCCGGTAAAAAAAAAAAAACACCTTAATATGAACACTGAAATTTAAATTTTATATAATTTTCACGAGTCTTAAAATATATTCTTTTAATTTCTTCTAATTATTTAAAAACATAAAAACTATTCTTAGTTCTTGGGCTCCACGAAAACAGGTGGCTAGCCAGATTTGCCCCATGGGCAGTGGTCTGCAAACCCCTGACAGATCAGTTTAGTGGAGCAACATGAATTGGTATCAATCAAGGTATTCAAAAATGACTTTTTGATGATTTTTTTGAATATGAGAGTTTAATCCAAGATAGATATCTTGTCACTACACAGAGCATTGAAGAAATTAAACAAAAAAAAAAAGCCATTTGAAAGAACTTGGAATTCTGATTCAGAGTTGATTTCCAGATGACAGTTTACCAAACAGAACTAGCACTTAGGTCAAATATTTCTAAACACATCCAACCTTCCTGCTGGTATAACCAAGCTATTAAAAGCCAGTGAACGTGGTGGTATTATTGAAGTTCACAGCATCACACAGAAGAAATGCAGATGCAATCTGGTCAGCAGGCAAATGCATGAAGGAATCTTAGATACCCCGAGCCCTGAATCTCCAACAGAAAGCCAACACTGTTACCTGTCGTGTCTTGACTCAGGGTTTCCTGGCTGCTGCTGCTGTAAGAAGGCACTGGAGTGATGGACAGTGAGGCTGGACAAGACAAAGGCGTGGCCAGGTCAGTCTTGCGGGTGAAAGATCGGTGGTACACAGGGATGCCTGCATCTTTGGAGATGAAGAGAGGCAGATCTGATGGGAGGGTGGGTCTGCCTTGTGCGTACGGATTTTTCCAGTGGGTGAGCCCAATTGCAACAGGCCCAGCAACATCATAACCTGGTGAGAAAAGCACATTAGGTCAGTAGCAGCAAGAAAAGCCTTATACTGTGTTTGTGTTTGTATTTCCCAAAAGTCTTAGCTGTGACTGTGTTTCAAATCAAACACCACTTGAGATAAGGACACATGTTTATAATAAACAGGTAAAGTATCATCACACTTGATGGATCTTGTTCACTTATTCAACATATGTTTATTAAGCACATGCTAAGCACCCACTCTTTGCCCTCAAGGAGCTCAAAGTCTAATAAATGATGCTTTTATTATGAAAAATGTTTGTTAAAATTATAATTTTATTATATTCCCATATAAAAAAATATTAAAGGCCTACTATAAGCTAAACACTCTGCATAACTGATCTCTAATCCTTATGGCAATTGTACAAAGGGACTATTACTATTTCAGTTTTAAAGAGGAGGAAACTAGATGTTAACTTGCCCTAGATCAAGCAGCCAGTAAGTGCCAGAGGCAGAATTTAAGCCCAGATCTGACTCCAAAGTATATGTTCTTTCCCCTAAACTCCAACTAACTACAGCACAAAGCAAGATGAAAGAAACAGTTTTAAAGTAGAATAGAAAGTGTCCCTTAGGAGTTCAGGGGAGAGAGCCCTTCTAGATGGCGGGACTAAGTCATAGAGAACGTGACATGAATTTGGCCTTAGAGACAAAGTTTGCATCCTGGAAGCCAGACGGACAAATCTATTCTGCAGATGTGATTTTTTTTAACCCATTCCTTTTTGTAAATGTGAAGTAAAATTAAAATTGACAACAATAAAATTCTAGAGCATTCTCCCAAAAATACAGCTTTCTGGCTTGTCTTGAAAAATCTTTTGATCTTCTCCTGAAAATAAAGCAACACTGGACCACATTTCCACATGGCCAGCAACCGTCAGCTGGAACAATGATAGCAACCACTCCCTGAGGTAGAGTAAGGGAGTTCCAATATGCCACAGTCTCTACCACTCCCTAATAACGTACTCCCAGCTTGCTTCACTCATTTGCTTTACATGCCCAGGCTCTACAGGCCTTTGAATTTGCAGCCTAGTTACAGAATATAGGAAAATAGGTGCAGTCAGAAAAGAACAAGAATGGAAAGGTAGGTTGGCACAAGACAGTTGACAGAAGACCTTAAATGCTAAGAAAACTAGATTTCATTTGGCAGGCAAACTACTATCCCTAAAGGTTTGCAAAGTGAAAACTGTTATTATCAAATTAATGGCAACAAAGGTGACCATCTGTTACTTCTTCCTCTGCTGGTTACCTCTTCTGGGAAGCCTCTCATGACTCCCCCAAGCTGTCACCTCCTCCCTGGTGATGCCCAGTGAAAGGTGCTGGAATGTAGGGACTAGGAATGTAGGAAGTCCAGTTCTGGGAGGGCATATTGAGGAACCCAGAAAAACCAACAGGGGCTAAGAAGAGAGGAGGCCTGCATGGATTCTGAGGACTGAACAATGGTGTCTGGGGCAGGCCTCACACGACTTGCTGGGAATCACCTGAACACAGGTACGTATCAGACTGTCTCTGCCCACACTTAACAGCCAAGTTTTATTTCTTTCTATGTGTGTTTGCCTTGTGAATGGAGCACCCCTCAGGTTAGAAACTGTCTTAGTCATTTTTTAATCCCCCTCCCAGTTTTTCTCCGTCTGGCTCTTTTCCTCACTCCCCTCCCACCAGTACTGAGCATAAGGCCAGGCTCAGGGCTGACACCCAACAGATACCCACTGTTCCCCGAATTCTTCCTAAACACTGGCAACAAAGAGACGAGGTAAGAGGTTATTGAGTAGAGGCCAGGTGAGAATTATTAACATTAAAGGACCAAATTAAAGTGTTGGCATCAAGAGAGAAAAAGACATCCAGAGAGATACACTACGTTGACATAGAAAGAAAAGAGTTTCTGGCCACCAGGTAGCTTTGTCCCTCACTGGCAGAGAATTGTGGCAAAGAGAATAGTGATTTCCTCACAGTAACTGTGGCAATCAGAAGTACTGGCTTTGCATGGGCTGAGGAAGGTTCTAAGTGTGTTTGTAAACATGAGGTGTTTGAGCTTTTGTGGAAACATCTATGTGGAAATGTCTGATAGGAAGCTGAAAAAACATAGAAATGAGGATCAGGAGAAATGGGACCAGCGTCATAAATGTGGAAGTCATCCATACAGAAGTCCTAGCCTAGCAACGAACAATCTACTTCACTGCCACAAAATAATAAATCCACTAAAAATGACAATATTATCTGACATTCCCTGCTAAGGGACCTACCAGCGTCACCTCATTTAAGCCTCACAATAATCCCATCAAGCAGGGACTATTATTCCCATTGAAGGAGGAGGAAACTGAGGCTAAGGGACATTATAACTTTCCTGAGGTCAATAGCTACACAGAAATAACAGTCAAGATTCAAGCCTAGGCTCACTGAAGTCAACACAGGTGCTCTGGGCCACCAAGCCACACTTTCTCACCAAGAGAGTGAGAACCAAGAGGGATTCTGGGAGCTGGAAACAGGGCCTGTTCCCTGACAAATTGCTCTTAGATTATTTATTCCTGTCTGAGCCATTTTTCATAGAGGACTGCTGAAGACACACTGACTGAATTGTTTCAACTCATCTTGGTTGGTCACCTTCCTAAAAGGTGACTAGGTGCAATGCAGTGAGTGTGAGTGAATCCTTCAAGTGAGGAATATGAAGCCCCTGGAAATAACCAATGAGAACACAAGTTCTCAATGCTCAGAACTTTGGTGGAGCCAGAAGATGCTGTAAAAGACTGAACAGAATGTCACCAGCTCCAGGACCAGACCTGATGGTGTTTCTTGGACTAACCCTCTGATGCACATTTGTTTGTGATCAATACTTTTGGATCTCCCATAGCTCCCAAGACAGTCCATAGAAATGACTGGGCCACAGAAATGAAAAAAGACTGGGCCATGAAATTTCAGAATGTTCTATTTAAGTTGATATTCCATTATGTTCTTATTAAAAATTTGAAAACTTATTGCCTGCTATTTATACCAGAGAATCCTTCTATCAGAAGAATAATTACAGGACCATGTTTTCCCCTTGCCTATTGCTTCCTTCAGAAACTTGCTTAAGTCTCTCTTCTCTTTCCATATTTCCAAGCTCCTCTGGAGTCATTATACAGAATAGAGCACACTATGCTTAAAAGTCTCTAAGGAAAAGTGTCCCCTGATGTATGAATGGAAAAATTATAGTATGCATATACAATGGAATATTATTTGGCATTGAAAAAGGAGATGAACATGGATGAACCTGGAAGACATTATGCTAAATGACATAATCCAGACACAGATAAAAAAAATTGCATGATCTCACTTATATATGGAATCTTTTTTAAAAAAATAAAGTTGCATACATATAAACAGAGAGTGGAACGTTAGTTACCAGGGGCCTGGGGTAGTGGCGAATGAGGAGATGTAGGTAAAAGGGCACCATGTTGCAGCTAAGTTATGTAGGATGGGTAAGTCTAGAGATTTAATATACATCATGGGGACCACAATTAATAATGCCATATTGTATACTAGAAATTTGCTGAGAGAGTAGATTTTAGGTGTTCTTACTACTTGTACACTGAAAAGGTAACTCTGTGAGATGATGGATATGTTACTTTGCTTGACTGAAATAATCATTCCACTAGGTATATCAAAATATCATGTTGCACACCTTAAATATATACAATAAAATCAATACATAAAATATAGAGTGCCTGATTCATCATAAGCACTTAGTAAATAAATATGTGTTCTTTCCCTCCAAAAATAAAAGTCTCTAAGGACTCTGGACTCTAAGATTTCAGGTTTCACCATTTCTTATGTAAAATTATAGCTAATTTATAGCATATTCTTAATTTTGAAAAGATATAGTTCACAAAGCTAACAATTCTTTTTCTAATTCAGGAAATTACCACGTCATTTACTCCAGAAATGGAGTTCATCAGCAAATATTTTAATCCATGTTATTGATACAAATGAGCTATGATAATATCTCCATAATCACAGTGGGATGTAAATGTAAGTCTCAATTTAAAAGTAGCAATGAGATCAAAATATTTTGAAGGGACAACCATCCAGGGGCCCAGTTGACGTCTAAGAGGCAAGAAACAGGAACGTGGTCACCTTGGTGGCACTGACAGCCTGCACATCCCCCCTCACCCCCATCACGTCCCCTGTTGAGGAGGGAGGTGGGAACAGGAGTCTCAGTTCCCTTTGAGTTCTAGGTCAACACTAGCACCTGCTGGACCCAAAATTGTTAAGGAAGACATGGAAGGAACACCCAAAATTGTCAGCTATTTTGAGAAAAAATAATATTAATTAAGTATAAGGTTTGTAAATCTCTCCTACATGGGTAAAATGTGAATTTACTACCAGAAAACAAGGAGCTATTCAAGTGTCTCATGGATAAACAGAATGATTTCAGAAAGAATCCTTTTTCTGTTCCTTGGATTTTTTTTTTTTTTTTTTAGCACCTCCACTTTGGGCAGGACATAGTTTTCTATAGGAACGACAATAACAGGAAATCCACACCCGTGCTATTTTCTTCAATGGAATACCCTCACAAATGCGATGCTTCTGCGTGAGATGACGATTCTGTAAGAGGAGGACTGAAGTGCAGGGGATGAAAGAAAACAAATGAGTCTCTTAAAAAAGAACTCCTTGGATGATCCAAAGAAATCTGTCCTCCCTCTAGTATCTTGAGTCTAAGGTTGTAAATTATTTTCAGCTTTTACTATAAATATTGCAAAAGTGCTTTGTAGTGGACAGACTGTGGGAAGTGGCCTGTACAGGATCTGCCCCCGTCCTTCCTCCCAACAGAGCCCCTGTTTCATCTGGGAATCGTCCCACCCCCACGCAGCCCTGTGACTCAGGGAAGCAGGAGCTCATTCCCACTCCCTCCCCATCCAAAGCCTCACGTGGGCCGGAGGGGGCTCAAGATAATGCCATCTCCTTTGTCAGTGACTGGTTCAAGGATGGCCATGGGACCCAGTCCCGCCTAGTGAGCTAGGAGGGGTCTATTGAGGAGACGCAGGAGAACGTTTCTCAGCCCCTCAAGTGAAGGTCTGAGGAAGGCACCTAAGTTCCCTTCCCTCTGATCATAGTCATGTCTGAATTCCCGGGACCACTGCAGCCATCTAGCTGCCACCACGAAGACAAATTGACCAAGGAAGGCAGAGGGGAGAAGGTCTTTCGCAACATCATTGAGCAGCTTCATCAACCCACCCTAAAGACAGGCCTGCCTCTGGTCTTCCTGTTAGGTGAAATAATAAATTTCCTTATGGTTTCAGCCCATTTGAGTCAGGGAACTGAGGGAGTACTCAAGGCCCTCTGGATACCCCTTCACCTTCGGAGAAGATTAAGTATCTGTCATATCCACCTCCCCTTTAGAGATTAGTTTTCTACGGCTGCTGTGACAAAGTACCACAAACAGGATCGCTTAAAACAACAGAAACTTACTCTCTCACAGCACTGGAGGCTACAAGTCTAAACTAAGGTGTCAGTAGGGCCGTGCTCTCTCTGAAAGCTCTGGAGGACAATCCGTTCCAGGTTCTGGTTGCTGTTAACACTTGGTGTTCCCCAGCTTGTAGATGTAGCACTCTAATCTCTGCCTCTGCTGTCACACAGCATTCTTCCTGTATGTCTCTGCGTCTCTTCTCTTCTTTGAGGACACCAGTCACACTGGATTAGGGCCCACCCTAATCAAGTATGACCTCATACTTGATTACATCTGCAAAGACCCTGTTTCCAAACAAGGTCACAATCACAGGTACTGGGGATTAGGACTTCAAGATACCTTTTGGGGGGACACAATTCAATCCAACACCCTGACTTGGTAGCTACAGCTGACTGGACCCGGGCTATTTCCTGCAAGATGGCAGGTAACAAGAATGTCATCCAACAGGAGCTCCTGTACCTGGGCTCAGATCCCAGCTCTTGCCACCCCGTGTATCCTTAGGCAACACTTTAAACTCTCAGAAACTTGGTTTCCTCATTTGTAAAATGGGGAAAATAACACTGCAAATCAGGATTTTCATGAAGCGTAAATGAATAAATACTGGAAAAGTACTTAGAACAGTGCTTAACAAAAAGAAAGCTCCCCAAAAGTGTTAGCTATGATGTCATCCTTATACTCTAACCCTCCGCTTCTGCTGAAAAGTGTCGTAAAAGAGAAGTCTCTACCCACAGCCCATCCTTCCTTATTCAGAGCTTTGCAGCCTGGCTCCCATCCCACCATCCGCTAACATGGCTCTCAGGATGTCACCAGGGCAGACTCTAACTTTCACCCTCCTCCATCTCCCCTTCCAGAAATTCTCTAGGCTTTCTAAGAAATGTGCTTGCTTGGTTCTCCTACCTCTATCATTATTTCTACCCCAGTTGTGCTTCCCCCAGAGACTGGCCCTTGAACCTCCATGTACTGATTAAAGGAACTAACTCTCACTCTTATTATCGAATCCTCTGCCAAAGATTCAACTGTGCAGGTAGTACCAATATCTTTATCTCCTGACCATTTTCCCCACATTTCCAATTTCCTGTGAGGTATTCTGAGGTGGGAAGTCTCATGAGCACCTCAAACCCAAGACATCTAACCTATTCCGGTCACCTCCTCTTCCCAGCGTCCACACTTCTGGGAATGGCTCCAATTCTCCGTCACCCTGACCCAAAACCTCAGGCCACACTTGTCTATCCCCACATCCAGCCAGTGACTAGTCCTGCCAGCAATTCCATCTCTCGTCCTCCAGATCTGCCTTTTTATCTCACCTGCCTAGTTTATTTCTGCCTCATGTCAAGACTACTCGCAGCCACTAACCCTCCCATGTGAACTCCACCCTGTTCACCACCAAAATAATCTTCATTGATCCATGCGTCCACCTGTGAACCCTAAGTGACCTCCTACTACTTAACCAACATCTCTAGGAATAACATTTTAGGTTACTCAGCATTTTCAAACCTGGGTCCATGAGCTCTCCACAAGAATTTTTACATTGCCTTTATTTTTCATTTAAAAATTAACATATGTATGCTCTGGACCAAGTTCTTCCTTAACTGTAATGCCTTGGTTTACTTTTGGTTCCCATCAGGTTGGCACCAATTGATACACTGAATGAGAAAGGGAGAGAGATGGATACGCCAAGGTGCATTCGTACCAAATAAAGATCCAATAACCTCACATCGGTGAGCATTAACAGATTTCACAGTGGGTTGAGCAGAGAAAGGTGGCAGAAAGGCAGAGTTACCATAAAATACCTGGCTGTAAAACTGTACTGAACTCAAAGAACCTCACCACTGCAACCAGTACCACATTTCATGACAAGCAGTGAGTGCACTTAAGCAAAATAACAACATATATTATATTAAATTAATATAATATATAAACTTGTAGTTTTGTGTGGGTTACAATGTTTTAAATTCACTTTGATTTTTATAGCTATATTTTATACATAAGACATCTATACCTAGTTTTATGTTTGAACATATTTAAGTAACCTTATAATAAATGTTATTTCATTCAATTTAAGAGGTTCATCATTATTTCTTTGTTAGGGGTTCACATTGCTGGAGTTTGAGAAATCATGGCATAGTGTTTCAGAGCATAGGCTTTAGTGTCAAACAGACCTGGATTGAAATCTTGGGTAACTAATTTCTGGCTGGGTGGTAAAGAGCAAGTTTCCTCATCTGTAAAATGGAGAAATAATGGTACCTTCCTCACAGAGTTCTGATTAAGTGAAATAACGTATGTAGGGAGCCAAGAGCAGCTGCCAGACAATGGGTACAAAATAAACGTTGTCTGCTATCATCATTATTTTTTTTTCTGATCTCTAAGTCACCGTCCAGGATTCTGGAATCAAGAAAATTTTGAAAGGAAGGGAAAGGAGAAGGATTGAACCAAGAGAAAAATAATGAGGGTCACTGTTCTCTTGTTGACCAAAATAAACCATATTGAAGGTTGAGTGATCATAACAAGGAGAAAGTCTCACTTTGGTTTTTAACATCACTCTAACACCTGCTTAGCATGCTCCTTAAACAGGAAAAAGTAGATTTTCACTACACATTTTCTTTACAGTTGTAATACAAAATTTATTTTTAAAACAGAGTAATATAATCCTCAAAAAGTAACTCAATTGTAATAGTAAGTGTGTAACAGCACATGTGATACATGAATGAAAGGATTAAAGCGAATGACGAAAAGCTGGGAAAGACAAGCTGGTCTATAGAACAGAGGTGACTTTTTATCTCCCTAGACATTTCCTCTAATTCTATGCAACAGCCATAAGAATCCACAAGAGGGCGCTCCAGAAAGGTGAGTCCACAAGCAATTGCTGATTCTGAAAACAAATGCTTATGCACTTATATTTCCTTCTCTCTCCTTAGCCTCACTCCCCCTTGCCCCATTCCAGTAATAATTTCTATAAAGCAAAATGACGCAATTGCTCACCTATGGTGATCTGGCTGACACAACTGTAGTAGCTGCCCGTTGTTGCAGAAGAAAGGTTATAACTTGCACTGCTCATATCTTTGTCTGCTAAGAAAACAAAAGACAAGAAGGTTAATTACAGCCTGGTAGACACCATGATCACAATGTAAATGTACGACTAGCGGTAAATAAACCAGCTTTCTGTGTCTGACACAGGCACTCTCATATTCATCCACTGGTTCATTCCTCCACACTCAGGCAGCGCTAGGTGCCAGGTATGGAGATGAGTGCTTGCAACACTGCAATAAACAACCCAGACAGCCACACACAGGCGATTTCAGTTAGGCGTCACATTGTTATAATGGAGGAGTGAAGGGTGCTTGGGCAGTTGAGGGTGGGCGGGTGAGAGGACACCTGATCTGACCACAGACTAGAGGGTATCAGGTAAAGCTTCCTGGAGGAAGTTATATCAAATGAAAACCTAAACAGTAAGCACTACCTGCCTAGGCAAAAGGAGGATGGATTGCGAGGAAAGATCCAGGCAGGGGGCTACCATCATGTCTGCAGGCTGCGTGGGCACAGCCAGCCTTGTGAGTTAGCAGCTGAACACAGTAAGAGGAGAGATGAGCAGTGGCCAGATTACAAAGGGTCTTGTAAAACACGTTAACCAGTTTGGATTTTGTCTAGAGAGCAGGATCCCATTTTCATTTCAGAAAGATCATTTTGGGACAGACTGGGGTACCGACTGGAAGAGGGTGAACTGAGAGCAGAAAGGGTCATATATGAGGCTGCTGCAGTAACCCTGATGAGAAAGAGTGGCGGCAAACCACAGGAAGTGTGGCAGTGGAAACAGAGGAGTGGATGCAAGTCCCCTCAAGGCTGAAAGAGCAGCACAGTGCATGGAATTCCTCACTATTGTGAAAAGAAAATGTTGGGGGTGGGGAGGGAGCAGGGAAAAAGACATCAAAACCTCCCAGGAGCATCACATTTCAGCGTTTCACTCCCACCATTTAACGCAGGAGGTAGGTACCACCACCATGTCTTTGATGGAAAGGCTGAGAGACTCCAGGTGGCTGAGGGCCTTGCCCAAGGTCATACAGACAGCACAAAGCAGCACAGAGCTCAGGCCTATATCAGAAGTACTGTTCAAACTGTTTATGAGACATTGCAGGAACACAAAACTAAAAAACTCCGAGGAGATAAGATAGAAGAAAATCTAGATGACCTTGCATATAGCAGTGATTTTTTAGATGCAACACCAAAGGCAAAAGCCATGAAATAAATAATAAGCTAAATTTACAATTAAAAACTTTCTGCCTGGAGAAAGATATTATCAAGACAATGAGAAAATAGGCCACAGACTGGGAGAGAATATTTGCACAAGACATATATGATAAAGGACTGTTATCTAAAATATACAAAGAACTCTTAAAACTCAATAATAAGAAAGCAATCTTGGCCGGGCGTGGTGGCTCACGCCTGTAATCCTAGCACTTGGGAGGCCAAGGCAGGTGGATCGTTTGAGCTCAGGAGTTCAAGACCAGACTGAGCAAGAGCGAGACCCCATCTCTACTAAAAAAATAGAAAGACATTATCTGGACAACTAAAAATATATAGAAAAAATTAGCTGGGCATGGTGGCGCGTGCTTGTAGTCCCAGCTACTCGGGAGGCTGAGGCAGAAGGATTGCTTGAGCCCAGGAGTTGGAGGTTGCTATGAGCTAGGCTGACGCCACAGCACTCTAGCCTGGGAAACAGAGTGAGACTCTGTCTCAAAAAAATAAATAAATAAAAAGAAAGAAAGAAAGCAATCTCACTTAAAAAAATGAGCCAAAGACCTGAACAGACACCTCACCAAAGATGATATACAGATGGCAAATAAACATGAAAAGATGCTACACATCATATATCGTCAGGGAAATGCAAATGGAAACAAAAATGAGGTACCATTATACATCTACTAAAATGCCCAAAATCAAGAACACTGTGACCACACTGAATGCTGGCAAAAATGTGGAGCAACAGGAACTCTATTTAATCCATTGCTGATGGGAATACAAAATGGGGATACAGCCCCAAAACTTGGAAGCAACCAGCGGGCCCTTCAGTAGGTTAATGGATAAGTAAACTGTGGCACATCCAGACAATGAAATATTATTCAGCACTAAAAATAAATGAGCTATCAAGCCATGAAAAGACATGAGGGAACCTTAAATGTATATTATTAAGTGAAAAAGCCAATCTGAAAAAGCTAGATACTGGATGATTCCAACTCTATGACATTGAGGAAAAAGCAAACCTACGGAAATAATAAAAATATTAGTGGTTGCCAGAAGTTGGGGGTGAAGGGAGGGATGAAAGAGCAGGGAGGGTGTTTATCTAAAAAAATTTAAGTCTTAATAACAACATGGCAGGTCATAAATGATTTCAAAATATCAAAATGAATATGCATTGTCTAATATAAAACACTACAGGTTAGAAGAGTCATTATAATTGAATGGTAGCAAAACTGGCCTAAAGAAAGTATTTGAATACTATGTGACAATAAGAAAACTCTGATCTAGAATGGTAGAAATTATAGGTCTGAGGGAAAGAAATAATTATTAAGAATCAAACACATCTAAAGAGAAAGGGTGTCTAGAAACACATTAAGTCAGATTTTAATGAGAACATGATGTGGATTGGTAGAGAACATGGCTTTGTAGGTGCACATTCCTAGGAGGAAAGAACAGCAGGTACCTGGACAGAGAAGCCAGGAAGTGGGAGTCACCTGTAGGGTGTGGTCTGCAAGTGCCCTTAGTTTGAAAGCAATTGGAAAGTATTGGCAGGAGCAATGGCGAGCCAGAGAGCAGAGAAATGATGCTGGCTCTCAGAGACTACAACAAGGCCACTGTAGGTTCATAAACAGGAAGTTAAAATGCTAAGAAGTATTTTTAAAACTATTTTTAATGTAAAAAAACTAATTCCAGCAAGTGTATATGGCCAACTCTTCCTCTAAGAAACATTCCGAGACCATCTCCAACCTCTAGGGTGCTTCCTGAAAAGCTAGACACACCTCCGATAGTAGCACCAAGCGTTGGAGATTGCACTGCTTTACACATCTCCTAAACCTCGGGCTTGTCAAGGACAGACCACACGTTATTCATTTTGCAGTTTCCAGAACTTAGTGCTGTGCCTGGCAAAAGGTAAATGCTCAATAAATGTTCATTGTTTACAAAAAAAAAAGAAAAAAGAAAAAAGGAAGAAATGAAATTAAAGAAGAAACAAACAAATGATTTATTCTCCTTCCCTTTATAATTTCAAAGCGGTTGCTGTGATAAAAGAGAAAGCACTGGGCTGAGAGTGCAAAAACCTGGATTTGAAGCCCAGCTTTGCTACACACATAAGCTCTTTGAACTTGGCCAAGCTGTTTAACTTCCTTTAGTACTGGTTTCTCCACCTGCAAATGGTGACAGTAATGCTTATCTCACTTTTTCGGGGGAGGGGATGAGGTATGGTTAACAAAAATAAACCAGCTACACAAAATGTATAGTTAGCAAATAATTCTGTATATATCTGTGGAAACACTGAATCAACAAAATCCAGACCTAAAACATATCACACTACTCTAAAGTTGTCATTCCTAATCCTTTTTAAGCCCTTCACTGGTGATCTATCCTTAAAAAACTTAGGAAGGGAGGAAACCTTCAAGGGACAAGGTCAATGGCATCAAAAATGTATATAATCAGAGAAAAAGAGAGAGAGAGGTATCCAAGAGCACAAAAATGGCTATGAATGGGGAGGAGAAAGGAATGAAGGAGAAAAGGATGCTAGTCATCAACAAAGAAGCAGAAGCTTGAATTAGGAATGAATGCCTGGGAAGAGGCTGTGAATAAACTTCAATGGCAAAATTATTCCGATTTGAATCAAATCTGAATGGTAAAACTAGGGCAATAATTTTGGTGGCAATATTTCGAAAAGAATCCAAGAGTAAAAGTACAAAGAGCCCAAAGAGCCTTTGCAGCGCAAAGTGATGATGTGAAGGATGTTCTTACCTATTAGAATTAAAACAAAAATGCTAGGTTTTATGGAAGAGCCTGAATATCCACTTAATCCTTTAGAAACCAAGTGCAATTAAATGAAAAAAATCAAGTAACTAATAGAAAAAAAATTGAAACTATGAATGAGATTAATAAACTTTGTGGGTTCTAGAGTAAGTATCTATTAATATAATAGATTAGTTGGTTCCAATCCTTGGGCATGTTATTTCATCTCTGTATGGCTCTGTTTCTCCATATGTAAAATGGGAATAATAAAGGCACCTACATTATAAGGTTGTATGAGAAAGTCGTTATATATCAGCACCTACCACATAGAAAGTGTTCAATTAGTGTTAGCTATATTTTTATTTTATACTTATCAAGAGCAAGGATATCCATAAAATGAATACTATATATCAAAGAAAATGATAAAGCTACACAAAATTTCATAGATGAATCTCCCAAGCATAATGTGGAATAAAAGCAGCAACCTGAAAATGATATATGTGCTTCTATTTATGAAAACTTCAGCAACAAACATAACTAAATTATATTGTTTATAGATACATACATGGATGATAAAACTGTAAAGTAATAAAAATTATTAGCATAAAAGTCAGCATGGTGGTCTCACGGGGGGGGGCGGGGGGGGAGAAAGAAGTTTGAATTATGAAAGAGTATGGGGTGGGAGTGGGTTCTTCAGTGCTGGAAATGTTCTATTTTATGACCTAGGTGGTGGCCACATGGTATTCATTTGATAATTATGCATTAAATTATAAGTTGGTCTTTTCCACTTGTCTATATATATATTATAGTCCACAATAACTTTTTTAAAGAAATAAAGAGGCATAAATATTATGGCAGGGCAACCCTGAAATATAAATTCTGCAAAAATTTCTAGGAAAAAGAGAAGACAGTGGGATTGGACAACCAGCTATTGAGTACCTGATCTTCACCAGGGACTACACTAAACATTTATTATTTCATTTATATCTGTTATTTCATGTAAGCCTCAAAACAAGTCTTTTAAGGTAGATATGATAATCCTATTATATGGATGAGGAATTGGAGGCTAAAAAAATTAAGGAACTTTTCCAGAGTCACACTTCTGAGCAGTCAGAAAGCTGAATTAAAACCCAGGTTTGTGGTCTAAAATGAAGGTGTTGGTAAAAAATTAAAAAAAAAAAATTTAAAAAAGAACGAAACAAAACCCAGGTTTGTCTTACACTGTAAAAATAATTGAGAACACAGGAAAAGACAAAAAGGAGCACAGATTAATATCGAAAGCTGAGCTAGGTGGATTCCTCCTGTATCTGGTGCTGCATCTTTGACAGCCATTGATCTGATGTGCTAAGAACTGAGGCTCAATAGGGAACAGGATCTACTCTGTTGTCAGAGGTCCACTTAGCAGAAAAGTGTGGACAAAACTAACACACATTTTATTTGTCTCATATTACTTGGGATAAACTCATAAACAATATGATATTATAACGAAAGAAAATCAGGCCCATCTCAACACTCAACCTATCTTACCTTTTATTCTAACCAAGGCAAAAAGGAAAGCACCATGAATATTGATGTATTCCCACTGAATATGGAATTTTTGTAAATATGCAGGCAACTCTAAACAAAAAACTGTCAGTATAAAATGATAACTATAATGTGTAATGTGGTAGGTTTAAAAAAAGAATAGAACTATAATACTAATAATAATAGTATACAAACCAGGAACTGGGTGCTCAAAGTCAAAATATTGTTCAGGGCAAAGGTTAACATATTAAATTTAAAGTTCATTAAAATATAGTGAATAAATGCAGGATTTGTTAAGGAAGATTTAAGTAAAAGCACAAGGGCAATTTAAAACAACAGAAAGACTAAATTTCCAAACCAGTTTGTTGTGTTCAAGGAGGGTAGGGGTAGGGTAGTGGGGAAGAGCAGGAGAAGGGATTAAACAAAAATATTCAAATTAGAAAAAGGAAATAAATAAGACAAAAGGCACAGAAAAAAACAAGACAGAGAAAACACAAAGTAAAATGGTAGAAATAAGTTCAAATATATTAGTAATATCAATACATGTAAATGGTATAAATTTGCTACCTAAAAGATTGAGAAAGGGATTTCTAAAAAAACAAAAACTAAATGCTGTTTATAAGAGAAACATCTAAAACACAAGGACACAGAATGCTGAAAATAAAAGATATAAAAAGATACAGCAACCAATACTAACTAAAATAAAGCTATGGTAGGTATTTTATTTTTAAATGAAAAAGACTTTAAGACAAAAGCATTATTAAGGATAAAGGGGGTCAGTAATAATGATGAAAGGTTCAAGATTCAATTCTCTAGGAAGATATAAAAAATGTTAAATCTATATGCCAAAATAAAGTAACCTCAAATATAAGAAGCAAAAATTACTAGAGCTACAGGAAGAAAATGACAAATCCACCATCAGAGGGGGAGATCATAACATACTGAATAACTGATAAGTTTGGCAAGCAAAAATTTAGTAAAACCACTGAAAATTTGAAGGGGATAATGAATGTCAATTTAATGGACAAATACTGAACCCTGCATCTAGCAATCACAGAATATACATTCTTCTTAAGCCCATGTTCAACTATTACAAAGAGATCACACATTAAGCCAATAAAGCAAATCTCAACAATTAAAAAATAAATCCCATTATAGGCCATGTTTTCTGATCTATGATCATAGATCTAATCTATGATGACAGAAAGGGCAGGGGGGGTCTATCATTACTTATGCACTTTTGCGTGCATGAATGTGTGTGTAAATCATTGATTTTTAAAAAGGAAGTTTTTTTAATGTTGCACTACTGGCCAAATATAAATAGCAGACTTATATCAAGCAAAACACAACCAAAAATGCTTAAATTAAAGGAATAAAACTCCAAGTCTAGTTCCTTTAACCAGAGTCACTATATGAAATTCACATGAATAACTCATGATAACATTTGCTGTTCAGGCACTATCTACTTACCATCTCTACAAGCCTGCTCTGCAAAGTGTGGTCTGGTAGACAGCAGCAGCCCCACCACCTGGAAGTCTATCAGAAATGCAGAATCCAGGCCCACCCCAGAGCACTGAATCAAGATCTTCATTTTAAGAAGCCAAGTGATTCACAGTCTCTTTAAAGTGAAAAGCATTGATCTGCAGCATAACTCTAAGGTCTACAAGCAAAACGCTCAAGGGCTTAGGAATCAACCAAAGACTTTTTAAGGACCTGTGTGATCTGCCTCATGCTAGAAACTGGGAGAATCAGAGTGTGGTCAGGGAGAAAGCATGGGACATAAATTAATTTACAATATGGATAGACAGAGGCTGGGGAAAGGATGGGAAGAGCTGTGTGATTCAAAGAGCTATTTCTGAGAAAGACCTGCCCTGAGGGTAGATAGGCCTTAAAAAATGAAAGAAACATATTTGTTAATTGAAGTTTAACCCACATACAATAAAACATCCAAATCCTAAGTGTACAACTCAATGAAAATTGTCACAAAATGAACACATCACACAACTATCATGAGAAGTTCCTCTCCAAGTAAATTCAGGGAAGAGGACATTACTTAAAAGAATTACCTGAGAATGCATAGGGACAGGAAAGGCTGAGCAGGTCTCACATCACCAGGTAAATGGCAAGTTAGACTGGCAACCACAACAGGGCTGCGCTCTGAGGGGTGGCAGCCCAGACTGCTGGAAATACAAGAATGATGAGATCCTGCCCTTTCGTTTTTATTGAGATAGGGGCACCTGGAAGGTTAAGTCATTTGCTCTCAGTCACATTGCTGGGAAGTGGGAGAACCAGAACTCAGACATCCTGACGTTGAGTCTAGCCTGGTAAGGAAGCAGCATTTTACTGAAGCAATTGTTTTAAGGTACTCATCTTTATGTCATTCACTTCAATTTTCATTTGGGAAGTTTTATTAATTCTTACAACTTCTTGATTATTATTTATAAACTATAAAGCTCCAAAGTCTTTATGTGTGTGTTACTGGATATAAATTAGGCATAGAGAGGTTGACAGACTTAAGATACAGACTCCCCTGACTGAGAGACACGGGGCCCCGAGACTGAGGAAAAGTCCTCCCCTGGAATCTGCAGTCCACAGAGCCCAGGCCCACAAGAAAGTAAGGAGGAATTTTTAAAAAGAAAAGGTTTTCATTAAACCTTTAAAATCATGACAAGCCTGTTTATACACAGAGACAGATAAAACTCAAGAATTTGCCAAACAAATGATACATAACTACTGACTTTGTGAAAAAATTTAACATATGATTCCTTTAATAACTACCTACACTGGCACACCAGAAATACCATTTACTTTATAAAATACACATTCATTGTGTAGAGTGAGCCACAACTACTTACAGCATCTGATTTTTTAAAATCACTTTAAATTGTTTATAAAAGGTTCTAGAGAACCTTAACTACTAAGAAAAAAAAATACTGTGGTACACTTGTGTGTGTGTGTGCATGTGTGTACATGTGTCTGCATGTGTGTGTTCCTCAGAAATATCAGTGTGTTGATTGATTCCCATGTTTGCTGTGTATTTTATAGGCTTACAGAGAAGTTCATATTCAAGACCTACCCTTTTCCCCCAACTGGGTAATCTGTATCTCTTCACCTATCCTCCCTGGGGGCTAGACTTTCTCCTTTTTATTGTGATTGGAATTCATCCATTCAAAAAACATACAGTAGACACAGGCTGGCCCCAGGTAGAAACTAGCACCTTGGGAGGTCTCTCTAAGGTACTGACAATCTATCAGCCATCTGGACAAAGTGTGTTTCCACTCAACAGAGCTTGTCCTATAAAAACAGATCTCTTTATTGCTACGATAAAGATAATAAACACATACATCATAGTACTATATACTATATTGCTATAGGGCTTGCCAGGTTTTCATAAAGTTTTTGCATTTGCTTTTTCATGTGCTCTTTGCCGCTGCGCTAGAAGACAGGCAGGGAAGGTGCTAGTTGCAGTAGTACTAGCACTAGTAGCATCCTCCTCTGCATCCTGCACCAAACCTGAGTGAGACCCAAACTCCTAGAGGGCAAGGTCATCCCTATCTATCTTGAGTCCTCAGTGCCTGGCCTGCCTGATGCATAGAAGGCATTAGGTTTGCCAAAGCCTCCGGTAAGCTTTCAAATACTTGAATCATTCTTAAAACCATTTCTGCATTTTAAATACTGTGCCTGGTACTTATTATCTCAGCTTCCCTTTGATTCCACTCTAGCAGCAGGCATTGTGACAAAAGCCTTTCATGAACCCTAATTAGAGAAAAGCCTTTCCTTTCCTACTTACGCCTACTTGAGTCAGTGTTGAGAATCTTATATTCTATTTTCATTATCTTCAGACGGTAAAGATCCATGCCTTATTATTCCAATGTAAGATTCATTAAACAGGCACTTTTTGCTTTTAATTCCAGAACCTATTACAGCGCCTGACACACAGTACTCACAAAACCTGTTGGATTGTTTGTTCTAGAAGCTTCCTTGGGAGCTATGGACTGTTTATCTAGAACTACTTTCTAATAGAAAAATCCACATCACTATTTGTTTGTGTTCCCCCAAAATTCATATGTTAAAGTCTTAAACCCTACTGTGCTGGTATTTGGGGGAAGGGCCTTTGGGAGGTAACCGGGTTTAGATTAGTTCATGAGGATGGGACCCCCCATTATGGGACTGGTGCCCTTATGAGAGGAAGACAGACTCACTCTGTCCATGAGCACACACCAAGGAAGGGCCAGGTGAGCACACAGCAAGAAGGCAGCTGTCTACCAGCTAGGAAGTAGGCCCTCACCTACTGAATCTGCCAGCACCTTGATCTTGGACTTCCCAGCCGTTAGAACTATGAGAAATAAATGTCTCACATTTACTTAAGCCACCAGCCTATGGTATTATGTTACATAGCAGCCTGGAGCAGACTGACACTATTACAAAGAACATTGTGTTTTAAAGGAAAAAATTGAAATGATTCTTCACAGGATCAAAATTTAATTTTACCCCAGGAAAAAAACTTATAAAATGTGAAGGGCTGAAAGTCAAAGACTAATCTGCCCATGCTTTGCTGCAGCTTCTTAATCAAAAGGATCCTAATCAATGTTGACCAAGAGTGTTTGGATTGCATAATAACAAGCATGCCAGGTGGTGGGAGGGCAAAAACAAGAGAAGTCATCAAAGAGCTCTTTGGACTTCTTTGGTAGCTAAAGCGTGAATCCCAGTCGGTCAGCATGCATCTGATCTCACCATGTCATGTGGATGCTTTTGGTCTTTTATTTGTTCCTCTTTTCAGAAGGGTAAAAGCTATTTTGCTTGTTATTTACAATAGGAAAATGGAGTTTTAGAAACCATGTACTGTCCCCTGCTTTATAGCCCATTCAGTATCTCAGTCAGTCACACCGCCAAGTACTGGTCACCTCCTATGAGCCAGGTGCTATGCCAGGCACCAGAAACACAGAGATAAAAGATATGGTCCTTGCCCTCTGGAATTCTATAACCCACAGAGAGGGGCACTCATTACAGTACAAAATGAGAACCCACTAAGGAAAGGAATTACCCTAGGAGGTTCCAGGAGAGGCCACAACTCAGGGGGAAGGACGAGGGGCTTTTTAGAGCATGCATCATGGTCCAGAAATTTGAGAAAGCCTTAGACCACCTCCCTCAATAAAGGGTGGGATTCTGCGGCCAAGGACAGCAAGAGAGAAGGGTGGGGAGGTTAAACTTTGACCTGTAGGCAGAGGGGAGCCATTCAAGAGTTTTAAGCAGGGGAATAACAGGGTCAGATTTGCAATTAGGATCAGAAGGGGAGAGGACTAGAGGCACGGGGACCAGCTGGGAGGCCGCTGCTGCAGCCAGAGGGAACAATGATGGTGGCCTGGACTATCTGTCATAGGAGCAGTGGGCAAGGAGAGGAGAAAACAGAGCTGAAGGATGTTAAGGAAGAAGAATGAACAGGCCTTGGTGATTGAGGGTATACTGGCTAGGAGACAGAGCTGACAGTAACAGCTAATGCTTACTGAGTGGACCATTCAGGGAGTGACACTCATACGTACTTACAAGTACTACTGCTTTTAAAAAGGTGAAAGATTTATATGCTCTAAAGAGAAACCAGAGTATGAGTACTATTGCATTTAAATCTCATAGTGACCCCACTTTACAGATAAGAAAACTGAGGCACAAGATGTGAATTAATTTACCCAAGGTCACTGTTAGTATGTGCTGGTAAAGGAGGACTCATCAATGACTCCCAGGATTCTGGCCTGGGTGACTGCAGAGTATGCTGGCCCCAGCCAACCTCGCCAGCCAATCCCTGTCTCAGATGTCATGCTCCACCAACACTTCATTGCTATCAGCTGCCTTCAAACCCCCGACATTGCTCCCCTTCATCTTTGCTCACGCTGTTGTCACGCCCTGGAATGCCCTCCTTCTCCCAGTCAGTCTTCTAACATCGTCTCCTCCACGGAACTGTTCCTGGCCTATCCCTTACCCCTCCCAGCCTATCCCCTACAACACTGCATTATAATTCTCCATTTAGGAGTCCGTCTCCTCCAGCTGACTCTGTCTTCCAGGAGAGAAATAGTGAGATATTATTCATTCTAGTAACCCTGGGCTCAGGCTAGAGCCTGGCACATGTTTTGAGTTGAATAGTTGGAGACAGTCTATAGGAAATAGGCATGGGAGAGGAAGATGGGAATTGTTTTGGACACAATGAGTTTGAGATGCTAGAAGAGCATACAAGTAAAGAAGTCTAACAGACAGCTGAATATACCATATGAGCATGGCACATGCAAGAAAGAAGTTCTGAGTTGGTGATTCCTATATATGAGTCACCTGAATAAAGATGAAGTCACAGAAGGGGAAATGATGTCCTTAACTCTCATCTATTCTCGCCTCATTTGATTCCTACATTCCATGGTTAGGCTTAATCCCAACTATATAGCCCCTAAGTGAATTCCTTAACCTATCCGTGCCTCAATTTCTTCCAATAAATACGGAGCTAACATTGGAGAAATTTCTTTTTCTCTCAGCCTCTTGAGTAGCTGAGACTACAGGCATGTACCACCATGCCGAGCTAATTATTTTTTTCTATTTTTAGTAGAGATGGAGGCTCGCTCTTGCTCAGGTTGGTCTCGAACTCCTGACCTCAAGCAATCCTCCTGCCTTGGCCTCCCAGAGTGCTAGAATTATAGGTATGAGCTACCATGCCCAGCCTGGACCAATGTCTTAAAGGTGGTTGTGAGGATTAACTGAGCGAATTCACATAAAGTGCCATTATTATTCTTTGTGTCCAGGCATACTGCACGTTTCTACTTACAACTCAGAAAACTTTGTTTCCCTAGTTTATAGGCATCTTACTATGGAGTCACGGTCTAGTGTTTGGGAAGCATCTAATCAACATCATCCAAATGGTTGACAGTGAGATAAGAAGGTCATGGATAGAACACAGGCAAATGTCAACATAGACAGGAGTAGTAGTCTGCAAAAAAGCAGCAACTTAAAAGAAAAGAGGAAAATGAGGGGAGAAGAGTTATAATACCAGCTCTGACAGCATTTTCTTCCTGTCCTCTACTTGCTCTCTCTGCTCTAGCCACACTGACTTTCTAGCTAACCTTGAATGTGACAAGCTTATTCCTGCTTCAGGGCCTTTGCACTTACTGTTCACTTTTCCAGGAATTCTCTTGCCCCATATGATGGAATGCTTCATTCCTTTCCTTCACTTAGGTCTCTGCTCAAGTATCTCCTCAGAGAGGCCTTCCCAATCTGAAATAGCCATCACTGTGCTCTATCAGCTCTTTGAGCCCCTTATTATTTGAGGTTTAATAGCCTCCTAAAATCCAAAGCTGACAGCTCAATGCCAGGCCTGCAGGTCTAACTACAAGGCCCTTCCTAGTTCAGGTTGGGACACGGCTCCTGTGCCTTGCTTTGCATGGCCAAGAACAAATCAAGTCCCAGTCATTTCTCTCTAAAGGAGACTTGTCACCCACCCTTAGTCTCGTGCACCTAGTTATATAATGAGCTAAAAGTGGTTAAGAACCTAAACCATTTAAAGGACAAGGAAACAAATGTCAGTGTTGAGTATAAAGTGTTGAGGCTTTAAAAATATGGAATTTTAAAAATCACATCATTTATTGAACATTTATTAGAGGGCATTATAGTTATTGATTACCCTAATCTCATTTAACATTTCTAGAATATGTGAGTCTGGATGGCAGACTGAATGTAAAAATTCATACTAAAATACAGAAAGAGCAAGATCTAAGAATGGGATCAAAAATTCATATTGGAAGGGAAGCTAATGAGGTTTACTGGAGGCTGCTGCTAATGAAATACATAAATAAGACAAATTTCTTGCTCTTCTTAGGAATCTAAAACATACAGTCTACAGTATAACTGTTCATTCTCTTGGCAGCCCCTGTGATAAAAACAGGACTAAACCATTTATTAAATCAGTCAAATAAATATAAAAATTGAACCCTATAAATTCCAGGTAAAAAATTTAGATCATCTCCCATCATGATATCTAAGCCCAAATCCAGCAGAATTGGAAGGGGACAGTTTTTTAAAGAGTAGGATTGTCACAGAGATGATTTGTGGAGGGTTCCAGTGCTGGGCTAAGCTCTCATCAGATAATGATATGAACAGCATCCAAAGAATATACTGAATGTGCTCAAATTTGTTTTTCCTTTACTTGTTCACTATGTTGAAAACCCCAATGAACTAACTTATTAATATTTTGTCATGTCTTGACATTGCTACAGACCTAAGAATTAACGTGGACCTTGTGGCTAATGTGTCAAGAATATATTAAAATAGCACAAATTCTAGTTGATATCTTTATTTAAATCTGTTTTAGTTCCCTTAAAGGTTCTAAAGAGAAACCTGTGTAACTCTTAATTGACAAAAAACTGATCTGCCACCCTTTTCCTGAAATATTCTTGCTTTTCAAAATCATTTCACTTATTCTGACTTCATTTTCTCCACTTGGGTGCTCAATTAAGCTTTTAAAGCTTCTAGAAGTTCATAGAACTGATCATTATGTAAACCCTATTACTGACAGTATCCATGGGGCAGCATATAAAATCTAAGTGATGTGAAAAAACAGAAGTCAGATCCCTCTGATAGGAAAAGGTGTAAAAATAGATTTTTTGCCAATGAATATGTCTGAAACACCGTCAAAATGTTGAATTATCCCCAGATGGTAACCCAGGAACAACAATGTTGAGTGTTAAACATGCATGTGGATAAGAACAACTTACATTCCAGCAAAAATGCTCTGAGTTAAAAAGAAAGAAAGAAAAATAGGCCACTAGTATGCAATTCTTAATCTGCTCACAATTTGTCAGTGGTTCCCAAGCATCAATTGCAAATCCTCTGAGCCACCTGAATGATCACTTTAAACAGCTTAAATCCAGAGAAAGAGAGACAGACTGACCCCTTTCACCTTGGGAAAATGAACAAGAGACATCACTGGCCTGGCGAATGAAGCCTCCACACCAAAGAACAGTTAATTTCCCTCCCACAAACCCCAGGCTTTGGGATGTCCCTGCAGAACATTCCCCAACAACTGCTCACAACCTTCCTGTTTAAAATCCCAAATCTAAACGTTACCACAGTAAATGATTGCAAGCAAGGGGAAAGGAGGGAGGTCTACTTGAGTTTCTGCCTCCTATAAGCAAGTCTCACAGCATTTCTGATAAAGGACTAGAGAGAATTGCTTTTTCCACACAAGCAGGAATGTTGATAAGAAACCTTGCTGGCTTCCCCAGTGGACTGGGATTTCTAGCCGAGTCTGAAACCCTCACACTGATTCTGTTTTCCTTCAGAATTGTGCAATCCCACATACACACACACACACACACACACACACACACACAATCTGCCACCCTTTTCCTTTAATCACTGAAATATATTTACTTTATATGTATACTATATAAATGCTATATATATATATAAAATTCTTTAACCAAAAAATAAGAGAATGGGAGTGGGGGCAGGGAGATAATGCCTTCTATTTCCATGGAACTTTTATTTCCAAACTGATTTCTTTTTTGCATTAAAAACATATTTCGGTGCATATTATTTTAACTCCACAGCATCTGTCAGAGAGAGGTTCTCATCTCTCACTTACAGATGGAGAAATGCAGGAACAGAAAAGTTTAAATAACTTGCCCAAGGTCACTCAGGGACAAGACAAACGCTGACTGAACGCACATCTCCCAACTCCGAGTCTCTCTCCGCTAGAAGAGGACTTAACACTCTACCCCTTCCCCTGAGTGGCCGGAAGCCAGTGGAATTTTTCTGGAGTCCTGAAGCTCCCAGACCCTCTCCCAAATTTGACGCGTTTTTACTCCAGGGACTTCTCCCGCTGATACCCCTCCCGGGTTACAGACAGCACCCCCCCCCAGCCCCCAAGGGCGGCGCGCGCTGCCCCCGGGCTCCCTCCCATCCAGGCCCTCCCGCGGAGCCGAACCCCTAAGTTTCCCCGGGGTGCTCCGACGGCTCCTAGAGCCCTACCCGCCCCCGCCGCCCGGGGAGCCCGCGACGGCTGGCCGTTACCTACCATAGGCAGCGAGGGAGGCCATCCTGGCCCGCGTCCTGCCCAGGCCGGCCAGGGCGTCGGCCAGAGCGGCCGCCTGCGCGCCGCGCCCCTGGACGGCCGGCGCCCGGCCCGGCGAGTGCATGCGCTTCGCTCCCGCGGCGCCCGGCCGCCCCGCCGCCGAGCATGCCCAGTCAGCCCGCCGCCGCCGCCGCCCCGGAGAGGTGCCGGCGCGCAGGTGCCCCCGGCCGGGGCTCGGTTGCAAGAGCCGGGGACGCGAGGGCGCAGAGCGGCCGCCGCGCTCCGGGTCCCCGCGGGGATTGAACCCGCAGCGGAGGACGCGCGGCCGGGAGAGAGGAGGGGCGAAGCAGGCGGTGGGAGGTGCTGGGCGAACGCGCGCGGAGGACTTGGCCCAGCGTGGCCGGCTCCGGGAGGGACTCCTGCTGGGCCCACGCCAAGCAGGGTGCCTCCTCCCCCCGGGGTGGAGGCGACAGAGGTGACTCGGGGAGTCCCGGGCGCGCCACAGCCTCCGGGGACTCGTCTCCAGCTCCCTCCCCAGGGAGGTTCCACTGGAGAGCGCGCCTGGGGATCGGGGGTGGGTCCGGCCGCCTGTGACTCTGGGCGCGATTCCCAGCCCAGTGGACAGTCTGAGAAGGGTTTGCCTTCGAGACCAACACCGGGAGAGAGTGGCAACCTTGTCCTTCGGACTTTTACTAATGAAGTCGTTAACTGCTTAAGTACCGAGTTCTGACCTCAGCAGTTCAGACCTGTCCCAGCACAGCATCCTTCACCGTTATTCCTGCTTCTGTCTTCCCACGAGGTCCCTACCTGTGTCCTGTTTCACTCCGACTGCCCTGAGCCTGATCCAGGGCGCGATCTCAATGATTGTTGAATGACCGAATATCCGAGCTCCTCTCGGCCCGCCCTCCCTAGAAGCCCATCCCATTGTGCCAGTTCTCCGTTTGGAATCAGCTGGGCGAGGGAAAGAGGATGGGAGAAGCACGTGGCACCCCTGGGGAGAAGGAGAAAAGGAGAGGTCACTGAATGCCACCTCAGGTCAGGCGCACCCAAGGCTTCGCAATTCCCGCGTGTAACGTCACGAGAACGTCCTGAGCACACCCGGGGCTTCCCGGCTTGGGACTGACGGTCGGGGTCGCCAGGGAGTCGGCCTTGTCAAACGTCAGCGCGGGATGAACTGGGGGATGATGCTGTCAAGGCTAATTAACTGCGTTGGCCTTGTGCCAACTCGGGTGGAGGCACCGAGGGCAGAGAAATCAGGCGGAGGCAAAGCCGGGCGTTCCTGGGGACCCTCCGCGCTCCCCGGCTCGCAGCGCCCGCCCGGCCTAGCCCGGCCTTCAGATTTTGGCGCTTCCCGCCTCTGCGTCCTCCCGGCCTTCCCGCGCTTGGGCGAGGGCAGCGAGGCGACAGCGGGTGACCCGTGGGTGAGGCCCGTCGGAAATGCTGGTGCCCACACTTCCTCCATTTGAGCGCAAGGCTGAAAGTTTGCGGCCGGTGGAGCCAGGCCGGGAGGAGCGCGAGGGAGTGCGAGGCCTGCCCCAGGTAGGGAGAGCGCGGGATCCGCAGTTTATTTGCGCTCGGTCAGCAAACTACCAGCGGGTAACCCCTAGTCCAGACACCCTCCCTGAGGCTTCATTTCCCCATCTGTAAAGTGGCGGCGACCATTGTTGCTGCTGTGCCCACATCGCAGGAAGGTGGCAGGAATCAGGCGGGACCCGGGACAGGGACACTATTATCCCTGAGAAGGCCCTACCTGCCTCTCCCTCCAAGGCCCCTCAACTTCACACTCTACCTGACCCCTGGCTGGACATGCTGTCCCGAGTCTAGAGTCTTTTGGAAACCTGCCCTCAGCTCCTGCGTGTGGTGGCCCACCTAGCCTGGGGGCGGGCCGCGTGCTAGGGCCGCCTCTGTGCTCCACCTTCACCACGCCCACCCATCCCACCTCAGCAGCCCAGGCCAGGGGCTCATCGTGGTCTGTTCCACCTCTGGTGCCCCTTCCAGAGCCTGGAGCTGCTCCCCAAGTCCCCAGATGCCTGTGCTGGACCCCAAGGCCATTTGCAAGTTGTCTTCTCCTCCCTTTGCCACCGCTTCAGCTCAGGTAGAGTCATGAGGAAGGACAATCATAATGAGGTGCAAATTGCACTTTAATTCTTTTTGGCAGTTCTTTCTAATTAGCAGGAACTAAAAAGTGGAATTTAATTAACCTCTCTTTTTTTTTAAAGTTTTTTTTATTTCAGCATATTACGGGGGTACAAATGTTTGGGTTACATATATTGCCCTTCCCCATCCGAGTCAGAGCTTCAAGCCTGTCCATCCCCCAGACGGTGCGCACCGCACACGTTAGGTATGTATGTACCTATCCCCTCCTCCCCGCCTCCCACCTGCCCAACACCTGATGAATGTTATTACTATATGTGCACTTAAGTGTTGATCAGTTGATACCAATTTGATGGTGAGTACATGTGGTGCTTGTTTTTTCCATTCTTGGGATACTTCACTTAGTAGAATGGGTTCCAGCTCTTGAATATTTATAGCAGCATAATTAGCCTCTGTTAAGGCTACCTGAACTTCTGCACACATAACACCACTACAAGTCCTTGAGATACTCAGTCCCCTCAATAAATTAAGACTTCGGGAGGCTGAGGCAAGGAGGATCGCTTGAGGCCAGGAATTCAAGACCAGTCTGGGCAACAAAGCGAGATCCACCTCCCAACTCTACAAAACTGTTTTAATTTAAAAAAAATTGGCTGGGCACATCTGTAGTTCCCACTGCTCAGGAGGCTGAGGTGGGAGGATCACTTGACGCCAGGGTTCTAGACTAGCCTGGACCATAAAAAAAGAATGAGAACACTTGGCCTTTTTTGGAAGACTTGAGGGACATATACACCCCCTTCCTTGTCGACTTTGTTAAGAGCCTTCCAGTATTCTCAGCCGCCGTACTGCTGGGTGATAATAAGATCTTTAAGCAGCTACCTGTGTCCCCTTCTGCAGTGATGGAGGGTGGTCTGCACCTATGTCACATTCTTAACGGGGACAAAGGCAAAGGAAGAATTAGAATACTGACGATGAAACACAGGGTGCTACAGAAACTCCAGGGGGAGCAAGTGGTTCTGTCTTAGCAGGATTCACACATGACTTTGCCAAGGCAGTGACATTTGAAAGATGAGGTCCAGGATCTGTGTTAAGTTGCCAATAAAATTTCTTAAAGACAAGGCTGTCATTCAATTTTTCTTATGTTTTATTCATTCTCCATGTTTTCAGGCGTAAAATATGAACTGCCACAACCTGGAGGAAAGCTGTGTTCTGAATCTTTCCAGGAAAATTGCTTTTTTTCAGATGATTGATTGAGGGGAACTAGTTCTTCCCTTTTAAGCATGTTTTGAACTTGAACTATTTAACTTTTATTAACTGCCCTGAACATTATATTGTATTTGATGCTAGAAGAAGCTGACTCTCTGCAGTTAACATTTTTAATAATTCATTTTAATTTTGTAGTTTAGTAACCATCCTACAAATACTCTTTATTGCATCTACAAAGTAATTTAGTTTCCATTTGCCCACAATGAACTTGACTTAGAATTTAATCTATTATTAAAAGTTTAACAAATTGAACATTTTAAAATATTGCTGCTATTATCCTCTATATGCCCATAAGATTTAAAATCTTTATTATAGCATTTATCACATCATATTATGATTTATCTATTTACCATCCATTTCCCCTCTGGAAAGCAGAAACCATGTCTTATATTTCAAGGGTATCCGAACACCTAGCACAGTACTTGGTCCACACTGGGTACTCCATAAATATTAATTGAATGAAGCAATGTATAATAGGAAAAAAATGTTTGATTACAGGGGTTAGAAAAGTTTCATTGCTTAGGAAGCCTGAGTTGGGGTGAGTTTTATTCTAGAGATCTCAGCTGTCTTCCTCACTCAGGGAAACCTCTATAAAAGACTTTGGTGAGGTCAGCAAACTGTGTCAGAATTGCAATGTCTGTTCTGTGAAAACACCAAAAAATGGGTTGTTATCCTGAAAACTCATATCTTAAATCCATGCTCCTTCTGAACTGGAAGGTTGGGGAAAGAATCCATGGATGGGCCTCAGGGGGTTCATGAGTCACCTGAAAATTCCATTCAAAAGAAAATTCCATTCAAAACAGGTGTGTATGTATATTTTTCTGAGAAGAGGATCCAGAGTGTGATGGTTAATTTTATGTGTCAACTTGACTGGGTCATGGGATACCCAGATATCTCATTAAACATTATTTCTGGGTGCATCAGTGAGAGTGTTTCCAGAAGAGATAAGCATTTGAATTGGTGGGTTGAGTAAGGCAGATGGCCCTCCTCAATGTGGGTGGGCATCATTCAATCCACTGAGGGCCTGAATAGATCAAAAAGGCAGAGCAAGATTGGATTCTCCCTCTCTCTTTCTGCTGGCTGTTGAGCTGGGACCTGGATCTGTTCCTGCCCTCAGTGCTCCTGGTTCTCAGGCCTTCAGACTGGAACTGGAAACTCCATCTGCCCAGAGGCTCTCAGGCCTTAGAACTACATACACTGGCTTCTAACTACCACTGGCTTTCCTGGATCTCCAGCTTGCAGATGGCAGATCATAAGACTTCTCAGGCCCTGCAATCACATGAGCTAATATATTAATAATAAATCTTTATATATATACACATATATATGCACACACACATCCTACTGGTTTTGTTATATATATACATATTCTATTTGTTCTATTTCCCTGGAGAACTCAAACTAATATACATAGTTTTCAGCAGATTTTTAGTAGTAAGCCTACGCCAACAGAGATAAAAAATAATGACATAGCAAGTATTTCATGTCTGAAATGCACCCTGTAAGGAAAACTAATTATAATGATGGAGCATTCTAGCTAAATATTATATCCTTTTGTTATAACAATAATGACCTCCTTGGATCCATGCTATAATTTGCTATACCTGAAAAAAAAAAAAGATAAAACAAAATGATAATGTTTGTTTTTCAAAATTCCAAAGTTAAATGAATTTAAATTATATAAAGCAGTTAGGCCTTCACACTTAAACTAGGGTTTTTAAATGGAAATATTGTAAATCCTCAATTAAATTATTTTTCTGAAAAAAAATAAGATGTCAAAGAAGCGGATACATCAATTTTGTACTTTGAGACTTCAATGTTTTTTATAAGATATTCTTATAAAATTTTGCAGATGTGTAACAATGAAAATAATTAAAGTTATTGTGTACCTTGAAACTGTTCTAAGTTATATGTATGTATAAGTACATATCTATTTCATATGTACCTATTTCATAAGCACATGCACAGTAATGAAATTGATTCTATTGTTACCAACATTGGCAGAGAGGGAAACTGAGGCACAGAGTGGTTAATTAATTGCTAGTAATGGATGTACCCAGGATTTGTAACTGGACACCATGGCCTATATGTCCTAATCTTGTTGAATGCACATAAACCATCTCATTGTTTTGCCTCCTAAGTCTTCTTTCTATTTAAAGTATTATCTTACTTAGATATTTTTCTTTAAAAATTAATAGGTAAATTGTACTGAAAGGCAGTGAGGTGTAACGGTAAAGATGAGGCTAAAAGAGATTTTCCTAAGAACATCAGGACCAGCCAGTTGAAACAAGCTGCAAAAGAAGTAAACATGAACAGTGAGTTCTTATCTCAGGGAAGAGAACAGATTATTCTGGCTTCTTGGTCTCCATTTCTCAAGTGTCATGAACCTCTCTTCAATTTATAACAGAAAATACTTTTACCTATAATATGGGTTTGGAGACCACTTCATGAATTCTGTCCTTGTATGAAAGCCTTTTATAATATATCACACTAATTATCCCCATGACAATTTAACTAAATTTAAAATGGAGCTTAAAATAGATAAAATAGAGTTTGCTTTGGGGGGATACTGCCTTGGTATTGAATCTCATGCATTAATACAGAAAAAAATTTTAATAAAATCCAATCTTCTTTACCTTAAATGTGCTACATTTTTTTATTTTTTAGAAATGACTTGATTTTTTTCTGAAAACAGATACTTGTATCTCATCCTCAAATTCTGGGTGTTGCAATGCCTCAATGGGTGAAAATGTTTTATATTCAGAACCCCTTGGATGGAATTTAAGTTGATTTGCCTTATTCTGAATTCATATTTATGAAAAACATTATTACAGACCTCCATTTCTGTGTGAAAAACAAAACCTTCCATATGAAAACTCTATTTTTCATGTCCTAGAAAGTAACCTATGAAAATATTGCCTTTCCAATCTGCAATGAATAGTGTAAATAAGAGTCCCAAATACCAAATATTTCCTCTAGAGTTTGCCTGTTAAATGGTCTCTCTGACATGGAAAGGGATTGTGTGGATTTATGTTGTCCAGAACAGGAGATGGAGAAGATGTGGAAAGCTTGACTGAATTCACTAGATAATAAACTACATGAGGACAAGTTTTAGATCTTATTTCTCTTTATTTCACCTATGGTGCTTTGCACAGTACTCTACACAGTAGAAGCCCCATAAATGTTAATTGTTAGAGACTCACAGAAGGTCAGGTCATAAGAAGATTTAGAAAAAAGAGCACTGGTCCTGGGATCATCCTGAGTTCCAGTCCACCACTTATTATTTGTGTGACCTTGGGCAAATAACTTAACCTGGGCCTCAGTTCCTCATCTGTAAAATGGAGGTAACAGTAATACCTACAGCACAGGTTGGTTGAGAGTACTGAGTGAATTAGTATATATAAAGCCTTTGGAACAGCTCTCAACAGATGTTAACCACTAGACGTATAATAGCATGTCCAGTTTTTCAGGATTCCCTTGAGAAACGTCAAGAATGCCAACCAAGTAGTATTTCCTTTCCACTCCTTTCACCAAGGGTTGACATTCAGAATACTTAACAGCTAATATTGCACCAGGCATCACCAATCAATGAGAGACCCAGATATTCCAGGCTTAACCCTTTAGCTGCTGAGTTGTTGAGAAGTCCAGGAGAACCAAAGTGCCAGGCAATGGGGAATTTTGGGGGGATCTCAGGGCAGTGCCTGTTTATTACCAACCATGATGAAGTTATTGCAATATTTTTAAACCAGTATCAGTGTGTTTTGGCAGCATATCAGTTCTGCTTTACACATTCCCACCCTAAACCTCCAAACCACTAAACTTCCTAATCACTCCATGGAACAAACTAGAACATCTCATCTCAAACATTATTTTAGTTTCTAATTCCATACTGAGTGAAATGCAAGCAACATGGAGGGAATGGGTATGAAGTCCAAGGGATTTGAAAATAACACCAATCAAATCATCCAGAATAAACAAACTAATAACCAAGAGAAATGCTGAATGGATTTTGCTAGCTGCCTACTGAGAATAACTTTCATGTGAGAGGAATATGGTGATTAGGAAGGAAAATATTTGCCTCCACTGCAGAAAGCAGACTAAGAAATAAAAAGTAAACAGAACCCAGAGAAGATTTAAAAAAAAAAAATAGAGATTGCAGAGTCCTTATGTGAAAAGGACACGTTAAATGAAAGAACTTCCAGATTCTCCATCAATTGGCTTGAACTGTTTCTCCATCTGGTGAAACAACCCCAATTCCAAATACCTAACACAGGATCGCAACAAATTAGGCCCTCCATGTAAGGTCAGACCTTTCTGTCTCTCATGGGGCATGTCTGTAGGTTCCTCAGAGATTTCCCCTCTGGTAACATCCATCTGAACCTCCCATGACGCGGGCAATGCCTCTCCTCTGGCTGGCTTCTTGTGATTCTTCTTTCAGCCCCTAGGAGTCTCGTAGCTCACCCTTCTCATTTTTAACACTTTATATTCTTGAGGTAGGTGTAGGGCTGGGGGTTGCAAAACCAGTGTTTGACCACCTCATTTGCAAGCTCTGGGTGAGGACAGTGACAGTTTATTTTGGAATAGAACATTTTCTGCTTTTGACCTTTTGGAGCATCATTCAATTAAAAAAAAGAAAAAGAAAAGAGAAAGATTGTCATTTTACTATTTTCTTTTAATTAAACTTCTTAATATAACTTTATGTTAAGGTACTTGTCCTACATTTCTTAGATTCCCAGTCATGTTATGCAAAGCAATGAGAAATTCTACCCACCATTCCATAAAATTAATTAGGTAGCAGCCCACTTAAAAATGCACTGACATGGGTGTTATACAACAATAATATTAAGCCATACCAATGAAATATTCTAATCAATCAAATCATACACACTGGCCCTCCTTAGAGTGTGCCTGTGTGAGTTTCTAGTATGTCATAGCCAGTTAAAGTAGTGGAGCCAGACTCATTAAAAATCAATAAGGAAATAACTTGAACCAGTGGCCATTGCTAGTTATCTAGACCACATCAATTATTCCCTGTTCCCTTTAAAAAAATAACAAAAAAAATTTTCTTTGTGTTTCCATTTCTTCTTTCCAGTTTCATGTGTTGCAGGGAAAGTGTGCTCAGTTTACTATTTCCATAGGCCTGAGTGGTCTGAAGATAAACCCATCCTCTTAGGCAGTGACTGATTCAGATAGCTAAATTAAGCCAGTTCATGGCATTCCACTAGCCATGAGCTAATCTAAGAATGAGAATAGCAACATATTGTAGGATTTACAAAGTTTATAGATATGAAATATATAAAAACAATATAACAAACATAACAAAGGACAAGAGAGGGTAAGAGTAGAACATATACTGTTGAAAGATTTTTGTACTATATGTGAAGTGGTATACTATTAATTCATATTAGCATGTGATGAGTTAAGAAAGCATGTTGTAATCCTCAAGCAACCACTAAAAAGTACAACCAGAAGTTATAGCTAATAAGCCAATAGTGGAGATAAAAGAGAATACAAAAATATTTATTCCAAAAGAAGGCAGAAAAAAAGGGAAAAGGGGGAATAAAAACAGATGAGACAAACAGATAACAAATAACAAGGTAGACACAGAAACATAAATAATTGCATTAAATATAAATGTGTTATGCATGCCAATTAAAGTGAAAAGATTTTTAGATTCAAAAAACCAAGACCTAACTACATGCTGTTTACAAGAAATGCATTTTAAATATGAAGATACCAATATGTTAAAAGCTAAAGAAAACATATAACATGCAAACACTGTTATGAAAGCTAGAGGAGGCATACTAACATCATATAAAGTAGACTCTAAAACAAGGAGTATTACCGGTAATAAAGATAGAAATTTTCTGTTAAAACAGTCAATCCACCAAAAGAATATAACAATCCTAAATGCACCTGATAACAAAGCTTCAAAATACATCAAACAGGCCGGGCGTGGTGGCTCATGCCTGTAATCCTAGCTCTCTGGGAGGCCAAGGCGGGCGGATCCTTTGAGCTCAGAAGTTCGAGACCAGCCTGAGCAAGAGCGAGACCCCATCTCTACTAAAAAAAAAAAAAAAGAAAGAAAGAAGCTAGCTGGACAACTAAAAATATATATAGAAAAAATTAGCTGGCTAGAGTGCTGTGGCGTCAGCCTAGCTCACAGCAACCTCAAACTCCTGGGCTCAAGTGATCCTTCTGCCTCAGCCTCCCAAGTAGCTGGGACTACAGGCATGTGCCACCATGCCCAGCTAATTTTCTCTCTATATATTTTTAGTTGTCCAGCTAATTTCTTTCTATTTTTAGTAGAGATGGGGTCTTGCTCTTGCTCAGGCTGATCTGGAACTCCTGAGCTCAAACTATCCTCTCGCCTTGGCCTCCCAGAGTGCTAGGATTACAGGCGTGAGCCACCACGACCGGCCCATCTTACAGATATTAAAAGGAGAATAAGCAAATATTATGATAACTTCATGCCAATAAATTTGACAACTTAAATAAAAATGGACAAATTCCTTTAGAGACACAAACTGAACAAAAATTAATTCTATTTCTATATACCAATAATAATTTTTAAAGTTCCATTTATAACAGCATAAATACTTAAAAAATAAATTTCATGAAAGTTTATCAAAATCTATATTCTTAAAACTAGAAAACATTGTTAAAGGAAACTATGGAAGAAAAATAAATGGAAGGATATACCATTTTGTGGATGGAAAGACTCAGTATTGTGATGTCAGTTCTCCCCAAATTGAACTGTAGATTCATATTATTCATATAAAAATCCAACAAGCCTTTTGGTAGAGATAAACAAACTAATTCTAAAACTTATATGGAAATGCAAATGACCTAGAATAGCCAAAATAATTTTAAAAGAGAAAAACCATCTTGGAAGATTTTCACTATTTGACTGAAG
This sequence comes from Lemur catta, assembly GCF_020740605.2. Lineage (NCBI taxonomy): Eukaryota > Metazoa > Chordata > Mammalia > Primates > Lemuridae > Lemur > Lemur catta. Next base: position 19,617,123 of record NC_059133.1, read on the forward strand.
ATTCTAAAGCTACAGCATCATGATAGTGTGGTATTGGCATAAGCATAGACACATAGATCAATGGGACAGAACAGAGTATCCAGAAATAGACCCACATTTATATGGTCAATGATTTTCAACAAAGATTCCACAGTAATTCAACAGGGAAAGGAGAGTCTGATCAATAAATGTTGCTGAAACAATCGGACATCCATATGCAGAAAGAAAGAAGAAATGAAAGAAGCAAAGAAAGAAGGAGGGAAGGAATTTTACCTTATCACACATTATATACAAAGTTTAATTTGCAATGGATCACATCCTTAAATGTAAGACCTAAAACCATAACATTTCTGGTAAACAGTGTAGGAGAAATTATTTTTTATCTGGGCTAGGTAACAATTTCTAAAAGTAAACATAAAAGTCATGAACTATTTAAAATACGGATAAATTAGAATTTGGCAAAATTATAAAATTTGATGTTCAAAAGATACCATTAAAAAAATGAAAAAGCCAAGCCCCAGACTGGAAGAGAATATTCCTAATACTTATATCTGAAAGAGGACTTGTGTCTAAAATATATAAAAAAATTCTCACAACTCAATAATTAGACAAATAATTCCCCCACAAAAAAATAGGCAAAACATTTAAACAGACACTCTCTACAAGAAGACTGCAAATGGCCAATAAAGGCAAGAAAAGATGCTCAGCTTCTCAGTAGCTCTTTGCTGATGCCTAAAATATTCAGCATTGGACTCAATTCTTGGGGCTAAGACATTGTCTCTCAAAGTTCCTATTTATTTCAAACATTTATCTAAGAAACAGTTACTGAGTACCTACTTATATGCACATTAAACTGTCACAAAATTAGTATGTTTTAAAAGAGAGCTAGAGAAGATATAAAAGGAAAGCAACAATAGTATGGTTGCAGGAGGCAGTACTCTTTTATTGGCAAGTATATCAGTCAGCTTATGCTGCATAACAAACCACCCCAAATCTTATTAATTTAAAACAGCAGTCATTTATTAGTCTCATGGTACTGCTGGGATGTTCTTCATGTTTTTTTGGTCTGGACAAGGCTTGGTTGATCTCTGCAGGGCTTTTTCACATGTCTGTGGTCAGTGGATTGGCTGGGGTTGGCTAATCTAGAATGACTCAGCCAAGACAAGTCTTCTCTGCTTCATTTGATCATTCATTATTCTGCAAGGTAGCCTGGACTTATTTACATGGCAACAATGATGAGGGATCCAAAGAGCATCAAGAGACAACAAACCCCACTTCACACATGCTTTTCAAGCCTCTTCTGTGCCATGTTTATGGGCACCTTTTTGTCCAAAGCAAGTCACATGAATAGGCCCAGAATCAGAGTAGAAAGGCCCTCAAAGTTATATATATGGCAAGTGGGTATGAATACATAGACTGGAAAAAACTTGTGGCTGTTTTGGCTATGTCTCACTACAAGTAACACAACTTAAAATCAACACAAGTTAAGTAAAAGGAGAAATTATTGGTTCAAGTTATTTAAAATTCCAGGGCACCAACCATGGCTGTATCCAGGGGTTCAATGCTGTCAGCAAAACTCAGTGTCATTCTCACCATTCCTCATCTCTCCCTTATTGGGCCCCATTCCTGGAAAGCTCTCCCTTTGGTCACATGCTGACTGCAGATGTAGATTTTTATGTTGTTCTCTCAGCAACCCTAACAGAGAAAAAGAAGTGGGGTTTCCCCGTCATCCAGGGCAAGTCCTAAGACTGAGTCTTCCTGGACCAACTTAAGTAAAGTACCTAACTCTGAACTTATCTATGAATCTATCTCTGTGGCCAGTAAGATAGAATAAATAGATTTTTTTATGCCTTGGTCACATGCTCACCCTCAGGGGTAGGAGGAGGGGAACAATCCTATATACATCACATCGACTGAGATGAGAAGTAAATTCCTCAAGAAAGGGAACTGGACACTGAGCTGCCAAACAGCGGATGTCCTGGGCTGTTATAATATCCCGATGAAGAAGATACTGTTTATGTTACAATGTGTTTGGTAAGACACTGCTGTTGCTGCTATTGTTAACCTACTGTCACTGACTGCCAGTCGTAATGAATTGCTTTGTACCAGGCACTAGGAACTTTATGAACTTTATGTCATAGGGCTCTGGATCAAGAAAAGTCAAATTTGGATCTGAAGCATGTTTCATCCTGGACTCTGAGTTTGAGGCTGTGGTGAAATGGAACTATTGGGTTGTCTTCTTGTAGATGGGGAAGTAGATTCTGTATGCAGAAAAGAGTGCATTTATTTGAAAAGCAGACTGGAGTAGATACTAGTGCTCCTTACTAAAAGTTCCAGCTCTCCTTCCATTCTGGGTACAAAGGAGCATTGCATTTTTAAAAAGGGAAAGATGAGGTCTAAACAATTTAAAGATATTAGAGTAAAGATATCAAGGAAGGGGAGAAGTATATAACTAATGTAACTGTATGATACTAGACAAATAGTTATGTTTATTTTACCCATGACAAACATACAATTGATTTTTAAGCAGTACATAAAATATAAATGAAATGAAAACTGTATATTTCAATTGCGATTCCTGACAAAGGTAATTAAATGTCAAACACTTGAGAAAAAACACGGCTCAACTTTCACAATTTTATCTAGTTCTGAAGATGGATGATTTTTGCAGAATCAGGGTCCAAAAGTTCACACTGCAGGCATCTTCATAAGAAACTCCTGAGGCATGGCCTATTTTATATTGCACACCTCAGGACTATAAGATCTATTTTTATTCTGGTTGAGCTCCTGATGTAGTTTGAATCTTTTTAAAAACTTTGTAAATTGAAGACGATAAATATCAGTGAATTACAACTGCCTTTCAGATTCTAGTATGTACTCTTCCCTAAATGTAACCCATTGTTTCAGAGAAGTTATGCAACTTCCTAAGATTCTCTGTTACATTCTGTAATTCTGTAATTACAGATAAATTATATTGCCATGGTACAATTATACCAAAAATTTCTTCATGACTAAAAATATGATTTCTAAGTTTAACCACAAATATTTCTCAGTACACTGGAAGTTTAAATAGAGAGAGCATTGTGGACACCTCTTTGAAGTTTACTGTGATGTATTTTGATCTCCAATATGTTTACTACAACATTCATTACTCCTCTCATCCTTCTCATGATGAAAAAGAAAGTGGATCCAAGTCATAAACACCAATTACCTTCATAGGCTTACCTCTGAGAACAGATAACATTGGTTGCCTTCCCAATATACTTTTCCCACTTTTCCTTACTAAGAGAATCCTGATTTTGTCCAAGATAGCAAGACACCCAGCTAAGCACTTAATTTCCCAGTTTCCTTTGCAGCTAGATGGGGGCCACGGCGCACAGTCCATGCCAATGCTTGGGATCTGCTAGTGATGCTTTTTCCCAACACCGTCTTCTTCTTCTTGCCTTGAGTGTGGGCATGATGACTAGAATTCCTGTAGCTATTTTGGGACAGTGAAAGAAAGGCCCCAAGAATCCTAGGGATCAAAAGGTAGACATTGCCAAGCTGATAAACCAACACCAGCAACTATCTGTTTCCTGACTTTGTTTTACATAAGAAAAGTAAACTCCTGTTTATTTTAGTTACTGAAGTCATGTATTTTATTACTTTCAGCTAACTACAGTCCTAATGGTTACCCCTCCTCAGTCCAGTCCTTTTGTATAATCAGGGAGATAGCATAGCTTTTCTCTAATCCTCAATAGAAATCAAGGATGCGGATTCCTAACACATTAATTAGAACAGCTGCCCTTACACCTGCCCCACTAATGAGCTACCCCATAAGACTTGCTGTCAACTGTAAAATCAGCACTCCAATAAATATTTGTTATTATTCCAAAAATTGCTATACCCTAAAACCTCAAACCCCTAAATCTTCCTAAAACAGTTATCTGTTTGAGATGGGGTTGTGTGAATGATAGAAGATTTCTTCAGTTCTTCATGTTGCTATCATGATCCTAGTCTGAGGATCAAAGACAAATTGGCTGTGAAAGGACATTACACAAAGGACAAGATTATTCCAGACAAATAAATAAAAGCTCAGTTGGTTACAAAGGTCTAAGCTCAAAGAAGTCGGGATATATTAAACATGGCATGCAATTTCCATAGAAGGATGAACCACATGATTTAGGAAAAAGAGAAGTACTATCTCCCTCTCTGATAATGTGAGAGTTAAGATTCATCTGATGCCAAAGCCCAGACTCTTAGCGCTGCTCTATGATACTGTGCTGAGCTGCCTCTGCTGTGGACCAAAGGATGTCAGACCTAAGAGACCCTGAGTGAGCATCTGGCCTGGTGGCTTCCAATATTTTCAAGCATGAAGACCCCTTTTATCAACCATTCTCTTAAAATACATGGATTGAGACATATATAGTGATAAAAGTAGCTATAAATTCAATAATGCTCTGAAGTGACTCTGCATTCTATTTATCATCCATATTCACTGGGAAAGTAGCAGTTCCTATAAATGTGAGACCTAGGATTCATAAAAATCATGAAATGAAGAATGTCTTTAGGACACTGCTTGTTGAACATGGGAATTTCTGGACCATTTGAAATATGTTCTCAACCTCTCCAGGATGGATATTGTGGCAGTTCTGGCCCACTAAGTAGCAGGAGCCAAGACAGGATTAGAAGTACAAGAGATTTACTGAAGGAAATTTCTGTGAAAGATGAATGGGGTAGGGGCAGGAGTAGGAGTGGAGAGCCTTCAGATCACAATGTAGGTTCAACACCTGGGGAGGAGAGAGGAAAGGCAGGACTGGGTAGAAAGAGCCTCATACCAGAGCACAGTTTTGAGAAAGTCTTGGCCAATTGATGGGGAGTCCCCGAGCCAAACCTGCCCATTAGAGGAATCCCTCCTTGGGCCAGCACCAGTCCCCCTACCATGCTCAGTCATTAGCTGGGGGCAGCCTGATATGCATATGGCCTCAGCAATAGCTGGGAGCTGTCAGTCAACCATGTTCCCCACAGCAGGTTATTTTGAAGGAAATGGAGCAATGGGTTGCCAAGGCAACCACAGGTTAAGAATCACAGATATGGTCCAATACCCTCATTTTACAGATAAGGACAATGAGGCCCAGTTATGTTAAGCCACATAATCAGAATGAGAATTTACTTGATCTAACTGTCTTGTCAGCAAGTGCTTAACCACTTTGACTTTGGAGTTAAATTCACTTACAAAATAGAGGATTGTGGGCAAGTTATTTCGTTTCTTTTAGCCTCATCATCTTCCTGAAATTAGAATGATAATAGCGTCTAACTCATAAAACTGTAAAAATGCTTAGCACAGTACCTGGCACACAGTTTTCAGTCAAAAAATGGTAGTGATTATTATTGCCAATCCAATGTTTTTTCTAGTTTTTTCTGCTAGACATAGATTAACTTAAAATGAAAAGAGGATCTTATCACGTCCTTATACTTTCTATCCAATTTATCCTCTGCACTCATGGAAAAAGTAATTCAGTCCCATGGGAATTATTTCTAAATTACCCCTCATTTTGTAAAAACCTCTAGTGTTTAAGAATATATTTAATATTCCAAAGATTATAAATCAAATGGCCTCTGTGCTCAGAAGAAACAAATGTATTACAAATAAACAATTTAAATAGTTTTAGGAGAACTTATTCAACAAGTACAGATGGTCTCCAACTTAAATGTTCAACTCACTGTGGGTTTCTTGGGATGTAACCCCATCGTAAGTCAAGGAGTGCCTGTATTTAGAGTTGAATCATTTAGTACTTTCAATATTAATTCAGTTAAGTTTTATGCAGGATAAAAATAAGACTCTGATTTTTAAAATCCAATTCAATGCCTTAAAATATTTACTAAAGTGGAAGAGAACAAATCAATGCTGCACCTCCAAGGTCAAGAGGAATGTGCATATTCTTGGAGAGTCAACAGCTCATCTCTGGCCTTTCTCTGAGCTTCCTGAAAGGCCAAGGGAAGCCAGCAGAGCTGAAGCTGGGCTGCCTCTGGGGTGCTGTATGACAACGAGAAACGAGTTTTATTAAAGGCTATGAGCTCCTGGTTCCAGGGAGGGCACAACTTTTTTCCTCCTTGGCTTGAAGACTTCCTCTTCCTCTACCTTTAAAGAAAGAAAAAAGTGTACTGGCATAATAATGTAAATGTAACTGAAACTGCTACTGAATTATATACTTAATGGTTAAGATGGTAAAAAGAAAAAAAAAAAAAGGAGAGGTGGGGGAGGTGAAGAGGGGAACTCTCTGTGTTTTCTGCTTAATTTCTATAAACCTAAAACTTAAAAATGCTCTAAAAAATAAATTTCATTAATTTAAAATATAAAAAAAATGTGAAGTGAAAGAAGCCACAGACACCAAGGGCCACATATATGATTCTATTTCCACAGAAAGTCCATAACGGTGGCTAGAGACTGGGGGAAGGAGAGAATGGGGAATGATGGCCAATATGGGGTGTCTTTTTGGGGTGATGAAAATGTTCTGGAATTAGATAATGGTTATGTTTGCATAATTCTGTGACTATACTAAAATCCCTGAATTGTACACTTTGAAGGGTGGATTTTATACATGTGAATTATATCTTGATAATAAAAAATGAACAGTGTCCTACGTATGAGGAAGACCACATCTTTTTTACATTTAATCAGGAGACAGCCGAATATAACACAGTGGAGTACAGAGGGAAGGGAACCAGCAAAAGTGTTTCTCCCTCCTGCCTTGGGACTTGTCCGCCACCCTCTGATGACTGTACCATGACGTCAGCTGCTGAACTAGCTCTCACCTCCTCTATGCTTTCACAGTCCCTGTGGTTATGTGTTGAAAGGGGCCTATGATCCACTGATGCAAATAGCTTTTTCTGTGTGTTCTCACTTCTCTCTGTTCTTGATTTATCCGCTAACTACATTTATCCATTATTTCTTGATTTCTCTTTGCCTGACTTTGTGAAGTTTCATCCTAAGCAGGAGCATCTTAGTATTCAGCAAAGACTTTGCCTCTGGATTTGCAACCCCATTCTATAGCAATACTGAGGCCTTGAATACTCCATTACCTATGGTCAGTGCTTACCTTTGGATGGTAACCATGTTTAGTCATTTCCAACTTCTGCTTTAGTCAAGGGAATGCCCTAGAGGGTACCTGTTTTGCATCTATCATGAGAAATCCTGAGTCATTCATTCTCCTCATCTCCAACCTTGTGTGCATTTTTAACATGATTTCTGAGGATAGCTCTAAGTTTAATAGAGACACTATATTCTTGCTTCCTGCCTGTGAGTGAAAACAATTTGCAGACTTGAGATGTGTGCACCCTCTCATCTTACTACTTCAAGGAGGTGATTTTCAGATCAATTGGGAAACTGGTAAGGTTTGGATTTTTTTTTCCCCCAGTTTGCTTGGCCAGCTTCATTTGTGGACAAAGCACATCAGTTTTCTCTCTTTCCTTTTAGAAGAACGTGCTGACAGAGGGCCAACTTCACTTCTTGCAGAGCAGTTTTATTCTGAGGAGAATGATCTTGATTTCCTAAAAATCTTTCTCTAGGTCACATTGTGGCAGAGTTAACTATTCTGCATTTGCTAAGCAATAATTCCAATAATTCACCCCTCTTGCATTTAGTGGTTTGGTTTACCAAATGGAAGATTCTTAGCAGGGAACCATTTAAAGAAAATTGCTGGACTTAGCAAATGTTAAGGAAATTTGGGAGAGTTCAAGTTACATTCTGGATTTAAAAAAAAAAGAAAGAAAACAAAAGAAAAAAATAAAAAACAAACAAACCCAAAACTAGCCAAGTGAACAGACCCAACAACTGTAATGTTTCCAGGTATCATTCCCGCTTTGACACCTCCCACCTTCATCCCACCTTACTCTCTTCAGGCAAACTATAAGCAGAAAACAATTCAAGCTTTATGTGATAACTTTGGACATCCTAGAATGTTTATTAAATGCTTATAAGGATGGTACAAGCTGCCCTAAGCCAGTGTTGATAATCTTCTACGTGAAATATTCCGCTCAAGGTCTCTAACAGCATCAGACAAGAGACTTCATGCGTATAATTGCAAGTATTCCCATATTTTCCAGACTAATAAGACTATCTTTCAGATGGCTCCATTTCAATAGTTCTGTCCTTATCCTTCCTAAGGCTGTCAAAATCTTTAGGATCAAATAAGATGACTTGTTAAAGTCTTTTTAGACTTCAAAGTTATAAACAGAATCTGATGATTTTTGGAATACGCATTAAAAATATACCTTATAGTAAAAGATATGAGCAGGAAGATCACACAAAGAGACATGCAAACGGCCTTTAAATATATGAATAATTCTCAGTTTCACTTATAATAAGAGAAATGCAAATTAAAATTACACCGAGATACCCTATCTCAACTATACAATTGGCAAAAATGTCAAAAGTTTGACAATATACTCTATATTGTCATAAGGTTATACATTGCCAGTGGGAGGGCAAAGGGGTACAGCCCATAGAGAGAGAAATTTGACATTTTCTAGCAAAATTATAGTTGTATTAAGCTTTTGACCCAGTAATCCCCCTGCTAGAAATTTACCCTGAAAATACACTTTCACAAATACAAAAAAAAAGTACAAGTTATTCATTACATTATTTGTAACAACAAAATATTAGGAACAACCCAGATGCCCATCCATAGAGTATGAACAAACTATGGTTCATCCACACAGTGGAGCACTATGCAGCTATTAAGAAGAATGAAGAAGATCTCTATGAATTGCTATGACGTAGTTTGCAAGATACACCATCAAGTGAGGAAAAACAAAGTGCAAAAGAGTGTTCAGAGTGTGTTCTTTTGTATAAGAAAGAAGGGGAAATACATGCATGTATGGATATATTTCCTTGTTTTTGCAAAAAGAAAATCAGGAAGGATAAATGAAAAAACTAATGAATTGTGTTGCCTATAGGGGGTGGGTGGATGGAGTGTAGGCAATAGGGTACAAGATTTTTCTGATTAGAACCACAGTTGAGCCTTGAAAAACATGGGGGTTAGGGACACTGACCTCTATGTAGGTGAAAGAATCTGTTATTTATCATTATATTCTACCACCCATATTTCAAATAGGGAAACTGAGGCTCAGAGAGCCAAAGAGCTAGTTAGGAGAAGAATCAGGACTCATATTACATCTAGTGCTCTTTGCACTATGCCCCATTTCCCTCCGAGTGAGCTTCCCAGCAGGGCCTTTCTAATATGGTTGACCCCTGATGTGGATTTTCGACTGCACAGAGGTTAGGGGCCCTGACCCCTACACCCCCAGTTGAAAATCCAAGTATAACTTTTGACTCCCCTGAAACTTAACTACTAATAGCCTACTGTTGACTGGAAGCCCTACTGATAACATAAACAGTCAATTAACACATTGTATATGTTATCTGTATTATATACTATATTTTTAAAATAAAATAAGCTAGAGAAAAGACAATGTTATTAAGAACATCAAAAAGAAGAGAAAATATACCTACTATTCATTAAGTGGAAGTGGATCATCATAAAAGTCTTCATCCCCATTGTCTTCACATTGAGGTAGACTGAGGAGGAGGAGGCAGAGGAGGGGGTGATCTTGCTGTCTCAGGGGTTGGCAGAGGTGGGAGAAAATCCAAGCATAAGTGGAACTGCACAGTTCAAACCCCTGTTGAACAAAGGTCAACTGTGTATTGATGTTGAGAACCAAGGTTTTCATTATGGGATAAAGAAAATATTACATATGTGGAATGAGGGAATTGTGGTTTTAGATTTTTTTTTTACTAGAATTGATGAATCATTATGAATTCTTTTTTTTTTATAGCTCTGTCTATAAAACATCCCAGAAGCAATGATACTTCAGTAGCAAGTAGCACATCTGGCATTCAGTTCCTTATTTCTAAATTCTATTTCCCACTCAAAGAAGCCAGGATGGAGAAAATCCATGGCTGGCTCCAGGTATGAGACAGGAAAAGTAAAAGGTGATATTAAGACATCTTGTGTAACATAGCAAGGAAGTGCTCAATTTCCTTAGGAAACGCATGCTGAAGAATTAAATGAAATGTCACAATGTCTGCAATTTATTTTCATATAGTTTGGAAAATATCTATCCTGTATAGAGAAAGAGTGCAAATGTAGAATGCTGACAATTTGTGAATTTAGAAAAAGGATATGTGGGTGTTCAAATTTTCTATAGTTTGAAATAAAAAGTTGGCAAGCAAAAAAATCCTACCTGACAGCTACAAGATTCCCCTTTGTGTTCCAGATGGCAGCATGTGATCCATACTCCCATGGTGGAAGGTTAGAAGAAGAAAGGGGATCCTCCTTACGTGAGGCAAATTTCTCATCTAAGGCTGTGGTTAAATGCTTGGGCTTTGAAGTCAGACCCAGGCTGAAGACCTATGCAATTCACTCATCCTCTCTAAGCTTTAGCTTCCGTGACTATAAAATGAGATTATTAATAGTACTTACCTCAAAGGATTGTCATGTGAATTAATGAAATAATCTACATCAAGTGTTTAGCCTGATGTCTAGCATATTGTCACCACCCACACATACTGGCTCTGATTTTTAGACTGCAATCGTCAGTCGTGGCCTTGACCTTGCACAGGGGAAATAGATTAGAGCAATGCTTCTCAAATTTTAATTACATACAAATCACCTGGGGACCATCTTGCTAAAATGCAGATTCTGATTCCACAGGCCTTGGGTAGGGTCTGAGACTCTGCATTTCTGGCATGCTCCCAGCTGAGGTACCAGCCTCTGATCCAGGGATACACATTCAGTGGCCAGGGATTAGAGGAGCTTATTTGCTCCATTGTTCTCTGCTTTATTCTTAAACTCATTATACCCTTTCTTTGGTGAAAATTACTCCTTCCTATCTACATGTTGATTTTTGGATTCGCAGGTTTTACATATTTTTACTAATTAAAATTCATCTTAGTGGCTTCTCATTAATGCTTAAATATTTTTGCTCTAAATGTCCTACACCCAGATTAGAAATATTAGTTTCAACACTATCCATTTATCCATTTTCTTATTTCCCAAAGAGTTTTCTCTGAAAAGTCCAGAATTTTAAAAAATAATGATGATAAGTGATAGGAAGATCATGTTGCGAGAATGGGGAAGAAAGGATGACAAGTCCACATTTCCAAGTGTAAGAAAATGCCAGGGGAAATGGAGGACAAAAGGAGGACACCCTTTGAAGTTAAATGTTTAAAATTTCCAAAATATAGGGACAAATTCAACAGATCTTAATACTTGGGGGGAATCACAGAGTCCTTTTAGAATCTGATACACCTGATACCCAGAAAACTGAATGCAGTGACATGATCCATTAAAGAGAGGAGTTCATGGACCCTCAGAAGCTCGTCCATGAACCAATGAGTATGACACCTTCACCCTCTGATACTTCCAGGTAAGACGTCTACAGTTCTGTCATTGGAGAAGCACTGAGCCACCACAAGAAAACAAACAGAATCTGCACAGAGGAGCATGTGTTTTGCCATTCAACCTTGGGAGAAATAAAACAGATTCAAAACAAATGAGGTGGATCAAAAACACTAGGACCTTGGAACAGATTCTCTTAGGGAGTGGAGAGATGTGAGGGAGAACAGAGCTGGGGCAAAATGTCCTGCGTAGACAGACAGGCTGAGGCCTCACTTGAAATAGAACAGAATTCTGAGCCAGGGCTTACGGCCTTGTTTTGCTCCCATAGAGAACACTGACTCTCCTTCTCTCGTAGGATCCTCTAGGTCGAGATTCTGGATCCAACAAAGCTGAAGAGCTTCTTTAGCTCAAGAATTTGTGTAGCTCACAAAGTGATTTATCGAGAGTAACCGATCCTAATCTGTGAGGTGAACCATTTATAGTTGCGGCACAAACTCACTGTCCACACTCCACAAAGGATGCACAGTGGGTTCTGACAAGAGTTTCCAGCCCTTCCTCCTAAGGATGTGGCATGAGAACTTTCTCGGAGCAGGTTTTGTCCAGATCCTCATCTGTGTGGCCCACGTTGCTCTTGTCACCACACACACCTTATTCAAGAGTCTTAACCTTCCCTCCAGCACGCGGGCCAAGAACGGCTCTCACTGAACTCTGAGTCTTTATCCGTCTATTCCCGTGGGAAGCACTGAGTCCCTCCCACACGCCCTGCAAGATGCTGACTGTGGATTTGTGACAATAGAGCTCTCTCTCTCTGGAACCCAAGTGCTCTGGCCCTGCTTCTGTGCAGAACGACATTCCCTCCGCTCTGGCGATGGCATTCTCTCCGCATTTTGTCAGCTGGAGGACCCAAAAAGTGTCCCTTGCTATTGAGGTCTCTCTGAAAATGGATCATCCACCAGAGTAACACTCCTGGCTTTTCTGGGATCCCCACGGGAGGAGGAGTGATTTACACGGCTAGTAAATTTAGGAGACGCAGCTCAGCATGGGCGATGGCCATCCCAGCACATGGCATCAAACCTCATGGTCCGAAATGGCTGCTTGAGCAGCCCCGTCATGTACACAGCACAGCAAGGAGGAAGGCGCAAAGAGGGGCAAGCCTCTTTTCTTTAAGGGCACTCCCTAAACGTCACACGTATAGGCACCGAAGGGTCAGAGAGGGTATCTCTTGGAAGGTGAAATTGAGGAAAGACCTGAGGAAATAAAGGAATAGTCATGCTGATATCTGAGGGAAGATTGTTCCAGAAATGGAAACAGTAAGTGTTAATGTACTGAGGCTCTTATATACCTGGTACGATGGAAGAACGTGAGAAAACCGGTGTGCCTGGAGCATAATGAAGAAAAGGGAGAACAGCAGGAGATTATGTCAAAAAGCAGCAAAGCAGACTGCATGGCCCCCACAGGCAGCTGGGGAGATCCATCACTCTTTCTCTTTGCAGAATGCCTATGTATCTCCTCTGGGTGCTACCGATCTTCCCTTCTCTTGCCTTTTCTTTGCTGAGCAGACACTTTGCTTTCTCATTCTCAATAACATTTGTTATTTTGATTGCGCAGAACCCCCACCCCTTCTAGAAGCAGCAAGATGATTTGTTTTGGGGAAAAGCACCCATCATTGCTTGCATGAATCCAGGTGCCCCTCTGTCCCCCGTCACAGCTCAGCCAGTCAGACTCTCTCTGTCCCTGGAATTAGACTATTCACCAAGATGGAAAATGACTGACGCTGAATCAACCTGACTACGGCACCCTGAAAAGACTGTGTATTCGTTTCTGGTCCCCGGTTCCTCAAAGCTGCCCTGATTTCTGTTCTTGCTGGGACTTGACTGTTCTGCTTCTGTCTCAGTTTTATAATCTACCTAAGCCCCAGCCCAAAGTTAATTCATTTTTAACTTAACAAAGGATTCCCAACATCATCTGTCCACCTTGGCCCCTCTTCCTGTCGTGACTCGTATCACATGGTGTCCCCGCTAGGTTGCAGACTTGTGGAAACATGTCCTTTCACAGCTATGATAAATCTGTCATTATGAACTAAATTTTCAATCTGAAGAAATTGCTAGCATTATTCAATGGGATTATCAGGATAGGTTTTTAAAAAAATTTTTTTTCGACTCTTTTAGTTACTTAAAAGTAAACCCTTGCTGGGGGTGGTAGCTCATGCCTGTAATCCTAACACTCTGGGAGGCCAGGATGGGAGGATTGCTTGAGCTCAGGAGTTCGAGATCAGCCTGAGCAAGAGTGAGACCCCGTCTCCACTAAAAATAGGAAAAACATTAGCTTGGCAACTAAAAATAGAAAAAGTTAGCCAGGTGTGGAGTGCATCTGTAGTCCCAGCTACTCTGGAGGCTGAGGCAGGGAAATCACCTAAGCCCAGGAGTTTGAGGTTTCTGTGAACTATGGTGACACCACTGTACTCTAGCCTGGCCTACAGAGTGAGATTCTGTCTCCGAAAAAAAAAATAAAAAAAAATAAAGTATACCCTAACTTGCTGAGTATAGTCATTTTGTTGTGTTATTAACTATTATTCATTCTATCTATGGTTTTGTACACATCTTTTAAAATCTTTAAGCACAGCAACCATTTTTTACTACGATTTGACAACATTAGGAATAAAGTTATCACCACTATGAGGGATAGAATAAAGAAAAAATAAATTAATAAAGAGAAGGAAGGGATTAGAACATCATGATTAAGTACACAGGCTCTGGAGTCTGGCAACTTGAGTCTGCAGCTCAGCCCTGGTAGCTATGCAATTGTAGGCAAAGACTTAACTTAGTGTGGCTCCTGTAGAAGCAGATCCTGAGATGAGGATTCGAGCGCAAGTATTTATTTAGAAGGTGATCCCAGGAAACAGTAGGGGAAGTAAGAAAACAACCAATAGAAGGTTCATTAACAAAGTTTTGTGGGTCACTGAGGCATGATCCTACTAGGAAGGAATGTCCAGGTGCCAGTGTGGAAAACGCACCTCAGTACTCTCCCACGCAAGTAGAAAGGGGGCTGAGGTACTTGTGCACCAACTCCCATCAGTCATCGGTTACAGGCGGAGAAGCTGAGATGAGCATAGGTGGTGGGGAGGGGAGAGCAGAGAGTAGATCAGGAGGGACTTGTAAGGGACTTGTAAGGACATGGGCTTTCACTGCATGTGAAATAGGAAGTCGGTGGCAGGATAATGAGTGAAAAAGTGACATGATCTGACGTAAATCTGTGCAGGATCTCCCTGGCTGCTGTTTTGAGAATAGGCTGTCAGGAAGCAAAGGTGGAAACAGGAGGCCCAGGCAGGGATGCCCTTGCAATAACCCAGGTGAGTGATAATGTGGCTTGGACCAGGGTGGGAGAGGTGGAGATGGTAGGAACTGTAGTATTCCAGTCTATTTTGAACAGAGAGTCAACAGAATTTGCTGATGAACAGTCTGCAGGGTGTGAGAGAATAGAGAGAAATCAAGGATGACTCGATTCATTCAGTAAAATGACATGTGCCACATGTCAGACACTGTCCTTGACACCGTCCTTGACACAGTGAAGGAAACAAACAAAAGTTTCTGCCCCTGTGAAGTTTCTTTGTTGTAGGGAAAAGCAAACATAAAAAATATAAATGTTAAATATATTGGATGGTAATAAGTGTTAAGAACAAAACCGAAGCAAGGACAGGGATAGGAAACATTGGGGGAGGGATTGTGACTATAAAGAGAGTTTCAAGGAAGGCCTCGCTGAGGAGGTAAGATTGTAATAAAGGCCTGAAAGAGGTGGAGAAGTGGACCATGTAGCTACTCTGGGGAACAGCATTTCCAGCAGTGAGAACAGCAAGTGCAAAGGCCCTGAGGTTTAAAACACATTGACTTCGAGATGCCAATTAGACATCAAAATGGAGCAGTCAGGTGGGCAGTTGGATGCACAGAGTCTGGAGTTCAGGGGAGATTCCTGAGATGACCTCCAAAGTGGTCCTCTTGGCTTTGGTCCCCTCCTCCTCCAGGGAGGGTGACCAACTGTCCTGATTTCCTGGGACTGATGAGTTTCCCAGAATGCAGAACCTCCAGGGCTAAAACCAGGACAATCCTGGGTAAACCAGATGGCTGATCTCTCTAACTCCAGGCCATCCTCCATCCTGCTGCCAGGGGAGTACTTCTAAACTATAATCCTAAAAGGATGGATCCTAAACATTTTTCAGTGGTTCCTTTTAGCATGCAGGATAAACATCAATGTTCTGTAGAGCTCAGCACAAACATCCCTTCCTACCTTGGCCTCAGCATCTCTCCTGCCCCTCCCTCACCAGCACCGATCCCCTGCCCACTTCCCCCACAGCAACACCCCTGTCTCGACATTCAGCTCTGTGACATCACTACTTCCTAAATACACTGGGTTTTAAACCACCCCTGCCCCTGGCCTGCACACGCCCTGTTCTCTTTGCTCCCTAAACCCTGCCACCTTCCACTTCCCTGTAGTGAAATCCTTCTCTTGCTTAAGTCTCACTTCAAGTGCCACCTCCTGGAAGCCTTCCTGGCTGGTGTAGATGTACTATGTCCACAACCAGGGTGCTCTGTATCTTGCCAGGGGCTGAATACAGGCTTAGTGGATCCTACAGTCATACAATTGAGGGGCTGCTTTAAGAAGAATAATACAAAATTACAAATACAAATTTAGGCATAAAGGTGGGTGTTTATTTAGAAGGGACATATACAAATGAGGAGTCCTGAAGCTGAAGCCTCACAGTAAAACTGGCCTCTGGTCCCACCTTTTCCACTCTGTGGGGTAATTTTAGGTTCTCAGAGATTAAAAAACATTAAGTGACCTACTTGTGTGAAACAGCCAGGTAGGGTGCCTGGCCAGAATAAGTGCTTAATAAATACTTATTTCCTTTCTTTTCCCACCGTTGGGTTCTGCTTTCCTTCCATCAGTCACATTCTCCCAAGGCTTGGAGACAAACCAGAAAAGGAAGCTGTTGTCTGTGAATACATGAACTGATTTAGCTCCGTTGTCTTGCATTTCAGAATCAAGATCAATGTTTTTGCTGAGATGTTTTCCCTGCCACTCACGAGTTCGGTTACTTAATTGATCTTCTGACCCTCATATTTTGTCAGCAGGTCAGAAGGTACATCTCTAATGTGTCATTGTGTGCTTGAACTGGGTCCAGGGTCTGTAAATAAGGATGGCAGAGTGCTGTTTCTGCTATTTAAGCAAATCAATGTGATTGTTTTAAAGGAACCAACTTCCTTCCTTGTAAATCTAAGTATATAATAAATTAATAATTCATCTTCCCTGAAATATTTATTAAAGGTAGGTGGCATTCTGCTCTCTGAGAAAAACAAGTTGTCTAAGAATTGGATGCCTTTGGGTAACAACACCATTAATCATAGTGATTCTGTCACTTGACGAATGATTCTGATTAGTCATTTGTCTAATGCCCACAGCAACCTTGGGAGGTAGGTAGAGTGTCTCCATTTTAAAGATGAAGAAACACAAGAGATATCAATAACTTATTCAAGGTTATAGAGCCAGTAAGTTCTGGAGACAGTATTCTCATTGGTCTCTTTCAGACATGCCACAACTCACCCTGTAGGGAAAAAATATAGTCCACGGTGTCAGTTCTTATAAGGGACAACAACCTCTAGAACTCCTTTCTAGATGAACTATTCTGCTTCTTTGTCCTCCCTGGGTAGCATGCAATTCCCTGTGCCGGTTCGGTGGCTGACCCTCCAAACCAGGCCCTGGTCTCATAGGCTGAGTCCTGTGTTTAGACCAATAATGATCTCAGATGACATTGCTGTGCATTTCTTTTGGAAATCTCTGTTGTTGAGATTACCTAGCTCATCTTGGTGTTTGCTAAATGTTGTTCAAGTGGCTGTTACAGTGAATAACTGCTTTTTTTTGGATAGAAATCACCTGATCATGATGGTGATGAAGGACGGTTCGATAAAGCTATTATTTATCCAGGACTTACTACATATGCTGAGGATGTGCTAAGAGGTTTACAAATTTTCATTTAAGTTTTACAACCACCCTATAAAGTGGATGTTAATGTCCTCATTTTTAAACTAAGATACCTGAGGCCTAGAAAGGTATGGGAAATAACTAGTTCTAGATCACCCAGCAATAAGTAACCAGCATAGCCAGGATTCAGACAGGGTCTAGCCAATCATACAAGGCATGCTCTTAGCCACTGTGACATTTCCAGTGGGAGAAGGCTCAGTATTATTCATTAACTAGAATAAACTCTACCCGGATTTAGAAGACAAATTTATTTCTAGGCAAAGGATATCTATTCATTCATTCGTTCACACAGACTGTTCCTTTTGCCTGGAATGTTATACTGCTCTATCTCTGTTTATGGAGCTAACCTCCTTATCATCCTTTAATTCTCATTTTTAAATTTCACCTCCTACTGGAAGTCTTTCTAGCCTGATACAGTGTCTTATCCCTGTGCCTTTGTGATGCTGTGTGTCCTACCCAAGGCTGGATCTAAGGTTTAGTGGGGCCTGAGTCACAAAGTGCACTCGCCGAGAATGACTTACAGGGTAATCAAGGGTAGAGACTTGAATCAAACAGGGAAACTAGAGCTTAACCTTCATTTCCTCTTCTGGTTTTTTTTTTCTGAAATGCTCGTTGACGCATAATCACAGCCCCTTATTGCTTTGCACTTAATCCAAGTACTTGGGTTTTATTTCTCTTGGGTATTAAACCACCTCACCTCGACAGATAGACCAAAGCTCAAACTCTTTAAAACTATGCTGTAATTCTGATTTGAGTTGCTGAGCTTTATATTCAGCAACCGCCAAAGTTGTAGCCAGTAGAAAAGTGAGAGCAAACAGTGCTGACCCGACCTGAGGCTCTAAATGCCAACACCTGCCATTAGAGTGTCAGTGGTCAGCTTAATTCACAACACGTGATTATTAGAGCTTTTTTTTTGCTTATACAGACTTTGTTGAAATCAGATCACAGCAGATATTATATAATACTATCTTAATAACCCATGCTGAAACCTAGAGATGTTTATTTCTTGCACATAATAACAGGAACTCAGCAAGATATTATCCACCTTTTACCTGTAAGGGAACTAAAGCTGAGAGGTGTGATCTCCTAAGGCCACACAGTCTAGTAAAAAGCAGGGCAAACCAGGTTATGATTACAATGGAAATGTCCTTGGATGGTGCCACACTGAACCTCCTGAGAACCAAATCAAAACACTAAACTTTATGGCATCAGCAATCATATTACGGATCTACACTTCTGTGTACAAATCAGTCTCACTAGAGTAGAATAGATTTTACACGGACAATCAGTATAGTCAATATTTCTGCAAGTGGTGTTTCCAAAAAGCCTGCATCATAGCTTCCTAAGTATTATTCCCTCCCATTTACTTCACTTTGTTGTCAATCATGGAACTGCCCTGCTATGGATACGAGTGAGTAGATGAATGCCTGAAACCTTATGTGGATTTAGCTGTGGCCATCCCTCATGTTAACAGTTCAGCTCAAACCTTCTCCCCAGAATCTTTGCTTACAAATCCTGAGACATTTCTAAAGCTAACTCTAGACTCCCGGTCCTTGCAGGGGATTCAAGGACCCTCTGCGATTCCTTCATGCTGGTCTAGGGTCCCAGGGCACCAAATCAGGCTTCTCCAAATTCTGCTTCTCAGTCAATTAAGTGAAACAACCCTGTGTCATTTGTCATTTCCCCTGTTCTGTGTCACAAGCTGTTATCATCTGAATAAGCAGACTTGAAACTACAGGTAGCACCCATGTCCCCCTGTCTCCCTCCACCCCAGGCCACACTTCTTGGGAGTAAAAGGCTGACAATGGGCTTACATTGACAGGAACGAGACTTATTTCTCCAGATGTTTCACGGCTCTCCCTCACAGCTACAGGGGCATGAGTCCTGCCTCGACATTTTCCTCACTATTTCTGGAAAGCTGTGGGCAGGGGAGCTCGTGGGCTCACCAGTGAGGCTTCTGTGCTACCACCTGGTGGCCACCAGTTAGGTCTTTGCCACAGTCTCAACCGCACCAAGTTCAGCCAGCACGGAACTGCCTCTGGTGCCCACCAGGGGGCACTGTCGCCCACGGCAGCTGGGGGAGTCTTTGCTCCTGGAGGCTGTGCTCAGGGCCCTCCCTGTGGCCACCACTGCTGCCATCTCCTTAATGTGCGCTACATCAATTCCCAAAGTCCCACCGTGATGCCTGGACTGCTCTGCTAGAAGGAGGAAATGCTCTTTCTGTGCCTTTTGGGCCCTCCCCCAAGTATGGCCCAAAGCAGTGCTGACTTGTGTTCCAGACACTCACAGATGGGAGACGTGTGAAAGCAGCTCTTAGTTGTTACTTTTAGCTTCTCCCCTAGGACTCTGATGGGGGTGCCTGGGAAGTGGGCTGCCCTGTAGTCTAACCACTCCTGCCTCAGACCGCCTGGACTTTGTTGTTGCACTGAATTGTGTGCCTGGATCTCTGTCCTTAGGACAAATTCTCTTCTAGGAGGATCTAATGGCTCTTCAAGCAAAGAGGCTCCTGCCAGGCCCACCCGCCAGTGCCTGGCCTATACAAGTGGACCCAAGTAGAGGAAGAGATTACTCTTCAACCAGGACCCTGGGAACCATGGTACAGTCAAACCACCTGCTTCCAGCCCTTGACTCCAAAACATAAAGGGGTCCAGGGAAACTGGGTTGGTTAAGTTCCACAAAGCAAGCCCAGCAGTTTTTACCCACTTCAGATGGATTTTTAGGGTGTGGGAGGTCACAGCCACACCCTCGCTCCCCAACCATACACACCAAGGAGTGGGCAGAAAGTCCAGGGCCAGCCGAAAACTCATGCCACGGGCTAGCCTGCTTCGGCCAGCAATTCTGTGTCGCCCTCCAGCAATCTCCTGGGCCTGAAGTAAGTCAGGTATCTGTTTGCTCCCACCTGGGTTAGCCACTTCCTGATGCTGCTAAGGGACTTAGAGCAGGAGCCAAGAACAATGCAGCAGTGGTGAGAGTCATTTCGGTTCTGGGATCCCTATGATACACTTGAGTTGTCAAGGTACGAACACAAATCTCATGATTTCTTCTCTGGGAATTTTGCTTTTCTGAAAGACTATTTGCTACTGGTCCCTTTGACAGCAGAAAACACGAGGACATTGTGGATTCTGACAGAACCAACTTCTTTCTGAAAACCGTTGCAGAAAGAGCACAAATGAGGCCAAAACAGGTACAAATGGGTTACACAAAATCAACACACTGACCCCAATGTTTCTTTCTCCCTGCCACCACCACCCCCAGCTTGCACTTCAGCTCATGCTGGGAATGCCTGCTGCCAAAAATGTCAGTGCAATTAAGTTCTGCTTAGCCTCACTCAAGGTTTCTCCCTCACCTGGAAAAATAATAACTAGACAAATGCTGCATGCCCTCCAGACATATTAATGCTCTGTTCGTGTTGCTTATAGGACAAATAGACTATAACCAAGATGTTGACAGTGAGCAATGATCACTACCTGACCAAGCACTGCTCTCAGCAAAGTCTGATTGAGTCTGGGCAGTGTGAGAAAATTCAAGGGCACAGAGCAAATGGCAGAAGCCTGGCAGGTACCCTAGACTTTTGTCCATGCTTATAGCATTGATTGATTCCCTAGCATGTTCCAGGCTCTGTGAAGTGGTTACTTAATTACCTCCTTAATCTACACAACAGCTACCCCCGAGGTGGGTATTATTATCCTTACCAATAGCCAAGGAAACTGAGGCTCCTCCGTAACTTGTCTAGGCTTCCACAATGACAAAGAAAAATATCCCTAAGGGATTCTTAAGTCACTAGCACATTGGTTAAGACTCAGTGGCAAGAGACAGAAATCCAACTCAAACTAATTTAAGGGGTTAAAAAAAAATGAATTTACAGATGATCTAACTAATGTCAGGCATCACCAGATCCATGGATTAAAAACTGTCACATGGACTAACTCCATCTCTTTTCTTTGATCTTTTTATCTCAGCTTTCCACAGTTTCATTTTGTATATATAAATTTTATTCTCTTCTACAGAGGTTCCTCCATAAGACCAGGAGCTTAACACAAATGATTCCAGCCAAGGTTATCATTTATCTCACAATCCCAGAGGAAGAAACAGCCTTTCTTTTCCAGAATCCATGTGTAATGTCTCAGGGAAGATGCTGACTCCATTCAGGTCACATTGCTCCTAGCCTTGAACCAATCACCACAGCGGGGAAGTTGAGTCCCATTATTGACAAGCCACCAAGGTCACATGAAGAGGGAAGTGGCAGGTCTTTGAAGGAAAGTTTGCTGGACAAAACCCAGGTGTCCATTAGAAACAGAATTTAATAAAACTAATTGGAACTTAAATTAGATTTAATCCCCTATGAACTTGGGTCTGCCAGTATCCATGGCATTAATTTCCTTTTGTTTTATAGTCTCTCCATTATCTGGGATATACTTGTTAAAATGGAATCAGAAGGACAAACCAGGAAGCACCAATAAGGTTTGCATGTATGTCTTAAAATTACTTTATGAGCCAGTGATTAGCGGTTTTCTCTCTAGAATAAAAAGTATGTTGTTAAAATACAGCTTCTCAAATCTTTTCAAAACTGTTTTTAAGACAATGCAACATCACCTTTGTGGTATTCATGCCAACAATGTTTAACCCAAATTTAACCATGAAAAAAGAATGAGACAAATGCGAAAGACTGGCCTGGACTATCCAAAAATGTCAATTTCATAAAAGACACCCACCCAAAAAAAGGCTGAGGGACCACTCTAGAATAAGGAGACTCAAGAATCATAACTACAGTCTATGATCTTTGGTTGATCCTAGATTTAAAACTATATATAAAAATGGCATCATCATGACAATTTAAGCAATTCAATACTTATATCTATATATTAGATAACACTATTGTACCATGTTACATTTCTGAGTGTGACTGTGGTTATGTAGAAGAATGTGCTTGTTCTTAAGAGACACATGCTGAATGAAGTATTTAGGAACGAAGAGTCAGGAAGATGCAGCTAATTCTCAAGTGGTTCAGAAAAAAAAATGTACACATAGATATGAAAAACAGAAAAAGGGAAAGAAAATGTGGCATAATGTTAAGAATTAGTGAATCCAGGTGAAAAATATGACAGGTGTTCCTTACATATTGTACTATTCTTGTGACTTTTCTCTGTTTCAAAATTTTCCAAATAAAACATTGATAGGAAGGAAAAAAATTAAGCTTCATAACAGTCTGAAATTTAATTCTCCTACCTATAACACAGAAGACCAAAAAAATCAATTGTGTAAACGTAAGGTCACATAGTCCCAGGTTAACTAAACAACCGAGGTTTTAACAGCCAGGGCTGCAAGATCCTAATCTGTCCAGGTCTGCTGCTGTTGGCGCCACCTGGCGGTCGTTATCTGCTTACCGAAGGGGATTGTTCCGGGTTCTATCAGCACTAATCTCAGGAATCTCCAGGTGGTAGCACCCCTTTCCTAGACCCGATCTGGGAGTTTGGCCAGGGGTATTCAGGGAGACCCGCCTCCCTTTCCCTGCTTTCCCAGCAGGTTGCAGGTCGCGGGCAGGGGCCATGGTGAAGGCAGTTTGGGTCCAGTCCCCGTGGGCAGCCCTGGCATCCAGAGCGGGGCCTGCCCGTGGAGCAGGCTTTGCCACTCTGCCTGCAGCCAAGTCTCTGGCTACGGGAACCTAACGACCATCGGTTCAATGAGGAAGTGGTTGGAAGAATTTGATACAGTTATGTCAAATCATGGCTCAGAAGGGGACATCACTTAGTGATAGCAAGGTCACACGAAAGATCACACTAACAACTTCTGGAAGTCAGCAAACAATTTAGAAACTATTAGAATTCTTTGATACCGTATGCACTGTAACTCATATCATTTAAAGTAGTTTTATTACAGAATAAAAGGGAATGTATTTTTAAAATTTTGTGTATACATTTATTTATATATTAACTTAGAGTACTACATTGTTTTTAAATATTTTAAATCACCTGTGCCCAAAGGTATGTTTTGAATACCAACATGTACACTTATGAATATATGGGTAGATATATGTACACATGTATACATGGACACACATAGACACCCGGAAGTATTCTATCTTGTTTTCTGAATAGAAAATTGGTCATACAGAAACACTGTTAGGTACGCTTTTCCCACTCCTTTATACTATTTTTTTAAGGCTGTCCATCCAGATAGTGTATAGGGTATGATTTATTTAATAGTACTATTTGCTAATGATTTATATCATGCCTATTTCAAGAAAAGATTTGAGGTGGTTTATGATACTAAATCGTATATAAAACAAGTCAATGGGAATATATTTGTAGGATTGAAAGACCATCAAGAAAAGAAAGAGGAGCATAGGTAAGCTATATAGTCACAATTTTAGTGTTGAATTTCAGGGGGAAACACAATGGGCTATTGCTTCTAGCTCCTCACCTCTGAAGGAGAGCCGGGGTTTATTCTGTCTAGAGGGACTCCCAGGCAAGCAGGGCAAATGGAGACAAGGAATCTCTCAGTAGTAGTGTCTAGTGACACCAAAACAGGAAGAGTGGCTTTGTGAGGACATGGGTGAGAGGCCAAACTCTATAAGGCACAAGCAGCACTCTGAATGGGTTGGCCAACCCAAGGGGACAAAGGCAGCAGGCGGAGGCAGGAAAGAGCATTCCTGAGTAACAGCTGTGGGCAACAGCTGGAATTGCCTGGCCAGCCACGGGGTAGGAGGGAAAGCAGTGTTTCAAGGGCAGGGATATAGAGCCCATATATTGCTTTGTATCATAAAAGAAACCTATATTCATGGTGACTATGAATTTTGTAAATGACACAGAAATGTTCTTCTCATGAATGCTTCTCCCAATACTCCTTGACAAAAGATAGGGCACATGATTTAAAAAAAAAAAAAAAAAAAAAGTCTGGATAAGAGCTAAATGCATTTTGTGAAAATCAGTGGCATTTTTACATACCACTGAGAAGCAATTAGGAAATATAATGAGAAAGAGATTCTAGCTACAGCAGCGAGAAAAAGATAAAGTACCTGTAAGCAAATTTTATGAGAAAAGTGTGTGACCACTATAAAGAAAATCTAAAGTTTTATCCAGAGAGTTAAAGTACTTTCCATGAATCCTTTGATTCATGAAAAGGCATACCATGTTGGAAAAGTTTAAAAACATCTTAAGATGTCAGTTTTTCACAAATTTATTTATAGAGTAATGGCACCCAAACAAAATTCCAATGGGATTGTTTTTATGGGGAAAAAAGGGAAGGACAGTGTTTTAAAGTTCATGTGAAGAAATAAACAAATAATTTTTAAAAAGTCAGTAGTAGTGTTGGTGGGGTGTACAAATGGTGGTGAAGAGTGGTATTAGAATATTGGTTAGCAATTTGGCAGAAAAATAATTTAGATCTTGATCACACACACACACACATCCCAATACATTTTGACTGGATTAAGACCTTACATTAAAAAAAACAAACCATAAAAATAAATATTTATCAAACTTCTGGTGGCAGTATAACTTTCTAAACTTGGGAGTAATTGAAGAGTGAGAGATTTTAATGCACATAATTTAAAATGCCTTCATATAAAAAGATAATCAGGCCAGGAGTAGTGGTTCATGCCTGTAATCCTAGCACTTTGGGAGGCAAAGGCAGAAGGATCACTTGAGGCCAGGAGTTTGAGACCAGCCTGAGCAAGAGCAAGACCCTGTCTCTACCAAAAATAGAAAAATTAGCCAGGGATGGTGGCTCACACCTGTAGTCCAAGCTATTCAGGAGGCTGAGGCAGGAGGATCATTTGAGCCCAGGAGTTTGAGGTTTCAGTGAGCTATGATCACACCACTACACTCTAGCCTGGGTGACAGAACAAGCCCCTATCTCCTTCCACATAAAAAGATATATATATATATATACACACACATGTATATATATACATATATATATATATAAAATCAAACAAAAGGTAGACTGGGAAATATGCAAAAAGGAAAAAGGCAAGGGTTAATATATTTTACTTTTATGTAATAACAATTATGTAAGTTAACAAGAAGACCACTAAGATCACTAGGAATAAGAATGAGCAAAGGACATTAATAGAAGAACTTGTTCAGCCTCAGGAGTAGTCAAAGATATGAGAATAAGTAGAATGACAAACTAGCATTATTTATATGTTAGTTAAAAAAAAAAAGATTACCAGAAACTACCCAGAGTTGGGGAAGGGGAGATGTACTATGAAAGGCAAGTTGTTATCCCTGCTGGTGGCTTTGGAAACCAAAAACCACATTTGAAAAGCAGTTGGTGATATTTACTGAGAACTGTAGAATGACAAACTAGCATTATTTATATGTTAGTTAAAAAAAAAAAGATTACCAGAAACTACCCAGAGTTGGGGAAGGGGAGATGTACTATGAAAGGCAAGTTGTTATCCCTGCTGGTGGCTTTGGAAACCAAAAACCACATTTGAAAAGCAGTTGGTGATATTTACTGAGAACTATAAAACATTCTTTGACATTGATCGATAGTACTAATACAATTAAGGTATTTCTGACAAAAATATTTTTAGATTAGTCACACTAAAGGATTCTTTTGTTTTCAGCTACAAGCACGTACTTTAAAGTTGACCTGCAAACTTTTTAATTATTTAGGAAAAAAATTCTGTTGCTAAAACTATTGTTCCCTACAGTGCAACATCTTTATTCTCCATTTGGATGCCTTTGTGGAGGATTATAAGCCTGATGATACATTAACCCATAAATCTCAGGGTGCCTAGGAGTTCTTTTTTCTCTTGCTAATGTGACTAATCTTTCATCTAACAGGAATTTATTGAGCATGATCTATATGCACACCACTGGAAGAGGTACACAGCTTTATGGCACAATTTCTGCCCCCAGGAAGCTTAGAGTCTGGGAGAAGAGTTCATATGTCATGTTTAAGAGAACCAAGCAAAAATCCAAAGTATTAAATAGAAAACAAAAGTCACTATTAGAGGTGCTGGATGCTTTGTGACATTTCTATTTTGAAATCTTTACTGTATTCACATCATACCATCTTCAATGCGAAGTTTCTTGCTGATGTCATGTTACTTTGTTAGTAAGTGAGAAAGCAACAGAAACTCAGTAGAGAGTCTTTGCAAATAAGCATCTGTGTGGTGAACATCGTTGTTAGAGGCTCAGACAAACAAGCCATTGGCCACACACATTGACAGTTCTCAGAGAGAAGCAGGAGACTTGGAAAGATCCAGAAAGACACCAAGCTGCTCCTTTCCCTCTGGGATTGGTTACATGGTAACTATTCTGACCTGAAAAGGGAGGAGTTTGGTATTTCTAACGTTTGAACCAGCCATCTGCAAGAACTAGCACCTGCATATGCACATACACGGGCTCTCTAGCCCTGGTCCAAAGTGAAGGATCTTCTTTCTTATTGCAAATTCATCTTTATTCTCAGTCAGAAGTTTGCTAAACTTCTTTCTTCAGTGAGGAACCCTGTTCTGTTTTCACCTGTACATTTGTGTCAGTTTGAATGGGTAAGTACGTGTCTGGCATAAAGTAAGCACTAAAAGAAAGAGGGGTTGGATAAAGTTAATCTGGGCAGGCTGCATTTTAAGATGCTTTTTATGGAAAGAAGTTCATGTGGAAGATTATTTTATAGAAATTTGTTTTCCCCAAAAGCTTATGCTTCATCTTAGTTTTCGTTTCTGATGCTATTTCTTAGAACCGCTGCATACTTCACTCCTATTGATTTTATTTTTCTCCTAGAGACATAAGAGAGGATAGAGGTTAATTTGTCAAGTCCATTGATTTTTCCCCTAAGAGAATGGGTTTCATTTTCAGCATTTTCATCTATTAATTGCTACTCATACCATAAGTGGGTTCTCCAAGCTAACTTCTGTTAATGTCTAATGTATTTTCTGAGTCATGTAACATTCCTGTGATTATTGCAGTATTTGGCCATGATTTTTTGAATTCACACCTTGTTCTTATTTCTAAACTCCTCAGGATGTCTCCAAGGAAATGCTCAACAAATAGTGACCCTCTTCTCTGTCCGGGTTCTGAGCAAGTTGAGAAATAAAATAATGACTAAAGATAGAAGCCAAAATAACAAGGATATTTGTAATAAAAGCTAAGGGGAAGGGCAAAGTTTAGGGTGTTAACCAAATGGGCTTGCTGACAGGATTTGGAAATTAAAGCACCAAATTCCAGGCAGAAAGGAACCGGAAAACCTACTCCACTCCCACCCACCTGCCTCAAACTTTTTTATTTTTATTTTTTACTTTTTTGAGACAGAATCTTGCTCTGTCCCCTGGGCTAGAGTGCCGTGGGGTCAGCCTAGCTCACAGCAACCCCAAACTCCTAGGCTCAAGTGATTCTCCTGCCTCAGCCTCCGGAGTAGCTGGGATTACAGGTGCAGGCAACCACACCCAGTTAATTTTTCTATTTTTAGTAAAGATAGGGTCTCAGTCTTGCTCAGGCTGGGCTTGAATTCCCGAGCTCAAGCGATCCTCCTGCTTCTGCCTCCCAGAGTGCTAGGATTACAGGTGTGAGCCACCACATCCAGCCTCCAAACCTTTTGAAATTGCAGAGCAGAGTAGAATTTTGCTGTGGTCAGCCAGGCTCCCTCCATAAAGCAATAAACGGGGACATTCTTCCAAAATTTACCAATCAGATAAGTTACTACCTCCTTGGGGTGGTGTGAGGAAAGGGAGAGAGGCCAGGAATTAAATTAATCAACCCGTTCATAGGAAGGAAATAGGAAATAGCATGAGATGGGAAGAACGGCTCTTTGCTAATAAGATGCACATCGAGAAACAGTAACAAGACATGGAATGAGCAAAAAAGTGGAAGTAAAAATATTTGGCATTAGTCCTGATTTTGCCATATTTTCTAGCTGTGGGGACTGGAACACATAACATCTCCCTGAGCCTTACAATTTTCTCATACGTAAAATGGAGATAACAATATCTGTTCTTTTTATCCACCAAAGTTATTACAGGATGACGTAAAATAATACAACTTAAAAAACAGTTAAGCACGAGGATATGCTATTAGCAAATATAATAGAAACTTACACAAAATCCTACCTGAAAACCACAGGATCAAGAGTTTGAGCCCTTCGTGGAGGGCCTCTTCCTCTCAGCTTTGAAGCAGAGTTAGCTATTTTCAGAC
Source organism: Lemur catta (assembly GCF_020740605.2). Classification (NCBI taxonomy): domain Eukaryota; kingdom Metazoa; phylum Chordata; class Mammalia; order Primates; family Lemuridae; genus Lemur; species Lemur catta. The sequence continues at coordinate 19,645,654 of NC_059133.1, forward strand.
TTGCTTCCTAAAAGGCTCCTTGAGTTTGTTCAGCTTCCTTCCATGCGTTTCTCACTGTGGCCCTAAGGTGACCAGAGATTTCCCCAGGGACCTCCTTGGACATTTCTGCCTTAGGCCCTACATTTCACTCCCTGTGTTGTGTGTTCTGCCTGCCAACAGCTGTGGCACCAAAGCTCTGCGCTGGTTTGTCTAAGGAGGCAGATGCCCAGCTCCTAGGTGACCCGGCACACCTGACCCCTCACAATAGCTTGGTGCATCCTTATGGGCAGGACTGTGAGGCAAACCTGCTCCTCCTCCATGAGCCGCAGCCCCAGCTCCCAGGCGCTGAGCCGGAAATCAGGGCTTCGTTGCCAACTCCCCCTCCCCCTCCCGCAGCCCACCTGAAAATTATAGTTATTCATTGAGCCTGCATATGAGTTAGGTGCTTTTTAAAATGCTTTGTATGTCTTGTCTCTTTTAATCTTCAGTACAATCCCAGGAGGTAGGCCCTATTTTTTTAATCTCCAGTTTACAGTTGAGGAAGTTAAGTCCCAGGGAGATTAAATACAATAACTTGCCAAGTCCCACAGCTGTGGTTTTACTGAACTTCCACTTTCCGTCAGTTGCCAAGCCCTGCATGTTTTACCTCATGACTGTTTTTCGTTTCCATTCCCATCTCTTCACTCCTACCCTCCTCGTCGACTTGAGGCCTTCATTTCTCTCCTCCAAACTGTTGCAGCTTCTCGTTGAAATGTCCTTGCCTCTCTCCTTCTACTCTACAAAGGCTGCCCAGCCATCCCAAGTGTGGTTGATCAGTCCCTTCTTTTTGTCTTATAAGTGTTTGGGTATTTAAGTATCTGTTTACCTGTTTATCTTTCAAACTAACACAATCTCCATAATGACAAAGACAATTGATAACACTCATAGGAATTTCTACTCCATTTATTAAATGCCTACAATGTGCGGGACACACTGCTAGGTACTTTATAATTGTCATCTCTACTCTTAAAGACCACATGGAATATACTATGATCTCTATTTAAAGATGAAAAAAACCTAAGGCTTACTGGTCTTTGTATAACTATACACAACACAGATCTGGGCAGAGACATTCAATAAATTTGTGTGTTGAATTTAAAAAAGTAAATGAATGACTCCATAATCTACAATTGTATATCTTTGGAAAAACACTGCACTTAATTACATCTAATCCAAACAGAGGTAGAAACTCAGGTTTATATAGAGATGTCCTACAACTATAATCTATCTGTGAAATTTTTTTCATTGGGTCCTATTTCACTCTATCCAATGTGTTGATATATTTTTCTGCTATATCTGTTCTCTCAGGCTTTGATTTTCTTTTTTTCTAGAGACAGGGTCTCACCCTATCACCCAGGCTAGAGTACAGTGATGTGATCACAGCTTATTGCAGCCTCAAACTCCTGAGCTCAAGGGATCTTCCCCTCTCAGCCTCCTTAGTAGCTGGGACTATAGGTGTGCCCCACCAGACTTTGATTTTTTTTTTAAATCAAATAAATTAATTTCCAGTCACAGTGGACCTTTTTTTCTAGCTCAGATACATCAAAATGATAGGTTACATATTTTTAAATTTAAAAACCTATAGTCACATTAAAAAAAGAGAAAAAGATTCTATAGAACAGGAAAAGAGAGTCCTCCAGAGTAATGAGTGAGGGCTGAGGCCACAAGCTTACAAACTCATGAGGTAATCCAAATCCATAAAAGACATCCAACAAATTTATACCCAAAGAAATAGAAATACAGGAATCCCCAAAGGAATTTGAATTATGTTTAAAATTTTGAAAGAGACAAAGGAGAGAATATCTAAGAATAGATGTTATAATCAAGAACAGTAAGTTATTAAAAAGTACTAATAAAAAATTCCTGGAAAATAAAAAAATAGTCACTGACATTAAAAAGTCAAAAGGACTCAGTAAAGAAAGAATTAATGATTGAAAGGTGCAGACATCACCCAAAACACAGCCCAGAGAGATAAAGTGGCAGAAAATATGAAGGTGAATTTAAGAGACACGAAAGACAGATTGCAATACTCTGACGTGAATCTTCAGGATAAAAAAGTATACCAAGTGCCAAGCGGAACAACTTTTTAAAAAATTTCCACTCTTAGACACCTTGTAGAAGCAGAACAGCAGAACCTCAAGCAAAAAGAGAAAAATCTTAAAAGCCACCAGAGAGAAACAACAAAATTTCTAATGAGTAAAAGAAGATGCTAGAATAAATGGAGTGATATCTCCAAAGCACCTCAGGAAAGCAGTACTCAACATAGAATTCTGTAGCAACTAGAACAACATTTAACTTACTTGAATTTTGTATCATGTGGAGGTATTTCCTGTTCACAAAGCTAAGTATAATTTTTTTAAGAAAGAGTGAGGAGAGTAAGGATAAAATAGACATCTTTATGCGCAGACTAAGCTAGTTTATTATCCAAAGCTCTTTCCTGACAGAATTTCTAAAGCAAGAAAACTAAATCCATGAGGAAGGATGCAATTATTGATTGTAAAATAGAAATAATTACTGGCTGCAAAATATAGAAATAATAATTATTTTTTCTTCTTTAAAGACAAGAGAGACCTGAAATTCTCAATAATAATAACAACATGAAACAATAGGGATGGGCAGAGTTGAAAGAAGATAAGCCTGACAAGTTCCTTGTTTTGTTTGAGAGCTGTATTTTATATGCTTTTAAATTTTTAATGTAACCATTGAAACAATAGAAATAGAATGTTTTCAAACTGGTAAAAAAGAAAAAGGGGGGAAAGAGAACAGAAGATAGGAAGGGAGAAAAAAGAAGCAAACGACAAAGTATGAAAAGAGAAACTCAGAGGGCAGGTAGTTCAAATACATCAGTAGTCACAATAAATGTAGGTGGATTAAATTCACATAATAAAAAGACTTCTAATTGAATTAAACAGGCAAAATAAAATATTTGCTTGTGACACACCAAGGTGGAATCATTCCATTTCCTCTGAGCTGAATGCGTCTGTATGTGCATGTGTGTTCACGTGTGTGTGTAGCAGGGGAAGAAGGGCATGCATCCAGTCTACATGCTCTTTGTAAAAGATTTTGGTGGGGCATAAAAGCTTTGTGGACCCAGTAGCACAGTTTTAACCTATGCATATGTTCTTTTACAAGTTGTAATTCAATTCATTAAGATTTTTTTTCAATGAAAGTTCTTCATCTAAAAGGTGCAGAATACTGAATGTGAAGCAAGTCATAGTAACTATTCAGGAGGGTGAGATCTATGAGAATGATCAAAAGACATCATCAAAATAGCTTGTTTCTGCATCGTATGAGTAATAGGTCAACATTACCAGTTTTTTTGTAGATGCAGCCAAATAACATCCCAAGGAAGGAAAATTTCACATATCATTGATTATTCATTTGACCATTTTAGACGCAAGATCTTCATTCTTTCCTGGGGCTTATATAAATCAATTGTAACAAACTGTGTAATTATCATTCTTGCAACTGGCTGCTTGTGGCAGATTTAAATTCCATTTTGCAAGAGAGCCAAAAATCTCTTCTTTGCTTCCTAAGCTCAAAAGCCAGAAAGCAGCTGAAAGATGGTCACTGCTTTGTTCTTGAATGGAGCTAATTACAGAGCTGTCTGCAGCAGGATGGGCACTCTGCAGTCAGTGTGTAAATAGGAACAATTAGAGCTCATTTGAAGCAGACATTACTTCCAAAAAAAGAAATAGAGCTTCAGATTTTAATTACTCTCATAGGAACCGTTACATTAAACAGAACCTGACCATTTTTTTTCACAATTCAGTTCCACAAACATGACAATTCTCTGTCATAAGAATGTTCTAATTTTAACATTTCTACAGATGGTTTGGTAAGAATGTGAAGTGTATTCCTCCCATCTTTCCTCACTAGATTTATTTTAGTCCTACATCACAGTTTAAAATAATTTGCATAGTATTGAAATATGTATTTAATGTATTTTGTTCCTATCCTTTAAAGTCATTACTTTTAATTTTTTAAAATGTTACCAATCAACCATTTATTAGACTCTTAGAATATTTCCCCAAACTTTGTACTTAATGCCTTGGAAGCATTCTCTTGCTTGGTCCTCGTATCCACCTTGTGAGGACTGTTATCCTCATTTTATAGTTGAAGAAATTGAGGTGTGGTTACTTTTCCAGTGCCACACAGTTAGTAAATGGTGGGACTGTGATTCAAAGATATTTCCAGGGCCCTGGCTCCAGGCCACTCCCCTTGCCTACCAGCACAATTTAGAAAGTGGTACCAAACGGTGCCAGCCCTCAGGGAACTTGGCTAAAGAAGACATGAGACATTTTCAGGTAGTTTAGGAAACCACTGTGGGAATGTTGACTCCATGTGTGTGCGTGTGTACATGTGTGTCTAGTTGCATTTCTGGGAGAGGGAGCCCTGCAATCTTGGAGTTTGCAATCGTTATCCAGGTGCGAGGACTGGGAGGGGATGGTGAGCATGGAGGGAGAAACGTTCAAAGAAACATCTCAGAGGAGATGGCTCTTGCTCTTGGCAGGTTTTAGGTTATGGTTGAAGATCAAATGATTGCCCTTCATCCACGATCTGTTAAGCTTCTGTGTAGATGACTGCTTTGAGATACCCCTTCTTTTTCTAATTTATTTTTATTCTTTTGTGTTTATGTTCCTAACCTGACCAGGTTGCATTATGTCACTCACATACCCATAACCCAGCTTAAGAAATAGAACATTACAAATTCAGCAGAATCACACCCAGTACACCTCTACCCAATCCCATTTCCTTCCCTCCCTCAAGAAGTAACCACCATTCTAAGCTTGGTGTTTATCTTTTTCAGCTAAGGTGACCAACTGTCTTGGTTTGTCTGGGACTGAGGAGTTTCCCGGATAAAGGACTTTCAGTGCTAAAACAGGGAAAGTCCTAGCCAAACTGGGATGGTTGGTCACCCTACCACGCATATTTCATACTTTTACTACATATATATCAATCCACAAACAAGATATTGTATTATTTTCTATGTTTAAACCTTGTAGAAATGGAATCATGCTGCATTATCATTCTACAACTTGTGGTTTTTTTTTAGCTCAATATATTTGTGAGACTGAGTCATGTGGATAATTATAACTCAAGTTCATTCATTCTCACAGCTCCAGAAGATTCTGCTGTTTGGATACAACCATAATTTATTTATCCATTCTGCTATTGATGGGACATTTTGGTTGTTTCTAGCTGTTCATTTTAAACAGTGCCGCAATTAGCATGATTGTACATGTCTCCACATGCAAGTGGGTGAGAGTTTTTCTACACAGGGCTGGGTTTGCTGGATTGTCTTTTACACACATCTTCACCTTTGCTAGCTACCCGGGAAATTGCTCTCCAAAGTGATTTGCTAATTTTCCTCCCTACTAGCCATGTTTGAGGGTGGCTGTGGCTGCACATCCTCACCAAGGTTTGGTATTATCAGATTTTTTAAGTGTTGAAATCTAAGGGATGTGAAGTTCTTGTTTTCTTTTTAACAAAATTTTATTGCTTGTACTATTCCCTACTGATTGTTTTATACATGTAAAAATGTAAATACTTACCAGATTTTGTTCCATAGGGTAATGATTTTATTCTCACTGTGAACTTTTTGAGGGTGGACTTCAGTTGTAACTGTTTTTTGAATACTCAGAAACTATCACAATGCTTGTCGCATAGTATTTACTCAGTATATGCTTATTGAGTAAATGAATGATAGATTCGTCAGGTTTTTATTTTGGGGTAATGTTTTCTTTGTTACATTTTTATGAAGGATCTAATAGTCATTCATTCATTCAACAAATGTTTATCAAGTACTTACTATCTTCCTCGTACACACATACACACACACACACACACACATACACACACATATCCAGAGAATGGCCAAATTACATTGATCTTGTCTCTTTAGTAGCCCCTGGAGTCACAATGCTGGTGGGTGGTTTTCCAAAAAGGCAAATCCAATCATGTCACTCCTCTGTTTGACATCAGTCAACTGCTTCCATAGGCAGTTCCCCATAAAACACAAACTCCATTACATGGCTCACAAGGGACCACATGACCTGGCTTTGCCTACCTGTTCCCAAACCCTCAGAGCTCAGAGCTCTACATTCCAAATTGTGAGTGATGTGTCACATTTCCACATCTCAGCATCCTACTACTCTTTCAATTTAAAATGCATTTCTCCAAATAGCCAGCAGGTCCTGTTTTTCTTTCAAGGTCCAGCTACTGCATTAGCTTCTTGGAAAAGCCTTCCCTGGACACTCCAAGAGACCACCACTCCTTCCCAGTGCACACTTTCATGCACTCGTATTGTGTTTGCAGTCACGCTTACTACAAGTCTGTCTTCCCTGCTAAAGAGTGAGCTTTTTGACAGCACAGTCTGCACCAAACCATGGATGTAGACGCTACTTTCATTAGGCCGGAAGCTCCATGAGGGGTTGGCCCATATCTATTTTGTTCACCATTATGCAAGGGTGAGCACATGTAGGCAATTAATAAATCTTTGTTGAAATCTTTATTAAGCAAGTGCTTAATGAATGTTTAATGAATAAATGAATGAATGCATGAGTTATAAGTGTTAGGCTGGGAGGGAGGTTGGACTAAATTTTCTGACCATCTGGGGATTCATATTTATTGACTGCTTGTTGATTCAAAATCGTAGTTACAGCTTTCAAATACCTAATTTATGTAACATGTAGTGTCCTTTTGTGATGTGCCAAATATTGTATGGCTCTCAGTCAGACATTTAGTTAGTGCATCTGTATTGTTGAAGATGCCAATGACATACTTATTATTAAATGGCAGGTATCCTCAGCCTGTGACCCAAAGAAGACCCCAGTGGCTTAATAACTAGTCAATCTCACTCATGAAAGATGCAAAAATATCCCAGTTTTCTGCCCTCACCCAGAGGCATTTTTCTTCTTCACTGGCACTTCTTTTTTTGTGCACATTCCATCAATATTATTTGCAAGTGAGGTGAAGCCACTTAACGTCAAATAAAGCCTGCCAGAGCATATGACCTTGAGATTTAAAACCACAAAGTGAGTACAAAGTGAACAATCATTTTATGCACTTTCTGAACACCATGGATCTCTATTCAGGCCAAAGGTCATTACATGGGGTGCCCTCCTGCAACTTCAAAAGACAAGGGAAACAGTAAAAAAGCCCAACAAATGATTCATGTCAACATACTCTAAAACACCAGCACAGTGCCTGGCTCACGGTAGGTTTCCACGTGAGTGAATAAAGGAATGTTCATTCCTAATTTCCATTATCAGTATCAAAGATGGCAACCATGCAAAAATTAGGAAACAAATCAACTCTGTTATATTCGTGATTTTTACTCTTTAGCATTATTGCACTTCGTATCTTGATTTTATTTGAAGAGAGTCCAAGGATGTCCTTCCTGTTTCTGAAATTTTTGTAACTACAGATAAATTGCCCTAACTTTTTCTTTTCCTTTGATAGCTTCCCTTTTGCACCCTGAACAAAGACCAAACTCCAGCCCAGACCTTTAGGCTTTGCGCGGTGTAGACTCCTCCTATTCCCTACTGTTCTGCAAGCACCTTACACAGCAACCTAAAGGAACTCTCTGTTATTTCCGTGCACATTTCAGGATTTCCCTCCTGGCCATTGCTCACATAGCTAGAATGCTCTTTTGTGCTGCTTTGGAGCATATGGGGTGGCAGGATTCTGAGCTCCAGCTACAGGTTCAAGGCCAGGCTCCACCACTTACTGTTGTGGTATTACTGTTGCAGGTGATTTTTCCTATTTGCTCTCAGATCCACCCCATTCCCTCCCCTTCCGCTGCTCTGAGCCCTGCAGGCTGCATTGCCCAGGCTCCAGGGTCAGCCGGTGGAAGCCCCCAGAGGGCCGCTAGAGGACAGGAAAAGAAAGAAGCCAGAGTGTTTTCCTTCCTGTCTCTCTGCTGTGGGCAGCATCTCTGGCAGCTGCCGTGTCTCCTCCTTGGCTCCAGCTCCACCAGACAGGCCTTCTGTGGTTTCAGCTTCCTCAAATGGAAAGGGAGGGAGGGAGTCCCGAAGAGGCTCTCAGTTCAGCCCACATCCAGCTATGCTTGAAGCCGTAGGATGTCCTCTCTGCAATTCTCATTTATGGGAGCCAATGCATTCTCTTTTTAAACATAAGCCATTTCAACTTGGAGTTTTCCATCATTCGCAACAAATTAATCTTTATTAATTTAACCCCTCAAGTAAGAAGTAACTTCTCACTCATCAAAGAAGTAACAGTGTTCTTAACTCATTAAAGTGCAGGATGGAAAGTGCTACTTGGTGTAGGAGGGATGTGGAAATTCAGAAGAGGAAGAGTGACTTCCATTGTGACCTGTGGGTGGACAAAGCCAAAGTGTGTGGCCTTTATTCAGGTTAGACTGGGAAGCCAAGGAAGATTTTTGAGCAGTGGTGTGTCAAGATTCAAGTTGAGCTGTAGGAAGATTACAACAGGCACAGTGTGTAAGGTCAATTGGATGGGCCTGCAGGGCTACTCCACTGCACAACTCCAGGGGGCGCCATTCACCTAGAACCCACTGTGAATGGTGCTCCCTAGAGTTGTACATGTGCAGCATGGCTATGGCTTCTGCTGAGACAAGCAAACCAGCCTTTTCCTTGTGCTGAAGTACATGCTCCAGGCCACGCAACCTGTGTGAGCGGACACTGAGTGTCAGAGTAGGCACTCAGAAAAAATGTTTGCTAAATGAGCAAATGAACAATTGGTGTTTTACTGCCCACACTGATTGGTCAAGGGGATGGGTCCATGATCTAAAGGCAGTGAGTTCATTGGTTGTCTGGTGACTGATTCAGTGACTGGAGCAAAACTCTGGAGCTCTGCCCCAAAGGAACGATGGTAATTAAGCCAATCAGATTCTCTCTTGAGACCTTGAACTGGCAAGTGGTATCAGTTCATGTTTGTTTGGAGAAGATACAAGAGAGCACACAAGGAGGAACAGAAACTTGAACACTGGCAAGAATACATTCACGGCAGAGCACCAGAGTGAAGAGGCGGGAACTCAGGCTGCAGAAAGGGAGATAAGATTATCTGTCTCTAGAACTCTCTAGACTTCTGAATGACTCTTTAATGTCAGCTTCTGTGAGGCTTACTGTAAAAATATTTGTGGGTTGCTGCCAGATTCCTGTTGTCCTTTTGGTTGTGTGTATCCATACAATAACCCGCTATTAGAGAATGCTGAGGTGAATCTCTGTTTCTTGCAGCCAATAGAGCTGAACTACACACACCAGCTCTTCCCAGGATGCCCTTGGGTCCCTTGGGCTGCAGGCCAGCTAGGAGGATGCAAAAGACATTGAAGATGTTGTTTTTTACAGGACAAGTTTCCTCTCTCATCTGCTGGGGCAGCAGGACAAGACATGGAGATGTCAAATCACAGGAGCATCTGCTCAAAGCTGTGCTTCTTCCATGTACCTGAAGGGGCTGCCAGGAGACCAGCCTTCCTTTCTTTCTTTTGATGGGCTCCTGATCCGAAGCAATATGAGAAAACACAAGCTGCTCTCATGGAGGTATTTTATCCCATGAGTGATATAAGTCACAAGGAAAGGAGTGGGTTACAGTCAAAAAGAACATCACACTTTTTTTAAAAAACCCACTTGAAGGAAGGTTGTAATCTCCTAAGAGCAGGGATTGGGCTTATCACTGTATTCCTAGCACTTGGCTTAGTGTCTGAGTAGATATCAAATGTCGGAGTAGGCACTCAGAAAAATTGTTTGCTAAATGAACAAATGAATGAATTGGTGTTTGGCTGCATCGTGGCCAAGTAGATTGCTTTAGAACTCACCATAAATACAGCTAACACAAGGAATCTGCAGGGCTGGACCCAATGCATTGAGTCTCATTGAAGGGGCCAGCACCTGGGATGATCCCAAGAGCCCCCTGGGATGACCAACTCTACCATTTTGACTTCAGTCTGCTGCTCAGAGGTCGGTTTTAAAGAAATGGAACTAATAGACTATATCAATAAGCTCCCTGGCCTGAGTTTCCTCCTCTGTTCAATGAGAGAGTTGACTCAGTAGCAGCAGGACACTTGTCAATCTAAGTCAAATGTCATGGTCTGAGTAGCCTCTCGCAACCCTAAAATATTTTAAAACAAACATCTGGACAGTGAATTTGGACGTTTTCAACATTTTTTTTCTGTAAAAATGCCACACTCTCTAGTTAAGTGTTACGTAAATAAAGAAATCCGTAACTTTGAGGCCTCTCTTATTACTGCCCTCTTTTCCTTTCTTTTTTCCTCTCTTCTCCAAAAATGAGCAGGCTATGTTTGCAGGCTTCGCCACACTCTGCCATGACGTTTTCTCAGGAAAAATCCTTGCACTGTACGTGGGTCAACAAATTAAGCTAGAGGTTCTCTTTACACACACTGATGGCTTATTTCTCCCAGTAAAAGGACATTTCCTTCCCTCCTTTCTTTCTTCCACACACATTCAGGCCCTGTGCTAAATGCAGGGGATGCAACTGTGAATAAGTGAGACACGGAGTTCCCACTCTCAGCTTGGGGAGAAATTTAGATCTGCAAATGGGAAATTGCAGTGTCAGATAGAATGCAATAACAGGAAACACGTAAGGTGGGAAGAAGGTACACTAGACACATCCAACCCAGGGTTGGAGGGAAGGGTCTGGAAGCTTCTGCACAAGTAATATTTAAGCTGAGACATGAAGGGCAACTGTGAGCCAGGTGCAGTTGGGGTGGGGAAAAGGAGTGGTAAACTTGGGGGAAGAGGCCTGGCTCTCATTTCCTGCTGGAATATCCTTTTAAGACTCCAAACTATTCTGCCTTCTTAACTCGCCCTTTGAGCCTCAGAGCCTCATGCAAAGGCTGTAATTCTCAGCAGGGTTTGTTTTCAGTTTTTTGGTTTGTTTGTTTTGGTTTTGACCTGTAAGGAGTCATGGGTCTTGGTGTACTCTAATAATTGCTTTTGCTGATGCTTAAGGTAAATGAAAACTACTGCAAATTGCTGTTTAAAGGCACTTGCCTTCATTTTATTTCAGTGCTAAGATTAAAATAATAAAAATTTTAAATGTCATGTTTCACTCCTCTTTCAAGACACACCACAGTTTGGCCTATTCTTCAACAATTATTTATTGGATTGGCACACACCTAACACGGTGTGATGAATTATTGAAGGGATCTGTGTAACACAGCTTTGTACCATATTTTCAAGGCTATGTGAGAGAAAGTGAAATTTATTCCTTCTGGAAGAAGCCTATGAAACCTGCTTACTCAGAGGACAATTACTTATTTTTAAATGTTTTTTTAAAGGAGGCTCTATAGGTGACCTTTTTACCAATATCTATTTTCACTGTACTATAAGGAAATTGATTTTAATTGCTAATACTGTATAAGCATTTTTGTGCTAGATTTAACTTATTTTTCTCTCATTCATTTATCCACCAAATATTTACAAAGCACCTTTATTGTATCGTCCAGGGGATTGAATGCAATAATTCATTGTTCTAACAACAGTGCTTATGTTCTAAGAACATAGCAAAGTGGTTTATAAATATTAAACTAAAAGCATAAGAATACACTAATCTCTAAGTATTAAAGCTTACAATATATAAATTCAAAAACAATTAAATCAAGATTTTTCTAAGACAAAGTAAAAACAGGAGGTGATAGTCCAGATGTTTTTTAAAGATGCCACACAAGTCCTATTTTCTGTATATTAACATGAAGAGCAACTCAACAGTTTGTAGGAAGGTATGAATAGGTAAAATGATTTTATCCTTTAAATAAAATTCAATCACTCAATTCCAGTAGATATTTTTATATTCACTTGAGTAACTGTCAACTTTCCTGAGCCTCAGTTTTCTCATCTGTAAATAGAGAATTCATTCATTTATTCATCAACAGTTACTGAATGCCTACTATGTGCCAGGCATTGGTTTAGGTTTTGGGAACACAGTGGTAAGCGAAATAGACACAATTCCTGCCTTCATGGAGCTTATATTCTAATGAAGATAAGGCTCATCTCATGGAATTGAGAAGATTGGATGCTATGTAATTAAAAGTGTTTCGTGACTTGCAAAGTGCTGTATAAACCTAACATTCTTGAATATAGTATTTTATCTTATGGCTATACCAGTATTAATATGCTATGATTTATATGCTGATAGCTAAATCTTTACATGCATTATTTAATAATGCCTCAAGATAGAGTTTTACTGTGTTTTTCTACAAGAACAAAACAGTATACTTATAGGAAAACAGCTTAAATTTAGTAAAATGTTTGTCTTCATATTTTCAGATGAACTGGCAAATGTTTTGTTAATATTTTCCAAATATTCCCCAAAATTTCATAAGATAAATTTAATAATCTTACATTCACAAAGGGTTAGGAAAATATAACACAAATTTTGTCTAAGTTGTGTTTTCACAGAAAATACATATTGGATTAACTGTATTTTGTAATTGCTCTGGTCATAAAGGAAAAAGATGAATATTCAAGAATATTCTCACTGTATCAAAGTGTGAAATTATAACAGGATTATAGGAATTGAAAAGTGGAAGTTCTTATTACCAGTAGACTTCTGTGACCACAATGCTTGTGTGATCTACAGAATTCTATTTAATAACTGATAAATTATTTCTGTTATCTGAATGATTATTAAATATGACTGGTCTTTCTAGAACAAACATGTAGCAGCTACAGCAATGTGGGGGACAAAAACTGCTGCTTAATGGTAAGTTAGCCTTATAATCTCCTGGGTGCAGTGAAATAAATTCCACAAATATAAAAAAGGCATTTTAAATAGCAATAGGATTAAAACTATTCTCAAATTATGAATGCTTCATATGTGGAATTTCCCACATGAATCGAGCAAATAGAATGTTATTCAGAATACAACAACAAAAAAAACCAAATTGAGACTTTGGTGTAGATGTTTAAATTTTAATACTTGAGAAAATATAAGTTAAAATCTAATACAAATACTGCTGGCACAAGAAAATATAAACAAATGTGAATTTGAATGGAGTCAGTATGTGAACGTGGATGTCAGAATGTATTGTAACAGCCTGTTATTGAAGCCTTTTAAAGAAGTAACAGATTTTAAATCAGAGATTAAAAGATTGCTGAAAGAACAATAATTTTTCCTTAAAAAAATCCCCTTATCCATTAAGAATTGTAAATTCAGTATGGAGAGGAAAGTGAGAGGTCATGTAATTTATCAAGGCATTTTGAAGACATAAGCATTAAACACCAACTCTAAGCCCAAACAATGCAAAAATAATCAGCATTTCATTGTTCTCTGAAGTTTAATTTTATATATTAGTTATGTTAACAAATTATAGCAAAGAAAAATAAAAATATTCTATATTTTTGAAAGCACACATTATTTCTTCTCCCAGGTACTTGAGTAATTTAAACTTTATATTCATTTTATTAAACACAAAAAAGAACTTACAAAATCTTGCACTACTATTAAGAAGAAATGAAACCTTTCCAACTTCAACAATGTAAAAGCTGTTTTAAAAATTGTGAAAATGACGAGAAATATTAGCTCTGTAGGAGAATTTAAACATATCTTTGAAGAAATTATCTTTCAGGCATTGTTTATTCAAACAAAACCTTTATTTTGGAAGGGTAAGCTATGTATACATAAAAATTCATCCCTCATGAATATAACTGGAGAAATTCCCTACTGTTGAAGACTAGAACTATCTATAAATTGACTTCCAATTTTTCAAATAATTCTTTGGTTAACTCTGGAATTTGTGCCAGATGCCTGTGGGATACTTTATTCCTAATTATTCGCAACACAAAAATTAATGTGTACATATTATTCACAATGTAAATTATACATTGTAAAATCTACGTGGATTCATAGGTTGGGTATCATACCATGTATTTATTTATTTATTTATTTTAAGTTTTGAAAGTTACTGATACAGAAGTATTGTTTAGTCTTAAGGGAAAAAAACTCCTTTTTGATGATAAAATTCTTTCTCTAAAAGATACATTAAGTATTTCTGATCACTAAAAAAGTAAAGCTTCTAGCACTGCATGAACATTGATTTCACTCTCCAAAGATATAATTATAATATTATCTCTTTCAGTGCCCGGATCAAAAGAACTAAACCAAATATCTGGGGACTCCCTGTTTTATGAAGAGAAGCATGAATTATTCCCAAAACTAGTCTGCAAATATCTTTGATTTTAACTGCACTCCTCAGGCAAAAGATCACTTACTTTTATATGACGTTTTCTTGCTTTATAATCTGTAGAACATTAGTAGCCAGCTTAAAATGCTTCTTCTATGATTGTACATTTGTGTAAACTATTATTTTTTTCTTTAGGAAACACTAAAACAAATAGAAAAACACAAACCTCAATACTGAATAACCTGTGATAACTGATAATACTGTGAAGTTATTAAAAACACCCTTAAAATTTCTCAAAGTACATTAATAATTTTAAATCGTCATAATCCCTTAAAAATAAATTATTTACAGGTATCATTTTAGGTTGGTGGTGTCTATGCAGTCATTACATGATCTGGATATGTTTCTTGAGAGAATCTGCCTACAGAGCAAAAAATGTGTCACGTGTGCTGTGTGCTTGTCATTGGAAAACTGGAGGCAGCATGACTTTATTAAAGAAAATTAACATAATTGGAAGAAACTAATTAAAATTGGTATTGTGCTATCTAAAGACAAATAATAATCTCATGATAGAATTTTTTATTATATATAAATCACTCTAAGATTCTTCTTAATAGCACCTTAATTTTAAGAGTGTTAAAACATTCTACTGTTAAAATATTTTAATGTAAAAATTTATATCTGCACTCATAGGAAATGACACTATTAAAATTTATTTTTAACATGACAAAAGCTACTAAATCAGTTTCCTCTGGCACATTGCACAACATCCATCTAAATTATAAGGTGTCTTAAGGTTTTACAGATAATATATTTAAAAAACTTTTTTTAACCAAATTACAATTTGTTTCGATAATTTGGGTTTTTGGTTTTTTTTTTTTTTACCAAAAATATTGGTAACAAAATATTGCCAGTGTTAATATATGCCAAGTAAATAATCAGTTCCTTCTGATTTGGAAGGCCTAAAAAAATTTAAATAAGAATTATACCTAACTCAGAGTAGTGCCAAGCTAATTAGCAGCAGCCACTGGTAAGTATTGGTGAATCAGGGAATCCTGACTGGAAATTAAATTAGGTGCCTTTTGTAGGACAAGTGCCAAACCATTGCTTTTTTTACTAAAATGCAATTAACTAACAGTAAGAGCACCACTGTTAATATTAGCAGGTATATAAACTCCACATTTAATACATAATCAAAAATATAACTACTGTAGTTATAATTTCTGTAGTGTTATTTAACTGTTTCCCTTCAAGGGAGGATGTTAACAAAAACGGTATGGCTTGAAAATCATATACATGTCTATGATTAATAAGAAACTTGGGGTGATTTTATACTGTTTACCTCAAAAAGAGCACTTCTGGTGAATTCTAATGAACTTTCTTCTCATTTCAACCTCCAACCCCTATCTTGTACTTACTGTCTGCACCTATTTGGACAAACACAAACAGGAGAAACTTTTAAGATGTGAAACTAACACATTCACTCTCTTCTTCCTTTCCTCTGTTTTCTTAAAATGACACATATGTATTTATTTCCTAGGTTTCTTACTTCCAGTCATGACAAAATAATGGTCATCATCTTCCTTTTTCTTTGCAGTAGGTTTTTTATCTCCACTATCTGTTTCCTTAAGAGATGAGGGAGGTTTCCTGGTCAAAGTTGGGGTTTTACTACTTTTTGAAGATCCTTTAGCTGAACACGGGCCCTTAGTGGCAGTCTGTGCTGACTTTGGTGCAGTTTGTGTTTTGGCAGAAGACTGGGGAAGGCTCACAATGGACAGAGGGGTACGGCCGGGAGACTTTGAGGGGCTGGGTCCTTTCTTCTGGCCTGTACTTTTATTCTGAGGCTGCTTTTTGGCAACTGAAACTATATTCTTATCTTTCAATTCCTGTGCAACTTTTGCAGGAGAAACTGAGGATCCAGAAGCTGGCTGATTTAAACTCAAGGCTGATTTAAGCTTCTGTGCAGGGAGTGGCTTTGCTTGTGGGGCTCTATCAGATGGCTGAGACCTCGTTCCTGGACCTATGGCTGTGGTTTTGGAACTAGGTTTTGTCATTTTTGCAGAGGACTGGAAAGAAGGGGAAGGTTTAGGCCTTGCATGTATATTTGCTTTAGGTAGCTTAGGACACTTTGATGATGAATTCAAATGTGCAGCCAAGTGAAATGCCGCGCCGTCCCTGGAAGAAATATGGTTGTGTTTCAAATACTTTGGTTCCGTTTTTCCAGAACACTTACTTGGCAAACGTGTAGAATCAGGCAGATCTCTTGAATTCTTGGCTGGAATAACCTTGGCCATAGGGGTACTGGGGGATGCGATACATTTTCTCAGTGACTCGGATGCACAGGGTGCAGTTCTTGATAAAGCTGGTGAAGAAGTGTTTTTACTTACTGGATTTGAAGAAGCAACGTTGTTCAAAGGAGCATGTGGTTTCTTTGTTATGCCTTTGGAAGGCTTGAGCCTGGGATGAGAAGATGCTGCTAGAGAATTTGGCAATTTAGAATGGACTGACACTGAGCCCAAATTACCTCCTTTCGGTGAAGATGATGGTGGCAATACACCTGGTTGACGTGCCTGTTTTTCTTTGCCCCTTGGAATACCACCCGGCGTGCCAGGTTTTGAATTTTGTTTCTGAAACATGTTAACTGCTGACAAAGGATTCATTTCAGGAGGCTGAGGTGTTCTGTTAGGCAAATCAGGTGCACTTTCATTAGAAACTCCTTTTTGAAATGCTAAAATTTTTTGTTCTAGTGTAGCAAACTGTAGTATTCGACAGGGGTCATATTTAAGCAAAAATCCTTGAAGAGTATCCCAGCCTCCACCAACACGAACCATGACATGTTTTCCATGAAGCATCTGCCCCCAAAAGAAAATAAAACATAAAGCTGTAAAACTGTGGGGTTTACAGTTACAATTCATTAGCAGTCACAATTTGTAATGTCTGTGATCTATGAAATTCAGAGTATTTGCCAACAGCTTCACTACAAATTGAGAATCTCTTTCTTATATTATCAGTATAATAAATTTAACTCATGCTGAATTATGCAACTAACAATACTAAGTCTTCCAATTTGTAAGGCAGATATTTACATATAACTTGCATCCTAAATATCCAAGTTATTAATATACAAAATTGCAAGAGCAATATTATTCAATAAAGAGTTGAATATTGAAAGAAGGAGAGAGAAAAGAGAAAGAAGGAGAGGGACAAAGGGAGAAATGGGGACTTACAGAAAAAAATAATTATGAAAGATAAGAACTAAACCTTATACTTTACAATTTAATAAACTATGTCCATATGTATTCTATCCATTTAAAACACTTTGGTATAAGTTATTATTAGTTCTTTGCAGAAGAGAAAATTATGGCTCTGAGAGATTAAGGAATTTGTCCAAGTCACACAGCTTGGCCTGGCCTCAAATGCACTGGGCTGCCCCTAACTCAAATGGCACTTTGGTGGGGACACAACACACCCTGACTCTGCCAGTACAGCCCAAGCTGGATTTCAGGCCCCTGTCCACTCAGTAGACAAAGTTGCACAATTGTATGAGGTTGTCCACAAACTAGTCCTATGCTCTGCGAACCACCATATCATATTGCCTTAAAAAAGAAAGCTAATTAAAAAAAAGTACATGTGGATGTTTCTGTGTGAGTTGGGTGGGGGTGGGGAAGTAATAACAGTATATGAAATAAAAGAAAATATGGATGGTGAAATTATATTTGTAAATACTTTTCTATCATTTTCCTAAATTGGAAATAAATCAGCACTTGTATCAGAAGTGGAAAGAATGCTTGACAGGTGAAATTTCAATCTCCTTATCAGCAAAGGGAAAAATTAATCAATTATAGATCAGAAAAAGGAAGGAAATGAACATGTATACCAGCATACGGGAAGATTTTATGCTTAAGGTCCAAAGTATGTATTATTATAAACTGCAATGTTTCTATTTCCTTTTCTTACTATGGGTACTCAATCTTATTATATGTTTTGTTTTGTTTTTTTTCTTCTTCTTATGATGGAAAATTATTCCATTTTATAAAATATGAAAAATGGAATAAGTTCCCTGGGATGTAAAAGGATTGTTCTCCCCAATTACATTCAATGTCTAAAAAGTCTTAGCTCTCCTGAAGTTAGTCATTTGCCGTGTTAAAAATGTTTACCTAAATTCATTATATATTCATGAAAGCAAGTACTCTATATTTTTCCTGTATAGAGAAATTCTTCTATTAATAGTAGCCACTATTCTAATTTTTTTAAAAAGTAAAAGGGGAGCAAAAGGAGATTGGTAAAGCAATCAACCCAACTTCAAAACAAAATCTATATGCAAATATTATGTAAATGTAAATAACACTTACCCTTATAAAGAGAATTTTATCCCCTAGTCGGTACCGTCCTTCGGATAAGTACTCAATAGAAAATCGATGCGAACAACTACAAGGAGGGTCCTCAGCGATATGTTTAACCTGAGATTAAACATAAATAACAAAATTCGATGCTTGTTACAAAAAGCATTTTATTTAAAATCAAAATGCAATGTTATTTGATAGCTAGGAAAATCAAACTCAAAGATAAAAATTCAAAGGCAGTTCAGCTATTTAATATCTCTTCTCCTTTGCTTGTTAACAAATACTGAGATTAGACATTGCTAATCTAACATAAAAACCCACACTGATGAAGTCTGAGTCTCTCTCTCTTTTCTCCCAAGTGCAATCAGGCTCTCAGGGAGTATTAATACAACTGACGGCTAAAGAAGGTCTTCGAACAGGTAAGAGAAGGAAGTTGATTAAAAACACATTTGTTGAGTTCTAGAAAACATATGAGTTCATTATTTAGCTTGAATTGTTTTAGGCTCTGAATTAATATATCTTTGTCAAATCAAAGTCAGGTCAGTCAGATAAAGGTTAAGTAGGAATTTTCACTTCTCCCTTAACACTGTGCCCAACTAATATTGCAGGAGAATATCTAGATTTGTTTAAAGTTATTGTTAAAATAGGCAGATACATATTCACATCTGTTTTCCCAAGAGTGAGTAAAATTCTTTTAAAAAAATTCTCAAGTGCTTGGTTTGTTTCCATAGCCTGCTAAGGAGATGGGAATCAGGAAAACTCTACTTCAATCACTCAAGGAGTTAAAGAATTTTTATTTTTATTTTTTTTTAGAGACATGGTCTCATTCTGTCTCCCAGGCTAAAGGGAAGTGGTGTCATCATAGCTCACTGAAACTTTGAACTCCTGGAATTAAGCAATCCTCCTTCCTCAGCCTCTCGAGTAGCTGGGACTGGAGGTGTGCACCACCACAGCTGGCTAATTTTCTTTTTCATTTTTTTTTTTTTTTTAGAGAGAGGGTCTCATTATGTTGCTCAGGCTGGTCTCAAACTCCTGGGTTCAAGTGACCCTCTCACCTCAGGCTCCCAAGTCCCTGGGATTATAGGCGTGAGCTACAGTGCCCAGCCAGAATTTTATTGCAGTAAATATAATATTTTTTAAAATAGTAACACTGCAGTAAATATAAAAAGAAATTCAAGAATTCTATATTTAAAACATGGAAATGAAAATAAATTGATTAAATGAAGATATTTGTTGAAATATCTTTGATTGCAAAAAAAAACATCAACCACTGTGGAAAATATTTGGCTTTTCCTAAAATTACATTTTTGAAAAAGCAATGTCATGAATATTTTTCTCAATTACCTGCCACACAGAGTATCTAAACAAATTAAATTGAACTTAGGCATGATATATTCATAGAAGAAAATCTCTTTAGATATGCCTAAGTTAGCTGAGCGCTAGTAGAAATTTAAATGATTGTTTTAAATATCTATCCCAAATGAATGGACACTTGTGGATTTACCAGGGCCTGATAAGAAAAATCCAGAATTTGTTTATTTTCCTATATCATTCATCGAATAAGATAACAAACTTACAAACAAATAGAACTGATTTTCACAAGTCATTCAATCAAGTTTGACTTATTCATAGCCTGAGTATATGTGTGCATTCATATACATACCATACGCATAAAATGGTTAAAAATAAACTGAACTCAGGTAAAGAGTTTACAATGATTACAATCATGTATATACATTAGTTGACCAAAGTAATTTGAAAGGAGATATTTCTTTTAGTCACTACTTTCTGTCTGTAAAAATTTCAGTAAGTATACAGAATTTCAGTTGTATACTTCTTAAAAGGACCATAAATGATGAATCAGATAATATTTTTTCCTTATTTTAAACATGACCCCAAGAAATCTGTAGATCACATATTTATAGGTGGGCATTGAATGTATACATATAGCACATATATAGAGGAATGTGTTCTTTTTTAGTTTTTATAACAAGAATGCAGAGACGAGAAGTCTTTTATTTTCCTTGTTTAAAATATCCAAATACCACTTATACTGAGCAGTACAAATCAGCACTAACCCACAATCTAAAGGAGGGAGTGAGCCTGAAAGAAATAAGAGCTGTGGATAAGAAATGCTTTCTTCTGGTTTTATTTATTGCAAAATTTATGTTGTAACACTAAAGAAAATAGCAAACGAAAATAGAATAATCTACAAAGGTACTACATGACTATCAATTATTTTCATACTCATTTTTTCTATAGTTTGTCTACATATACATATTTTTCACAGAATAAATATTGTTCTTGTTGCTACGTAATCATCATAACCATCACATAAAATGATTATTCTGTTAAGATAATGAATCGTTATAATTTGTAAATCAGATTATAAGACTACCACGTTAAAAACAGAATCAATGAATTCTCGTGGCCTATGGTACTCATGATGGGTTCCAGCTTATTAGCCCCACCACTCCTCAACTACACATCCAGTCCTCATTGCACACACACTACAGAAATCACCTTTAAAATATAGCACCCTGAACTCATCAGGGAGTGGAGGGTAGTACTGGCATATATTCGGAATATACCAATATCTGAATATACCAATATATCAATGGCTTGATAAAAGAAAGAAACACTTTCTTTTCAACATAATATTACCTATAGCAATAAAACTGAGACTTTAAGACATCGTGGGCAAAAGAAAGATGTGGCAATACTTACAGCTTCATGTAGCTCTTCGTGCTGACAGCATGATTTTGGAATGCTGATGGAATCTTCAGGCCCAGAAGTATTAAGCAAGGTCTCTTCTAACTCAATTTCTTTCTCAAGTTTTACTAATACTGGTGGCTCAACCCCATATCTGAAAACCAACCAGGAGATCTGATCAGTCAGGCAAAGATGACCCAAGCATTTCCCTGCATATCAAGATAGACTATATTTTATTTTTAAAGCAAGGTCTGTACAATTCTCTTCTACCAGTTGTTTCACTGGGACATTTGGAAATGCTCTTTAATGTCTCAGAGATTGCCAAAAATAGATTATAATCTTCACATCATAGCATATATTTGGGTTACTGGATGCTTCCAATATTCTACCCGGGGTCCAGAAAGGCAGCTGTAAAATCAGCTGTTGAGTAAATATGAGGATGAGTACAGATGGGGGACACCAAGCCTCGGCCTTCTAACCAGATCCTCTCTGTGCTCAGAGGACCTGCTTTGCCTTGAACTGCTGTAAGACTACATGCTCTTGCCCTATTCTTAAACTAAAAAAATTAAGTAACCACTTTCACAGCTTGAGATTAAATGAAGGCAAGTTATATCGAGAAAGCAGATGTTGACATATGCTCATGCAAATAGAACAAAGTTAATAAAGAAACAAAAAGAAGGATAAAATAGGAAAATAGGTTACTTTATTTCAATCAAGAATTATTTTCTTTTATTTATAGACAATAGTGTTCTTAGCTAATATTAGGTAGTTTAAAAAATGTTTCTGACATTGAAATTCTGAAATATTGTAGAATATATACCTTGACACGATTCGACCAATTTCAAGAAGACAAAGATACACCTGTCTTGGATCTTTGTGCAAAACTGTGGAAAAAAAAGACCATATATTTTCAGGAGCAGAATTAAATGGGGAAATAAATTTATGGCATGGAAGATTGTAAAAGGAAAGAATAATGAAGACAGTGGGTTTACTTGTTTGGAGAAAACTTAGAAAAGACATTTTCATTTTCTCTATATGTTATTATCTTCACTTAAATACTTGTACACAAATGTTCATAGCAGCCTTATTCATAATAGCCCAAAAGTAGAAAGAATCCAAATGTCCATCAGCTGATGAATGGATAAAAAATATGGTATATCTACACAATGGAACATTATTCTACCGTAAAAAGGAATGAAGTTTGGAAGGCCTAGGTGAAAGGGTCACTTGAGGCCAGGAGTTCAAACCCAGCCTGTGCAACATAGCGAGCCCCTGTCTCTATAAAAATTAAGAAAAATTAGCCAGAGGTGGTGGCACGTGCATGTAGTCCTGGCTACTCAGGAGGCTGAGGCAGGAGGATCACTTGAACCCAGGGATTCTAGGCTGCAGTTAGCTGTGATTGTGCCACTGCACTCCAGCCTGGGCAACAGAATGAGATCTTGTCTCTAAAAACAACAAAAACAAAAACAAAAACAAAAAAACAAAAAAGGAATTAAGTACTGTTACATGTTAGAACAAGAATGAACCATTATGCTAAGTGAAAGAAACCAGACACAAAAGGCCACATATTGCACGATTCTATTTATATGAAATGTCCAGTATATGCAAACCCATAGAGAAAGAAGTCAGTAGTTGCGAGGACATGGGGGAAGAGAGTAATTGGAACAAATCACTAATAGGTATAGGTTTTCCAGAAATGTTCTGGAATTAGTGATAATGTACAACACAGTGAATATACTAAAAACCACTGAAGTATACAATTTAAAACTATGAATTTTAATGTTATATACAGCACATCTCAATTTTTTAAATGCTATTAAAAAAGGAGCCTAATACACTTAAAAATGGTTAAGATGGTACATTTTGTTATGTGTATATATATTTTTGAGACAAGGTCTTGCTCTGTTGCCCAGGCTGGAGTGTAGTGGCATGATCATAGCTTATCGTAACTTCCCAGTCCCAGACTCCAGAAATCCCCCTGCCTCAGCCTCTCTAGTAACTAGCACTACAGGCATGTGCCATCATGCCTGGCTAATTTTTTTTTTTTTTGCAGAGATGAAGTCTTGCTATGTTGCCCAAGTTGGTCTGAAACTCCTGACCTCAAGCGATTCTCCCACCTCAACCTTCCAAAGTGCTGGGATTACAGGCATGAGCCACTGCAACTGGCCTGTTATGTATATTTGAACACAATTTTTAAAAATAAAAATTAATTTTTCAGAAATTTATTGGCTGTCATTTATTTAATTTTAATTTTTAAAATTGTGATAAAATGTACATGAAATAAAATTTAGTATTCTAAAAAAAATTTTTAAAAGTTAAAAGAAACTGAAATGCAAAAGTAAACAGATCCTTAAAAAAAAAAAAGCTCTGATCATAGAACTCATGCTAAATGTACAAATGCACTGATACAGTAGTTAGGGATATTCAACCATTCTGTTCCTGTCCTTAGAGTTAGAAACTCTAGGAAACTTCTGAATCCTAATCTAATAATGTGCAACACGTGATGAACTACAGGTATACTGACTTCCCCAATAGAAATGGCAGTTGTTCTTTGATGTATGAATAGCATCTCTTATATACCCCAAACACAAAGGATACTCTTTCAAATAAAAAAGCCTATATGTGAATCTAAAACTTGTACCAATAAAGGAACTTACCCTAAATTTTTTATTAAACCTGTTTGTCTCTAAACACTTAGAAGTACCTTAAAATAGATTTGTTTCTTAAAATAGCTTTGAGTTCCCAGCAAAATTTAAAAAATTAAGAGGCACGTCTGTGAGACCAGCCTAGAAATGAATTACTGGTATTGGCAGTGCTTTATTTAGTTCTATACTGACCTTCAGGACAATCAGAAGAGGTCTTCTGCTGAGAATGAGAAATATACAATTATCTTACATCCTTTTGGAAACAATAAACTGGAAGCTGGACCATTCAAAGCATTTCCTCTTCGCTTTCATCTCTAGAAGCTGGATGTGCCATTAAATCACCTACACTGTCAATAAATATCAGCACACCTGGACTGAAAGCAGCTGCAAACCCATGACACTTTATACTGGGTAGGAGTATCCACTGGCACAGCTGGGGGAGCAGCTTACCTGCGTGCAGGCAATAATTTAAAAACAATAATAAAACCAACTAAAAGTCAGTTTGCTTTTTATTATCACCATGAACCAGGAATTCTAAACGTTAGTGATAAAACTTCTCTTTCCCAGGGCAGATGACTCCCACAGCCCCCGCCCTTGGTATGCTACTGCTCCCTTTGCAGCAGTATAAATTCGCTGTGTGTGTGTATGTACGCATATATGTATATACATATATAAATGCTTTGACATACACACACACATATAGTATAAAACTTAGCTACCAATTTACTCACTGCACAGATACGTCCGTTGACTTAAAGGAAAGGAGAAAGTATATCAATAATTCTTCAGTAGAGCATGACTTTTCAAAATGAACTGTCAACAGTATAAATCCATGTAGATAATTGACTTGGTAGCTGCTGTTTACAAGGTAAATCTAAATACTATGACTACACATCATTAGGCTTTCTGTTGTTTCCGTAATTATCTGGTTAAAGAGAAATTACTAGTAATTTAGACTTGGTAGAGTAATTCTTGATGAAAACATTAATTAGTAAAGCATTAGTCCAGAATCTTCCTGCAGCCAATTTATTTAGTAAGTAAAGTATTTTGGGGGGCATTCTAGATATACAAAATCTTTAACCATAAATGAAAAGCTTAATATATTTGATTTAGTATCTAATTCTCCAATTGTTTTACAAATAAAGTATAAACTTTCCTAGGAAAATGAGATGTGACATTTGAGTTCTTATTTGGAAAGAAAAATTAGAAGTGAGGGATATAAAAGCATCCTAATAAACATTAAAAACAACAACAATGACTACAACACTTACCTAAACCTTCAGATTCAAAGAGGTAAGTTTCATCAACTCCAATGTGCCTACACCAGTGAAGGAAGTTTGCAGTATTGTCTCGAGCAAAGAATGAACCTGATGCAGCATCCTTCTTACAGGGAACCTTTCCCATTGGAAAATTCTAGAAAAGACAAAAGAATAATTTCAAAAAAAATCAAGAATCTTTTCATTAGATATTCACTTTAATATACTAAATAAATGTTCAATGCATTGCATGTAACTAAAAAGTATCCTTTAGGGAAAAAATGATATCTTCAAAAACTATCTTATTTTACTTTAAAGTATATTCCAGAAAATGATTACTAGGAAAACAATCTGGTATATGGTATGTCTCTTCACACATAGTTCAATACAAACATAAAATTACCGCTATGCTAAAAGTTAACAGACACTCCTTTTTGCTTACTTCCTTACATGCAGATTCCTAAAGATGGTTCTGAGTTTCTTGAAACTATCAAATAGGGAAGTAGTTGGCCATTCTTAATTCAAATTCTTTGAAAGTTAATGATCTAAGTTTCACAGAATCTTAATTTTTTGACTTTCTGGCCCAAGAGTATTTACATAATTCTGCTGAGGCTGAGGGATTTTTTTTTGTTTGCTTTAGTTGAAATTTTTACTTAAATAAGCAATTCATGAATATGATTATTTTACACGATAGGTCAAGTAGGATATAATGTCTTTCTCCCACCTCTAACTCGTAGTTCCTCCCTCACCCTAGAGAAAACCACTATTACCAGTTCCCTGTATACCCTTCCTGTTGCTATTAATTTTCAAAACTAAAATAGCCTTATGAGTTTTTTCTGATTGAATACAGAATGTACAATCATTGTAAAAAAAAAAAAAAACCAGCAAAATACAAAGCCACAAAGAAGGTTAGTATCAACTGACATCCTCTCACTCACATTTTGGTGAGACAGCTCTGTGCGCAATTATACACACACCTGTACCTACAAAATGTCACATAAACATGCTATTCTGCAATTTGATTTCTGTGTGTATATACACTTAACGATGGGTTGCTGGAGTCTTTTGGAGTTGAAAATAACAGATTTAAATAATCATTTCTAACAAATATATACTATTCCAATGTGTTTAGGCATAATAATTAATTTTTAACAACTTCTTTATTGATGAACACTTAGGTTGTTCCTAATTTTTTCATACTATCATTTTTGTGAATTTGTGATTATTTTCTTGGAATAAATTCTTATAAGTAGAATTATATATTAAAGGAAGTGCTTTATTTTCAATGTGATATATATCCCACTGTCCCCCCAGAACCATGATGCTACTTTATATTTCCACCAACCAGTGTGTAAGTGTCCAGACCCCAAACTCTTGAAAACACCTACGTTTGATGAAAGAGAGGAAACCTTATCTCCTTCAAATCATGACTTTAGGGTCAATGAAGAAGAACTATCTAAAAAAATTATTGATTCAATCCAATATTTATAGAATTTACCATTAAGGTAACATATGGAGACTATGAAGAAGATAATAATAACAACAGCAGCTGCTACCTGGGTGCCAGGAACCATCACAAGCTCTTTTCTCAATTAACCCTCACAACAATCCTAGAAGGAAGGCACCATGATTGTTCTCAAGAAGACGTGGCCACTGGATAGCTACTGTGCATCAAGCACTATGCTAGACATCATCTATACATTATCTCATTTAATTCCACTGAACCCTCACAAATAAATCCTATAAGGTAAATATTAACACCTCCATTTTACAAAAGAGAACATTTTTTCTGGATGCTCAAAAAGGTTAGGTAAATCATTCAAGGTCTCTTAGCCAGCTGGGGTGGATGTTTACAACCTTGTATAAATGATAAGAAATATACATAAACAAATTAATATGTACCAAGACATAAAAACAATACTGTCAAACATTTACTTACCTCTGGTTCTTCAGAGTTGCATGTTTTCACCATGTTTTGAAGAACCTTAATCAGTTGGCATAACAGGACTCCATTATCAAGTTCTTCCAATAATCTTTCTGCCTTAACTTCAATGCCTAAAAGCATATTTCAAAGTTAAGATTCTTCTAGAAACAGTAAATTCAAATATGGTTACATTCTTTAAATAATATGGTTAAAATTTAATTAAATAGAATCAGATTATAGCCAAAACACTACACAAATATCAGATCAGGTTCCAAATATTCACTCTTAGAAGGTACAGTCAAAACAGCAAATAATATCAAGTTAAATGAAAGACACTGAAACAAAAATATCTGTGAGGTAGAAGTGTAGAAAAAATAAAATTAACATCTCTTTGATTTCATTTAGAATGAAATAAATTCACTGCATATTAATATTGCTTACACAAGAAAAAGATTCCCTATAAATAAGATGGACTTTGTTGCAATTTAAAAATTAAAGATAATACTATAACAAATATCCAGGGAATATTAATTTTTCACCTCTGAAATACCTTCTTTAAAAGCATTATTGCATAATAAGCTTTAAAAATTATCGAAATCAACTGATATCAGACAACTAGAGTGAGTGTAGAATGTATAATTACCTTGGAAGGCAATTATATTTACCTTTAGAATATTCCTTTTTATGAAAACCTTGGAATCCTACATGAAATTCTTTATTTAAAGTGAATTTATTTTCTGGGAAGAAAGTTTGGAGCATTAATCATGTTCTCTAGTAGAGTAAATTTATGATGCTGGACATGCTCCAACCTGACATTTCCTTTTAGGTTTCATATGCCTTTATACCTCAATGCCTCAGAAATAGTAATCATTTTAACTACAGTATACATTTCACTCAGAGTCTTGTGCCTTATACAAGATTAGTGGGAAAATCAGTAAAAAAAAAAAAAAAAAATAGACCTGTATACTTTTTAAAGATTTTAGTGTTAACAATGAAAATGTTGATTATTCAAAGTTCACTGACCTCTTCAGTTAAATTTCAAATTTTCCAATATTCAAGACACAAGATTCAGGGTGAATCAGAATATCTCCCCAACTAGAATGTAAGCTTGGTAAGAACAAGGATATTGAATACTTCATTCACTAGAGATCCCAGCATTTATTATAATCACTCCTTGACAAACAGTAAGGCTCTCGGTAAAAAGTTATTGAATAAGAGAACCCAATTTGGGGCATTGTATCAAGCCTTACCTAATAAGCCAGATAACCAGATTGACAGATCTTCTTGCATGGGCAACAGAGTGGCTGCGTGCCTGACAGTTATCCACTCGTCATACTGACACACGTTAGCCAGTCCTGGCCCGTGTCTGGGAGTCAGAGGACTCCGTGGACTTAGAGGCAGGTCTTCTCCAAACCATACCTAGAGAAAACACCAATCAACTGAATGAATGCAACCTTTGCTAAAAATCATCATAATCCACATCTAGATTTAAATGATAAAGTACAAACCATATATAATAGACATACAGACAAAACTGCAGCAGCTCACAAGAAGCAAACAATAGTCCTAGATACCTGAAACATTTTCAGTATTCAGTACTGTGATCAATGTAAGAGAACCCCTAATTAACAAATGGATTCTACTATCAAGCCAAGAGGAGACAATTCAACAAATAACATTTTTCCTTCACTTGTTAACTGAGTAAGTTTAATGAGTTACTTGACCAGAGTCTTAACCATCTTAGCTGTAAAACAGGTTAATGATTCCTGCCTTGGAAAATACATCTTTGTGAGATTAATCAGAACATTTAAAAGCTCTGCACTTGGCCAGGTGCGGTGGCTCATGCCTGTAATCCTAGCACTCTGGGAGGCCGAGGCAGGTGGATTGTTTGAGCTCAGGAGTTCGAGACCAGCCTGAGCAAGAGTGAGACCCCGTCTCTACTAAAAATAGAAGGAAATTAACTGGACAACTAAAAATATATAGAAACAATTAGCCGGGCATGGTGGCACATGCCCGTAGTCCCAGCTCCTTGAGAGACTGAAGTAGTAGGATTGCTTGAGCCCAGGAGTTTGAGGTTGCTGTGAGCTAAGCTGATGCCAGGGCACTCCAGCCCAAGCAACAGAGTGAGACTCTGTCTCCAAAAAAAAAAAAAAAAAAAAAAGAAGCAGTTTTGAGTAATAAAGGAGTTCTGAGCATACTGAAGGAGAGGACCCAAAGGGGAAGAATAAGACCTTTCAGGAAATTATCATGGACTCCCAAGTCCTGAAAGGAAAAGTATGATGGAGCTGTCTATTAGTAGAGCAGGACATAGTTGCATAGCATAGGAAGGTGTACAAGCAGGATCACATGCAGGGTTGTTCTTAACCATTTGATAAATAAATTCTCTTCTCTAAGCTGTCATCCACTGTTATCTTAATAAGTCTTCTTTCTTATTTAAAAATGAAGGAAAGACAGACTTTCATAACACAGGTATTATGTCCAGTTTTATATCTGAAAAATTTTGTTGTAGCAATGATACGATCAAACTTCTGAAGTGCTTACTAGGCAATATACATTCTATTAATAGTAGGTCCTTTGCACAGGACAGCTCATTGATTCCTTGCAAAATACCCTGCAAAATAAGGACTATTATTCTCACCTCAGAGGCAAGGAACCAGAGACTGAAAGGGGTAAAATAACTCGCCAGAATCTCACAGTCAGAGTGGCAGAACTATGACCAAAACTGAAATCTGATTGACTCTCAAGTTCTCACTTTTCCAAGGCAAATTTTATTATCAGCTGCTTGTATCTTTCTAGGTAAACCTTCAATGTGACTTTTATCTGTAATATTCAATCCTGTTCTATTTATATCAAAAGAAAGAAAACTATTAGGATATAAGAATAATATAGCAAACACCAACTCTGGAAATCATTCAAATATAAGATTATTTTGGTTTGTCTCATTCCCCCCAGCTTGCTGCCCCTCCACCAAAAAACAAAAAGCTACCTTTTAAAATTTTAATGCCTACTCATATACAGGCATTTACAGAGCACATGAACAATTACCTAAAATGAAAAACTTATATTTGTTTTCACTAATATCTCTTTTAACAGTAAATATATACTAAATTGCAATAAGGAAAAAACTATAAAACATTCCAATTGTTTTCCCAGGGTGGTATAAATAAGATGGACCCACCAACTCTAGGGTATTTTTGATTCTCACAAATTCAGTACAAATGAAAGCTTAGAATCAAAATCTTTTCAGAACTAGAATGTCAAAATATAGTATTCCTGTTATTAAATTGTGATGCTTTAAAAAAATAGCACAATAAAAGCATTTTGTGATTAATCTTATAATTTAAATTTTTTTTTTTTTTGCAAGAAAAACACTTACTTGAATTGCAGGCTGCATGGTCATCTATATTGAGATGAAATTGCTTTTCTGAAAACAGAATGAAATATTAACATGCAGATAATGGCAGCTTTCCTATTTCTCAAAATCCCCAAATTACAATATTTAGAGATGTGCTTTACTCTCCTATTTGACTAAAAACCTAAAGTTTTCCTTCTAGTTAGAATAGTTTGACTATAAGAGAATTCATTAATCATTCCTTGTTTCTTACTTCATAAAGATACTCCTTATTTGAAAGAGGAAAACCTGAGACACAGTTTAATCTGTAGTTTCTGGCTTTAGGATCAAAGTAATTCTTGAAGTATCTGGCTATTAAAAAAAAAATAGCTCATATAAAAGTCTCCCAGAGTCTTACTTTCCCCTGTAAACATAATATAAATATAAATATCACAACAATTGATATTGAAAGTCAAGTATCTTTCATCTTATCTTCATAGAGATCATAGAAGATCAACTGGACTTTATATAAATTCACAAGCTTGACCATACCTTCTTCTACTAGACAAGGTAGTAAAGATAAACATCAATTTTAACTGTGAACCAAAAATGCTCAATGCCTTCCTATAATAATTTTCAGGGACAAGAAACAAAAGGAATAGCAATTTTAGCTTCAAAATGCAATTCTTAAAATCTACAATAAAAAAACTTTAATTAATTAAATCAGGTTAATGCAATTCCTTAATGTGTTTTTAGAGAGAAAAAAAAGTGAGGAGCTTAAAAACATTCAGAATAATATAGACTACACAAAACCTAGGATTTTTGATTGCTTATAGCAGCATAATAAGCTGGACTATTTTTTATTTTAAACCACCACTAAAACATTCTAAGAAAAAATATACAATTATAAAGCTATAATGCTATCACTTTCCAAGGAAAAGTTATTTTTCCTCTAAGTTATATCAGACATTCCTCACACCCAGTGCCAACTATACATACCACTTTCCTTTCAGGAACATTTCTTCTGGTACCAAAGTTGAACCTTAGCTGAGCCTTACTGAAAAGCCTAATATTATATCACATTTTCTTTGCGGGAAGGCAAAAGACAACAGAATGTCCTTTTTGATGTCATT
The DNA here is from genome assembly GCF_020740605.2 of Lemur catta. NCBI lineage: Eukaryota > Metazoa > Chordata > Mammalia > Primates > Lemuridae > Lemur > Lemur catta. The sequence goes on from NC_059133.1 coordinate 19,677,141, forward strand.
TTTCCTTCTCTCTACCACAGCAAAAGGCCAAAGTACAAGTGAGCATTACTAATGAGCTTGTTATGCTTCCCACGAGCTAATTCAGTGGGGAATACATTTTCCTTTAGCATAAATAATCCTTTGTCTCCAACAAAGATCCACAGTAAGAAGCTTCCGAGACCATTTTTTAAAAGTGCAGCAAAGAAGCTGCTCCCATTAAAATGGAGTTCCACATAATCAGACAAGAGCTTTAACAGTTGGAACTGCCAACCCAAAACAAAAGAAAGCCTAAATTATAAGGCGTGTGCAAATCAAGAACAGTGACACATTCACAAAGAAGCTATCACAAGAATGTTTAGTAGTTGCACTTTTTGTGGAAAATTCGAAAAAATTAGTTTTATGAAAGAAATAAAGAATTCATGCACAACATTCAGTCACTTGAACTTTAGCAAAAGAGTCTTTTTATACACACACATATATATATTTGATCCTTCTTACATAATAAAGACTTTTTAAGTTTACAAAAATATATCCATCTGTATTCCCTTTAAAAAAGAAATTTTTTAATAAAATGGGACTCAGATAAATTATAATGTATCTTCATATATGAAAAGCTATTATAAACATGAAAATATCCTTTTATTGGAAAATGTTTATAAACTGATGGATTTTTATCAGTCAATCATCAATTAACTAATGAGTACTCACTATGTTCCAGATGCTAAGCCAGTTTTTGATATTTTCTAGTCATCTACTGTTGTCTTTCTAAAACATTTTTGTGTCAGATATTTAATCCCAGGAGTAGCTTTTAAGCCCCAGTTCCAATCTGTATTGGAATCACAACCTTTGCCTCTCATTCATTTTATTACTTATTTTCCTCTTTTCTCTCTTTCTGTAAAAATTTAATCTCTATTTCATATAAACCAATTATACTGAACCATTAACGCTTCATTTTTGGAGCTGCATCTTAATTAGCAACTTACTGGCCTTATTTCATTTTTGTCTTTGTTTTTGGAGACATGTACCTCAACTCTTTGCAGCTGAAGAAGTCTTCTCCCTTAGATTTTTTGGGAAAAAAGACCTCTTCTGTGATCAAGTCCAAGCTATTCTCTAACCCTGCTGGGAACCTTTTACAAGGCAAGCTATGCATAGACCCTAAGTTAAGAATACTATACTCAACTTTTAAAGGCTGGGGAAAATGTTAGAGGCACAGAATACTCATCCACCAGAAACTTGACCAGGATTTGTGCCTAACCCACTCATCTTAAAAAGTTTCCATCATGAAATTCTCAAGATTATTTGCAGTAAAGCTCTTCATTTCAATTTGACTTCAGATAATAATGGGGAAAAAAGCCAACTGTTAAACTGACCCTTGGTCCCAAAACTACAGGCTCTGAAATGTACATTTTCATTCCTCTCTCATATTATAAGACATGATGGATGAGGAGAGCTCAAAGTGTCATGGCTCAAGCTTGATACAAATCTGGGGTTAAACAGGAAGAGTGGCCAAAAAAAGCAAAGAAATAAGGTAAGTTTCTTCAGAAAAAGAATAACCCTAATTGCCACTGTACCACATATCCATTCAGCCACCAGATTACTGTCAAGACACATAAGCTGCCAGGGTATGATAAAGTTATAGTCACTGCTGAGGAGAGAGAGGAAAATGAGACTGGGGAGGAATCCACAGGGGCCTTTCAACTGTACTAGTAATATTTTATTTCAAGTTGAGTGATGAGAACACAGGTGTTACTATACAGTCTGTATGCCTTTCTACCTGTCAAAAAAAATTTCATCATTCTTAATGCTTCACTCAGAAAAACAGATGAAGAACATATCCTTCTGATTTATTCAGGAAAAAAAAATGTTTCTCACCTTTAAAATTTTGAGTTAAATATTTCCTAATTGCCTAATAAAGAAAATAGAAGTGCTATATCTATACCAAACATATTCCATATATTTTTAATGTGTATGAAAATAACTTACCATAAAGGCAACACTGTGGTAGCAGAAAGTATCAGATACATCTGGCTTGAATTCCAGCTCCAGCATATACTTGCTATATGGTAGTTAACTCCTCTGAGCCTCAGTATTCTTGTACATAAAATGGGATATCGCCACCTCCTTCTTATGGCTGTTGTAAAAATTAAATGAGATGATACATATAAAGTATCTGACACATAACTAGCACTTAACAAATGAGTTATTTTTAATATTATGATGAGATATAATTATAGTTTAATATAACTTATCAAATTAAAAAGAGATAAGAAAACAAATCTATAAATACTCAGACATTAAGTATAATTTGGAGAGCTTCCTTTACTAACATAAAAATAAGTATGATTATAAATGAAAGTAAAAGCTTTAAAATGCTCACTTCATAATCAGGAGGATGCTCAGACACAAATCTGTGACTGAAAATTCTCTTTGCTAGAATGTCTCTTCAGGAATTTATTTAACATGGGCCCTCTGCCCCATTCCATCTGTCCCTTCAATGTCCTCTCTACCAATTTTGCTTATTTCTGGGACGATATCACTGTTTGGGCTATATCCTTTTTCATGTGGCACACACTCTCTCATTTATTCCACAAGCATTTATTTACCCCCTGTATTGAACTAGGCACCATAGGCAAGAAACACGGTGATGAACATAACAGATACCTTACAGAGTTAATATACCAATTGAGAAGATTGCAAATAGCAAGTACACAAATGAATACATAATTTTAAATCATGATAATTGCTTTGAAGGAAAGAACAGAGCGCCACAAGAGAGAGAAACAACAGGGGCCTACTTTAGACTTAGAGTCAGAGATTAGAAATGATTTTGCTGGAGGAAAAACATGAATTTGAAGAATGGTAGGAATTAGCCAGGGAATGAAGAGGAAGAGTTCTGTGCAGAGAGAACAATTTTTGCCAAGATGGAAAGAGTTTGATGCATTCCAGGAACGGAAAGAAGCCAGTATGGCTGAAGCATGGAGAAGGTGCATCTTAGGGTAGGGTTGAAGAGTTAGACGGTCGCCTCAACATAAGGTCATGTTGAGGAAATTAGATTTTACTCCAAATGCAGTGGAAGCCACTAATGTGTTTTAGCCAAAGGAGTAGTGACACGACCTAACTCAGTTTTAAAAGAGCTCTCTGAGGAGTGAGAAACATGGGAGTGAAATAGTGATGGGTTTAACAGAGGAAAGGGAGAAACAAAAAGGAAGGTAGATGGAGATGTAGGAAAAAGGATGAGGAGAAACAATGACAGAAGGAAAAACAGGGAGGGGTGGAAAAGGTGAGAGCAAAAATGAGAGGGAGAGTAGCCTGGAAGGGGAAGGTGCCACTGCAGTAGTTAGTGACAAATGATGGTGACTGAGCTAGAATCTGACAGTATCTCCACTGTACATTGCTTGGCCAAGCACAAGTTTCTGGACTGTTGTTATAAATACTGTTTCTAGAAGTATTCAAGTCTGAAGCTTAGGAAACAGTTTTGGTAGGAGAGATCTGAAAGTCCCTAAGAAAAAATCGTTGTCTCCCTTCTCCACAATGTTTCTGCTATGGAAGAAATGTGGCAGCAAAGCTTAGAAGCAGCCATATGGTAGACAGGTGTCTGATGGGGGAGCTTTTTTGATATTATTAATTATTATTATTTATTATGTGACCTGAATTGATACATGATTTTGCCTCTCATCCCCATCATGTTCAAGGTAGAATATGTACAGTGATTACAGTCAAGGTACCAGCAGGTCAAGTGAGCTGCCTGCTATGCCAGAGGATCATTAAGAAAAAAAAAGACTAAGGCTAGTGTGTAGGCAGAGGGTCCAGGTGAACAGGACAAGATAGCTATGCCAGTGCTGACCAATGCACTAGTCAGGAATTCATACAACTTCCCCAGTGGACAAGTACATCTTAAATAAACTTCATCTGTGGCTCCCAAAATTGTCTACATCCTAACCCTCACAACCTGTGAATATGTAACCTTCCAAGGTAAAAAGAGACCTTGCAGATGGCTTAAATTAATGAACTTGAGATGGGAGATCATCCTGGCAGGCCCAGGACGATCTCCCATCATAAGAGGGATGCAGAAAAGTGGAGAGTCATAGAAGGTGAAGTGAGGGCAGAAGCAGAGACAGAAGGAGATGTCATATGGAAGAGTCAGAGAGGTTTGAGGTGCTATGCTGCTGGCTGTGAAGATGGAGGAAGGAGCCAAGGAATGCAGGTGCCCTGCAAAGAAAGAGACTCTCCCTGGAGGCTCCAGAAGGAATACAGCCCTGCTGACATCTTTTTTAGCATAATATGACTCTGACTTCTGACCCCTGAACTGTAAGATAATAAATTTGTGATGTTTTAAACCACTAAATTTGTGGTAATTTGTTATGGTAGTAATAGGAAACTAATACACATCTTAAGTGAAGAAAGGAAGATTTGCCCAGAGGTCAGGGCATTTGATCTAGAGAAAGTAATATGTATCCAAAATATGATCAGGAGATGCAGTGATTCCAACATGCTGAAGCAATGAGGAAAGAGCACTAACTATATATAATGTACTTAAAAAAAAAAAGATGCCATTCAATCCAGCAATAGCACTATTAGGCATCTACACAAAAGAGCAAAAGACATTCTATAATAAAGACATCTGCATCCAAATGTTTATGGCAGCACAATTCACTATTGCAAGGATGTGGAAACAACCCAAGTGCCCGTCAATCCATGAGCGGATTAATAAAATATGGTATATGTATACAATGGAATATTACTCAATTATAAGAAATGACAGTGATCTAGCACCTCTTATATTTTCCTGGGTAGAGCTTGAGCCCATCCTCTGCAGTGAGGTATCACAAGAATGGAAGAATAGGCTCCACATGTACTCGCCATCAAATTGGCACTGACTGATCAACACTATGGTGCTCACGCAGTAGTAATATTCTCTAGGGATTAGGGGGTTGAGGGGGTAAACTCACAACTAATGGATGCAGTGAGTGTTGTAGAGGGGCATTAGGGCATGCCTCTAATCCTCGCTTGGGTGAGGCAAAGTCATAAAATGTCACCAAAATGTTTGTACCCTCAATAATATCCTGAAATAAATTTTTTAAAAAAAGATACAAAACTGACAGATAAAATCCACTGAGAGTGCTGTGTGTTTACTGTCATCACCATCATCAAATGGTCCTACCTTTGTAAATCTATCAACCATCCATTCACTTATATCTTTAAAGAGTCTTCCTGTGTATACTCCCTCAAGGAACAGCACCAACATACACTAAGTTACCAGGACATCCTTGATTCCTTCCTCTCTCACCCCTCTACCTACCACCAGTCCATACCTTTCCTCAGCCAAAACAATCAATGACCATATCTTGTTGCTTTTACCTCCAAATTTTTCCTTCAATACCTATTGCCACCACTCTTCTAGTTCAAGCCACCATCATCTTTCCCCAGGTTTACTGAGAGTCACACTTTGTCCAGCATTGCAAGCCTCCATCCTGTTCTTCATGTACTGCTGCCCGGGTGATCATTCACAAACCCCCATCCAAAGACATTTTACTATTAATACTACCTACTTAAAGCTCTTTATGGCTCTCCAGTGCCTTTAGGATAAAGTCCAAACTCCTTAACAAAGCTCACAAAGGCTTATAGGATCCCAGCCAGCCCTGTCTCCTGACCCTTACACTCTGGCCATATTCAACCTTTATTAGACCCTTAGAGCACCAGGCTCTCTCTCTTCTGGGTCTTTGCACACGCTGCTTCATCTACGTGGAACACTCTTTCTCCTCTTTTCCAGACTCAACTGTCCTTCAGACTGAATTCCTCCAAAAGTCTCCCCTGAACCACCTCCCCAATTTAGGGTATATAGCAATATTACATGTTTCTATTTTACTGTACTCTATATCTTTCTTATAAACTCCTTAAAGAGGTATTAGTCTTCATGTCTTTCAACTTCATTGTAGAAATCTGTGCTAAACTTAGTAACAGAATTACTCCCAAATACAATAAATGTTTGTATATATCACTAAAAGAAATATGAAATGATAATGATGGTATGCATATTTATTTCAGGAAAAAGCATCTTCCATAGCACATGAGGACTTTTAAGAGAAAGAAACAAGATTTTTACAGTTTAATAAAACATGACATTATTTACAAAATATAGAGACTGCTCATTTGTTGAGAAACTTTTATTTAAAATTTTCCTCTTGAAATGTCTGGTAGAGATTCAACCTGAATAACTTAATTTTATATCAGATATAATTTTTGGTTTGTCATAAAACTTTGTGGGATACAAAAAAAATTCTTAATGAATTTGAAATCAGTTTGCCTTTACCTATGATAGAAGGCTGTATGAAAAACATAGACATACACAGGCACCAATATAAAAAAAATAAGAACACTAGGTGTCCATTAACAAGAAATTGCTTAAATAACTTATGGGACATTCATACAGTGGACTCATTTAGCCACTGGAAAGAATAATATAGAGTTATATCCACTGATATGAAAAGATGTTTTTTATATGTTATGTGAACAAAACAACCAGTAGAACAGTATATATAATGTTACAGGGATCACAGGGTTTTTCTAAATTATGTGTGCATACAAAAAAGAAAAAATTCTGAACACAGTTAAACATTTTTCTCAACAGCCAACACTCTATATACAGTAAGCCCTTCACCATAGCTAATGTTATACTTTCTTACAGAAAAGTTTATGGTGTGTGAGAGTAAGCAGGAGTCTCTATGAGTCAGCATTCCAGCAATACCCAGCATATGATTGATGGTCACAATACTGCAAATTCCTATGACGATTTCACGAAATTATATTTAGTAATCTGCTATATATCATTACATCCTATTTGTTTGCAAATGTGTAACACATTTATGAAATACACGGTAGCTTTCCATTAACCAAACACCCTTCTCTGTAACAATGTAATAAAATGAGGAAACTTTTTGAGTTTTTAGAAAAAGAAACATTAAAGGAATACAATTATAATTATAGTGTATATCTCGTAAACATTACTTCTGAAGCATTTTTCTATCACAATTAAATCCCAATTAAAAATAAGGAAACTCAACTTTAGATAAACTGGCTGACAGACTCCAATTTTCTATTCTCTCAAATTCTATGTCCATCACGCAGCTCATTAGGTATGTAAAGATATATCTAATATCAACGTATGGAAAGCAACAAGTCACAAGAAGAAAGTAAAATACACACACATTACAATAAGATAGTAAAACATAATAGTACCTATTAAGTTTAACCTCTTACTTTCCTCATCAATGGTTGGCTTGAAAAAAATTATCACAATAACTGAAACTTTTCTCATTATCACCAAACTTAAATTGAGATATTACAGAAAAAAAAATAGAAGAGTAGCTTACTAAAAACATAGTGAATAAACAAAAACTAAATGGGAAATATAAATTAGGAAACATTACTTGTGAACTAATTCTCCAACTATCATTTATATTTATCAAATGTAAATTAGGAAACATTACTTCTGAACTATCCTCTACACATCAAAACTCCAAAACATGATTGGTTTTCACTAATAGTATATATATTGTTGACAGTGTTGTTTTATTACACACTTTGATTTACCATCACAAGTTTTTTCTCATTATTTTGTAATTCATATAATATTGTAAATAAACCCATACCTACAGCAGAAATGACTCTGGGTCATACAAACAACCCAGTGCAGGTAAGTTGCTTAATGTTAGGAATATAATTCAAAGGTAGTCTGATATGGAAAAGGGCCTGGACTGAATTCCGGGTGGATGCTAGTAAGTTATTTCCCTTCTCTGAGCTTCAGTTTCCTCACCTATAAAAATGGAGATAACATCAACTACATTGCAGGATTACTAAGACGTGTAACAATAATATAAATAGAGAACACACCCAGAACACTACCTGGCATATTCTGGGTAATAATGTGTTTGATAAATAATAACACAAGTGTTTCCTACGTGCCAGATACTGATTTAAGTGCTTTACAGGTATAATTTAGTCAGTGAATGACAACTATCACTGCCTTCATCTTCAGCCTCTCCCCACCCTTTCAGGATAGTTCAAAACTTTTAATTCAAGTTAAACAGTATAGAAATAATAATAACTATGTGTCAGACACTGTGCTAAATAAGTTACATAGATAATTTAGTCAGTGAATGATAACTATCACTGCCTTCATTTTCTGCCTCTCCCCACCCTTTAGGGATAGCTCAAAACTTTTAATTCAAGTTAAACAGTATAGAAATAATAATAACTGTGTGTCAGACACTGTGCTAAATAAGTTATATGGATTATTTTATTTAATCCTCACAATAACCCTCACATTAATAAAGAAGGAACTATTATCAACCTTCCTTTACGGATTAGGAAGTTTAGGCTTAGAAAGATTAAATAACTTGCCTAAGGTCACACGCCCAGTAAAGCCTGATTTCAGAGACCACATGCTTAGCAACTCTGCCACACTAAAAAGAAATACTACTTTTAATTCAGTAACGTCAAAATAGCAGACATCTATGGCTCATGACAGTTGGTTGGTTGTTAATGAGCTTTGAAACAGATGAGTCAGACCAACAATACCTATCAGGATCTACACCATATCACTAGCGTTTCCACTTTGTTATTTGAAACAATTCCAATCTCCTCCCAAAGGGACTCTGAGGTGGTGAGAATTCCAATTTCTAATCATTTAAGTGCCAAGAGAGGTGATCAGATAGCAGTTCACAAACTGCTTATCTTCTGAGAGAGTAGTTTCTAATGTTTTCCACACAAGGGAAGCAAAACCCTGGCTCTGACCTAGACTGGGCCTGGGAAAAAGAAAAAGAAAAAAACCTCTTCGCTTAATAACAACTGGATCAGCTACCCCACCGTAACATTCCACAAAGCACTCTAAATATATAAGGTTGAATCCCTTGGTTTGAAAAGATTAGGAAGGAAACAGGCGTGACTCCACAGGGAAGCACGCCCTCCAAAATTTTCCCTCTGACTTCTTTGCCAGCCTCCCCCAGTGCGGTCCTCCGAACTGAGGGCTGTGGGTGGGAAAGCACCCTCAGGGTCTCCAGTTACATTTCCTAGTCACATATCTCTACGTTCTGGGCCCTGCCTGGACTGCAGAGAACAAATAGGGAAGAGACTGTGAGCCCTGCTGCAGGGAAGGATGACAGTCTGTGCTGGTGTTTTTTCAGAGTCAGTGACTTCAGTTCTTTCCGCGGGTGATGACAAAGTATCAAGTGACCTTCCATGTGCTAGGCGCTTGGGGACGAAGGCGCCCCTGGAAACCCTGCACTGGCCTCAGGCTGCGATTCCTCTCCGGGTCTGAAGCGGAGCGGGTAGCGGTTCGATAACCTGCCCCCCAGCGCCCAGCAGAGCTCGCCCGCACCTGCTGCTCCGACAGCCCCCGCTCCCGCCTCCGCACACCTGTTGCCCCTCTCGGCGCGCCAGGGTGGGCAGGTGAAGAAGGCAGGCTCAGGGACCAATCAGAGCACGCGACTCCCGCAACCAGCCAATCGCAGAGCATCTTGGCTCCCCAGACCGGGGACCCAACCAAAGCTCCGCTGCGACCCCGCGGAGCGCTGGGGGGGCCCCGAGAGCCCTCGGACCAGAGGCGCGGAAGCCCTGGGATGGCGAGTAAAAGTTCGCGAGAGAAAGGGAAGGCAAACAGGGAAGTACTCACCAGGCGCGGGAGGATCACTTCTCCCTGCGGGGCGACATCTCGGCTCAATCTGTGCCGAGCCGACACGCCCCTGACCAACCGCCGCCGCTGGGGCCTCAGGGTTAGCCGCGGTTCGCCGCCGCCTGTTTCGAAGGGACCAATCAGAGGGAGGGGGCGTGGTCTGGAGGCCCCGCCCCCGGGCCCCGGGAGCACGCGACTAGCGGGAGCGCCTCAGGCCGGCCGGCCCGCCCTGCACCTCCGGGCGTCTGCGGACCTTGGTGGCCCAGCCTCTCTTAACTGAAAGGCGAAGTGGCTTAGTCGCCGAACACGTCCTCCGATCTGGCCTCTCAGCGATAGCCCCTCCTGTTTGTCCCGACACAGGCGGGAGAGGTGAATCAGCCTGGCCTCCTCCGAGGGTTGCTTCTTGCTGGCTGGGGCGTTGCCGGGTGCAGTTGAAGGGCGACTCCCTGGGTTTTACCTTGATCTGTTCAGAGCCGCTCCCCACCCCAGATCCGCTTGGGAACTGGCTGTCCCGATGGCTCTGCGGTTTCCAGAGACAGAAACTGTAACCCAGTAGGAATGGAATCCTAAGCAGAAATCTTTCAGGGAGCCTTGTCTTCTCATGGGTGTGAAGGATGGAGAGGAATCCTGTAGCCCCAAGTCACAGCTGGAAGTGAAAGGGGGATGTTGATTCTTCAGGAAACACCAGAACTCGGGGAAAAAAAACAACCAAAAAACTATTAACCTCAAACAAGGGAGGCTTACTAGCTCCAACGGTTGAAATAAAAACTGAGACTGGGCATCAGTGTAATAATGTAACTACAATGTCAATGTTACAATGTAACAATACATAGATCTATAATAACTGTTAAGTGTGGCTTGTTTTATAGTTTCTAGTGAAGGTCCTGCCTCTCATGTTAGCTCTGTCAAATCGTGTCACCTCTCTGGGCCTTAGTTCCCCATCTGTAAAGTGTGGGCATTAAATTGGAATTATAGTCTCTCTCTAGCATTATCCCTTCATTCTCTCAACAAACCCAATGAGAAGTACTGTTGCTTGCTGAAGAAACTGAAATGAAGAAAACGTTCCCAAGCCTTCAAAGTGCTCAGCAGCTTGGTAAAGGCCAAATGGAAGTCTATGGAGGTCTGTGAAAGAGGGAACAGCTAACAGTCTTCAAGGGTGATGATCAGGTTTGAAAGGAACTTAATTTTGAAGTTCGAGTAAGATCGTGCCAGGAGGGAGGGGTAATTGGGAGTAAGGAGTGCTTTCCAGGCAGAGGGAACAGCAAATGCAAGGTTCCAGAGATTCAAGAGCACAAGAAATGTTCTGGGAAAGGCATTTTTGAATGACTAAGATTTGAGGACCAGGAGACAAATAAAGGTGGAGGAGTAGGCACAGATGAAAGGTCTGATAGGTGCTGAGAAAGCTAGATTCTTTCCTGCAGGCAATTGGGATGATTATAAGGAGAGACTGATATGAACAGATTTGTGTTTTAGAAAAAAAAATTGTTTTCAAGGATTTTTGAGGAAGGGAGTAAAACAAGTGGCAATTCCAAAAATTAAAAGATGACAATTACCCAAACTATCTCAGAAGGAATGGTGGGAAAGAGGATGTCTTTATATATACACATAAGTGTATATATGTGTGTGTGTGTATATATATCCTTGCTTTTACATTAATTCACAGTACTCCACTACTTAAGCACACTTACCATATTACCTGTCTTGATTTTAACACTGCAATTAGTAATTGAGGGTTCCATCTAAGGAGCTGCAATCTACTTTCATGTTCAGGGTTTCTAATTGGTGGTTAGGTTAATAGGCATGTTTTAGAGGTCCTCTCTTTACTTGAAATTGGCATAGTTGTAACACAAAGCAAGACTCACCAGTTTTTTTCCATCAGATCACAAAGTCGACTAGTTCTGACTTTCCAGTTGTGAAGACATATCTCACTTAAAGAAAACACCATGTTTGGAAATATAAGTTTTAAGTTTTTACGTTAGAAATAATCACTCATCTGACTAAAAAGCTCTCCAGAATACAGGAGGGTCTGTAATAATCATATAACACTTGGATCTTAAAATAAGATTTGGCTTTTTCCGCAGCCAAATGCTTCTATTGTTTCAAAACACTGTACTTGTTAGAGTTTTCTTGTTTGTTTGTTTTTGATCAGTTTATTAGTTGTTTTGTTCTGCATTTTGTTGTCATTTTATAAATGTTTTTAATTCTTTGACATTGTTGGTGTCAGTCTATGAATGGTGCCGTGTGTAAAGTACTGGATGCAATCTTTGTGCAATTGGAGTATTGATTAATTTACAATTAATTAAACTACTTATGCAGCAAATAACCTATTGAGAACCAGCTATACTAAAAACAATACTAAGCTGTCTTAAAAGAATGCTACTGATTTGTGTTAGCAAATATTATGTGTAAGTAACTCAATGATATGAAATTTTATGATTACAACAGCTGTGGTTGAGGTCTAAAATAATAGTCCTAAACCCCTCCAACAGACTAACAGACCCCCTTTTGGCTAAAATCACCAAATTTTAATGCTCTCAGCCATGGCAGGATGGGAGGGTGGTCACATCCCATTTACTTTCACTCCAAACCCCTGGCTAGTCATTACTAGATTTTATCAAAGGCCGAAGACCCCTGGCTTCATTCCTCAGACCACTTGGCACCCTCCTCCTGTTTTTTATGGTTCTGACATGTCAACTATTCTGGACCACAGAGAACATTTTCCTGATGTATGACTGCCCACTGAGAACTGGTTTTAGCCAGTCTCCCGAGGATGCGTAGTTCAAGGACTTATGCCCTATATTTCACCTTTTTATGTATAGGGCCTAATTATAATGCATTTAAATGTTGAATCTCCATCCTAAAGTGAACATGGGTCATATGTTTCCACATGTTACACACATGTAAACCTAATGCACATACATGTGGGTTTTTCATGAATATTCATGAACTTCTATATCCTATTGAATATATATACCCTGCTGCCCCATTTAGACTGTGTACCTACTTCTTTCTCTCTCTGATGCCTGGCTTTATGGTTTTGGCAGAGGCTTCAAGCCTACAAGACGTAATTCCCTTAGAAATGAAGCTATCCTTTAAATTCACTAACTTTGTGACTGCTTTTTGGTCCATATGGTTAATACTACAATGTTATGTTACATCTGTGTAGTGGGTTGAAGTGTCCCCCCAAAATTTGTGGTCTTATTTCAAAATAGAGCCTTGCAGGTGTAATTAAGGTAACGATTGAAAAAAGATATCATACTGGATTATGGTGGGCCCCAAATCCAATGAGAGTGTCTTTGTAAGAGAAAAGGACTCACACACAGAAAGGAGGAAGGGAGGGAGGGAAGAAGGGGACAGAGGGAGAGACCATGTGAAGACAGAGGCAGAGATTAGGACTGTGCTGCCACAAGCCAAGGAATGGCAGGAGCCATCAGAAACTGGAAGAGGCAAAGAAAACTCTCCTAGACACTTTGGAGGGAGTTTGGCCTGGCTAATACCTTGATTTTGGACTTCTGGCCTCCATAACTATGAAAGAATAAATGTTTGCCATTTAACCTGCCAAATTTATAATAATTTGTTACCGGAGCCCTAGGAAATTAATACAATCTATATCTGGAGAGGGATATAAAAAGCTGACAACATAGCAAGAATGACTACAACAAGCTACACCTCCCATTCCTCCACTTCATCTACAAGATGTGGTCACAATTATTAGCAATGTAGCCATACCAGGCTCTCACAGAGCCTATGTTATCTCTATTGGTTTATTGCCCAAGTATTATCAAGTTTCTATCACATTTAGCTATACGTGAGAGAAAACAATCTTCAAGCCAACGTACTTCTAACCAGACAGCTATAAATCGGGGGTTCCCACACCCCATCCTCAGGTTTCAATAATTTGCCAGAACAGCTTACAGAACTCAGGAAAATGGTTTACTATTACCAGTTTATTATAAAGGATACAATTCAGGAACAGCCAAATGGCAAAGAGGCGAGCAAGGAGGGCAGAAGAGCAGAGCTTCTGTGCCATCTCCAGGCATGCCATCCTCCAAGCACCTCAGTGTTCACCAGCCCAGAAGTTTTCCAAACCCCGTTTAGGAGTTTTTTATGGAGGTTCCAACAGCTGTGGCAAATGAAATCATTTCCCAGCCCTTCTCCCGTCTTGTAGGTTGGAGATCAGCGCGGAAAGTTTCAACCCGCTAACACCTGGTTGGTTCCTATAGCGACCAGCCCCACTCAGTTAAGGTGGAAGGAGGCTTGCTGTAAACAATAAAAGATGTTCCTATTAGCCCTATCACTCAGGAAGTCCCAAGGGTTTTAGGAGCTCTGTATCAGAAATGGGGAACAAAACCCAAATACGTATTTCTTACAGTATCACAATTAGTTTTCCCTGTGATAAGCATTATTGTTTGCTATTACAAGGCCTGAACCACTTGACTAAATCCAGACCCACAAGATTAATCTTCTAGCTCTCTCTACAGTGCCCCCTCTACAGTGCCCCAGCAGCTCCGGCTCATTCCCCACTGATTTCTGCACAGATGGCTTGTGATCTGGAGACATCAAACCATACTCAGTTCCCCCAACTGTATTTACCCTTTCAGGCATTCATAAATCTTTCTTAAATGTCCTTTCCTCACCATCCTCCTCCCCTGGTGGGCCTGCAACTTCCCACTCACCCTTCATTAACTGCCTAAACCCCCATAAGCAGTAGGTGCTGATGTCTTCATTTTATAGCAGTGAAACTAGCTTAGAAAGGGGCTGTGCACGCTGCCTCCCTCCTCCAGATCACGTCTGGTCTTTTAATATCTGCACAATTCCCCACCTTTCTCCTTTTGCTACCGCCCCTCTCTCTGCCCTGAACTCCCTTCCCTCTTACTCTGACCCATAGAATTTGGGGCTATCCTTGAAGCCCAGAGGAAATTCCATCTTTTTCGTGAGACTTGCCCAGAGTCCTAGTAAAGCCCACAGCACTCTCCTCTGCACCCCCTTGTAACTCCCTCCAGGCAGTCACTGGATCTTAATCATTTTTATAACCCCCATGGAGTTTAGCAAATGAATCTTATACTTAGTGGGGACTCAGGACATTTTTGTCGTACCAAATAGAATCCAATTGATGTAGCCCCAACTCATTCCCCTTTCCACTGACTAGTTATTTTTAGAATTCCAGGGTTACTTTAATACAAAAAACTCTTGCTAAGCAAGCTCCACTTTGGCTGACTTCAGGAGAAAGGGAGATATTAGCCCATTATTTATAGAAGGTGTTTTATTGTATTCACCAAAGGATAGCGGAGAAGAATGTAAAAGTATAACAATGAAGGAAGGAAATGAACTAATTCCTGCTTTGGGGGAAGTATACAACAGCTGTGCACCCAGCTGTAGGAGTGTTTTCAAAAAACAAAATGAAACACAAAAATGATTAATTGTATACACTGAAGCCAATAGTGAGCACTTTTAAGAGACATAAGGAAAGGTCCCACCACTGTAGTTATCTGTATACTCTAAAATTGTAAATGCTGCCTCAAGACCCAAACTATGGGAAAAGAGATTGCTTGAGGGAATATTTTATGTGAAAATCATTAAGTTTTCTGTGCGCTATTCTCTTTGAACTTCAAAGAAAAGGAAATGATCAGAGGGTTATTACAAAAGAAAGAATATTCACCAGGACTTTTCTGGGATGAGAAAAGTGCCATTTATGTTGGGAAAGTTTATCTTTCTGTAAATTTTACCCCCTCAGGTTCAGTAGGATGTCTTTCAGCACTTAAAGAAACAAGAGTTTTTATATTTGTCAAATTTTGCTCCCAAAGAAAAGCCTATTGCCATTATGTTTGGTTTATTGCCAAAATTGAATACAACTCTTTAATAAAATAAATCCAATACGTTGAAAGGAAGAGCAAAATGAGATTTTTTTCCCCTAGTTCAACAGGTAGAATTGAAGTAACAATTGATTTAATTAGGCAAACAGGGCATGCCAATTAGAAGGCAGGATTCCCTGAAGCCTTGTGAAATACAATGCAGAGAAAGTGATTCTATCTAGCCCCGTATTTACAATTGTGGAAATTATATGCGCAATTATTACATAAATATTCATCAAGATTTCTTGGATGGGACCAGGTACAAATGAAACAAAGGAACGTTATACATCAGATTTATATCATGTGGGAAAAAAGTAGCCAGCCCCTTCCCCTGCAATGCTCATCACTGTACATCCCAGACTTCGCAGAGAAGCGGGGTAAACTTGTAGTCGTTCACTCTCCACGACATCAGCATCTCAGCGTGGTGGTGATTGAATGTCCGCAATTCAGTCAGGCGACCCAGCAGACAGGCAAAATGTTGAGGATTTTCAGGCTGATGAATCTTACACAACTTCTGTAGCACGTCAAGAAGTGGTTCCTGAAGTTTCTCTATTGCCTCTCTATCCTTTATGTATTGTCTGTCTGTTTTGAAGTTTGAAATAAAACGACAAAATAGAAAAAGTGGAAAAGCATTAATTTGGCATAATTACAGCAAGCTAACTTTTCTGAAGTGTAAGTTTACAAATATGCACTTAAAAATGTACACATTGTGTCCAATTGGATTAATTTTTACACGCACACACATATACTCATGTAATCATAACTAGTTTAAGATACAGGACACGTAATGCTCCTAAGAAACCTCCCTAGATTCTCATTCCAATCAGAAACCCTAAAGGTGGACATAGTATCCTTTCTGGTGGGTATAGTCTCAGCAGTGGAATGGCTGGGCCATAGGGCATATACATGCATAATTTTAGTAGGTTCTGCTGAGAAGTTTTTCTTTTTTTATCATAAATCATAATTTTTATGGTAAAACAAAGTAACAACTAGCACTTACTTCCAAGTTATTAAATATAAAAATACAGATAAATTTTACATACAGAGGTATTCATGTCAACATTGTTTAGAACAATTTGGAAATATCCTGAATATAGTAAAAATTAGGTAAATGATTGTATATCTACACAATGGAATACCATGCACATATTACAACAAACTCTTCCCAATATCATTTTTTAATGACTTAGGAAAAGACTTTTGAAGAAATTTAAACTTAGAAAACACAGTGCGTTCTCTGTTATGTTAAAAAGTGTATAATTTCATTTGTATCCCTGCTCAAATATCAACCACTTGGAAAAGCCTTCCCTGACCACTAATTAAAATATCATTTTCCTGCCACTTTCTTTCTTTATATTCTCGTTATTTTTTTGTAGCATTTGCCACCTTCTGAAAAATTATTTGTATTTTTTTCTTCATTTATTATTTTTCTCACCCTCCTAGAATGTAAGCTCCATGGGAGCTGTATCCTGCTGTATCCTCAATGTCTAGAACTATGTTTAGTACACAGTAGGTGTTCAATATACATTTATTCAATGAATGAGTATGATGTTTAGAAAAAAAAACTGAGAAGAAGTACACTGAACTGTTAGTGATGGTTCAATTTGAATGGTAGAATCATAGGCCATTTTACTTTTTCCTTATATTTCTGTGTTTCCTGGATTTTTTTCAAAAAACATTATTACTATAATACAGAGGAAAACATGGCATAAAAATTAAAACATAACATTGAAATTACCTGGAGAGAGGATAACAATTGCTGTTAGCAGAGCATACTCTTCTTGAGTCATTTTCAATTCCCCAATACTTTTATAAAAACTAAACATAGGCGTTATGTAATCATCAGAGATACCTATGAGAGAAGTTGCAGAGTCATGGTCAAAGTTTTGAGTAACTGAAAAGTGTAAATCTAGAAACACATTACACATATACATATGTTAATTTTTGCACCCATATGCACACATTCAAATACTTACTGTACATTACATATCCCAGACAAAGGAAGGACATTGCAAAGATC
Organism: Lemur catta; assembly: GCF_020740605.2. Lineage (NCBI taxonomy): Eukaryota > Metazoa > Chordata > Mammalia > Primates > Lemuridae > Lemur > Lemur catta. The sequence goes on from NC_059133.1 coordinate 19,694,662, forward strand.
AGTTAACAAAATCCTCAAAATACAGCCTAATCAATGATTTGTATGTATCCAATTTCAGCAGTGTCTTTGTTTCAGTCACTACTGAATAATAAATGATAATGCCCCTGAATTGCCAAAAGAATCTCAGGAACTTCACCATTTTCTAGATGGTATTTAGTTAATCTTTTTTAATATTAAGATCTATAATTAATGCAGAGATAGCATCTTAACAAAAAATGGTTGTTCTTCAATCCAAAAGTGTAAATGGCTTCATTTAATAAATAGGCCAGGGTTCTTATCAAAGGGTTCTGATCTCTCTTTCTCTGAAATACCAAACCTTTTATGTATCCATTGCCTACTAAGCATTGGTACTTGGACTTAATATGTCCAAAATCAAGGACACTGTGTACAGAACTAAACTGCAACTTCCTCCAAATCCACTCCTGGCCTGGCGTTCCCATTCTCCATGGCTACTATGCTGACCCACCCAATTGCTGGGCCTGACAACTGGCCTGTGGCTTCCACCTGCTCCTCTCACGTGATGCTCACAGACCTCTCCACTGCACCTGGCCCTGACTAGTGTGAGCTCCCATCTCTCTTCATCTGGGTCCTGCAGTTGCTTCCTCCCTGGTCTTCCTGCCTTCAGCTTGGTCCCCTTCAATCCACCCTCCATTCAGATACCAGAATGACCTTTCTAAAATTCAAATCACATACTTTCTCCCCACCTCTTAAAAACCTTCAAAAACACTCTATGGCTTTTGACATAAAGTTTTAATTGTCTTCCTTTTTGCATAGGAACCTCTGAGACCTGTCTCCTGCCTATCTCACCACTCATGATAATAATAGTAGGAGTTGGTGTATATTGTGCACTCACCGTGTATGAGGCACTGTTTTAAACACTTATTGTGCTAGAATTCATCTAGTATTTCTAAACCCCAGGAAGTAGATTCAGAGAGGTTATATAACTAGCCCAAAGACACACAGCTGGTGAGAGGTGGGAGCAGGATTCAAACTGAAGCTGGCAGGCTCCAGAGTCCTGACGGTGAGCCGTGACTAAGCTGCACCACCTTCCCGCACGCAGCCTCTCCTCCGGCCACCCTCAGCCACATGCAGTTCCCTAGACAAGTCACACTGCCCAGTTTTTGTAGATGTTGTTTTCTCCACTTGGAATATCCTCCTTCTCTTTTATCTAGCTCAATCCTCTTCGTAATTTAAGACTTCTTTGTACCACTTCCCCCACTCATTCAACAAATATTAGTTTGTGCAGAAGAGCATTTGGCTGGGAAATTGGGGAGACAGAAAAACAAAGCAAAACAACAACAACAAAAAAAACCTGTGATGTGACTTAAGAATGAATTAAGATGAGGATGAATTTCCCAGGATTGGTCCAGATGGGAATAGACTGATCTTTTCCATCACAAACCAGATCTAGAGCCAAAGAGCTTTGGCTGAACCAAACCAGAATAAAATTTGCTTTCAGATACTACAGAGTACAGTTATCATCTAATGGTATACCTCACAGAAAGCAAACTTATCAGAAAGTCTAAATCCTCACCTTTAGAAGAATATAAAGAATCTTCCCAAATTGAATCCGTGGCCTTTCCCTCTCTAGTCAAAATACCACACTCCTCTCCCCTTCAACTTTGGGTTTTTTAATTGATCCCAGTGGGCTCTATTAACAACAGTGTCTTTGTTGAGCAACTTGGGGATTGCATCACGTGGAAGACTGCCCTTTATCCAGCTGTTACAGATTGAACAGAATACCCAGGAGCAAACTAGATGCAACTTAAAATGCAGAGGACTGGAGTATGTGAGCCTGGAAATACCAGCCCTGGCTTCCGGTAAGCAGAGTAGGTAAGAGGTCATGAGCCAGCTCTGAATTTGACATCTGGCTGCATGACTTGATCTCGGGCACGTTGCTTAAACTCTCTAAGCCTTAGTTTTCTCATCTGTGAAATGTTGTAACGTGTAATGTAACGTATACTCTGTAGAACAGTAATATTATAGAAGATAATATATGTAGAGTGCTTAGCACAATGCCTGGTTCACAGTAAACCCTCAATAAATGTTAGAACAGATAATTATAACAGCCATTACTATTCTTATTCAGGAGAATTGAATCAACACATTGGTTCATCTTAGTTCATCTTAATCTTAAATTTGGGCCCGGTGCGATGGCTCACGCCTGTAATCCTAGCACTTTGGGAGGTGGAGGCAGGAGGATCGTTCAAGGTCAGGAGTTCGAGACCAGCCTGAGCAAGAGCGAGACCCCCCGTCTCTACTAAAAGCAGAAAAAAATGACCTGCTAAAACTATATATAGAAAAAAATTAGCCAGGCATGGTGGCACATGCCTGTAGTCCCAGCTACTCGGGAGGCTGAGGCAGAAGGATCGCTTGAGCCCAGGAGTTTGAGGTTGCTGTGAGCTAGGCTGACGCCATGGCACTCTAGCCCGGGCAACAGAGCAAGACTCTGTCTCAAAAAAAAAAAAAAAATCTTAAATTTGTGTACTCTTGTTTTTACAAGGCTATGTTGGAAGTTTTTATTATTTATTTATTTTTAATTCACATTTGTTTTGATTGGATATGTTGGGTTTTAAAAAAAAATCCTGCAAATTACTGGGGATAAATACAAATTATCTAATCAGTGCGATTTGCCTCAATATTTTTCTAGATATTAAAGCTAAACTAAGATCTGTATTTTCTTGGTAAGGTTGTTCTTTTTCATCTTCAAAAAAAAATGTCAATCTTTATGCTTTTTCAGCATTAAAGGACTACACCCATCATTGTAGTTACCTAAAATAATATTAATAATTCATGGCAATGCCATTACTTTAAATAGTACATGATAATTTGGGGAAAATATTCAAGGCAACTGATTTGAAAATATTTGGTTGTAAAAAAAAATCACCTTTGATTACCTAATTTTCCATTCCATTTGTCTTTCTAAATCCCTACTCACCCTCCAAAGATGTTACCTACAAGATCTATTTAATTACGGTTGATAATGTTTGGGAAAAGTTAGGTTAAAATGTTTATTATGATTGTTTCATCTTGTGCATGCTGTAAAAGCCAAGAGTGAATATAGTGAAATATAGAAAACAAATAATACGAGAGTTTAAGAAAAAAAATTTCCTATGGATAGATCAAATCTAAATCTGCTTTTGGAATTAGAGTCAACAACCAGAATTAACCATGCCGGCATAAACAAAGTGGGTATTTCAAATGTTTGCAAACCAGCAATTTCTAACATAAGAAATGTAACAATAACATCATCCTGAAGGGGACAGCCTTTTCCTGTTTTCCTGCTTCCTCCTTCTTCCTGGAGACTTGCTTAAAATTTGCTTCCCTTTTGCGTGCTCAACCAAGTAAGTGATTTTTGGCCACAAGAGGGAGATATTTTCTAACTTAACCGCAAAACTTTGCCGTGGAAAAATTCCCAGCTGCAAAAAATCAGTTATGATTTCTCTGTTTCTTATTTGGTTCCCCCCACTTTAAAAACAAAAACGGTTGTGATTGACAAATTAATTGTTCAATGATCAGGAATATTCTTTGAGAGAACAACCATTTGATAGAATTAACACCATACTGCTTTAAGTTGTTTTAAATATAAATGTGTTTTATTTACTAATTAACTTCCTGGTCTTAATTGGGAACAAAAACAAAGCAGATTTGTGTGTGTGTGTGTGTGTGTGTGTGCACGCGTGCATGCATATTACATATGTTTGTGTATGCATATTATACAAGACACATCTTCTGGTATTTTAAATACCCCTATATAATTTATTATAATTGACATTCTCAAGATAGACTGAACATATTGTTTTAAATGTTACTATTTGCTCTAGAAATGGCACCACCCCATAGAGGAAAGGTTAAGGCATACCTGACATGGCACACAAAGCTATGTCTGCCTTCTGCTTTCATTTCAAACGAAGCTCTCGCTGTCCCAATGGTTTCCCTACGAACTAATGACACCAATTCTTCCAGCTTCCTAAATCTGATTCAGTTTGTTGCCTACACGACATATCTACCTTCCCCATCCCTCCCCCATAGCCATATTCCATGACGGAGGCAGATCCGAGCTCCAGCCCAAGGTCCAGTCACCATCAGGCTCATTTCCCACATCAGAAGTGGGAGTAGGCAGGGACAGCGGTGCAATGCGGGCCATGAGACTAAAGGGGAGTCCACTGGGAAGCTCTTAAGAAAGATTCATACTCAGGAAGAGACCATCTCTTTTTCCTTTGGGCATTGTGCCCGGACATAATGCCTGGAACTGCTGTGGCCGTTAGATGACCAGGAGGAGAAGCAGCCTATGAGTAAAGCCAACATACCAAGGATAGCAGAGCAGAAATATGAGAAGGCCCTGTGCTTCTGATGGAGGGCTGAGCCGCTGAACTAACCAGTTCTGCTGCCACACTTCCTCTGGGGTTCTCCTTTGAGCTAATACACTTCCTTATTTTTTAGGCTATGTTGAGTTAGATTTTCTGTTACTGTTAGCCAAGAACATTCTAACTCACAGCTCCCCTAGCAAGGAGACACACTTTTTATGTCTTCATGCTTTTTTCCTGAAATATAAGAGACAATCCTTGTTAAGCTAAGGTATCTCACTCATGTTTCAAGGCCAAGTTCAAATGTTGGTTTCTCGGTGATTTTCCTGTCACAGAGGAGCATAATTATTGGCTTCTTTATCTATGTTCATTTCTATTGCACCTATCATGATTCACATCTCTCCTTCCCACTGGAGTATGAAATGCCATACAAATTTTATGAGAGCAGGAACCAGTTACTGTGTCCCCAATGCCTCGCCCATAAAGGGTGCTCCATAGATGTTTCTTATTCATCTCTGTATCTCTAGTAACCAGCATCCTGCTGGAGACATAACAGGAGATTAATAAATGTTGGTTAAATTAGGCCATAGTATGTTTTGTTAGTTCCTTGTGACAAAGCTGACATGGTTGTGAAATGCGATGGGGACAAAGGATGCCATTAAGATAAGGAAGACATTGTTGTGGGGCTGAGAGATTGGACTCTGTCCTCTACTTCAATGGCTAAACTCTACCTAGTGAGTCATTTGTGCCATATTCTTGACCCTAAGTAAAAAGTTGCCATCACATTAACAATTCAGAACAGAACTACTTTCAAAATAAAATATTTAATTTAAAATATTTAATATACTTCTCATTGGTCCTAGTGGCTAAAAATTGTCTGGCCAGATTAGGTCTCACTGATGCTTAGGAGTTGCCAGAGTTTGTATTGTCAAGTACCAGACTCATCTCAACAAAATTCACTGATATTTGTATACCTACTATGCGCCAGGCACTGTGTTAGTGCTGGGAGCACGAAGTCCTCAAGCAGTTAAGAGACTGGTGGAAGAGGAAGATGCAGTCAGTCCTCCACATCCATGGTTTCCATATCCATGGATTCAACTAACCACATATTGAAAATATTTGGAAATAAAATTGTGACTATAATGATCATGTGCAAACTTTTTGCCCTTGTCATCCTAAACAATACAGTATAACAACTATTTACATTGTATTGGGTCTTTTTTGTTTGTTTTTGATTTTTTTTTTTTTTTTGAGACAGAGTCTTACTCTGTTGCCTGGGCTAGAGTGCCGAGGTGTCAGCCTAGCTCACAGCAACCTCTAACTCCTGGGCTCAAGCAATCCTTCTGCCTCAGCCTCCCAAGTAGCTGGGACTACAGGCATGCACCACCATGCTCGGCTAAATTTTTCTATATATTTTTAGTTGTCCAGATAATTTCTTTCTATTTTTTTAGTAGAGACGGGGTCTCACTCTTGCTCAGGCTGGTCTCGCATTCCTGAGCTCAAACGATCCTCCCACCTCGGCCTCCCAGAGTACTAGGATTACAGGCGTGAGCCACCACGCCCGGCCTGTATTAGGTCTTATAAGTAATCTAGAGATGATTTAAAATGTACAGGATGATGTGCATAGGTTACATGCAAATACTGTACCATTTTATATCAGGGATTCGAGCATCCTTGGATTTTGGTATCCAAGAGAGATCCTGGAACCCGTCCCCCTTGGATTCATGGGGATGATGTACACAAATAAATACATAACATCCCCCACTGAGCATGTACAAAGTGCTTGGGAAATGGAACTGAGGAACAAGGAGTTCGGCCTAGGGGAAAGGAATCTGGTCACTTGTATTCCTTTAATGCTTCCTCTTAATTTAAAGATTTTTCCTATAATTTGAGTCTCAAATTTGCCCATGCCAAAATTATAATGCGACCACTTTGAAAAGCAAAATTAGAGATGCTAAGAATTCTAAACTTTAACTTAAGCATTTTACCTTTCCAATAAATATTCTGCCATTTGTTTCTTTATATTTCTAACCCTTCTTTCAAAGTCAGTATCTGAACTGATAGCTCAGATTTGCATCTTGGGAAAATGGAGTTCTGATGCCTGTTTTCATATTGTACAAGTTGCAAAGGCTAAAGCAGTGAAATCATAGCACAGAAAAATCAGCACAACGTAGTTCAGTATAATAATACTAGCTGCAACTTCCTCACTCTAATAAGATTATCCCCTTCCTTTGACCTCATTGTCTCTATTCATTTTATCATTTACGTAAAAGCAATTTGAAATTCCTAAATTCCACTTACATTTTATGTCTCAACTGAAGGGCAGGAACTGTGTTTTACAAGGTCTTTATATTTCCTATTAGCCGATAGTTGGGCAAATAGTAGACTTTGGTGTCAGGTGCGACGTATAGAAAGAGTGCTGGGCTTTGAGTCAGAACACCTGCCTTTATTTCCTGGCACCCTGCTGATTAGCTGTAACATGCACCTATGAGGGGCCATTGGGAGTAGTACTAACAAGATGACGTACATAAAAACAAAACATTAAAAAAATTCACAAGATATATTGTTATATGAATACTTAATTGAATATTTTTATGTCTCTTGTGGACATTCAAAAAGGCCAAAAACTACTATAAATTTCAGGGGTTATTTATATTTGGAATAAACAGAACAAGTTGCTATGATCCGTGAGAAGTTATTGATAATTTCTTTAATGTTAAAATGTAAACTCATTCAGCATTAGCAAGCCTATTTCAATCCTATCATTTTAAAATGTCATATGATTATTCCTATTTTTATTAAAAATTCCAGCTTAAAAACCTAGTTGTATCATAATACTAGATTAGGAATAAAATTATTGATGCATTAGAATTGTGTGGAAACAATTCAGCCACAGGTTTTATCAGATATAAGTTCTAAAGCCTCAATTAGCATAAATAAACACTAACTCTCATTAAGTAAAAGCAGCTGAGAAGACAGTGTCTTTGTGTATATTATTGGGATATAAAAATAACAAACAAGAGTGTGAATTTGAAGAACAAAAAAGAAATTTCACATTATATTCTTTAAAGAGTTCTGCAGGCACAAACAATGCAACTTTCAGACATCATGTTACTCTGGAGTTAAATGTACAATAGAAATAAGAATGTGTTATATTAGCATAAGAATAAAAAGTTATTCTGAAAGGTCATCTTGCAAGATCAGGTTTTTATGTGGCATGTGGAAGAGGCAATGTTCTGAAAATCCACTGGGAGAAGCAAATTCATAAATATTAATAAATGGAAACATCATTAAAGATGATAAACTATGAAGCAGCATGTGAGTTTGGATGGTTTTTGTTGTCACAATATGCAGTTGATATTTGGGGAAAGTATTTTATTATGAACTAGAGACATGCATATTTGTTTATATAGACCATATTTTGGAAAACTTTATTCTTGAACTTTCTGAAACTTGAAGAATCATAAGTTCTGAAACTTATGAAATTACAATCAAGGTTTTTTTTTTCTTATTGATTATATGTATTTTAACTGGCAAGACCCTCATCATTTCTTGCCTAGTTACTGTGTTATTCTCTTTGCAGGTCTTCCTGCTTCTTGTGTCAAGGTATGATGAAGAAGTTAAGTTGGAACCTCAGTGGAAGTCGTGTATACCTCCTCTGGATCATGCCCTCACGGGGAGGGCGTGCAGTTCTTTCCCTTCACTGCCCTCCCCATTGGCTGGAATGTGGTTGTACCAAAATGGTAGGGAGCCACTTTAGACCACAGGGATGTGGTCAGCAGTCTATGGATGGATGAGCAGCAACACAGAAAGACACTGTGAAGCTGCCCTATCAGTGCTCATGCCCAGGCTATTACAAGATAGAAATAACTTTCTATCTCATTTGAACACTCTTTATTCTTAGTCTCTGTTACAGCAGCCAAACCTCTAACTAAAATTATATATAATATATGATTATTTATTTTCATGTATATTTCCCCTGGAAGATGAAGTCCTTGAGGAATATGACTTTATCTTATTCATCTTTGCATCCCCAGTGTACCTGGCCCATGGCAGTACTCAATAAACGTTTGTTGGAAAAAAAAATGAGCGAACAGATCAACAAATACAGGTCCCAGTGGAAACAACCCTCCCTTGCTACTGAACAGTTAACATACTGACAGAGTCAAAGGAAAATGACAGGATTCTAAACTGACTCAGGGCTCATCAAGGGAGAGGGGGAGGGCTAATGAGCCACCCCAAGAAACATGGGGAGGTATTCTGAGATGATAATGTGAGTCAGAACAGCTTGATTGTTCTTAAGGTTTAGGGAATGTTGGTCATCTCTACTCTATAGCTCACCATCGGAAGTGCTCTTCAGGCAAAAAAACAGGTGTTCTGCCTATTGGAGGTAGCTGATGTGTTGCAGAGAGGCTCCGGAAACATGGGGCAGCCAGAAGTCAAGGGAACCTGGGTGTGAGCACATGCGTGGGTGTGAGCATGTACCTTGAAGCTTTGGTGTCTTCACAACTAGGACCACTCCACTTACTCCAACAGGCTGGGCTCTTGCCCAGACTCAAGAAACCCTGGAGGGCCCTATGTTGCATCCAATTCTAGGAACTTGGCCACAGCCTTGTTTCTCGTGACGATCCCTGTCTTGACATATTGACTAAGCCTGGGAGTCCATCTTCCTCTAAGCTTGACCACATTTCTTTGAACCAGGGGATTGACCACATTTTCTTGAGCCTCAACTCCTATGGCATGTTCTTGAAATCTACCTTCTCTCAATAAGGTTATCAGGTGAGAATGAGGGGGGAGAGGTGTTGGAAGTTTGAAGAGAGAGAAGAAGGTGTGAGATGGTTTCCCATAAGAGTAAGAGTGAATCGACTAAGGAAAGGGGATAAATGGGCAGTACCGAGGTCCACTGGAGCTGTGTGCTCCTTAACTTACAACCATACTGGTTCAGTTCTCAGGTTTGAGCACAGAGTAGGTGGAGAGTTGTATTTACTCAGAGATGGGGTTTCTTTAGGTGAGAGAAAGACAAGGAATTGAGGGTATCCTGTGAACAATCCAAGGAAGTGATCATATTGATGGACCATGAACACCAAGTCAAGTACTGAGGGAAGTGAGGTCAGGCAAATGGTAGTAGAATCAATGGCCAGAGGGTTAGTGGATGGAAGGTCAATGAATGCAAATTGTTTTGGAACAAAGAATCCTTGGAGTCAGGGTCCTGGAAGAGGGTAAGCTAGAAAGTTAGACAGGAATGTCAGAGAGAAGGAGTGCTTGAGACAGAGATTTTGGAGGAGGGAAGTTATTGGTACTACAGGGTCTAGGTCTGGTGTAGGACTCATAATGTCTACTCAAGGTGTTATAAAGAGCAAATGATATTTTTGTGAAGCATGACGTTGGCCGTGGAAATGCTCCATTCAGATCTCCCTTAAGGACAGCTGCAGTGTGGAACATTGCTGGTCGTGAGTGTCCAGCTGCTGCCCCTGTGGACACTGAGGACATACTTACATCAGTCTTCTCCCAACCAATGACTGAGCATAGGGGGTGTGTCAGTACTGGCCCAGTCAATGGGCAGCTTGAACTAGGTCCCTCTCCGTTGTTCTGGCTGAGACTTTCTCAGAACTGCCCTGTGGTCTGATGCTCTCACAGCCAGTCCTTCCTTCCCCCTCTCTGTTCACAGGTGTCAGATCAGTGTGGTGGTATCGTCGCCTGGCCTACACCTGCTCCCTCCCCTTTATTCTTCAGGGGCATTTCCCCCAATTAACCTCTGGCACACTTAGTCCCATCTTGGTATCTGCTTCTTGTAGGAACTAGAGCTCACAGAAACACTTAGAGTAGAGCCTGACACATAGTAGGTGGTGCTGAATAAGTATCTTTTGGTATTATAATTAATAGATCCAGACATTATGTAAATATGCCTTTTATATTTACACATATAAACTATAAACATTTATAATTTTCCTCTTACTAATTCAATAAACTTTTTAGGAAAACTCTAGTTTTTTCTTCCAGCTGAACCAGAGTAAAAAAGGGATTTTCTCTACCTTATCCAGGCTGGGAAAGGACCCTGTACTAACCCAGTGGTCAACATGGAAATGGCAGCACCTGACTTGGCCTAGGACCTAGGAGGTCTGATGAAGCCAGTCAAAGATTTTTAAAAAATGGAAGCTGAACACCCTGGGGGGGGGGGGTGGAGAGAGAGAGAGAGAGAGAGAGAGAGAGAGAGAGAGAGAGAGAGAACAGCTGCTAGACAATTTCCCTTCAGATGTCCTGTCATTGAAACATTTCAATTCATATAACAGATATTGCATCCCTTTTTTTATTATTGTCTGGCACCTGAATCAACTTTAAATGACTCATCTTTGGGGATGAGAAGAGAGAGACACAGCAGAACTTCCATACCCAAACTGCCTTTCTCCTTTTCTTACACTCAAATGCAAAAGAGGTATCTGTATCCCAGATTAACTACTACAGGCAAGGTCTAGAAAAAGGAGACCTTTTGTTGGTTAGTTGTCAGTCTGGGATACAAATAACTTTGATATTTGGGAGAACAACCATCTGAAGAGTAAATAGATGGACCAGCTTCATAACTGAAGACAAACCTCCATTCATTCCACAGATTTTTTGAGCATCCATTAGGTGTCCAGGATAAAATACTAACTCAAAAAGAGGAAGACCCTGCCTTGTGGTGTTTTTATTATCAAAATCCAGGCAAAATTGCAGAATAAACATTAAAGTTAGTCATGATTTCAAAGAGATCGAACTGGTTATGGGGTCTATTTCAATAGCTTTTTTAAAAAAATGAAATGTGCACCAAATAAGAAGTAAAGCCTAAATTCAAGCCTGATTTAACAGTCATTATCCTTAATCACCACAGGTTCTTGATGAATATACTGAATACACATTAACTAGAGTATGAACCTTTGAGAGTTAAAGAAACCTGTCTGGAAAATGAATAACATTTTGTCACATGTCATTGTCTCCTTTTATTAGTTTTTTAAAAATTGGATTTGACTCTTGGATTTTCCTAAAGAGAGCACCAAGCAAGAACCAAATAAGTGACCAAGATAAGCTGGTGAGGCTTAATCCATCACAGGTTAAAGCCACCATAATTTTCTGCATAAAGAGAGAATCACCAATCTACCTTCAATACCCTAAACCAACAAAGAAATTCATCCATGTGAAAATTTAAGCATGTGTCCTTTAACTCTTTCCTAAGTTGAACTGTCAATTACTGATTGTAGCTTTAAAATCAGGACACTTAAGTAAATGGCTGAGTGGCTGAGTGACTGGCTAAACCACCAATCAGAAAAAATTGAATTAGTTAAGAGAAGAAAAACAATAAAACTTGTAGAACTGGATTGTGCTTTTGAGGTTACCTGACTCAACTTTTTTCCTATAGCCTGGACACACACACACACAAACATACACAAACACACAAAGTACAAATTAGGGCCCAGAACAGGTAGGTGATAAAATCTGTCGAGGGCCAAAATCCGTATTTCTTTCAAAGAGTGATAAGCTGCAATGATACATCTCCCAGATCCTTCCTCGCCTATCCAGTTCTCCTGGCAGCAAGGGTCACGTCCTTGAAACCTCTCACCTCCTAACAGGCTTGTCCTAACACTGCTGGAAGATTTGTAAAGCTTGATTTTGGTGTTTTCCCTTCTCTGCTCAAAAATCTTCCAAAATTACTGAGGAAACAGCAAAATCTTTAGCCCAACATTCAAGACCCTCAACCATCTGGTTCTGGCTTTCTTTCCTTTTTATTTCTCTTTAATCCAATCAACTCAGCTACAAATTCTTCTTTGTGTGCACATCTTGAGCTTTCTTGCCTCTTTCCCTTTGCACCTGCTGGTCCTTCTCTTCTGTACCACTACTCTGAGTATACAAATCTAATCTCATTCAAGCCCCAGCTCAACTGCCAACAGAACCTTTTCAGAGCCCTCCCAACTAGAACTTGTCCTTTCTCTCAGTTTTTCTCTTCCACATTTTATTATAATCAGATATAGTTCATCTCTTCCAACTAGACTAGGAGCTTCTAAGGGGAAGGAACAGTGAAGATTTTCTCTTGACTACCACCATAGTACCTTGCCTTTAAATGTTTGTTAAACTAGTAAATCAATGAATATATTAAAAATAATGCCTCTTTTAAAAGTGTATGATTTTTAATCTACCAGTGATGCTAATTATACTTTTAATTTTTAACTAGAAGGAAGAAACATAATGACTATGGAAAGACTGCTTTTAAAAATAATTTTCAATTTTTAAATTATATTGTACTTATATTACAGATACAGATCTACCTGAAAACTTTCCTTCCAATTTCTATTCTAAAACATTGGTTTTAAACTTTAAACTTACTTCAGTCAATCATAGAATGATATTACTAATACTCTAGAAAGAAAAGCCTCTAAAAGTCCTATCTATTTAACACATATCTTTTTAAAACCATTCTCCATGCTAGACACAATGGATTAATAACATTGCATAAGATTAGCAAGAGCCCTGCCTTCATGGGGGTGTGCCAATTTTACTTGCAGAAGCAGTCTCTTTTACCACTAACCAAACACTTACCACTCTTTCGAATTCTTTCTTCTAATAGGTCAACATGTCCAGATGGAAGTTTCCTATTAAAAATCTCAGCTGAACGGAGGAACATAGCTTCAACTGCAGACCCTTTCAGCAAAGCAATCTGATCTTCATGGTCTAAAGTCTGAAATCCTAGGTAAAGATGATAATCAAATCAATACCAAGGAATTGTATTTGTATAACAATTTTTCACGTTGTATATGTATAACAATATCTCATCATCCCCATCATTGCCATTGATAAAATATTTCCATAAAGTGATTTTGTAATTGTTCTACAATTGGGTGGTCCAGTTGAGTCAATAAGTATCTATTCTACCCCAAAATAGAAACTGACTTTGATCTTCATTGAATAGGATTTATCAAATGAGTTAGGCAAAAGGAGATGTTGAGTCCTCACCAGATACATATATTATGGCAGAGACTGAATGATTCAGATGAAGCAACTCTCAGAAACTGGAGTTAGGCAGATACTTTTTGAGCCATTATTTTAGTCACACCTAGTGTGTGTGACTTCCATTCTGCCAACTTTGCAGAATGGAAGCATCCACAAGCCGGAGAAAACATTATGTGCATCCAGCATATTTGGCCGATTCATGAGTCTTCAGTCAATCTAGAGAATGGGTAGCATTTCCCCCAAAAGCCAATCAAAGTAATATTGTGCTATCTACTCTGAACTCAGGACTGCACCATGCAGGGTAGGGAAAATCAGAAAAATAAGGAAAGAACTGCCAACCTAAAGGACTATAACACTGCCCTGAAAATCCAAAGTCCTTATCCAGGCTTATGTGGTACAGCCTTTCTGACCTCACTTCCTGCTCCTCATTCCCCTTGCTCTTTGTGCCCAGCCACACTGACTCCCAGGCTCTGCTGTGAATACACAAGCCCACTTTTGCTTCAGGGATGAATGCTCTTCCCAGATATCCCCATGCCCACTCCCTCACTGCAATCAGGGCTGTGCTCTAGAGTCACCCATCCTAAAAGAGTACTCCCAGCACTCATTAGTCTCTCCCTGCTTTATGTTTGTTCATAGAACTTACCACTACCTGACACGATATGAGAGATTTATTTGCTTATTTGTTAATTATCTGCCACCTCTACTGAGAGTAAACTTCTAGGGGGCAGATGCTTTATTTTATTTGCTTTTGTATCCCCAGTGCCTGGCATATAATAGGTACCCAAGAATTATTTGTTGAATAACTGAATGACTAAATGAATGAATGAATGAATGCGAAACAAAACACAAGCTGCCGTGCATGCTGGTACACACACACACACACACACACAAATAGGAATAGAGACAAATAATGCCATCAGGGTCTAAATGGCTTAGGAAAGGACTAAACAACAATGGGAGTTTAGAGAAGAATGCAATGCTAGGGATTCAGAGTCACTATTCTTGAGAATCTCCGAGCTTCTTTGAGGGCAGGAGCCAAGCCTAATTCCCCTCTAGGTCTCCAGCACCTTGGACAGTGCCCGGCACAGGCTGTGCTCCACGAACTTCTGAATGCAACGACTCAACTTTGTTTTTCACAAAATGGCATTTCAGTATTCCTATTATACCCCTATCATTACTATTTGTAATGATGTTATCTCTATGATTATTGATAAATAATTTTTTCCTTCTCAAGGGTTTTTGTGCCTTTTATTTCTTTCTGTATTTTTAATTTTTTCCTTCTGTTTTATTCATTGAACACACATTAATTGTACTCTTTCCCTCAGAAATTAGGCTAGGCACTGGGAAAGAAGAGATGTTAAGATATTGATAATACTTTCAGATAAGCTACTTTTTTATGAATAAGATTTTTATTTGTCTTCAATTATTTCTTGGTTCAAAACCAACTGACCATTTGAACTGAAAAAGCTTCTCCCATAAATAACTAAAACATCACATTTCTCCCTTTTCCAATTCTTCCCCCCATAGATTTTACTCTGGTGTAATTATGTTTTTGTTTTTTTATCAAGATTGCAGTCAGCTTAATTAGCATATAGCAAATTAAGTTCCTCTTTCATTGTTAATAAAGAAATGAGAGAATATTAATGTTTCAATGATGGCAAGAACTTTCTCCTCACATTTTATGAATTTTATGTAGGCTTACGTCTATCCATGACACATTTAATAAAATAATGGCAGAAAGGAAATTAACATGTTTAATTAAAATCCTATGTCAGAAGTTCCCTTCTGTAATTTAATATTACAGTGTTATGCTGCTATACAAGGTATTAATATTTATTATACTCTTCTAGACCATGAGATTCTAATGTACTAAGATTTTTAAAAAACACTGAAACAACTTAAACCTTTTGGCTAAGATGGCATTAATAAAATGGCAGAAAGAATTTGAAACTGGGAGATAAGACTTCTGCATTCCAGTTTTGTGCTGGCACCATCAGAACAACCATAGATAGGTCTCTCTCTCTCTCATCTCACACATACAACTATTCATCAAGCCCCAAGGATTTTGGAATCTCTCCTCATTTTGTTTTTTCTTTTCTTTCGCACTGCTATTGCTTTATTTTAAGCCCTCTTGCCTGGACTTGTGCAGTAGCATACTCACTGATCCTCCCTGCCTCCAGTTCTTCCCTGTTCAAATACATCTTATACAAACCTGATAAAGCCATCTCTTTATAACAAAAATGTATTTCCCTCTCCAAGCCACCCAAATATCTTTACCATCCAGGAGACATGGATGAAATTCTTTAGCTAAGGCTCTTATCAGTCTGGTGCCAACTTACCTTGTTGTCTATTCAAGGAGCCCACCATAGACATTTTACTACAGTCATAGTGAATTTTCTTTCCCATTTCTAATAACCCTATTCTTGTTCATGTCTCATTATCTTTTCACAAGCATATCTCTTTTACTTTTAGACACAACTCCAATATGATACTCTCTGAAATCTCCCCTTCTTTCCCAGACACAATTAGCAACTAATTCCTCTCCATTCAAATAGTATTTCATATGTGTGTGTGTGTGTGTGTTTATTATACCCTTTTACTACTCTCCTTGAAGGTAATAGCTAGACACAGTACAGAATAGGTATAAACAATGGCTTATTGAATGCATAAATGGTTGAATGGCAACTTTGCAAAGTCTCGATTTTTTAATGTATTGATTTGGAAGAGTTATAAGTGATTTTAAATATCCTTTCCAGCTCTAAAATCTCATGTCTATACTCGTTGGACACATTAATTTAAATCAGATGTGCTACTCATTTTACAATGAACAGACCTGTCTCTCTCAATATCATAAGAATATTTTAGAATGTAGCAGAGAAATAACTACATTTTTGTAGGTAAAAGTACCTGGCAATAGTGATATTGATAATACATCTGATCTCACAAAAAAGTTTTGAGAATTGAACAAAACACTTCATGTAAAGTAGTTAACATAATCTGTGGCACATATTTAAGCTCTCAAATAATATTAACTTTTGTCATTAAAAAAAAATACCTGGCAGCTTTTTTGTGAATTCAACGAGAATCTGTACATGATTAGTAGCCATTTCAGTTAAAATGAGAAAATTTTCTTCTGCACTGAATTCTTCTTTTAGCTAAATTTTAAGAGAAAGAAAATGATTAGTAAGTAGATATGAAAATGATAAATCAATACAAAGTCATTAGACTAAAGAAAAACTGGATTTAGAAAATAAAATTTAAAGACCCAGTTAATAGTTTTCAGATCTTTGAAGAGCAGTTACCATTACCGAGGTAGATGTGAGACTGCTTACTCTTTAATTGTTTAATGCTGATAAGAGTTTAAATGTGTAACTTAAATTCTCATCTCTAATTATTTCAAAGTAACATATTCATACATAAATTCTACCTTCAAAGTAATAAAAGCTCAAGAAAATATTAACTTCAAACCCATGTATTTTCAGATATTATACATACAATTTTGTTTGTTATTTCCTGAGGCATCCTCTGTTTGCTATATGAATCCATAATATAATGTAGAAGATTCTGTTGATCTGGGGTGAGTTCAGTTTTCTCCTACACTGGCAAGAAAATAAAAGGTGTTAGGGAGGGTGGTTATGAGGCATTCTTTCTATATGCACATTTATCTGGAGTGAACTAATAATAGAAATCACTGGAAAAGCCCTAAATAAGCAGAAACTGTGAGCTCAAACATATCGTGTAACTCTTTTTTGTCTCCTTGGGCAAGTCATATCACATTTCACTAAATTTGTTCCAAGTTGCTCATTTTTCTATCCATAAAATAAAGGTAATAAAATATTCCTTTCATGTATTTCTTAGAAATAAATAACAGTCTGGATATGGAGCATATTGAGCCCATTCATATAGAAGGTCAGTGCATGTTAAAGGTTTAATCATAACTAATGAAATATCCCAGCATAGTGTGAACACTATGAATACTATATTCATGTAGAATTTAATATTCCAAATGAATACTCTTAGAATATGGCCCATGGACCAAATCCATCTGATTTTGTAAATAAAGTTTTATTGGAACACAGCCATACTCCTTTGTTTATGTATTGTCTGTGCTGCTTTTGCACTGAGACAGCAAAGTTGAATGATACAGACCATGTGGCCAAAGCCTATGATATCTGGCCCTTTACAGAAAAGTTTGTTGACCCCTAAAATAGAAAGTCAACAATCTGGACAATTCAGGCCTCATCTCTTTCTCCCTTAATAGTCTCTTTTGGAAAATGAGAACAATTATATCAACTCTTTTTTTCTTATATGAACATGGTACTGACTAAACACTATGCCAAAATAATACTTTTATATAAAATTATTTTTTTGAAATGAATACAAAATAATATATTTTAAAAACTAAATGTGGATAAATTTTTTTGTCAATAATTTAATAAATATTGAGAAGGGTGTGGCTTGGACAATAATGACTCATTGGTTTTTCAGTTAACAGCAAATTAAAATTCCACCTAAAGTTTCAGGATACAAAATCAGTAGCATTTCTATACACCAATAATTATGTAGCCAAGAACCAAATTAATAAGGCAATCCCATTTACAATAGCTACAAAAAAATACCTAGGCATTGTAGAGGGGAAGGGCAAGCCTCTAAACCTCACTTGGGTGAGGCAAAGACATAAAATGTAACCAAAACATTTGTACCCTCATAATATCTTGAAATAAAAAAAATACCTAGAAATATATTTAATTAAGGAGGTGAAAGATCTCTACAAGAAAGACTACAAAACACTGATGAAATAAATTGTAGATGACACAAAGAAATGGAAAAACATCCCATGGTTGTGAACTAGAAGAATTAATATTATTAAAATGACTACATTTACCAAAGCAATCTACAGGTTCAATGCAATCCCTATCAAAATACCAACATCATTCTTTGAAGAATTAGGAAAAAAAATTCTAAGTTTATATGAAACCAAAAAAGAGCCCAAATAGCAAAAGGAATCTTGAGCAAAAAGAACAAACCTAGAGGCATCACATTGCCTGACTTCAAATTATACTACAAGGGGCATCCTTCCCAGTTTGAGGCTCTCTTCTTAATGACAGGGAAAAAAATGATCATCAAAACTCAGTTGGAAAAAATTTATCTTACCCACTAAATCATTCCCACTGGCAACCACTAGGTAGTAGGAGTGGAATGGAATCACGTAGAGGGAAAACTCACTTTTTTCTTTATGCACTGCTCTTATTCAAATTTTTACATCAAAGCATATATTACTCTCTTGATTAGGAAGAAAAGAAGGAATCCATTTTAATGCACAGTTGGACTGGAAATTCTACTGTGGCCGTGGCTCTAATCTGAAAGCCCCCCAGCCAGACCACTATGCACCTAAGCTCAGCTCCAGCAGGCTTTGGCAGACACCATTGCATGTTATTACCCTGCATGACTTAGTCGTCGAGGTCACTTGTCTCAAGTCACGACCTTCACTATCTTCATTCACGGTCTGAACTGCATGCTGCTTCATATTTTTTCTCAGTCGTTTAGATTTACACTGAATTTCAGTTAACAAGCCTGAAAAAATAAGCACAGAAATTTCACCAGTCACAGAAAGTACTGTTGGGTGTGTGGTCATGAAATAGCTGATGTGTGCTCGGCCCAGAAGATCTCCTGTACAATTTGGCACAGAACTAATTTTAGCCCTTCTGGTGTTTTAAAAAGAGAAGGCCAAGGTTTAAGACTTGACCTTGAACCAGAAGTTTAACCTCTGTGAGTCTCAGTTTCCTCATTTGTAAAATGGAAATATCTACCTCATAGAGTTTCATGTAGATTAAATATAATCAGATCATTTTGTAAAAATGGGCTTTACATAAAGAATTTGTGATACAAAATCATTGTATAAGTGCAAGGCATTCAGCCAATAAAAAGGTTAGCATTAATATTATTTTCATCCATGTTTACATACTGTACCATACGAAGCATATTCAATTTCACATTACACACACATAAACTTGTTGAGTAAAACAAATGTTAACATTCGTTAGGGAAAAATTACAAATCCTGTTAATTTTCAGAGCTGTACAAATTATTGAGAATAAAGTTAAAGTTGAAAATAAGTCAAGGTGACTTTGAAAAGTCATTTTGAATGATCATACAATATCATCACTGATTTACACTTAAACCAAGCTATAAAAATAATTAAAACAATCTCCCATATTCCCATTTAGCTTCCTTCTTTTTCTCTCAATGTTATTAAAACAAAGTTCCAGGAATTTCTTTGTGCAGGAAATTTATTTTGTAGTATCATGAAAGATCTGCATCTGTCACTAGAGAAGTTTATGTTCATACATAATATCATAGACTCTTATAGGTCGACTTAAGCAAAATGTCCTTGGAGCTGCATTTGGAACAAGTTCATATTTAAGTGATGAGCAACCTGAACCACCCAGTGTTAAGGTGTTTCCATTGCAAGACTGGATTCCAGCAGCAGCCCCTACTGCAGGCTCTTGTTTCATGGATGCTAAGATGAGATTGTGATCAGCCACTATAAAACTTTCATCCACCCAGAGCTGGATTATTTACACAGGCCTATTTTTCTCCCTCTTGCATGCATTATTTCCCTGGGTCCATCCCAGCTGCTTGTACGGTTCGGGAACAATAGAACTGGAGTCACCTTCTGAAGGCTTTTATTTCATGTGGCATTCCCTCCCTGAATGTTATCATCCCCTTGGTGACATTTGTTTGTCTATTTGTGATTTGAGGAGGAACAGGACATATCTCAGAATCTGAGTGGTCTGTAAAATTTGCAGAATGAAAAATTAATTATGTTATATACTAGCATGAATTCCAATTTTTGATGAAGATTACAGTTCCTCACAAAGCCAGCAGTTAATACAGTGTCTCTTTATCAGATCAAAGGACAAAATTATATTAAAACTGGGAGTAGTTAATTTCCGGTGTAAACCTATACAAATTGGTTCAAAGCTGCACTAAGAGAAGACAGATTCTTAATAAAATGACTTGGTTTAAAACTCTATTTGGACAATTCAGAGGCAGTTATACCTTATAAACCACTCTTATTTTTTCCACAACTGTAAATTTATATGCTAATTAAGGAATAAATAAGTATATTAAAATCAAATTTAGAGGAAACTTTTAGACTGCCATTCTTTGTAGCTCATTAAAGCATGTTATTTGAACTGTATTTAATACCATCTCACTCCACGTATAATTCGTTGCAACAAAGAACAATAAAACAGGCATTTCTCTCAGGTGAATAAAATGCTCTTTATCTGACAGTTTGGACAATTTCAGTGGTTCATTACCCTTTTCAAGAATGTACCATTCTCATGATGTGAGTTACCTGACATCTGCCTTCTTAAGAGACTTTTAGTGGAATTTAATTGCTTGAAGTGAATACCTGTATACATACATTCAGCCAACATCCCCATCTCTTTGCATTTCCTTAGTCGACACTCTTGGCACTTTCTTCGCATGTACATATCCATCACACAGTTGCCCCCGTTTTTACACTTGTACACAGCGTTTTTGGTAATGCTTCTCCTGAAGAAACCTGTGGGAGAAACACTGAAAAATGTAAAAAAAGGGCCTCTTACAACGTCTCAGAAGAACACCTTTGGATTGAGAGATGGCCCAGGCAATCCTTGAGTACACTGGCAACAGAGAGTACTTTCAATTACACTGTGTTGTCAAGAAAGCTGATGTTTTTAATTTACCTCTAAAAAATAAAGAGAAGTTTGAATTATAGCCTGTCTTAGGAAAGTCTTAGCTTGTTTATTTTTAAGATAAATTACTTTCATACATCTTTACTGGGGGAAACTTATGTGCCAGCGAGTGATAGGTGCTGATGTTCAAAGGCAAATAATTCATCCCTACCCTCCTTGGGTTTACAGGCTGGCTGAGGACAAAGACATGCAAACAACTAACCACCTGAAATTGAGTGTTGCATGAGTTCTGAAAGGAGGCTGTTCTGGGGCAGAGCAGACACAAAGATTGGTCAGTTTGGGATGAAAATGTCAGGATAGGAAAAGAGCGTTAAGCTAAATTTGGAAAGTGGGTTGCTGTTTAGCAGGCATTTGGGGAGAAAGATGCATTCAAGGTTTTAATTCAGTACTTAATATGCCATCCTGGCATAATACTAAAAATGCCAACCTTGATCTAAAAGCAAACATCTCCCCTGAGAAGGTGTAGCACAGCTGCAGCCTGTAGCAGGTAAGATGCCTAGAGTACGGAAAGGATATGACTGGCTTCATCTCTTCTTTTCCTCTTCCCCACTCTTCTCTTTCTCCTCCGTGTGGCTAACCGTAGCTTCTGACACTTTCAGAGTCAAGGGGCCAGTGTTGAATAGAGAGAGGATTGTGGGGAGCAAAAGAAGAAATGACAGGAATGTGCTTACTTGCCTGGTATCGCTATAAGTTGGCTTATACTTAGCAAGTTTTCAAAGTTGACTCTCTCCTTGGGTTGGGTTCTTTAGAGACCTCCCATCATGGGGATGCTCTCATCTGCACTTTCTTCATGAGAGCAAATACATCTCTCTTCTAGTCCATGGCTTGCATCTCCTTCTCATCTAGGAGTTTGGCAATTTACTCCACACTTTTCACACTGAGGTCCTCCATGTGGCCCTCTTGGCATGGACCTAAGATAATCCCATGGTGGTTTTCTCTGGTCCAACAATCTCTGGGGAGCAGAGAAATCTCTTCCATTTATCCATGAGCAGTCGGCCACCCCACCTCCTGCCTTTCGACTTCTCAGGTGAAAGTCAGATGCCAATCTTCATGTCCCTCGGCTTCAGGGAATACGTTCTCAAATGCCTCAAGCGATCCTGTTGAAGACCCTTTCATTGGGCCTGGGGCAGCAGGACCTCCTTAATGTACATATGTACAGATTTAGGGAGCAAGAGGAGACCACTTTTTCTAATTCTTACAAAGGTACTACGCATTCCAGTGGTGGCCTGAGGGGCAGACATTCCCACCTCCGACACTGCCCTTTGCAATGGGGATGTAAGATGCACACAGCACACTGGTCACAGGCTCCAAAATCTTTACAAGACCTCTCTGTGATTTCCAACTCCTGATCTCTTCATACCCTCAAAATAGGTGAGGTATTTAACTGGTTCTTGAATATCCACTGTGACATTTCTGCAAGATGGGCTCACTTTGGAATGTAGCATCTAGTGTCTTTGACTCTGTCAAAATTGAGACATGAGTCTTTCCTATTTTAACAGACTGTTGGAATAATATATATCATTTATTAAGCACTTAATAGCTATTTGTTTTAACCACTTTACCCCCCCACTTAGTTATTTAATAATCGTATCAATTTTAAAATGAAGATAGTATTATATGTCCCCATATTATAGGTGAAGAAAAATGTAGAGAGAGGTTAAGAACTTTGGCCATGATCACATGGTTAATGAGTGGGCTAGGAAGTTTCAAAGCCAGGCAGTCAAGCACTAAAGCTTTTAGTTTTAACCACTGTATTACAATTGCCTCCCTTGGGTCACAAGAGAGTAGAATAACTTAATATTAAGTACCTACTATCTGAGAGCTGCATTCTCTGGCCTGGGAGATATTGGGATGAATAAGACATTCCTTATTCTCAGAGCTTCCAACTTAGTGGGAAGACAAAGTAAATTCTCAGCATAATACAAGAGATGAATGACGGCCCGGGCGCAGTGGCTCATGCCTGTAATCCTAGCACTCTGGGAGGCCGAGGCGGGTGGATCGCTCGAGGTCAGGAGTTCGAGACCAGCCTGAGCGAGACCTCGTCTCTACTAAAAATAGAAAGAAATTATCTGGCCAACTAAAATATATATAGAAAAAATTAGCCGGGCATGGTGGCGCATGCCTGTAGTCCCAGCTACTCGGAAGGCTGAGGCAGTAGGATCGCTTAAGCTCAGGAGTTTGAGGTTGCTGTGAGCTAGGCTGACGCCATGGCACTCACTCTAGCCAGGGCAACAAAGTGACACTCTGTCTCAAAAAAAAAAAAAAAAAAAAAAAGAGATGAATGACAAGATGGCTAAATAAGTAATACATCGTTGGAATGTAGACATGAAAGTGATTATTTCAGGGCCACACCATATGTTTGTAAAGGTTGTGCCACACTTAAGGGGCAGGCATGGAGATTTGTGTATTTATTATGACAATTTTCCAGCAGAAGGCAATTAAAAATTTTTTCTAATAAGGTAAATATAATATGACAACTTCCTAACAGTTAGAAGTCAGATGTCCTGAGGAAAAGGACATATGGGTTGGAAGTAATCCTGACTAATTCTGAGTAGGGGGAAATCAGGGAAGGCTCCATGAAGGAAGTAGACATTGGGGAATAAGTAGGGTTTTTGAAACATGGACCATGAGGAAGGAAAGACATCCTGGGAATGAGCAAGGGCAAGGTGTCATGGAAGCTGCAAGGCAGGAGGGGATAATCCTTGTTGGCTGGAGGGTACAGTGTGGGGAGAATTAGTGGGAGATGTGTAAGGGGTTGTAGCAGAAACAGTATGTGATTAAATGCCCTTGAATGCCAAAGAAGTTGAGTCTTTACCATGTGGAAAGAGAGAAGCTGTTGAAGGGTTTTGACAGAAGAGGGTATGACCTAACCTGTATGTTGGGAAGACTCCTTGGAGCAAGGTGAAGAAAGGTAAAACAGGGAGATTGGAGGCTAGAGACAAGAGACTATTACCATACACAGCTAAGAGGTGATCAATGCCTGAACTACCCTGGGAGAGAATAGAAAGAAGGAAACTGAACATCAGGTCTTGGTAACTAACTAAATACGAAAACAGAGGCTGAAGGAAAAGTTAGAGATGTCAAGGTTAACAAAGTCATGGACTTTCTTGTGAATTTGCCAGCCGGTGTAAATTTCAATAGGAAAGATCCTAACATTTTCCTAAATGTCAAATCCAACGAAATAAAGTCTAAAAAAAGACTTTGTGCTTCAGATCAGTGTTGATATTGAGAGTGCAAATAGCAAAGCATGCATTTTAAAAGAGACTAAAAGCAAAAAGAGCATTTTTTTTTTCCTGGCACCAAACCATGACCTCAATGACCAATTCGGCCCATGTGAGTTGGTCTTTTACTAATCTTTAGCCCCACCCAGGAATGATTCTCTAAAACTGTCATAGATACTGATAGACAGCTCAATAGTTAACAGAATAAAACTCCTTATTCCACGATGAGTCAAAGGAACAGTACGTAGAACAATTCTGTAGGTTTTTTTTTTTCTTCACTCTGGTACTAACTGAAAAAGAAATCATTATCATCTCAATAGCTGAATTAATTAGCTTTCACTCTGAGATGGCAACACAATAATATCATTATATCATTTAAATATGGGTACATATACTGTATTTATACTTATGCAAATGTATCCATACACATATACCTTTGCCTCTATCTTGCTCTTTCTTGTAGATATTCAACAATGCTCATACAGAAAAGTCATTTGAAAATGAATGGAAAGGAAATTCACTGAGGAACAGAGCCTTCCTGGTAATGAAAAATGAGTAGAGGAAGAGTTGGCATCGCCATCTGAGGAATGTGTAGCACCAGGGGAAATCCCTGGGGTGGCAGATGAATGGCTATACAATGATACTTTTATATGAATCCCTCAATTTTGCAGAATTTTGCACACTCTGCTTTTCTGCTTCTTTATACAGGTGGAACCCATATACTCCACCTTGTTCCCAAGTCATACACTCATATGTGTGCATGCACATGCATGTGCCAGACTCCAGTGACTGATGCTGGTAGTCACTGGCAGGAAGCCACCCATTACTTTGAAACCAATAAAATATTGGTTGATATTTTAAAACATTAAAAGTCTCCAAGTTTTTTAAATAGCAACAAACACACAGAGCTGAGTAACTAGAGATCTTTACATCTAATAAGACCTAAACAGAAACAGCTTTTAGGTCTGTCTCAGCTTACATTGCACTTATTTCGTGCCAGGCCCTGTTCTAAACCCTTTGCAAATGGCAATTCATTTCCTATTCGTAGCAATCCAATGAGGCAGAGGAGACTGAGCTACACAGAGGTGAATTTGCTCAAGGTCCCACAGACAGTAAATTGTAAAGCCCAGATTTGAACCCTGATAGGCTTAGTTCAGACTCTATTCTTTTAACCGCTACATTATACTGTCCTGTCAGTAAGAGTTTACATTCTTAAAAATTGTCTTGAGACATTAATCTCTTCAGGTCTCATACAGCATGATAATTGCCCAGACCATAAGAGAAGCTTGTTACCTTCCTCAGTTTGAGTTCATAAATGAGTATTTTGCAGTAATTATAGAAACGTTAAGGTAAAAGGATAATTTATCCAATTATTCATGTATACTTTGTTCTTTTTTCTATTGCTTTTTCATTTTCTTTCCCACTGCAAGAGAGTAATCATATTTTATGTTCACTTGCTGGGAACAAAGCTGAAGTTTTCTACCTCTAAATAAAGTTAACTCTTGCATAGGGCTTTTGTTTTCAATTCCTTGTTGAAAGGGTTATACTAGATCATCTCAAAGATGTTGGAGGCAGAGGTCAATGCTTTTAGAATTGAGGGAAGCAGAGGCAGCTTAGCTGGAAAGAGGTTTGGAGAACTTTCCCAGAGCCTAGGAATGGGATGAGTCTCACAGTAGGTGAATTCCAGCCACGGGAGGTGCCTACTGCCTGCTTGTAGCTGCCTGAGCCCAGGTGAATTAGTTTGCTCTGTGAGGTTAAACCCTTACCCTCTAGACTGCTGCTTAAATGCTTATTTTCATTTTTTTCTCGCTCTTCTCATTCAATAATTTATACTTTAGAAAGTTTCTTTTAGTCATCACTTACATATTGCTAATATATTTGCTTTACACATTTTTTTCTTGCTTAAATCAAGTTTTTATCATCTTAGGTTTGTCTTGCCTCATCGCTTATATATTTATTTGAAATATCAATTCACACCTACTGGAAATCATCCTTTTACTATTTTATTTTTCTGTATATTCTTTTAGATATTATTTGATCAATTTTATTTTTTAATCTTTTTTTTTTTTGTTTGCCTCACTATTTTTTCTTTTTGTCTGTTTTAGTTCAGTTATATAAACTGTTTTCTTGCTTTTGCTGTAAAATGGCAGCTATAAGGGCAAGAATTTTGTCAGTTTTGCCACCACTGTACCTCCTATGCTTAGAATAGTGCCTGACATATAAGTGGGTACTTAATAATATTTGCTGAATAAAGAATTGAATTAATTAATTAATTATCAGGAAGAGGGAGGGCTTAGAAGACAATGTATGACCCAAATTGTTATAATTATAACAATAATAAAATAAAAATTCATTTAAAAAATAAAAATAGTTGATGCTTATTGAGCACTCAAGTGTGCCAAGTACAGAGCTACATGTTTTAAAAGCAATGTCTCATTTTCTTTTTCTTCACAACAGCCCACTGATAATAACAATAATAGCAGAGATTTATTGAGCATTTATCATCGGGCAGAACTGTGTTAATTGCTTTACACACATTACCTTATTTAATCCTCATGACAACAAATAGTTACCTATCTCAAAGGATTGTCCTGAAGATTAAATGAATTATCACATATAAAGCCTGCACACAGTAATCACTTGTTATAGGTTAAAGGTCATGGTCACCATCATTATTATCGCCACCATTATCATCTCCTCCTCCTCCTCCTCTTCATTATTATCCTCATTTCACAGGTGAGGAGTTTAAAGCTCAGAGAGGTTAGGTAACTTAAGACAGCTAGGAAGAGAATCAGCTGAGATTGGAATCTAAATTGTCTGTCTTCAGAGTCCCACTCTTCCCACCATTTTTATACCACTTATTACAAAAGGCTTCCAATGCAGTGAAATAGTTTGGAACCCCACCTTGCATCATTCTCTAAGATAACTTGACCTACAGAGTTCATTAGGATCATTATTAAATTTTATAAAAATCAGACCTCCCTTGATCTCCAATAGGATTTCAATAAGTTTATCTGTGGGTCAGGGCTCCTCAGGTTTTTCAAATGTCCATAAACAAAGGATCCTTTAGAAACATTCTATCTGTTCTATACAAGAATAGTTTCAATAATTTTGGAAGCCTTTCTAAAACTTCAGAGCTAAGTCTAATGCTGGTTCACTATCTTATTTAAAAATATATTCAAAAGGACATTTCCATTTCCTCAGACAGTGCCTTTTAAGAATTCTAGCATTCTCTCTCTGATATGTGTAGACTCTCCTGGCACTGAAATGAATGTGACAGACACTGACCTATTTGGACATGCGGCCATTTGAAATTTTCAGTTAGAAGCAGATCGGTTTTGTTGGTGGGGGTTTGAGGTTTGAATCAAAATTCATTCATACATTAGCACATTTCCATATGCTGCACTGATAACTGAAGAGGAAAGAAAGCTCTAGATTTAATCTAATGCCAAGCAAATGGCAGTCATTGTCACTCTACATTATGCTTCTGTTCTGCGGTTATTACCTTAAAAAATTGAAAACTACAATTTCTCTCATTGATGCTGTAAATGTTTATGACAAATAAAACACTCAGACAAATTAAAATATTTCGAATGGAACCAGATATAGAGAACAATAAAATCAGGAAACTTAACAATGTTCTTTGTTTTGTTTCTAAGTCTTTTGAAAACTTCTCTTGCTTTGTGTTTGTTTATTTATTTTAAATATCACAGGTCTGACAGATCTGCAGTGAATCCCTAAAGCAAAAGAGCTGGCAAGATCTTTACATATAATAATCTTATTTAATCCTCATAAACACCCTGTGAAATAGATAATATCCCCATTTTGCAGATTTGAGGCTCAGAGAAGGAAAGTATTGCATAGACTAAGGATTGGCGGGCTTTATATCCACTGCGCCCTCCTTCTAATCTAGTGCACATCATATACCACAGAGGCAGGAAAGTAGAACACAACCTTTCCCCGACTCCCTTGCAGCTAGCATGGTAGATGTGATTTAAACTTTGCTGTAGCGATGCCCTTGTAAGACATTTGGAAAGGGGAAATGAGGCTAGAGCTGTGCCTCTGTGGTTTCTGTATTTTCTACTGGTAAGCAGATGGTGGAGGTTTGCTGTGGCAGCATTTGGGCTTCCACTTGCTAGCTTTGAAGGCATTGAGAGGCAGCATGCAGGGCATTCATCATTTGTAGGTGCAGATTTAGCAGGAAAGCCATGTTTCTGGAGCCAGTAATGGCAGTGAAGGCAGCTTCCTGAAGCATAGATGGCAGCTGAGATGGTGTCTTCCTGGAGCCAATGGTTTTGTGGTGGCCTCTTGAGTCCCTCTTTTCTTGATTGCCGCAGAATAGTAACTACCCTGGCAGGCCAGTTCTGCATTGTGGTATTGAGCATATCTCCTGGATGCTTGGACAGAACCTGTTACTCTGACTCTTCCAATTTCTGCATTAATTCCTTTCTGCTTGAAATGTTGGTTTCTGTTTCATTTCACCGAACTCTAACTGATAAATATTAAGTAACTTGCTTATTCAGCCAAGAAGTATACAGCCTAGATTCAACATGTGCTTGTCAGACCCCAAAGCCTGAGCTCACTTTGATGGAAAGTTACAGAGTGAAATTGCTTTGCATCTGCTGAGCACAGATATCCAAGAGATGGGGGTGGGTGGGGGACAAAGTTGGCTGAGCAGCTCTCACAAGATCAGCTAGGCATGGGGCACCGGTTCTTTCACATGCGCTCTACCCTACTCTGTGCTCTACCCTACTCTGTGCTCCTCTGGTTATCCTCACAGCCCCTTCCCCTTTCTCCATTCACTATGCTAAGACAATTTTCATTTGTTTTCTTGAGAGAACATGTAAAGTGCACAAAGGAGCCTATTATTTATTGGCTGACCAAAGCCTGAACTTCCAAATCCCAAAGACTAGACAAAATTTCAAGTTGGGAGGCAGCAGACAATTAAAGAGTAACCCAATAGAGCTAAGCCATGTTGGGCACTTAAGAAGGGTCCTCCATCCCTGGCATATCCCTCTGCCCAGACTGAATTCTAGGATGGGTGGGCCAAGATGCAATAGAAACTCCACATTATTTGGGATCCTAGAACAGAGGGATTCCTATGCCCTTTCCTGGGTAGAGCTGGGGAGGCTCTCAGGGTTCCCTGCATCCAGCATGGAGTAGAGCAGATGGAATGGCTGTGTGGTTTCTCTGGGCAGCCAGGTGTTCCAGTGCAAGGCTGGAGCAACATCAGGGACCCATACATCTGAGCAGAATGAAGCAGACAGACGGGGCCAGGAGTGTGCTCAGGTGCCACGGAGACCTTTCCCACTGGTGTCTGAAGACCAGATAGGACAACACCCCAACAGATGCCAGCCTGTGTCGGCAGCTGTGGGGACCAGAGCCCTACCCAGTACCCAATCTCTCCACAACATTATATTAATCCTGGTATTAATACTTAAACAAAACCCCAGAAAGAGTGTTGCAGTGGTGAGTGGAATCATGCTGAATTGAACAAAACAAAGTTTCCACCAGGGCTTGAGACTGAATTAAGTTCAATTATATAAAATAAGGTTGCATTTCTTGCACATACGGGCTGTGGGTTGAGTGTTGTGCTCACTCACTACACAAGCTTCCAGTTAATCTGTCTGTGGACCCTCAAGAGTATTTGCTTGAGAACAGGGTCAGAAAACTACAGCCAGCCCACTGCCTGTTTTTTATTTTCCTGACTATTTTTGTAAGTAAAGGAAAGGAAAGTTATTTTGCAAGTAAAGCCCATCTGGTGTGTGGCTGCATTTGCACTATACAGTTGCAGAGTTGAGCAGTTGCAACAGAGGCTGCTATGGTGCAAAGCCTAAACTATTTACACTCTGGCTCTTTACAGAGAAAAAAGTGCCAACCTCTGGTGTAGAACATGGGCCCTGCCTGGCTCCATTTCGTCCCCTCCCTTGCATGCTTGTCCTTTTGCTGACACCATGGAGGTGAAGTCTCAAATCAAAATCAATAAAAAAACTCTGGCTTTCTCTGCTCTTAAAAATGTATTTATGACTAAATCCAGCTTCTTCTTCCTAAATTTCCCCAAAGATCAGTTCTGTTTTGACTACTTTCTCTGTCTCCCTGTCTCCTGTGATCCTGCACTTCTGGTGCAGATAGCCTCATATCTCTGACTGCTTCTATTCTGTATCCCTTATGGGCTTCTCCTCCCCTGCCTGCCTTTAAGGTTGGGTTGTCCTTGGCCCACTGGCCTCACTCTACTCACTCTGCCATGCACCAGAATTCTTCTCAGGAGGACCTAGTTTCACTAAATAGTTCACTTCTAAGGAGGTGAGCCATCCAAGGTTACTGACCTTACGGGTTTATTCCTTTGGCTTAGATAATACCAATACCTTAGTACCTAAATGGAGCACTTGATTTTCTTCTTTTAGCCAGTGAGTTAGTCAATATTAGCCTTGAGCAAATAACTCAAGAGTAGAATGATCACTTAGCAGGCAATAAAAGGCATTGTGGCCTAGTGGTCAATCATACAGACACTGGAGTTAGATTTATGAACTGTAGTTTTGAAGCTCCATCCCCTTATAAACTGGGAAGCCTTGGGTAAGTTGATTAACTTCTTGTGCTTCAGTTTCCTCTTCTATAAAATGGGCATAAGGCGCTCAACATTGCTAATCATCAGGGAAATATAAATCGACACTACAATGAACATCACTTTACTCCATTTAGAATGGCTACTATCAAAAAAAAAAACAAAAGAAAGCAAATGTTGGGAAGGATATAGAGAAAAGGGAACCCTTACATACTGCTGGTGGGATTGTAAATTAGCACAGCCATTATGAAAAACAGTGTAAATTTTCCTCAAAAAATTAAAAATAGAACTACAGAATGATACAGCAAGCTCACTACTGGTTATATAGCCAAAAGAAATGAAATAAGTATATCAAAGAGATATCTGCACTCTTATGTTTATGGCTGCACTATTTACAATAACCAAGATATGGAATCAACCTACATGTTCATCGTGGATGAATGGATAAAGAAAATGTGGTATATATGCATAGTGAAATACTATTTGGCCATAACAAAAAATGAAATTCTGCCATTTGTGACAACATGGAAGAACCTGAAGGGCACTATGTTAAGTGAAATAAGCCAAGCACAGGAAGATAAATACTACATGATCTCACTCATGTGGAATCTGAAAAGTTGTTCTCATAAAAGTAGAGGGTAAAATAGAGGTTAGGAGAGGATAAGGGGAAGGGGAAGGTGGGGACAGGGAGAAACTGGTCAATCGGTACAAAATTACACTTAGATAGGAGAAGTAAGTTCTGATGTTCCACTGCAGAGTAGGATGACTAGAGTTAACAATAATGTATTGTACATTTCAAAATAGCTAGAGTTTTTGAATATTCTAATCATAAAGAAATGATAAGTGTTTAAAGTAATAAGTATGCTAATCATCCTGATTCGATCATTATACAATGTACACATGTATCAAAACATGTTGTACACCATAAACATGTACAGTTATTACGTGTCAATCTTAAATTTAGAAAAACAAAAGGCCAAGTGAAGTGGCTCACACATGTAAGCCCAGCAGTTTTGGAGGCTCAGGCAGAAGGATCGCTTGAGGCCAGGAGTTCGAGACCAGCCTGGGTAAGATAGCGAGACCCTGTCTCTACAAATTTTTTTTTTTTAAGGCACATGCCTATAGTATCAGCTACTTAAGAGGCTGAAGCAAGAGGATGACTTGGGCCCAGGAGTTCAAGGCTACAGTAAGCTATGATTGTGCCACTGAACTCCAGCCTGGGCCACTAAGTGAGACCCTGTGTCAAAAAAATAAATAAAAATAAAATAAAATGGGCATAAGGTATGAGAATTGTTTACTACTGAAGTATAGTAAATATATCACGTCAGCTATTGGCACTGGCCTCTCTAAATCTGAGCTTCTTTTTGAAATGATATGCTTATTCCTCATCTATAAAGCAGTCCCAATAATACCTACTTTCCCCAGTTTCTGTGAAGACCTGAGAGAATGTGGAACGCCTGCCATAAGAATTAGCTTGTCATTGGTATTAGGTCTGGTGCAGGGTAAACAGCTGGCAAGGAAGTGACTAAGGGCAGAGAGTGGGAACCGAATTGTTCTAGGAACCAAATTTCAGATGGGAACTGTTCCCTGGTGGGAACATACACAGTAAGAAGTTGCCAGTGACCTTTAACTGACCTAGAGCTTATTACCATCTAATTAGCATAACATGGGTGGAACCTTGTGAAGAATTCTGGAGAAGACTCATG
Organism: Lemur catta; assembly: GCF_020740605.2. Classification (NCBI taxonomy): domain Eukaryota; kingdom Metazoa; phylum Chordata; class Mammalia; order Primates; family Lemuridae; genus Lemur; species Lemur catta. Next base: position 19,727,179 of record NC_059133.1, read on the forward strand.
GGTAGAAAGGGAAACTTACTCAACCAACCTGCTAGGTAACCTGTCATGTGATCTGTTATATAACCCCAACATGTCAATCACCCCAAAAGGCCGGGAAACGGCAACCAATCCTGCAGGGAAAAGGCAGGACAAACTAGTGAGCAGATGAAAGACAGGGTGTCCATTATCTGTGGAAGGTATTTTCGCTTTGTGTCATTTTGTGTAGCTTCACTTTCACTTCATATAGGTTCTTTCTCTTTCTTATAATAAACTGTGGGGGATTTGCTCTGTGTCTGTGATCACTCTGTCATTGGCTTGACGCGGTACCATTATTCATTCTTGACACTGGGAACCAGGGGACCAGGGAACATCCAGACAGACCTAACAATTGGCACTGAAATTTGTAGGTTCAAAAGTATTTCTATTGAGATTTTTGTTTTGAGTCAGATTTTCAGAATGAACTATGCGTGTTCTTTTCTGTTTCTCTTTCTCCAAGCAGGAAGCATGACTTACGTGAGACTTTGTGTCTTTCCAGTCCTGGTTTCTAGTCTACATTTTTATCTGTTGAATTGTTCCTCTGATGACCTCATGCAGAGCAGCATTCCCCCATTCCCTGCTCCCAGCCTGCAGGTTTCACAATCACGAAGCACAACCAAGCTGCTTGGCCAGGTAAGTGTCCTCAGGTGCCTTTTAGATGTTATTTACGGCAGCATGAAGGGCTTGCTAAATCACAGATTCTTGGGCCTCATTCTCAGAAATTCTGATTCAGTAGGTCTGGGGTAAAACCCCCAAATTTATATTTCCCAAAAATTCTTAAGTGACACTGATACTGCTGGTCCAAGCACTACGGTTTGAGTAGCACTGGTCTACACAAAGTAAAGTGCCTTCTGGTAATTTAAATCAATGTCAAGTGTGTCTTGCCAAACATCTGATAATGGGCTGGACATTAGCATTGATCAATACAAGCAGAAAATAGTCACATTGCCACTACATTCTATGTAAATAGATTCTAGGACCATAACAATAATAACAGGCATTTATTAGGTTTTGACTCCATGTCACACTTTTTTCTAGGTCCTTTACACACATTAAATTGAATTTTACATTCTTATTTTATGACAGTCTTTAAAAACTAATAATAGCATTCTCTGAATTATCTTTAAGACCATGTTATACTGACATTCGGACTAATTGCCCTCATTTTTTGTTTGTGCCCATGATCTCATTAACAGCAAGAAGAATGATTTATTTGTCAAGAGCTATGAGAAAATAGCAAAGGTAAACTTAATATGCATAAGATGTAGCCAGTTCAGGGATGGCCAGATGGAGCACTGGGGGAACCAAGCTTTGGATGAATCAATTGTTTGGACAGAAAAAGCAGTGGAGAATTGAAGCCTCACATGACATGTGGTCTGGGCACTCCAAACTTGAAAGAACCTGAGCTTTAGTAACATTTTGAGCAACAAAATCACATAATCTAATATACCTTATTATTTTATTTGTTTGTAGTTTTTTAATTTTGTAAATTTGTTTTTGTTCTTTTGTTATATAAAAATAGCACAAGCAATTTGATGAAAGCTATTTAGGTCAACATTATAGGCACTCAAGAAATAGCTTCCTTCAAGAAAGCTTTATGTATAGCTCAAGTCTGGGAAACTCCATATTATAATAGTACTTGTAACTGAATAATCTCTCTCAGTGGTTCTCAACTGGGGTGATTTTGCACCCCAGGTGACATTTAGCAATGTCTGCAGACGTTTTTGGATGTCACCACTAGGCAATTCAGGCATCTGGTGGGTAGAAGCCAGGAATGCCACTAAACAATCCACCATACTTGCAAAGCATTGCCCACAACAAAAAATTATTCAGCCTAAAATGTCAATAGTGTCAAGGTTTAGAAACCCTGGTCTACGTTTCTCTTTCATCAACTCATAGTAATAAAAGGGGTTACATAAATTATAGATATTTTTCAATTTATGAAATTTACAAACTTGGTCAGAAGACAAGACACATGGGCCTGAGATAATTAGAATATTATGAAAGATGGTACTACAGATTCAGAGGATTTAAGGAAGGACCTCAAGCCAACTTATTCAATTTCCCATAGAACACAGAAATTTCCTGTATGAGGACTCAAGTCTGTTCATCTATCTTCTTTCTGAATTCCTGTAATAATGAAGAGTTCATTATCACCTGAGGCAGGAAGCCAATCTCTTTGTTGGAACAATTTGTGTTAACGTCAGAAAATTAGTTCTCAAATTAAGTCCCCAAATATGCCATTCTATAAGCTTCATCTTTTGGTCCTAATATTGCCTTCCAGAGTAGAAGCCCCAGTCGCTTTTTGACTACAGCTACCACAAAGTTAGTTCTCCTTTTCTGTAGGTTGGCAGTCGGTCCCTCAGACCTACTTTTATTTTTATTTATTTAAATCCAACTATAAGTCTTGTCATTTTGAAATTATTTTGTTTTTCTAGCAAATTAATAATTCCTTTTCGCCTTATTCCAACCCCCTGCTTGCTTGTTTTCTTAATCTGTAACACAAGCAGATCTCCATCTCCATAACTCTGCTGGCTCAAAAAAACTGTCACTTGATATGGGGGTTCAAGGGTAGTATTTACTTTTTATTATTTTGAATTGGGAAGAATTAAGTATTGTAAAAATTTTGAATGTGCTTTTACAAAGTAGAGTTTTATACATATTGGCTAAGTACCAGCAATGAACATGGGTTTTCATTATGTCATTCAAAAGACATTTATTCCATATTTACTATGTACCAGGCACTGTCCTAGGTGCAATGGTTAGTAATAGAGGTGGAGGAGACATAATCTATGCCTTCAACAAATTTATAAGTTCATTTACTTATACAAACTTGACTCTCCAAAAATAGGTTAAGGACATTTCAAAGGCCGTAAATGAGATCTTTAAAAATTTCTTTATAGATCTGTTTTAGTTTTTAAAGTTAGTGCATAAATGCTTCCTTATTTTAAAAAATTCTAACAATTCTCACACCCAGTTTTTAAGAATTGACAAAAGTATGGTTTTACACAATCTGATCATTTGAACTTTCAAAGGTTTGAGTGTCCTTGAGTCATTTTTATGTGACTAGGTCCTCTGTTTATTTTTGTAGCAATCATTGGCATCTGGGAACCCCAATTTGGCACATTATCCAACAGATTCTGCTCTAGAGACAGTTCTTATTCAGCTTTTGAAGCCAGCAGAGTGCCTAATGCATGGTACGTGTTCTAGAAATATTTGTTAAATGAATAAAGGCAGCAACGATAAATAGATGAACCTATTAGTCCACTATGTACTTTCCTCTGAAGTTTTACAAACTTACCATCTGTGCCCACGTTGGAAGAGTAATCACATAGGACTTTACATGGAGTCATTTTAATATATCATGTGTTATGTTTTATCCATTCTAAATGGATTACAATTTTTTATGATTCCCATATAGCATCTATCATAGATCTATGAATCTGCTAAATAACATATTTATTGAATATAAGCTATTATTACTTCCTTCTTTCTTTCTGTGTATTTTCTTCCTCTACCTCCTTCTCAATTAACTAAAGTGCATGAAAATATGTTTTAAAATATTAATTAAATAAAGTCTTGCTCTTCTTGATCTTCATTTTCAAAGAGATTAGTTCAACAGTTTCTTTTTTCTTTAAAACAAAAACAATAAAAATAAGCAAAACCCACAACTAACTGAACTTCATAATAAATTCCTTTTGACTATGTGTGAAATTGTGAATAGGAAAAAGGTTACTCATATCTTAGCTAAATACTCTAACGGGCTTTTCTTAGAAATCTATGATGGCCCAACAAAAGTGAGGAGGTAGGAACCCAGGAGGAAAAAATGGGAAGTTACCTGTGAAAAGGGAAAAATCTAGTTCAAGGGATTTCAACAACCAATATAGTGAAACCTTAACAAGGAGGAAAGTGCCAAAGACTTACCTTTGCATCCCTCACAGGTGAGTGCATTATAATGGTATCCAGACGCTCTGTCTCCGCAAACGACACACAGCTCATCCCCTTTGATTCTCCCTGCTGCCGTGCCCATTCGGGGCTTCTTTGCTACAGGTATCTCTGCTACCTCAGTCTCTCCCTGGTAGAGAGTTTCAGCGGGCATTCGCCTGAGTTCATATATTCCCGGAGAGTACCACTCTTCAGGCTGCTGGGGGTAGAAGCCCAGGTTGGAATAATAGGATGAGGAGGAAACCTGTGGTTGAACTTGGGGAAACTGAACATTGTGGTATTGTGAGTACGGCTCCACTTCTAGATTCTGTCCCAGAGGACCTGCCACTTGTTCTGTTAGTACACCTGGGGAAAAGTGACAACAAAACTAGAATTAACACTATCATTCTAGAAATTAGAGAGGCAGTTTAGCATTATGGTTAGGAGTGTGGGCTCTAAGAAAAGATTGAAATATTTCACTACATAAAAATTAACATTTTAACAGCATATATAGTTATAGAATTAAATGACAAATTGCATGCTCAGAAAAATATCTGTAGCATAAAACACAGACCAAAAACTCATATTATTAATGTGTCAAGAGCTCTTGCAAGTCAATAAGAAAACATTCAATAACCCATGGGAAAAAAGATAAAGTTCATGAATGGAAAGTTTTTAGAAATATAAACACAGGTGTTTTACAAACATAAAAAAATGCACTCACCCTTGTCAATAATTAAATTCAAATTTAAATTACAATATAGCAGTTTTCATCCTCAAAAATGCAAAAGCTTCAAAAGTTTGATAATATACACTTTTGGGAAAACAAACATTTTTGGAAGGCAATTTGTCAATATCTTACAGCATTTAACACTCAAATACCCTTTAACCCAGCATAAATTTTCCACTGCTAGAAAATTTGGAGATATGGTTGAACATGTATGGACAAGTGTTTTTGCAAAAATATTCATTTGCAGGAACTTTGTAAGAACTATAAATTGGAAACATTTCAATATCCACCTATAAGAGTCTGTTTAAGAAAAATTGTTATATCCATACACTAAAATATTTAGTAGATGTGAAACAATGATTTAGATCTCTGTGTGCTAATGTGTAAATGTTTCTACTATATGGTGCTATTTTTAAAAAGTAAACTGTAGAACAATGTGTATATTAAAAACATTATATGTGTGTATGTTTGTATGCAAGGCAAATTTCTGCATGATACAAAAGAAACTAGATGGTGGTTACTGTGGGAGGTGATGTTATTGCATTATTTTCTGGGGTAGGAGATTGCACAATCTTTTTACTGTTTGTAATTTTTGCCACGTGTATGTGTTATTTTAATCATTATAAAACAAAAGAGGAGCTTAAAAAAAAAAAAAGAATGCAGCACCCGGAATCTGTCCACCTGGGTTCAAATCCCTGGTCTGTAACTATATGTGTTTAGCTGGCAATTTACTTAACATCTTTAAGTCACAATATTCTCATCATAAAACAGAGAATATACCTACCTCATTGGGTTGACGTAAGCATTACATATCAAGCACTTTGCTAAATGTTTAGCACACAGAAAGTACTTGATAAATTATAGCTGAGATTAAAATAGGAATAATAATTATTCTTCTCACTATCATTATTATTAAATAAGCCCCTTATCTATAAAACCTCTAGGTACTAGAAAACTATCAGGTTATGACAATGTTTCTATTTCCTGGAATCAGAAACTATGGCTCTTTAGAAACAGAAATTTTTAAATTATGCAAAACACTAAAAAGACATAAATAAGAAATAGGAGAGTATACCAATAAGTCTGATTCTTCAAAGCATTGTCAGACAACCCTAGATCAAAATTCCAACTCCATCTCTTATGAACAGTGCGACTTAGAGCAAATCACTCAAATCGTTGATGAACTTCAGTTTTTATAGCAGCAAGCTTGAGATGAAAATATCTACATCAAGGATTGTTCTGAGGATTGAATGAGATAATATGGATTCATAACTCCTCATGTGAAACTCTTGGGGTCATACAAGTTTCAGAATTAAGAATTTTCTGGATTTTAGACTAGGATACAGTGCTATTTATATTATATAACACTCCCAGCACAGTCTGGGACAGAACCCAGAATCAAACACAGCAATATTTTCCACAGTGAAATGTATGAATATTCACACTAAGTGGAATAAATAAAGAGCATAATCAGCTTCACATCCATTCAGTCAGGTTCTGCCATCAAGTGAATTTGTGCCAAACTTTTAGAAAAACATTTGGTTTTCAGCACTTTTGGAATGTGGAATTGGCAATTAGGGATTGGGGACCTATGCAGGTAAACATGTAAAATGAATGCTCACTACAGTGTTCAAAAGAGTTGATATTATTATTATTATTATTATTATTGTTACTATTTTGGGCAGAAAACCTTTATAGTTCTTCCTAGTGCCAGGCACCTTCTCATTTATTTCTGACAAAATCTTATGAGGTAGGTAACATTATTATCCCCCACTTACGAATGAGTACCCTGAGGCACAGAGAACTTAAATAACTGTACTCTCAACCTACCTAAGTAGCTGGGATTTGAACTTTGAGAGTCTGACCTGAAACCCCAGGCACTTAATCACTACCCTCTGGGATAATTTCAGATAAGTGATGCCTCAAAATCATGATAGTCAAAGCCTTGCTCTTCCTTCTCAGTCTGAACTTGAGTTTCTTACTCCCTTCAAGACCTTTGCTTGCACATAACCTATAACTAGGCCTGCAAGGCTCTGCAGAACCCTACCCTTGCTTTCTTTTCCAGCCATTTCCCATGTTCCAACTTCTCGGTTCCTTGAATCTGCCTCACTCCTTCCAGCCTTGGGACTTTTCCCACGAGCTGATTGCTGAGCCTGGAACCTTCCTCAACACAGCCATTCCCTCCTAGAGCTTCATCTCACCAATGTTCACTTATCTCTAAATTTCCCTTTAAGTATTGCTTCTCTCAGGAAGTCTTCCCAAGAGATGAGGTCTCTAAGTCCCTCCAAGTCATGGTTCTGAATCTAGGTATATGGCATTTAAAAATCATACCTTACCTACCCTACCTGAACCTTCTTTTGCTCACCTGCAAAGAGAAGACTCTATACTACATGATCTTCTAGGTCTTCTTTACGTCTTAATCTTCATAAGTGCATGACTAATAGTTTATGAACATTAGGATTCAGGGTTTTTCTAAAACGGCAAAAAGGAGTACATACATATTATGTGTTATTGAAAAGAATCCTTTCTGCTTGACCCAGGAAATGATTGACAGAGCACACAGTACACAATATCTGTACAAAAACCAATTTCCTGTCTTTCATGCCGACTTATTCATATAAAACTGGCATTAAATCAGTATATATAATGGGCATAAAATTTTGGAAATGTTGCTTTGTCTTATGACTATAAAATGGAAGAGTAAAAATATGGAATTATTACAGAAAAAATAAAAGAAATGATAAAATATAAGCAAAATCTTGATTGATTTTATCACCAAATATGACTAAAATTTTTAGAGTGAACAGGATTGAAAATAACTAAAAAGTATTAAAAGCATTAGTTTCATTTACGCCTGGATTTTACCCTCCCCCTCGAGCCTAGTTTCTCTCTGTCACCGGTCTAGTGAGGTTATGCAACTTTCCCAAGTCAAACGACCAATAGAATCTGGATCCTATAGAATCCAAGAATGAAATAATACAGAGATTCACAGTTTTTTTTTTCTCCTCACATGACAATTCTAAGATCTCTGAGCATTTTTAAAACAAAACAATTACTTTCATAATCAAAAAACACAATGGAGTCCCAATTCAAGTCAGGTAACAATATCAATGTCATATCAATCTCTAGAATCATCTAGATTAAAATGGAAAGCTTTCACAGAAATAGATATTATGCTAACACAATAAAATACAGTAAAAATATGAGAACAGTACAAAATAATATTAAATAACACTCCTGTTCTTGAAGCACTTCTGCTTCTAGTATTTCATAGTGTGCCCACCAAATCTCCACCAAGTAGAAAGGTGACTATCAGGCAACTTACAACCAAAGAACCGGCACAGCCAACATATTCCAAATGGTTGGACTAGAACAACTTCCACCATTAACTGACTATGAGATCTTAAACAACGCATAACTTTTTCTGTTTCCATTTCTTTTATAAAATGGGACTATTAACACCCAGCCTTGCTATCTCATAAGGTAGTTGTGAGTATAACATATAGTTGTTGAGAAAAAGTTTCGGTGAGTTGAATGTCATTAAAAGACATGTTTTTTCCCAAACAACTTAGCCTTTCTCTTGTTCGTGTGTGTGTGTGTGTGTGTGTGTGTGTGTGTTTGGGGGGATGGTGGTGGGATACATGTCAAGGGCTAGGATACAAACAAGTAAATAAGTAAATAAATACAAATACAAAATTCTCTGATACAGAATAAGATGTGAAGGGGTAAGTAGTTCAACTTTAGAGTCTGCTTTCTGAAAAGGTAAATTTATTTCTATTTTAACACAGTTTAAAAGGAAAAATCTATATTAAAATTTGGATTTTATGAACTCTTTTTTGGAATCAGTCTGTCAAGGAGTAAAGAATATGAATTCCTTTATGACAGGAAATTCTCCATGAGAGCTTAGGGAAGAGCTCTTAAATGGGAACTCATGGATGGGCTCCAGGGCAGAGAGAATAACTAAAAAGAAAGCAAAATTCGTTTGGATAAAGGTTCTCTAGCTTTCAATAGATTCTCTAAAGGAGTGCCATCCCAGGGAAGGTTCTAGAAGTGATAGAAGGTTCTAAAGGTGATAGAAGAGTTCTATACCTACCCGTGTGGTGGCCACTAACCGCATGTTGATACTGAACCCTTGAGATGTGGCTAATGATCCTGAGGAACTGAATTTTTAATTTTATTTAATTCTAAATAATTAATATTTAATGTTAAATAGCCCTATGTGGCTAGTGACTGCCATATTAGACAGTGCTGCTCTAAGGAGTTTGTGACAGGAACCACTGTGCCCCCAAATGCGAGAATCAGGTTGATGCAACAGTGATGGCACTTTCCAAGATCTCACTGTTAGTTTCCGACGCTCCTGAGAATGGGTCCAGGTCACCTCCAGTCTTTCATCCCTGGCACGATGCCAACCATAGTAAGTGTTTAATGATTATTCGTTGAATTAAAGTGAATGAAAAAATTACCTTTTCTGCCTTCCTTTATTTCCTAATCCATAGTTTCTTGACTAGATGGCCCAGTTTCATTTGTGAAGTTTTTTGCTGTGCCTGGCACCAGGCCTTTGTGCCTCTCCCTGCCTGGTCAGCTGATCACCCCCTCTGTGAGGCCTGCCCCAGTTCCCCCAGGTGCAATTAGTCTCTCCTACCTTCTGTCCACGCCCTCTACTATAGCACTTATCGGAAGCATGTACAATCATTTTTATTTGTTTATAGGCTTGTCTCCCATGCTATACTTGAGGTGGTAGGAGATTCTAGTTAAAAGCGCCCCACTGAGTAGACAAATCTGGATTCAGTTCACCCACCACTGGCTAGGTTTATGAACTTGGGAAAGACATTGAACTTCTTCAAGTTTCTGTTCCTTCCTTTACAAAGCTGGAATAATGTAATACCAATGTGAGAGGTTAGGATAACGATGAACTAAGACAAAGAATGTAAACTGCATAGTACCTGACACAATTTAACCATTCAATACATTTTTGTTATTTTTGTGGTTAGTCTGTGAACTCTGTGAGGGAAAACATTAGATTATATTCCCTTTTTTTTCACTTCTGGGACCTAACACAATGCCTGATACACAGTAAATGTTTGTTAAATTGAAGTGAATGGTAAATTTTCTCCTCAGCCTTCCAACTAATTTCCATTTCTAAATACAGTGTCAGTCACTTTTACACATCACCTTCAAACAAAATGGTATGTTGCCAAGTCTATGATCAAAAAATATGTTCACAGTTGTCATTATTTCAAAAATGATTAGAATTAGAATTTCTTTTTGCTGAAAATTTGAAAGGCAAGTTTCTGCTTTGAGAAAAATATTAAAGTAGTATTTATATTATACTGTGTTTTAATTATAATCTGTGCTTTATTTCAGAGAAAATAAATAGCCTAAGCCTAAAGCTCAGCTCTTTACTTATCTGATTTGTCATAGAAACTGTTGGGAGAAACTTGCTGTGAAATTAGTTCATTAAATTTGTGTTTCTCAACCTCTTTTTATCATTTTTTTTACCACAACTCATAGTCTGAAATACATTTTATATCATGACCTCTGTATACACTTATCTATATGTAACTCAAACAAAATTCTCATGAAATAACATCCTTACTTTTTGAGGAGCACTCTGATACTTCTATTCCAGTTTTTAATACTGGTCACATGCCACTAAATATGTTTCATAATCCACTGGGATCTGAGACTTGCCATTTTTAAAACACTGCATTAAATGTACATTAAAATGTTTTTTTTCAAGTGTTCATTGGGATCAATGTTAGAACTGTTTGACTTGAAGGAATGGTGCTAATTCGACATGATATCCCATGACAGATTTTAGGGGAAACATACTTAGATTTAATCCCAGGAAGATAATCTTTTTATAACCCTGTAAAACTCACTCCATCTCAACCTCCCACTCCAGTCTTCTGGGTCTGACTGAGCCATGTTTGACAGGGATCTGTTGCTATAATGTCCAACAAAAATTCCCCAGATTTCCTCGGTCCAGTTGCAAAAGCTCCGTGACCAGACAGGTCCAAGAGCATCTGTGACCAGTGTCCTACCTTTAGCAGCCTTCGCATTCATCATTCCTGTGAGAAATCCTGGTGGTGTGTAGCTGTGGTGAGGACTAATTTGAACTGAATTTTCTAATCCCTGAAACTGCATTACCATTCTTAGCTTATTCACAGCAACTGAAAATGAGACTAGGTGAGGAGTAAAAGAGGCCAGAGGTTATGTGGTTTACTGATTAACTTCATTACAGAGCAGAATATTTGTAAATGTTTATGAGAAAAGTGCTCAATGCCAAATTGCCTAGTAAGCTGGAAACCAGTCGCTTAGATAAACATTTTCTTGGAGCACGTTTTCAGCTTGAGAACTTTTAGAGGGTAGATTTCTGCTCAGTGCCTCTGAGAATGGATTTGGAGGTCAAGTACCATGCTCTAGGTCTTGACATTCGTTCTTATCAAAAGGCTGCAGAATGATATAATTTTGTAACACCAGGAAGCAGTAAAGCATGATGCTTAACAGTGTGAGGTCTGCAGGCAACTGACCTGGGTTTGTATCCAGTGTTATAGGTTGAACTGTGTTCTCCCACTACCGAATTAATACAGAAATTCCTCAACTTATGATGGGGTTACATCCCAATAAACCCATCACAAGTTGAAAACATCATAAATCCATCTTAAGTTGAAAATATCATAAACTGAAAATGCATTTAATGAATTTAACCAAACATCATACCTTAGCCTAGCCTACCTTAAACATGCTCATAACACTTACATTACTCTACAGTTAGGCAAAATCATCTAACACAAAGCCTATTTTATAATAAAGTATTGACTATCATGCAATTTATTGAATACTGTGCTGAAAGCATGTCTTTTTTTGCATGATCAAAATCTAAAAATCGTACATCAAGCCACCGTAAGTCAAGCCATCATAAGTTGAGAATGTACCTATGCTGAAGTCCTCAAACCTGGTACCTCAGAATGTGACCTTACTTGGAGACAGGGTCATCACAGAGGTGATCAAATGAAAATGAGTATTAGGGTGGGCCACAATGCAATATGACTCACGTCCTTATAAAAATGGGAAATTGGGACACAGAGACAGACATGCCCAGAAGGAAGTTGCTGTGAGGAGACGCAGGGAAAAGATGACCATCCATAAGCCAAGGAGAGAGGCCTGGAACGGGTCCTTCCCTCCCAGCCCTCAGGAGGAACCAATCCTGCTGACACCTTGATTTCGGACTTCTAACCTCCAAAACTGCGAGATAATTTTGGTTGTTTAAGTCACCTACTCTGTGGTACTGTGTTACAGCAGCCTTCACAAACTAACACTTCCAGGCTTTCTTGGCACTTACTAGCTCTGTGAACCATGGACAAATTTCTGAACCATTTCCTGCCTTGATTTCCTCATTTGTAAAATGAGGCTGGTAATTATACCACTTCATAGAGTTATATGTGAATTCAATAAAATAATATGTATGAAATGCTTAGCACAATGGGTAGCCATCTGTCATCATCATATCGATGTTATGATTATTCAGCTTTGGACTCACGTTGTAGCTCAGGTTGTTTATTGAATAGGAATAATTCCATTTTTTTTTATATTGCAGCATAACTTCAGTACATCAAGCTTACGTCTGTTGGCTGTTTTTTAGAAAGCAGAGCTTTAGAAAGGGATTCAGTGGGTCCAGGTTGAGCCCAGGCATAAAGCAGCCAGACGCACCGTGTAACCTTAGGCGAGTCTCAGCTTCCATGGGCCCCATTTGTCTACATTAACAGATGGTAAAACATAGATAATGATTCCCGCCCTACTTCCCTCATAGGCCTGTTGTGAAGATAAAAGGAGATAATAAATCTGGAAGCAGTTTTAAAAGGCAAAGGTGATCTATATAAATGTAGTGCTCATTGCTAAGACATTTTGATAGCCTGTCCTAGTTTACAAAGTGGTTCCATATACATTATCTCGTTGGATCCCCCCTTTCACCCTTTAAGAAAAGTATTATTTCTGATGCCCACTATCTTCAATCCTGTTTTGCAGATGAGGAACAGCAAGTCAGTGAAGTTAAGTGATTTGTCTACCCAGCTAGTAAGGGATGAAGCTGGGACTTTAACCCATGTCATCTGACTCAGAATCTCTCCCTGTCCTGATCGGCAAGAAAGAGGAAACGAGTGGTGGTCCGTGGGTGTATTTCAGTTTACTTCTGACCTCAGTGTGCATCTGATCTCACTCCTCTCCTCACAATCCCTCCTTGCCTTGAGAGGATCGTAGGCGGAAGAGCTACCTAAAGGATATGAACCAAGACAAATGATTTCTGAATTTTCTATTTCAAGAATTCTCTGCTGAGTTTTTCACTGGCCAAAATAAACGAACCTGTCTGTTGCCCTCAGAAACATCTATACTAAATGAGAAGTGAGAAGGACAATTTAGCTGATCCAGGAAACCCCTGTTGCTGAGTGAAATTCACACGGACCACAGAATGTTCTCCTAGTGAGACTGATTGGATCCCTTCGCTTCTCTCTCAGAGATGATCAACTGCGTCGTGTTATTTTTTTTTTAAATACATTTTTCCCTTGAAGATGTGTGCTGTCTGAAACAGTAGCCACTAGCCAAATATGGCTATTTAAATTAAATTAGAGTCAGTTCCTCACTTACTCTACTCACATTTTAATTTTCAACAACCACATGCAGATAGTGGCTACTGTATTGGACAAAGTAGATCCAGAACATTCCTTCATCACAAAACGTTCTGTTGGACAGCACTGCCATCGATGGTACTTGGGAGCAATATGAATGATATGCCAGTCATGGAGCATGGAGCATCAGCCACGAAGGCATGAAAAAAGGGAAGTCCCAGAGCGAATGTTGGCAATGCTTTTCTGAGAACTACCTTTGGGAAGAGATGAGAGCAATAGACTTTAAGTAATATAAGCTCATTGAAAAGACTTTCTCAACTGACAAAGTAAATAGGAGTATTCTTTCTACCGTGGAGGCTCAAACATTCAATTTTGATTCCTTGTCCTGATTATATTTTGGTTGCCTACTTACTAGTTATGGAAGCTTAAGCAGATTTAACATCATTAAATATCCATTATCTCACCATAAAAAGGGAATAGTAATAGTACCTACCTTATAAGAGTGTTGTGAGAGTTAACATTAATGGCAAATAGAGTATTTATGATGTGCCAGGCATTCTTCTTAGCACTTTGTTAAACAAGCAAGTAACTTGCATGAAGTTAAGGAATTTGCCTAAGACCGCAGACTAGTAAATGGCAGAGACGGGATTGAACCCTGGAACTCCGCTAACAGATCTAAAATGGACTTAACGTGATGTCTGACACATAGAAATCACTCAAGATAAGGTAGCTGTTATCATCACAATTCTTTTTATCGCTGTAGATTTATAAATTTGCAATCTGATTTTACAGTCAGTCTTTCTCAGCTTGGAGCCCCTGTTTCTTAGCCTGCAAGGTTGACAGCTAAGCCCTAGACTGCAATGGAATCACCTGCCTGCTGGCTACCTTGTCTATAATTACCTGACTTATTACATGCCCCTTCCAACCTATGCATGCCCTATCTAAAAGAAGCAGTAATCAATTTTGTAATAAGGAAAGGCTCATTCAATATTTCTTTCCTTCTCCCATTTCTTTACTATACTATACTTTACTATACTATACTATACTTTACTATACTAACAAGGGTACCAGATCTTAGATTCCTTGGGAGAGCAAAACCCAATGTCACATTGGCCGGGCTTGGTGGCTCACGCCTGTAATCCTAGCAATCTGGGAGGCCGAGGTGGGAGGATCGCTCAAGGTCAGGAGTTTGAGACCAGCCTGAGCAAGAGCGAGACCCTGTCTCTACTAAAAATAGAAAGAAATTACATGGACAGCTAAAAATATACATGGAAAAAATTAGCTGGGCATGGTGGCACATGCCTGTAGTCCTAGCTACTTGGGAGGCTGAGGCAGAAGGATCACTTGAGCCTAGGAGTTTGAGGTTGCTGTGAGCTCAGGCTGATGCCACGGCACTCTAGCCCAGGTAACAGAGTGAGACTCTGTCTCAAAAAAAAAAAAAAAAAAAAACCAATGTCACAATGAATTAATAAAAACCCTAGAGATTGCTTAAAGCTGTGGATAAGGAACAGCAGTGATAAAATATTTCAAGTATGCAAAAACAGAGCTTCATTTTGCCTGAAACAATGGTAATTTTGGAAACTTTCAGCTTTAATTCACCCAACAAGTCAGATCTACGTTCACTCGAGTTGAACTCAGTGAGATGGAAAAATACCTGAAATCAAATGTCAGAAATACTCTACAAAACTGTACCTCAAGACCGTTAATTGTATTTCTAAACATCTGACTGATTCTGCAACATCTGGAATAGTCTTTTAATTTAAGCATTAAATTAATAGGCAAGAACCAGATTGCAAAATGAGTATCTTCTGATAAAAATAAAGCATGCCCAGAGAAAATGGGCGTAAACAGCTAGGTGGAGCATAAAGCAAGGAGAAATAGCCAAAGGAAATGAAATGTAAGTGTAGAGCATTGCATGGGATCTGTCCCCTGTCATTTGCAGGGCCTCATTCAGAGTGGGGCTTTGGAAAGGCTGCTAGAAACAATAATAAAATAATATAAAACATGGATTCCAAAGCTTCTGTTAGCAAAGCTCTAATGTCAAGATGAGATAGAACATCTGTTCGCTTCCTTAGGGCACCCAGAAATTTATTTACATATTGTTAGTTCTTGTTGGCTCTTTGAAAATTCTTTGCACTCCACAATGCTAAAATAAACAGTACTTCCTTCTTTTAATGAGTGGAGTGGTGTTTATCATTTCAACAATTTAAAATGTAACAGCTAAGCCTCCAACTCTGGATTGATGATAACATTTGATGATGCCAGGCAGCTTACGGAGCACTTTCCCACACAGCCGATTCATTCCTCCCAACAAATTGGGAAGTGTGTCATTACTATCCCCATTTACAGGGGAGAAAACTGAAGTGCAGAGAGTCTCGCCTGCCTCTGAGACTTCATTTCTTTCTGTTTCCTTCCTTATTTCCACTCCCAGTGCCACCGCTCTCAGCGAACCGGGACTCGCTGCACTGGGAACCGTGTGCGTGGGAGCAGAAGTGACGCTTATTCTGTCCTATTATTAGAATGTTTTGTCTCTTAGTCTCTAAACTTGTGCGATTTTTGAGTTTTTAAGCCACAATTTGCTAAAATTAAACATAGACTTTCATTAATATACCACCTCCTACTCTATTCACTCTGTCAAACGGTGGAAAGCTGCGGACTTTGTCATCATTACTTTTAATTACGCACTAATTGCGTAAAACCTCGCCTCCCTTGTTCATCAGAGACGGCTTTCTTAATCCATTAAATTAATCTTTGACCAAGTGTCCTGGCTTGCAGGATCTCCCAAAGGAAAGGCGACTTATCTCTGTGAGGCCACTGTGGCCTTCCATCCCTGTCCTTTATGTGGATTCAGGTACCCTGGGGCTAGGTTCCCATCTGGATTTTTCAGGGTGTCTGGCAACAGAATAAATTAAAGGAGCTCAGGGAGGTGACTGCAGCCCCATCTCTCTAATTCCACGCTGCCCAAGCTTCTTTCCTTCTTTCTGTGGTGACAGTGTCACATCCCTTCCACCCAGCTTGCGCGGCAGCTGTGGCAGCTCATCCCGTGCGAGCTCAGACTCACCTCAGGCTGACAGCCACCCTTTCAAGAGCTCCTGCACAGCCTTTGCTGTCTGCCCGAACCTCTCCAGTAGCACAGGAGACGGCTTGGCATGAGCCCAGGGACAGTGCACAAGTGCAGGGGAGTTCACATCCCCAGGGGCCACCCTCAACCAACGGGAGCCAGAAGCCTATTAATACATGCTCCAGTCCCTGCTCCCTCAGCTGACAGTTCTCATGCTATTCCTAGCGGCACTGAGCTCACCTCCCCCATGGCAGTGATCTGGATAACTCACCTCATTTGAGTGTCCCTCCCTCCGTGTCTCATCCTCCCACTCCCTCGCTTCTGCCCGTCACCTCTCACATGAACTGCCCGCACACAACCCCTGCTTCAGGCTCTGCTTTTTGGAGCAAGCATTTATGTGGGTGGGGAGGCCTCCCCTTCCCCTTCAGCAAAGCCTTTGGAGAGTGAGGCGTCCACAGTCATCTCCAGCAGAAGCCGCTGGTATCACTGAAAAAGTCATTAGTGTCCCCAGCTCCCGTTAGCGAATGCTTATCAGTGTTTGTCTTTGACACAGGTCACCTTCCAAATGTCTCAAAGATACGATTTTATTATGGCCTTTATGATAACCTTCAGTGAGGGGGACTGTGCTCAGGGCCACCTTAAAGGACTTGTCAAGCCGTGTACCAGGTGAGTACCACTGAGTCACCACTTCCTGACAGACAACTGCAGCACTTTGCGGACTCATGTTGAAACTAGATGGGGTCCTAAAACTCCCAGCCTAATAATCTCCTTTTGCAATCAAACCTGAGTGAGTTGTTTTCAAGACCACACAGCTGGCGAATGGGAAAGCAGAGGCTAGAGCCAGTTCTAGTCTTTCTCCTCCTGCCCTAAAGCAAAATGAGAAGACGAGGCCCTTCCTAGTCCCTTCCAGACTTTGGGCCTTTGCTCTCGTGCTGCCTTCCTCGGGAGTGAACAGTCCCCCTGGCTTCTTGTCCTTCAGGCTCAGCTCAACCATCCGCTGCTCAGAGGCCCAGCCGTCCAGTCACTAGGACATCACTCTGTTTTCTTGTTTTCCTGGCACTTGTTGCTACCCGATAATATTTTGTGTATTGATTTATTGATCTGTATTGTGCATCCACCCTCCGCTAGGATCTTGCCTGTCTCATTCTCTGCTTTATTCCAAGGTGTTGCTCAACGCCTGAATAGAAGAAACCCAGCTATCTGTCCGCTCCACCATAAACCTCACTTGCCCCTATTGTAACGACCTGATTGTGTTTCTGAGTACACAGTTAGGCCGTTGGGAAAGAGTCCAGCTCTCTGGCTGGCTGAACCCATGGATTAACCCTTCTGGATCCCTGGCATAGCTTAAGATACAGGAGCCATGAGTTAGGCTGTGAGCTGCTCTTCCAGGTGTCCCAGTCTGTTCCCTGGCGTGCTCCACCCTAAGCACAGGGAGGGGCCGTAGAGCCCATCTGTGTCATCAGGACACACCAGAGGATGGAGAGGAGGAATAAAGGAATCCGAATTCTCTTCATCCTCCGCTTTGGCATACCTTTAGCCCAGGTATGCTGAGTGGAGTGGGACCGGGGCCCTGGAGGAAAGAGATTTGAAAAGAATGCCCGGACCTGGCTCTACCACTTAGTGAGGAAATGGAAAAGGAGTCTTCACGGCCCCCCGTGATTCAGATTAGCTCACCAGAAGGGGGAACAGACGAAGATGGAGGAATCTGCTCCAGCCAGGAATAGCAGATGTGCGATGCAGCTCATGCATCTTGTGCTATATATTCTCAGAAACCTTAAATGCAGTGTTAGGAAACTGGGTAAGAAGAATGTGGCCCAGCAAAGGAGAGATGAGGGAACCACAGTGCAGCAAGCAGGAGTCGCGGTGCTTCCTTAGCAATCATTTTCAGATGTTTCTGACCTGACTGCCCCTGCACGACTTTTTCTCTATTTACTGACACCTTTTTCACCTCGTGGCTGCCGAGGTCAACCTGCAGCCTGTGTGCTTGCTTAAAGCTGGGCTGCTTTGTAAGAGAAACCCTACAATTTCCTCTCTGCGTACACACTGAAGCTGAATAGATTGGTCGAATAATGATGACACCAGAGTACAGACTGGGAGATCTCAACATGCAATTGTAAAATTTTAGAGCAGGAAATGGCAGTTTTCGTTTGAAAAAATAATCTTAAGTGGAATTTTCCTTCATCTATCATGGGTACCAACAGTCCTAATTATTCTGTGAGTTCTGATTGGTAAAGCAAAAATTAAGAAGATGGCTATAAATCGGTTTTTCTAAGGAGAGATAGAAGGGCAGGCCAGAAGCAAGGGGTCAGAAGGGCAGGCCAGAAGCAAGGGGTCAAATGGCCAGACAAGGCGGCAGGGCCTCCCGCTGCTCTTGACTGAATCCACAGGGTGAAGAAAAGTCAACTGGAAGAAATAAGATGCAGTGAGAACTGGCATTTCATAAATAATTACTACTATCTTTGGTCTCTCTGACAGTTACTGATCAACATCTCTTTTTTTTCCCTAAACCTCATTTCTCCTTCCTTTCTATTATTTATTACCAGATCCTTATTTATCAAGCACATATTAGGATTAATAAAATAGAGTCACTGGCCTTAAATGCTCTTATACTATATGGGGCAGGTAGACATATAAATAGGTAATACAGGTAATGACTCCTCCTTGGAAATGACTTGATAAACAATGACACAATAAAGTGCTAATGACCAGTAGATAATGACAAAAACTATTAATTAATATCTGCTAGGAACATCTGCAACCAAATAAGGAATCATGCCTTAACACATTGAACTTTAAGCAACTTCAAGTGTTTGCATTTTTACTATTACAGTCTACCTTGGTCCATATTTTAATGTAAGGTAAAAACAGGGAACACCCAAGCCTCCCAGCACAGCTATTATGCAGAAGGGAATTATTTTAACAGTGGCAGAAGGCTCCCTGCCCCACCCGAAATATTGCCCCAGCTGACTGTTTATTAATGTTCTCAGGTGAAATTCTTGATAATGAGATGTTTTTCATAAATGCATAAAGTGGAGCAATATATCATTTTATGGTATCATCTAGTTACAGATCTACTGAAAACAACTTAGTACAATTTGTCCCCAATCCAGTTTAATTGACTAATCTAGGCATTGTGACATAGTTCCCCCAGCACCGGAGACATGGTAGAAAGGAAAGCTACCATGGAGCTATAACCTAAGTAAACTCAGCCTTTAATAGGTGTAATATTAAACCATAAGAATCATGATTTCATGCTTTAGTGCCTGCTATGATAATATTAAAATTAGCCCTGGAGCAGGAATCAGTTCCTACTCCCAGCTCTGTTAATTATCTAGCCTCACGGCCTTGAGCAAGTCACACAGCTTTGGGAGTCTTGCAGTCTCATCTATAAAAACGAAGACTATCAGGTCCAATGAATCCAAGGTCCAATCTACCTCTAGCCTTGCAGAGTAGCCAACATTTACTGAGTACTTAGAAAGAAGAAAAACATTTTCCTGACTCTCAGACTCATCATCTAGGCTATTTTCCTCATGTGTTTCTAAATTGCAGTTTGTTTTTATTGATATTCACACGAACTTGACAACTTACCAAATAAGTTTTCAGAAAAAGAAAATTCATCCGTGGTAGGTAAATGGGAGTGTTCGATGAGATTCATTTTTGATCCCATCCAAGTTTTTCAGTTTGAGAATGTGTCTTTGTTATGGTGGTCTTCAAAAGAAAACCCTGAAAGGCAAATAAATAAAGTTCACAATGGCAGGGATGTGGGGGGTGGTTAAGAGAGATGGGGAAGAAGAGAACAAGATAGTTTACAAAGATACAAATGGCTCCCTTCGTAGACTTCTTGCCATAGCCTTTCTGTATGTATCTTTTCTCGATATTTATCATTTTTATACCTCATTTGGATTTAAAAATGTCCAAGATGTGTGCTTTCAGAAGAGATACTCTCTAATTTAGCTGGGAAAACACCATATGTTTTCATTTAAATTTCAGCAGTTGGGAGATTTGGGGAAGATATGACATTTTGGCTATGTCTTTATTTCTTTTATATGTAAACACACACACACACACACACAAATAAAATCCTTGATTAAAAATGAGATGAATCCATGATTTATTATCTTCAACTTTAAAATTGAACGGTCTTTCTAAACACAGACTAGTGATTGAAAGCCACTTTCTTCTGGAATTTTCTTGACTATTTAGGCATTATGTCAGCAGATTTAAAATTCAGAAAGTATTCCCCCCAAAATCTTCTTTATTTCTGCCTTTTAGAGAAAATTTCAGGGGTATGCATTTTTACTCTCATGGTCTACTTTGGTTGTATATTGATCTAGGGTAAGAAGAAGTTATAATGAAGAAAATAATGGTAAGTCTCACCAGAATGTCTGAAGTTTCATCCTGAGGAAATCTCCAGAATACATCAGAGAACCCAAGAAAAGCAGTGTTCACTCCGAGCTGTATCTCTAGGTCTTCTTTCCTGCCTTCCTTCCTTCCTGGTTTCCTCGTTTCCTTCCAAGATGTCTTCTGCCTCCCTAAAGAAATAATTTGAAAGGTTAAATAATGAAAGTTGTGCTATCAGAACCTCTTCTCCCAGGCTGTTTTCTGAGGATGGTTTTCAAACCTTTTTTTTTCCTGTCTTCGCCACAAAATCATTTTGTTTACGAATAAATAACTTTATATTTGCTACTCAGGAAGAGAATATAAGGGTTTTGTTGGACAAATATTTATTTCATTAGAATTTCCCCACTATTCATGTCTCTATTTCTTTCTCTCTCACTAGCCAAATGGCCCAGTTCAAACAGCAGTGAGTTTCGGATACATTTGGCTGCTGGTAAGGCACCCCACAAGAGACCTGTTTGCTTCATTCATTCATTTATTCATGCTTTCCACAAATATGGAATGAGAATTTATTCTGCACTAAGTCCTGTGCTGAATCTTTGAAGATAAAATGGCAAAAGGAACAAAAGAACTCATAATCCATGACATCAGGCTTAATGAGGAATAGAGACATTAAACACATAATCACTCAAATTCTTAGATGATTACATGCCCTTAAAGCTGTTTATGAAGGCAAAGAACAGGATGCTCTAACAGAGAAGTTTGTGTATGAAGACATTGGGAGTCAAGAGAGAGGGAAGTAGCTATCTCTGGACTGCTGAAGAGACAGGAGTCTCTGTGAAGGAGGATGTGGTTTCAAGGGCAATTTTTAAAGATGGGCATTACTAGAGCACATATAAACTGAGGAGAAAACACCAGAGAGGGAGTGGTTGTAGAGGAAGAATGAGAGACAGTCTCCTGGGAAGGGACACAAACTTCATCCACTGTGGGGTCCAGACATACCTGAGTCTATCTGGCAAACCAATGGCATAGCCCTACCAAACTCTACCAAACTCTACTATCCATTAAGGCGAGGGGCTTGTTGGGAGAAAACCCATTCTAAAGTCAGAGGGAGCTAGGAAACATGACTTTCACCGCAAGACAAAGCTTCAATCATGGGAGAAATGTTAATCCTCGGTATAGCTGTGTTTGGCCAACCCACACTAGATTCAGGAGGCCTTCCTGCCATCTACAGGTGAGAAGGGACGCCTATAAATAAAAATGAAGCCCAGAAACATTGAGCTATAAGGTAGACCCTTCTAACACAATAAGTAGGAGAGACAGAGCTCGTTTCAACCCCACCCTTACCCTCACTTTCAAATGACTCGGCCACATATCACAGTGGAACGTTGAACCCAAGAGGGCTCCGTGCCTTGCTGGGGCAATTGTGAAGCAGCATCCCAGCTATGGCCATAACACCCGTGGAAATGGAGAAGGGAGGCTCTTATAAGGTCCTGAGCAATAAGCCAGCAAAAGTTGAGTTGCTGCTATTAATGGGACCTCATTCATACTGACAAGTTAGTTGAAGACTAGGGAAATTCAAGTTTCAATGCATACGTATCAATCATATAAGAATATATGTATACATGAATATATAATATATGAACCATGTATACTGACAGTGTATACAAATATATGTCTGTATATTTACTGTGTAACAAATGGGTTGAAAAGGCCCCCCAAAATTCCGGCAACTTTTGTTTTAGATAGAGTTTCTCCTATCTCTGGAATGGGAAATTCCACAGTTTCCCATACTAATACCTTCCAGGACCCCACAGTGTCAACAGTCAGAAATGTTTCCTAATATTCAAACCAAACTTAAGACCCATTTCCTCTGGTCTTAAAAAAAAAATAGGAAATTACAGAAGCTGGACATGATGGTGTCACAATGGTGGTCCCAGCTACTTGGGAGGCTGAGACAGAAGGATCACTTGAGCCCAGGAGTTCCAGGCTGTGATGCACCATGATTGCACCTGTGAATAGCTACCACACTCCAGCCTGGGCAACATAGCAAGACCCTGTCTTGATAAGAACCAGAAAAAAAGAGATTATAACTCTGAATTTAGGTTTCCCTCTGTGCTCTCCTTTTCTCACATCTGTATTTGTTTTAACCTTAAGCCATGTTCATTACGCTCCTCTGTAACTTCCATAGCACATGACAGCTCTCTAATATTTTCCAGGTATACACTCATCTCCATCTTGGATTCCTGTAATAAATTTCCCTCTATATGTTCATACAAACTTGGCACCTTCAAATCAAGTGTCTGGCACACAATAGACCCTCAAGAAATGTTGGCTTAATTAAATTGTCTGTTTTTATTATTTTCTTGCTTAGTTCTGCCAAATTCCATGACCCTTGCTGTGCTCTTCCTGGAGAAATGGTATAAAATAAGAATTTCATTCTCCTATTGGCATAAAGCTTTAGGACATAAGTTATCACTTGCTCACTGAAATGAAAGTCCATTTCCCCTAATTCTGCACCATTTAGGTTATTATCCCTGGCTGGAGACCCACCATGGGGGTGTCCCTCGTAAGCTAACAACAGAACTCTCTAGAATTCAGATAGTTAGCAGGGTCCACTCACATCAGATTCATTGGGTTTACAATCCTTAAGGGTCTTTAAAAAAGGAAACTTTTAATTTTTGAAATGGTATCACAAGCACGTGGTAAGCAATTCACACAGTACATTGAAAATGAACTCTTCGCAGCTCCGTCACCAATTCTCCTTACCAAAGTGCCATTGCAGTGGCCAGTTTCTTTTATATCCTTCTGAATACTATGCTCACTCTTCAGCATAAAGGGGCCCTTAAACACAATAGCTAAAACCAGATTTTGGGCTGGGCGCGATGGCTCACGCCTGTACTCCTAGCACTCTGGGAGGCCAAGGCAGAAGGATAGCTTGAGCTCGGGAGGCCAAAGCTGGCCTGCTGCCTGTTTTAATATAGCCTGTAAGCTTAGAATGGTTTGACATTTTCAAGTGCTTGAAAACAATCAAAAGAAGACTATTTCATGACACACAAAAATTATACAAAATTCAAATGGCAGTGTCCATAAATAAAGTTTTATGGGCATACAGTCACACCCATTTGTTTATAGAATATCTATGGCTGTTTTCTCCCTCCAGTGACAGAGGGGAGTAGCTGTGACACAAGACTGCATGGCTCGCAAAGCCAAAGAATTTGCTATCTAGCCTTTTGCAGAAAAAGTATGTTGTTAATCCCTGCCTTAAACAAATAACAGAAGGGATTCAAATAATCAAAGTAATATTATAGGTAACTATGAATAAATGCAATGATTACTGTGGGGATATATATCCACTTAATATATTCATCTCATAACAGTAGGATTTTACCTCGTAACAGCTCCTTACTGGAATTAGACACTTTTAACATGCTTGCCAAGTGTTTCTGCATATGTTATTTCTTTAATTGGGATTACCTCTGTGCCTTCTTTCTCTAATAACTCTTCACATTCTTCTTGAGGGAAGAACTGCAATAGAAAGACTAACTCCCAGAAGTCTCCCCAAGTTAGCTCTAGAATTTTTTTTCCCTTCAAATCCTCCCTTCAATAAAATGAGTCATTTTATAGGTTGAGAATGAGTGATGGGTGTTCTCTACACTAGTGGTCTTTAAATAGTTCTGCTCACCTACCCCTAAAAGAACCTTGAAAACCAATATGCTCCCTTAACAGATTTTTCAGGTTGACATCTAAAGTTTTCCACATAAAAAATAAAATGGTTGCAATAAATGTAATTTCTGACATATTGCAAAAATTTATATTTTTATATATTGTTGCATTACTCTTTAACCCATTGAACTAAATCTAAATCCCACAGCAGGACTAGGCACAGTGGCTCACACCTGTAATCCCAGCATTTTGGGAGGCCAAGGCAGGAGGATCACTTGAGGCCAGGAGTCCAAGACTAGCCTAGGCAACACAGAGAGACCAGTCTCTACAAAAAAAAAAAAAAAAAAACCTAGCCAGGCGTGGTGGCATATGCCCGTAGTCCTAGCTACTCAGGAGGCTGAGCCAGAAAGGTCTTTGAGACCAGGAGTTCAACGTTGCAGTTAGCTATTAATATGATCATGCCACTGCACTCCAGCATGGGCCACAGAGCAAGACCCCGTCTCTAAAAATAAATAAGTATTAATAAATAAATGCATACATAAATGAATGACACCACAACTTAATATCCTCCCTAATCTTTTTAAGAAATACATACAGATGTTCTTTAACAGTTGGCAACTTTTTTTAATCATTTCTTGAGTTCACATTTCATTCCACTTCTCTGCAGAATTTATCCTAATGTAGCATATTTCTATGCTTGAGTCCATTATTGATCATCCTAAGTTTCTGCCACTAAAATATGTATATACATTTGAATGTATTATTTTTAATTTCTAGTGACTTTAAGATTTTAGACATTTAAAAAATTTTCAGGATTGAGTTTATAGCTGGTTTTTATTAGTACCCAATTGATCATAACTACGCCTTGCCCTTTAGACTGTCCCTACAAATGCGATGGCTGATGCTCCTCTGTGCTTAAGAGCACAATTACCGAGAGCAGTCTACGGTGGAAGAGATAACATGCAGATCAGAAAGGAAGACTCCACGTCCTCAGCAGTTGTCAGAGCACAGGCACTAGAGGACGGAAACCTCCTTTGTTAAAGGTTCTGTTTAAATAATGAACTTGGAGCAACTGCCGAGGGAAAGCCCAGGAATTCTCTGGAGTTAGTAATAAAAGCTCAGATAACATGAAGCCACCATTTCCATTCAGATGAACTTACGTATGTGTTAATACAGAAAGGATTGAGTATAGGATCAGAGCAGGTGGAGAATACCTGCATTTGCTCGTGCTCACTGCCTTACATTCCACACCCCCTCAGTCCCCGCCCCTGCCCTGGAGGTGGGGATTGGGTGGATGCAGGATGGATTAAAACTGCCTTCTCTGTGTTAGCTTAATCATTCTCAATTAACAATTTTGTTAACTTAATAAAACCCCAACTTTAAGAATTCCTTCATGCACTGTTTCATGAAAGTTGTTAAAATTTATTTTTTAAATGAAAGCATTTTTAAAATGAAAGAGCCATTGCAGTGCATTCAGGCAGTATGGAAAGGCATAAAAAATGCCAAATTACATTTTATAATTTTTTTTTGAATTTACACTCCCACCAGCAGTGAATAAGAGTGCCTTTCTCATCACACCTTTGTTGGCATTACCCAATCTCACTTTGAACAATCTTTCCTGATTTGCTTGGTGAAAAATCTTATCTCTTTGTATTAAATGGTATTTCTTTGATTACTAGTGAGGTTGAAATATTTTTTTTACATCCTTATTGGCTATATGTGATAGTTTCTTTCCATTTTCTGTTTATATCCTTTGTCCTTTTTCTATTGTAGTGTTCATCGTTTTTATTGATTTGGAAGAGTTCTTTGTATATTGAATTATTAGCATTCTGGTATATTTACTACATACCTTTAAATTATCTTTATCTGAAAAGTTTTGCATTGTATGTAGTTAAATATATTAGATTTTTTAAGCTTACTTTTATTGCTTTTTATTTTTAGTTTATAGTACAAGGTGAATTTTCTCAGAGTTGCTTGTTAAATACTTTTCCCTTCTCCAGTGATCTATGTACTTCTTTTTTATAACTGACTGTAGATTTTTTTCCATGTATGTCCCAGCTTGCTGATGGATGTTTCCCTTGTCGTTTCTCTTCCCCCTCCTTGTGTGGTAATTAATGATTTAACTTCATCCATTTTGTCTTCATTATATCATCAGATTGTAAACTTCTAGAAGACAGGAATCATAAATTTCTTTTGTACACAGCTAGCAGTGTTATGCATACATGGAAATAATAGCTGTGGTCTAATAGAAATATCACAGAGGAGGAGACAAGGCTGGGCGAGGTGGCTCATCTCTGTAATCCTAGCACTTTGGGAGGCTGAGGCAAGAGAATCACTTGAGGCCAGGAGTTCAAGACCAGCCTGAGCAAGAGCAAGACCCTCTCTCTACAAAAAATAGAAAAATTAGCTGGGTGTGGTAGTGTGCACCTGTAATCCCAGCTATTTGGGAGGCTGAGGCGGGAGGATAGCTTGAGTCCAGGAGTTTGAGGCTGCAATGAGCTATGATGACACTACTGCACTGTAACCCAATCAACAGGGTGAGACCCTGTCAGAAAGAAAGAAGGAAGGAATAAAGGAAGGAAGGAAGGAAGGAAGGAAGGAAGGAAGGAAGGAAGGAAGGAAGGAAGGAAGGAAGGAAGGAAGGAAGGAAGGAAGAAAGAAGAAAGAAAGAAAGAAAGAAAGAATCACAGGGGAGGAAACATGAGAAGATTAAGGGTGGAGCACCAATTCTGCCCTTCCATGTCTTCATCCATGACCTGGAATTATTCATTCAACACCTCCTCCCCCAACTACCACCCTGAGCCTCCACTGAATGAGGGTTTAAAATCTAATTAAAAGGGCTGTTATAAAACTTAAAAAGTTTAAAAAGTGAACCTTTCATAGGTACTCACACTTATATATAGGGTGATAGGTACAAAAAAAAATTCACTGCATTGTTTCCAATAGTAAAACATGGGAAACAGCATAAATGTCCATCAAAAAGAGAATGGATACATTAAGTAGTATATTCACAATTGAATACTACACAGAAAATACAATGATTACAAATGGAACTAAAATACTATAAAATGAACTAGGACTATGTGTATTCATACTGATAAATGGGAAAACATCATATTGAACAGCCTATTGAGAATCAGGTTGCAGAATGATACATACAGTTTGATATAATTTATATACATTTAAAGATATGTAAAACAATTCTACATATTATCACTGATACTCTACTGCAGGGTCAGCAAACGACAAATCCAGCCTGCCAAGGACCAGATTGGCCCTTCTGTTTACTGTCTACAGATGCTTTTTAAGCTACAATGGCAGATTAAGTACTGTAGTTGCAACACAGTTCACACTGTGTGCAAAGCCTAAAATATTCACTAGCTGTCCTTTGTAGAAAAGGTTTGTGATCCTCACTTTATAGACATGAATGAAAGTATGGAACCCCACGTTCAGAATAGTGGTCCAGAATGAGAGTGGGGGGGAATTTAGGGAGTTTCCATAATGCCTGTAACGCAGCCCTTCTTAAACTGGGCAATAAATACGAGGAAGTTGATTATATTACTTTATTTTCTGCATGTTGGAAATATTTCACAATGAAAAAAGTTGAATGAAATTATGTATGTGGAAAGCTTCCTCATCTGTAAAGATATGCATGTTCATATGGGGCTTCTCTCTTTCCTACACACTCTCGCCCTCACCCACAAACACATTCTTAAAGCTTTGAGGAGAAAGTAATTCCTTCCCATAAAATGTTTGAGGAATGTAACTATGGAAGATATTGGAAATTTTGAGTGGCACAATGAAGTCTGTATTTAAGAAGATTACTCTAATGAAAAGGTGGAAGGGGCAGGGGAGTAAAAGAAAGAGACAAATTCGGGAACTGTTGCTGAGATAAGACAGTCATAGTGCACACCAGCGTGGCATTTGTAGAGACGGAAAGGAAGGAACTGCAATACAGCATACACAAAGGAGGAGGAAAAAGAGAAAGAATTCTGAAGATACAAAGCTTAAACCTTGGGTAATGGTGGGAGCAGGGACAAAATGTTTATTTTACTTTACATTTATCTGTATGATGCTGTAACCTAACTCTTAACTTAAGGACCCAGGAATAATTTCAGAAATGGTATGCACTGTTTGTTTTTATTGTGATAAGACACATAGTTGCTGGTAGCTTGGACTCCCGCTCTCTGGTTATCAATATTTACTTGTTTAGATACTGTGTGTCACAGGAAGTTCATGGTGAATGGAGCTCCTCTGAGTTAGTGTAAACCCTTTGCATATGGAGACCTTGGGAAGACACTGCTCCAATTAAACAGCGCTGACTCTGATTTAGAGGAATCTCAGCTCTTGAGAGATGAAGATAAAAACCAATTACATGTGCTGGTTCACTATGAACTCTGCACACACAAAGATATCACCCTTTGTGACACTGTCTCAGATGAACTCAGTAGTTGATGGCAAAACAAACTTTGTTGGACATCCATATCATCTGTTTTTAAAGGGCAGGAAAAAACTGAAGGTTTTCTAACCATCATCATTTCATTCTCAGGGGAAGCCCTGTGTTTAGCCCAAAGGCTGGAAGGATGTTGTTAAGAGAAGAGAACTCCAGAAAAAGAAAAAAATATCTTTCCAGTTATTTAGTCTTCCCAGCAGCACTCAAACTGAAGTATTTTCTAGGGCACAAATATGGATTTAGGATAAATAGATCCTTCCTAGATTGCAAAGAGATGTAAAGGACAATGTGTGGCCAGTACTGACCACAGGCCAAGTATGATGGCCTTGGGCCAGTATGGCCATTGGACCATATCATTCTGAAGATGGTGCCCAGTAAAAACCAAACAGTAATGAACTTGTATATCTAAGATTTCCAGGTAGACAACAGGCATACACCACTACACCTGGCTAATTTTTCTATTTTTTATAGAGACAGGATCTTGCTATGTTGCCCAGGGTGGTCTCAAACTCCTGGCCTCAAGCAATCCTCCCACCTGGGCCTTTCAAAGTGTTAGGATTACAGGTGTGAGGCACCACACCCAGCCTAAAGTGAATATTTTCTTCAAATTACTAAATTTACTAGTTAAAAATGGCATCTCAATGTCAATTTCCAATTCATTCCCTCATTTATTCAATCAGTATATATTTATTGACTCTGTGTCAGGCACTGGACATACGAAGATAAAAAAAAAAAATCACAGTCCTTCAGGAAGCTGGAAAAGTCAGTCCAGGAAAACCCAATTAAAAGAGTGTGAGGATTGCTACAATGGAGGTAAACACAGCAGAGGTCCCTTCAGGAGCACAAGGAGGGACTTTCGTTCATCCAGCGCTCATTAATTCTCTACTATGTGCCAAACTTTGGTCCAGGTTTTAGAAATACACTGGTGGATGAAACAGCTTACATTCTAGTGGGAGAGATGGATAATACACAAGTGAACAAATACCAGGATTTCTGACGATGATAATAAGAAAATAAAAGAGCTAAGGCTAGAGTGGTCTAGTTGCACACCATTGTGGAGAGGGCAATCAGAGGACTCTCTGAGAAGTGGACATTTGAACTGAGATATGAAGGACAGGAAGGAGTAAGCCAAGCAAGGGGCAAAGAAGTCCAGGCAGAGTGGTCAGCAAGTGCTAAGGGCCTGCACTTGGAAGCACTGGAAAAGCAGCACAGCCCAGTGAGCCTAGGACGTGAGCGTAGGAGATGAGGTTCAAGAGTAGGCAGTGCTCGTATGGCCTGTGGGCCAGGTAAGGAGTTTTGAGTTTTATTCCAAATGGAAGCCACTGGAGGGTGTTAAGCAGGGGTATGACTAGGAGAATGAGGGAAGTCTTTCTGAGGGTGGAGGCTTGATTCTTGAACTTGATCTCAAACAGTTCCTAAGAAGGAGGCGTTAGACTAGGCAAATGGGCTGCAGTGGGGATTCTATAAGAAGGGAACATAACATATGCTGTACTCTGAGCAACCGTAAATAGTTCTCTCTGCTGCAGCTACTGGATTCAGCGCAAATCAGCAGAAGAAGGATGGCCTGTTTAAAAAATTATACCAGGAAAGTTCTTTAGGGGGTAAAAAAAAAATCATGTCAGGCTATTCTTAGGGGGTAAAAGTAAAGATTTCTATCTTGCATCATTCTTAAAAATAAGTCTCAAATAGATTAAAGACTTTAATAATTATAAAATTAATGGAAGAGAATATATTTATGATCTTTATGAACTTGAGAATTGAAAAGGACTTATTAGAAATAAATAGGAAAAGAATAAATTTTACAATGTTAAAATGTCAGACAGAAATTAAGACACCATAAGCAAAGTTAAATAAAGACACTGGATGAAAATATTTATAAGATAAATAAAAGCCAGAATATTAGTACAAACAATATGTAAATAATTCCTATAAATAAAAATAGAAAGGATAAACAATTCAGGAGAGACATTGGCAGAGGAAATAAAAAGGAAATTCACCAAAGTGGAAACACAAGAGGCCAATAAACACAGACAACATCTGAAACCGATTAATAATTAGAAAAATGCAAATTAATATAACTAGGTATCATTTCCATCTATCAGATTGTCAAAAAAATTTTAAGTTTGATGATATTCAAAGTTAGGGAAAGTATATGGAAATATGGACTCTCACATATTGCGAGTGGGAGCATAGTTTTCAGTCCTCTTGACGGGCTCTTTAGCAGTATATATTAAAATAAAGTACAATTCTACTACTTAGGTATCTTTCCTGGAGAAACCCTTGCCCATGTGCACAAGGATGTTCATTTCAGTGTTTCTTCTAATGGTAAAAAAGTGGAAACTACCTAAATGACCATCAACATTAGAATGGCTAAATAAACTGTTCTCTGTGGTATCCAAAATTAGGTAGTAGGTAAAAAGACTGAAGTGTTTTTACATGTATTAACGTTGAAAGAGTGAAGTAGAGGAGAATAGGTCTGGTGGAAGGTCAAAAAAAGATATTGGCCATAGTTATAAAGTTGTCCCTTTTAATAAGATAAATATGTTAAGGTGTATCAATTCTGTAAATATCATTCCCTGTCTTCCTTCATTTTGCCAATTATAGGATTGGATGCCGTATAGGAGGGATGGGTTTGGTTTGTTTTTTTAAAGCATTTTTAGGATTATGCAACATTTCTGAGCTTCGATGAAAATTATAAACCTCTCTCTAGGAAAAACATATGTAAAATGCACAGATTTATTTTAATTAATAAACTTTAAGTTCTAAGTTTTAAGTTCACAGCAAAATTTAACAGAAAGTACAGAGAGTTTCCATGTACCCCCTGCTTCAACACACGCACAACCTCCCCTACTATCAACATCCGGCACCAGAGTGGTACAAATTTACAATTTGTCAACCTACATTGACACATCATTATCACCCAAAGACCACAGTTTACATTAGGGTTCACTCTTGGTGGTGTATACTCTATGGGTTTTGAGAAATGTATGATAACATATAGCAACCATTGTAGTAGCATGTAGAAGGATTTTATTCCCCTAAAAATCCACTGTAAAATGCATAGATTTTTAAATATAGTCACAAAGGATCCCTGACCTCCTGCAGCCCAATCAGGCCTGGCCTCGGATTCAGAGT
Organism: Lemur catta; assembly: GCF_020740605.2. Classification (NCBI taxonomy): domain Eukaryota; kingdom Metazoa; phylum Chordata; class Mammalia; order Primates; family Lemuridae; genus Lemur; species Lemur catta. Next base: position 19,759,125 of record NC_059133.1, read on the forward strand.
CTGGACTCCCAGAGAGCAAGGATGTTCCTGCACAACCACTTTGGAATGACATTTCCTTGTTCTGCCCTGCCCTCCCAACCCTGGACCACAGCCAGCTTTTGCTCCTGAAGCCCATGCTGGTGTGCACTTGGCATCTACCCTGAGAGCTTCCATCCCTCTCTAGGCAGTGGCAGTAGGTAGCTCTCTGCTCGATCACAATCTCAGCCTCAGAACAATGGGATTTCCTCTGACGAGTAACATCCCTCAGCAGGGCTGTCTTCTCCCCGGACAAGTGCATTATTTACCAAGTCTTCCAGATAACCACATTAAATACATCCGCAGGACTTGAAAATGCGGAGCCATGCCATTTCTCTTTGTCTTTGAATTAATGACATTCATGAAAGTGTAAGAGACCCAAGTTACACTTGGGCTTGTTGGGACCAGGGAAAGACCATCTAAATCTATTTAAAATGGGAACCCAAATCTCAAAGTTTTATTAGAATTTTATCTTGAAAAATGAAAATTAATAAAAATTTATTTTATATTCATCCATATTCATTTTAATCAGCAGAACCCTGTTATATTTCTTAGACCTAACAAAGAATAAATAGTGTTATTTTTTCCTGTGCAAGATTTGCAATTTTACATCATAATCAACTTGCATTACATTAGCGTTGTATTAACACAAATGTACAAAGAGGAGAGAGAATAATAGCAGACATTCCTTTATAGCCAACATTGGAGATGGACAAACTGAGGGAGAAAATAACTTGCTGTGGAGAGCAAAGGGGTTAAAGGATTCCAGAGCAAGGTGAGAGACGGGGGAGAGAAGAGAAATGGATGGATATTTTTATGTAATGAGGCTTTTTGCCTCTTCATGCAGCTTGGTGACTAAGGACACTCATATAGTGATGCCTTTTAGCTACATCTCCACTTGGAGAAAATATAGAGACAATAAGAAATAGCTGGGGTGACCATTGTTCCTATTTCTTCTAGCCCCTTCATAATCTATGTTGCTAGGATTTAAAGCAAAGAGAAAACTCTCCTTATTAAGAAAAGAACCTTCTTCCTGTTCTTTACACACCCATCTAATAACAATGTGAGCCTTCAAAAATCTATCACATCATGCATGATATGCACATCATGCATTCTCATGGCCTTCATAACCTACAGACTGGGAACCGCAGTAGTTCCGAGCTCCTCCACGATGACCCTCATCACAGCACCACGGTGGGTTCATTGTGGTCTTTAATGAAGATGCTGATAACCGAAGTGTCCACTCAGCTATCCTAGACTGACCTCAGGGTTAAAACAAATAGTGCTGCAAACTTTCCACTTCCCCTGCTGATGATGCAGTCATTAGAAAATGCCCTATGCATGAGGTTTTGGGAATGTTCAGAATTGTTCTGGGGTTTAACAAATCATCCCTGTCAAGCTGGAATGTTTGCTGGCTTGACTGTCTACTCCCTGTCATTCCTGATTTCAAGTTTTTCCCAGCCTACAGCAATATAGGGGTAGCCAGGAAGGGGCTTTGGAGTCAGAAAGACCTACCCTCAAATTCAGGTCCTGCTGGCTGGGCATGGTGGCTCATGCCTCTAATCCCAGCACTTTGGGAGGCCAAGGCAGGAGGATCACTTGAGGCCATGAGTTCAAGACCAGCCTAGGCAACATAGCATGACCCCATCTCTACAAAAAATTTAAATAATTAGCTGGGGGTGGTGGCATGTGCCTGGAGTCCCAGCTACTCAGGAGGCTGAGGCAGGAGGATCCCTTGAGCCCAGAAGTTTGAGGACACAGTGAGCTATGAGGATGCCACTGCACTCCAGCCTGGGCAACAGAGGGAGACCCTGTCTCAAAAAAAAAAAAAAAAAGAAGAAGAAGAAGAAGAAATTCGGCTCATGCTACTTCCTGTCTGCCTGTAGACAGGTTACTTGTCCTCTTTGAGCCTCAGTTTCCCCATCTGTAAAATGAGTATAAGAAAAAATCCCATGCAGGGTTGTCATGAGAAGGAAGCTGGCAATTTAAATAAAGCCTGAGACATGTTACTAGACATGGAATAAAAGTTAGCTCTACCACATCCTCACGCACACACACATTTCTTTTCTTTTCCTTACAGGGCTCTCAGGGCCTCATAACCATTGGATATTCTGTGACAACTTGGCCTGATCTTGGAGGTGTAGAAACAAGTGTAAGGACAAGGGTTATATTACTTTCCCTCTCCAGGTGCAGGGAGAGGTCAGAGGTTCGTGGGAAACTGCTGCAGATACTGAGGAAGGGTCTCATGACAAGAGCGCTTGGTCCCTCCCTGCTCAGTTACCTGATCAGCTAACTAGGAGTTGCGTCAGTCCTGTTGCAACATTCTCAGAAAACAGAAAAGTCCACAGTGCAAATGGCGCAGGTCCATAATTTGGAAGATTTGGGGGTGGGGGTGACACTGAGATGAAGGTGTCTATCATTTTATAAAATCACTGCCAGAAACACAATGGCTTCCCAAATGTCTTTCTCTACCCCTCTCCTCTTTCTTTAGGAAGAGGAACTATATATATATACATATATATATTAATATACATACACATATTTAAACCACTTAATTGAGGTATGACTGACACACAAAAAGCTGTACATACATACTTCGTGTGTACACCTTGATGAGTTTGGGGATAAGCATACACCCGTGAAACCAATACCACAATCGACGACATAAACCTGTCACCTCCAGAAGTTTCCTCCCACCTTCTTATTTATTATTAATATGATTTTTGTGTCTCTACCTCTCTTGTTAATACTGCTGAAGTGATTCTAAGACAGCACCAGAAGTAACATCAGATGTCTTTAAAGTTCAAAGCTCAGGTGTGAGTTTCTCACAGAAAGAATCCAAGGTGAGTCGCTTGTCATCCCCCACCCCTCCCTTCTAAATAAAAACCCAATTAAGAGAAATGATCTGGGCTCCACAGCTGCCTAATTCCCTATGTCAGTAAGGAGACAAGGAGATATCTTATCTATAGATTCAGTCCTCAGACAATTTTAATAATAAAGTTCTTCCTCAGATTTTCCATCTTTTAAAAATATTTTCGTCTGATTAGAAATGAAAAGTAGACGAGTTTACAACTGAAGTCAAAAGAGAAAGCTTTTTAAACCTACTCTTCTAGGGAAAATTTTCATTTCAATTAAGCACAGTGTAAACGTCCCAGTCCTAGTTCTCAAGTCATCTGACATTAGCAATATTCCCACACCCACACCAATATTTGATAAATCACTAGAATACAGCACATCATACAGGTCAAACTGTTTATGGAATAAAAACAGAAACATTTCTGAAATTTACTTTCTCCAGTGATTCTCTTTGGGTGAGCACAGTGTTAAAGAATATTCCTAAATAATTTTTTCAATAGGTAAGCCACTGTTAGACTCATTAACTTCTGCTTCTTTTTGTTTTTAGAGTTTCTTTGTCTTTTTTTTTTTTAATTTTCAAGATTTTACACCAAACACTACTAACTTAGAATTCATTTATCAACAGAAATTACTGATGGCAAAGAGAAACCTGTGACTGCTTCTGCTCTGTTGCCGTGAGATAGACGCCCCGCTCCCAAAGGAATTAGGTACTTACTTGGATTGTTTTGGGTCAGAGATGAACTTTCAAGGCCCCGGGGGGGATTCCGAGTCCAGTCCGCCTCTCCAAATCCCAGCAATTTTGTTACCAATGCTCAGATTTGCACCGGGGTAAGACAGCGAGGTGAGGAGGAGGACAGAGATCTAGCGAAAGCGGTGGGTAATCACAGGCGGCCTTCTGGCCTAGCAGCAGCATCTCCTCCTTGGCTCCGTGCCTCAGGGACACAGATTAGTCATTAACAACCCTCCCCTGCTAAATGATATAAACACAGAAGGGAACCTTGGGAGAGCCTCGTGATTCCCAGGACAAACCCGCAGAGCCCCGGAGCCCTGCAGCTCGCCTTGTAAAAACACTACTCCTCCGACTGCTTTGTAGGCGCCCATATTTCTGTACACATGGTCTGAAACTGAACTGCCGTCGCCCCTCCAGCTCTTCCCAGTCTCTCTTAATAGCTCTATCGCTTCCCAGGAACTGAAGCTAGAAACTGAGCTTCTTCACCCTTCCTTCGCTCAGCCTCCCATATCAAGTAATAACAGATTCTGTCTCTGATGTCCAACCCGCCTTGTTCCTCTGCTGAAGAACAACATTGTTCCCATAACCCATTTCTCTTCTCTTCTACTTCTGTTTTCCAAAGTGCACAGCAATGTAAAGCATAGGCTCTGTTCAGATGCCCACTCTTTAGTCACCACCTTGAGCAAGACACTTCGCCTCCCTGAGTCTTAGTTTTCTCATCTGTAGAATGGGCATACACTGTCTCATGGGCTGTGGTGAGCATTGCACAAGTAGTTTAGAAAAGTGCCTGGCCTGTGGCAAGCATTCAATAGATTCTGGCCATTATTATTTCTCTGCTTTAGTAGTTGAACAAGCATTTATTGATCATCAGCCACTATGTACCTAGCAACTTGTTAGGTACCCTCCTAATCAAAAGTCTCCAGTGGGTTCTTATCGTCTAAAAAGTAAACATACAATGCCTGACATTTAGAACCCCCTCGACCCCCGATTATCTAGCCCTAATCTATCTTTCTAGAATTTTCTTACATCCTGCCTCTTCAGAGACCCCAACCTCTGCCCACCTGTACCAAGCTCTCCTGCCTCCTTGCCTTTGCATGAGCTCTTGCTTTCACTGAATCACCTTCCTTTTACGTCCACACGTCTTCCAGGCATAGAACAGAAACCAAGTTCACCCCCATTCTTCATCTGCCCCTTCTCTGCCCACCAGACTCCCCTGATCCTTTATTTCCAGTTCTCTTGCTGTCCCTTAACTCTTCTGCTCTTATATATTACAGTTTAAGTCTACCTATTTAATCTCTTTTATAAGAACAAACTTCCCAGAGGACAGGCACGGTCACAGACTTGCCTTTGCATCTATCCCCTGGCTTAGCAAAGTACCTCTCACAGAAAATGTTGCATAACTATTTGTTAACTCAATGTGTGAGCTGAGACATGAACAACTTTCCAAAGTAGCATGGCTGCTGCATATGCACATGTATGTGTGTGTCTATGTGTGTGTGTTCCCCATTGTAAAGTCAGTTAGTAGAAGGCCAACATTTAGATCTGTTAGAAATGTTATATTTTGTTTATCTTGTTAAATAGCATGTGTAGGCTCATACACCCTACCTCTGTGGGTTTCCAGTGTAGTACAGTGCATGCCCCTGACTCTTTGTCACAAGGAAGAGTGATGACTGAAGACACAGACTCTGGAACCTGACCACCTGGGTTCAAATCCCAGCTCTGCCAGTTGTGAACTGCGTAGCCTTGACCTTAAGCTTTTGCTTAATATCTTTATGTCTCAGTTTCCTCATCTGTATGATGGAGATATAATTACTATGTGTTTCATGGATTAATTGTAAGGATGAAATGAATTAATATATGCACCGTGGTGGTACATAGAGGGTATCTGATACACAGAGAGTGCTATGTGTTAATATTTCTCTGGGCATTTCACACTAACACTCATATTCACCCAGCTGGACTAGATACCCCCAAGAGTGGAGCATGTTTTCCATCCTTTTGGATCTCTGACAGTGTACAAGGTAGTGCTGGGCATGACACATACGCCTTTTCAAATATTTAAACAATTATTTGTCTTCTCTTTACACTAAACAATCAATCCATTTGAAAATCCTTAAATTTTACTTTCAAAATCTACATATCAAATCTGATACCTTCTCAAGACTTCCTCTGCCATAACTGTGATCGAAGCCAGATTTCTCGCCCTGGGTTCGTGCCATAGGCTCCTAACTGTCCCCCTATCTCTGTGCTTGTACTCTACTGTTCATTCCTGGCACGGCAGCTGGAGTCATCCTACTAGAACCAAAAGATCATGTCATTCCATTGCTCAACACCCCAACAATGGCTTTCATCTCTCTGAGTAATGGCTGAACTTCTTACAGCGACCCAATGACCTACACCACCACCCAACCCCACCCCATCCCACCATCTCTCTAACCTCTTCTGTCCCTTCGTCCAGCCACATGGCCCCCTTGCTATTCTTTGAGCCCACAAAGCATGCTCCCTCCTGTTCCACAGCCTGCAGTGCTTTCTGCCCAGAGACCTTCAATTGCTTCCTACAGGTTTCTACTCACCTTACCAGAGAGGCCTTTCCTGGACACACCAAATAAAATGACATTTCCCTCCCAAGTCCAAGACCTCTCTTCTCATTCTTACCTTGCTTTATTTTTCCTCATAGCACGTAGCACCACTTGGCATACATTGACTTGTTTGATATCTATCTCATCACATAGAACATAACAGACTGCATCTACCTTGTTCACCGCCTTGTCCCTGGTAATAGATGTCCCAGGCAATGTGTTAGTACTGAGTAGGAGAGCCCCAGAGCCTAACCCCTGGAAGCTCACCATCCAATGAAAGAGGGAGATACCCAGCAAAATAATAATAGCAATACTAATAATAAAGGAAATCACGTAAAGAATTAATAATATTTAATTATGACATAAGATGGAAAAGTCCAGGATGTCATAAAAATATTAATACTCTCCATTAATCATAACAAAACAGAAAATGTGCTCTCTATTCATGAGATTAATTCTAAAGACCACAGGGATAAAGAAGAGAAAAAGGAACAAGCATTTATTGAGCACTTAATATTTTCTAAGCAGTCTGTTAAGCACTGGCAATTCAGCAGTGAACAAAATGATGTGGTTCCTGCCTTCGTGCAACGTACAGCATAGTGTAGGATACAAATAATTAATAAAAATTATACAGATAATTTTATAATTTTTCTTGTGACAGCATATTATGAATCAGAAATACTCGGTGCTATGATGGTATTTATCAGGGAGCCCCAACACATCAGAAGGGTTAAGGAAGCCTTTCCCCAAAGAAGTGGTGTTTTAGCTAAGATGGAAAGATCTGAGATGTGTTGGGAGTGAAAGGTATTGAGAAGAAAAGGGAGCATTTCAGGGAAAGGGAAAGGCAGCAGCAGAGGCTCTGAGGCAGGAGCTAGCTTGGAGAATCCCATTAAATAAAAAGAAGGACAATGTTTTTCAAGGAAGAGTGTGGAAGGAGGAGCAAACAGGGGTAGGACAGGAGGTGGGGACAGTGGTGTGCTGGTAAATGATTAACAACCAACTCTCAGAGAGGTAGGGGTGTGTGTGTGTGTACCCACACACATACACATTTATTTTAAATTTTACTGATATAACAGATATGTAACACACACATCTTTTACAAATATAAATAAAATATGTAATTGTATATTATTAATTCCATTAAGTAATCAATTGAGATTGTTTTCATTGAGTTTTGCTAAAGTCTCGTACTGGTGGTCAACTTAGTTTGACAAATAACATTGCATCCCAGACCACTAATTCTTTTCCCAATAGAGTTATTGTTCTGAAATTTAATATGTGATCTACTGTTAAACCATTATGTGCATACAAATTGTTTTCATTAAAAGGAATCCTCTTTCAGCTCCAACACTATGTATGTTGGAAATTCACTTGTTCGTGACTGGTGTGACTGCTTCTTTGCTGAATCCAGTTATAGTTTTCACATACTGGAAAAATATTTCTTCAGTTTTTGTGTGTGCTCTTCATAGCGTAACGGCTACAAACATGACACACTTCTAAGTTTAATCTCCATTATTAACCATTTTTCCATCATTTAGACCAAGGGTCAATGAACTTTTTCTCTATAGGGCCAAAAAGTAAGTATTTTAGGCTTTGCAGGCCATATCTAGTCTCTTGTTATATTTTACAAACCTTTAAAAATGTAAAACCTCTCTTAGCTTGCAAGCTGTATACAAATTGTGCTTGCTGATCTTAAATTTGCTAACCCTTTTGACAAGGGGCTCTCAATCAAAAGAAGAGGGGACATTTGGCTATATCTAGAGACAGTTGTGGCTGTTATGACTTGGAGGGAGTGTCATGAGTAGGTAGAGAGCAGGGCTGCTGCTAAACATCCTACAGTGCACAGGGCAGCCCCCCACGACCAGGAATTACTCAGCACCAATGCCAACAGTGCCCACATTAAGAAACCCTGCCTTCGATGATTAACGATACAATAAATCAGGCCTTGATTTACAGAGTTTGTTCATTTTCATGGTGTAAATACTCTCATCGTGGCCAATTTCAAACTACCAATGTAATGTCACCCAACACCGAGCTGGGGGAAAATGTACAGTTGCACACCAGCCAACATGTAATAGTATTTCCAACACACAGATACAGCAGACACAAAGAACCACAAGAGCATAGACAACTGTAAAATAATTAGGACATGATGAGTTTTACCTTTGTTTTTCTAAATGTCTTTAATTGTAAAACTTTATATATTAATCATTTAATTTTTGATAAGGGCTGCATTTAACAACCAGCTCAGAACTGCCTGAAAATTTACCTGTTGACTCTGAGGAACCAGGGTCAGCTGGCTCCAGCACAGCACTGGGAGAATGAAGGCTTCTTCCACTTAGTGCTTACCTAGTTAGGAGCTGGGTGGTATTATCTTCTTTTAGCAAATGAGGAAACTAAGCCTGAGAGATTCAGTGACTCAGCAAAGTGACAAAGAGGGGCTTCAAATCCAGGTTTGTGTCCTCTCAAGCTAATATATTTTCTCCTATACTTTACTCCACTTTCAAGCCAGGCAAAGTGAGAATCAAAATATTTATTCTGTGAAATGCTTATCAGTCCTGAGATATTTTAATTAATTGCTGAATAAAATAGAGATAAAAGAAGTCATTAATATATTGCTAATGATTGACTCCGGTATAATATCAGGGAGATGGCAGAAAGGCCGTCCTGCCAAAAAAGATTTCCATCCATAGAAATTATTTTTTTGATTAATGTTTTGACTCCTTTACCTTTTCCAAGATTCTCTGTTTTTAATTGAACATCCCTCCCCCTCCCCCTAATTAATTAGTTCACAACAGATCAGGATCTATAAAAGATCCTGAAACAAATGGGAAGAAATCAGGCAAACCGTGAATACTGATGCACCAAGGGTATGGCATAGGCCAGCACTGGAGGCCTGGGTGGTCACTACACTCAGAGGACAGAGTTGGGGCACTCAGCTTCACAGCGGGGTGGCCACAAGGGGGACACAGAAGTGGACAAAGAGAGAGAGGAGAAAGCATGGATAAATAATCAAGGTTCCTCTTTCCCCGATCTCTCAGGCCTGGCTGTGTGAGTCTCTGTCCTAACATGGAACCAGTCTATTGGAAAGTGTTTGGTGGCCTTGAATCACTTCTTTTTTCTCATTAGACACCACAACCCTCAAGAAGCTGTGTTCTCAGAACCAGACAAAATTTTCAAGACCTAGAGGCATCATGGTAGGGTTAGTACAGAAAGCATGGGTGGCAGAGTGAGCGGCCTGGGTTTGAGTCTGAATTCTGGTCTTATCATGTGATCTTAGGCAAGTCAATCTCTGGGCTTTAGCTTCCACACACAAAAAAGAAAATACATATATATATATATATATATATATATGTGTGTATGTGTGTGTGTGTGTGTATATATATATACATATATATATATACACACACACACACCTACATATATAAATGGGAAAAAGAATTCTTATGTCAGATAGTTATTGTGAGGATAACCATGAAATATCACATGAAAATGTATGGTAAAAAAACGTCAAAGAGAAGCAGGCCCCACTGAATATGAAATCTTCTAGAAGCTAGTAGCCACATGGGAGCCCCACCTGTCTCTCTGCAATCAGCTGTTTTGAGGGACTCACAAAGTCCCTGGGTCCACGCTGTGGAGAAACTCTTCTACAGATGGATGAAGCATGAAGCTGAACACTCATCAGTTTGGATAGCCAGTGCTAATGATCAGAGCCTTTAAAAAACTATATTCACAAACTGATTTATTGAATATGTAACCCATGAGATAAAATATTAATTTATTGTCGTTAGAAAGTCTCAAATGACTTTCTTCATTCATCCTATGAAAAATGCACAGGCCGGGCACGGTGGCTCATGCCTGTAATCCTAGCCCTCTGGGAGGCCGAGGCGGGTGGATCACTCGAGGTCAGGAGTTCGAGACCAGTCTGAGCGAGACCCCGTCTCTACTAAAAATAGAAATACATTATCTGGCCAACTAAAATATATACAGAAAAAAAAAAAATTAGCCGGGCATGGTGGTGCATGCCTGTAGTCCCAGCTACTTGGGAGGCTGAGGCAGGAGGATCGCTTAAGCCCAGGAGTTTGAGGTTGCTGTGAGCTAAGCTGACGCCACGGCACTCACTCTAGCCTGGGCAACAAAGCGAGACTCTGTCTCAAAAAAAAAAAAAAGAAAAATGCACGTTGCTTTCTTTATTTTCCCTGCCCTTCCCTTCTTTTTGGAGGAGCCCTCCACTGGTTCTTGTTATTTTTTAATTATACAAGTCATTTAACTTTAAATTACATGATGGTCATTGTAGAAAATTAGAAAATACAGATAATCCAAAAGAAGAAAATAAAATTTCCTATAATCCTACGACCCATATGCTATGGACTGAATTGTGTCTCCTCAAAATACGTGGGTTGAAACCCTAACCCCAAAGGTGACCATATTTGGAGATAGGGCCTTTAAGGAGATAATTAAGGTTAAATGAGCTCATAAGGGTGGAACCCTAATGCCATAGGACTAAAGCCCTTATAAGAAGAAGAAGAGATACCAGGAGTGTGTGAGCACAGAGAAAGGGCCATGTGAGGACACAAAGAGGAGATGGCCATCTACGAGTAAAGGAGAGAGCTGTCAGGAGAAACCAAACCTACTGACACCTTGATCATGGACTACCAGCATCCAGAACTGTGAGAAATAAACCTCTATTGTTTAACCCAGCCAGTCTGTGGTATTTTGTTATGGCAGCCCTAGTGGCCTAACACACCTTATATTGATAGACTACACTGTTAATAGTTACTATGTTTTCTTCTGAACTTTTAAATTAAAATTGATATATCCATGTAGTCTCTTTTCATTAAAAAAATGGCATCACACACTATATACTGTTCTATATCTGCTTTCCTCATTTAATATATCGTAAGTATTTTCATATCACTAAATCTTTGATTACATATATGATATAATTTAATGGTAGCACATCCAATTCAAAAATATATGCCTTCATTTGACTAATTCCTTACTGTTGAACATTTAACTTATTTCCAATTTTCCTCCATTGTAAATGATATTGCATTGATCGTCCTTTGTAGCTAAACCTTTGCCTACATCAATAATTATTCCCTTGGCCTGATTGTAAGAAGTGGAATTGTTGAATCAGAGTGAACACATTTTTCAGACTACAGTAAACTTAGCAAACTGCTTTTAGAAAGGTTATACCAATTCGTATTTCCCCAATAGAGTCCAAATGTGTCTATTTCCTGCCTTTTCACTTTTTTTCCAGAGAACATTTCCTATGGATGCCCCCAGGCCTCACCTACCCTTCCCAACAGGGAAGCAACGTGGACATTCAAGCAATAATTCTGGAACTGTGTGATGTGACCCATTACTGTTTTATAAAATCAATTTAGTGGGCTGTGACTGGTGTTTGTTTGTTTTCAAGGAAATAGTATATAAATGAATAGTGTAGCAAATATTTGCATTGCAAGTAGAAAGGTAAATATCAATTAATGGAGCTTTTGTTTCACTTGTATACATGTGTGTTGATGTGACCTAGATTTCAATGTAACACAGTTGTAAAGTTACAGTTTAGAAAGCTTGAAAAGTACTGGTTAGTCAAAAGTTCATTGAATCAGAGCCTAAGAGATTTGGATTTTGGGTATAATTTGGAAGAAAAGGAAGCCAAGGGACCAGAGAAAGGACATGCATCTCATTTACCTTCCTTGGTGGAAAAATGTCATAGATGGAAATGTGATACACAAAGTTAGCTACTAAAAAAAATTATAATTTAGGTCATGGTTTTATAATAAAGGCAATTATAAATTTCAAGGTGTAGCAAATAATCTATAACTCTCTTTTCCATATATTTTCGTCTCATTACATCTATGATTGCAGATCTGGCTCTGCCTCTCCCCAGCTGTGTTTAATACTGTGCAGTCATCATTTTGAAATTATTAATAATTTTTAATAAGGGGTCTCATATTTCTATTTTGCACTGAGCCCCACAAATTATGTAGCCAGTTCTGCCCATTAATTCAGATGATATGCAGTCTTGCTGATAGGAAAGTGGAATTCTTTTATTTGGTACTGCTTAGAGCTGAAACAATAACTCCTAACCTTGTTGGGTAAGGTACAAGCTACTTTGAGGGTTTATGCAATACACCATTTCAAAGAATCAGCTGCGCACTAGAACCATGCAGAAAGGACTCTCTAGCTGTTTAGAACTTTTGTTCTGCCCGAGGCTTGTGTTCAATTGTTCCAGCCCCAGCTGGAGTAGATTATTCAAACTGCATTTAACTCTTATAAAAAATAGTCTTAAAATAGGATGACCCACTTAATACCATTGCTACTATATGGGTTAATTGGATGTGAAACATTTGCAGCAGGTTCTCAATAAAAGATATAATAGAAAGGTGAAGGTCATTGTTGGGCCTGAGTGCTGTATTATGTCCAACCTGCATTTAAAACCCAAAGGTTGCTTAAAGATCATTAATAGATAGAACAAAGGACCACACTGAGGATATGGCCTATTTTATATTTGGAAAGATCCCTCTTTATTTGGGAAATTTAGCTGATAGTTCAATGGTAAGCTATCGTTCTCCAATGGAGATAAAGCTCCTTACTATCAGACAGGCATGGGTGTCGAGCTTGGCAGTGATGGTAGTGTTCTGTTTACAGTATTCCTTTTGTGTTTTAGGGTCTGGGAATAGGCCTTAACTATGGAGCAGATGCAGATATGAAAATTACGATGCTGGTCTCCTTAGAAATGAGTCTGAAACAGAGAAGCCAACCAGGTACTCAACCAGAGGAGCCAATCAGTCTTTACACACAGAACAAGCACTTATTAAGCATCCCTACTCAAAGGCTTTGAACACTCTGCAGAGTTCCCTAACCAGATGTGGTCCACATAAATGTTCCCTCTCCTCTGTGCTCTCAAAGCACCCCAAGCTCACATCTCTCAGAGCACTTTTTATTCTTTATTACAAATGTTTATTTCTTTATCTGTCTCCTTTGTTAGTCTTCAAGATCCTTGGAGGTAAGTAAGTACTGTCGTATTATTGTTTTTAATCCCTGTATAAAAGTCATAAAACAGCACCAAGCCTGCTGTAGGGGCTCAGTAAATTTCTAGAGTTAAGTAAAAGAATGAATGGCATATAATATATGAAGAGCTCCTACAAATCAGTAAGAAAAAGATCAACAACACAAAAGAAAAATGGGTAAAGCACATGATGACAGTACACAGAAAAAGAAGTATAAGTGACTTATATAAATAGACATTCAAACTCAATTATAAGACCCATAATAAAAGCCAAAAAAAGAGAAAATATAAATGGCTATTAAATACATTCAAAACATTCAAACTCAATCATAATGAGAGAAATGCAAATTAAAACCACACTGAGATATCAGTTCTTTTCACCTATTTAGATGGGCAAAGATAAAAAGAAGTTCACTAACCTATATTGCTGGTGGGGATGTAAACTGGTACAATCTCTAGAGAGGACAAATTGCAAGTGTGCATAACCTTTGACGTAGCAATTCCACTTCCAGGAATTTATCCTAAAACATATATGCACATGTGTATGAAATGATATTTGAATACAGAGCTAATTTCACCTGGTATGCTCCAGAAGCGGTTGTTAAAATACTGAAATGCTTACTTATTTATCAGTAAATACTGCTGTCTCAAGTCCAACCAGCACTCACTGCTGCCCAGTCATCCAGTCCCCTCCCCAAAGCCTGTGGACCTTGCTGCAACCCAGCAACTCAAGAGGTAAACACCTTATGCTACAGGGAGCCTCTGGGATCATGCTTCAGCACTATGGCCAGCATCATTCTGATTTGTCAACGTCTGTGCTGTAACAGTTGTTAAATATTTGGATTCCACTCCTATGTTCAAGGTTATTTACTGGTTCAGAATGTAATAGCAAAACTTGGGAAACAATCTAATCAATAGCTAACGTTTACTGGAGCTTACTATGTGCTGTACACTGTTCTAAGTACCTGACATCGATTAACATATTTAATCCTCACAACAACCCTAAGAGTGGGTACTATTGCAATTCCCATTTTACAGATGAGAAAAACCAGAGCACAGAGAAGTTCAGTAAGTTGCCCAAGATCATTCAGCTAGTAAGTGATAGAGCCAGAATTCTATTGAGGTAGTCTGATTCCAAAGTCTATGCTCTTAAAAACAAACTTCGTTTAGGAAGGATTAACAAAATAAATTAGGGTTTGATCCACAGAGTGGAATATTATGCAACCATAAAGAAGATGGGGAAGCTCTTTATAGAATTATGTACTATTGAAAATATACTACTAGTTGAAAAGAAAGTACAGAAAAATGTGTGTGGTAGTTATCCAATTTGTGGATAACACACATATGTATGTGTGTGTATGTATATATATCACAAATTGGATATGTATCACATATAAATATGTGTATGTGTGTGTGATGTCACAAATTGGATATGTGAGGTATGTCTGGAATCATTTATAAGAAGCTGGTAACACTAGCCACCTGCCTCTGGGGGACAAGGTATTAGGAAAAATGTTTGCTATGTGCCTTTTATAAAGCTTTTCGATTTTATACCAGATGCATGTATCGCCTATTTTAAAAATTAAACTATAAATGAATAATTAAGAAAAGAATGATATGACATGTACATAAAAACTCTTGAGGCAGAAAGTGAAAAGAGCTCAGAGAGAAATTAAAAAGGGACGCAGCTGGCCAGAGGCGGGCGAGACGCCAACCTTCCACTCAGCAGGAATAGCTGAGAGTCTGAGCAGGGGCTTGAAAGATGGGGACGCTGTGAGGATATTTGGAGAGTGGCAGAAGGGCATTGGAAGGGGAATTGGGGGAAGGACACTGCAGAGTCAAGGAGGCTGTGACCAATTTTAACAATAGTGAGCCACAAGGGAGGAGAGAGCCGCTGGAGGCCTGCGTGCCCTGCACCATTGTGAGTGGATGCGTGGAAGGCAGCCAGGACCTGCGTGCGGAGGGGTCCGGCGGGGCCGTCAGGGCACCCGCAGGCTGAACGCAGATGAGAAGTCGCGCAGAGGGGCCCATCTCAGGGAAACGCAGAGGAGCAAGAGCCAGACGTGCCCAAACCTCGTCCTGCCCCACATCCACTGCTGACAAGGAGTCGAGCTGCAGAGCTGTCCCCAAGGGACGGGGCAAGAGACAAAGAAGTAATTGAAGGGTTGGGAGAAAATAGGACCAAGGAAAAATGGATCAAGAAGCTGAGATTGTTGGTTCCGAAGGAGGAAAATTACTGTCCCCTACTTGACAACGCGTCATTGTCAGAGGGACGGTGACCAGCTGTTCCCGGCCGCCACAAAGGAGACAAAGAGGGAAAGGGCTTCGGCTGCAGCATGAGTGACTTAAATTAGATTCAGAGTAAGTCTTTCTGTCAGAGAAAAAAATAAAGTTGTTAAAAGGGAAGAGGGAAGAGATTCTGAGGGAAGACATGGTATCGCCATCCCTCCAGCTCGGACTTGACGCGGAAATCAAGCCCGGGTTTGAATCTGCATTCTGCTGGGCAAGGCAGTCAGTTTTCCTTTTTCACGGTGTCTTTGTCCTAAATTGTGGGCAATAATGCCAGCCTCACAAAGTTGTTGTAAGGACTAAAAGAGATCCTGTGTGTAAAGCACTTAGAACAAGGCCTAACTTATGTAAATTCTCAATAAATAACAAAAAAATGGCTTTTTAGGGTAAAAGAGACAGTTCTATTAACCACAAATGCCTTAAGCGATTTAGACAATTACTTAGGATGGTCCCTGAAAGTCTCTTGGATTCAAAATATATCCCAAGTGCTTCATCAATAGTTTCATAGACATGGTTTTGTAATGAAATTTTAACTTTTCTGGAATAAATATTAAACCATTCAATGCATCTGCTTTGGATGGAAAGAGTTCTGGTGCCAGCCATTTTCCCAAAAATCTCATTGCTAACAACCTTACCTTCTGGATCAGTGCTGTGCAGAGATGGGTTTTTCAAAACTTTGGACTGTGACGCACAGTAATCAATAGATTTCACATCACAGCGTGGCACACATACACGTTCATATACATTTAACTGAAATGAAAGCTTGCAAGAAAATACTGGGGCTTTCTATGTGTCATCTATTTCGATATTTTCTATCTTATTTTATTCTTTAATTTTTTAAAAACACTTGTCTTGACCCACTAGATGGATTTCATGACCCACCAATGGATTGTGACCTACACTTTGAAAAATTTGTATTAAGTTTAAGAACTGTACCTCCTGACATTGGGCAGCAGTGGGCAAGTTTCTTAACTACGCCAAGGCTCTACTTGCTCATCGGTAAAAAGAGAGGGATTAAATTATCTATATTTTAGTGTCTCATGAAGTTCAATTTGGGACATCCAGTGCACTGTGCCTAACATTTATTTAACAGACGCTCCTCAATCAAAGTTGGTTATGTCATGAAAATGGTGCCACAAATCTCCTGCACTAAAGCTGGGCTTAGGTCCCAGTCTAGAGCCCTATTAGCTGTTATTTGGTAGGTGTCCTCCCCAGTCTTGGTGCTTGGTGACTCACCAACAGAATATGCTCATCAGCAAACCAGAAATGCCGACGAAAATTTGAGGAAAATGAGAGGTGGTAGCAATGGCAGAGATCAGAGTACCCCTTGTAGCTATTCCCTTGGAAGTCCTCCTTACGACCCCAGGCAGAGTGAGGTGTGCAAAAGA
Organism: Lemur catta; assembly: GCF_020740605.2. Taxonomy (NCBI): domain Eukaryota; kingdom Metazoa; phylum Chordata; class Mammalia; order Primates; family Lemuridae; genus Lemur; species Lemur catta. The sequence continues at coordinate 19,776,000 of NC_059133.1, forward strand.
TCAGCTGAATGTCTACACCGATCTCTGGGATTTTATGTTTCAGAAATAAATTCATACTCCTACTACAATGATTCATCCTCATCCATCATATTGGGAGACTATAAGACAAGGTGATACTTTGAGGAGACACATCGCACTGCAGAATGATGAATTATTTTAGACATAAGATGTTGTCAGCCTGGCCCTCTTTCTTGTCTCTCAGCAAAGGAAGTGAACGTGTCTGTATCAGCTTTGGGGATCAGATATCACAGATGAAGCTGAGAAGAGTTAATGCTTTGTTATTTTATCAAAGCCTGTTTTCAAAGGTTATCCCTCCCTGCTACTGTAGTTATCAAATAGAATCAGATTATCATCAGAACAAGGCCCACTATTATTTTATAAAGAAAGCTAGATCATTACTCATTGGGTTTTAATTACTGGGTTTAATTTTGTCAATGCCTCCTTTAATTTTCTTCTTCTGAAGAAAATTCTTGGAAGTTTCTCCCATCCTTTCTGATTTTATTATTACCTATCTATAAGCAATAAATACCTGACTTATTAACATTTTTTTTAATTCAGTTCTTTTTTTTTTCCAACCCCTTGGTCACTTTGCAAAAATTAGGTTCCAAATACCAGATTCTGTGAATCACTTTGGAGATATCTTCTCTATGGATCCATAGCCAACGATCAAATACAACTAATCATGGACATTTCCATTAATGGCTAATTTGTTAAAGTGTTGCTCTTACAGCATGATATTAAACCATCTATCAGCAAATGTGGGCTTCCCTGGACTTAATCGCTGAATGCATTATATTGAAAAAGCAAAGCTGCTATCTACATAATAAAACAAACAAATGTGTCTATAGCAACCACATATGAAGTCTAAAGTTATTATCAGACGAGTTCATTGTCTCCCTCCTAACGTATAAAGGGAAGTAAGATGGAGAAGGAGATTATAAAAATCAAACAGATCTTCAGCAATAGCAGGAAAAGGAATGTGAATTTCAATTAGGTGGGGAGTGTTCAGAAGATATCTTCAGCCCCTTCAAAAACAGAAGATATCTTTAGGTACAATGTAATATTAAAAGGACTATATTTTCCAAATCAGAAACCTTGATGTATGGAGTGATAAGGATAAGTGTATTTATGGGCACTTCACTCTCATGCATTCCTACATTCATTCAATTCAATACATATTTATTGAGTCCCCATACTGGAACTGGTACTAATTATACAACGCAAGACTGATGCATTTCCTATCTTCATGAAGCGCATCATCTAGTAAATTCTAAACCTACTTCACATAAACAAAACACAATGAAAGTAAAAAGCAACTGAAGAGAATTGAGGTAATTCTTAATTTAAACTCATGGCAATAAATAGAGGAATCAGAGAAAATTAGATAATCATCATACTAATACTTGTCATGTATTCACCTTCTGTTTTTCCTATAATTACTATAATTACTTTAATATTTATACAAACTTTCCCAAGTAGACCCTATTCCCTTCTTTATAGCTGAGGAAGCTGAAGCCGGCTAACGAGCTTGTCTAAAGCCAAGGGCTAGAAAGTCAAATGGTGAAGTTGAACCGAGGCCCATCAGTCTTCCTATACTACCATCTTTTCCTCTAGAGAGAAATATTCTCTGGGGAGAAGGCCCTTTCCTTCACTACTAAGAATCAGAGCGACCTGGGAGTGTCTGCTGGACATGAGATCATAGCTATTCTTCCAGCAGTCTAGGCACAAAATTAACCACGACTAACACACATGAGACAGTGCCCCTCACCCTGTGCTGAGCTCCAGTATCTACAATGGTGTCATCTATCTACCCTCCAAAGCCATCTGCTAACTGCAAACCTGAGTGGATCCCATCTCATTCTCCCTCCTCACATTCCTGGAAGCAAACCCTTAGTGATACCTATGCTGTGAGAAGGCAGGAATATTTCTTTTTCTATTAGGTAGCAGAAAAGACTATAAGCTCCTTAACTGCAAGGGCCATTTTTATTGATCTTGGTATCCGCCCCTGGGTTTACCATCAGGTTTTGCACACAGCAAAGGTGCTCAATAAATATAAGGTGAGAGGGTGAAACAAGAAAAGTGCAAAGGCAAATGGAAGTGGGAGGGGGGCCGAACCTTGGACATCCAGCTGCCATCCACTGAGTCTCTCACGGGTAGCACCATCACAGTTTGTCAGGTGTTTGGGAGTCTCAATTTTCTACCCAACTCAGTCTTTTAGTTCTACAGTTTCTGAGCTCCATCATTGCATCATATTAGCACAACAGAAGATGTATACCTAGAGCATATTAGCTTAGCTCCCCATAGAAATGTTTTGTAAGGATTTGCCGTCTGTTCTTTAGAGACCATTAGAAAAATAACTTTTGTATATAAATCATTTCTGTTTCTTCTGGAAATACTGCGGTTGAAGACATTGTCATTTATGATACTGCCATTATTAAAGTCCATGCAATAAAGTTGTTTTGCTAAGCTTGTATGCTTTCTTATGTCAGCTATACAACTCATGTTTCTCTTTTTTGCTGTAGCTTCTAGGAACTTCCAAGTTTAAACTCTCTAATTTTAGTTTAACTCATTCATTTATTCATTCAGTGAACATTTATACAAAATAATTAGTTTGATTACCTTGTCCCTGCATCAAAAAAACTTTTAATTTCCTTTTTATTTTTATTGTAACTGCTTTTATATTTTATATTATATTGTATTTTATTATATGTGTGTTTTGAAAGTAGTATGGTATAAATGTGCATAATAAATAAACAACTAAAATAGTTTTATTGTAAAAATGATAGGATCTGGGACATACTGTAGCATAGGAACTAAGCACACAGGACTTTCAATCTCATAGACTCTGGACTCAACTCACTTCTGCCCCACTAGCAGTATAAACTGGGACAAAATATGCTTTCTGAGCCTCAGTTTCCCCTCATGTAAAGTGGGGGCTAAGAATTCCCACATGAGATGTTTATGAAGACTACATAAGATAATGTATAGCACTGCCTGGCACATAGTAAGTGTTTAATAGTCATTACACATATTAAAGCAGGTAAATATATAATAAATAACTCAATCCCTGAATTTTCAGTCTCTGTGTTGGGTTGAACTTGGTTTCCATGGAAAATAAATGGAAATTTTTAAAACCTCAAAATTTAAGTGAATCTTAAACTGTTTCCCTTTGGTCCTCTCCAAGATTCTCGGCCATGTTTCATCATTTCTTGTTGTAGAGCCTTCTTGTCTAATTATAAACTAAATTCTGGCTTGTTAGCAGGAAAGATTTTTCTCAGGCTCTGTTCTATAAACAATACCAGAGAAATCACAGATGCTTTGAAAACTGAAAGGGCTCTCCCAGTCTGCAGGGGGTTTTGTTTTTTCTTTCTTTCTTTCTTTCTTTTTTTTTTTTGGTTTTTTAATCTTAAAGATCCCACAAATGACTCTGGCTTTAAAAGTTGTGTATTTGCTATCAACAAGCACAGCACATTAAGCCTTTCTCTTCAGTAGCACACATCACACTGTCTTGTAACTGTTTATTTCCACGTCTGCCTCATTCCCTAGTAAACTCCATGAGGGCTGGCAGCATATCTTACTCCTGCTCTTCCCCTGTTCCTAGCCCAGTAGTAAGCATACGTAGATGTTCAATAAATATTGAATCAATGAATAAACCAGTCAATTAATGAAAAGCCGCATGAAGGCAAGGACCAGATCTAACGCATTGTGTTGTCTTCTGTAGCATTTAGCACTATGAATGAAGGAATAAATGAGTTATCATTTCTCTAAGTTCACTTGAGACCCAAAGAACTTTTTAAATAAAAACAATTTAAACATGATTTTTTTACCCAAAGCCCCCAAACAATAACTTTTTAAAATCCACATCAATTTTTAGAGAACTTTCATAGTCATGCCCAGTGTTTAAGAGATTGACTATTTTTACCAAAACTCTCAAACATTATCACAAATACAAAATTCTGAATTTCACACAGCATTCTGGTGTGGAGTCTTGGTGTTGTGCTTTCTCTTTAATGACAGGGGAAGACTGGGCAGCGAGGAGTGAATGGGCCCTTCCAAGGTGAGACTGAGTCTAGCATGACCCACAGCTGGAGCCTAAGACTCAGGCTGGTGAAGGAGGCCTGCCAGGAGTTCATTCACTAGGAAAACCCAGGAGACTCTTGAGAAATACCTCTTCCAAAATCAGGTTCAAAGGCACTAAGCCTACACAAAGTGGAGGGGTGGTTCTGCGTACTTCCATTTGTGTGTTGATCACTTAGTCAAGTGCTCTCCCTGTCATGCACCGGCTCACACTTGAACCTCTGCCCCTTTCCTGGATTTCCACACACATCTGCATATATAAAACCCACCCTCACAGAGCCTTTCTTTGTGTGGAAGACTTAATAAAATTTGGGAAGTGCAAACTTTTGTCAAGTAACTTAGCAACCCTCCCTCTCTCTCCTCTTTCCAGGGGAAAAAAACCCCAAATACTTTCATTTGCCTATGCAGAGAAATATCCAGACTCTTTTCATTCTAGCTTCTCTTTCTGCTCTTTGCCCCACTGCTTATACTTTCACAACCAAATGACTCTTAACATATTTCCCTAAAGGCACTTCCTTCCTTAAGAAGAATCTCACATCAGCTGTTAAAGGATTATTTTTGCCACCTGAACACGTATTCCTAGTTTTGTCTCAGTATCTATTTTCCCTGTATTCACTTAGAACTCTTGAATTTTAGCTGGGTATATGGACTATACCCAGAATAAAGCTATCTGTTTCAGCCTCTCTTGCAGCTAGGTGTAGCCATGGAATAGAAACAAAATGATGTGAGCAACTTACTAGTCATGAAGCATGACTTCCACTTTCTTTTTACCTCCTTTTTATTGGATGATATGTATTAACAGGCAGGATGGTAAAGGCTGAGGCAGCCACCTTGGACTATACATGGACATTGTGTGTCAAGAATGACAGCTACAAGTTAGGAGCCTAGGTCCCTGACACTGTGGGGCTGATGTTTCATTCCTGGACTACTTATACTCAAACTATTCTGTGAGAGGGAAATAGACTTTTTTCTTGTTTAAGCTACTTTTATTTTGGTTCTTGGTGACAGTTCACTCTAACTGTATTCTAATAACACCTCTTTACCCAGATACTGGCAAACAGCAGCATCAATAGCTATGTGACAGGCATTCTAATCAGATTATCCATTAAAGTGAGACTTGCTCATTTCCTGTGCTTTTTTGTTTTCTTCTTTTATGTAGAATCATTTCTGCAGACTATTACCAAGTCAACAGACCTCTATTGTTTTGAGTTATAAATTAACAATTTTAGCATTTTGTATCAGATGAGATTTTTTTCAACCAATTCCACTTAATATTGCATGCTTCTGAATTTAACATTAGTTTACATTTAAATTCAATTTAAAATTTCTATGTAAATTTCATTAAGCTTATACTTTTTCATTTCTTTCAGATTTTTTAAAAAGTGTTTTCAGCATGAAGTCTTCAAACATCAGAAAAACAGACTATTTTCTTAAAACCTCAAGAAATCACTAACTAATTAAATTCAAAAATCTTAAGATTTTGTCAGATTTAGTTCAGTTCTTTATTTGAAAGAAACAAAACCTTACACATAGTTGGAAGCCCTGTGTACCCCTCCCTGACCCCATTTTCCTTCCTTCTGCCCTAAAGGTAGTCCTATTGTGAGCTTTGTGTGTTATCAGTCCTGCCTATATTTTTATGCTTTTGCTATATACCTAGTTATAAACCATTTATAGTATTCTCCTGTGTGTTTTCAAATTTTAAATCAATAGATTTTATGAATATCATTCTGTAATTCATTTTTCATCCAACATTAGCTTCTAGTTCATTAATTTTAATTCTGTTTTACTTATTCTGCAAAGTATACATTCTCCCATTAATGAACATTAAGGTTGTTTTCACTTTTTCACTATTTCAATCAGTGCTGCAATGAACATTCTTATATCCAGCTCCAGGTGCAAAGTTTCAAATGTTTTCTAGAATGTGTGCCTAAAAATAAAATTGTAATGGTGTAGTGTATGCACATTTTAAACTTTAATAAGCTTTTCTTAATTGTGTTCCAAACTTGCTCTCCCAATTTATACTCCCATTTCTTTATGTCTTCACTAGCGTATGATATTGTCAGATTTCTTACTTTTTTGCCAGTATGATGGGTCTGAAATCTCATTATCATTTTAATTGATGTTTCTTTGATTAATGGTTAGGTTTATTTGCCACTCAGTTTTCCCACAGTGATTTGCCTCTTTATATTGTTTGCCCATTTTGCTTTTGGGTTGTTTGGCTGTTCTGTTAATTTGTAGCTACTCTTTATATTTTGAGGTTTATATTCTTAAAAAGTTTATATTCTTAAACCTTTTTTAGTTATATGCATTGTAAATATCTTCTCCCAGTCTTTTAATTTTGATGCACGTAATTTAAACATTTTAATGTTAATTCTTTCTGTCCACAAATTGTGCTTTTATCTTCTGATGAAGAACCTTTTCCTACCTGAAATCATAAAAGCATTCTCTAATATTTTAAGCCAATAATTTTAAAGTTTTTCTTTTCAAATTCAAGTCTTTATTCTGTAGGGAAGTAAATATAAATTTAAATATTATAATTCTAGGAATACCAAATTATGGGTTTTATGACATTTGAGAGATTGGTAAAAGAAAACAACAAAAAAAGAGTGATCAAATTATAAAAAGTAGAGATAACATTCAAAAAGTATCCAGAAAAATATCAGAAGGAGCAGAAAGAATTCTGTCATATGGGGGGTATTCTGTTTTTGTTTTTGTCAGTTTTCAGGTACTTTTACGATCCCTTCGTTCACTTCTCATGCAGCATGAGCCTTGGCTTATGGATTGAAGTCAGTTCATGCACCTCTGCAGATCTGCTCAGCCTCCCATACTCTCCCGCCCTGGCTGCTTGCCTTTCCCCCCAGGCTGGCGCAGGCCCAGAGATGGCTCGCATCCCAGCTGCTGCCACTGTCGCCTCATATCCGAACGTCTCCAATTTTCTCAGCCTCCTCGGGGATGGGCCTGGGCTTGGGCATGGAGCCACGGCAGGCCCAGTGTGCGAGTCCAGCCCGACTAAACCCTAGGGAGAATCTGGTTTTTCTTAGCCCACACTTGCCCAAAGGGGCTGGTAATGCAACTGGCAAGTGAGGGAGACTCGATGCCTTGAAGGGCAGGCTTTCACCCATGAGGCAGGAGATGGAAACAAGCTTGCACACGAATTTCTTGCCCTTATTCTTCTTCTACAGTGGACTGTTCTGAGAAGCAGTGATTCCACGTGGCCACTCAGGAGATGGCCCACGTTTGCTAGCAATGCTTTCTTGGGAAGGTGTGCCCAAGCTTGGCCACATACCAATTTTCATTCCTTACTCGCCTTACTTAACCCCCTTTCCCCTCCCTCTTTCTTCTGCAGGATTGCATTCCTATCCTCACTAAGCAACAGCATGCAAGTTTTGCCTCATACTCTCTTTATAGGGATCCTGGACTCAGAGAATTTGCTTAAATTTTTTAAATACGTATGTTCTTTATCAGTAACTAAAATTCAAAATGTTTATTAAAACTTGCAAACAATTCTATTAAAGATGTTAAAATATAACCAATAAATTTTGTAAATACTCTATAAAGGAGTTGGTTCATTGGCAAGTCAATTATTTGGTAATGGCTTGCTTCTGTGGAAGGGAAGATAAAGAGAAGTACAAAGATCTGAGTAATATTTAAAAGATAGATTGCATAAGAATTTGTTATTGACTAACTGTGAAGGTTAAAGGATAGATGATGTTAAGGATTACACCCAGTTGTCTGTTTTGGGCAATTCAATGAATGGCAATGCCATTCATTTCATGAAAGCAGGAGGAGGAGATGTGTGTGTGTGTTAGAGCAGGGCCTCAGGATTCAGGCAGAGCACTGTCAGGGAAGATGATGAGTTCATGGAATCTGAGGGGTCTGAGATAGTTTGTGGGTATTTACTTAAGTGGGTCTAAATTTCATGAAGTAGATCTGAGTTGGAGGCATTGATTTTTGAGTGCTATGATTGACACTACTGATCAACCATCCAACAACCATTTCTCCTACCTTCCTTGCTACAAAACCCCAATTTTATTCAGGCAGTGATGTATTCAGTTCATGTGATGAATAAAATTGGTTAAGCCAACCATGGTAATTCCATTTCTTTATCAACTGACTGGGTGAGGGTGCACAGATGATCCATTTCTAAGGCAAGGGAAGTCTACTTAGGGAACTTTCCTCCCTGATAAAAAAAGAAAGCAGCATGAGAAGAAATCTCTCTTCTGCCTTCAAAATCCCCTGCCTTCCCACTTTAAGTGTGTTATGTGAGAACCTGAGGCTTGGAGCTTTAGCCGCCATCTTGAAACTATACGATTGCTCTGTGAAAGGCAGAAGGAGCCTGAATACCTGATGACACCTCTGAACCCCTGAACCAGTCCTAGAACAGACTATCTCCAGACTTATTGTTCTCTGACATACTTAAATATCATCATTGTTAGGCCAATATTGGAGACTCTGATGTTTGCAGCCAAAATTTCCCTAAGTAACATAGATATCTTCTGCATGACCTTGGTAATTGGAGCCATAGGAGTAGATGAGAGCAGTGGAGAGGTCCTTGGACAGAACTTAGAAAAATGCCAAGGTCCAAAGGACAGATAGAGGAGAGAGGGATGCCCAGGAGTGTGAGAAGGACTAACCCAAGAGATGTTAACAACCCCGTATCACAAAGGTAACAGTAGCCAGGATCTAGCAGTACCACAAGGAAATAAATTAAAAGAAATGTAACTCTGAAAATACTCAGTATGATACTATAATGGCAGATACAAATCATCATGTATTTGTCTAAATTCATAGAATATACAACACCAAAAGTGAACCCAATGTAAATCATGGACTTTGAGTGATAATGATATGTCAGTGTGGGCACATTCATTGTAACAAATGTACTACTCTGGTGGGGGATGTTGATAACGGGGAGGCTATGCACATGTGGGGGAGAGGGGGATATGGGCAATCTCTGTTTCTCTCAATGTTGCTGTGAACCTAAAACTGCTCTAGAAAATAAAGTCCTTAAAAATAAAAGAATATAACTCAAAACTATCAGTTTAGCTCTGTAATTGTAAATCTGTTCAAATATTTGGTCAAAGAAAAAATGAAAAACAGGAACCGTAGGTTTTTATCTGAATAAAGATTTTTAAATTTCCAGGACCTTCATTATTTGTTTCACTCCATTATCCCAATCAAGAATGAGTTTGGCGTCATCCGTTGACAGATAAAGTACACATCTTCAAATTCCATGCTTAAGAGTTTCCTATGGGTTTGGGTCATGAAATTCACTTGGCCCTGGAGAAATAATTGCTTGTCAGCATGAAGCTAGGCTGATGAATAATTCTGACAACACCATGCACCAAATTAGTGAACTGTCCAACTTCAAATTTCTCTTCTAGCTACTGTTTTTGCCAAGTGTTTAATTGTGAATGGACATGATAAGTTATCCCTCTCCCTTCACTTAGAATAAATATTTGTGGATTCACTGACATTACATTATCCATACAATGCATTTATTCTTTCACTGTGCTGTTGATAGTTTAAGGGTATAATATTCTGCTGGACCACAGCATAAAAGATGAAGTCAGGGGATGCTTCATGTGAGATAATAGTGCAATTTTAGAAATGCTCAAGGTAAACTAATTTAGCACAAGGAAGAGGAAAGAGCATGGGAAAGGACTCTGAAGTCAGAGTTGGTGTTGAATCTTGGCCCCATCACTTAAAAACTATGAGAAATTAAGCAAGTTTCTTCTACTTTCTGAGTCTCAGCTTTACATCTGCCAGACAGGGATAATAACAGCAACTCCGTAGGGATGTTCTGAGAACTAAATCATGTCTACAAGAGGTAGCACAGTGCCTGGCTCATAGTACATTGTTGATAAATAACTAAAAGTTCTAATCAATACATTCATAGATTGTTTTATTAATGATATTGGAAAAGGTTACTGAGGCTAAATATCTGTTAGCTATGTTGCAAAAATATTCTCCCCAATCAGTCATATATTACTTTTTTCTTTCTTTCTTTTTTTTTTTTTTTTTGAGACAAATTCTCACTCTGTTGCCCAGGGTAGAGTGCCATGGCATCATCATAGCTCACAGCAACCTCAAACTCCTGAGCTCAGGTGATTCTCCTGCCTCAGCCTCCCGAGTAGTGGGGACTACAGGAGTGCACCAACATGCCCAGCTAACTTGTTCTATTTTTAGTAGAGATGGGATCTTGCTCTTGCTCAGGCTGGTCTCAAACTCCTGACTTCAAACAATTCTCTCGCTTCAGCCTCCTAGAGTGCTAAGATTATAGGCGTGAGCCACTGTGCTCGGCCCAGTCACACATTTCTTAACTTTGTCTATAGTGTGTTTCTCTGGGCAAAAATTTCCATTTTTATGTTAACGTTTTAAGACTTTTTTCATCCATTTGTAAATGAGATGGGCATAAATTTTCCATTGTGTGTGCTCTCTGTGCCAGTGGTTAAGTTATTGTCTCTCAGCTCCAAACCCATCCTCCCATGCTTTGATTTGTGATGCTGGGGCTGGAACTCTGCAAACCACATTTCTGCTTTGCCAGCTGCCTTCTTCTTATACTCTAACAACGGAGACTGCAATGGCTAGGAGAGGAAGAAAGGATTTGCTCCTCCTGACAGCCTTCTCTGCTCTTCTCTGCTTCCTCTTCCACGTGCAACAGCAATACTTCTCTACCGGTGCAGCAGCATTTTCCTGTAGCAACAACTGAATCCAGTTTGTGGTTTTCCAACACCTGCAGAACCAACCTTATCACATCTCTTCCCCTCGGAGACACCAGTGCAGGCAGCAGCCCCTCCTCACTGATCTTTGAGTTCATGAGCCCTTCCTCCAAACGTCTATATTTTAATAAATCCAATTTCTTCCCTTTATTCCTTCACCCCCTGACATGGAAGCTGCTTTCTGCAGCTGCTACAATTGCAATAATTTACAGTTCTCTTTATCTCCTTTCAGTTACCCAGGTAACAATATTGTATCTAGTTGTCAATTCTTTCCATTATTTTATCATTTTTCAATAGTTGGCAAGGTTTTTGTCTCCTGACTAGACCTTCACAGTATACTGTCCTTGTCTGGCTTTGGTAGCAGTCTGGTAGCCTCTTTGCCTGAGTTAAAAAGCTTTCCATATTTTTTTCGTCTGTTCCTTGAAGTTCAGTAATACTCTCTTATAGATATTTCTGGGCCTGGTGACTTTTTAATAGGTATACATGGAAATTAATTTTTAATTTCTTCTTTGAATATAGCTCTATTCAATTTTTGTACATCTTCTTCATCTCTATCTATAGATTTTGGCAATCTATATTTTCCAAGAAAATCATCCATTTCAACTTTATTTTCAAACTGGTTGCTATTAAGCTGTTCACAATATTCTCTTAAAATTTTACTGCTAAGTCACATGTTAATTTGCCTGGTTATAGAGTTTTAGGTTCCAAATCAAATTCTTTCAGAACTTTGAAAATTTGGTCCACTGTATTTTGGTATTCTGCCAGTGAGGGCTCTATTATAATACCACTCAGCTTCTCTTTCTTTTACAGAGAAAGCTTCCCTTTGTCTTTTCTCCCTCTGCAGGCGTTCTCTAATTTTTTTTTCTTCTTTACTCTAGAGTTAAGAACTTTCACCAGGTGGATTTTGTTGCAATCATTCTTCCTGGAATTCTCTGGGCCTTTTTAATATATAAACATGTATCTATTCAGCTCTAGAATTTTTTTCTATGGCTTTGCTAATTTTTGATTATTTCCTCTGTCTGGAAATCTTACCTGGTGAATGTTGAACCAACTTCCACTTCTAACCATGACAGAGTAACAGGGACTGGCCTCATATTTTTGCCTTACATAACTAGAAAACCAGACAAAATAAATGAAATGATGGTTTTTAGACACTGGATAATAGACTTAGGACTATCATCCCTGAGAAAAGTGTAACAAAGGAGGTGAGCCTTCTGGTTGCTCCAGCTCACTGCCTGGAGGCATTTTCCAGGCCCCAGCACACTAAGGATTATCCAAACAGAGCTCACTTGGCAATCTTGCTCAATTGAGGGGACAGAGGTCAGAGTTTGCAGAGATTCCAGTTCTCAGCTATCAGGCTGACAAAAATTAAAGAGTATGACCATACTTTCTGTTGGCAAGACCGTGGGAAAACAAACAGGCATCCTCATACATTGCTGGTGGGAATGCACACTGGTAAGACTTTTCTGGAAGGAAATTTGGCAATACATTACGAAACCACATTTGCACTTACCTTTTTCTTTCTTTCTTTATTTTTGAGACAGAGTTTCGCTCTGTTGCCTGAGCTAGAGTGTAGTGGTACGATCATAGCTCACAGCAATCTCAAACTCCTGGGCTCAAGTGATCCTCCTGCCTCAGCCTCCCAAGTAGCTGGGCCTACTGGTGCACCACCATGCCTGGCTAATTTTTCTATTTTTTGTAGAATGGGGGTCTCACTCGAACTCCTGACCTCACGTGATCCTCCTGCCTCAGCCTCCCAACGTGCTAGGATTACAGGTGTGAGCCACCACGCCTGGCCTGCACTTAACATTTTGAACCAGCAAGCGCACTGCTAGAAATAGACCCTAAAGATCCAACTCCAACAACAAAAAAATTCATATATACACACATGTTATTGCATCATTGTATGTAACTGCAAAATATCAAACTACCTAAATGCCCATATTTAGGAGACTGGTTAGATAAACTATGATGTATCCACACAATGGAGTATTATGCTACTGTTAAAAAAGAATGAGGAAGATTTCTATGGGCTGATAGTGTATAATTTCTGGGGTATATTGCCAACTGAAAAAATGCAAAGTGCAAAAGAGTGTACATAATATGCTACCTTCCAAGTAAGAAAGAAGGGTATATAAGAAAATTATGTCTGCTTCTTCTCATTTGTGCAAAAGAGATGCAGGAAGGATAATCCAGAAATCAATGAGAGCATCACCTGCAAGGAGCAGGAGAGAATGAGGTGGGAAGAAAGGGGAATGAGGTCGTAGGGATGAGGAGCGTGGTGACACTTCTCTGAATATACCTTGTGGACAGCCTTGACTCCTAGAGTCAACATAAGGTCTCACCTGCCAAGAAATAAACAATTAACATCCACTAAGATGAATGTATATGTGGAGGTGGGGAGAGGGGGGACCCAAAATGACTTACAAACAGTAACAAATGAGCCTGACTGTGAATAATATAACCCCACTTGCTGCACCTCTGGAAAGCCAAATCAGAGACCAAACAACACAGCAGGGACTGCACAAGCCTAAGACTGCCCTAGAGCCAGAGATCTAACTTTGCTCTCCTGCTTTCCCACATGGACACATCTGGAGCCCCGCGATTGTTTTACTGGGTCTCAGTTATTTATCATCATCCTAAATGACATCCTTAGTTAGCAGCTAAAGAAGCCATACATTTAGGAAAATGCTCATTATTTTTAGATTTGGCTTTTAGTTTTAGAAATATCTAATATTGGACCCAGGAACCTGCCCTGCCAAACAGGGGACAGAGAGTGAAAGAGATTGGCATAGTGTTGGTAGAGAAGGAAATTCTCTTATAAAATAAAAGGCACTGTGTTGGATGAGATTTCATAGTCATCAGTTCCTATATGACTTTCAAATGCTCTTCATGCTCATTAACACACATTAATAACAGCTAGCCTTTTCAATTTAATCAAAGTTGGAAGAGAAGTAGACACAGGTTTTAAAAGCCTGGTGAGAAACTGCATAAGTGAGTGCTTAAATGCTCGCTGTTGGGAGCCTTAAACTCTGTTTATCACCACCATGTGTTAGGTATAAAGCTGAGAAATGATCGATAATCAAGAAGTTTTTTTTTTTTAACTTCTAAAAATATTAACCTGGTGATTTCCCTTTTAGCAATTTCTTACAAGGAAATCATCAAGAGACATACACAAATAGTTATGTACAAGAATTGAGGCATTATTTGTAACAACACAAAAATGGCAAATACCTAGATGTCCAACAAGAGAGAAAGAGCTAAAGGCATGATGTTACAGCTACCCTATAGTATGTTATGCATCTATTAAAAATTAGCTTTTTTCTGAAACCTTTTAATGATATGGAGAAATACTCAGAATGTTAGAAAATAATGTTACAGAGAAGTTTGTTTACATTATATTGCCTGACAACAGAAAAATGTTGGCTATCAGGCTGGGTACAGAGGCTCACACCTATAATCACAGCACTTTGAGAGGCCAAGGCGGGAGAATTACAGAAGACCAGAATTCAGAGACTAGCCTGAGCAACATAGCAAGACCTTGTTTTTACAGAAAATTAAAAAATTAGCCCGGCATGGTGGCAAACATCTGTGATCTTAGCTACTCAGGAAGCTGAAGTGGGAGGATCACTTGAGCCCAAGAGTTCAAGGTTGCAGTGAGCTATTATCGTGCCACCACACTTTAGCCTGCATGACAGAGCAAGACCTGATCTCTAAAAAAAAAAAAAAAAACAAAGAAAGAAAGAAAAATGTTGCATATCAATAGCTTAAAGGTATTTTCCTTAAGTTTTTTCTTAAAGTAGGATAAATAGGTAAGTAGGTATATGTATACATATAGAATATGTATATTTTATATACATACACACACATATATAAAAAAACCCTGGAACAATTAGCAAGGAAGAAAAAAATAACCAGATGGCAACACCAAAATATTAACAACAATTTTCTTTAGGTTATGAGAATTATGAGCAATTATTGTTTTTTACCTATATTTTAAATATTTTCCAGATATTCGTACATTAAACATGAATTACTTTCACTAATTCTATTCTTCCTGTGGCTCATGCCAAAAAACTTGGAGCCATCCTTGACCTTCTTTCTTTCTCTAAAACCCCATATCTAATCCATCAGCAAACCTGCCAACTCTACCTCCAAAAAATTCTGAATCTGACCGGGTGTGGTGGGCTCACAGCTACAATCCCAGTGCTTTGGGAGGCCAAGGTGGAAGGATCACTTGAGCCCAGGAGTTCGAGGCTGCAGTGAGCTATGATCCTGCCACTGCACTCCAGCTTAGGTGACAAAGTGAGACCCTGTCTCTAAAGAAAAAAATAAAAAAGTAAAAAATATCCGGCCTGCTTCTCACCACCTCTGCTTATGATGGTCTAATCACTGTCATCATTTGCCTGGATTTCTGCCCCAGCCTTCTTGTTCCCTCACTTGCCCCACACCCCCACTGCAGTTTTTAGGAGAAAGAGGGGTGATAAAAGAAAATGACAAGGAGTGAAAGAGAATTTCATTTAGAGAGCAACCTGCCCAAGTCTAAAGAGAAGCATCTCTAATGGGGGAATTGAGGGAATGGCTGATACATGCCAAGGAATACTAAAGTCTGCATGGCATTTGAAACTGTTTGCCTACTCTGTGTTTAAATCACATGCCCTGTCTCCCCTTATGCACATGAACCACACAGTGGACATCTCTTCTCCATAGTAATCTTGAGTTAGTGTGCTTTGGGGTTGCTTGTGGTGAATCCATTCGGAGAGAGCACAGAGAAAGTACACAGCAAGATGACAAACGGGAAGCGGGAAAGGGAGCTAGAGTAAGACGCAACCAGCAGGAAGGCTGAGGGGAACGTGCTGGACTCCCTACAGTGCGCACAGTGGAGGATGAGCCATTCTAGTCTCACTATGGAAGAAAAGGGGCCTCAAAAGTCTGAGGCACTTAAGGACATCTACTCAAGCATTAATATAACGTCAGGCAAGTCTGGGCATGTTGGCTCATGCCTATAATCCCAGCACTTTGGGAGGCCAAAATGGGAGAATCACTTGAGGCCAGGAGTTTGAGACGAGCCTGGACAACATAGCAAGACACCATCTCTAAAAAAAAATAATAAAAAATAATTTTAAAAAATAATGTCAGCGAAAAGATGGGTTGGATGAATGTCACTTCCACATTATTTCCTGAGTGGCTTCCTGTGACTATCTCATGAGCAGGGGCAGTGTCTCATTCATCTTTATATGCCCTACACCTGCCACAAAATAGGTGTCAAGAAACATTTATAAGACAAATGGATTAGTGAGGAAGAAAGGAAGGAAAGGAGAGAGGGAAGGATTTACGGATGATAACAAGAATGGCTGGTGCTTTTTGAGCTTTCATTATAGCCAGGGACTATGCTATGTGTTTTCATGTATTAACGCATTGACTTGAGATCAGAATTCAATTCCCCCGGCTTTGTGTACCTTGTATAATATATTTTCATTGTCAGCCTCACCAGTGTCCAGATTCATGGTGCAAAAAAACTCTCTAATGAGATGATAAAAGAGCAGATGTTTTACATTTTTTAAAAAGGGTGCTCATCAAAGCTGTTCTTATATAAGTCGTCCAGGTGCTGTTGGCTTATGAAATGCATATGTATGAGCACCAGAGGCTGGAGACTCTGAGGGGATGTCCTCATTACTCCACTACATGAACATCTAGAAATGACAGGTAGAGACAAACAGAGTAATTATCTTTGTTAATTCGGCACACCTTGACCCCCAAAAGCTGCTTGTCTCAGCAGTTGCTTTAGTTTACTAATAATTAACCTAACATAGATTTATGTATTTTCCCCAAAGGTCTTTGAGTACATTCTCTTTCATTCAGCCATTGAACAACTATTTACTGAGAACCTACTATGTGTCAGGCACCTTTCTAAGTGCCAGGGTACAGCAGTAACCTAAACAAAGTCACTGCTCGGGGAGAGTTCACATTCCCTCACAATGGAGGCAGCAGAACAGTAATTCCCATTTTACAGAACAATAAATGGAGGCTCAGAGAGGTTAAGTGACTCTAATCATGGATCAAGCAGAGAGACAGTGACACCATATTCTGATTCTTGTGACTTAGAATTTAAAACACTGAAACTTGCATAGAGTGACAGTTTTGGTGAAAAAGTTTACGGTATTTTGGTATCTTCCCAGACTGTAAAATGCTTTGCCACGTGTCACACAAACATTGTGAGGGTTCTTGAACCCGCCCTGCCCTTGTGAAATGGCCGCTGAGAGGATTAGTGAGAGGAGGGGTAGATCTCCAGTTGGAAAGCTCTAGGTCTCCTGGATTCCTCTTTTTCTCTCAACTCCCTCAGCAAATCTTACCCAGAACCCAGTCACTTCCCCCCTACCTCCACTGCTACCACCCTAGTCTAAACCATTGTCACTTCTTGTCTAGATTGTTGAGGTTCAAGACTCCTACGTGGTCTTACCACATAGAAGTCTTGGAACTCCTGTAAGTTGAGGAAATGAGAACCCTTCACTTTCCTTCACATGACAGCCAGAGGGATCCTTTTAATTTGTAAGCCAGATCCTGTCACTCCCCTGCCCAGCACCCTATAAACTCCCTCATTTCATGAGTTAAGAGCCAACGTCTTTGGCGTGGCCTACTAGGCCCTGCACAATCCTGTCCCCATTTTGCCTGACCTCACCTCCCACTACCCTGCCCTTTCACTCTCATCATTCTAGTCACAGTAATATTCTCGAGGTCCTCAAACACACAGCGCGTGTTTCCACCTCAGGGCCTTTGCACCAGCTCTTCTTTCTGCCTCAAACATTTCAGCCCAGACATTTGCATCTTCACCTCCTCCAAGTCTTTGCTCCAGTATGACCTTCTTAGGGAAGCCTTCCCGGACCACCTGGTTGAACTTGCCACACTCTCAGACACTTCTGAGGCCACGTACCTTGCTCTGTTTATTTTCTTTAGCACACTTACCACCCTCTAAAAAAACTATATAAATTGCTTGTCTATGATGCTCATTGTCTTTATTCCTCTATAAGGGCAGGAATTTTTCTTTATTTATTCACTTATGTATTCCCAGAAGCTAGAATAATGCCTGCTATAACCAGTAGGTACCCAGCAAATACACATCATCATTACCATTATTATCATTATTATTGTTTATAAACATCAATAGACAGGAATTATGAGACCTTTAGTGAAAGAGATTTTCCCACTTGGAGACACCATAATTCAGAGAAAGGGACCAAAGGTTTTAATAGTCAAAGATCACTGGATTTGAATCCCAGCTCTGCCATTTACTTGGGACTTTGGGCAAGTTACTTAATCTCTGTGAATCTCAGGTCTCTTGCATATAAAATGGGAAAAATAATACCTATCTCACAAGGTTACAGTACTGATGAGCTGATATAATATATAGAAAGTGCCTTGTTTGATCAGAGCACAATTAACATGAACTGCCTCGGATCAGCAGTTTCATTTCACTTTGGCCAGATTCTTATTATTTAACAACGTGGCTTTGAACACAGTCCTTCCCTTCTTTGGGCCTCACTTCACACGGCTATACAATGAAAGCGTTCAGTTGAGATGTTCTCTCTCAGTAGCAGCCTGTGACCTCGACTGGCTTGGAGGGTTCCCAGGGAGCAGACAGGAGCCTTGGGCTTCATAAGACATTGCTTTACCGTTTCCCATGGGTTAGCTAATCTGCTGCTGTTCAGTACTGAGCCCTTTAAAAGTCAACAGATAATAGCAGGAGATAAATAAAACCTTTGTCACTTACTGCTGCCTCAGTTTTAGGCAAGTGCTGCCAAAATGAGTTGCAATAGGAAACTTTGAACAGACCAGTCAAATGTTATGTGCTAATAAATGATTATTTAGAATGCAGCTTTATTTTTCCTGGAATTTCTCAGTAATTAACCAGCTACTCTAACCAAAAACCTCTCAGATAGCTGTTTAAAGTAGTTGTCCCCAAACTTCTCAGCACTAGGTACTCCCCTTTTTCTCCCTAACTTCCCCCACATAAATCCCAGGTTTCCAAAGTTTTATTCTACCAAATAAACTGCATGCACCAGGTGATAATTCCTGTATTTTTAAAATTGTTTAAACTAATGAGCAAAATCAAAGATTTATGTTCATGAGAACTTCTGATTCGCATGAGTTAGACAGACTTTCACGTTGGATGGCCATACTTCCAGCCCAAAACAAAAAATATGATCTTTTAGAGCCTGAGCAGTCTAATTTGAAGCATATTCTTTCATCCATTCAACATATATTTAATGAACACCTATTATGTGCCAGATACTGTTCTAGGTGATGGGGATATAGCAGTGAATGAAACACACAAAATTCCTACCCTCATGGAGTTTGCATTCTGATGGAAAAGACAAACAGTAAGAAAGATAAATAAATAAAATACATGGTTAGAGTAAGTTCTAAGGGAAACATAAAGCAGGAAGGGAGATGGGATATGCAAAGCACAGTGGGGGTGTATGGGTGTTCTTTTCCATAGTGAGGTTGGAAACGGTCTGACCAAGACGGTGATATTTCAGCAAAGGCCTAAAGGGGGAGCCAGAGCGACCCATTGAGATCCCTGGGAGAAGAGCGCAGGAACAAGGGGAACAGGTCCTGAGAAGGGGGGTACCAGGTGTTAGAGGATCACCTGGAAAACTGGAAGCCCAGTGCAGCTGAGACAGAGGATAGGACAGTCAGGAGAACAAACTGAAGAGGGTCTTGGAGTTTGTGTTCAGGATCAGCTTTTACCCTGAGTGAAAAGGGAGCCTTTAGAGGATTTTGAAAAAAGGAATGGAATGCTCTTCCATTTTAACGCCATCATTCTAAAAATTGTGGGAGCCGATGAGATGATCCCAGTAGTATTCTTGAAATACTGAAAATGGCTCATGAAGTAGTAGTAAAAGCTATCTCAAAGATACAGGGCTTAAGCATTAGTCATAATAGTAGAAAAGCGGAAACAACCTAAATGCCCAACTGATGAATAAATAAACAAAATATGGTATACCCATATAATGGAATATTATTTGGCCATGAAAAGGGATAAAGTACCGATACATGCTACAATATAGATAAACCCTGAAAATATTATGGTAAATAAAAGAAACCAGACACAAAAGAACATGTATTATATAATCCCATTTATATGAAATGTTCACAATAGGCAAAAATCCATAGGCACAGACCGTAGATTCGTGGTTGCCAGGGGATGGGGGTGGGGATAGGGAGTGGCTGCTATTGGGTACAGGATTTCTTTTTGGAGTGATAAAAATGTTCTGGATTAGATAGTGGTGTTGGTTGCACAAACTTGTGAATATATTAACCCTAAAAACCACTAAACTGTACACTTTAAAAAAGCCAGTTTTATGGTATGTTAATTATATCTCAATTTTTTACAAAAAGGATTGAGGTTTTTGGAAACCAGTGTCAGGAAAATGGCTTTCTCTCTCTGTTCTTTGTCCTACCACTTTCCTCCCCTCAGTTAACACACAGCACCAAGTGAAGTTAATTCTGTTAAGTTGATCAATGTTGATGCTCACCCAGAACGATTTAACCCAAAAGAATAAGACTACCCGTCTCTTACAGCTGTGACACTACTGAGCCATAATCATGGGTTGTGACTTGCTTCTTTCTTCCAAATGCCTCTCACATCTATCCTTGACTTTTCTGTCTCCATCACCATGAGCCTTACCCACATCACCTGGATAAATACATCAACCTGTCTCAGCTTCCTACTTCTCTTCCCACTTCACAATAGTGACCCAGGGAAGACCAGCAGAAGAACCACCTAGCTGAGCCCAACCCAAATTGCTGACTCATCAAATTGTGAGCAAATAAATAGTTTTGTATTCTAAAAACATAAAAACTTAATGGTGGTTTGTTCTGCAGTGATAGACAAGAAATATAGAAATCTTTGGAGTTTTAAACAAGGAGAAAATAACATTTTTATGTTTTTTAAAGACCAATTTTGTTTCATCATCTATAAGAGCCATGGTCTTCAATCTTTCCAAAAATATTATGACCTTCATTAGAGAGAGAGAGAGTGCAGCTTACAGGGATATGTTGGCCCATGGGGGCCTTAAACTTATTTCCTCAGAATGAAAGCTTATCCTCAAGCATATTAAAACCATGTGAAACCATGAACACTAAACAAAAAAGAGCCAAAAGTTATTTGACTCTTTACCTCATTTCAGATAAGATTAGAATTTTAAAAATCTGATGAAAACCAGTATTCCATTTTGGGCCAGAACTCATTATGAAATGTGTTCCTAAAGAAGATAAAAAAGTAAATATCTGTGAACTCTAAACTGTGGTGTTTTGATTCTATGTTATGCTAAAATAATCAAGGAAGTATTACATCATTTTAAAATGTGAAAGACTGAAAGATGATCTTTAACATGCAATCTTGGAAACAACTTTAAAACAACCAGCACTCTTAAAACATAAAACGTTATTCTGTAATTAGTAAAAGCCAAGATATTGGCTCTTGCTGTGCATAATTATTTGATTTGCAGAAAAATGAGATTCATTTTGGTTATACAAATAGCATTATTTTTTAAGTGGTTCTTTAAGTAATAATATATAACCAGGCTTAATGGATATTTATTCACAATACCTCATAGTATTTTCCATTAATTTCGCAAGGATGTTAACATTATTTTGGGGGGTGTTCATCATCATGCTTTATAACATACTATAGTCAGATGTTATATGGCTTGAGAGGAAACTATGTAAGTTCTTTCAAAATGAGTTTATCTGTTTAATTCCCATATCTTATAGTCACTACTTGGAATGATGGGAAAAGATGAT
Organism: Lemur catta; assembly: GCF_020740605.2. Taxonomy (NCBI): domain Eukaryota; kingdom Metazoa; phylum Chordata; class Mammalia; order Primates; family Lemuridae; genus Lemur; species Lemur catta. The sequence continues at coordinate 19,797,605 of NC_059133.1, forward strand.
ACAGAAATAAACTGGAAATATTCTCACCTACCTGACCAGTTCACCACTATAAGCCAAACTCCTCCAGTTGACCTATTACATTAGAGAAAGAAAAAGGGAACTGTGGGGAAGGACAAGAAAGAGGAGCAGATAAATCCAAATGAAAGGAAAAGGAAAGGAAAGAGACAGGTGAAATATGATAGAGAATAAACAAAGGAAATTACATGAGAGAAAAAGAAGGTGAGAAGAGAAAGCCAGATACTTGAGCCAACTGAGAATTCTGAAGGTCTCACCTCAAGGCATTGGGGTAGCTACTCCGGCACCAACACCAGCCAGAACAACAGTGGCTTATCCAGCTTCAGGATCTGACAGTAGTAGCTTCTCCTTCCCTGTGACAGTCTCTCCATATGAAAGGTGTGGCAAAGCGGGAGCTTCACCAGAAAAACTCGGCCCCCTCCCCCAGTTTTGGTAAGAGGGTTAGTCCTGCTCCACCATGAGCCCTGGCCTAAAGATGGTGCTATCCAGCCCGATTGGGGAAAGCTGAGGAGGAAAGGGAAGTGGATTCACCTGGCAGCTCCTCTCAAGCCAGGCCTCTATGTTTCCACAAAAGCTACCATACAAAATGGCTGAAAGCATAGAAGTTCTCTCAAGTGAGTGGTTTGTCGTTGCTATTTGGCTTAACTCAAACTTTATTTCAGAATCCAGAAAAGATAAGTGAATATGTGTATGTGGAGGGAGGGAAAGTGAAAGGGAGAGAGGGAGAGAAAGAAGGAGAGGGAGGGGGGAGAGAGAGAGAGACAAAGACAGAGACAGAGAGACAGAGAGAGAGGAAAAAGGAAGAGAGGGCAGGAGAGGGCAGGGAACAGAAGAGGAGAAATAGAAAAAGAGAGAGATACTATTACCTTGGGATATTCGTGTGTTTGAAGTGTTATTTATTTATGTATTCATTTATTTATTTTTAGATCTAGGGTCTCACTGTGTTGCCCAAGCTAGACTTGAACTCCTAAGCCCAAGCTGTCCTCCCACTTCATCCTCCCAAGTAGCTGGGACTAGAGGCAGGCACCACTATGCCTGGCTTTGAAGTGTTTTCAAGCCCTGGAATTTCAGTCATCTTTCCACTTCAAGTGTAACTATGAAAGAAATGCATTTCAAAGCCATCTTGAAATTGTTTTTCAGACAGCTGCACGTTTACATTATCTGTTCTGTTATTGTCGCTAATAAATTTAAGCAGTTACTTACTGAATGATAGACAATATAGAAATGGAAAGTTGGGTTAATTTTCCCTTGAAAATATCTCTTGCAGATGAAGTCAAGGATTTATAATCAAGGACTTTACTATTATTTAAAATAGTGAAAATTTAGAAACTGCCTAAAACATCCAGCAACTGACATCTAAACATCTAATAACTGGTCTAGGGGTATAATATGAAATACTACCATTCAGTCATTAAAGTCACATTCTCATTGGCAAGGATATGGAGTAACTAGAACTTGTATTCATAAATGGTGGAAGGTTGGGTGCAGTGGCTCACGTCTGTAATCCCAGCACTTTGGGAGGCCAAGGCAGGAGGATCGCTTGCGGCCAGGAGTTTGAGACGAGATTGAGTAACATATCAAAACCCCATCTCTACTAAAAAAAATAGAAAAATTAGCTGGGTGTGGTGGTGTGCACCGATGGTCCCAGCTACTCAAAAGACTGAGGCAGGAGGATCACTTGAGCCCAGGAGTTTGAGGTTGCTGTGAGCTATGGTGGTGCCACTACACTCTAGCCTAGACAACAGAGCGAGAACCTGTCTCCAAAAAAAAAAAAAAAAGTAGAAAGGTAAAATTGTCCAAGCACTGTAGAAAATTGTTTGGCAGTTTCCTATAAAACTAAACATATATACCTACTTTGTGACCCAGCAATTCCACTTGTAGAGAAATGTAAATATATGCTCATAAAAAGACAAGAATATTTATAGAAGCTTTATTCATAATAGCTCCCCTCAAAAAAAAAAAAAAAAAAAAAAAGAATTAGAACCCAAATGGCTATCAATAGGAAAGCAGATAAATTTGGGTATATCCATACAATGTAATATTACACATAAATAAAAAAAAATGAACTACTGATAAACACAATAACACAGATCAATTTTTAAAATACTATATTGAGAGAAAGAAGTAGGATTCAAAAGAACTGATTCTGTATGATTCCATTTATATGAAGCTCAAGTTCAGGCAACCATAGAAATCAGAATAGTGGTTACCACTGGGGAGTGGTTACATAGGTGTATTTATACATAGGTAAAAATTAAGCAGTAGACCTAATATTTGTACATTTTACTGTATGTAAATAATATCTCAGTGATTTTTTTTAAATCATGTTCTCAAAGAATATTTATAGACATGGGAATTTATTATGTACGAGTTAAGTGCAAAAGGCAGGATATGAAATTATATATACAGTATGATCCCAATTTTGTTCAAAAATACATATGTATAAAAGTAAGACTAGAGGCATATGTGCCTAAGTGTTAAAAGTTATTAAATCTACTATAATAGTAGGGTAATTTTTATCCCCTTCAATATATTCATCTATATTTTAAAAGTTTTCTATAAGGAGCATGTATTACATTTTTTAGAAAAAAAAACATTCTTTTAATGTTTTCTATAACTTCTCTTCCCCATTTTCATCACCTAAATCCTGGTCTAGGCCCTCACTTCTAAATTATTATAACAGACTCCTAAATGACCTCCCAGACCCAAGATTTTCTCTAGCCCCATTTGCTTTTCCTCTGGATGTATCTTCCTTTTTTGAAAATAGAATTCTATTTTTGTCACATGGATGCGACATCTTTTCTTCTCTTTTAAAGTCAGATTTATTCTGCTCCCTGTGATGTCTGATTTTCTCCAAGCACCTTTCTCCCTGCTTGTGTCTTTCATGTTGGAAACTTTCCTGAACTGTCTGGCAATCCCTGGCTGTCCGTTCACAAGTAAGAGGAAGACAACAAAAAGCCCACCCTTTACTGAACACATTCCATTCAGGGTTTTGTCCTCACCACTACACTGAAACTGTTCCTGTCAAGGTCGCCAATGAGCTGCATGTTGTCTCGTCTTACTTGACCCAGCAGAAGTTTTGACACACTGTGCTCTCTTCCACACCATACTTGCTTCACTCGGCCGTGGACGCCACTCTCTTAGTCCCCCACCCCTACCCCCTTTCTCCATCTCATCTGCTAGTTCCTGTTCATCTTCCTGGTCTCTCCATGTTGGAGCATCCCTAGGGCTCAGTCATGTTCTCTGCACCGGAATCTTGATAATCTCATCTCATCTCCTGGCCTTATGTGACAACAATGTGATATGATAATGACTCACAAGTGTATAGCTCAAGCTCTGACTTCTGCCCTGAATTCCAGACTTTATTTCCACTGTGCTGCTGAAATCTCCATGTAGATACCAACTGGCAAGGAAAACTCCAAAATCAATCAAGTCGAAATTCCTCATTCCTCCCCCCGCAAATCCTGCTCCTAGTCTCCTGCTTCTTAGTAAATGTTATTCTTCCTTCGAAATATGTCCAGAATCTGAGCACTTTAAGGGACTTGCTGTTCTTTAAATTTGCCCAGCATGTCCCCACATCAGGGCTTTGTCCTCGCTTTTGCCTCTGCCTGGAACCCTTTGCCCCAAACTACTCTTGACTTGTTCCCTCGCTGCCTCCAGTTCCCTGCTCATGGTCACTTCATCCCTGAATGCTCAACCTAACACCAACCTCACACTTCCCATCCCCCTTACCTGTTTCATATTTGTTCTCAGCACTTATCACTCTTTGGAAGACTAGATCCTGGATTTACTAGTCAGTGGCTAGTGTAGGTCAATAGACAGGGACCAAAAGTGACAATGTTATTTCTAAGTGAAGCAGTGAAAACCCAGTGTGCCTCCTTCTCCCTTCCCCTTTAGTGGTGATGTCAGAGTTTATATGTTCCAAATAGTTAACTACAAAATGGTGAGTGGAGAAAAGTCAATCCTGGATACCTAAGTGACTGGAACAAGCCTCTCTACTCTCCTCCACCCCAACCCAACCCACATTCAGCCTGTAAAGCAAGAGAGAACTAGACATTGGCTGCATTAAACCACTGAGATTTGGGGTTTAATTTATTGCCACACTATCCCTAGGGAAATAGGTCCCTTTGAGAGAATTCGTGAAGATAAAATTAAGAGATTTCAGTATCTGTTAATGGCAGACTAGGTAATTCAGACCAACGTTCACACTAGGAAAGTGAAACAAAGTATTTTTTTTTTAATTCTGCTCAAAAGCATTGGAAAACCTACATGGCAGTGAAAAATTTCCAGGCTACCATCTGACCATCGCAGAAGATGAAAATCCAGAGAAGTGAACTCAACGTTTGAGTCCACTTTTTTCCTGGAAGCATTTGTTAATTCTGACAAATCCAGTGTTTGATAGCCTGGTCTGGGGACAAAAGTTGGAATCTGGTGAAAACACAGCAGTGTGGGTTGTAGGAGTCAGGGTGAACTGGAAGTAAAGGCGCCTTCATACATCCTGTTGCCCAGCTTCAAGTCACCTGGGTGGCCTGGAATTCTCAGGCCCTGCAACTGGACTAAAGTGATCCCAGATTGTTAATGCCTTGGGCTCCTGGAGGAAGCAAACAAAAAGTTCCCTGGGGGGGGGGAAAAGAAAACATTATTTTTAAGGCTGAAATTATTTCTACAGAAAGTTTTTCAAATACAATGACTGATATAATCAAAGAAAACCAGGCATAGACCCAGTTAAGATAATACAAACAAGAACCAGCAAAACCAACAGAAAATAGGAACAGAATGACATGATCTCCAAATATTGGCATTGATCAGACTTTAAAGCAATGAGCTTAGTATGTTCCAGGAAATAATATATATGATTGAAAATCATATAGCATAGTCCTTTGGCAGAGGACTGGAATCTTTTTTTTTTTGAGACAAGGTCTAGCTCTGTTGCCTGGGCTAGAGTGCAGTGGCATCACCATGGCTCTCAGCAATCTCAAACTCCTGGACTCAAGGGATCCTCCTGGCTCAGTTTCCTGAGTAGCTAGGACTATAGGTGTACACCACACCCAGCTAATTTTTCTGCTTTTTGTAGAGACAGGGTCTCACTCTTGCTCAGGCTGGTCCCTAACTCCTGGCCTCAAGCAATCCTCTCACCTCGGCCTTCCAGAGTGCTAGGATTACAGGTGTGAGCCACTACACCCAGCCTGGAAATATTTTTCACAAGACGTAGCAGAAATGAAAGAGAATCAATAACAATTCTAGAACTCAAAATACAATAACTAAGAACACAATGGGTGGATTTTTCCATATTAGACCTCTCTGAAGAGAGAAATACATAACTGAAAAATAAGTCAGAAGAACATATCCGGAATGACACATATAGAGGCAAAAGGCTAGAAAACATAGAAGAGATAGTCAACAGACCTGCATATAATCTAGAATACATTTGACTGAACTCCTAGAAAGACAGTACAGAATGGAGCAAAAGCGATACCTTGAGAGATAATAGCTGAGGATTTTCCAAAGCTGAGGTAAGACATGGATCTACAGACTGCAAATTAAATTAACTTGGCAGGGAAGAGAAAGAAGGAAATTTTTTTAAGAAGTAAAAGATGACTGTAAGAATTCTAGCTTGAGCAAAAGGATAATGTGATGAACTGAGATAAGAAACAGAAACAGAAGAACAAGTTTGTTGGGGTTGGGAGGAGGCAGTGTAAAATATAAATAATAGGTTTCAATTTTTACCTATTGAATTTAATATCCAGGCAGAGATAACAAATGGGCCATTATTTCTTGCATAATTAATATTTTCGTCATGGTCAAGAATCTCCAGAACTTTCATTGTTTGGAAAAGACCAGCAAACTTTTCTTGTTTCAAGAATCCAGGCCCTCAGGCCTCCTTCCATTCCTGCTAGAATCAATGATCTGCCTCCAGGGGCTGCTCTACAAACGGACATTTGCAGCAAAATGTACAATGACTTGCAAACTGTATCTGTCTGGTGTTAAAATGTAATTATTTGTCCAATGCAACCTACATAGAGAAAAACCCATCATGACAGAATAAGATGTTTCCTAGTTTTTAACATCATGATCCAGGGCTCCCTTTTTTTAAAAAAAAATACACACTATGAGAACAAGATAGGGGGAAAATGAATACAACTTTTTGTCACAATCCACACTATTCCTTTATCATGAAGTTTTTTTTCATATAGTTATTTGACTTTATTAACACAAGAAAAAATAAAACACTGGCTATCATAAATTTCTAATATTTTTACTTATAAAACAGCACAAGTTTCACAATAAGGTCTGTGGCTAATGGATAAAAACAATATAGCATGCTTTCTTTTCCACTGAAAAGTTCCAAAAAAGGTTAAAAGATGATAATGATGAGCATAGCTATTGAGCACTTTCTATGTGCTAAGAACTATTCTAAGGGACTTACATGGATTAACTCATTAAAGAGACGTAAAGATGATTAATAACATAAATTGTATACTAGCAATATAAAGAATATTATTTAATAAAGAGTCAGACAATTTTTTTCCCAAGGTTATTTTTTTTAATAAAATACACTACAACTCCACTGGTACAACTAGGGACCAGAAATAAATATATGAGAAATTAGGAAAAACACTTTAATAAACTACAAGTAAACCTATAATTTTTCCATGATACTATATTTTTCTTCTGAAAGTAGAAATAAAATTTTCAAAACAAATGAACAGGAAAATAATTTTATTTTCAAATAACCCTTTACATGCCAACATTAAAATTTCAAACATATCTAGAGAATATTCATGTTACTGCCTTATGTAAAGATGAATTTTTCAACACTAACTATAGGTTTAATTGTCCCAGATGTTTTCATTTTACTATTTCCTTATATAACTACTACTACATTATCATTCCAAAGAGAGTCAGTATGAATATTTCAATCATAATTTTTTATAATTTGATCAAACTTTCTGATATAATCCCCAGCAGAAAAGGCTAAAGACATACATTTTTTAAAACACAAGACACTTTCAAGAGAATTTTACCTAGTAAAACACATGAACCTACTTATTAAATTATTAAATGTCTTAAAGGTTTATAAGTAATTTGGGACATTATTTAACCATATTCTTGATATTACAGACAGTTGAAATTTAATAAACAAGGCCTTGGTTACTCCTTTTCAGCTATTCTGACTCTCAGACTCCTGGAAATTTGGCTTTTATTCTTAGCTTTCTTTTTGTTTAATTTCAATCTCTAATATAGTATGTGACCCTTATCATTTAAAAAATTATGAGTTCACAGAACCATTTGACTCTTCGGATAATGTACGACACTAAGGGTCTTTGAATCTAGCCCCTCATGCAATGTTTGAATCCACATCAGTCCAAATGTTTCCCATCCCCCACACCTGCCAAAATAGGGAATCACCCAGAAAACCCATTACATTTTCAGTTTTCATTATTAAAAATGTCCATCCTACACTGAGCAGAAATCTTCCCTAAAATTGGTGCTTTACCAGTTTTCAGCACTGGCCCTGGGAGAATGACCTTGGGCAAGTTAATCTCTTGTTGCTTTTAGTTTCCTTAGTTGTAAAATAGGGATAAGAAATGTATGTCATAGAGGCGTGGAGATTAAATAAGACTGTTTATAAAGCACCTGGCACAGCATGGGAACCCCTCGTCCGCATAGCTGCCCTCAGAGACGTGGTGGCAACTCCTGTTCACTCTTCTCCAGGCCAAAGAGGAAGGAAATTCCCATTTCCTTCAATATTTCTTTGAATAGTATGGTATTGTTTCCCTTATTCTTCTAGTCATTCCTTTCTGAATAAGTTCAGTTCTTTAAGAAAAGGGTCAACTGCCAATCTAAAAATACATATGTATATATTATCAACTGAGGGCAGAGCAAGCTCCACACCTATAAAGTGTCATTGAAAGATTATTTCTCTTTTCTCTATTGTGGATTAAATCTCCTCCCCTCCCCCTTCCTCCTTCCAGTGTCCCCATATTTGACCTTCTGGCCAGGTGGACTATGGGGAAGGCAATAGGTATGGATACTTTCTGGTTCTAAGGTGAGAAGACACATTCATTAGGATGTGTCCGAGAAGTTTCCCTCTTCATTCTGGTAGGATGTCGGCTCTTCCTCATCCAGGGTCGCTGCCCTCTGTCCTCTCCATTCCTTCTTCCGGACCTCACAATTCTGGGTGGTGGCTCCATAAGACATCTTCTTTCTGGGACTCACAACACTCTCGTGGTTGAGTTCTGTCTCCTCGGCTAATTCATCCTGGTCGATGATTCCACATTTCTCCTCAGAGAGATTCTCAGGATCAGCCCACTCCTGTTTCTCCCCAGAAGCAAAGACCCCGTAGAAGATCACACCACTGTAGTGCACCAGCGCAGCTATGAGGAACACATTCTGCCATTCTTCACGGGTCTAAACAAGGAAAGAAAGTGCCAATTAATGTTTTAACCAAAACCAGAGATTAACAGTATGTCCTGGAGGCCTCCCCTAGGGCAAAAGCACCTGCCCACCCCAAAGGCAATGCTGTGCTTCTTTGGAGGACACGTGTCAGAAGGAGCATCTAGGATCCAAGCCTAATTTAAACGAAAAACTTAACAAAGGAAAGTTAAGCCTACAATGAACATGAAAGTTAGAAACTAGAATAAATATTAATTTTTTTAATTTAGAAAATACATTTTAAAATAAACAACATGCAAAAAATACATGTAGCACCATTGCATGGCTTTTTTAAATGCCCAAATGGGGTTTCCTCTTACATAGTAAGCTAAATTAAACTTACTTTAGGAACCCACCATTTTAAATGTCAGAGGTGTCCTCCTTGCTTGCTGTTGGAAACATGACAATATTTGAGCCATTCAAGTGCCCACCCTTGACTGCCAATAGCTTATTTATAATCATATTTTCTAGGTAAAAAACAGTAAATCAAAAAATAATGGGAATTTGTGTTTAAAGTTGGGTGAAGATAGTATGGTATCTTGGATTTAGTAGTCACGTTGCCAACCCTATCATTTCACGAACAGAGAGGGAAAACGTAGATCCTCTGCCTATAAAATCCCTAAATCCTACCTTTCTTTTCTGTCAAGAAGAAAAGTTATCTCACAGTTTCTTCTCCAAGAAGCTGGAAACATTTCTGAAGTTATATTTATAATAGCTATCCAACTAAAAAAATAATTGAGTAAGAACCCCATGGTATCAAAAAATTCTTATTTGCAGAAAGCAGCATTCCGAAACGCTTTCAGTGACAAAGATAAAGAAATCATGTGGCCTATAAATGAACTCTGGATGGATCCTGTGATCCTCCTCTACTACCCACCCTAGTCTAAATACGCAAAGGTTCAGTAACTGAGTGCCACACCCTTGTACATTCTTGGAAGGGATCATTAATGTCTTGTTTATTTTCTTCTTAACAAGGAAGTATAACAGCACTAATACTTTTATGCCAGAACATGCTAAGCAATAGATAGAAATAGGGTATAAAGTTTAATCACTTAGAATTATAAAACAATCTTGGGTAATTCATTTATCCTGAGTTGATTGCCTCAGTTTCTTCTTTGTGTCTCTAAACAGTCTCTATGGTCTTCACATCTCTTCCCCGAACTTTTATTTCTCAATTGAGAAAAGTGGAACAAAACAACAATTAGCCCCGATGCCAGCAACAAGCAATGGTTTTGAAAACAGAAGAAGAAAGAAAAGAAAAAAAGAAGTCCAACTGACTCAGTCAAGATCAAGGACAAACATTTACAGGCTGGAGCAGAACCTTGAAATCTCAAGTTTGTGTAGTGCTTCAGTCCTCCGATGCCGTAACCCACAGCCACAAAGGAGACCATTACCTTGTGCTTGGTCATTGCACCGACAATGAGGGGACAGACCATTCCAGAGAGGGTTCCCACTCCATTTGAAATGCCCATGAGAATGCTGGCGTAGCGGGGAGCAATGTCCAAGTGGTTGACATTAAAACCTACAGTGAAGCCAAAACCTCAAAATCAGAGTCAAGAATAGAATTCCAAATACATTTGGGAAAATACTTAGCTTGTCCCAACCCTCATCAATCTATTGGTTTCCTCTAGCATATGATTGATGGATATCCAGTTCCTAGACCAAGAGATTGGGTTCAAAATTGTCAGCCTCTGTCTGCACAAAGCAGCGTCGGTAGACAATGCTGCGATTAATTAGCAATGTCTGTCATGGGCTCTCCATAGGTATGGAATTAGGGCATCTGTACTTTGTAGGTTCAGAACTCCAAAATATGGTGTTTGGGGCAATACTGAAGAGCCTGCATCACATTTATTCAGAGTAAATAATCACATAATCCCATACAGTGTGACTAGAACCAAACCATGCTTCACGATAACCCACTCCTAGCTCTCTACTCACTCTTAAAAGGCAGCCATGGGTCAGCCTGCTTCAGTGGCTACATGGCATCGTGAAAAGAGGGCTTTTCTATCATAAACATTTGCACCAACATTGGCAGAACCCTCCGTAATTTATGAAATATAACTCTCATATACTTACTTGATTTATTTCTCAGTTGAGAAAATGTCTGCAAATTTGGCTTTGAATCTTATTTCCACCACATAGATGACTATTTTTTTAGCCTTTGTTTCCTCATCTCTAATATGGGGATAATATTACTGCTACTACTTACCTGTGATATGAGACTCAGGGGGAAATACGTATGTGAGAGCCCTTGGCAAGTAGCTAGGCGGCAGTAACTACCACCACCCTGCTGCTGCTGCGGCTGCTACTGCCACGCAGCTCCCTCTCTTTGAGATCTCCCATCAAAAGATGCTGCTGCTGGGAGTGGTGAAATAATAACTCACCAACACTTCACTGTTAATCTGTTTATCAGAAGGGAAGAATGAGTGGAATGAAGGTGGAGGAGTGAAGGCAGGGAAGGTCAAGGCCATGAATGAGGAAAACCTAAGGCACTGGAAGCCAATCTTGCCAGTACACTCCAGGGGTGCATTTTAGAGTCAGAAAGACCTCAGTTCTAGCCACTTAATGGAGATGCAAACCTGGACTAAGGATTTAAACTTCCTGAACCTCAGTTTCTTCATATATACTGGGATAACCACTCTTATAAAGTTGTTGTAGGAATTAAGTTAAATCACGTCTGTTAATGGCATGGTACGTACAGGTGAAAGCCAACATGCATGCTCTTTATGGGTGCTCAGCCACCTGTATTGTTTATCACCATCTTCCCTGAACTAACAAAGTGCTTGGCACATAGTAGTCACTCAGTAAATAGTTGTTTAATTAATTGCCGATTTGAACTACTGAAATTGTGGCAAGGGGGTTGCAGGTTCTGTTTATTCCTATTTTTGTTTTCCTTTGCTTGGTTTTGCTCAGCTTTTTAATTCTCTATTCTGTGCAAAGAACCCAAAAATAGGATTAAAAAATTGTGGTTGTCTCATCTGGCACATTGGGTTAGTTGGTTGGTTTTTCCTACCTCCATTCATGGAGGATTTTTGAGAAAACCTTTTTTTGGTAATAAGCATACCTCTTCTTTCAGATCAAAGTGCCAGACAATCAGAATATAAAACAGCTGCAAGATTAATTAATCTTACTATTGATTTGAATGTGATAAATACTTTATTAGAAAAGAACCCAGAGATAAGAAGCAATTAATATGATTGTTGAGTATTCTGTTCTGATACAAAGCCTGGGCATCTGTGCTCAGCTAAAGATAATATGAGAAAAGCCATTTAGGTTTCTAGCTGCACAATCCTGGCGTTCGGGGAGGGGGGAATCACTGGGAAACTGAGATATTGACTCATTTTTGTAGATGAAAAAAATTGCACACAAGCTGTTCTGTACATAGGACACTTCCCCAAACAGGCATCCCTCATCCCTTGCATCTTTGTAACCTCAGCTGTCTCAGCGCTCTTGTCTATAGTCAGCTCCTAAATTGTGCCACACAGTCTTCCCCAGCATCCATATTTGTCCCTTAGAAAGGTGACAGACAGCAGATCCTTAGGAATTATCACCCATGGCCACATTCCCTCCCACGGTGTCATTGTTGGGTCAGACAGATCTTTATTCCAATCCCAGCCCCTTAGCTTCCTTGGGCAAGTTAAGTCACGCCTCAGTTTCCTCACCAATAAAATGGATGTAGCCACACCCTTCTCATCAGGTTGCAATGGCGGTTAAAAGAGATCACGTTTATAAAGCGGCAAGCATGGAATAAGGCCTTTGAAAAAAAAGCAGCTGCTATGATTTGGAGTATTAAGTGTCTCTCTTTCTGACTGTGAAAACTGGCAATCAGAAGAAAGGAAGCAACATGAACCTGAACATTTCAATCTCCCTGGGGACAGGGTATGGATCTCTTTCATATCACAAAGTTATCTAGGCAAAGTGTTCCTCTACATCCTACTGGAAGCAAGTCATGATTGCTCTATCCTTGCCACTTGGAATGGGGCCCACCCCTAGCAGCAGTGCTGGGGAGCTTGCTAGAAGCACAGACCTTCGGTCCCGCTCTGAACCTGCATCCCCTAAGACCCCAGGGTGATTTCTATGCACAGTAAAGTCTGAGCAGCACTGGGCTGCAGTACATAATAACAGAACAATAATGGTGAATATTTATTAATTTTGTTATGCATTTGGCACTGTGCTAAGGGCTTCACATAAATAAAGCTAGGGGCTTTATTTCCACTAGAACGCAAACTTTATGAGGGTGGAATCTTCTATTTTTTTCACTGCAACATCCCCAGTGCCAAGAACAATACCTAACTCATGGGAAGTGTAAGAAAAATTATGAATTATCTCTGTTCAGCCTCCCAACAACCCTGTGCAGTTGCTGCTACAACTCTTCAATCTCTGAGCGAGAAAACTGAGGCTTGAGAATCTTAACAATTTAGCAAATGTTTTCTTTTATAAATAATGAGTAGTAAAGAAGGCCTCAAACCCAGGTCTATGCACCTCTAAACCTAAGTTCTTAGCTGAAAGCTACTTTTAACATAGACATTTTTGTCTAATTTAACTACTCATCAGTTCTATTTATTTTGATGAGTACCCTATGTCTTTGGGTAGTTTAGACCAGAGGTGCCATATTTTTTCTGTCCTGGGACATTACCACTCTATTTGATATTTAAGGCAGCCTGGAGCAATGGGAAGAGCACAGGCTTAGAGCCAGGCAAAACTGTTCCGTTCTTTTATTCTGTTGCCACCAACTGTGTCACATTAGGAAAGTACCCAATTTTTCTGAGCTTTAGGTACATATCAGTAAAATAGTGATAGTTGTACTTGCTTCACAATGTTATGAGATAGATGCAATATACGAAAACATTTCTGTAAGAAACAATTTTTATTACTACAATGTTTTAAAGAGAGACAAACAACTGAATTTTACTCTCTCACCTAGTTTTGCACAGGGAGCTTCTGAAGTCTTTCTGACCTGGCATGACTGCACCCTGGCCTCTCCCATACGGGAGGCTAGTTTACTGCTCCTGTATATCACTGACCTCCCCTGGGGTAGCCGTGACAGTGACAGGGCTTAATACACACAGGGGGCTTTGAACAGTCCCCGGCTCAGAGTCTGCGCTTGGTCAGCGTCTGCTCACATCATCATCCTTGTAACTGTGACCTGCTCTACCCTGTTCTGAAAGTCACTTCCGCCCTCTGGACCTCCTTTTTCTTGTTTGGAAAATGAAGGCAATGGAGTAGGAAAATATCTAAAGAAGTTTTTCACTCTAAAAAACAAAACCTTCTGATTCTATGACTATATGTCAAGTGACATCGTCATTTGAGCTGACATTAGTGGTTCTCTAGCAGGAGGTGAGGACTGAAAGTCACAGGAGCCTCTCTTACGGAGGGTGACCTGGGTTGAAGTGGGAAAGTCCACTTCACCCAGGACGCATGCTTGGGCCTCACAGGGGTCACTGGCATTCTGTGTCCTTTCCCATGACGAAGTAAGTGGCAACAATCCCAGCTCAACTGGGCTCCTAAGCCCAGTTCTCAGTGATCTTACAAAGTCACTCCCACTAGACGAAATTCTCTAGGCAGTGGTCCTGCTCCTTGGGAGTGGCCTGGCTACTGAAAGAAGGTTCTATTAATAAAATATCCTTGTCCTTCCTTCCTCTCAAGATGTGCTGAATCTATAGACAAGACTTGGAAACCCAAAGGACACTTTACCTGAAATAGCAAAGCCACTAAATCCTACAGCAAGCACCAGAAAGGAGATAGCCACCCCTTTGGTATGGGAAAAGCCAACCACCAGGAGTAAGGTTGCCTCCATGCCAAAACCTGCAAATGGAAACAGCAGGGGGAAAAATGTCATTTCCATGCAGCAGCCCAAGTTCATTAATTTGCCAACTAAGAATTAATCTATATTTTCACAGACCTAAGTTTTTCGTACATACATTCTGATACAGTGCTAACAATATTACCTAAGTGTTACATGACTACATGACTATGCTAATATTACCTGGGTGTTCGTGAGCTTCCTAACATTATTCTTGTGCATCTGGAACACCAAATGGTCCCAATAGGTTCCAATGATGCTTATGGGATGAGGGATGTTAATTATTCTTTGCTTCATGGGTAGTTACCACTGCCATGGCTAAATACTGAAACTTGCCGATATACTGGCAAGGATTCCCCTTTGACTACATAAGTTATGGCCTTTCACATAAAAACAAAATGACAACACTCTAATATTTATTGCCAAAAGCAACCAGAAAGCTGTAGTGAATATCTGAAACAAAAAGCAGCACCTCACCACTTGTAAAGTGTAAGTCAAAATTCTCCCATTTCAGAAGTTCACCAAGTTTTCAGGCCTCTTTAAAAAAAAAAAAAATGAGATTTTGCACAGAAAATACAGCAGAACAAAAGTACTTTCTGTTCCTTTCATTCAGAATAAGTGAGTCCAGCACAATAAAAAAAAAAATGAGGAAATTATGAAGAAGTTCCTTCTCACCAAAGAGAAAAAAAAAAAAAAAGACAACAAAACACAAGTTCAGCCAGTGGCAGACGGAAAGATGATATAAATACTGTTTCCAAGTATATGGCATGCCCTGGGAGGAGGGAGGCAATTAGTGGTGCTTCATTTGGAGACTGTGTGCTGATTCCAGACGTCTCCACATGACTGTCCCACAGTTACCTCAAAGGCAACATGCCCAAATCAAGTCTCTGTTCCCCTATTTTTTTACCCCCAAAACAAAGCAAACCACCACCATCACCATACACTTTGTTCTCCTTCTCTAAATTAATCTTCTATCCACATATATTTAGAACCCAGACTTTAGCAGAGTCAGACAGGCATGGGTGCAGATTCTACCTCAAAATCACTAATTGTGTGATCCTGAACCAGTTACTTTACCGCTTAGATTCCTTGTCCCCCAAAATAGAGATAACACTACAACATTGTAGGACATTGGAAGATGCAATGGCATTGGGTATATGAGATATTGTGCGGGGCACACGGGCACAGCTCAACGCATGGTGGCCAGAAGTCCGATGCAGAAACTTAGAATCATCTTGGACTTCTCCTTCTTCCTCAGCTTTCACATAAAAATCAGAAATATCTGTCCAATCCAACTTCCACTTCCCCCTCCTCTGCCACTGCCTCAGTCCTGGCCCTGTGGCCTCTCACCAGGACACTACAATAGCCTCTCTGGTGGTCTTCCCGTCTCATCTTCCTCTCATCCATTCGCCACACCACTGTCTTTCTAAACCACGTGACCTGATTAGTCACTCCTTTGTGAAAGCTTTTGTCAAGGGCTCCACATCATTAGTGTAGTGTAATCAGTCCCTCCTGCTGTTCCTGTGTCATCTCCTGCCAGCACTCATCTTTCTGCTTGTCACCCCATCCTGTATACAGCCCTCTGTGTGGTGGACATACAGCTCTACACGCTGTTTCTTAACCACACACATTTTCTCGTTCCTGTACATAGTCTCACATGCTGTTCTAAATGACATCTAAAGAGGATCAGATAAAATGAGGGAAGCAGTAGTGCTTTTAAAACTGTGGGTTTTCTACCATGGTACTCGTTCTTAATTTTGTTTCAATGTTTTAAATTATACATAGGGAAAAATCGCTGGTGTTTTATATACTAATTCTAAGTTTTTTCAGAGTGGCCTGTCTTAAATAACACGGCATCTGGCTGAAACTTATTTTAACACTCTCAACAAAGGTTGTACAGGAAGTTAATTCCACGCCCCCCCCCCCCCGAAGAATTAGAATGAAGACATTGTGTGAAGAATAAAACTTACAAATGATACATCAGTTCATCTGTAAGAAAAAAAATGATCTTGGCCAAATTGCCAAAAGAAGAAAAAGCATTTAAGAGCCTAAACGGTTTCTACCAACAGGTAAAGTCCTAGAGATAGGACTGTATGTCAGGAGCTTAAGGGTAAAATTTAAACTTTAGGGGTAATCAAGAGATCATTGAAAGTGAACCTGTTCAGAGTTGCCAAGAGAAGCAAAACAAGGATCTAAAGGACTAAGAAAATTTTCATTTCGTGTTAAAACAGTCTAAAGTTCACACACGCAACTGATTCAACCAGACTAGATTTTTTTTTTTTACCTCACATTTTGCACTTACTATAGGGGGAAGTGCAAGAATTTGGCATCTGTCTTTGAGCATCTGGGAAATGTGCCCTGATTCTCAAAGAACTAGAATGAAACATCACGCCTTAAGGTGAACTATTTGCTTTAAATGATTGCAATGGCACAGATCCCTTTTCTATGGAGAAGAAAAGAAGAATGTGACTGGGTCCAACAGATGTGTGATTCTTCTCAGATGAAAAATGTCCTCTGTATTTCTTTTTAGGACACATGAAGCCAACTAAAATTTTCTAGAAGAAGATGCACATGCCTTGCTATTTCTAAATCATATGCATTCTTCAGCAATGGCACAAAATTCATTTTTATGTAGTTACCGCACCTCTGTATTTAAGCAGACAACATGGGTTGTTGTGGTGTTTTTTTCTTTTTAATTTTCTATGTAGGACTCATTCGTCCTACTATGTCAAAATATTAAACAACATTAAGAGACATGTGAAGAGGTATTTTTAAAAGATAGGAGAGAGGCAAGGGAGATTCCACGTATGCATTCCTTGTTTCTGCAGAAAAAAAGATTTGCTCTCAACAGGACTTTGTTAGCAATTAAACATCTTTGAGGGTTCTCATCACCACCACACAACACCATCACTCCCAGTCAGAGAGAAACAACGCAGAGGTATTGGGGCAGATTACATATGAACAAGGAATCCCCACAAAATGTGTTCAAGAATCTTCAAGGCATCTGGGCTTAGAAGAAGTTGTGCAAATAGTGTTTAAACCCAGAACTTTCTTTCAAGTTGCTGGTTTAAAAGTGCATTTTTTTTGGTCAAGGGAAATACAGTTGAATAGCAGATATTTGTTGAATACCTCCTTTGGAAAACCTCTGGTTTTTTTTCAGTGTCTTGAACACAGGAGAAGAAAAAGGCATTCACATTCATTGAGACCCTTCTCTAGGTTGGACACCATAGTAGGTGCATTTATACATTGTTTCATTTAACTCTCATAACTAACACCTGAAGTGAATATTATTATTTGGATTTTAAAGAAGAGGAAAGTTGGCTCAGAGAATTTAGACATCTACCCACCTCTCTCCACCTCCACTGCCACCAGTTTAGTTCAAGCCACTATCTTCCCTTGACAGGACAACTGAAACAGCCTCCTACCTGGCCTCTTTTCTTTCGTGCCCTGAATTCCACTCTCCAGATTTGGAAACACTGATCATGGTTTTTTTCCCCCTACTTTAAACCATTTGCTTCCCAATGTGTTTCAAATAAAACCCATGCTCTGCATACGTCAACCAGGCCTGCCATGATCTGACCCCAGTCAAGCATTCTGATCCTATCTCCTAACACTTTCCACTTCACTCAACCATGTGGCTAGTCTTCCTTCTGTTCTCAAATATGCAACATCCATGCCTGCCTCAGGGCCACTGCACCTGCTATTCCATCTGCCTAAAACATTTTCCGGAGGGAGCTGTGATAAGGTAGCACATGATGAGTTGCCAATGAAGTCATGTGGACACATTCAGAGGGATCACTGGAGAATAACATGGCTGTAAAGAAACACAAGAGGAGTCGACTTGAGCAGAATGAGAAAGGATACATGGAGAGAACTGGGGTGAGAGGTGAGGGTGAGTGAAACTCACAGTAAAGAGAAAGGGAGTGAACAAAGCTAGAGACAAAAAGATATGTTCAGGGCCTGGGGTGGAGAGCTATTCAGCTGGAGCAGAATTTGATAATTAGAGGAGAGAGGCTTTGGCTACTGTATCAGTTTTCAATTGCTGCTGTAACAAATTACCACAAACTTAGTGGCTCAAAATAACACAAATTTATTATTGTACACATCTAGAAGCCGGAAGTCCAAAATGGATCCTACAGGGCAAAATCGAGATGTCAGTCTGCAGAAGTGCATTCCACCTGGAGGCTGCAGGAGAGAATCCATTCTTGACTTTTCCAGCTTCTAGAGTCTGCTTGCATTTCTTGACTTGCAGCTGCGGCGCTCTGACTCCTGCTTCTACCATCACGTCTCCTTCCCCAACTCTGACCCTCCTCTATCCTCTTATAAGGACCCTTGTGATTCCACTGGGCCCACCCAGATAATGCAGGATAATCTCCCCACCTCCAGAACCTCAGTTTAATCACATCTGCAAAGTCCTTTTTGACATATGAGGAAACATATTTCCAGGTTATAAGGATCATGATGTGGACATTATTCTGCCTATGACAGCTACCTTGGAGAGGACCTGAATGCAATGTCCCGGAGCTTCACCTCCTGCCACCAGAGAGCAGGCCTGCATCTGCCAACCTCAGACGCCTACACAGAAGCTCAAGCTAAGGGCAGGCCCAACATCCCTGCCTGGGAACGGCAGTCAAGCTGCTGGGAGAACAGGAGCCGACAGACTGTTCCCGGTCTCACGGGTCAGTCTTTACTCCCGAAATGCTGTGGGATCACATCACACCTGCTTCTGTGTCCCTACATATATTCCTCACTTCTAAAGGGTGACCTAACCCAGCTCATCTAGAGTCAGAGCCTCGTTCCTTCCTTTTCAACTTAATATCACAGCCGTGACCTCTTGCCCACAGGTGGCGCTATCCTTTACTTCCTACCTGCTCGAGCCGACTCCAGAGGTCGCAGCATAGAGTGACTAAGGGCATTGGCAGTGGACTCAGACAGACCTGCTATCTTGCAGCGATCTGCCGCTTGAGCAAGTCACTTTATTTTGCCTCCGTTTCCTCACTGCATATTGTGTATGTTAATAGTAATAGTATCAGCTCCACATGGTGGGTATGAGGATTAAATAAGATAATGTATGTAAAAGACTTAATTTAGTGTCTGGCACAAAAAGCATTCAATAAATGCTAATCTAAAAAGCTAAAAAGCAAAAAAGATAATAACATGGAGGAGCTAAAAACAGTGAGCTGTCATGAACATGGCAGGGGTTCCCAATTACTTTCACCTACCTCTTTGGGGAGTCACCTAATTTCCCCTTTTTCTTTACAAAACTAAAATATAAAGCAGGAACTAAATAAACCAGGAAGGAGAATGTGTGTGTGTGTGTGTGTGTGTGTGTGTGTGTGTGCACCCCATGCACAAGCAGGGGTTGGGAGGAAAGACTATTCAGAGAAAATATTTTTCTTCCGTTTCTTACCTATGGATAGGGAGAAAGGGAAGAAGGAGAAAAGGGAATAAACTACAGAAGTAAATAATAAATATGGAAGGACGTATGGAAAGGATAAACAGTAAACAGATATATAACTAGAAATCATGTTGTTTTGGCCTCAGAGGAGGTGAAAGGGACATTTCTGCAGTTGTAGGTGTGTCCTGATTTATCAGCCATCAACTAAGTTGTCACATCTCAGGTTGCTCAAGTCCAGGCTGGGTGACGACTGGGAGATGGACTTCAGGGTCTTTAAGATTGACCCCAATGATTGGACACCACCTCTAAAATAGACTCTGCACTTCCTTTCACTCTAATTCTACAAAAGCGGCTTAAGCCACCTATGAAATTCACGGTACCTCCACAGTTCATGATTTTTCTGACAGCAGTTGTGGTCAAAATTTTTCTGCTTCTTAAATAATCAGCCAGTTGTCCTCCAATAGGCACAATGATTGTCATGACCATGTGTGGGACGGCTGACAAGAGACCCACCTGGAAGGAAAAGAAACAATGAGCTATTGGTCACTACTTCTGAGAGAGGGGCTTCCTTAATTCCCACCTCCACTCCACAGCCCCCCTACCACCACCAAATTTAATTATGTGTGATCCAGAGAGGCCTGAGTATTGTCATAAATAAATGATGAATGAGCAAGCGATTTTAAGAAATTTATCTATCTTAAATAAACAATGAATAAGTGAAGGACTTTAGTCCTATCTGTCCCATTCACCAGATTGGAAACTCCTTGAGCAGAGATGACAATCATGCATCCCAGAGACCCCAGTGGCCAGCACAGAGCATAGCACATGGTGGGTAAAACACTTGGCACCCAGCGAGTGCTCACTGATGGCAGCCACCATTACCTGACTATGCTAGCTCTGCCCTGGTCACTTCTGACAGTACCTGTAGCTGTGCAGATATCCGCGTCTGCTCAGCTGCTGCTGTTTCCCTTGAAGGAAGGAGGCTTAATGCTTTTATGATGATGATTTATGTTTCACCATCCAAACCCTGCTTCCCTAAAACCCAGACACCCTAATGACAATGGCTGGGGGCATTACCAGAGTTTCTTTCTAAACCATACAAGCAATGGTTACTGCTCTCACCACCTTTTTGGAGAGAGGGGTGGTCTGCAAAATTAGCTGGAAGGCTCTTACTGCTACTCACTAAGTAGTTTATAGGAAAAGAAGAAAACCCGCACCCTCAAATCTTTTTATCCTTGCCTAATATGCAGTCCTTGAGTTAGCTTCAAAAACACTTTCAGGTTGGGTAAAACATAAATCTTTAAAAGCAGCTTAATACAGCTCTGATCCTTACTAAGAAGAAATTCAATAGCTATGTATGTATACTTTGCACAGAGTGCAT
Source organism: Lemur catta (assembly GCF_020740605.2). NCBI lineage: Eukaryota > Metazoa > Chordata > Mammalia > Primates > Lemuridae > Lemur > Lemur catta. Next base: position 19,818,638 of record NC_059133.1, read on the forward strand.
AACTTGTCTGACCTCCAGGCTAGTAGGTGTCCTACAACTGTTATGAATTATGATCAGCAATTTAATTGTTTTATTACACAAAGATATTCTTGGTAGAATCAAGAGATTTAAAGTTCAAGACTATTTGAAGCATCTGTGTATTTACCTTACTTATTGCAAATCCAAAGACCTCTTCAAAATAAGCAGGCTGACTTATTAAGAGCAAATAAAAGGTCCAGCTTCTGCAAAAATTTGCCACAATGATTGCATAAACCGGCAATGATGTGAAAAATCTTCTCCATGGAGTATTGAATTTCTAGGGAGGAAAAATACCATGAGATTTTTAGTGAAGCTATTGACATCTTTTTCTTATAAGAAGACAACACAGTCACTAAGAGAAATACTTATAAAAAAAAAGAGGCAAGTCTTCATCCACCCATTTATACTTACACTTAGACTAACCAAGTTGGCTCCTTCTCCTATGGTTGTCTCTATGTAGGTCCTCTCCTCATTGGATATCGTTGGATGAGCCGCTGGGCACTCATAGGCCTGCAACAGCCAAAACATGTACCAAATAATCCCAAACATACCTGAAGTTAAAAAAAAAAAAAAAAAAAAAGGCTTGATGATATGGTCTCATTTTTTCCATCTTGAAATTTTTCAATATTTACAATATTCCCAAATAACAATATTTCAGTGAGGAAAAAGTATTTTGTTGATTTTCCTGGTGTTATTAACTGGAATTTACAGAAAGATAATGTTCTGCTTGTGGTAGAAAAAAAAGTCAACTTTAATATAAACATTAAAGGAATCGCAAGGTAGACCAATATTCCATTATATGATAAATTTGTCCTGGAAATCTCCATTTTCATGTAATAAACTTTTAGCCAAACACTTATAAGGTAAAATACCATCTCTATGAGTCACCATGTGAACTCATGAAGTCAAATCACTCACCATAAATATAAAAGACCGAGGACCATCCAATGTACTGCACCAACACCCCAGCCAGGGGCATGGCAACCACGGCCCCTGCATAGGAACCTGGAACGAGAAAAGATTGAGGGAAATTCCCCGATCACCATGCAAGCTTTTCAACCCATTTAGAGTTCATGTGGCAAATCCAGAGACGAATAAAACTGAGCAGGAGTCAGACCGCCTCTGTGCAGGGACCGCGGATGGATTAGACAAAGATTGCTCAGGCACCACAATTTGGAACTGCATGAGAAAATGAAATCAGAAGATGAGAAAAATCTAAGAGAAATTTTGAAAATTCAACCAGGCACAATATTGGGTGCTGAAGATAGCAAGCAAAGGAACATGTAGAATCCGCCTTTCAAAGCTCATTGTTGGATTTTCACCCAGGTCTTTAAACGAGAGACATCAAACTATTAAAAGGATCATGCTTTTTATTGTCTTGATATAAAAAATTGGGAAACAAATTCCAGGATGGCAGAAGGACTGCTGTCTCCATTCACCTCCAGAATGGGTACATTTTTAAGTCTATTTCTTACTTTGTAAATACTTAACTTTGTAAATACTTACCTGTGTGTGGATGTTTATCTTGTCTAGACAAGATAATGAGGGCTAGAGGCAGTGACCTGACCTCCACCATCCTCTGCAGCTGCAGGATATCTGGTAGGGAAATACGAGCCCTGCAAACTCCCAATAAATATTAACTGCATTGAAAAGTAACTATCTGAAATTCCCAACCCCAGAATCAATGAAAAAATTCTTGCTTCAGAAAAAGTGAGCGATGAAAGCAAATTCTGTATCCCAGAATCCACTGCTAAGGAAGAGCTTTAAGAAAAGGGAGTTTGGGGATCTTCCAGAGAAATAGATTAAGTCACATCCTTCCAACCTGGGCCTGACCCTCTGTGAAAGGTCCGACCTGGGCTCTGGAATCTGAACATCATGACACCTGAGGAAGTCGAGGGACTCATTTTCCTCAGAGATAAGATGGGAATGAAATATCTATCTCATGCTGTTGTTTTGAGGGTGAAATAAACTATGTATGTGAAGATGCTTTGTAAGCTACAAAGGGTTACACAAATGCCATTATCTACAGAATGACAAAGCACTTTGAAAAAATAAAAAACCTCAGAATTCCTCAAACCAATAAGGCAAGCCCTCAGGGCACATGTTTAGACCAGACTATGGGTCCGACTGCTGCGGGAGCAGAGGAGGTGGTCTTCTTCCCCAGGCCAGTACCCTGAGAGTGGGAGGTGGGGCAGGGGAGGGTCTGTTTTAGGTGATGCAAAGGAATGCCTGAGACAGGGAGGGTTGGAGAAAAACCACCACCTACGAATGCATTAGTGCTTTCTAGGTGTCAAGTACTGTGCTAAGTATTCTGTACTCATGATTTTATTTAACCCTCTTCCACCTGGGGAGGTGGGTACCAATATTATCCCCATTTTACAAGGAGAAAGCAAGACTGGGAGGGAAGTAGATTTTGCCTGAGGTCGCATAGGTGTTAAGTGACAGGGTTCCCAGTCAGGAGCCGGGTCTGTGGGACACCAAAGCCCTTACTCGCATTTAATAATTCAGTCCTGTCTCCTTCACTCAAGAATGCCCAATAATTCCCCATAGCAAGAAGTATTCTTTCACTGGGGAAACTACAGCGTGACCTAATCGGCCCTTCTTCTTATCGGGAAAATTCTTCCTCGTCCTTTCAGACATGGCTCCAGTATCAGCTCCTCTCACTCCCAGCCCCTTGAGCAGACCCCAACAGGGCACTCAGCAGTGCTGTCCCCACCCCGCCCCGTCCCCTGGGCCCCCAAATAATCACTGAATGGTATGGGGAGGGGGAGCAGCAGAATTGGGGGAGGAAAGGGTCCCCAGTTCTGTCCTCACTAGCCGTGATAATTTAAATCTTTCTTTCCTCCCTGAGCCTCAGTTTCCTCAACTATAAAACCATGGGGTGCCCCTACCCTTCGAATTACAGTGCCTTTTGAGATTAAGAATTGATTAGCCCCAAGCCTGGGTGTTCTTCTAATGACATTTTCCCTTGGCTGTTCTTTGAAACCAAGGCCACACCTTAGCTGGAAAATGTAATAAGGCCTGTGTCCTTGATCAGGTAACTTTCCCTGAGAGTCAAATAATTTCTCAAATCAGCCCTTTTAGGGCTATAAAGACACACTAAGAATGGGGAGTGGCAGCTTGTCATTCTCATCTTGCTGACAAATCAAAATGAAAAGCCTTCCAACAAATTAACCATCCAAAGTAAGAAAGGTCAAGGATCTAACAATCCACAAGGTCAACTGGGGTAAGGTCTTATCCTCTGCTAGAGTTGGTGTTAACATAGTGGTGGGGGTGGAGATGCTCTTGAACTGCAAACAAGAAGCCAGAGATGTTTTCTAAGGACAGGAGAGGCTAAAGAAGTAAAGACATCTCAGCTGTGCATGCAATGCCAAACTAGGAACAAAATAGGCACATTAGTGAACATTTCATGCCAAACTCCCAGGAATACCTTGTTGTTATTATTATTATTATTATTATTATTTAAAGGAGGTAAAGGGGGAGCAGGAAGAGATAAATAAAAACATTCACAGAAATAAAGAAGAAGCTTTATTTCTTCCCTTAGCAAAGAAGTACAGGTTAGCTTGTCTTAGGAAAGGCATGCTAGCTTGAACAATCAGACAGAACTAAGTTCCAATCCTTACTGCTCAGGCCACATTGTGACTTTTGTGGCCTAAGGCAGCAGTCCTCAACCTTTTTGACACCAGAGACGGGTTTCATGGAAGACAATTTTTCCACCAACAGGGGAGGAGGGGTATGAGGTGGGAATGGGGAGCTCAGGCGCTGATGCCAGCCATGGGGAGCAGCTGTAAATAAAGATGAAGCTTCGCTCTCTTGCCCGCTGCTCACCTCCTGCTGTGTGGCCCAGTTGGAAGTTTCATGGAAGATAATTTTTCCACTTTGGTGGAGGGGGGTGGTAGGCGGAGCTGGGGGGGAGGTGGAGCTGGCTCTGCAGCCCGGTTCCTAACAGGACACAGACCAGTACTGGTCCATGGCCTGGGGTTGGGGATCATTTTCCTCATTAAAAAAAAAAAAAAATTAAATATATTTTACAACTGTGTTGATGGCAGCAGCATGAGTTGTCCTTTTGCTGTTGTTGATTGGTAGCTAAGTGACCACTTCAGAACACTGATTACTCCCAGTCACACACAGAGGGGCCAGTCCCAAAGGGGTGGCTTCGACTGACGCAGCCTTAGCAAGGTGAAGTTTGAAGACCCAGGAATTAAAGTCACATCATTATGTGGAGGCCTCTCATTTACTTTCAGGTAAGATTGATGGTCTCCATTTCATATTTACCTGGAATATAATGGCAAAAATTAATTAAAATGTCTGTATGACAGGGTGTATGGGGCAGTAGTATGTAGTAGGGAAAGTTCCAGATCAAAAATCAGGCGGTCTTGCTCTAGCTCCGTGACCTTGGGCAAATCACTGAACTTTAGTTTTCATATAAAAGAAGAGGAGTAGGGAGCTTGATGATCCCATCTCCCCCATTTTTGCTCTTCGCAAATGTCATTTGCTGGCTAATCCAACTACCACTTCCAACCCCTTTTCTCTTCCCCTTCTCTCCAAAGAGGCTGGAAAAGTGAGGCACTTGCTCTCTTAGCCTCCTCTAATTAGGGCCAAGGAAATTTAAGTAGAAGCCTGATAGGGAGCTTTGGGAAAGCTTTTTGCTTTGCACATGGAATAAGCAGGAGGGTAAAAGCTACCACTCTGAAGACAGCAGAGCAGAAAGTCAGAAGAAGTCCTGGATAGACCACTGAGCAGCAGACCCAAGACCAGCAACCACTCACCTTTGGAATTATGTGACAAAAAATAGACTCTCTTTAAAGACACGCCAGTTGCCAATAAACATATGAAAAAATGCTCACTAATCATCAGAGAAATGCAAAATTAAAACTACAATGAGATACCCTCTCACACCAGTGAGAATGGCTATTATCAAAAAGTCAAATAACCTAGGAAAATACTTACCTAAAGAGGTGAAAGATCAGTAAAAAACACTGATGAAAGAAATCATTGAGTATACAAACAAATGGGAAAACATCCCATGCTCATGGATTAGAAGAATCAACGTTGTTAAAATGTCCATACTGTCCAAAGTGATTTAAAGATTCAATGTGATTCCCATAAAAATACCAACATCATTTTTCACAGCTCTAGAAAACACAATCCTAAACTTTATATGGAACAAACAAACAAACAAAAGCCCAAATAGGCAGAGCAACCCTAAGCAAAAAGAACAAATCTGGAGGCATCACGTTACTGGACTTCAAATTATTCTACAAGGTTATAGTAACGAAAACAGCATGGTACTGGTATAACGGTAGATACATATAGACCAATAGAACAGAATAAAGAACCCAGAAATAAAACCATATAACTATTATGAACTGATTTTTGACAAAGTAGACAAAAGTATACACTGGCAAAAGGACACCCTATTCAGTAAACGTTGATGGGAAAATTGGATAGCCACTTGCTATCCAAGAATGAAACTGGATCCCTATCTCTCACCATACACAAAAGTTAACTCAAGATGGATTAAAGACTTAAATGCAAGACTTGTAACTATAAAAATTCTAGAAGAAAACATAGGAAAAACTCTTCTGGACATTGGTCTAGGCAAGGAATTTATGACTAAGACCTCCAAAAGCAAATACAGCAACAACAAAAATAAATAAATGGGACTTGCTTAAACTAAAAAGTTTCTGCATGGCAAAGTTAACAGTCAACAGACTAAATAGACAACCTACAGAATGGGAGAAAATATTCACAAATTGTATATTCGAAAAAAGGCTAATATCCAGAATCTACAAAGAACTCACACAAATCAGCAAGATAAAAACAAATAACCACATCAAAAAATGGGCAAAAGACATAAAGAGATGTTTTTCAAAAGTAAATAGACAAATGGCCAACAAACATATGAAAAAGTGCTCCATATCACTAATTATCAGAGAAATGCAAATTAAAACCATAATGAGCTATCACCTTATCCCTGTCATAGTGGCCATTAATAAAAAGTCAAAAAACAATAGATGTTGGTGTGGATGTGGTGAAAAGGGAATGCTTTTACACTATTGGTGGGAATGTAAGTTAGTATAACCTCTATGGAAAACATGGATATTCCTCAAATAACTAAAAGTAGACCTACCATTCCATTCGTCAGTCCCACTAGTGGGTATCTAGCTACTCAAAGGAAAACAAGTCATTTTATAAAAACGACACCTGTACCCAAATGTTTATGACAGCACAATTCACAACTGCAAAAACATGGAATCAACCTTAAATGCCCATCAACTGATGAGTGGATAATGTGGTATATATATATACCATGGAATACTACTCAGCCATAAAAGAGAATAAAATCATGTCTTTTGTAGCAACATAATGGAACGAGAGGCCATTATCTTAAGTGAAAAAACTCAGAAACAGAAAGTCAAATACTACATGTCCTCGCTTACAAGTGAGAGCTACATAATGTGTACACATGGACATCAAGAATGGAATAATGGACATTAGAGACTTGGAAGGGTGAGAGAGGGTGGGAGGGAGGCTGAGGATGAAAAAATACTTAATGGGTACAATGTACACTATTCAGGTGATAGTTACATTAAAAAGCCCAGATTCACAAATACACACTATGTCCATGTGACAAAACTGCACTTGTACCCCCTAAATCTACATATACATTTTTAAAAGACTCTTTATAAGGCCCTTGGTAGGGTTTTTCAGCTACTTGAAGCCAAAAGGCATTCCTAAATGAACCTAGTTATAATTCTAATACACTTACCACAAAAAGAAGTTGTGGCCAGTCGACTTCTCTCCAAAGGTGGTGCCCACTTACTCCACATCCCATGGCAGGCTGGGTAGGTCACACCCTGGCAGAAGAGTTGGAAATAGATTATTTGATTTGACTCCAGTTTGTGTTTGTGTTTAAAACATGGATGTTGCTTCTTTACACAGAGTACAATACAGAAGTCTAATTTATTGACACTGCTGTAGATTGAATGTTTGTGCCCCGCAACAAAATTTATATGTTAAAATCTAATCCCCAATCTGATGGGGATTATCAGCAAGAAAGGTATCTGGAGATGGGTTTTTGGGAGATGATTAGGTTATAAGGGTGAAGCCCTCATGAATGGGATGGGTGCCCCTATAAAAGAGACCCCACAGAGCTGCCAGTGCCTTGATCTTGGACTTCTCAGCCTCCAAAACTGTAAGAAATAAATTTCTGCTGTTTATAAGCTACCCAGTTTATGGTATTCTGTTATAAAAGCCCAAAAGGACAAAGACAGTCACTAAATAGCATGATTCAGTTATTTCTGACTCACAGTACAGATGCTGAAATTCAAGTACAATTCAAATGTAAGCATAGTGGGGAATGAGAGAAAAGGTCTTTACATTTATATTTCATATTGTTATAGAAAATCAGTGTAGGAAGGTACTTCCACAGTCGGTCGGTCCATCCTCTCATTTCAAGGTACAGAACAGAAGCTGAGACTTAGGGCCATTAAGTGAATACAGCTTAGTCTCCATGGCTGCTAATATCACATTCTTTCCACCACACCAGTCTTTCCCAAAGTGTGGTGTATGTCCCTCGTGGGACTAGAGTTGGATTTGAGGTGCTATAACAACCTAGATTCCTAATTATAATTATTATGTATATTCTAATATGCTTCAGAAAAAATGTATTAATAACTAGCACATCAAACCCATGATTTCAAAAATATTGTTGTTTTGAATAAGGGTTTTTTTTTTGTTTGTTTTAAGTGAGTTGAACTAGGAAAAAACAATAATCAAATAATAGGACATATTGTACGTGGACATAACAAAGTGATGGAGGTTAAAAGTGAATGACTGAGTTTGGGAAACATTGCTTTACTGAGTTTGGCAAACTATGGCCCAGTTTGGCTCACCATCTGTTTTTGTATAGCCCACAAAGCAAGAATGGTTTTTAAATTTTTCAGTGATGAGAAAAAAATAACAAAGGAATAATAATATTTCATGGCATATGAAATTCAAATTTCAGTTTCCAAAAAGTTTTATTGAAACATAATGACACCCATTTGTATCCATATTGTCCCTGGCTGCTTTTGCTCTGGAACAGCAGACTTGGATCCTTGCAACAGGGGCCAAAATATTTACCTTCCAGCTCTATATCATGCTGTTGCCTTCACCGAGTTAAATCTCCACATCAAGAGATTTGTTAATAAATCCGTTGGAAATTTACAGATTTATTAATAAATCCATTTAAATTGCTTTAGTTAGTGGAAAGAGCCCTTGCTATGTGAACTGTAGGTTCAGGCTTCAGTTTCATCATCTTTTAAAATGAAGGGGATTGGATTAGATTACTTCTAAGATCATTATGGAATGGTCCTTCGTTGTGTATAAATATAAAATCACACAAGGCATTTGGATTAAAATATTTGTAATTGCAGCCATAACCAGAGAGCCGAGACAGCAGGACAAGCTGGAAGGTAGGAAAAACTGAGCAAAGGAGGTTTTCTTCAGGAGCTGAATTTTCCAAAGGACCGTGCTGTCTCGAGCAACATGGAAAACTGTAAGGAAAGTGTCTCCTACCTCCACTAGACCTTGCAAAATTCTGACACACATGACACATCCGTAATGCACTCTGGCCGCAGAAGGAATGAACATGTTCAAAGTCGATGTTAAGAAGATGGCGGCTCCAAAGACCCTGAGAGACCAAAGCACTGTGTTATTGGACAGGTCTGCTGATGGATGTGGCACTACACTTAAATCCCAGACACAAACCTAACAATTCATGATCGCTCCCGGTGGAAATTAATAGAAATTAATTTAGGGAAATAAATGTTGTGTTAGGGTCTGGTGTGCCCTGAGCTGCACTGTGGGCTGCTTTGACTCCCAAGTTCAGTTTCAGGACCAATTACGGACACATATTTGGCAGCACATTATGCCCTGCCTGGCTGATGCCTTAGAAGGTTGGAGACTGACCAGGCTGAGATGAGCTTGCTGCAGACCCACCGTTCTGCCCGGCTCCACCCAACACACCCTTCCTATTATCTCATGACTTCTGCATGTTGGAGGTGGTGTCTCCTGTTTCCCAGAGCTGCTCTCTGTTTCCCAGAAAGCGATACTGACTAGCCAAGAAGCATCTTGTGTCCTGGGACCAACCAAGCACAAAGCAGGTTGTGTACCTGCCTTAGGCCCAGCACCACCGGCCTTCTCCTTCCTGCCTGGCCCAGGGCGTCCTGGGACAAGAGAACAGGCAGCATGTTCTCCCCTTCACACACACGCTAATGATGCTTCAGCCCTTTTTACATGCTGGGAAATCAGATTACATGCGATTTCATTTTAGGGCAGAGGTGTAAGCAGTAACCGAGGAGACCATAGCAGCCAATATTTTATCACTTTTTAAAAAGAATGCATTAGGTAAGTAACAATAAGTAAAAGACACAATTTAGACAAGAACATAAGTAAATACAGTTGTGCTTATACATACTTAGATCTTACCATAGTAGCTTTCAAACTTTTTGACCTTGACCCATGAACAAAATATATTTTACATTGCAACCTCATACTCATGCACACAAATGTAACTGAAACAAGTTTCAAAAACCATTATTTACCATTCTCTGAGTGCAATGCACTCAGATGTTTTCAACTCAGTTTTATTCTTTTTGATTATCTTCTCTTCTATTTCTCTCACTTTTTTTTAAATGCTCGTTGGTAAATCACTATACTGATTTCATAACCATCGAATGAGTTACGTTTTAGAATTTGAAAAACGCTGCTTTATAAAATGTAATGCAGTTCACAAAATCCATTTATGTAAAGTCCTATGAGAAATACAACTGGAAGAGACCTGGAGATACTTAGTTCACTCCTTTTTTGGTACACGATGCATTCTACAACATCTCCCCCAAGTGGCCATCCTCTTGCTTGAATACCTCTAGCAACAGAGAACTCACTGCTTATTGAGACAGCTCATTCTGTTCTTAGACACTTTCAATTGCTCAAACACCTGCTATAGAGTCTCAAGGACATTAAAGACACGCCTTGCTATCTGGACACAAGCCCCTACTACTCATATGACAAAACCTTTTTGGTACTGGGCAATATTAACACAAGTGCATAGGATTACAGAACATCATTGGCCAGAGGGAACTGAAACAAAATTTAGTCCAATGTTTAATCTCACAGATGAGGAAACTGAGGCCCAGAAAAGGAGGGAAAGTGACATGATAGAGGCCACCCAATGAGCTAGTTAGGGGCCAGGAACCATTTCTCCTGATTCAGAGGCAATTGCTCTTATTAGCACACAATTGCTTAAAGAGTTGCAAGGTAAATTCAATTGGAAGAAAAAATACAGAAAAAGAGACACTTAAGAATAGGGTCATTTGGGATCAATACCTGTGAATCACATCTATTGAGATGGCTCCTGTTTTTCATTCTGCACCCTCAAATTGAGGGCTGACCAGGCAGGTTTTATAAAGGCAAAAGCCATATTATAACCTACATAGCACTCATTTTATATCAGTTTATCTTACCTGTTAGCAGCAAACTTGTTTGAAATGAAACCACCTGGAATTTGTGTCACAATGTAACCCCAGAAAAATGATCCATGGATAAGGCCCACTGTCTCTGGATCCCAGTTAAACTGTGCTGTCTGGAAATGAGAAATCAGATACGTTGTATTTGTTAGAAAACACTTGGCCACCCTTTTTCACCAACAGTCCTACACAATAACCTGAAGAAGTCCTTCTGTCATTCAACAAATTGATGGAGGGCATCCTGCATACTTGGAATATAGCAGTGAACAAAACAAAGTCCTGCTCCCATAGATCTCACCTTCTAGTGAGAAAGAGATATGTACAAATTTGAATAAATATGTATCTATCTGTACACCAAGTAGTGATGAGTGTTAAAGAGAAAATAAAGCATCTTGTGAAGAAAACAAAAAATAAGTTCTTGGGTTACTAAGTTATTTGCTAAGTTATTCAGACACCAGTTGAATGACAGCACAAAGGGAATCAGAATCTCAAGTCTCTCATTTTTGGGGGAAGATAATAAAACCCATTCTACCTACCCATAGGATGTGTGGGGATAAATGGCATGAGTATTTCTGGTAAGTTATCCTTCTGCTTAGAGATTTTGCATGTAACATAGTGCCTGGAACCCAGTGTGGACTCAATACACGCGAGCAGCCATTGTTGTTATAATGATGATGACAACGGCAACAACATTCCTTCCACAACTGTTAGGCCATTGAAAATGTGATTCTCTAGGGCTGGAGTCCCATTTCTCATTTTCTTCCCCAGGTGAAGTAACACATTCTTTTCAGACTCATTGTAAATGTCCCTTCTTCTGGGAAAGCATCCCGACTACCCCAAATTGAACTGGTTACTCTTTCCTGGGTTTGTCCCATAGACCTCTGTCCTTACAGCCACTGTACCCACACTATGCTGCCCTCAAACTAGCCATTCACATGTCCATTCCCCACACAGGGGGGCAAGAAACTAAGATAGCATCCACGTCCTATTGACTTATAGTCTTAGTAATGACAACAAATGCCTGGGAACATAGAAGGTATAAGTAAATATTTGCCGAATGAATGAACAGCTCTGTAAAGCACTGATATCAAAATGCAAGTATGGAGTAAGAGGGTTCCTAATTATCAACATACTTTGTTTTATACATTTCCATTGCGGTTTATTTTCCTGTCACAAGTTGTTACACATTTATGTGCTCATTTATTCAACATTCACCTAGTGCCTCCTGAATGCCAGGTTAGGTACAAGGTAGTGTAAATACAAACTCAACAAGAATCACCTTTGCCTTCTAGGAGATCACAGACCAAGTAACATTGGCCTGTACGCTCCTCTGTATTTCTCATTGCACAGATTAGGAAGTTGAAGCTCAAGAGTAAAAAGGAATAAACGATCTAATTCAAATCAGTTCACCAGATTTGTGTTTTGTGCCTATTAGGTGCTATCCACTGTTCTGGGCACTGCGGACACAGCAGTGAACACCCATAGTCATTCCTGCCTTTATGAAGATGCCAGTGGAGTTAGTAAATAATTAAACAAGGACCTCTGAGCGAGATGGCAACTGGAGATGAGGAAAAAAATATATAGCAGAGAAGGGGATGTGAAGTTTTGGTGGAAGTGAGGTGGGATAAAATTTTAGGTAGAATGTCCAGTAAAAGCTTCACTGAGAAGGTAATTCTTGAGTAAAGACCTGAAGGAAGGAAGGGAGCCAGTCATGCGGTTATCTGAGAGGAGAGTTTTCCAGGCAGAAAAACAGCAAGTGCAAAGGCCCTGAGGTAGGGATGTGCCTTGTGCACTAGAGGAACAGCAGGATGTCATATAGCTGGAGAGCAAGGAACAAGCAGGAGGAGAACAGGAGTAAAGTAAGGGAGGCTCAAATGATGAAGGGCTCTTTAAGTCATCATAAGGACCTTGGCTTTTACTCAGAGTGAGGTGGAAGATTTGAGCAGGAGTGACAAAATTTCGTTAAGGTACTTTCTATATATTTCCCCCTTTAATCTTCAAAATACCTAGAGATAATTATTTTTAGTTTTTTGGGTCTTTTTTTTCACAAATGAGGAAACTGAGGCTTAGAGAGATTAATTGACTTGCCCAAGGTCATAGAACTAGTTGCAAGAAGAGGGGAGAGCAAACCTCTCATCTGCCTGATGCCAAAACACTAGATTCTTTCCACTGCTTGTAGAGACTTGATTTTCTCTCTAGAGAGAGATTAGACCTCTTTGCCCTGAGCCACAGACTGACCTAAGCATCCAAGGCAGGGGGAGAACTGGACCCTTTATCTACATGCTAGTTAATCCAGCTGAGGATCGCCAATCACATTGTCCCTTTGTCATGCCTTTCTCTCTGAGGGGATGGGGCTTCTGTTGTTCTCTGAAAGAAATGACACCTGAGGCAGGGCACGTAGGCCTGCTGAGAGCTGGCTTTCACCATCAGTTGATGGACTAAGGACCTGAATAGACATTTCTCCAAAGACAAACGAATGGCCAACCGCTGTATGAAGATGCTCAAGTTCACTAACCATCAGGGAAATACAAACCCAAACCACAATGAGATACTCCCTCACACCTGCTATGATGGCCATTATAAAAAATAAATAAATAAAAAGACAAGTATTGGTTAGAACGTGGAGAAATTGGAACCCTTATATAGTGTTGGTGGAAATGCAGAATGGTGCAACCACTATGGAAAGGAGTGAGGGGGTTCCTCAAAAAATTAAAAATAGAACTACTTTATGATTTAGCAATCCCATTTCTGGGTATTTATCAAAAAGAATTGAGAGCAAAATCTCAAAGAGATATTAGCACTCCCATGTTCATTGAAGCACTATTCACAATAACCAAGATATGGAAACAACCTGACTGTCCAACGACAGATGAATAGACAAAGAAAATGTGATATATACATACAATGGAATACTCTTCAGTCTTTAAGAGGAAGGAAATTCTGTAGTATGTAACAACTTGGAAGAACCTAGAGGATATTATGCTCAGTGAAAAAACCCAGTCACGGAAAGACAAATACTGCATGATTCCACCTACATGGAAGTATCTAAAATAGTTGAACTTGTAGAATTAAAGAGCGCAATGGTGGTTGTCAGGGGCTGGTGGGAGGGGAAATGGGAGTTATTCATTAATGGGCATAAAGTCAAGCTGGGTGAATAAGCTTTGGAAATCTGCTGTGCAACATTGTACTCACAGTCAATAATAAATCTATTATACACTTAAAATTTTATTAAGAGGGTGGCTCTCATGTTAAGCTTTCTTATCATAATAAAATTTTTAAAAATTAAAAATAAAGCAAAAAAAAATAAACCCTAAGGGCCACATCTATGAACCATTACTATAATTAGCCAAGCACTGTGTCAGGTTTTGTAATAAGCCAAAAAATGGCCCCAAAAGATACCCACAGCAAATCCCTGGAACCTGTAAATGCTATTTGATTTGGAAAACATGTCTTTGCAGATGTGAAAAAGTCAAGGCTCTTGATTGGAGATAGCCCAGATCATCTAGGCGGGCCCTAAATCCAATGACAAGTGTCCTTAAACGAGAAAGGATATGAGCTATTTGAGACACGAGAGGAGACACGCAGAGGGAAGACGGCCACATGAAGGTGGAGGCAGAGATTAGAGTGACGCTGTCACCAAGGAGCTCCTGGGGCCACCAGAAGGTGAAAGAGTCAAGGAAAGATGCCCTGCTCGAGCCTTCAGAGGGAGCAAGGCCCTGCTGACACCTTGATTGTGGAATTCTGGTCTCCACAACTGTGAGAGAATAAATGTCTGTTGTTTTAAGCCATCAAGTTTGTGGTAAGTTGTTCTGGTAGCCTTAGGAAACTAATATAAGTACTTGATATAGAATAAATTATCTCATTTGATCTTCAAAGCAGTCCTTTTATTCCCATTTTACAATAAGGGCACTGAGGGTTAGCAAAGAATTGCTAGAAATGCCGCTTCCTGTCTCCCTGCTCACACTTCTCTCTCAGGGGATCCCAGCTTCCCCTCCATGGGACTCTCCCCTGCTGAGCACCGCAGCTCACAGGACCCCTGAAGAGACAGGGCCAAGCCATGGGCTAGACTCACCCAGTCACCGTGTCCCTCCCTCCCTCTCTCTCTCTCACACACACACACAGCAACCCTCACTCAGAGGATCTAGTTAGACAACAGTGGGTATTGAACTGAAACAAGTCCATGGAGCCTTGCAGTCTGGGCCAGGTGCATGGCTCCCTGGCGAGGCAAAGGCTCAAGGAACTCCAGCTTTGGAGGGCAGCGAGAAGCCATGGAGAACGAAAGAAAAGGAAAGAAAGCAGTCCACGGAGAGACTGGGGAAAATGGAGCCGACTCAGAGAAAAGCAGATGAAAGACCCTGTGGGGCGAGCAGGCCGGAGACCTTAGCAAAGGATTTTCTAGTTCTCATGAGGCAAAAAGCTCCACTCCGCACTTCCTGGCAGGGCCTCTGCTCCCACCTGGGAAAGAATCACATAAAGACACCTTTCCGTCCCCGCAGTGGAGTACAGCCTGTGTCCCCCTGTCCAGAGCACAGGCTGCACAAACATACAACACAGACCTGCTTGCTGCACTTCACTCTCGTGAGATCCTCCTACAGCCCTGCAATAATCCCCGTTTAACCTAAGCTGTTTTCGCTGTATTTCTCTTCTTTGCAACCAGCAATCCCTGACCAGGACATAAGGTCCCAGAGCTAATTAATGGCAGAATCAAGTTGAAAACCAGGTCTGGCCAGTTCCAACACCCCATCCGCTTAACCCTCTAGGGCCCATGATCCAGGGGAAGCACTTTCAACTTTTCCTGAGGGTAAAGGGAAAAAAAGGCAAGGTTTCTCAAACTTCAGTCAGTTTTTTTTTTGCTTCCCACCTGCCACACACTGTTCTCAGTGCCTCACATGTTTTAACTCATAACTATTAAACAAAAAAATGATTATTCACATATAAGCTAAAATCTCACCCTTCGGACCATGTGTAGAACATAGGCCACATATTCGAAAGACCTACCTATGCATCCTGCTTTCTCCTCTACCTTTTGAAAATGAGCATATAATGATATTTCAGTGCAAAATATCTAGTTTTTCCTCATAAAACAAGAACCCAAACAAACAAAAATACCAGCTATTCAGAGCCTTTCTTAATACAATTAGTGAAATCTGTGTCATCAGGTTGAACATGCTCAGCTGATACCTAAGCTTTGTTGTATTTGAACAAGGGAGAAATGGCCGGCTATAAATTGGAGTTGCGCTAGAGCTCCTGAAATGCTACTAAACTCCTACTCTCGAGGCCAGAGAAAATGATATAAAGCATATTTTAGATCTTAATCTGTGTCTCTAAGACTCCAGAAGGCAATACCATAGAAACTAGAAAGCACACACTAGTATTGTTCCTTGGGTTTATCAAAACGTCTTTTCCATATACCTCAAAGCAGACTCTATTGACCTAGTCCTATCTTTTCTGGCAACAAACAAATGGAAAACAGCATCTCATTTTGATCTGGGCCACAGCAGACAAGTTTTAATTAGCTGGCCTTGCTCACAAAAGGCTGAAAGAATGCATGTGATACACATCTGAAACCTTGCTAATATACATCAGTCTTTATTTTTAAAATGCATGATATGCATCTCCATCTCTATCCTCCCCTTACCCCAAGAAAAGACAGGATATCCTTTTAGGACAGATTCTGCTGTGGCGTCAGAAAGAGACTAGTTAGAAGGATCTCCAAGGTGCTATTTTCCACTGGCAGAATAATCTTAGTTAAAAAAAAAAAAAATTAGACTTCAGGCCAGCTAAAGACTTCTTTGTAATGGATTGAAATCAAATTTTCCCAAACCAGGGCTCGGTAGGGGACTGTTCTCAGTGATGCTAATAGATGTGGCGTGAAACAGAGCATTCTGTGATCAAGTCAGCCCAAGAAATAATGCACACCACGTCTCCCTCCCAGAGCATCTCACGGGCTCCTCATCATGCAACACCTTCTTCATAGCATGGCCTGCAGAGCGGTGATTTCCCAGACACCAGTTTGGGAAACTCTGATCCAAAGGTTTCTTCAAACAGAGGCGAGGACAGGGAACTATTAATATTAGATGCCTCTTCGCAAATGAATGATTTATGCACGAGTCATTTCAGTGTGTGTTCAATTCAATGAAACAGGTATTTCTGGAGTGTCCACTGGGCATACAGTTTTGCTTGTCTTTTTCCCCCCATAACCTCATTACTTTTCTAAGTCTACCATATAAAAAACAAAAAAAGAGATTTTATGTTTCCAGTGGTTCCTAAAACAATACTATTTAAGTCACATCAGAGCATGCTTGCTTATAACTATAACAGCCTCTGAACTGAGCCTGCGGCCTCCACTCTCATCTCACTTTAATCTGGACCCTTCCAGTTGGGCAGTGATCATTCTAGAGTGCAGATTTGATCACCTCTCTGCTTAAAGTCTTTCCCGGACACCCTCTGTGGTTTCCCAGGCCTTGTATGATCCAGCCCCTGTTTATTTTGCTGCATCCAGTTCCCAACCTGGAGTCTGTGGATGGAATCCTGTGGCCCTGTAAACTTGGACAGGAAAAATTTACATCTTTATTTTCACTAACTTAACTGAAATTTAGCATTTTCTGCAATTATAAATGTAGTCAACAGGCCACAGAAGTACCATGAGTACCTGTGACTCTGTCACTGGAGGAAATTTCTCTTTCCCTTTACTTTCTTTCACATATGATGTTCCTTTTTCTTCAAATATTCTTCTTCCCACCCCACCAAAACTCTCTTTGTCTGGTCCAGCCATCACTATCTCTGGAAAGTTTTTCACAATATCAAAGTCTGGGCTAAGCCCTCTCCTGAATGAGCCCAAGCATCCTGTACACCCCCAGCATAGCACCTACAACCCCAAACTACTGTCACTTACTTGTCTCCATGAGGACAAAGGCCCAGACTAGGTTGTTCACTGTTTCATCCCCATCACTTTGCACAGTGCCTGGCATATAGTAGCCACTCGGTATTTTTGTCACATCACTGGATGAATTGCAGTGCTTTCTTCCATGTAGCAAAGTGTTAATATTTACGCAGCTGCAGTCAAAAAAGCTCCCACCATAGATTGATACCAACCTGAATTTCCGGTTTCCCATCAATATATACAGTGCTGTTGTTGACCATTTCTACGATGGCAACTCCAAGATTGCACCGAATCCCAAAGGAAATGCAGAATCCCAGGCCACTCATGATGGCAATGATGTAGCGCTTGGGGAGGCCACAGCAGCGGCAGTCACAAAGCGGGGGGCTTGGCCTGGATGATTGCACCGGCCTGCCTTCTTCATTCAGCTCAATGTTATCTTCTTCCTCATTGGTCCCATCAATTTTTCTACATTGGAAAAAGAATGGGCAGACAATAAAAGCCAAGATTAGGGAAAAAAGAAAGTGTACTAGACAAAAAGAAAAAAAGTACCCAGAAAAAAAAAAAGGAAAACTCGAAAGTGAAAAATGAATGAAGCTTATATTTTTAAAATTATTATCATTATTATTACTACTATTATTAAAGTAAGTTATAATGGCTAAAACTGCTGATATCCTGGATATTGTGTGGGACTTTTATAAGCATTAAACCATTTAAATCTCATAACAATCCCATGAAGTAGAAAGTGCTATCGTGCCCCTTTATAGACGAGGAAACTAAGTCATTGGAGGTGGGATGCAAGGCCAAGTCTAAAGTTTGCATCCTTAACAATATGTTGTACTGAATTTCCCGCTGAAAGAGTATTGATAGACTTCATCCACATCATGTGACCTGGCCAACACTTGACCTTAATTTTAATGTCACTTGAAGCTTGCTAAAAAGATATACAGGAGAAAATCAGTCCATTTGCAGATTCTTTTCTTTGTTCCTCTTCTACTAAGCCTTAATAAAATCCTAAGTGGGGATAGGAAGATACATTTTCTAACACACACCCAGTTGGTGGTGTATCCTTTCTTCCTTAGGTGGTTCTTCGAAGCAGGTGATCCTCTGGCACTTTTTATCCAAATAATAGAATTTTCACTGACTTCGATTATGGCATGTCCATTACAATGAATTTACCCTCTTCTTTAAAAAACATACAAAAATAACAGGGCAAACGGGAACACTTTCTGTCAATTATCAAAGGAGCTGTCTGTATCGTTTCACATATCATAACCCTTTGAGGATGTTGCCATGGCCCAATTAAAGTACAAAGCTTTGCAAAAACAAGAAAAGCATACAAGTTTTCATAAATATTAAATTCAATAATAGATAGCTAGTACAACAGGTAACAGAATAGTTAGATGGAAACATGAATCCTTTGCCCACCAGTCCATACAGAAGATAATCATGACAGGTTCTTCTAACTCAAGCAAAATCAGGTTTCAAGCTACGTGTGCAGAGAAAAAAATGTGCTGGATTCAATTTAGCTCATCAGACATTTATTTATTTTTATTTTTTCCCGCCTACCCCTCTTCTCCCTTCTCATCGGACATTTATTGGATGTCTACTGTTTTAGGTACTGTGCTAAGTATTGGGGAACAATAACGAATGTGACATGTTCACTGCCCTCCTCCAGCTCTCAGGCTGGCGGGGAAGAAAGACACATACACAAGCAGCTATAATTACTGGGTGATGCAGGTTTTGTTGTAATCAAAGTGATGAGCAATGCTAAAACACAGGAAGGAGCTTTCAATTTCAACTTGTGAGCTCAGAGTGGAAGTTTAGTAAATGTATCAGAACACTGAAGTAATCAGAAGAGTACTCCAACCATCTCCCACCAACACCTGCCTGCCTGCCTGCATTTATACTGATGTATTCTGCCTTTTCATCTGCAGTTGTCCATGCTTCTCGCTGAGGCCAACCTTTCTCCCTGGACACTAGATCTCATCCCCTTTCATCTACTCATGAATATTGCTCCAGAAATCCCCACCCCATACCGCACCAATTATTTTCTCCTATTAGATCATCCCCATTGTTTACAAATATGCTTTTAACATTTAAAATAAAAATACTTTCTCCTTCAGCTGTCCTCCTATTTCTCATCTTTCTTTTCTTTTTTTTTTTTTTTGAGACAGAGTCTTGCTCTGTTTTCCAGGCTAGAGTGAGCACCGTGGCATCAGCCTAGCTCACAGCAACCTCAAACTCCTGGGCTTAAGCGATCCTACTGCCTCAGCCTCCCGAGTAGCTGGGACTACAGGCATGCGCCACCATGCCCGGCTAATTTTTTCTATATATATTTTAGTTGGCCAGATAATTTCTTTCTATTTTTAGTAGAGATGGGGTCTCGCTCTTGCTCAGGCTGGTCTCGAACTCCTGACCTCGAGCGATCCACCCGCCTCGGCCTCCCAGAGTGCTAGGATTACAGGCGTGAGCCACCACGCCCGGCCTCTCTTCTTTCTTTTTTAAGAAAAACTCTGAAATTACTGTCTTCAAGTCCTTTCCTCCCATTCTTTCCTGGTCCAGGTATCCCAAACCTGCCCACCAAAGCCACTCGTCTTAAGGCTGTCAATGTCCTCCATATAGCTCAGTCCAAGGGTCATTTTCAGTCCTCATCTGATCTAATCAACAAATTGGTCACTCTCTCTTCCTTGGCCACTTTATTTTCTTCCAGGAAATCACACTTAATTGGTTCTTCCTACTTCTCTGACCACTTCTTCTGTTCTGTCTCTTACGCTGATTCCTTATTTCCTGGACCTATAAACACTGGAATGCCCAGGACTCAGTTCTTGGATCTCTTGCTGTCTATTTATCCCCTAAGTGATCTAATCTGGTCTCTGGGCTTTAGAAATACCAGGTATATGCGGACAGATTCCAATGTTCATAACCAGAGTTATTTAGCATCTCTTTGGACACATCACAGGCATCTCAAACTTAACATATCCAAACTGAGTTCCCCTAAAAAAAAATTAATTCCTGAAGTCTTTCCTATCCCAAGTAATGACAATTTTGTTACTTTGGTGCTCTGGCAAAAATCTTGAAGCTATCCTAGATGCCTCATTTCTTCCCCAATCTATGTCTAGTCCAGGAGCCAGTATGCCTAAGTTTGAATGTTAACTCTTCCACTTACTTAGCTGTGTGACTTTGGCCTACTTACTTAACCTCTCTGGGCTTCAGTTTCTTCATCTGCAAGCTAGGAATAATAGTTATAATAATAGTTTCTTCTTCATGTGGTTGTTCTTAAGATTGCCATAAATGAATTATTATATTTAGGTCATTTAGAACCAAATTTGACACATAATATAAACTCAGTATATGTCAGCTATTTTTACTACATGAATCCTTGTAATCATTTATTGAGTCCACGCTGCTAGATGGAACATTGATGCTGCTAGCTCTGAGAATCATTTGGATGATAGGACTTTATAATCCACTGTCTCCATGAATTTCTGGCAACAAAACATATATAATTTAAGCAGCATGGAAAACTGATGCTCTAATATCGACACATTATTATGATAGTATGATTAGCATTAGCTAAAACAGGGATAATATGTAACAACCACACTAATATTTATATGAAGCAAATTCAGTTCTTTCCCTCTGCCCTTCCCATTCTCTGCAATTTCATACAATTATCTTATTCGATTATTAGCACAGCTCAGTGAGACACAGGAAATCTAACACTCCCATTTGACACAAAATATAACTGCAGTTCAGAAAGCAAGAATGGATTGGCCAAGATGTCACAGCCAGTGGAGGGTAGAGGAAGATGTGAAACCTGTTCCTTTGCCAGCAGGTCTCCTGGGCCCCTTTCACGTGCATTTCCCACCATGCCAGGCTGTGCTCTGTCTCATGACCTCCCTGATTCACTTTGTCATCTATGTCTGTTACTTTGCAGCCCTGCTCAACCAGGTAGCCCCAGTAGAGGAGAGTGTTTGAGAAAATGGACTCTGGACTGAGAGGAGCCCGATGTGCTGTCCCTCCCACTGCTGGCTCTGTGACTTTGGCTAACTTGACCACTCGAAGCCATAATATCCTTATATGAGTCTGCTAAGGACGCTATAACAAAGTACCACAGACTGGGTGGCTTAAACAATGGAAACCTATTTTCCTACAGTTCTGGAGCCAGGAATCCAAGATCAAGGGGTCAGTGGGCCTTGGTTTCTTCTGAGGCCTCTCTCCTTGGGTTGTGAATGGCTGTCTACTCCCTGTGTCTTCATATATGCTTTCTTCTACGTATCTCTGTGTCCAAATTTTTTCTTCTTAGAAGGACATCAGTCAGATTAGGACCCACTCTAAGGGTCTCTGATACTGAGAGTTATAACTTCAACATATGAATTTAGGGGGGACACAATTCAGCCCATAGCAGTCCCTATCCCTAAAATGAGCTAATTGTAATAGCTTCCTCATAGGGTTATTCAATGATTGATGCATGTAAGTAATTTAGTGCAGTGCCTGACACATAAAAGAGCTTTATATTTATAAATGGTAAACACTATTACTATTGCTAAAATTGTTACTGGTTATAAGTTTAGCATCTCTCTATCCACACAGATGCTTTAGATGAAGGGTAATAAAGACTGGTCTTTTCAGGCACCGTGGGGCTTTAAGGAGCTTAATTGAAGACAGCCCCAGCTGCTGTGCCCTGAATGTACCACAGCTCTGGCGTGAGAACAGCCGCTGCTATTCTGCCAAGGACTGAGCACAGCAGGGGTGTGAGGCTGGCCCTTTCCTGCAATAGGCAGCGCCTCTACAGGTGACTGGCTCCAGGACTCCCCACTGGCCTTGCCAGGGCTTCCTAGTCCTGTGGTGTGGCCTGAAAGTCTTCCTCCCTAACCCTTCTCCTTCCCTCTCTCCTACACAGGCAGCAGCCATCTGAACGCTCCCAGCCTCCTCCAGCTCCTTCCCCATTTTCCCTCAATAAAGCTCATAGGTAGCTAATCCTGTCTTGGTGTCTGCTTTCTTAGAGGGCCCAAACCAACACGGGCACCCTCTCTGTACATGGCCGTCATCTTAGATGTCCCGAGACTTTCCAGAGGGAGAACGTTACTGTATGGAGGATGGGAAGGAAGGGGGAGAGGATAATGAGAAAAGGGAAAATGGCCCCAAAGAAAGGAGATGTGGGCTCCCCACGAAAGGGACCTATGGCTGCCTGACCTGAAGCCAGCTCCCCAATTGGAGGCATGAGATTGGGAGCTGTGGGGACAGTCCTGGGCACTGGATCCTGGTTCTTTTTGTCCAAAGTGGCAGATGAGGCACCACTTCAAGGGACCTTGAGGTCAACAGCAAATGGAGGCACCTTGTGAGCTGTTTGTGAGTCCTTTGCACAACCTGTTTGTGGCAAAAGGGGGCACCAAAATTGACTGAAATTTAATTTCCACCAGGCAGGGGCCTCAAAGTCAGATTTGATTTGTCTTAAAGACATGAAAAGCGTGGGCCATTTCTTGCACAGCCCAGCTCAGGCCGGAAGACCACTTCACCCCGCGGGATGGATCACACCAGGCTTCCGGGCAGTTAGATCCCCTGGAGTTGATCACCAGCTCTGCCACTTACACATTAGCTAAGTGACTTTGGGCAAGTAACTTGGCCTTTCTGAATGTCACGTTTCCTCATCTGTATGATAAACACAATATTTATCTCACAGAGCTGTGGTTAAGATTAACTGAGCCTACACGACAAAGAGTAAAATATTACCACTAATAAATAAGGAGACATTGACTAAAATGTTAGGGTCTACATCATCCTTGGTGTTTCCTTAGCATTTTACACGTTGCCCTGTTAGAGCACTCATCACATTATTTTTGTCAGCAGAGTCAGTAGTGAGTCAATAGTTGCTGATTTGTATACATGAATGATCAAAGGTCTCCCTGAGCCAGGAAAAATTTCCTACTCTCTTTACTCTCGGTGCTCAGCATGGATCCAATGAATCCTTGATCAATTGAATGGAATTGGTGGATCAGACATCACTCCTTTATTATAGACAGGGGTAAGGATCTATTCATCCCTGCCAAGAAACAAGTTTTATAAAAAGAGTAGGGGAGGGGAAATTCAGTTAAGAATAAGAGAGAAAAAAAGAACTCCTTTCTTAGGAGTTGGAGGACTTTAATTATCCGTAATAGCTATTTGTCCCGTTTGGTTTTCTTTCCATGTTTGCCTGCAGTTTGTCTTTCAGATCAGAGAATCTTCATTCTTTTTAGGGTGACATCGTCATTGTTGTTTCTCCAAATATAGATCTTTGCAGTCTGAGGGCTGCTGGTCCTTTGCACACTAGGGAAGTACATACTCACTGTTCACAGACACAATCGTCCAGTAAACATCTGAGCCCCAGGGGTCTAATTGCTTAAGATACGCTAACTATCCTCTAGGCACTCACAGAACATTTACTTGCAATTCAAATGTTCCCATTAATTTCAGAGAAGGTTCTGTTTTGTTTTGTAGATAATAACATTTGGAGCACAGACTGAGCTGAACTTGCAAATAACTTTATGTGTTTTTAAAATCCATTTGCTTGCTTACTTATGGTAAATATTTGTTATGAGCCGAAATGTGTCCCCCAAAATTCATGTTGAAGTCCTAACCCCCAGAACCTCAGAATGGGACTGTATTTGGAGATAAGGTGTTTAAAGAGGTGATTTAGGTTACACGAGGCCCTTAGGGGAGGGCCCTAATCTGAGTGGTGTCCTTATAGGAAGAAATGTGCACACACAGGGAGACACCAGGCATGCGTGTGCACAGAGAAGGGCCATGTGAGAGCACAGCAAGAAGGTGATTATCTGCAAACCAAGAACAGAGACCTCAGAAGAAATCAAATGGCACCTTGATCTTGGACTTCTAGCCTCCAAAGCTTGAGAAAAGAAATTTCTGTCGTTTAAGCCACCCAGTACATGGTATTTTGTTATGGCAGCACTAGCAAACCAATACAGTATTCATGTTTGCCTCCTGAAAGGGACACATTCACCTCAGATTGTCTTTCACACAATCACTGAGCTGCTGTTCTAACGGGAAGAAGGAAGGAGACTGAAGGATACTGCTCCCTCCTACACTCCAGGCACTCTGTGAGATGGTCTTGTTTTTAATACATATTAGCTCCTTTAATCCTCAAAACAGTCTTAGGAAGAAAGATTTATCCCCATTTTACAGTTCTGGAGACTGAGACTCAGAATAGTTAAAAAATCTTGCCCAAGGATCACCCAGCTGCGGCAGGGGAAGTGAGAGCACAACCCAGATTTGACACCAGCCTGTCGCTCCCAGGGTGCCACAAGAGCTAATCGGAGAGCGCCGGACAAACCACGAGTGCTTTACCTAAGTAGACATTGTGTACAGGTTCTGGAGAAGCAATACTGAAGAAGGATTAGGAGAACACGTTCTGGGCTGGGCGTGGTGGCTCAAGCCTGTAATCCTAGCACTCTGGGAGGCTGAGGTGGGAGGATTGCTTGAGGCCAGGAGTTCGAGACCAGCCTGAGCAAGAGTGAGACCCCCCCGCCTCCATTTCTACAAAATATAGAAAAAGTTAGCTGGGTGTGGTGGCACACGCCTGTAGTCCCAGCTACTCAGGAGGCTGAGGCAGGAGGATCCCTTGAGCCCAGGAGTTTGAGGTTGCAGTGAGCTGTGATGATGCCACTGTATTCCAGCCCAGGCAACAGAGTGAGACTCTGTCTCAAAAAAAAAAAAGAGAGAGAGAGAACATGTTCTGGAGACAGATAGTCCTGGGTTCAAAGCTGACTGTGGTATTTTTTAGCAATGTGACTTTGAGCAAGTTATTTAACCTCTTTGGACCTCAGTTCCCTCACTTGTGAAAGGAAGATAGGACTATTGTGAACACTAAATGAGGCAGAGCTACAAAACCCTTAGCATAATTCCTAGGACTTGATAATCAATAAATGGTAAACCTTAAAGAAGGGAGGAGGTATTTCAAATCTGACTAGTTTAAGATTTGAAACAGGATCTCAATGGCATGATTTTCAGTGCAGGAGATTCAAAAGGTTCTCAAAATGTACCTGGTCACCCCACTCAATCAGCGTTCTCACGGTACCTATATTTGTGTAACTTTTATTAGTAAAATTAATATTTTCCTCTTCCAGGAGAGTATGAGCTCATAAAGTCAGGAACCAAGTGTCCCTAGCACCTAGCACAGTTTCACAGATTTTGAGGTGTTGCTGTTTTGTTCTAAGTAATTTTACCCTTTCCTGTGCCCTCATTTAAGCAGAGAGTCAGTGCTCCTGGCCTCAGTAGGGATGATTAGGTGGTCAGTAGAAAAAACGTCTTTAGCTTTTTTCTGGGGGGCAGGGGGTGGCGGGACAAGGTCTTGCTCTGTTGCCCCAGCTATAGTGCAGTGGTGTCATCATAGCTCACTGCAACCTCAATTTCTGGGCTCCAGAGATCTCCTGCCTCAGCCTCCTAAGTAGTTGGGACTACAGGTGCCTGCCGCCATGCCTGGCTAATTTTTCTATTTTTTTGTAGAGATGGGGTCTTGCCCTTGCTCAGGCTGGTCTCAAACTCCTGACTTCAAGCAATCCTCCCGCCTCAGCCTCCCAAAGTGCTAGGATTACAGGCGTGAGCCACTGCTCCTGGCTTCTCTGGCTTTTTTTAATGCCAAAGGCCTAAGCCACAGGTAACAAACTGACAGCCCAGTGGCTACATCTGGCCCATTGACATGTTTTGTTTATGTGGTATGAGGTGTGTATGGCTTTTGTTTTTTAAGAATTTGGATTAATTGCCAGCATTTAAAAATCAGGAGATTACTTTTTTAAAAAGAAAGAAAAAACATCTTGGACTTCTGGTTTATTCTGAAAAATCTGAAGACCTGGAATTATTAGGCCCACATTGTCTTATGGCTACAATTGGCTCTCCTGTTTACCACAGTCCCCACTACTCTCTACTGCACCCCCACACTGAGCTCAGTTGCCATGTAACATTATGCTTATGCCATTGCTTTTCTTACAGTTAAAATTAAGAGGAAAGAAAACTATGTTTTGTGTCCATATCTCTATCGAAAGTAGAAAACTAAAAATTAGACTAGGAGCAAAAACGTATGTAGTAGACAACTGTCATTTGTAGCTGTCCCATATCTTAACTACTTCTTAATATTTTGTGTCTTGCCTGAATAGCAGAGAAAACTACTTTTCCTAGGCTTACTTGCAGCGATAATGCAAGCATGTGAGGTAGATTCCACTAAATCAGAAGCACATAAGTGAAATTCGGATACAGGAATATGGAACAAGAGGATGCCGTGTACAGGGGGAAATGACAATGCAAAGGAGGAAATGACAATGCACATGGTAACAAATGCAACTCTGGAGGTCACCAGTTCCTCTGTGACTACTGTGGCAGAATTTCTGGAACAAGTCAGAATATAACCAGTACTTAGAGGCAGGCAGTGGTGGCAGCTGTGTTTTATCCAGAACATTTGAGTGGTATGATATAACACACTGTCTGGGCCAGGCGCAGTGGCTCATGCCTGTAATCCTAGCACTCTGGGAGGCCAAGGTGGGAGGATTGCTTGAGGTTAGGAGTTCGAGACCAGCCTGAGCAAGAGTGAGACCCCGTCTCTACTAAAAATAGAAAGAAATGATCTGGACAGCTAAAAATACATATAGAAGAAAAAAATTAGCTGGGCATGGTGGCACATGCCTGTAGTCCCAGCTACTTGGGAGGCTGAGGCAAAGCATTGCTTGAGCCCAGGAGTTTGAGGTTGCCGTGAGCTAGGCTGATGCCATGGCACTCTAGCCTGGGCAACAGGGTGAGATTCTGTCTCAAAAAAAAAAAAAAAAAAAAAAAAACACACTGTCTGCTGCTTTTTTCCTGGTGATAGAGTATCCAGACCTGGTCCTCCCAAGAAGTCTGAATGCTTCCTAACATTCTTCACTAAATTTCATTCCACTTTAGCTCAAGTGCATTCTGCTGACTGCAAATGAGAACTTTGAATGACACAGCATATATCTTTGGGGTAGTAGAGACTGTTTCTGTGTGTTACTATGTAAAATGTGTTAATGTCAAGAAATAGGATATGGCTTGCTTCACTCCATAGGTATTGAGAATGCATTAAGCTTTGAGAAGCACTTAAAGAATTTGGTTATTGTAAAAATATTTGAAAGAAGTTGGAAAAAGAGAGAAAATAAACTTTAGATGAGAAAATATACTTCTGGGGTAGGAGAAGTTACCAGGAGCAGGATCTGTAGGATCTAACATTTCTAGAAGGAAGCAGGGAAGTATGGCTGGGAATGGATCCTGAATATGATGGATTTGGAGGGAGGAGGTGATAAAGTTGGGTAAGGGAGAATTTGTCAATACGGGGAGTGGGTTGAATTGTGTTCTCCAAAAAAGATATGTTGAAATCCTAACCCCCAGTGCCTGTGAATGTGATCCTACTTGGAAATGGGGTCTTTGCAGATGTCATCAAGTTAAGATGAGGTCACACTGGATTAGGATGAACCCTAACCCAATGACTGATGTCCCTAAAAGAAGAAGGGAATTTGAACACGTAGACACAGAGTCCCAGGGGAGAAGGCCACGTGACAACAAAGGCAGAAGTTGAAGTAAAGCATCTACAAGCCAAGGACTGCCAAGGTTTACTGGCAACTACCAGAAGCAAGGAAGCAACAAGGATGAATCCCCCTTCAGCGACTTCAGAGAGAGTGTGTGGTCCTGCCAACACCTTGATCTTGGACTTCTGGCCTCCAGAATTGCGACAGAGCAAGTTTTTGTTGTTTTAAGCCAGACAGTTTGTGATACTCTGGTACAGCAGTCCTAGCAAACTAACATAGGGCCACTGTCCCATGGCACAGGACTTAACATCCTGGCAAAGGCCTAGGGAAAGGGTCCCTGTAAACTCCCTAATGTGGCTCTTGGAAGTTTAAACAAAATAGAGATGTTAAGAGGAGCCTGATGACTTTTTTAAATATAATTTTAACTTTTAATATAATTTCTAGTCATTATTGCATTGTGCATATGATACGGTCACCTTAACTTCTTTTTTTTTTTAAATTAACTTGAGAGTTTCTTGTGGTTAAGTTAGTGAGCCTAGCACATCTTTGAAGTGGATGTGACTATCAGTGACTTCTGCCTTTCAAACTGACCATCAGAGACTGCCACTTTGAATAAACACCTGAAGCTGATGAAGTCAGGTCATGATCTAATAGGCGTGTCCAACATTGCTCCTCTTGCCACTAATATCCATTCCCGGAGAGAATGCCCAAGGTCACCAGAGTATCCCTTCTTTGGCCCAGGTTCACAGCCTTTCTTTTCCTTCATTTATAAATAAACCTAATTTATAGGCCTATTTCATTTTTTAATGCCTGGTATAAAAACCACCGAACTTGAACCAATCATCGAGATGAATTAGTGAGAATTGGCTATATTCTATTCCTTTAACTAAAGTTTTGATCTCTGTTATTTGGAATACAAAAATTCCATGACTGTTACATTTTCAATGTTAATCATACTCCCGCATCAATTAAAAGTTCTCTCTTTAACTTATTTTCTTAAAAGGAGAAATGTCAGAACTATGATAGCAAATTACAGAGGATGAGATCAAAAGGCTCAAAGAAATGAATATGCAGTAATATATTTACTATATAAGACCAGAAAACCCACAAACCATATTCCTGAGGAGGCCCTGGGGGATACTCCCTTTACTAAGACAATAGAGAAGGCAGTGGTGATGGGGACCCCAGCACCACTGAGAAGCTCAGAAGCTGCTGTCCTCTGCAGGCTGGGTCTCACAGTAGGAGCTGCTGTTCCAGAACGAGTGGCAACTGGGATGTTAGAATCCTGGCACAGCGGAGGCCAGTGGCAGCACTTAACCATCACAGGCAAGGGCAGCAAATTCGGGATGACAGTTATGGGATCTGACTCGCAGGGATCTCAGAGATGGCTGATGGAAACTAGGAGCAACATATATGGGCAGCTAACAAGGGTATTGCTTGATACATATAAAATCAGAAAAGATCAAAGTCAGTGATGAAGGGAAATCCTCCCGACAGGTAGAGCTTTGAGCAGTCTCCTGGTCGCCCATGTAGTATGGAGAGAGAAACATTCCAAGGTAAGGATGTACACGGACGCATGGGCAGTGGTGAGTGGCTTAGCTGGTGGGTCAGGCAGTGGAGAATGGCTTAGCTAGGAAGAACACTATTGGAAGACCATGGAGAAGGCAGTCTAGGGAAGAGACATGTGGATCAACCTATGGGAGTGCACACGGAGTGTGAGATTTCTAGATTGCAGGTGAACACAGACCAGAGAGCTTCTGCTTGGACGAGGCACTAGACAGCCAAAGGGCAGTCTGACTTGGCCAGCCGATGATAGCCAGCTTCTGTCCTTGGCCACACAGTGCCGGAGCAGTGGACTCGAGAGTGGGGTAACCATGGCAGCAGGGATAGAGGCTGTGCGTGAGCTCCTGCTCACCAACACTAATCTCGCCACTGCTGTCAGCGCACACCAGTGCTGTGCCACAAGCCCTGAGGAGACAAACCAGCCTCTTGGTCACAAGTTGTTTGTATCAGACCCCTTCTATCCTGGAAAGGGTAACAATTCATCCTGCCTGGGGCTGACACATATTCCATGTTTCAGGCTGCAAGTCTCCGCCAGCAGCTATCCAAGGTCTCATAGAGTGTCTGACTCACCAACATGGGATCTCACATAACATTGCCTCAGACCAACACCCTCAGCTGCTGGCAAAGATGGCACAGCAGTGGACACATGACAGTGGGATCCACTGGCCCTACCACATACCACACCATCTGGAAGCCGGCAGCCTGCCGGAGCTGAAGAAGACTCAGAGATACAGCTGAGGCAGCAGCTTTGAGAAGAACTCTGTGAGAATAAGGTGTGATCCTCCAGGATGTGGTGTATTCCATAAACCAACAGCTATTACATGGCGCCATGTCCCCGATAGACAGAATATACAGGTCTGAGAAACACTGGCTGGGAGGAGTGGTCCCACTAGCTACCAATCCTGGTACCCACTTGAGAAGTATCTCATCTCTTCAACTTTAGGCTCTGTGGGTCTAGGAGTCCTGACTCACAAGGAAGAATTCCTCTATTTGGGAACATATTTGAAGTCTCATTAAATATATGGTGCTGCCCTGTCACTTTGGGGTCCCCATGCCAAGACCAGAAGGCAAGGCAACGAGTCACATAGTGGCAAGGGTAACTGATCCTGGTCCTCAGGAGGAATTAGGACTATTGCTTCATCGTGGGAGCAGGAAGAAATGTGTCTGGCACCTAGGTAAGCCACTGGGACATCTCCCGATACTGCCTTGTCTAGTTTTAACTGTAAAAGGTCAAGTACAGCAACCATGACCTGGTAAGGTTTGTTAACCAGGGGTTCAGACCCCTCAGGGGTGCAGGTCTGGGTCAACCCACCAGGTAAGCCAACAGCAGTGAGGGGAATGGAAAATGGGGGCGGGCAGCTGTCACGGTGGGGGTGGAGTCTGTCCTAATAGCTCTTCTCTGAAAGATTCCTCGGGAATTATGACCATAGAGTCTTGGAGAAGCTGTACCTGGATGGAGGGAATGTCATGTGAGACACAGGTGGATCCGAGTGGTGCAGAGGGGGAGCTGTCATAGACACTGCAGCGCCTGTCCCAGGTCCCTTTATCCGACCAGCACACTTCCACTTCCAGAACTGCTATTAATAATAGATCTCAGTTGCTGTATTTGCCTAGGTTGCCTTCTGGTGGCCTCCAATTAGCACTCCCCCCCACAACGGGCAGCCCAAAGCCAGTGATTGGCTGGTGCAGAGATATAAAAGGCTGGCCCCACCTGCCCCAAAGGGCAGACTCTATTGTTCATGCTCCAGGACCTCCCCCTGTGCATTCCCTGAGGTGGCATCCTTGCCTGGTTCTTTCTCCTCTCCTACCTTGCTTTACTCCCTCCCTCCCATTTTATAAGGAAGCGTTCTCCCTTTATAAGTCACACTCTAGGCTTCCCCCCAAATCCCTGCCTCAGGCTCTGCTTTTAGGGAACCCTGCCTAAGACAGAGGGGGAATAAAATAAAGCAAGGTGGAGGGAAGGGAAGAGGGGAGGAGGAGGGAACATGAGCTTCATGTTTAAATAGGGTGACCAGAAAAGTCCTCCCTGGGAAGGGGACCTTTGAGCAGAGACTTGAAGAAAGTGAGGGATGAGTCATCAGGCAACTTGGGAGAAAAGCATTAAGGCAAAAGGAGATGGTGCCAAATCTGGGACAGGAGTGGGTCCGGTGAGTCCCCGGCAAGAGCAAGGAGGCCTGTAAGTCTGGAGTAGAGGGAGGCAGGAAAGGAATGTCAGAGATGAAGTCAGAGAGACTTCTCAAGGTCCTACAGATCATACAGGGCCTTGAAGGCCATTCAAAGGGCACTGGCTTTAACTGTGAGTGAGGTGCTGTGGAGCAGAGGTGAGACTTGATCTGGTTTGGCTGAATGGAATCACTTCTTGCAGCCAAGTTGCCTGAGGTCATGCAGGCAGGGGAGTAAAGGATGTTGGAGCAATCAGAACCCAGGGTTGCCCAAGCTCAGATGATGCTTTAACGCACCTGCCTTTGTCGATGGGGTAGGAAGCACACGTCTGGTATGTATGTTTAATACACAACCTCTGAGTGCTGAGAACAGACATAACACAGGGACTGGTTCCATGTCTTCAAAGGGAGGATACACACACTTGTAAAGAGACCAGACTCACCCTCAGCCTCCCTTGGGGAAAGACTTCAATAATACAACTGATTAGCAGAATAGCCCGGACTTGCCATTACGTCCAGAAGCTGTTGGCTACATTGCAGTCCAAGTAACTCCCTGAACCTAAATGAGTGGCTTAATTTCAAGACAGCAAACGGGAAGAGGAAAAACACCCCATTAGAGACATAACATAATGTAATGAGTAAGCACAATGGGCACAGAATGTCTCATTTGAAACCCAGCTCTGTCCTTTACAAGCTGTGTGACCTTGAGTAAATTATTTACCCTCTCTGTGCCTCAGTTTTCTCACCTGTAAAATTAGAATTAAAATAGTCCCTTTTTCATGGAGTTGTTAATAGAATTAAACGGGTTTACAGTGTCTGGAACATACTAGGTGTTTGCCATAATTTTTTTTACATGGAAGCAATTCCAGAACACCCACATTGTAATTCAAGTTGAACAAATCTGCATGTCAGTTTCTGGACATTAATTTCCAAGTTTAATGCCTTCTATGTCATCTGTATAGTCCAATGCTAGACTATAAGTGAGTGCATCTTCTAGCTCCCTACACTTCTACAATACTATTGTACCTTTACCTGATTAAATGCTTCTTATCAATGACTGTTTTCCAGGAAGGCTAATAATGCCTGACTGTAATCAGCTCCATGTGCAAACTCTCAAATGCTTCCCTGTGCATTTGCCACTCCTCTGACCAGGAGGAACATTCCGTGATTAAAAAGCATCTCAAGAATTCCATTTAGACGATGATCTCATACTTGAACACTATTAGACAGCTATGATTTACACTGCCTGCTACATTAGAAAGCAGGGGCTTCCAATTTCCAAATGCTCCTGCCCCTTACAAAAAAACACAGTTCTTCATGATTTTTTTTTTTTCACATTGGATTCTATCAACTGGTTTTATGTGAAAATCAATGAGGCAAAGGGGAAATGCCCATCATATGCCAGGCTCCAGGCCAAGGCACTTTGTATATAATTATCTTATAAACCTGCGGTTAATACCAAACGCGTGGCAGAGCTGGTCTCAACAATTCTGGAGTTCCACTAATGCTGAGGATCACCTTGGATCACTGTTCAAGGAATACCTTTTTTTTTTTTTTTTTGCCTTCCTCCACCAATAATTTCTCTCTATAGATCACTGAAAGGAGAGGTTTGGGTTTGGCTTTGTTTTTTCTAAAGCCACTCTACAATTATAACAACAATGACAATATCTAGCATTCATTTAGTGGATTCTCTTTCTCAAGCATGGTGCTAACTGTTTTTCTAGCTTTTCTGAGAAAACTAATCCAAGAATCCTAGACACATAGCTCAATTTTTCGTTGAGGTCACACAACTTGGAAATTACTAATTTTGTTCTATCCCTAAGCAAATTAATTTGGTAAACAAAAAAAATCTTCATAGGGATCCTTCAATCAAAGATAGCAAAACCAGCTCTTAGAATGAGTCTCCCATTGAAAAACGCAACTAAATTTCAAAGAAATCTCAAGTTTGAAAATAAAATTCCTAAATACTTTTTTGTCAAGTATTTTATAAACTAAGGCAGAGTCTGGTGATTATAATGGTGACTATGGTCCAAAGTCATGGTTCTTATTCCCAACTTTGACAGATTCCTCTGTCATCTCTTGAGTAAGCCAATTAAGGCACTGTGCCTTCGTTTTGCATTTCTAATCAAATAAACGCCACCACAATAAGATGTTACCTGGGGAGCGCCCAACACACGGATAAAACACTCTTTTTAAAAATGTTATTATAATCATTTTCTCTGTTCGGCTGGTGTATGCTGCCATCACTGAGCTAGGTTTTCATCTATACCTGATAATTCAGTGTATATCTGACCAAAGCCTTTCTGTTTTTAATTATCAAATTAATAAGGTGTCCAACCCTGTTCTCTTACTATGAAAACTCATCAAGAGTGATACAATGGAAAATTTGACACTGTCAGAGGCATGTGTTTTATAAAACACAAGAAATGGAATGAACCTCAGTTTGCCTAGAAATAGTGCTTTAAACGCAAAAGTTTTTAAATATAAGAGATACCACAGAAAAGTGAAAAGGAGATACCAGGTGGCATTTTCATTCACTAGGATTAGAAATATTCATTCAAACACATAAAAAACTTATCAAGTGTATTTTTCTCATTTATTTATAGCAGAGAAATAAAGAAGTCACTTTGCCTCGTACATAAGGACCACTTATTAACTCACCTTTAAAACCTGAGCAGGCATTTGCTATGTCTATAAAATTCACAAATTAAAATGTCACATCAATTCATTCATTTAGGGCACACTCTCCTTCCAATAATATTATATTTAATTTTAAAAAATATTTACTTTTGGTTTGGACTAAAATCTCATTCAATTCAATGATAGTACTTAATATTTTCCCATTGCAATCATGTGAGATTTTCTGCTTTAAAGAATATTAATTTTTTAAGTTACCTCCTTCAAACTATTAGGTAACTATCCTTCTCTTTGAAAACTATATAAGCAGTAATCTCTTTACATATTTCATGTAATAAGCTAAAAAAATTACAAATATTTAATTTTTATTCATAGTGGAAAAATAGTGAAAAACATTTAAAAATTCTTTCAGCTCAAAGTATAACTATATTTGTCATTACTATTGTATTAACATGAAATATTATCTCCCTAAATATTTTCTCATTCAATGCCAAACATACCATATGCAACATCACCATCTCCACAAAGTGCTAATCCTGCTTTATAGACAGAATACGTAATTGGTAATTTCCTAATTCAACCCAATACTTTTGATGCACCTTTTTTCCTCCAGGTGTGGACTGTTGGGGCTGGAAGGGGCTCCAGAAGCCATCTCATCTGACCCACCCCCTCCTCATTAAAGTGTGGTTTTAAAAACGTGATACAAAATCTCTCACACACTGGCAATGCGAGGCTACTCAAAAAATAAACCTAAAGTTTGCATTCAAACTTTACCTTTGTAAAATCCCCAAGGAATCTCCCACAGCGTTCTTCACTCCTTCCTTCCCAGGCTTCAGAAATTTTTCTTTGAAGGTCTCAAACGCTTTAAAAGGCATTTTGAATGGGCAGGGCACCTCCGAGCCGTTAACAGTCAGTCTCAGAAACTGTCATCCTTTCTCATTTCCAGTGCGGGGATCACTCCGTTTTCTTTGATGAACACCTGGAAGTCAGTTCTCAGGGAGGTAACTACTCAAAATCAAAAAAGAGATGAAAGCTGGCCCAGATCTTCCAGGATAAGACAACTTCCTCCTCTCTCCCCACCCTTCAAAAAAGAGGCCAGAGGGTGAGTGTCTGGCTGGGAATTCAGCCCCTTGCAAAAGCTACAAGCCGAGCAGCAGCCTGTGGCCGCTGCCTCAGCAGCCACTCTCAGACTGAGCGCAGCCTCTCTCCCTCCCTGGGCTGCAGCTGGAGCAGCTAACGTGGGCTGCAGCCCACGAGGAGTCCGGAGACCAGCAACAGCATCTGCGGCCTAGCTGCTGCAGCCCCTCCTGCTGCTGCCCACCGCGTCCCCCTCCTGGTCCAGCCCAGCTCGCCGGTGGCTCTCTCTGAGTGAGCCTTTCCAAGGTGATGCTATAGTAACCGGCACAATACCTGCCCCTTCGTTCCTAGCTTATGAATGGGCTCTCAGCCAGAGCAGGCACCCAGAGAAGTTTATGAAACATTTACAAGTCCTCTGCTTTTCTGAGGTCTGGCCCTGCAGGCAGGCTTTCAGCCACCACTTCATGCCTTTGATTCCCCTCGTGGGAGCCATGGAACAATTTTTGAGCCAGATGCTAGAACGGATGTGGGATAAGTACAAAACCGGGCCGCAACACCTAGGAGGACATTTATTTGCTCCTGATCAACAGAGCAGGCTCTCTCAAGGTACGGTGCGGAGATATCATTGGGATCAAATAATTGAAGCTATCTGAGCCAAAAGATATCTAGAACCTGCTAAGAACTCTCCACTGGGTCCTTTTGCCCTGAGGATAAATAAAATTCTTTGCCATGTCACCCAAAGCCCCTCCCTGGGACCCTGAGCCGCGCTTCTTGTCACTCTGCTTTCCGTATCAGCACTGCACTGAGCTCAGCAAGTTCCCGCTTTGCCTCTGGGCTTTATGAAGCTGTACCCTCTCTGGGTAAGTCTCCTCACCCCTTCATCTGGGTAATTTCTAGGGATTCTTAAGTCACATTGAGATGTCACATGCTCTAGAAAGCCACACAGACCAGGTGAGATGTCCCTCCTCTGTGCCTCCAAATCACTGTCCTCTGCCCCAGCAGGACCTGGCAGGCAGTGGGTGTAACTTACATATTTGTTTGCTGCACTGGGGTTGAAATATCACACGTTGCACCCACATTTATGGGGAGTAAGAGGATGCCTCTGTAAATGATGCTGCCATGAAGAAACGGCCTTTATCTGTGAGGCCCCGATGTTCCAATCCCCCAGTCCACACGTGACTGAGGAATCATGTCTTGGGTTCCCCAGAGTCATTTCCACATGACCAGACGTTGTCCTCCGAAATCGTTCTCCAAGATCTGAACTAAAACTAAATCAGAGCTGGATCTTTGGTGGGTAAAGTACTACTAATATCTATTGAGCTCTTTCTAGGTTCCAAACTCCAAGTTGAGCACTCTTTATATATTACCACAATCTTCCCAACACTGCTTTGTGGCTAGTAACTTCTTATTCTCTCCAATTTTACTGACAGGAAACTGAGGCAAAGAGAGGTTAGACTTGCCTGAGGTCACACATCTAGTAAGTAGCAGAGCCAGTTTTCAGATCCAAACAGTCTGGCTCCAGCCCTTCTCCTCTCCCTCTCCCTCCCTCTCTCTCTGTCTCAACCTCAATTTCCTCTCTCCCCCCACCGACACTTTACTGAGGCATATTTTGTATTTCATATAATTCACTCATTGCAAGTAGACAATTTAGATTCTTAGTAAATTTACCAAGTTGTGCAACCATTACCAGAAAGCAGTTTCAGAACGTTTCCATCACCCCAATAAGATCTCTCGTATTCACCGTTAATCCCCATCTCCCAGCCCCTATACTGCAACCACCACACTCTGTCTATGTAGATTTGCTTTTATGGACATTTCATGTAAATAGAATCATACAGTATATGGTCTCCTGTGTCTGGCTTTCATTTAGTATAATGATTTTGAGGTCTGTCCACGTCACAGCACGTATCAGAAGTTCGTTCCTTTTTTCTTTTTTGCTGCATAATATTTTACTGTATGGATATATCACATTTTGTTTTATCCATTGACCTGTTAATGGACATTTAGATTATTTCCAATTTCTGGATATTATGAATAAAATTGTATGAATATTTGCATACAAGTCTGTGTGGACATATGGTTTCATTTCTCTTGGGCAAATACCTAGAAGTGGAATTGTGGATCATATGGTAAGTACATATCTGACTTTTTAGGAAACTGCTAAATTATTTTCCAAAGAGGCTGCCTTATTTTATATTCCCACCTGCATGTATGACTGTTGTCATTTCTCCACACCCTTGCCAATATTTGTTCCCTGCCTTTTTTAGTACAACCATTCTAGTGGGTGTGAAATACTATCTGTCGTGGTTTTCATCTGCATTTCTAGCTGGGAATGGTGGCTCCCTCACACCTGTAATCCCAGAGATTTGGGAGGCCAAGCCACGAGGATCACTTGGACATCGACCATCTTTCCATGTGCTTGTTAGCCATTTGTATATATTTGTTTTGGTGACATTTCTTTTCAAATATTTTGCCTATTTTTTAAAATGGGTTTTTGTACACTTATTGTTGGGGTGTATGAGCATATATTCTGGATATAAGTTCTTTATCAGATATGTGTTTTGCATTGTCTTTTCATTTTATTTATTCTGTATTTTGAAGTGCAAATTTTGATGAGGTCCAATTTCTCCATTTTTTTCTTTTATGGACTGTGTTTTTGTTGTTATATCTAAGAAATCTTTGCCTAACTTGAGGTCTCAAAGATTTTCTCATAGGTTTTCTTCTAAAAGTTTTATTGTTTTAGCCTTACATTTAACTCTACGATCCCTTTTCAGTTTATTTTCATGTATGGTGTGAAATAAATGTCTAAGTTCAGCATGTGGCTATCCAATTGTCCCAGCATCATTTGTTAGTAATATT
This sequence comes from Lemur catta, assembly GCF_020740605.2. Classification (NCBI taxonomy): domain Eukaryota; kingdom Metazoa; phylum Chordata; class Mammalia; order Primates; family Lemuridae; genus Lemur; species Lemur catta. Next base: position 19,856,874 of record NC_059133.1, read on the forward strand.
ATGATTTATTTCTGTACTCCCAATTCTGTTCCATTGACCTACGTGTCTATTCTTATGGCAGTGCCACACCGTCTTGACTGTAGCTTTATAGTAAAGTTTAAAATTGGGAAATGAAAGTCCTCTAATTTTGCTCTTTTCTTAAAATTGTTTTGGCTATTCTAGATCTTTTGCACTTTCCATATAAATTTTAGGAACAGCTTATCAGTTTCAACAGCAACACAAAAATCTATCCAGCCCTATGCTCCTAAAAGGATAGTTTCTAGTCACCATCCTTCTCATCATAACCCCTCAAGACTGAGAATGCTAAAGCCCCAGGAAACCACGTCTAACCCCTCCACCAAGACTTTATCTGTCTCTAAAAAGCTCATTCATTTGTTAAAAAGGAAATACAATCAAAATTAAATATGATAAAGACACTCTCTTGCTACAGAAAGCATCCGCTGGTGGGACTTCTAACCTATTCCTCAACCCCAAGATACCCTTAGGTTACTTATGTCTCAGAGTACTTCATGGAAGCATGACCAGGCAAAGATCACATCAATCTCTCTTAAGGGTCAATGACTCCTGAAAGCACTAACCCTCCTGCGGCAGGTATTGCTCAGGAAATACACCTGGATTTACAAAGTTTCTTGGTGGTGATTTAGATGGTGATAATAACAACAAAGATTTATGGATCATTATCTAGGTGCCAGGTTAAGCACTTAACATGCATTAACTCTTTTAATCCCCACCATGATCCTGAGGTACCATCATTATACCATCTACAGATGAGGAAACTGAGGCACAGAGGGGTTAAGTAAACTTGCTCAAGTTTGCACAGCTAGGAAACTGAACAGAGGCGAGGTATGGGGGACCCAGGAAGTCTGGCCTCAGAGCCTGTACTCTTAATTTCTACACTAGAACTGCTGACAAGAGAGATTAGAGAATATAAAGCCACATGGTATAGGACTGAGGCTCATTCATTTTTTCATTTGCTCCTTCTCTTGAGGGCCTACTAGGCACCTTTTTAGGCACTGGTCATATAGGGTGAACTGTGATATTACCCTTGAAGAAACAAACCAACCAGAAAATGAATGAGTTCATCACAGTGCAGTGAGTACCACGACAGGGTCCTGAGCAAGGACCCCTGCCTCGGCCTGCAGATGGAAGTGGGAGAGGCCTTCCTAGACGAGGGAATGAGAGTACAAACGTTCAGGAAGAAGAAAGAGTGAGGCAAACGAAAGGAAACAACATGGAAGCAGAGACATGCATGAGAGGGCATGGCATTTGGGTGAAGCTTGCACAGCGGCAGAGAGTCGGGGCGGGGGTGGGGTGTGCCCATGTGGTAGAAAACAAGGCTGCAATGGTGATCTCGAGCACTGTGCGACTCAGTTGTTTCAGAAGAGCATTAAAACATGTGCTCCCCATCTCAAAATATCAAACATAGCAGAGAAAGAGGAACTTACGTGTAGCGCAGAATTCCCTGAGGGCTGTGAAATAAAAGCTTTGGTCCATGCTGGGGACATGTAGACTGTATATAAATTAGAATAAATTCCAGTTATTGATACATATTTAATGACTTCCCATCATCCTATACTAAAAAGCCTCTTCCCTCAGAGAAAATAATAGTCACTAAGACATCTTTAGGGGTGCTTGCTGAGATCATAGCAATTCCTCATTCTCAGGGAACTTCCAGCATCCCCCTTTCCCTCTCCTTTTATGGTGACAGGTCTCCAAAAATCCTGTAGTATACTAAAATGTTTCCCATTCCCCTGACCCCTGTAGAAAGGACCAGGAGTAGGCACCTGCACCACGTTGAGCCAGGCAGGTGCCAGATTCTCCTAGTAATTTAACTTTGGAACTGAAAGACTGCTAGTTAAACTTGCAGGACCTTGGAACTGTAACTCTGGGGTGGCTACATTCACTTTACGGTGTAGAGATGCAGAAAACACTGTCTGGCAAAAGAGTGAGGAGTAAAACAGCATAAAAATGTAACAGGGCGAGGGTGTGGCTGTTTCTAACGGCCTTCCAGTCCCTGAATGTCCAGACTCAGTTGTCCTTTTAGCCTTGGGTTTCATGCAATACCCACATCCTTATAACAAATTGTCCTCTTTTGGTTTAGCCAAAATAGATTCTGCTCCTCACAAATAAAGACTCTTTGATGACTTAAAACTCAAATCCTATACTGCCAAGTCTGTCTCTACCTAACAGCATGTGGGTGAGCCTGACAGTCCAGTGGGGTGATATGCAGGACTCCAGTCTGCAACAAGGAAACGAGGAGAGCTCATAGGCTGCGCACAAGCCAACTTGTCCCAATCTGCCACCTAGAGAAAAAAAGAAAACCAACAGATCCCAAACATACAATTTATTCAAGACAATAATTTAATCAAATCCAACCATGGTGTTAGGTGGAGAATTTTAATGAGGGTCAGAGTTAAGGACCAAATTATTCATCTTTTTGGATAACAGACTTTATAAGAAAATAAAAGTGCTGAAGAGAAGTGGTTGTCTTCGGGTTCCTTCTCTCCCAAATTCTGTGGCAGCTTTTCCAGCCAACTCCATCCCCTACCCCAACTCAATGCTCCTCCTGCTCACCCCCATAGCATCCTGAGACCAACATAAAAATTTCTCTTTTAACCAGGACTTCTCAGGACTTCTCTCCATCCTTTAAAATTTTCATATTGTTGATAACTATCATTAGTACTAACCAAAATGTATAGAAAACTTGATTTTTTCATTGAACTCCCACATTTGACATTAATTCTTTTATTAATAGTCAAACTTGTATAGAAAGTAGTTTCAAATATCTCATTTGATTTTCACAATAGCCCTATGAAACATATAAGCAGATAAATCAAGATTCAAAGTTTGAACAAGGTAACCTGGTCAGTAGAATTCAGAGAGCTGGGCCTAGGTCCCAAAGCCCATTTCCTGAGCTTGTGTCGCAACAGTACACGGTACATTGAGATCCTAATCCAACTGTGGGTGGTAAAGAGTGTCTGTGACACACATTAACTCAGGAAAGATGTACTCAGAACCCCTGCAGCTTTAAAAAACTTTGAGCATCTAACCATAAGTAAGCTTGTGCTAGCCACTGTGAAATTTTTTTAAGAAAAAATGGGGTGCTAGTTTTTAGGATTACATACTGCTTGCTTTCATTAAAATGTTCCACTGGAAATTAGGGCAAACTAACAGTGGAGTGAAGTGAAATGAACATAAAACAAGAAATCATACCAACAAACTCATTTTCTTGCTGCCATTGGTTGCTTATAAAAAATTACTTACCTTTTCATCTTGGAGGGTACCACTCCCCACAGCTCCCAACATAAGACACAATCAATTATCCATTTTTTAGTCTGTGTTCTGACTGTAAAGACAAATTATTTTTCCTTAACACATACCTGCATGCTCTAAATATACATTGGTTCAGACGTAGTCTTAAGTCCCCCCTTGTGAGGAAATGGGGAAATACTGGCTTTAATCCAGTATTATCACAGCACATAAACGCTTTAGCTTTGCCTTATACACCATGTATGGTGACTTGAAAAAAAGATTTAAGGATACTTAGGTTGTGTCCAAGACAAAAATACCCTAGAAAATCTGGTAATTTAGTAAATGCAGTTGTATCATAATAATGCAAACTGTAATTCTGAAGGAAGTCAAGATCAGAGAGGGTGTTTTGGAGGATTTTCACCACCTTCACTTTTCTTGAAGGTACAGATGAGTGTCCAGATAATTTCAACATACAGAGCAGTGAACAGGGTTGATATTTGGAGTTAAGAATCAAGATGGAACAAACCCACACATTTTCCACAAGTATTTCTCATGAGGTGCTATCCTTTTGTAGATTCAATGCCACAAGCCAGATATTCTTATCAATATTTTCCCCCAGCTAGGCATGGGGGTGCACAACTATGGTCCTAGCCACACTGGAGGTAGAGGTAGGAAGATAGCTTGAGCTCAGGAGTTTGAGGCTGTCATGAGCTGTGATTGTGCCACTGCATTCCAGCCTTGGCAACAGAGACCCCTTCCCCCGCCCCCCCCCAAAAAAAAACAATTCCCCAACTTATACTCGGTCAAAAAATGCAGCTATAAAAGCACTAATGCAATGGATGATTACTTGAGAGACAGTGACCTCTTCTGGTAGTTTGTGGACTAAATATATTTATGCCAGACATTCTTTCCCCTAGAAACCACCACTGTTTTAAAAGAACAGATTTATTTATTCTATAAACATTTATCCCTAAGTGTAGATTCTTAAATTTCTGAAATATAAAATCAAGTATAAATTATTAGCTAAAAATAACAGTATAGCTCACTTATTTTGCTCCTTGCCTTGCTGTCATCCCTGGCTCTAATAGAAAATGTTTTAAGCAGTTAACATTATTTCCATTTTTCTTGGTCATCAAAAATTATTTGACTAGATTCCCCCTAATTTTAGCAGTTTTAATATAATCTCAGAATTCAGTAGGACTTTGAGAGTTACCTGCTCCAATCCACTTCCCAGTATGTCAAACTTAATTTGGGAAAATGTGATTCCTAAGTAATCATTTAATAGCATGAAACAAAACAACTTTAAAAAGGCCCCATGTGGCTGAGCTCAGGCACTATCTCCTCTAAGTCTTCCCAACTGCCCTAGATGAGATGGTTGCCCCCTACGTAGGTAAATCTCTGGCAGAGCATATATCACACTGTTCTGTAATTAGCTGCTTACTCGGCTGCCTTTATAGCTACAGTACAAACTCCTTGAAGGCAAGGCCTATAACTCATTCCTATTTGTGTACCAAGAATCTCACATTACCAACCTATAGCATTTTTTGGCTTTCTTTTTTAAAGAATAAATGTATTCAAATTGTGCTAGGTAACGTACTTCTTCATTAAAGTGTATTTTAGAGATCTTATGTCCATCATAAGGAAGATGGAAATACCTATTGAGTTCCTATCACATGCAAAGAGCTGTATGTGGTGCTTTACACATTTTTACCTTATCTAAGACTGTAAGGTGTGGTCCTTATTTTAAAGATGGGAAAACTTGTTCTCGTAAGTGGAAGAGACAAGATTTAAACTCATTCAGTCCATGCAAGTATTTATACTCTACCTCATATCAAAATGAGAGTTTCTATGAAAATGATACACAACTTTATTTTTTTATACTGATAAAGTCTCACTATGTTGCCCAGACTGGTCATGAACTCCTAGGTTCAAGCAATCATCCCACCTCGGCCTCCCAAAGTGCTGGGATCACATGTTGTGAGCCGCAGCGCCCGGCCAAAACTTTTCTTAAAAGAGACCAAAAAAAAAAAAAAAAGGGGGGGGCGGAAATCAGAGCAAAGGAGAAATAGAAATTTTTTTTAAATTAGATAAAGCCAGAAGGCAAACATTGAATATTGCATACTATTCATGTCCTATACATTTACTACAAGTGGACCACAAATTTGGCTGAACCTCTTAGCTGTCATTACCTGATTTGTTACTTTACAAGATACGGCCAAACTAGTTGCTTAGAAGCACATTCACTCCTGAACTGAAATTTCTCCTGTGGGTCCTCAAAGAAGACCCATGTTAGAGTGAACCAGTATCATCCTTGGCATGAATGTAAGTTTCATAACATAGTCCAGAGCTATGTGAGGTAAAGGGAACTTGACGTGTGGCCAAAACAAGGCAACCCAGGCACAAAGGTCTCCATAGAGGGCTTAACTTAACTGAGAATTTCTAGAACAATGCATGGATTACTCAATTTTTGGCCTCCTCCATAAACGTTTCTCAAAAATGAGACTTTGAATGTTGGGCAATAGAGTTAAAGGTTGCCTGGAGTATAGGTATTACTGCCAAAGGCAGACTCACATAATCACTGAAGCTAGAGACAGAAGTAACAGCCCCTTTTGAAATTCGAGCAGGCTAATGAGAACGCCTGCCTCAGTGAGAGACCTTTCTATCCTCTTTACAAAAGTGATCTTGAGTATGCCCACTGTTAAAGATTTTCTTAAAAACAATTTTGGATCTGTTCCAACACATGAACAAGTGTGTAAAGTAACCCATCCCACATCCATAGAGCATACATTGCGTAATTTGAGCTTGAAATTAAAAAAAAAACACCTCCCTTCCCGGCCCACCTTTATCTGGCTCCAAAGTCAATGCACTGTGCTATGGTTTGGATATGGTTTGTTTGGCCCTGCTGAGTCCCATGTTGAAATTTGATCCCCAGTGTTGGAGGTGAGGCCTGGTGGGAAGTATTTGGGTAGTGGAGGCAAGTCCCTTGTGAATGGAGTGGTGCCATTCTCACAGTAATGAGTTCTCACTTAGTTGCCGTGAGAACCGGTAGTTGAAAAGAGCCTGGCATGTCCACCTCTTTCTCTCCCGCTTCCTCTCTCACCAGGTGATGCCTGCTCCCATCACCTTCCGCCATGATTGGAAGCACCCTAAGGCCCTCCCCAGAAGCAGATGCTGACACCATGCTTCTTGTACAGCCTGCAGAACCATGAGCCAAATAAACCACTTTCCTTCACAAATTACCCAGCCTCTGGTGTTCCTTTATAGCTACAGAAACAGACAGAGACACACTATGCTTCTGGTATGCCCATGGAAATGCCTTGCATTTGACTTTTGTTTCACCATTGCATTAGAAAGACTGTCAGGCTTAGAGACATAGACTTGGAGTAAACCTGTATGAATATTGATTCCTACATTCCAACTCTAGACATTAGAGTGCCTATCTCATTTACCTTTATATAAAAGTCAAACACTGGCTTTACTAGCAACCCAGGCCTGTACACAAAGGAACAAAAAGTAGGACCAAAAAAAAAAAGACAAAATTAGAACTGCATCAAATAGGTATAATTAAAGTAGCCAAACCATATTTCCACTATAAGCACATTTCTAAAGAAATTTTAGAAAGTTTTAACACAGGCTGGTATATACAATTCCATATGGTTTTGCTCACGGCGTATATATCACATGGCCCCATTTTAAAATAGCTTAATGTTAGATTTAGGATATATCAGTGAGGATACAGTCTGGAGATAGAAGCCACATTAGATATTTAATTTTAACATGGAAATTTTAATATAATAATTGTTCACTAGTAGAAGCTGGCTAACTATTCAAATAGGGTAAACTATTCCATACTCCGAGGGGTACAGAATGTGTGCAGGTGCAAAGAAAGCAACTATTACCTCTAGGCTGAGAGAAAGTGAAAAAAATAAAGAAACTAAAGACTGAGAGAGGCTCTCTTCTCCCACCCCATTCACAAGCTGATGAGCACTTCTTTGGAAAGGGTGTGGTTTCCACAGGAACATTCAGCGTGCCAGTGGTGAAGAAACTTGCCAGAGGGCATGGGCCACAGACGGGAAGACAGCTGCTTGAGGGGGTGGCAGAGGTGCCATGGCAGCAGCCCACTGCCGCTGCTCCGCAGTGGCAGCAGGGCTGGCAGAACGTACGTGACCTGAGGGACAGCTCGAGCTCCTCTGCTTGGGCTGCTGGGCTCCTACGATGGATAAAAAGGAGAAGCAGAACCCAGAAGTAAAGTGCCTTCCTGCGGCTGTTGCTTTGCAGTGCCACTCCAGGGCCTTCCACCGATGAAGCATAGTAACAACCTACCAGTTGGCAAAGGAGAAAAGTAGCACGAAGCAGGGAGATGGGTTTTGAGTTGGGAGATAGTAAGTTGATGATTGCCAAAATTCACTTCTTTGGCTACTCAACTTCCAGATGCACCCATGCTAATACAGTAACTCTAGCCATGTGGCTACTGAGTACTTGAAATATGACTGGTCTGAAGTGAAATGTGCTACCTGTAAAATATACACTAGATCTCAAACACTATGTATCAAAAAATAATGTAAACTATCTCATTAGTTTTTCATAGCAATTCCATGCAGAAATGATATTTTGGATATATTAAATTAAATTAAATATATTATTAAAATTAATTTCACCTATTTTTAACGGTATTACTAAAAAAATTTAATTTACACACGTGGTTTGTACACTAGGTCATTAAATCCTCCCTGAGTGGCAGGATCAATTTGACTGCTCTGGATAGAAAAACTTTGTGATATCCAACAAGCTTTGTTTTGGTGAAATGGCTTTTTCAATAGCACTCTCTCCTCCCAAAGTTTGTAAGCATTAATTCTGCTATATGTCTGGGTACTACACGCATTGCTAACCCAAGTCTCCCAGCCCTCCTCATCCACAGTTCAAAGCAGCAGCCCAGAGGCTGATTTTGACTATGTACATTTCTGTCATTTCTCTCACTTCTCCCCCTTTATTGCCATTTTTTCACAGTATGAATATATTTATGGTACCCAATAAATTTTTTAATTTTTTTTTTTAAGAGACAAGGTCTCGCTGTCGCCCAGGCTGGAGTGCTGTAGTGTGGTCATAGTTCACTGCAGCCTCAAACTCCTGGGCTTAAGGGATCCTCCTGCCTCAGCCTCCTGAGTAGCTGGGACTACAAGCCTGTTCCCACCCCCCACCCCGGTGCCCAGCTATATGGTACCCAATAAGTACTTAACACACACTTGCTACCAAAATCAGTCTCAACAGGCCAGCCGTGGTGGCTCATGCCTGTAATCCTAGCACTCTGGGAGGCCGAGGTGGGAGGATCACTCGAGGTCAGGAGTTCGAGACCAGCCTGAGCAAGAGTGAGACACCGTCTCTACTAAAAAAATAGAAAGAAATTAGCTGGACAACTAAAAATATATGGAAAAAATTAGCCAGGCATGGTGGTGCATGCCTGTAGTCCCAGCTACTTGGGAGGCTGAGGCAGTAGGATTGCTTGAGCCCAGGAGTTTGAGGTTGCTGTGAGCTAGGCTGACACCATGGCACTCTAGCCCGGGCTACAGAGCGAGACTCTGTCTCAAAAAATAAATAAATAAATAAATAAATAAATAAATAAATAAATATATATATATATATGTGTATATATATATATATATATAATAAATAAATAATCAGTCCCAACAAAAGCACCTCCAAGAAGATTGCATACAATAAACGATGCAATGTGGCAGAGAACACTAGACTGCAGATTAGGAAAAAATCTAGCTTCTACTACTGGCTCTTATCTCCTTGGGTTAAGTCACAGAAGCCTCAGGCCCTTTGTTTCTACCTCTGCTCTCCGAGAGATGGTTTGAATAAAACCCTAAGTCATGAAATCCTTTTAGTGATTGTAATCAAGTTTTTAAAAATTAATAAGATAAAAAATAGAGTACACTACACTTATCAAAGACATTTCTGGAACTTTAGCAGGTATATATTTTATACAGCAGTTGCAGGGTAAAATGTATTTCTTACTAAGTGTCACAGCTACAGTTTGAAAGCCACTGATGCAGATAATTTCTTAAAATCCTATATAGTTTGAATTCTTACAGATTCACTTGTTCTAAAATTATTTTAAGACCCATAAATCACAAAGTATGAAATCACACCTTAAAATAGAAACTTTTATCAAAGCTAAAATTTATTTGGTGCATACTTTGCTTGCTATCAGGTATTTTCACATTTACCTTTTTTTCATATGTAAAAGCAACCATATGAGGTATTTTACAGGTTAAAAAAAACCCAAAAACCTACTTCCTTAACTTATTCAGTGAAAAGGATTATAAGCATTCCAAAATAAAAATAAAAAACAAACAAAAACCAGACATGTACAGAGTCTATTTCCATTTCCTTTTATACATCCTCTATAAACATCACACACTTTGCATTAGGAGAATAGAGAACCAATTCAAACGAAAGGGCATTTTTGTTCATTTTTGTCTACAGGTGCTCCTTAACTTACCAATTCTCTACTCTAAGCACAAGGGACTTAAATGCTTTGAATATTTAAAATAACTTTAAGGTGCTCTAGTACTTTGAGAATTTCATTCACATAGGAACATGTAAGCCTAAAAATAGCACTGTTTTTCAGAGGCAAATTCTCAGCAGGAAAAGGCAATGATAACAGTTCAATTGATGGAAATGATTTAAATAAAATATCTTTGAGAAAGTAGAAAAACTTATAGGAACAATTTTGTAAAAACATAGCACCATTACCTCAATGAATGAGCAAATTTTACATATTATATTTTTTCAAATAATCTATTTTCATATTTAGAAGTTCAAGTTATATAAGCTGTTATAGTAAGCTTTCTTTCTAACTAGGAGTCCAACACTGACATCAAGTTATTTTACAAAATAAAAAAGTTTCTCAATAAACAGCAACTACTGAATTGTTACAAAGAAAAATTTTTCAACATTAAGCAATCTTATTCCAAATGTAAGCTTTTCTCAAAAGATATATTGATATTGCGTTACCAACAAGACAGCTAATTTGGTCAAGTTGTGAATGTATTTGGCAAAAACACTTTGATCTTCCTAGTGTTTTTCATTTCTTGGATAAGAATCTTTAGCAATTCTATCAATCCTTTTTCTAAAACCATGTAACACAGTACAGCTCACACAGAAAACTAGTGTGAAAACTGATTTTTATGTTTCAAAGTACCCTCTTAACTGAATGCTGCCAACAATATTGTCATCAAATTATATTTTATAATCAAGTACTATATATTAAATATATATAGCATATGTTTATATATATTTTTTCAATGAATATCCATATTCAATGAATAAACTTAGTACCAGCACACTAAATTTCATATGATTTATTTTAAATGATTGCTGGTCCCAGATAATTAAAAACCACAAATTCTATGGCAGTAACTATAATACATACATAGTTCTTTGACAGTTTTAAAGTAGTCACATAACAGTGGCATATAATTTTTAAAAATACAATGACATTTATAGCATAAGGCTCTGTGGTTGAATAATCAGCAAATTAAATAAGAATATCAGAGAAAAAGGTCTTTAAAAATAAAGCATGTTTCCTGTTAGGAGAATTTATTCTTTCCTTCCTAAAAATGGCTAATTATAGACATCAAAATGTTCAAACAAAAGGTTCCTAAGTTTCCTAGAAAAGTAAGAATTAAACTTCAGTAGCAGTAATTGATGAGGTCAGACTATCATGGCAAGCTGAAATTAATCTGTTGGTTAGCCAGAAGATACAACTGCTCATTTTTAGAGAAGTAAAGTTTATTACATTTGAAACAATACAGCAGCAATCTCAAAAGTTTACTCATTAAATATAGTTTAATTCTTACAAATCTCTTTTTGAAAATGCAATTCACATATGCTGCAACCTCAGAAGTCTGAATTCAAAATGAAATATGAAGGCAGTAGTCAGGGAAATCACATCAGAGTGCTTTGTCAAATATCTGTACAAATCAATACATACCTCTTCTGTGTATAATAGGAAAAAAGTGATTCTAAATATACCCAAGTGAATGCAGAAAAATACATTACTATTTGAGGCAGACCATGCTAAAATATAATTTACAATGATTAGTTTGCATTTAAGATGGTTAGCAATGTGTTTAAACCAATGAAATCAAGGTAAGTTATATTTGCTCAGTCTTTTCATAATAAACATTTGTTCATCTGAAAAGTAAATAATTTTGGAAAAAGCAAATGACCTGATCCTTCTCTTTATGCTTACCATTTTCTCTCTCAGTCATACTAAATGCAAACAAATCAATACAGCATCCAGATTTTTCACATATTAAAATGAAGATTAATGACTTGTGAAGGTAGACTGTGTACCACATAGTACTTAATAGAAGAGCTTGCAATGACCAGCAACTCAATTTTTTTAATAACACCAAGATTTACAAGCCAAAATAAACATGTGATTTAAAAATTCTGCTATTCAAGATAACTCAGTTTTCCTTTTTTTCTTTGAGATTGGTAAAGGTTGGGTCTTTAAAAACCTGAAGAAGAGTTGGTAAGAGGAAAAAAAATCCTCAATGCTTTAAAAAACTCAACTGGTTAGAAGTCCATACAACTACAATGCTGGCATGGAAACAGATATTTTCTTTCACAGAACCATTCACTTTCCCACTGAAGTAGCTCCTCCAAGCCAACTATACTAAGATGTAAATCAGCTCACCCATGATTAAAACTGAATAATCCTTCAAAATAGAAACAAGACACCTCACCCAAAAAGATCTTTTAAATCATTGCTAGCCGAACTGCTATTGGTCATAGTAGTTGGTGGCTGTGCAAAGTTCTGTGGGCTAAAGAAAGGATTACCCTGCATACCAAAGGAAGATTGTCCTATCATGTTCATCTGTGTTCCCATTACTGAACTGCCCATACCTGGAGAACCTTGAGAAGGTACAAACTGATTAAGCCACTGGTTTGGTTTCTGTTGTGATAACTGGTTCATGCTAACTTTGGGTTTCTGAGGGCCAAAGAGATTATTAAGGGCAGACATATCTGTGGGTCTTTGTTGGGTCTGCTTTGAACCAGCAGGAGGAACACTCAAAGCATTGAAGTTTGGCAGAGTGGGAGGTGCTCCCAGAGTCATCTTGCTCACTGCAGGTGTGCTTGGACTACTGAAGAAGTTCTGGTTTGTATTAACTGGCATGTTGAATCCTGAAGTCTGAAAACCCATATTGGCATTTAGGCCGTTCGTCAAGTTTTTCTTTGTATTATCAATTGGTGTAGAAAACATCATGCCAATGCCCATGGAAGGAACAGAAGTGAAGGTACTTGAAGTAGAAAGTTTAGGGTTACTAACAGAGAGGCTGCTCAAAGATGACATATTATCCATCAATGTGTCTGTCAAGTCCTTAGTCTGAAAAATATGAGGGAATTACTTTATCTCCAAGAAATCCAAATTACTTTATAATTAGTAAACATTATAGACTACATTAAAAAGGACAAGTCAAAATTAAGCTCAATGGTCTGCACCAAGTCAGCAAACTATGACCTTCAAGCCAAATACAGCTTGCCATCTATTTTTGTATGGTTTTCACAGATGAATATTTGCAATCAATTTCATGATAGACAACACTAAGTTTAAACCCCAATGAAGCAAAATGTTATCTATCCCCAAATAGAATTGCATTCTTCTCATCAGATCTATACCACAAAAAGAATACTCTATTATTTTTTATTTTGAATTTCATCAAAATTTTATGGAAATTTATTTTCTCTATTCTTATATCAGTACCTATAGAATATTCTCAATTTTGCCTCCTGGCCATCAAAGATTTTTTTTCTGAGGGAGAATTTTAGTGATTAAGAGGTTAACAAAAAGAAATAATTTAAAGAAAGCGTTTCAGATAAAGTTATTCTCAAATCATTAAGAGTGCAAACTATCTACAAGTAGGGCCCTTAGTCACTGCCATAGCACCAGCACATAGAACAGTACCTGGAGGCACATGGTAGAAATATACACAGGTCAGGTTATGTAAATACATCTTCCTAAATCAAGTTACAAACAAAACGATAAAGGAAAAGCTAAAAATAGAAAATTGTTTGTAGCTCAAAAATACATATGAGCATGAATATAGTATTCCTGATGATTTCAAAGTGAACTGAGTTGAATTTGTACTATGAGACCTTATCTCTTTTAAGAACCCCTCCTATTTGTCTATTATAGATTCCTCTTTACTGGTAAGAAGCGCTGACACCAAACATTATACATTGGGCAGGTTATGGAGGAGTTGCTGGAAAATCCTTTGTACCCATGCTTCTTAGAAACTACAAATTAAAGTATCCTTTGAAACACATTTTTATAAAAATACTAGTAAGTTAAGTTCTATACTACTTTAATCCTTAATTGTAGTAGACTTGAAATTATGCAAAAGAAATTAACTCTGACCTGTTTGACTGGAGCAATAGGTGTGTGCACTTGAGGTTTTAGAGGCTGCTGGCTTTTCAACTTCTGTGCCTGCTCTTGTTCTTTCGCTAATTTTTGTTTTTCTTCAAGTGTAAGTGATGCCTTAAAACAAAATAAAGGATAAAAATCAACTGGCAACTTCATAATTCCGTTTGCAAAACAAAGTGTTTCTTTTTTGGTAAAGTGTATCTTGGTATGTTTAGCAACACTTACTGCTTCACTGAAAAGCAAACCACTCTTGTGTTGGTGATTGTCACAGGTTAGGTTTTATTTCAAACTACTACAAGATTTAACTTTTTAGACAGAAAATCCTAGAATCTGTGCTAAAATATTTCTAGCATGAAAATAATTATTATTTTAAAACCATTCGTGTCATCTTTTTCCAGACAATGAGAATATGACTAACTGATTTCATTCTATAAAATTTGGAGATCTTGTTCAACTATAATCTATCTCACTACAAAAATATTTTAGGAACTCATCAAAAAGGTAAGAAAGACCTGAAGAAATATATACTGTCACTGCTAATGTCTGCAGCAAATTCGATGCTTCTCTTTTTCTTTTCTGAGCCTTGCTAAACTATAACCTCACAATATGCTCTCTTACAACTTTGTGAACAACTGCGTTCAGTAGTTCCTTGGCCTTACACATTCAGGTATTCATATTTGCTAAATAAATAGAAGAACGCCCTCATGAGAAGTTGAAAATTGACTATTTTGTAATACTGGTTGCTAAACAATATTTCAATAGGAAAGTATTAATATTTTATAGCTTATTATTCAAAATCAGAGGGAGGGCAAAATTTTAAGAGGAAACAGTGAAGAAAAAATGTACTCAGATTTTTTATCTATTTGGGAGATGGAATCAAATCCATTTTGTAAGTCCTCTTTAAAATATTGTTTGTTCACCATTCGTAAGTCATGTAGACATCATGAACCACTGATAGAATAAACCAAGAAGGACACATCATCACTTCTATGGTATTCTCATAAAAAATACACAACCTTAATCTAATTATAAGAAAGCCTGAAACAAGCCCAAATCGAAAGCCATGCTACCAAATAACTGACCAGTACTCTTCAAAAGTGTCAGCTTGAAAATGTGATGGACCACAAAAGTTAAAGCTGTCACCGTGAAATGAAAGAAGAGAGATGAGGTTGCTGGGCTCAAAAAGAATGGAAAAAGTCTGGAACTCTCATTTGGGAATGTAGTGAGTAAGAGAGAAATTAAAATATTGAAGAGCAATAGTCAGGGAGAGTCTAAGGTAGATGGACAGCACAAATCTGCAGTGGAAGCCATCAACACAGGAGCAGAAGCAGAGAAGAGACAAGGTGGAATTTACCATGAGGTATGACCAGCAAAGTACACGAGAAAGGACAAAGGAGTCAGGCAACCTAGAAATAGTACCGTGTGGGAGGTTGAGTAATAGAGGAAGCTACAAATCTTAATCATGTTTATTCTCAACATGGGTTAGGCCACGTTCCACTGATACAGATATTTCATAAAGATAATTACAGAACGTTTCTTATTAAGATTCTAAACAGAATTTCCCAACAGAAATCTGTGGTTTACAGGAAATCCTATAATATGAACAAGAATACTAAGAGAATAGCCAAGAAACTCACTCTTTTATGCTTATTCTGTAACCCATCCTCTTTATTTTCTGATTCCCCACCAGTCAGAAGGTCTGCTCCAATGTGGTTAAAAACCTTGTCAATTTGCTGAAATAGAAAAAAGACAATCATTTAAATAGACTTCAATAAAAATGTGATTTTTACTGCTTAAAGATTAAGAGCCCCACAAATGAAGCGCATTGTCAAGAACTTTCTATAAAAATTAATTATCTTCTTACCTGATTCCCAACATTTGTAACTTTTGTCTCCTCAGAAGCATTCATTTGATTTCCTATGTCCAAAGATCTGGTAGAATTGAATTATGACAAAACAATAAAAATAAATGCATATTTTTAAATACTTATACTAAAAATTGTTTATCCACATAGAATTTATTAGAACCCAAATAAACTGTGACTTCCATATTTAAGAAGAGTTATAATCTTTTTGATTATTTTCTTGCTCAAAAAATAACTTGTATCTAAGTCCTTTTTTAAAACCCAACATTTGAGATTTACGGGAGAATTTACTCAAGGTGTCATAAAACCTGCAAGAATAGCTCTTACTTTCAAAGAGCTTAACATCTCACTGAGAGAAAAGATATAATATTGGGAACTTAATGTGACTAAACTCAGAATCTGTGATGATAACAGTAATTGCTATAATCACTGTGACGTAGGCCAGACCTATGCCTTGAGAAATAGGTAGGATTTAGATAGAAAGAAGAAAAAGGGAAGGTTCATTTCCTCACTCAACTATAAATGCTATTAAAAACTTGTTTCTACCTGTATACATTTTAAAAATTAATTTTCAGGGTTCCTATGTTATTATAGACAATCCATTAAACCTCACATATGTACACACCACAGAATACTTAGAGCACACTAAGGGCTATTTCACCTATTTCTACACTATGTGTATTTATTAATACTTTCATCAAGTCTTCATTTATACTGGGACAGAAGATAAAGAGTTCCTATCTGGCTCATGATTGATGTTAATTTTACTGATTTTCAGATGTCTTTTGGTTCAGGATTAAACTTTTTTTTTTTTTTTTCTTTTTTTTGAGACAGAGTCTTACTCTGTTGCCCAGGCTAGAGTGCCGTGGCATCAGCCTAGCTCACAGCAACCTCAGACTCCCAGGCTCAGGTGATCCTTCTGCCTCAGCCTCCCGAGTAGCTGGGACTACAGGCATGCGCCACCATGCCCGGCTAATTTTTCTATATATATTTTTAGCTGTCCATATAATTTCTTTCTATGTTTAGTAGAGACGGTGTCTCGCTCTTGCTCAGGCTGGTCTCGAACTCCTGAGCTCAAATGATCCGCCCGCCTCGGCCTCCCAGAGTCCTAGGATTACAGGCGTGAGCCACTGCGCCCGGCCGGTTCAGGCTTAAACTTTAACAGGTATTCTCAATTCATGCTTTTTGCTCTGAAGCAAAGAATACAGTGGAGCTTTGATTTTAATAAACTGGCATTTTCGGCCGGGCGTGGTGGCTCATGCCTGTAATCCTAGCCCTCTGGGAGGCCGAGGCAGGTGGATTGCTCGAGGTCAGGAGTTTGAGACCAGCCTGAGAGAGACCTCCGTCTCTACTGAAAATAGAAATAAAGGCCGGGCGCGGTGGCTCACGCCTGTAATCCTAGCACTCTGGGAGGCCGAGGCGGGTGGATCGCTCGAGGTCAGGAGTTCGAGACCAGCCTGAGCAAGAGTGAGACCCCGTCTCTACCAAAAATAGAAAGAAATGATTTGGACAGCTAAAAATCTATATAGAAAAAATTAGCCAGGCATGGTGGCGCATGCCTGTAGTCCCAGCTACTCGGGAGGCTGAGGCAGTAGGATCGCTTAAGCCCAGGAGTTTGAGGTTGCTGTGAGCTAGGCTGATGCCACAGCACTCACTCTAGCCCGGGCGACACAGCGAGACTCTGTCTCAAAAAAAAAAAAAAAAAAAAAAGAAATAAAAATTATCTGGACAACTAGAAATATATATAGAAAAAATTAGCCGGGCATGGTGGCGCATGCCTGTAGTCCCAGCTACTCGGGAGGCTGAGGCAGTAGGATCGCTTAAGCCCAGGAGTTTGAGGTTGCTGTGAGCTAGGCTGACGCCATGGCACTCACTCTAGCCCGGGCAACAAAGTGAGACTCTGTCTCAAAAAAAAAAATAAAAATAAAAATAAACTGGCATTTTCCAGTGGATAATTTCCTCCTATGCCTTCTTCTTTTGAATACTAGTATTCTGCAAATAATTTAGAAAATCTTCCCTAAAAATAAAAAGGTGGATGTTGTGTTACTACATATGCAATGAATATTCTATAAATGTTTCTGGAGTTAGATAGAAAGGAAGAAATCAAAACAACAGGAATTGATAAATTTGAAAAATATTTATGAGTGGTGTTCCTGGTGTTCAGCAACCTCACTTTACAACGCCAGTGGCTAATGCTGACAAAGGATTTTCTTAGAAACAGAATTGTCTTTATGTAGGAAAAATGCTAAGATTATATCATATTATACTTTTATACTTAGAAGTCACATTAGATTTTCAACCATATTTTAACTCACTTCAACTTATTAATATGTTGGCAAAATTTTAAATGTTTTACATATGGTCAAATTAAAATCCAGCTATTTTTCTATTCCATATTCCAGAAAATCAATCATGAGACAACTTTTATCTCACTCCTGTTCAATGTGCAATTCATTTGCAACCTACTTACTTCTGCTGTTCTTGCATTATATGAAGTTGCTCCAGTTTAGTCTTATGTTCAGATTCCAATCTATTAAGCATCTCTTTTATGACGGAAATGAAAGAATTGAACTGGTATAATAAGAAATTGATATGGTTATAATGTTTCAAGCAAGCAGCAACTGTAATCAATTAAGATAATTCAACAAGTTAATCATAATACTCTCCATTTTTACCAGTAGAATAGGATCCACTTATAGCACTGATGTCCAACAAGGATAATATATTTAAACTCAGTGACCACAGGAAGCTTTTAGAGTATCTTTGTATAGTGGTGACATGATAGCTGATGAGGCTTTTAAGGTCCAGAAAACATGTCTCAATGAGTTTTATATCCTGAATTATCTAACAGCTATTTTTCAGGGGTCTTATATAAGTCCACTCCCTAGTTACATATTGATTTTCCTAGGATAATCCAAAATTATGTGACACCATCTGAATTTGTGCCTATCTAGAAACAATCTATTTAATAACACACAGAAAATTCCTGTTTACTCAGACTGCAATGACATGTTTGGCTAAAATAAACCTTGTTTTAGAAATATTAAAGGTACATAATCCAACTTTCAAATAACCAGCATTTATAAAGTATACCTAACACTATGCCTTAATGTAGATTAAGCTTTGGTTAAACTTTGGTTAACTGCTGATAATTCTTTTTGTACTTCCAATCATAATAAGCAATTTATTTGAATAATACCATATATTACTGGAAGAATCTAGAAACTGCATTCCTTCCCTTCCTGAATCTTATAACTACATCTTTATGCTGGTTGATTATACATACACTATTTTATTAATCCTCACAACTCTTCAAAGTAGGTTTATTAATATTTCTATCTTACAAATGAGGAAATTCTGGCCCAGGAAGAGATAAAACAACTGACTCAGAGATACTAAACAGCTTACGTGGCAGTTAGAATTCATACTAAGTCTGTCTCCAAAGCTTGTGCTTTTTTCTACCACATTATGCTGCCCCTCACCAAGCTCTATCAGTGTCTTCATCTTATAATGGGAATGACAAAAGGCATATTTCCATAGCAGTTTACCATGACTGACTTTCTGCTGACTAGGCTTTTTAAAACTTTTTATTGAAGTATAATATTCTAACAGAAAAGTACACATGTAAGTGCACAGCTCAAAAAATTCACAAACCGAATAAATCCAATGTAACTAGCAGCCAGATGAAGGAAGAGAACGTCAGCAACCCAGGAGCTTCCTTGTGCTCCCTTCCACCCACACCCTATGGGTAAACACTATTCTGACTTCTAGCATCATAGTTTAGCCTGTTTTTGTACCATATATAGATAGAATTTAGTAGATCCTCTTCTATGTCTGGCTTCATTTGCTCAACATTACATTTGTGAGATTCACCCATATTGCTACATGTAGTTTGTGCAGAAAAGAGTTAACACAGTAGGCCTGAACTGCTATCCTTGGAAAGCCCTGCTTGCAAGGACTGGCCTTTGGTTGGTGTCCAGGGACTCAGATTTCAGGAAGGTTCTCCTTATTAACTGGTAACAGTGGTTCACTGTGCCTTGTTTGTGCAAAGAATATGTTCTACAAACACCGGGTTTCCTTCTGGGAGTCTGGAACTTGAGCACATGCCAGGCAGAGGGTGCTACCTGATCAGTCCTCAATAAAACTCTGGGTGTTGAGTCTCTAATGAGTTTCCCTGGTTGGCAACATTTCACACATACTGTCACAACTTGTTACTGGGGCACTTGCAATAGTATCCTGTGTGATTCTACTGGGAGAGGACTCTGGAGGCTTGCATCTGGTTTCCCCTGGACTTTGCCTATGGACCTTTCCCCTTTCCTGATTTTGCCTTATATCCTTTCACCATAATAAAGTATATTCTGAGCACAACTATATGCTGAGTCCAGAAAATCCTTCTACCAAATCATCCAATCTGGGGGTGGTCTTAGGAACCCTCTTCAAACACAAGATACAGATTATTCAGTGGATTGCTGTGTGGCATTTGCTGTTTTTTGATCAAATGCTGAAAATGGATTTTCCGAAGTTACTTATCTTTTTCACTTAATGTATATGATACTTAAATTATCTTAAAGCAGAACTGACAAAGAGGGCAGTCTTGAATCAGAAACCTTGACCATGATATAAATAGGAAAACGGAAAACATCTATGCTAAACTTCTGTAAAATACCAGAAAGATATGAATCAAAATATTTCTTTAAACACACACACACACACACACACACACACACACACACACACACACACACACAGGGTCTCCCTCTGTCACCCAGGTTAGAGTATAGTGGCCCAATTGTATTTCACTGCAACTTCAAACTCCTGGGCTCCAGGGATCCTCCCAACTCAGCCTCCCCAGTAGCTGGGACTACAGGTGCATGCTACCATGCTCAGCTAATTTCTTTTTTCTTATTTTTTGTAGAGATGGGGTCCCGCTATGTTGCCCAAGCTGGTCTCAAACTCCTGGCCTCAAGCAATCCTCTTGACTTGGCCTCCCAAAGTGCTGGGATTATAGGGGTGAGCCACCATGCCCAGCCTCAAAATATTTCTGTTGATAAAAATAGGCCCTAAAAAAATCACAAAGCTGAAGAAAACTAACACAACATTTCAAATGGAATTATATATCCTAAAATAAGCAATTAGGAATATTTAAATCAGAAATAAGAGAACAGAAATGATAAACATTGAAGATGGTTTTAGCTATATTATCCTACTCCTCTCCGATATTCACTGTCTCGCTTTTTGCCAGTCCCAACCCTAACCCTATCATCTAAGATATGAAGAAACTATTAAACCAAAAATTGAAATCTAGGGACAAACTTCCAGAGGCTTACCCCACTACTTCAAATGAAATGTTGGATCTGATTACAAATTTCTCTGCCTCCAAAACTGTGCTAACTCAGCACTCTCCTCACTGCTAAAAGCTCTCTTGCTTAATTTCCAGCGTTCCGCTTCCTTCATTGCTCTGATTCACTTTCAGTCCTTGATTCTAAATCTTCCCTGCCTATCTATCATTGACACTCTCAGTTAAACAATGACCCTTCTCAGTCTTTTCCATTACATTTCATTAAATACCATTTCTACTGTGCACAAAAATGGCTTGTCATACCTCAAGTTTTCTCTTAATTCAATAAATATTTTTGTTTCTGGCATTGCACTAAGTGCTGGGGCTACAATGAAGAATGAGCTATAATAACTACCTTTGAGGAGAACATAATCTTCAGGAAGAGTCAGACACATAAGTACATAGCTGTGATAACTACAGCGATAAAGGTATGCAGAGACATAATTCTATAATAATCTTCAAACGTATTACCCCTTTGCTGAAACGTTTACCACATCTTGAAAGTTTATATACCTAAGCCAAACAGGCATTTAAAGTCTACCTATTCTAGACTCAATTTATCTTTCTCCCTTTATTCTCCTCGGTATTATACATATCTCCCAAATTGATTTATTCCTTCCCTGTGGCAGATGGACTCTTAAAATAGTCCCCAATTATCTCCTCTTTCTGCTATTCATGCCCTTGTGTAAACCCCTATCTTTGAGTATGCGTGGAACCTGTGACTTACTTCTAAGTAACAGAATATGGTAAAGGTAACAGGATATCACTTCCTTAATTACATTATAAGAGACGGTAACTTTGATCTTGCTAACAGTCTCTCCTGCTGGCTCTGATGAAACAAGGTGCCATGTTGGAAAGACTCATGTGGCATCTGGCTAACAGACAGCTAGGAACTGAGGCCTTCAGTCCACAAGAAACTGAATCCTGCCAACAACCAAGTAAGCAAACTTAGAAGCAGATCATTCTCTAGTTGAGCCTTCAGATAAGCCCCTAGTCCTTGATTGCAGCACTGTGAGAAACCTGAGCAGAGTATCCAACTTAGCCATGGTCCTGGATGGGCTGACCCACAGTAGCTATGAGATAATAAATGTGTGCTGTTTATAAGTTGATGGTGCTTTGTTATGTAGCAATAAATAATGAATACACTACAGATACACATTCCATGACTTTATTCTTTGTTTATGGCAACTTCCCAGCCCCAGATGCTACATATTTTCAACATCCTGCTCATCTACTATCCTCCAACAAGGTTTTCAATAATCTATTCTTCCACCCCACAAACCTTCTTCATTTAACTCTGTGGCATATTTTTCCTTGTTTTAGCAATCTTTATATGTAATATATTTATGTATTTAATGCCAAGAAAACAATAAGTTGAATAAATTGAATAAAGCACAAAAATAGGTGGCTCATGCCTGTAATCCTAGCACTCTGGGAGGCCGAGGTGGCCGGATCATTTGAGCTCAGGAGTTCGAGACCAGCCTGAGCAAGAGCGAGACCCCATCTCTACTAAAAATAGAAAGAAATTAGCTGGACAACTAAAAATATATAGAAAAAATTAGCCGGGCGTCGTGGTGCATGCCTATAGTCCCAGCTACTCGGGAGGCTGAGGCAGGAGGATCACTTGAGCCCGGGAGTTTGAGGTTGCTGTGAGCTAGGCTAACGCCATGGCACTCTAGCCCAGGCAACAGAGTGAGACTCTGTCTCAAAAGAAAAAGCACAAAATTATTCCTACCTGATTAAGATTAAGATTGTTTTCAATACTCAGGGGTATGAGATGAGGCAATACTTTTCCAGCCAGCTGCTCTTTGGTGATTCCCAACTTCTTATGAGTAAAAGTACATTTGTAAATACCTGATAGAAAAGAATGTGACATATTTTACAAGTTAACACCATAAATTAAATGAAATCATGAAAATATTATATCTACTTGAAATCTCTTGATAATCAGTGCAGCACAATTTTTTCCCAGTACCAGAATGAAGATGCTCTTAACATATGGATCAGAATAATTTCAGCCTTTATCATCAGTCCAGACTTAAATACCATAATATATTTACTCTGTGTTCTTTTGGTTTAAGAGCACATTTAACGATAGCATAATATTGAAAGCTTATCACAACCAGGTTCAGTTCTTACAGTGCAACAGTAAGGTTACAGAATTCCTCTCTATCCTGTAAACATATAAATATATATTTCAGAAATCACACTCAAACTTAAGGCATCTATTTCAAAGTGTGTAAGTATAGGTATAGACAAAGTATAAGTCCTATACCTTTATTCATTTCCTCAGCAACTCAAACTCAACATGTTTGAAACTTAATAATTTAATTCAGTCTCAAATAATCCTTCCTTAATTGCCTCACCTATTTACTCAGCCTTCAAGATCCCATTATCCCTATTCCTTCCTTTGGCAAAATGAGCACATTTCTTCCTCAGTTTCTGAATACCTTTGTGCACTGTTTTGTATATAGTCCATGACTTTAGAACATACCATCTCTTACTATTCTGTTAATATACACCTGGCTTATATACCCAAAGAATAACTTTATTGAGCATCTACTAAATGTTTATTTTCTGGGCACTATGCTCATTACTTTTCCTTTATTTGTTTCACTGAATTCTCACAAGAATAATCATAATGTTATTTTTATTCGATAAATAAAGAAACTGTTCAAAGTCATCCCAGGAATTGACAGAGCCAGGATTTAGAGCCAGGGCTCTTTCTACTATACCAACCCCCTATTCAAGAAGACAAACTTCTTTGAGCACAAAAGAATTCATACCATATCCCAAGAGTTCTATGTCTACAGAGGTCCACAATAAATACTTGCTAACCATTCACACAAATATTTACTGAGAGCTTTTATAGGCCAGGCATTATAGTAGGTGTTAAGAATACACAGATGAGTAATAGTTTTTTCCTTAAAAACAAAGTACCTCAGATTTAGTAAAAAATGAACTTGTTAATGGTTTTGTGATTCTGCAGCTATGCCTGGTTCTATTACTACAGCAGACCCTTGGCATTTCCAGATTGGACTTTCATAGCTTTAACTATATATAATTTCAGACTTTTTTGACAGTAATTTGTAATTATGCTGATAGAACAAAATGTGCTATAAGGTTAATATGCTTCATCAGCACATCACTTAGCAATGAAATATACTAGTTAAGATTTATACATATTAAAAAACTAGCTCTGCCACTTATCAGCTGAATGATCTTCAATCACTTATTTCACCTCTCTGAGCCTCAGTTTCCTGGCTGTAAAACAAAAATAATAGTACCCATCCACCTCCTTGGATTTGGGGGAGGACAAAATAGGATAATGCAGAGAAAATACTTTGCCTCTAACAAAAGTGAGCACCAAATAAACAGTAGGTACTACTACTAAGACCAGTATCAGCATTTCAAGTAGCTTTGTTTGCCTCTCTTACTTTGTACCATTTTATGGGGAAAACACTATGCTATCATGAACTCTGTGAAGGTAGGATTCCCAAATATCTTATTGCTTTGTAAATGTCAAGGCTCTACTACTTTTGCTAAAATTAACACAAAGAGCAAAGTTATATTATGGCATTTATTCCATCATTCTTCAGTTACTGAATGCTATATACATGAAAGGAGAGTACAATGGTGTTATAGATTAGAAAATTTATTTGCATGACTGTAAAACGATAAAGTAGCATCAAATGACATTAAGTTTTCAGCTACCTAAAATTCCCATGAGGACCGCAGGTTCCTTGGATGGAATTTGTTGTAAGAAGGGTAGGATATCATCAAGTACAAACCACTTATCCAAGTATTCCAAAATCTTTCCTAAGCACACTAATGAATTCACACGAACCTATTAAAAGAGGTAAATTGCATTAGTCATTTAAAGTCTTCACAATCTAAAACAAAATATTTAAGTGTAAATTTAAGCTTCATATAGACATGTATGTTAAAAATCTCAAGAATAAAAGTAGGTTTAGAAACTCTTACCCCTTATTAATATAGCAAATTCATTTATTTACTAATATCCCTGACTCATTTCAGAGAAGAATTTATGATTGCTTTGTCAGATCAATAGTCAGCTAAAGACTTCAATTTTTTAACATTTTAGATAATGTGATTAGGACTGAGAAGCTCTTACTATATGTATGTTTACTAACGGGGACATCTGAGTTATAAAATGAATTCTCCCCACAAAGTGATCCATTTCATTCAGATTCTAGTATTTTACTCTAACTTGGGTTCAATTCATCTTAAATGACATATTTTAACAACATGTGAAGAGTACCCATATATTTGTTTTCTATTTCTAAATATATCTTTAAAACAGTTACTAAGACCTGACATGTAGAAGCTCTTATTGAAATTCTACATTCACCTGACTTTTTTGATAAATGCGTCACACCCTAGTTTTCAGCTGAAATTTCTTAAGATAAAGTACCTTTAAAGCAGGATAAATCTCCAGCTTTCAAAAAACAAGTAAACTAAGAAAAGCAGAAAATAATTTGGTTGGTTAAAAAAGCATCATATTTTTTAAGGAAAAATGGAAAAAAAATTTCATTTCTGAAAAATAATGTAAAATAGTTTTCTGAAATTCAAATACAAAAGATATCTGAAGGCTTAACTTGTACTCAGAATCAGTTTTATAAAAGAAATTTCTGGATTCTACAGGGATTTATATATTTTAACAGAAACTGAAAATGCCAGTTTAGTTTTATTTATTTTTATGACATATAAAATATTAGTCATTAAGTCATGAATAAATAGAGCTCGTGGAGAATTTTACCTAATGGTGCAGAATTTATTTATTAATTTTTTTACTTTTCAGGGAACAGTATTAAGATATAATTCTAACTCATGATTCAGGAATTTCCTAGTTAGAATTTTTAAAGCTTAGAGATATGGCTCTATGAATACAATTCAGGAATTCATATTTGCCACATTGAGGGTAGGCAGAAGCACTATACAAAATGCACTTAAAAATGATACATAATATACAAATCCATTCCAGAGCTACTGTTCTCAATACATTCCTTAAAGCTCCTTATAATAACATGCCTTTACGGGCCAGCTGGCATCCTTAAAAAGAGATACAAACATCCCCGGGCATTAATGCAGATCATTTAAGCATCCATGCTTCCCACTTCTGCATATCCCTGCATACATACCCAGAAGTAGACTAGAACTTGCACCTTGAGAAAATGTATGTTAAAATAAATTGATGCTGCCACAAAATAAAATAGGATTATAAGATCTGTTAAAAGGCATTTTGAAAACTGAATTTTAAGCTGTATATTACTATAACCTATTTTGAAAATTCAATCATAAAATTAGAGAATTTAAGAGACAAGAACTCATAATATTTCAAATCCCGTTAATGATCACCAAGAAAGAGACCTGATTAGAGAGGTACAGTGACCTCTCAAGGCCACAGGGTAGTTAGTAACAAAATAAGAATAAGAACTCAAGGTTCTTGACTTCCTTTCATGCCATGCTTGTTCATTTTCAGTAATAATGATTTCTTTTTCCTACCTTGGTGCTAGAATGTCTATTTCAGAGCCTTTTCCACCAGAAAACATGAACTAAATAGGTGTCTTAAGGTAAAATCATGTCATTTAAATCGCTTTTGCCTATAAGTCT
This sequence comes from Lemur catta, assembly GCF_020740605.2. Lineage (NCBI taxonomy): Eukaryota > Metazoa > Chordata > Mammalia > Primates > Lemuridae > Lemur > Lemur catta. The sequence goes on from NC_059133.1 coordinate 19,883,400, forward strand.
ATTAAGCTACTAATATTTACTTCTATTTAAATTCACATTCCACCAGATGAAGAGTATCTCCAAAGAGATTTACAAAATGCTTTACAAAATGAAAATTTAATAAAATGCCCATTATCAAACATAAAAACTATTCACATAAAGAACTGATCAGGCAAAGAAGGAACATTTCTCCCTCTTTTCTAAAGCTGGTATTCGACGGTACTTCTATAATGAAATATCAATGTGATAAACATTATTAAACTCAGAGAAAAGGTTGAGGACATTTATAGCTTTCAATATGAGATTAATAAGAACTATATTATTTATTCTATCTTCCTTGACTAACAAGCACCTTAATGTTAAAATTTTATATTTAAAGGAACCAACTATCCTGGTTCTACATTTTCAATACAACTATTTCCCTTACTTGTATTTATATTAACTTATTTTACTCTTTACCTTTTTTTGATAGTGAGGAATAAGAAACTTAGAAATAGCTGACTAAAAATAAAGGCAGTTTATAGAAGGAAGCAATTCAAAAAAATTTTAGGCTTATATACTAAGTTAAAACTAACAACAAAATAGAGTTAAAGCAGAAAAGAATCAAGAAAAAATAATCACTCAACTTTTCTACTTAAGCACTCAAGGGTAGGGGATAGGGAGTTAGGGTTAGGGATGCAATACTACAAATTATATATCAGAGAAAACTATAGCTCACTTCTATAGTACTATATATAGGTTACCTATAGACAAGATGAAATATACAATCTATAAAGGGTTACTAAACAATAAGGAAATGATTTTAAACCACTGACAAGTGAAAGAAAAACAAAAATTAATATGCAATTACTTACAGCAAGAGAAGACGTTTGTAGACAGGCATTTTTAATTCTTGGGATCAAAGCATTTTTCATGGATGGGTAGTCTATAAGATTTGCAAAGGTTGGAATGATGTTTAGACAGAGCTCCTAATAAGAAAATAAATTAGATCAATCTTAGAGAAAGACTCTCCCATCCTTTCTCTCACATATTAAAACAAATGGCATTTGTGTGGCTAAATGGTCATAGAGTTTGAAATAACTGTCACATGTGTTATTTGGTCCTTTCAACAACTCTTTGAAAAACGAATAGTCATAATCCCTTTTTAGTTCTAGAAATGAGGAAAAAGGCTCAGAAGACCTTACTCAAAGTCATACTAGATCATAATAACTAGCATATACTATCAATACTCCTGGCCTCATTCCTAATCTCTTTCCCTGATAACACAAATCCTCATTTACTTTTAAAAATAGGAACACATAAGTTTTGCTATCTTTCACAATGTATGAAGTTATTTAAAAAATTCCTCTTATGTGATTTCTTAGCTCTTACATATATCCATGTGATAGAATATAATACAAATATTTTTTAAAACAAATTTTAAAAGACTTTAATAATACTGATGAGAAAATGTAATAGGACACTATTAGATAATCCCAATTTTTATATATTCTTTAGTCTTTTTTCCTAAGCCTAGAGAAAGACATTTGTATAGGTACATGTGTCTGTCTCCAGGCTTAAGAAAAAAAGACTAGAAGGATGTATCTGGAAATGTAACTGTGATCATCTCTGAGAGAGGATTTTAATTTTCTTTATATTTTTAGGTGCTTCCAAACTCTGAAACTTAGAAGAAAGCTTAACTCATAGAAACAGGAAAAAGTTATTTAAAATATTCTTGGTAACTAATGTGCCACACTATAAATGATTTTAACTGGGAAATCTGAATGGGGATAACAGTGGAAAAGCGAAGGATGACTGGGGGTTGGGGAAGTAAATGAGGAAAGGAAAAGAAGAAGAGATGGCTTGAGAACTGGCTACAGTACATATATCTTAGATACCTTATAAGGACAGAATGATCCTTGTTGCAAAGCATAGGAGAAGGGATTACTGAGGAAAATAGAAGTACAGATGTGTATCAGGGAAGGAGCTATTGACAACATCAGGTAAACTTTAAGACATTTATAGTTAGCAGATAGAAATAAATTAACTACTAAGAATCTGTTATCAAAATACTGGCAAATATTTTATTGGCCTTAACTTATCCCAGATTTCCAAAAGGCAGATGTAAGAGAATTATATGTTTGTATCAACTCAGAACTATAATAATTAAGTGGGTGGTATAATTTGTGGATAAGAAATACAAGCTACATTTAAGGGACCACTTGCCATAGATGGGAGAGATTGAGAATGGGCAAGGGTTAGTAGTCAGTGAGACACTATGCTCCTATTACCAGAGCGTGCCTTCTTAGGGAAGATCAGCCTTAAAGACAGAGAGAGAAAGAGAAAAGAGACTTCCAGCAAAAGACCCCTAACATTTGTATCACTAAAAAGCAACTAGAAAGTGCTATGCTATATAATCAAACTCAGAGCAGGAGGTTACAACGAGGCAAATTTTAAATTATGTCTAAATCATTTAGCTAAGGGGGCAGGGAGCTCCCTCCCTAGGAAGAGACAGGATGTAGAACTTTTAAGGAGATTGAAAAAAACAAAACACAAAACCTCAAGAAAGTCTAATTAGCGAATTCTTAGGAACTTCTGCTTATTTTATGCTTTCTCTCTATGATGGGCAACGGTAAGAGATGATGAACATAGTTTCTATGTTTTATTTAAAGGGTAAATAATTTCCAAAAACTGTGCCAGATATATACTTTCATAATGCCTCTTTGTAAAGAACCTACATTTTCCAAATCTTCTTCTACCTTTCCGAATGTTTTTCAGAACCATCTCTAGCCTCTTAAATATTCCTAATAAAACTATACTTTTTAAAGCTTCAAATAAAAAATGAATTTCAGAAGTTATTTTCTAGCCTTCTACTTGCATAAAGCTTGAAGAAAAGATTCTTGTTTCTTGCCTTCTCTAAGATTCTTCCAATTATTTAGATATCCTTTGACTCTTACCAAGCAATGTTGAAACTAGTTAATTTGGTGACTAAAGACAGATTCAAAGATATCAGAAATGCCAGTTTCTAAAACTTAGCAAAGTTGCACAAATCAATTTGAATTATGTATTTACTATTTGAATAAAATACTGGCTAAGACTCATTGGCTGAACTAACTATAAAGAAAAATGGCCTTTCACGTCACTTAACCTCCCCCCACTCCTCCTTAATCTCACTGAACATAAAACCAGCTTGGCTGCACAGGGCCTATGGAAATGTTTCAGGAGGCAATAACTCATAATTCCTTTAGAGGGTCTAAAAAGTAGTGGTGAGTATACCTTCCCCACTCATCCCATGTCATGTAGACAAATGCAGCATATCCTCACCTTTAAGAAGGCATAACCTAATTATAAGGAAAAAATTTTACCATCAATCTCATAGCCTTGAATAAACAAAAGAACTTAGTAGATAAAGACTGAAATGAGTCAAAAAAGTGATCTTAAATGTGTGGTATTAAGTTCACATTAAAAAGTTTTAGCAAATAACAGTTAAAAATTAAAATTCTATGTTTTTTAAATTAAAATTTCTATACTGTCAAAGAGACTATAAACTTTTAAATATAAAACCATTTGTGCAGTGAGATGTTCTTAATATAAGCGTACATTTTCCAGAAAAACCTGAATTACACTTTTAATAGTAATCCAGAATGTTTTTTGAGACAGAGTGCTCATAGAACCAAAATTTTAATAGCAGAGACTAGAGAACTAACAGTTTGGCAAGGTCTGTAGTGTTTTAAGATGGCCTTTATGGGACAAAAGTATGACTACAAATGCATTAAGGATGGTCACACTAAATTACCATCTGCTTTTCCATCTACTTGCTAAATAAATTAACTTTACTGTAGAAGGCATAGCATTTCTAAATAGAAACTGAGTTACCAAGATTGCAAGAAAATTATGAGTATGGGAAATACCTACTTAATATTTTCATAAGAAAAAGGCACACGTATCTTTGAAATTTTTGTTCATAATTATCTATTTAGAAAGAAGCAAAAAGAAGGTGGTATACAATAATGCAAACTATAATAAATCAAACCTTCTTCCATAATAGCACATTTCTGATTGAAAGCAACGCATCTACTTCATAATGCAGGTATTTATCAACTGATTCTTTAGTTAGGATTGAATACATTTTAGTAACAGTATATCAATAATGTAATTCAATAGATAAATATATTTACTATTGAGTTTTAAATAAAATATTTTATGACTTAACCCAAAATATACTTTACTTCTTTCTTCTGCTTTAAAAATGAAAATCATCATTAAAGAAAAACGAGTAATTGTACCTGGATTTGAATGGAAGGAGCTTCTAGTGCTCTGTAAACCATTGGTAGGACACTGTTCTTTATCTCATCAGGAGGGGTTTTGGTTAGTAGCAAATCCATTTTTTGTAAGAAAATTAACAAAATCTGTTTAGAAAAGGGAAACAATGTATTAAAATCTAGAATCTGTAAGAGATTCAATATATGCCAAAATTTAAAGTTTCCTCAAAAGAATAAGTTACATATTCTGACACTCACCATGTTGCTAGCCTGAAGGCATGGAAGACAAAAACATACAAATCAAGTCTCTCACATTTCTAGAGGCACAATATTTAACATTTGCTTTCAATTTAAACATTCAAACACTAATTTCCTAATTTTCAGGTATCTGCAGTAACACATCATTCTCCCACAAATACCAACTATCTGGAAAGCTGAAAAAAATAAAAAGACTGAGGATATCATAGTAAAATGTCCCAAAGACGTAAATTCTATCATTTGGCTTCTATGATGTTGCAGAGAAGAAGAGAAGGTACAGAAATGAGAAGGACTGTAAGGAAAAATTCTAGAAAGAAACATTTTTGTTCATCCCTGATCATTTTTTCACCTATCTGCCTCTACCTACTTAAATTATAAGGAACACACTGTCCCTCCTAGTCATACACAATAGTTAGCTTTGCCAAGGCCTATAGTCCCAACTACTCAAGAGGCTGAGGTGAGAGGAATGCTTGAGCCCAAGAGTTCAAGTCCAGCCTGGGCAACATAGCAAGACCCTGTCTCTTAAAAACAAAAAAAAGAAAAGAAAAGAAAACTTCAGAAAGAATTTTTAACTGGACAACTAAGGAAATAAACAATACCAAAGAATGGAGGCAAATAAAAATTTAGATTATAGGTTCCTTAGGATATCATCTTGACTGATGCATCACTTAGGGCACATGTGGATCCACCAACTTTCTCTCCTGACACCTTGACCATTTTGGGGGAACCCTGCTTCAAAGCCAACAGCTCCCTCACTTGCTCTTTCCCTAGACCACAGGAACTCTCACCTTACCACCATAGAGTTCCTTCTATTCCCATCTCTTCAAGGGAAGGACTACAAAGAGTCACAAAACCATTAGATTAGATAGTTAATAGTTTAGTAATAAGCTACTGCCATACAGTGGCAGAAACATGTAATAATATTTACTATGTACCAGAAAATTTCATTTAATCTCAACAACCCCTTTCATTTTAGAAAGAAAAAATGGAAGCTTTAAGATAGTAGACTTCTCCAAATCATACTTCTAGTAAGGAGATAAAGAAGCCCAGATTCAAGCCCAGGTATGTGACCCCACCGCTCTTAAATCCAAGACTATCTTGAATCTGGCAAATAAATACTGTAATAGAGTCTACATCGGAGACTGAAAACTTTTTTCATTTACAATATATACAAACATTATTTCCATAGGGTTGTAAGCATTTTCCACTTCTAGTGAAAATATTTATTAGCAATAAAATAAAGAGAAACAAATGGCACCAATCATCTACAAATTAAAGACCCAAATAACAAAACAAACAAAAACACTTAAAACTATAGTATAAAAATAAATCTTTCCCAAACCTATAACTTTCAGTAAATTCAATGTGAACAACACATGCAAAATTACATTGCAATTTATTTTCTGAGACAGTAACTCATGGAAAGCCATAGGCATTTACCTTCAAAGTTTAATTTTTTTTTTTTTTTAATAGAGGCAGAGTCTCACTGTGTTGTCTAGACTGGTCTTGAATTCCTGGCCTCAAGCAATCCACCCACCTCAGCCTTCCAAGTACTTGAGATTACAGGCATGAGCCACTTTGCCAGGCTTGCAAAATTCAACTAGAATTTTAGGAATGGTGTACTTCAAACATACACAAAATGGCCTTCTGACAATTGGAAAAGAAAGTCTCATATACTCACCTTAATTTTTAAAAACTCATATATTCATTCCTTTTGTTTTCAGTGATGGGTTTCATTATGAATAATAGTACATAAATACACAAAGATACCTACAACATACCTGGATTGGCTCCTGCTGTTTAAATACAGGGCCAAGTTCAGGTAGAATTAATTTGACATATTCTTCTTTGGTGCATTCCTCAGCAATCAGTAGAACATTGGGCAAAACAAAAGGTACCATGTCAGGGTTTACAAATTCTGAAGTCAAACAAGGCAAAATTCTCTGCACGATGACACGCTGAAAGGCAAAAATGTTTTTATGAAACTCAAATTTATCTCTTTAGTATTAAAGTCTTAAAACATCCAGTCCCTTTAGGTAAGGTAACCATATAGTTTATGGTTAAAATTGGTACACTTTTGAAAGTAAAATGAGATGCTACTGCTAATTATGCCAGTAAGAATGGCATAAATTAGGAAAGTCATGGGTAAAGGGCACATAGGGTCACCCTGCCTATAAGAAACCTTCCCTGATTAGTTTTCACTGATATGTTTGTTTTTCACCTTAACTTCTGCATTACTTATGATTCACGCCACACAACTTAAACACTGTCCTGTACTGTTAGTTGTTGTTTCATGCAGGTTAGCTCTACCTACACTTACTGTAAGGGCCTTGAGAGCAGGGACAGTATTTTATGCTTCCTCTCCTCTTTACTCTCCATAGAATCTAAGGGCTAGACAAATAGTAGATAACCAATGACTACCTCAAGGCATTTAATAACCAAGCTCCCAAAGTCACAGATAAAGAAAAGGTCCTAAGGGAAGCAAGAGAAAAGAAAAAAATAACATATAAAGGAGCTCTAATACATCTGGCAGCAGAGTTCTCAGTGGAAAACTTACAGCCCAGGGGAGAGTGGCATGACATTTTCAAAGTGCTGAAGGAAAAAACCTTAACCCTAGAATATTATATTCTGCAAAAATGTCATTCAAATATGAAAGAGAAATAAAGACTTTCCCAGACAAACAAAAGATGAGGGATTTCATCAACACCAGACCTGTCCTACAAGAAATGCTAAAAAGGAGTTCTTCAATCTAAAAGGACAGACTTTAGTGAACAATAAGAAACCATCTGAAGGTATACAACTCACTGGTAACAGTAAGTATACAAATACGGAATACTCTATTGCTGTGATTGTGGTGTATAAACCACTCGCATCTTGAGTAGGAAGACTAAAAGACAAACTTATCAAAAATAACAATAACTTTTTGAACAATAATATTAAAAATATGGATGGAAACAAAAAGATAAAAAGCAAGGGGGAGATGGAGTTAAAGGGTAGAATTTCTGTTAGATTTCTCTGTACTTGTTTGCTTGTAAGCAGAATTGTCATATATTTAAAATAATTGTTTATAAAATGTTTCTTGCAAGCCTCATACATAGTAACTTCAAATCAAAAAACCTACAACACATACACAAGAAATAAAAACCAAGAAATTATAATAAAACCCACTACCAGAAAAATCATTTTTAACAAAGGAAGAAGAGAAGGAGGTAAAAAAGAAAGGACCACAAAACAACCAAAAATCAAATAATAACATGGCAGTAATAAGTCCTGTAACACCGAATATGAATGGACTAAACTCTCCAATCAAAAGACATAGAGTGGCTGAATGGATTAAAAAAACAAGAGCCAACTCTATGTTGTCTGCAAGAAACCCACTTCACCTATAAAGACACAGATAGATTGAAAATAAAGGGATGGAAAAAGACATTCCACGCAAATGGAATCCATAAAAGAGCAGGAGTAGCAATACTTCTATCAGATAAAATAAATTTCAAGGTGAAAACTGTATGAAGAGACAAAGTAGGTCATTACATAATGATAAAGGGATCAATTAAGCAAGAGGATGTAACTATTCTAAATATATATGCATCCAATACTGGAAATCAAAACTGTAATGAGATATCATCTCACCCCAGTTAAAATGGCTTTTATCAAAGAGACAGGCAATAATGAATGCTGGTGAAGATATGGAGAAAGGGGAACCCTTGTACACTGTTGGTGAGAATGTAGATTAGTGTAATCACTATGGAGAATAGTGTGAAGGTGCCTCAAAAAACTAAAAATAGAACTACCACATGACCCAGCAATCCCACTGCTGGGTATATATCCAAAGGAGGGGAATTCAGTATATTGAAAAGATATTTGCACTCCTATATTTTCTGCAGTGGTATTCACAATAGCCAAGATTCGGAATCAACCTAAATGTCCATCAACAGATGAACAGATAAAGAAATTGTGGTACATATACACAAAGGTATATTATTCAGCAACAAAAAAAGAACGAAATCCTGGAATTTGCAACAACACGAATGGAACCGGAGAACATTATGTTAAGGGAAATAAGCCAAGCACAGAAAGACAAATCTCCCATGTTCTCATTCATATGTGGGAGCTAAATATTAAAAACAATTAATCTCACAGAGACAGAGAGTAGAATGATGGTTATCAGAGGCTGGGAAGGGTAGTATGGAAGACAAGGATAAAGTGGGGATGGTAAATGGGTGCAAAAATGTAGTTAGGTAGAATGCATAATATTTGATAGCACAACAAAGTAACTATAATCAACAATAAGTTAGGATACACTTTATAATAACTAAAAAGAGTGGAACTGGAATGTTCCTAACACAAAGAAATGATAAATGCTTTGGGTGAGGGGTACCCTAATTGCCCGTACGATTTGATTAATTCACATTGTATGCCTATATCAAAATATCACATGTACCCTACAAAGATATACAACTGTTTTGTGTACATAATAATTAAAAAAAAAAAAGAAACTGATCAACAACAAACCTTGGGCAGTTTTGGTAGAACCTTTGGCAGTCCTTTGAAAAACTGTGATTTCTGAAGGTTATCTCTTTGGAATAAGGTATCAAAATATTGTAGGGTTACTGCACCAACATCATCAAAGAAGGGAATCTAAAAATATGAAAATATTTTGATAAACAGTAAGCTGAAAGTACTTCTCATGTCTGAAACTGCCAAAATATGGTGAAAAAATATTCAGAAACATTTAGGAAAATGCTGAAGACCACTTTAATAGAAATTCTAATTATAAATCTCAGAATAAGAAAATAATAAATTATTTTTCTTTTTGGGTTCAAATCTTCAGAATCAGTACCTGTGAGTTGGCTGAATAGTAACTTTTTTTTACATTATGTCTAAAATATTGAAAGATTAAATAAAATATCTTGAAGGTACAAAGAATACCCGTTATCTATTAAAATTCATGCTCATATAAGTGAAACAGAGAGGTATGAATTCTCTGGCAGCCCAGAACGTCTGCATACTTGTGACTGTTAGGACTCTATGTGAAATCTTGATTTTCTATCAAAGCAATTTGTACATAAATTATTTAGTTAAGATCAAAAGAAGTTGAATATTCAGTACATTCAAGAATACAGATGTTGTCTGGGAACTATATCTGACTAAATCTTGCTTTAGAAGAACTTAATATACTTTAACTCATTTTTTGTCCCTCCACTTAAGGCAGAAATTCAGGTGTACTCACCTTTGTCATTTGATCTGCATCTGGTCTGACAGTTGGAGTTACATTTAACAGTAGTTTTACGTGTTCACGGACTTCCTCAGGTACATTTGTAAGTGAACTAGATCCCAAACGACTCAACTATTCAAGAGAGTAAAAATATTAAATATGAGTATAAAATATTCAAAAAGATACATTAGTAGTCTATTTAAGAATTTTTTTTTTCCCTTGGAGAAAGGGTCTTCCTCTGTTGCCCAGGCTAGTATTCAGTAGTGTCATCATAGCTCACTGCAATCTCAAACTCCTGGGCTAAAGCCATCCGCCTTGCCTCAGCCTCCCAAGCAGCTGGGACTATAGGCATGCGCTACTACATCCAGCTAATTTTTCTATTTTTTGTAGGGATGGGGTCTTGCTCTTGCTCAGGTCAGTCTCAAACTCCTGACCTTAAGCAATCCTCCTGTCTCGGCCTCCCACAGTGCTAGGAATACAGGTGTGAACTACTCCACCCAGCTATATTTAAGAAAACTTTTAAAAATTTACTCAGTATATTTGGAGATTAAACAAATTGCTAATTCTACTGCTGCAGGACAATTAAAACACTTATCTTTAATATGTGAAATTGTTTCTATTCCTAAAATAAAATGCCCAGTATTTACATTCACACTAAACGCCACAATTAAAATTAATGCAATAGCAAACTTTAACTAGTCCACATTAGTCATAGAATTACTTTTATTAAATTGATTTTATGCAAACTTAAAATGAGACATATCTCATTTACAGAATTTTCTGAACACATTTTAGAAAAAAATCAAAGAAACATTTAACAAATTTTTAATACAAGCAAATATTTATAGGCAAATACCTGATCCAACTGCCTGCTGAAACTCTTGTAAATATCTTGCTTGTTGACTTCAAATATAGGTTTCCCTTTATTAAATACAGCATACATAACAGTTCCTAAAGAATACATATCACTGGCTGTTTCACAGCTTACAGAAAGTATGTATTCAGGAGCCAAATATTCAGGATTTGGAAGACACAATGATGGTAAATTTGGGTCCCATTCTTTACAAGGAAACTTAGGCTATAATAAAACAGAAAAGCAAATACACAGATTAAATATTTCAAATTAAAGCAAAGCACTATCAAGCAGTAGTCCTCTATCTTTAAATCTGTACTCATATAAGTAAAAATGTTACCACCATACCGTCAATCCTAAAATTCCCAAATCCTCCAAATCTGAAAAGTGCATGCAACAAATCTAGAGATAAAAATTTGCATATCTTTGAGATTATTGGCATATGTTCCAGAAACAAATTACCACTGTAACATGCAATGTGAATATGAGAAGGTCTGGCTCATGTTTTGTGACACACAGGCTTCAAGTTTTATGGGCTCAGACTTGTTTGAATCCTTCTTCTTTAGCTATATGCTTCAGTTAAAAGGTTCAAAAGATTGTAGTAAGGATTAAACAAATGTGTAGAAGTTGGGCCCAGTACAGTGCCTGACCCACAGTCTGTACTTAACTACTACTAATTCTTTCTAATTACCTTAAAAATGGTTGCTTACATTACAAATCTATCTTAGGTCAAATCATGGTCCCGTAACAACTATATACAGTAAAACCTAAAACATAAGGTGCCATATCACAAATTCTATGCCATAAGGACCGAATCAACACAAAACATAATTGATCTAATGCAATGTTTCTCTAAGTATGAATAAGCAGGTATTCTAATTGCTAAGAAGCAGGTGCTCTGAAAACAAAGACTGAGTTAAAATCCTGGCTCTAACCAACCACTTACCACATACTTACCAGTACCTAAGTTTAGGCAGGTTATTTATTCCATGAGCCTATCTTACTCATCTATATTATTCCAATACCTCACTAAGTTATTGTGAGGATTACACATAAAAAGTGTTTGGAAAAGTGCTTCAATAAACATAGCTATTGCTATCATCAATACTGTTGTTATTATGTCCCCTAAAGAAGAAGCCATGGTCCAGTAAATTGAGAAAACACTGCTAGAGATTCACAATGTATGTTAGCGTATTTGACATTCTGAGGGGGAAAAAACCCTATTTAACCCAAGAGTTGTCAGATTTATTTAACTCTGGTATACTTTTCTCACTACTGTGGTATTAATGAGCTAAAGAATACTCTTAGGTACAATAAACACTAGAAATTTTCTATAAAGCTGTAGGACTTACCATTGTACCATAAAGCCTATTTCTACTCATTTGTCAGGCTTATAAATTCCAGATGCAATCACAAACTTTCTTTGCTTTACAAAATTAGAAGAGTAAAACCTTCATTACCTCTTGTTCAGAAGGATTGGCTGATGATACACAAAAATCAAAACCCATTATTTTCCAGGCTCCACTTTTATTCAAAATAATATTTTCTGGAGTAATATTTCCATGAACCATTTTCACACTGCTATGCAAAAATGACAATCCTTCAGAAACCTGAAAATGGAAAAAACAGAAACTCCTTTCAACTGCAATAAAATGTTTCATAAAAATCATTATAATTATTGCTGCTTCTACCAATAAAAGAGTTTTGCATGTCAGCTCACAACAAAATTTCACCAAAAATGCAAAAGTATAAATATTCTCAATCGCCAGGACAATCTACTCATTAGTGAGAAAAATCCAGTTATGAAACCAGAGTACAACTATTTATTAAGTTCTTTTTATGCACATAAGAAGTAAAGATAAAGCACCCTTTGATGTCCAAATTTATTCAGTTCCTGAGTTTGAAAAATGAAGGAATCTTTGATGCTTGAGTTACAGATAGTGAATATTAGACTTTTATAGACTTATACTTCATACTGAAATTCAATTTTTCTGAATAGTACTGTGCTCAGTTTTCAAATATTCAACTAATGCTCACTTATTCTCACATTGGATTAATATTTGATAATTTTTACATTTATGCCTGAGATTACTATGGAATTTGTCAACTAAAGCTGAAGGTTGTATTTTCAAGTAATCGATTTTGGCAAACTAATGCTCCTTGACTTATAGGACACCAAACTCCCTGGTTTTCTTCAAATTCCACTGGTCACTGCTTTTTGGTCTACTTTGCTGGTTCCTTCTCATCTCCCCAACCTCCTGTACTTAAAGTTTAGACCTCTGCAATTTCCCATCTACTCTCACTTTCTCAGTTCTCACAGCTTCATGTATCATCCATATGCTGATTATTCCCAATATTTCCAGCCTGGGTTTCTGTTCTAAAGTCCAGACTTGATCATCTGACTGCCTTCTTGACTTCTCGCCTCTTAACTGTCTTATATGCATCTCAGTCTTATAGGCATCCAAAACTGGTCTTCCTTTGGAATTCAATTCTCTCCTCCTGTAGTCTTTCCTGGATCAGTTAATGGCCATTTCATTTTTCTAGTTGCTTAAGATAAAAACCTTTGGGTTATCTTGTATTCCTCTATTTTTCTTACATAGCAAATCCTGACACCTCCAATGTTAAAATTTACTTAGATTTGATCCTATCTTACCACCTTCTCTACCCAGGATCATCATTATCTCTGGCCTGGATTACTGTAACAGCCACCTGTCTCTTCTCTCTGCTTCTGCCCTTACCTTTCTACATAGTTTAATTCTCAATACTGCAGCTAGAGTAGTTCTGTCAAAATATAACCCAGATCAGGTCACTTTCCTGCTCAAAATCCTCCAAAGGCTTCCCTTTTCTCTCAGAGTAAAACCCAAAGTAGTTCTCTGGCTTCAAGGCCTAAGTGGACCTGTCCACCCACCTATTAGCTCTCTGATCTTATCTCCTACTACTATCTTTTGTTTACCTCTCTCTCCCACTTCAGATATTTCACTATTCCTTGAACATGTCATGCACGATCCTGTCTCAAGGACTTTGTACTTATTGCTCTCTCTGCCTAGATCTTTCTTTCCCCAGGTATCTATATGGCTTGCTTCTTTGCCTTTTCCAGGTCTTTACTCGACTATTCTGTTTTCAGGGAGATTATTTCCTGACTACCCCATTTGAAAGTGCAAATCTCCTTTCTCTCCCATCCAAACCATCCCACTTTCCCCTTGTCTCTTTCCTCCACAGCACTTACCACAACCTAGTGTACTATATATTTACTTATTTTACTTTTTTCCCCACATGAGAATTTAAGTTCCAAAAGGCAGGAAATTTTGTCTGTTTTGTTTATGGCTTTACTTTGAGCACCTAGAACTGTGGCATATATATAGCTGTCAATAATATCTGCCTCATCAACAAATATGAGAATGAATCCTCTAAAAATATCCCTGCTTAGAGCTTTCAACATGAAGGCAAGTCAATGGAAAAGAGTGTAGGAGTATCATGTGAGAAGATGTTTGGGTTCCTACCCCACTTGATCACTTACTAGCTAGTTAAGAGAATGACAAGATAAGCCACAGAATAGGAGAAAATACTTGTAAATTATGTGTCTGACGAAAGACTTGTCCACAATATAAAGGAAATCTCAAAACTCAATAATAAGAAAACAGAAAGTAGGCAAAATATCTGAACAGACATTTCATCAAAAAAGATATTCAGATGGTAAAGAAACATATGAAAAGGTGCTCAATATCATTATTCATCAAGGAAATTCAAATTAAAACTATAATGAGATACCACTGCACACTCCTGCATTCTCCTGATTATGAAAGGTTTTGTTAAACATCTGAAAGAGCTTGGACTGTCTCCTGGAAGCACTGAGATGCTTTTGAAGGGTTTAAATAGGACAGTGAAATGATCCGTGAATCTACTGGATTATAAAAAATCCCTTATAATTATTTGGTAGCTTAATGAAGTTGAGTTATAGTCAGTCCATCACATTTAATCTGTGAGTACATGCAATGTACTGCTGATCATCATCAGGCAGTACCAGATTTTTACCTTGAAGAGTTAATATCAAGAGCCAGCATTTACTGAGCACTTACTATGTGCCAGGCTCTGTTTAACCACAACATGTGTTACGTTATTTAATCCTCTGTAATAAGGATTCTGTTCATCTCCATTTTGCCACAGAGGACCAAAGAGGTTAAATAACTAGTTCAGTGTTAGAAGGCTGGTAAATGGCTAATCTGGAGTTTGGACTTTGTCATTCTGACTCCAGAATCTTTATCCTTAACTGCTGACTTGACCACTTCTCCAGAAAGCTGAAGAAATAAGCCTAGAAGATTTTTATTCCTTGTTTTGCACAGATATGGAGATACCAGTATCACAATTCCAGTCTTCTGATTCAGGAGTAACAGTTCCTGTTCCTAGCCCTCTGAATCTAATCTGCCATCACATCTTAAAGGTCCTGCTTTCTAAATATATACAAATCTGAAACTTCATTCCCACTGTATTCCAACTCAGAACCACTGCCATCTCTTATATCCTAATTGGCCTACCTGGCTCCTGACTTGTCCGACCCCAGTCTGTTCTCTGCTCTGTAGCCAGAGCCATCAGTTTAAACACACAAATATGATTATGTTGCTCCCTTGGCTAAAATTCTTCAATATCTGCTCATCGTTTCTAGGGCAAAATTTACTCTTTACCATGTTTGTAGTAGATTTCCTCAGTCTGACCACTGCTTACTTCTCTAGCCTCACTTCTGATTATTCCCTCTTCTTCCTGCCTTCAAACTTTTCTATTCTACTCATACAGTCCCTTCTGGATCTTTCTCTTATTCCATTTTGTAAATTAAATCCTACCCAAAAGAAAGAAAGAAGCCAGACCAAAAAAGAACATATACCATATGATTCCATTTATAAAATTCTAGCAAATGCAAATCGATCCAGTGATAGAAAGCAGGTCAGTGAATTCCTAGGATGAGGGACATGGAGATGGCAAGAAGCAGCAGGGAGAGATTACAAGGGGTATGAGAAAGCTTTTGGGGATGATGGATATGTGCATTATCTTGATCACGATAATAGTTTCACAGGTACACATAACATCAAAGATAAAACTATATACTTTGAATATGTGAAAGTTTATTGTATACCAATTATACTTTAATAAAGTTGTTAAAAATATAAATGAAATGATGCCTGTTCCCAAGAAACTTAGAATCTACTATATAAATTTACTCTACGGAGCTGAAGATATTATTTTGGTAAGCAGGAAAAGGAAAATCCTAAAAACTGGGCATTTATGAAAAGGTTAACAATACCTCTTGATACCTACTAAATAATTTCCTTAGAGATGTAATTTTTAATTTTTATTACTTTATTTTTATTTCAATTTAATGTTTTCTCTATGAAATGCTTTCACATGGTTTAAAATACAAAAGAATCAAACGGAACCCACTCCATCCACCAGCGAATAAGTGCCCCTCGCCAAAGGTTACCAATGTTATCAGTTTCATATATTTAAAATATAATTTAAGCCTAATATTAATTGTAGAAAAAAAATTCTAGAACATAGAAATTACTGACAAGAACCAAAGGTTTACATAAAGTATTTTTACGTGACTAATAAGTCTGAAATAGCCAAAAACAATTTTAAAGGAAAAAACTGTTTTTACATGCTGAATAAAAATACATACCTGAAGCAAGCCATACTTGGTTTCTACATCATAAAGTTTATAATCCTTAATGTCTGGAGATACAGGGGAAGGCAGGTTTTCCCAGTTACCAAGAACATTGGCTAAACTTGCAAAAACTGGTTCCGTACAAAATGCCAAGCAATCCCTGTTTTAAAAAAGAAGAACTCATTTACTATCAGGGGGAGGTGGGGGGAGGGGATGGAGGTATGACTACATGGTGAGTGCCAGGCAAACTGTCTGGTGAATGGACACGCTTGAGGCTCTGACTCGGGGGGATGGGCAGGACATGGACATTGTATATAACTTGAACTTATGTACCCCCATGATGAGCTGAAATAAAAAAAAAAAAATCAAACAGACCTAAGGTATCAGTGGTCCTATTAAACTATCAACAAGAAGGTAGACTATTTTAGATCTATTAATTTTAGCATAAATATAATACACTTCAACAAGGTCAGGAGGCTTTGTATATGAATTGTACTGGATAAAACACTCAGTCTTTTAAAGTAAATGTTGTGACAGTTGTGATACACTTTTTAAAACTTAAGAAGTCTGGAAATAGGCCAAGTGCAGTGGCTCGCACCTGTAATCCTAGCATTCTGGGAGGCTGAGGGGGGAGGACAGCTTGAACTCAGAAGTTCAGACATCAGCCTGAGCAAGAGTGAAACCTTGTCTCTACTAAAAATAGAAAAATTAGCTGGATGAGGTGGCCCACGCCTGTAGTCCAAGCTACTCGGGAGGCTGGGCCAAGAGGATCACTTGAGCCCAGAAGTTTGAGGTTGCAGTGAGCTATAATGACACTACTGCACTCTACCCAGTGCAACAGAGCGGTATCCTATCTCCCAAAAAAAAAAAAAAAAAAAAGTCAGGAAACAAAACATTACTTCAACTGTGCTTTTTCAAATGATTGATATTCTTTATGGAAAACTAATGAACTAGTTTAAACCAATTACATTATACAAGCAAGAGGAGTCAAGAAGGAAGCCAGGGCATAGCTCCAGGCCCCTGCTCTCACGTCAATCTAAGCAGCTTTGCTTTTATCTATTTTATAAATCATCTTGAAAGGTATCACAGTTTTTAAATTTTTTAAATTATTATTCTGACGTATAGGAAGATTTAAAAATTCAGAAAATGTTAAATATTAATATTCAGTAGTCTTACAAAGTAATGATCAAGAGCTCAGGCTTTGAGGACAGGCAGATACCCAACTTCAAGTCCAAGATTCCCTATTTCCTGCCTCGGTGACACTGGACACTACTGCTCCAAGCCTTACTTTGTCTATTTGTAAAATGGTGATAATAGATCCACCTTGAAGGATTATTGTGAAGATGAAATGAGATAATCATGGAAAATACATAGTCAACTGTCTAGCATGCATGCTCAACAAATACTTACTACTGCTATTATAATTACCAAGCATTGAGGCTCAGTAAAGGGTAGTAAAGTCCTAACATTTTTACATCTTGGGCTTTAGGCTCTGGCAATGAAGGCCCACAAGGTAGTGCAGTAACAAAGCTTCCGTGCCTATACAGTAATTGTTTAATAGCAAGTATGCTCTTTGCTGTTTCATCTGACGACAATATCTAAATACCTTCTCTTCTGTCTCAAACCCATTTTTCAAATGAAAGTTCAATATGTATAAGAAATAAAGACAGAGCTGCTTAGGTTGCAGGAGAGAAAGTGCCACATTGTCCTGCCTACTCAGTCATCATCAAGGATGCTATCTTGTTCTTTACTCTCAATACTCAGTTCAATAGCACAGTGGACACCGGGCATTCTTTGTTGAACTGTACTGGAAGAAAACTGCTCAAACACTCATAAATCTTTTCTACAGCTTCCTATGATTCCTAAGACTCATATATTTTAGCAACTTTTATTTTTTTTCTTTCTATCTTGACCCAAAAGTCATCCTTGGTCTTGTCAACATACATATGATTACGCTTCAAGCTCTGAGGCTTTATGATCTTTCATAAATATTCATTTCCATTATCATTACAGTCACATATCACAAGGGCTATATTCTCTGAAGGACCACTAACCACCTTCCCCAACCACAGCTACTTACCAGTCATCTACTCCTACCCTTTTACAACTTCCACCAACTTAGTTTCCCAGTATCTTATTCAACAAATTCAGACCCAATTATACTTGATTCTTTTCTTTCTTCCACTACCTCAACAATAAACTATCACCTTTATTATGCTTTACTGAGCAAATCCTTAATCCTGTAATATGGATCACATGTTTCTTTTACTCTCTTGCTTATATCATAAGCTGATGGAAAAAACAGAAAACCCACATCCTTTATACAGTGTAAAGTCAATGAAGTATACTTTAATCTTGCTCTATTTTTCAACATTCAAGAACATTAATTCATAACCCTCTTATTTAATTCCTTATTCCGTGGCCCCCTTTTCTACTGCTTACCTTATTAGACCACTTTCTACTTCAAAAAAATATATGTTCATCTAACATGAATGACCTCATTTGCCCTAAACTTCTCCTGAATATATTACTGATTCCTCAACCACCCTCCTTGGAGTTTTTCACTCACATAGTATCTTCTCTGCTGGGCCCCTTTGTATTTATTTCCTAGCTTCCAAACTGCCATCCTATCAAAATTATTGAATGTCACTAACAAACTCTCATTAGTCAATGTAATGGATTCTTCTCTGTCCCTATTTTCTTTTTATTCTGTGGTTCTCAGTGTTAGTGTGCCCTTTTTCTTTCCTTTGGCTTCCATGACATGCTGCCAATTCTCCTGCCATATGACATTATTCCTCTGTTTCTTTCCCTGTTTCCCTGACTCTTCTTTTCCCTACATTTCAAGGTTCTTTCTTTTATGCATGTTCTTGAAAAATTCATTTTTTTTCATGATTTTAATTACTGCCTCTATGTTACTCACCCCCATATCCATCACCAACTCTAGGCTCTCATCTGGATAACTCCTTCTGTAGTACATTTCCTTTGGGTAATTCTGACATCCCAATATTATTAATTTATTAAAAACTGGAAGTTATCTTTTCCTTCCCTAAAGTGTCCCTGTTTCTATCAATGATACTAGAATTTTTACAACCTAACATTTAAGATCTCTTAAAGTAATCTTTGAATTGTCTCTCTTCATGATTGCCAATAAATTCCTAGAGTTCTGTAATACTTAAAGCACTATCAAAGAAGCTGCAGGGACAAAGAAAAGTAAAACACATGGTCCTTCTCCCCTCAAGAGACTTAAATGTAATTATGAGATGTAAGAAATGTAGATACAACTTAAGATAACATGGATGAGTAGGATTCTAATAGGTAACACTTGCAGATACTTATAGAAAACACTCCAGAGGAAAGAGTACCAGCAAATATGGAGTCAGGAAAACACAGGACAAGTGTGGTTAAAAAAAACAAAAAACAAAAAAACTTAGTCCACTTTGGGATACGCAATAACGAGTATTACGTAAGAGACAGCGACTACAGTCTTCTGGGTTTATTTATGAAAAGAAAGGCAACAAAAAATATACTTTTTTATATTTTTTATTTTTTAAAGGCTGGTCAAGTGAAGCAGAAAAAAATATTTTTATGACAAGAGACATAAGAGCCAGCCAGGTGCAGTGGTATGTGCTGGCAGTCCCACATACTTGGGAGGCTGAGGTGAGGGGATTCCTCAAGCTCAGGAGTTGGAGACCAGCCTGGGCAACATAGCAAGATCCCAACTCAAAAATATAAACTATTAATAATCAAATTTTTTAAAAAAGAGACATGTGAGCATATTCTAGAGCAAGTACAGTGTGGTATAATAAGTGAAAAAAATGGATACAGGAATCAGGGTGACAGAATGAATCCTACCCAGCTCTGCCACTTAAAACCATACAGTTTAAGTAATGTCTCTGATCCTCTGTTTCCTATATCATTATGAGAATTAGATGAGTTAAACAATATAAAACATTTAGCATAGTTTTTCATATAGTAAATGTTTGTCATTTTTATTTTAGGTTGAAAAAAAGGATCTTATGCCTTTGGGGGTAAGGGAGTAGAGAGTGGGTCACTGAAGATTCCAAAGTAAGAATTTCACAGAAGCCCAGTATATAAAATAGATAAGAGCAAAACTTCCCTGGTTGAAGGAAGATGGGAAGCCTATAACCCTTTCAGCTCTGTGTCCTCCACCTGCCTGTTCTTCCTCTATTCTTAAAAGTCCTAAGTGCCACAGAACACAAATGTCAAACCACTTGATTAAGATCTTCTGGATTAAGAGAGGAGAACACAGTCTGCTAAGAAAGAGGAAGAAAGGAATAAATTTGGGGTTATGAATAATGTGGAAAGGTTTATAAAGTTAGAGCAATCTAAAGACATATTAAAAGCACCACAGGCTTGACAGTGCAGTTAATATTACATAAATTTCATTTTCTTATCATTCTCAGCAACATTTCCCAAGTTCACCCTTGAGAAAAACAGGTGGGAAAGTAACTAAGAGCTAGGCACTGACATGCTGGGCATAGTAAAAGGTTAAATGTCTAGGATAATACTTGGCACTCAAACAAAATTGGCCCCCAAATATTGAATCAATGAAAAGGAGACAAAAAATTCTAGCAAATTAACAAAGACAACTGCTTTTATGCAGGAATTGTATTCTATACTCCTCTTGCATCTTCTATTTTGACTACTATAGTGCTGAGCATAGATTAAGCACTGAAATAGAAAATCATGGCAAATGTGAACAAAGTCTTTACTAATATTTCAAAAAGAGGTATATACACAGACAATGCAAATAAATTTTAGGGAAAAAATTAATGTGTAAGAACTCAACACTTAGTTTCACTGACAATACTTGAAATAGATAGATTTCAATATAAAGTTGCTTTTAACTATTTGTTCAGGAATTCTCCTATATAAGTTTTATAAAAATTTACCTGGATTCTTCTAAAGGATGCTGGACAGTAAGAAGTCGAGGGTGTCGAAGTCGAGTTAACTGCTGGACTCCTCGTTTCAGAGAATCAATTATTTGGTCCTTTTCAAATTTTTGATATTTGTCAATCAGCTTTTTATCAAAGACAAAAACAGCTACTTCCTAAATAAAAGAATTATACAACTAATTTTAATAAAAAATATAGAAAAGTAATAAAATTATATTTGAATGTCTCAACAGTCTATAAATAGAAATAACTAAAAACTAACACCATGGAAATTTTGGCACCTATGTAATACTTTTCTGATATCAAAAGGTTGGTTTCCTTATGATTAGTAAATCTAAATATTTTTAAAGGTATGAAACCCAGAGTCCTCATCTGCAGAACACGGGAATATAGACACCTTTGAATTCTGGTATTAGAGATACACATAAACTGTGTGTAATATGTTGTCCCCTATGTAGTAATCGTTTATTTAACCAGAATTCAAATAAAATTTAAAATGTTAAAAAATTTAAAATGCTATTGTAACGATAAATACCCTGGAGTATACTACAAAATCTTGAAATGCTTTTTGAAAGAAAGGTTATATGTCAGGGGATGCTTGTTTATACAAAAAACTAATTTGTAAGCATCTTTCACATATGAATAATTTATATTCTCTCTCATACCACCCTATCCCCATCTTGTAACCATGAATGGTTACTAGTACAGGAAGCTGCACCTCCATCACGTCTCTGAAATCATTCACAGCTTATCTAATACTACTAAAAGCAGACATTCTCTTTACCATTATCTTCTTCCTTTCATTCTCAGTTAAACGAGAAAAAACTGTTCTTATCCAGTTACCCTATCTTAACAAATCAGTCAAAAATTAGCCCTATTGAAAGGTGACATGTTAGAGCAGTGATGTATGATTTTGGTAACAATGCAAAAAAAAAAAACAAAACTGATACAAATGGAAGCAAAATTAGCAAAGAATGCCTGCCTTCCAAAATTCTTTGAAAGATTTTAAATGACTCAGAATTTCTATAAAAGTCTCTTTTGAAAGCCTCTAATTAAACCTACTATTACTCAACTATCAGTATCCAAGACGTTTTATTGTTTTTCCTCTTCTAATTATTCTCTTCTGTTTTTCATTTTTACTACATTAGGATTGCTGTTTTCACAAGTTAGCCTAATCACCTCACTGCAAAATTTCACCACCAATAAATTTCTCAAACATAACTTGTTTTAAGTTGGAGATTCTTTATGCATATAAATGAGTTAAGGGTATCAGAGGACTGAGACTCTGAAAAGTGATAACATAAAGGAATTATTTAGTACTGTAACTCAATTCAAACATAACATTTCCCAAGCATTTGTGAATAAGGCAGCCATTTATTATAACAACAGAGGAGGTATTTACACAGTACTCAAAACATTGGCATTAGATCAGAGCAGTTTGAGTCAACTTCCCTACAACTGACCAGTCAACTTTGGGCAAGTTTTCTCAACAGAAAAATGGGAATAAAAAAATAGTATGAATACCTCACAGGATCATAGGAGAATAAATGACACAGTAATATAAAAAGAACTTATCACAATATGTGACATAAAAATATTCAGTAAATGTTAGCTATCACTGTTACAACACTAACACCAAAACTTGTACTTTTGTTATTTTTCTATTACTGGCAAATTTTTTGATGACACGTGATCAATGATATGCACATTCAAGACCAATGGTCAAGAAACATCTTTGAAAGATAAAGGTAGAGACTCAACACCCTGTCATTGTGGTAACTACACTTAATGTATATTAAGTTAAACAAAATGATGTGCTATAAACCTAATACCACTCCTATGTCACACTGAAATAAGCATGCAGCATATAATAATGTGGTTAAGAACCCACAGTTTCTAGAGTCACACAAACCTAAACTGGAATTTCACTCCTGCCACTTATTATTTATGTAGTCCTTGAAATCAAACCTTGGTCATTGTTATTTTCAGACCACAGTCATAAAAAGAGCAAGAAAAAATGATAATATTGTAATATATTCTACAGGTAAAGTTTCTGGCAATAGTCTACTAGAGAATCTTACAAATAAAGAGGTTCCCATGTCAATTGACTATTTATAAAAATAGCAACAGATAACATTTACACAGTTATTATGTGCCAAGCATTGTGATAAGTAATTTTCAGGGATTATTTGATTCCTCGCAGTAACCCTATGAGACAAAGTATTATACTGTTGTCTTCACTTTACAGATGAGGATGTTGTGGAGAAGATAAATGTTTTAGCTAAGATTTTGCAATGAGTAAGATGAAAATTCAATATTCAAACCTGGATAGTCTATACGGCCATATTCTTAGCCAATATATCATTCTGTCTCCTCAGAAATAGCATAGAAAAAATATGGAGCGCCCAAGTAAAACATGATACATGCCTTCAAGAAAGAAATCATTCGAGTTTTAAACAGCGCTTATATATAAACACATAATCTAAGCTCTTTTCATCATGATGAGACACAGGTCTACCAGGAGGTAAGAGTTTAAAGTAATATTAATTTGAACTAAAAACAAATGACCTAGAAGTTACAAGTTCCTCACCATTCGTGTGCACAGTCTTATTTTAGTAAGTGTTCTGCTATAACACATTTTATAAATGTATCTAATTTAAAAGTGTTTATTTTTCAAGATGTTTTACGTCTAAAAAAAAAAATCACATGAAACGGCTCTTGAGCTCTTAAAGTTCCCACTCTTAAGGAGGAAAACTGTTGTTAATAAAGAAAAGTAACAACACCAAATTCTTTCAGACATTTATTGTTTTAGGTCAGAGATGATATATTCTTACATAGGTTATCAACTATCTTAAAAATATTTTCTCTTTATTTCAGTTCATTAAAATCAACCAGTGTCAACAAGGTTCTCTTGTTGACACACTAACTTCCTAAAATAAAATTCTTACTCTGCACCACAAAATCTTTCATTAGAATATACCATAATCTAATTTCTAATTTATGCTTTTCTCTTACTACTTTGCTATACTACCCACTCTGCTAACACATATCACCTATATAAAAGTCTTGTCACCTTATATATATTATAATCTTCTTGAAGAAAGAAACAATGTTTTATGTGTCTCTGTATCTACCACAGGATCTAGCAGTATCTCACACCTAGAAGACACTCAGATATTTATTGTCTATGGATAGTCGATAAAGATAAGCAATTAATAAAAGCATTTTATTATCATCTTGAATTAAAATATTTTTCAACTTTGCATTATAAAATTTTTCAAATATACAGAAAAGATGAAATAGTGCAATCATCCAGTATATCTTTCACTTAAGATTCAACTGCTAACTCTTGTTAAAATTGGAGGTTCTTTTTTACACAAAAATTATTAGAACAAAACATAAGCAATATTTGGTATTCTACTGTTTATTCAGTGCATAATCATTGGCAAGAAAGTCACCCACTAAAGTACTTTTTCACAATAGTCTAAACAAAAAAAGCTATGAAATTATTCTAAAAACTATAATATTTATCACAATAGAGTATGTTCCACTTGATATACTCCTAATTTATAATTTTTTAAAGGCTACTTTGCAGCCAGGTGCAGTGGCACGCACTTGTAGTCCCAGCTACTTGGGAGGGTGAGGCAGGAGTATTGCCTGAGCCCAGGGGTTCAAGCCTGTGGTGTGTGATAATTGCGTTTGTAAACAGCCACTGCACTCCAGCCCAGGCAACAAAGCAAGAGCCCATCTCCAAAAAAAAAAAAAAAAAAAAAGGCTTCCAGCTTACTGATGGACTCAAAAAAATGAAAAGAAAGAAAGAAAAGAAGAAAAGAAAGCAAGCCACTCTGCTTACTACAAAGTTGAATTCTGTTGAAACAAAAATAGTTTTAAGTAATAAAATCTAAATTATGTAATGTACAGTACTATGTTTAGGACTCCATAACAGTAGTCATGATCTGCACTAACCTGTCCCTCAGAGCCACCAGAGATTTTTTTTGAAATACAGATGTTCCCTGAGGTCTCTATTTTATGGACCCTTCATGACTGGCCAGTGGCAATTACCAAGCACCATATCTTCTTCATTTTTCATCTGACTTTGGGAGAATGTTCCTTCTTCAAAATGATAAAACAAAATCTAAATTTTTACTTACATTAAGTTAATAATAAGTTGATTTCTGAGAGGACTGAAAGGTAACAGCATACACCCCTTAAAATTACTAGAGACAGTTTATGATCATTTTTTATCTAAATGACTTGATTAGCATATTCAACTTTACACATTGGTTTCCTTTATTTTAAAACTTTTAATTATTATAATTATTCATTATAATTTAATTATGCCTTGTCTACACAATATTAGCAAGCCTCACCCATGAATGCTGTCATTTGGATAACACAATATAGACTTAATAGTAAGGAAGAGACTATGTCCAATCCTACATTTGGTAGAGTGGATAAAATATGAACAACTAAATGTTTATTATACAATCATTTCTAAAAATCAACCTTCATTATCCTCATAGAAAGAAACAGTCATTTAACTGGAGGTGTTATGAAGCCCCTGAATCAGTCGGGCAAAAATACAGGCCAAAAAATATGACTCTTAAGCTAAACTAGCACTAAAGCTACCTTATTTTAAAAAAATAAAGTCTACTGCAAAAACTAACATAAAAGGTCATAATAAATGTGGGACCACTAGAAGACTACTGATAAATGTTAACTCCATTTTGAAGAGTAACTACCTGGTAACATAGAATCTTGAGTCAAGAAAAACAGAAATGTTAATAATAATAAATGCTTAGTTTATTAATAATTAGAAATGCTAGCCCGACCTATATATATATAGTTACATAAAATACACTACACATGTCTCCAAAAATAAATCCCTTAGCTTGATAAAGGATAATTAAAAGGAGGTAAAAGGTATAGGTGAGACAAAGACTAAATTTAAGTAGTGCTTTATTAGAAATTATTTAAATAAATTAGCAGCCTTGACAGTCATAACATTCCTACCTAACCGATAAGACAGTATTCCAATTTTTAAAGGATATACATACATGTAAATATGTATGTATGTGTGTACATGGCAAATATCTCTCACTTATTATATATATACACTTTGGCCAAAATATTTCCATCTTTAATAGCTCGTTTAAATAAAGTATAACATAAAAATTAGCAAAGCCAATGAATTCCAATCCAGGACATTTGTCTCAGAAATACCTCTCAAATAAATATTCATAAAAAAAGAATATAAGAATATGCTTGAAAAGAGTGCCTATGTCAGATAACCACTTTAAGCCTGAAAACATGAAACTCTATAGAAAGACTAAGTCAGTTACAAAGCTATAACAGAAACATAATGGTGTAAACTCTATGCCTACAATTACCTATCAGACATTTTAAAAGTTCAGGGGAATGTTTCACCAAATTTTCAAAAATTAAATAGTCCCTCCATCTAGAATGTCTGAAATTAAAAAGACTGAACTATAACAAGGTTGGCAGGGATATGGAGAAACTATAACTATTGGTAGAAGTGTACATTGGCACAGCCACTGTCAAAAAAATGTTTGGCACTGAACAAATACACACACAACAACCTAGCAATTCTGTATCTAGGTCATGTGTCGTATATGGCAATGGTATATACAAAAATATTCATAGCAATACTCTATAAATGAAAAGAAAAATTGCTATGTTCAGCAACACAGTTGTATCTTATGAACATACTGTTAAGGAAAAGGAGCTAAACACAAGAGTACAAACCATATGATTCCACTTAAATAAATTCAAAAACAGGCAAAATTATTCTAAGGTGTTCAAAGACAGGATATTGGTTACCCCTAGAGAGAAAAGGGATGGGGTAATGACTAGGAAAGCACATGAGTATTAGTAGTGTTTTACTGCTTGATCTGGATGCTAGTTACATGAGTGTGTTCACTGTGAACATTCATCCAGCTGTACACTCATGATTTGTGCACTATTCCATGTTGTACATAAGTGCTTAAAAGTGAGTTTATATTTTAAAAATTAAATAGACAATTTTTATTCTCTAAATATCACCTGGAAATGTCTTTACTATCCCTACCAGATTCCAGAAAGAATAATAGTTAGGGACTAAAAGCTACTCCCAAATGAACACTCAAAAAGGAAACTAAATGACCCTACAAGTGCACCAATGGTTTATACCATCAGTACAAAATCCAAATAGTAGCTTCAAATACCATTTAAGATCAATTGCAACATGTTTACAAACTTTATATTTGGTTAAGTTTATCCAAATAAAAACTTTTAAACATCTTAATGGCTTATTCTGCATATCAAACTAGCCTAAGAACTTAAAGAACTTTAACTGCAAAAAACCAACTGTACACTTGTTTTGAAGACTCTTGGCAATTCTTTATTCCACTTTCGTATATTATTCACTATGAGGGATTTCTTACTTGAATGTCCTTCAAAAACAGTAAGAATCAAGAGAAACTGGGTTTTGGAAACGGAAAGCCAGAATACTAACACAGATGTGTCTTATCAGGTATAAAGACTTTATCAGGTGCACAAGTAAATTTTTATTTACTAATCCTTTTCTTTATCTTGCTGCATCCCAGGTTTCATAAATATTTACTTTTTTTCATCTGCTCTGTAGGTGCTATTATTACCACTTTTCTTAGGGGCCTTCAGACATTTAGGTTAAAAAGTCAAAAGTTGTACATGATCTCAAAATTGTAATTCATCATGTGCTAAAGTGAACTTGAAATGACCCTAGGAAAAAATACATACATAGATAACCTTTAAAACGATACATAAACCTTGAAAGTATTACTTATATAGGGATTCTTTTAACTCAGAAATATTGTTGTCACCTGGCTTTTTGGGGGGAGTAATGTTATAACACTTTTCTTGAAAATTATGTAAAAAATAATGAAGTATACTTGCAGAAAAAGAAAACATGAAATAAATTTTAAATAGCAACAGCTTGCATCTCACGGTAATTTACTGTCATGCAGCAACAGAAAACACTTTCCTGTCTTTAACTATTAAAACTAGGTATGAGAACCCTCCCTCCACCACCCCAAAGTCCCTAACCTGTTGTTTACCTCGAAGTCAATGTCAAATTTAAGATCTTATATGCTGCTATAAAACACAACTGCAATCAAGTACATAGTATACTAGAACAAGAAAGACTAAGAGGCTAAGAAAGATGACCTAATTCTCCATGCCTCTTTATGGGGGCGGGGGGAAGACTAAGAGCATGTTTTTAATTATTTTTCTTCCAGTTTCATCTAGATCAGTATTATCCTACAGAGCCTCCCATCATAATAGAAATTGTCTGCATTGTCCAACATAATAGCACTGGCCACATGCAACTATGGAATACTGAAAATGTGACTAGGGCAAATACGGAATTTAATTTAATTTACTTAATTTAAATAGATATGCATGGCTGGTCCAAAGGTAGTGAATTATATCCCTTGATTGTTCACAGCCAGTTACAGACAGAACTCCCTGTTCTACTTTTTCTCTCCTTCTCACTATTGCACTTGACTAGTAAAAAATAAAAATAAATTTAAATAAATAAAGAATGTGCATGGTGCTACCATATTGGATAGCACATCTTTAGATTATCTATTGTGTTACGATTCTCTTTTAATAAAAATGAGGTAATTCAAAAAAGTGAAAACTTTTCAATTAAGGGAGAAATTAAAATGAGGCTTCATTCCGTTGAGGGGCTATAAGTGAAAAAAAAGAAAAAAAAAAGAAAAAAATGAGGCTTCAATGTCAAGACAGCTAGGCACTTAGTTATTCTTTAAAACACTCACTGCCATACTAGAAAAAAAATGTTTTTCCTTGGGGCCATGGTGTTTTACTATGAAAACAGAATAAAAACTTTGAAAACAAAATGATCCTTTCTAATTTAATGAAATAATGTGTTAAGTAATTAACCAGTAGTAAAGACAGGATGCTCAGTTCTGACCCCTGCTGTTTAAAGGAGGTAAAAAAGGAAATTTAAAACTAAATCCACTAAGAGCACTGATGGAACTACCTTTCACCCCAAAGCAATAAATTTGGCAAAAACATGGAATGTAGTAAAGTTTGCTAAGAGAACCCAGTTCTGCCAGTCAGCAGTTAGAATGGGGATCTATCATTTGTTCCTGGTTTTCATGTTCTTTGAGCAGCAACAGAAGCTCCAGTATTATCAGGGGATTTAGTATATGAACTACTGGTATCAACACAAATACCTAGAACCCTTTCAGTCAAGCACAGAGATGGTATTACATTACCACATCCTTAATAAAAATGCATAAATTTGAGCTGTGCGCAGGAGTGTGTGCTTATAGTCCCAGCTACTGGGGAGGCTGAAGCAAGAGGATTTGGTTTAGCCCAAGAGTTTGAGGCCAGCCTGGGCAACATAGCTAGACTCTTGTCTCTAAAAACAAAAAGCATAATTTTGTAAATTTAGCGTTCTTTTGTTTTTCCCTTATATAACTGATTGCAAAAGCAATTTGTGCTAGTGTCAGAGGAGGTTGGCCATTTATATAACTTCATAACCTCATTAATGGTTTTTACGTAGTCAATACTCAAAAAAACACTTACTTTTTGGATAAACTCTTGGTGATTGGAAGAGAAAATAATGTTCAAAAAAAAATATGACAACTTAAATCAATCAGCATTTAAGATGCAGATCTCAAATCTCAATAGATCTCATTTGGATGTCAATAAAGACTTCCAAATGGCAATAAAAACAAGATTTACAGCAATCTATCATAGGACCAAAATTCCTATTTCATAAAAGGATAACCAAAGTCAATTTGGTCTTCAATATACTTGTTTAGGAAATAAACTGACTTTGGAAAAGCAGCACATAACGCAAACTCACAATTGTATGGCTGCTGTAGTCACTGGGAAGTGTGTAATAAATCCCTTACATCTTACAATCCCTGTATTTCACTTGTAGGGAAGTAAAAGTACTTTTGAAAACAATTTTTTTTAAAGAACATACTTCTACAGAGCCACTAGTAAAATTTAATCCTCCATATTGCTAAGAAACATCTGTTGGTTTCTTAAGCCAAATTTTTAAAAAAATTTCGACTCGAACTACCCTTTACTAAAAGAATAGTTTTCAAATAAGTATGAAATAAATATAACCCCCAATACCCTACTGATTATATTCCATTAATATTAATATATCTCCCTCTAATGGTAAAAACCATCAGATTAAATACAAAATATTATAGAAGTCTATTTTCTACAAAGCTATAGAATAAAAGAGGGAATAGGAATGCACTAAATAAGACATACTTGATGTTGAAAATTTTCACTGCGTATTTTGCCAGTAACTTATTGACAAATGTGAAAATTTAAGGAACACAACAATTTTTATCTTAACATACACTTCGCTAAATATAACAATCTAATATTTGCTCAACTGACAGGTTTATTTTATTAAGCAAAATTAAACCGCAAGATGATAAGTATGTCAGTTTATCCATAACCAGGAAATTTGGGGCATGTATAAAAGCATTTGGTTTCGTATGACTTCATAAGATGAAATGAGAACTAAAGAACCTGTTTAAGAACCCATTAAATAACTTTGGCATTTCTTAACATAAAAATGCATACATGTACTTTATGGTACTTAGCATGTGTGTTTTTTCCAATCAGATGCTGAATTAAGACTTACCTGTTTTGTTGATTTTTTTGTGCCATTAAAAATCTTCCAAGCCAGCCCATTGCCACCACTAGCAATGTGTCGACCAACATCAAATTCTCTAGTGACAGGATTTCCCATTACAGCACTAGTGACGTCAGCTGTTACTTTCGTAACAGTACTCTTCAATTTATTAAGCATGGACTCCATGGCTGCAATATTGGGTAGTTACAGCTACCTAGAAACACAGAAGGATAGAGGAGAACTGATCATTTTTTATTTGTATGAGCACTTATTCATAGTTAAGTTTGAAAAGCTTAATATCCCCCAAACAATGAGTGAAACAATCCTAGATAACTAATTTATATGTTGGTTTTGTCTTCAGAGGACTCAGTACACTTGAGTACAAATTTAAGTCTAGAAACCAAACTGTTCCTTTCAATCTCAGTTCTCACCAACCAGAAGACATAGTCACAATTGACACTGACATGAACGAAGAAAAGAAAAAACAAAATAGAATTCTGGGATGCTGAAGTGGCTGGAAGTTCTGGGATATAATTTCAAAGTAAAGGGAGTTATGCTAAAAAAGAGCAAGGGGTCCCCTTCACACTTTGTCAAATGCTAAGATGAACGTAAGTAGTGTGAAACTCCACCAGGTCAGGCAAGGACCAACTAGAAAGCTATGAGCTGTAATTGTGTCAGAGTTAACACACAGCTATAAATCAATCAATATCTCATCAGCCAGAGTGGAGAGTCCTCACTGATCACTAAGGCATTCAGCAGAAACCCTAGAAGGACCATGTCTTAGTAGCAGGGTATACCATCCTTAGAGTAAAAGCTAACCTAAACCTGCTGCAACAAACTAAAAGCAATCCTCAAATGACCAAGCTAATCATAAATTACTAAACTGAATACCAGAACGAAACCCAATACTCAAGAAGTGAAGACACACATCCACAAAAAAATTAGACACTAAACAATGACATTCACAATGTTCAGCATAAAATCAATAATTATCAGACATGCCAAGAAGCAAGAAAATGTGACTTATAATCAAGTGAAAAATCAGTCAATATAAAACAGATTCCAAAATGATAAAAATATAGAATTAGCACAAAGACATTAAAAAGTGATCATATGTCCAAGTAGTTAAAGGAAAGCATGAACACAATGAGAAAATGGAATATAAAAAAGACCCAAATGAAAATTCAAGAAATGAAAAATAAAATCTCTCAAATAGACCAGGCATGGTGGCTCACACCTGTAATCCCAGTACTTTTAGAGGCTAAGGCAGGAGGATTACTTGAGGGCAGTAGTTTGAGACCAGCCTGGGCAACACAGCAAGACCTTATCTCTAAAAAAAATTTTTAAATAAAAAATACACATTTTTTTTTAAACAACTATGCATGTCAGAGAATGATTAAGGTCTTTAAAATGCTAAAAGAAATTGTCTTGGCTGGGCGCAGTGGCTCACGCCTGTAATCCTAGCACTCTGGGAGGCCGAGGTGGGAGGATGGCTCAAAGTCAGGAGTTCGAGACCAGCCTGAGCAAAAGCGAGACCCCCCGACTCTACTAAAAAATAGAAAGAAATTAACCGGACAACTAAAAATATATATAGAAAAAACGAGCTGGGCCTGGTGGCGCATGCCTGTAGTCCCAGCTACTTGGGAGACTGAGGCAGTAAGATTGCTTGAGCCCAGGAGTTTGAGGTTGCTATGAGCTAGGCTCAAGCCACGGCACTCTAGCCTGGGCAACAGAGCCAGACTCTGTCTCAAAAAAAAAAAAATAAGAAAAGAATTGTCAGTCTAGAATTCTGTAGGCTAGGGGAGAAAATTTTTCAAAAATCAATGTGAAAGGGCTGAGTAGAGTGGCACATGCTATAGTCCTAGCTACTCGGGAGGCTGAGGTGGGAGAATTACATGAGCCCATGAATTCAAGGCCAGCCTTAGCAACACAGTGACACTCCATCTCTTAAAAAAAAAAAAAATGAAATAAAAACTTTTTCAGAAAAACAAAATATTAAAGAATTTGTTGCCAACAGAGAATCACTATAAAAAATATTAAAGGAAGTCTTCAAGCAGAATGAAAAAGATAGATACCAGATGGAAATTTGGATCTACAAAAGAAATAAAGGACACTGAAAATAAAAACGATGTGGGTATATACAAAAACTTCTCATGTTATAATACCTTTAAAAGATAGCAGATCATTTAAAGCAAAATACACATATATAGTATTTATAATGTTTATAAAAGAAAGATGACAAAACAAAGGACAGGAGGACAAAATGAAAGCATATTTTTCTAGCACTCTGGGAGGCTGAGGCGGGAGGAATGCTTCAGGTCAGGAGTTCAAGACCAGCCTGAGCAAGAGCGAGATGCTATCTCTACTAAAAAACAGAAAAATCAGCCAGGCATGGTGGCACACGCCTGTAGTCCCAGCTACTCAGGAGGCTGAAAGGCAAGAGGATTGCTTGAGCCCAGGCATTTGAGGTTGTAGTGAGCCAGGCTGACGCCACTGCACTCTAGCCCTAGCAACAGAGGCAGACTCTGGGGAAAAAAGAAAAACAAACAAACAAACAAAAAAAAAACAGCAAGCATATTTTTGAAAGATTCTTAAATGATACGTGAAGAAGTATAGTATCATTTGAAGGCAGATTATGGTAAATGAAAAATATATATACTGTATACCCTAGAATAACAAAATAATAAATACAAAATAATGACAAAATAATAAAAAGATACAACTGACCAAGCATGGTGGCTCATGCCTGTAATCCCAGCACTCGGGGAGGCCGAGGCAGGGGCATCACTTGGGGCCAGGAGTTCAAGACCTGCCTGGGTAACATAGCGAGATCCCATATCTACAAAAAAAGTTTTTTAAATTAGCCAGATGTTATGGCACACACCTGAGTAGTCCTAGCTACTCAAGAGGCTGAGGCAGGAGGAATGCTTGAACTCAGGAGTTCGAGGTTGCAGTAAGCTGACTGCACCACTGAACTCTGCACTCCGGCCTGGATGATAGAGCGAGACCCTGTCTCAAAAATAAATAAGTAAGTAAATAAATAAAAGGAAGACACAAATGACCAATATCAAAAATAAAATAGAGGAAATTCTACAATTCTAATCCTACAGATTCTATAAGATATTATATCATCAAACATTTATGTAAGAAACAATGGCCAGTTCATACAAACTCAGAAAACACAAGAAATTAGAATATTTTCATGTTATAGTCAGCATTACCCTGACACCAACACCAAATAATGCCATAACAAGAAAACTGCAAACCAGTATTCCTGATTAACATGTAAAAATAATTAACACAACCAAGTGGAGTTCATCTCAGGAATACAAGGTTCATTTAACATTTGAAAACAAATCCATGTAATTTCCCACATTAACTGAATAATGAAAAAAAAATCTGTATAATCATCTCAGTAATCAAACTTTAATACTTATTCATAACAAGCTAAAAACAGAAAGTAACTTCCTAAACTTGATAAATGGCATCTTTGAATATCTACACCCAATATCATATTTAAAGATAAAATATTAACTGCTTTTCTCCCTAAGTTTGGGAACAACATAAGGATATCCACTTTTACCACTTCTATTCAATATTCCAATGGAGGTCCTAGCCAAAGCAATAAAGCAAGACAATGAAATAAAAGCCATTTAGATTGGGAAGGAAGTAAAACTCTTTATTCCCAAATGATATGATCACATATATAGAATATCAGATGGAATCTATAAAAAAGCCACTAGAATATCTGAGTTTAGCAAGGTGCAGAATATACGAACAATACATTTTTTAAAAGACTATTTCTATATATTAGAAACAGACAAGCAAAAATTGCAATTTCAAAAATACCATTTTAAGGATATGAAATATTAATACCTATGGATAAACTTAACAAGATATGTAAGACACATACAATGAAAACAACAAAACATTGCTGAGAAAAACTGAAGAAAACCTAAATAAAGAACAAGATTATGTAATCATGAATTAGAAGACTCAATTTCATTAAGATGTCAATTCTCCCCTTCATTCTATAGACTCAATGCAATCCAACCAGAATCCCAGCAGGTTTTTTGTAAAAATTGACAAAGAGAACTGAGAAGGGATCCACAGGCTACACTAGATTGTCAAAAGGGTCCATGGCACAAAAAAGGCTTAAAAACCCTATTACTTTCCAAGTCTTCATCTTCCATGTGTACTCTGTCCTAAATTTGATTTGCCTCAGAACAAGTCTATGTCCTTAAGATATTCTTAACCACCACTTTCTTCAAAATTTTTTCCCACTTGACTAAAGAAAAAAAATTCTCTCAGCCATCCCAGTTTCATTATACGTCATTTCCCTAGGTGTAAAAAACTTTGCAAAGGGAATGGGATGCAATTTGAGAATGCATTAACCCTGAGAGAAAGTCCCTTAACAGCAAAGCAAAAAAAATTTAGTGAGAAATATTGAAGGAGGTTATACTTTACTTCTCCCAGGCCAGATGTTAACAGCAAGACTCCATGAAATCAAAGAATTATAATTAAGAAGATGTTTGCCACAGAGATGTATGGGAACACGTTTATGTCAAATGATAAACATAAACTCCAAGGTTTTGATGAAGTAACGCACAATCACAACATACAACAATCTAGAAATTAGACCCTTTGCAACTATTTAAACTCTTGACAAAAACTTCAGATGTCATCAACTTAAAAACATGCAAAGGGGTACATTGTTTTACAAAATTATTTCATACACAAGCAAAAAATATTTGAAGATCACTGGACTAAGGTAGTTAATATCCTGTTTTCTCCATTAATTAAATTATATTTATGCAAATGTAGCCTACTTTGTTCTATTAAAAATTTGAACTGTCTGCAAATGGAAATAGAGGCTCATTTTCCCTTTTTAATTTAATGCTGCATTTTTGTAAGCAGTTAGAAAATGTTGCTATTGGCATTATGAAAACATTTATTTGCTATGCCAAGTTGTTCTCTATGAACATCTGCTGTTGATTTCGATGGGGGAGGTAAAGGGTGACCAAATCCTATTTAAAACCATAACCATTCCTCTAACTCTGCCTAACTAGCTACATTTACATGCCATGCACCTTGTTACACACTGGGAATACAGACGTAAATGGAAACATTTTTTGCTCCTTAGGGACCAAGTCCAATAGCAGACTCAGACCTACAAAGAGTTATAGCAATTAGGGAGAGGTGGGAATGTACCACGCTACCAGAACATCAAGATGAGCTCAAAAAGAAAGTGTTTTGCAATTAGAAAAAAAGGCAAAGGAGTATTCCAGAAAGAAGGATTACCATGTACCGAGATATGGAGGAGAGGAAAATTACAGTGTTATCTGAAAACTACAGAGGTCAGTATGAAAAACAAAGGATATTTTCAGAGTTGACATTCAAATGTGAGATGCCCATCCATCATTCAAACAGAGTCAACATTGGTATATACAGGGTAGGGAACAGACATGGAAATTCATCTGGTGATTTACTTAATATTATTGAGTACTTGCCATGTACTTGCTGAGAAAGAGGTAAAGAGAAAACAAGCTATGAAGGATCTTACTAACAAAGGAGAAAAAAACAGACAAGTAAAACAACCACAGTGTTAGCCGACAGAGTGATAAAACGTCACAGAATGTAACCTACAGAGTGTTAATAGGAGCAAAAACAAGAGGAACAGAAAAGTATTTCCCAAAAATGGTGATGCCAGAGGTGTGAACTAGATAGCTGGAGGAAAAGCAGAAAGTATGACAAAGGAGATTAGAAAAGTCACATCACCAAGGGCACTGAGTGGTAAGAAATCAAGTTATGAGAAGCCACAAAAGGGTTTTGGGCATTAGTAAGGTGATCAATCACTCCATCAAGCAGAATGAAAGACATACTACGGGGTGGAGGTAGGGAATACGGCAAGACTAAAGAGAACTTCAATACGTAGTTCAGGGATAATATATATACATATACACACACACACACAGAGAGATATAAAATTTAGAATGTACACAAAGCAAGAAAATAAAGGAAAGCACACTTGAAAATGTGGACAAGGAAGACAGGGAAGAGGTGGTAGATACAGAGGGTGTTTCAAAGATGCTAGTTATATGGATGTTTATTTTACATTTACATATTATAGTATGTTATGCACTTTTATATATTATACTTCACATTTTAAACATTTCAAAAGGAAGAGAGGTTGCTGAATTAAATAAATAGCAGCAAGGAAGAAGAAAGGAAAAATTAAGTAACAAGTCTAAGTTAGAACTAAAAAAATTTATAACCAATTAGATAAAGGGACAAAAATAAGACTACCACCTCCAGCCCCCTCTCCAAATTTAGAGACTAGGTGGAGGATGAAGCCATTTACCAAGGCAGGACATGTAGACGACAACTATTTTGTGGGAGGAACTCAACTTTGGACATGTAGAATTTGAGCTGCCTGAATGATACTCATACAGGGATAACTAGTAGGTTTTTGGATATTCAGGCCAAAAACTTAGAAAAAATGTCAGGATGGAAAGTAAAACTTTGGACACCATAAGCCAATATAGCAAGACTTTAGCCTTAAAAAAGGTCATCCAAGGAGACCCAAGAAGAATAAGTATATCATGAGAATAACAGAAGGCCAACAACAGAATGATCTCAATGAGCCTGTAAAATAAGACCTAAACTTAAATGAGACTTTGAATTATTAGCATAGCTATATGACATGTAAGAAACCTAGAGTCCAAATATCTTAAAATAATAGCTTTTCAAATTTTCATTTGATTAATGAAGAAATAAGCCTATTTTTTTCATACACAGTTATAAATGACAGAAATGCTTATTCATGTAAGGTCTTTCTCCCTGTATACCATTTAGGAAAATTCACTTGAAATTCAACCATCTTCCTCTCCTAAATCTCAGCCAAAGATTTAGGGTAGCTTCTGTACAATCACAAGATTGTAGGTCTCTACCATCTGGCTCAGCCATCACCTGGCTTTCAGTAGAACCAGTACATGAATCTGTTGTAATACTAGATTTTACATGTACCTGGCAAAAGTGGGTTGAGTGTTACAGCTCAAGATGTCAGATAGCTGAAAGGAAACAGCAATTCTTTCAGTTCTGCCTGCTCATGAACTCTAGATACAGCAGGAATATAACAGGTAAAATTGGCCAGGCATGGTGGCTCTCGTCTGTAATCCTAGCACCCTGGGAGGCTGAAGCAGGAGGATTGCTTGAGCTCAGGACTTTGACACCAGCCTGAGCAAGAGTGAAACCCTATCTCTACTAAAAAAAATACAAAAATCAGCCAGGCATCATGGCGCGTACCTGTAGTCCCAGCTACTTGGAAGGCTGAGGCAGGAGGATCCCTTGAGCCCAGGAGTTTGAGGTTGCAGTGAGCTATGATAACACCACTGTACTCTACCCAAAGTGACAGAGCAAGACTTTGTCTCAAAAATTTAAAAAAATTATATTTACACTAAAACAAATTCTTGAATTTTAAAATAACACAACTGAAAACAGAGTCCCTTACTACTCCAAGAATAAAATATTAAAAAGCAGAATTTGCTGACATTTTTGTTGAAAATACTGCAATGCAAATAAAAAGGTTACTGTAGTTATATCTGACAATGAAATTACATTTAATAACTTTCACTCTCATGGCACCTAGCAGAGACCAGACTTTCAAGAAGCACAAAATAATACACATTGACTACAAAGAATAATATAAATAAATACAAATGGACTAAAAATTGTTTTATCCCTTAAAGAGGCACAAGAGTCTGAGATTTCTTTCTACG
Organism: Lemur catta; assembly: GCF_020740605.2. Lineage (NCBI taxonomy): Eukaryota > Metazoa > Chordata > Mammalia > Primates > Lemuridae > Lemur > Lemur catta. The sequence goes on from NC_059133.1 coordinate 19,921,966, forward strand.
TAAATGACTAAAAATTAAAGAATACCACTTATATAATCATTTATATAGTTATTAAATGAATTTTTGTAATTCTAAGTAAGAATTACAGGCTGGGTGCGGTGGCTCACACCTATAATCTTAGCACTTTGGGAGGTTGAGGCAGGAGGATTGCTTGAGGTCAGGAGTTTGAGACCAGCCTGAGCAAGAGGAAGACCCCATCTCTACTAAAACTAGAAAAAATTAGCCAGGTGTAGTGGTGCATGCCTGTAGTCTCAGCTACTCAGGAGGCTGCGGCAGAAGGATTGCTTGAGCCCAGGAGTTTAAGGTTGCTGTGAGTTAGGCTGACACCAAGGCACTCTAGCCTGGGCAACAGTGAGACTCTGTCTCAAAAAAAAAAAAAAAAAAAAAAAAAAGAAAGAAAGAAAGATAATAAAAGAAAGAATAAAAAAAATAAGAATTACATTCACATGACGTGAAATACTTTTGGTTAATGCTTCACAAAACCTGGGGAAAAAAATTTGTACCCACACACCCAAATAGTGCTTATCTGTTCATATCTAAACAAAGATATCTTAGGATATATTCTTGTAATACATGTTTCCTCTTGTGGGCGCACTCTGAGGTTACTAGAAGTTTTCAAAGAGAAAGTTTTCAAAAAATGGTTTACACTATTCTTTGGCCTATACAGAAGTCATGTTCAGTCTTATTCAGAACAAAGATTACACCAGCTTAGTGTAATCTTTACAATTACAGAAAGTATCTAATTATTAGATACAATTGAGCCAAAACAGATACCTTACAGAAGACAGTACTGATTCTTCTTTTTTTTTTTTTTTAAGACACAGGGTTTTGCTCTGTTGCCAGGCTGGAGTGCAGTGGCATGATCATAGATCACTGCAGCCTTGAACCCCTGGGCTCAAGCAATCCTCCCAACTCAGCCTCCCAGAATGCTAGGATTACAGGTGTGAGCCACCAGGCCTGGCCTAACAAGCCTGATTTTAAAAACAAACACAAAAAGGAAGACTTTCCTAATCAGGAAAGTCTTCTCTGAGGTGAGCTGAATGATGAATAAGTCTTAACTGGATGACAAGGAAAGGAAGAGCATTTCCAGGCAGAGGAAGTAATATAACCAAAGCCATGTACTTGAAGCAGGAAAACAGAAAGGAGGACAGGGTGACTAGGGGAGAGAAAGAGAATGCTGGAAAGCACTGTGGAGATGAGGCTGGAAAGGCAATCAGGGCCAACCATGGAGGACCTGTAGGGCATGTTAATGATTTCAGTTTATCTTAAAAACCATGAGAAGCCACTGAAAGATTTTAAATACAAAGACAATGTTATTAGATCTGCATTTTCAAAAGTTACTCAGTCTGGTGTGGAAAACTACAGAGGAGGCCACAGTAGATGCAGAAAGTCTATAATCAAGGGGCTGCTAAAGTAGTCCAGATGAGAGATGATGGTGGCTGCAACTAGAGGACTACTGTTGAAGATGAAGAGTAGACAGATTCAAGAGATATTCAATAGGACTTCATGAGAAACTGAGTATGAGGCACCAGACAGGAATTGTCAAACTTCAACTCTCATAGAAAGGGATGGATGGTTATACTATCCATGGAGTTAAATGTAATAAGGGGAGCTGTTTTTCTTCTTGGGGGGCGGGGGGTAGATCATGCATTTCAAATATGTGAGTATGAGCAGTTATTACCAATTATAGGGTTGATTTGTACAAAAAGTATTCCCTTGTATGGAAGTTAAGTGTGCCTGTATTTGTCTTATTAGGTGTTTACAGATCTTAGAGACTAAAGCATAGGTTTCTACATGGGGGTAAACTACAGGGTGTCCCGAAAGGCTCCACACAAAGGAAAAATTTTGTAAAATTTTGTAATGAATATTTTGTAAATGAAGGTACATTTGGCTACAATTTCTCATTTTCCCTATGTATGGCAACTTTTGGGACACCCCGTAGATCTGAACAGAATGAAGGCCCTTACCCTCCATTAGGTTTCTTTCCTTTACACAATCCCCCAAAAGCATCCTTGACTACAGTTTAATGTTGCCTCAAGAATTTATACACTTAGCTGATAAGTCATTTTTAAACTTTAAAATACTAATATTTGCGATAAGGAATAAGACAGGAAGCCAAAAAAACAACAAAAAAACCTGCAAAGTCCAAAAGGAATCTTCAAGCATCTGACTTTCAAGCCATCACCAAAACATGATTGGATTTTACAGTGACAGGCTGGTTTGGAGCATTTTCATTAAAAGTATTTATTTTCCAGAACGGAGACACACTACTTAGAAAAATCATTCACAGAATCTTATTCTTTTAAAATTGTCATCGTACAAATAATTTCCAAGTTTGATGTACAAAAAAAATAGTTGGCAACTTACAATTAAGTCACTGCTGGCATAGCGCTTTTAAGTCGCTTGAGTCTGTAGTCTCACCAAGCCTCTTAGAGGGGCAGATTTGGTAATACTGGTCTCTTTAATTACTGATCATAGGTATGTACTCAATCAGATCCCAAGAAGTTTTCCCAAGCTTTATCGGAAACCTTCCTCTAACCTTTCCCTGCTTAGAAAAACAAGACTGCAGGAACCACCGCTGGGGATTTTAGTTTTATCAAATATCTGCCCCACCCACCTCACACACAATAACCTTCCACTCCAGAACTACAGCTACTGTCAGAGAAGGACGCCGGGCGGTAGGGCCCCGACTAGTGACCGAGGTTGCCGGAGCCACAGCTCAGAACTGAAGGGAGCTGTCTCACCCAGTCCTGGCGTAGTGTCCAATTTCCCAAAAGGAACCAAGATCTCCACCACGGAAACCCGAGCTCCCAAGCCGGCGCGGGGGGCTCTCTCTCCAGCTGACTCCGATCCCGGGGTCCAGTCGCCTCAAGGCCCCTTCGGGGGACTCGGGCCTCTGGGATCCGCTCCCCAGAGCTCGCCGCTCGCCCAGCCCCGCTTCAGGCGGACGCCTACCGCCCGCCCCGCCCGGCCCGCAGCCGGCAGGCCCGTCACCAGGCAACAGTCGCCAGCCCGGACCGCCCGGGGAGGCCTAGCCCCGGCGCGGGTCCTTCTCCATTCCCTCCTAGCCGGCCTTGGGAGCCCGGGCGAGAGCGCGGCCGGTAAGCGAGGTCGGTCGGTGTTGGCGGCCGGTCACTCACCTCTTCCCTCTCTTCCAGGGAGGGGCGGTGCTGGGGCTCGTTCCCCCCGCCCCCTAAACGCCGCCTGGCTGTTCCAGCTCAGCCTCCGCGCCTGGCCGCTGCAGCTGGCTTACTCCATAGCCTCCGCCACCCCAGCGGCCGCAAAGGCTGGAACTGGAGAAGGGGAGGAGAGGGGAGGGGAGGGACCGGGGACGAAGAGTAAGGGAGGGGGAAGAAAACTGAAAGACCTGCCGGCTAGGGCATGACGTCACTTCCTGCTGGTTCGGAAGGGGCGGGGCCCGGACTTTCCTCCGCCCCCGAGTGTCAGGTGGGGGCGGGGTTACAGGGCTGGGGGAGGAGCCGGCGCGAGACCTCATGGCGGTTCTTTTGACTCCGCGGTTCCGTAGGCTTGACAGCCAGAACGAGCTTCCGGGCCCAGGGCGGAACGGGCCAGGTTCCAAGAACCCTAGAGGTGGCTTCTGCCGGAAAAGGAGGACAGGTAGCCCTATAGATGCTAGCAAAATATGTAGCGAAGTCGGGGTAGGGGGTGCACCTGAGGGGAGCGGGTGGTTCGGACTCTGCTCCTCGGGGTTCCGGGGCCCCGCCCCTTTCCTAACCCTGTCCCCTTCCGGGGCCACCTGCTCGCCCAGGTACTGGACTCGGGACCCCGGACTCAGCCTTTTCAGGGGTTACTCTGGTGAAGTGACCTTGGAGAGAGTAAGGAAAGCCGTGCTTCTCAAACTTTAATATGCGTACGAATCACCTGGGGATCTTGTTAAAATGCAAATTCTGTTTCAGGAGTAAGGTCTGATAATCTGCGTTTCTAATAAATTCCCAGATGATGCCAATGCCGCTGGTCCCTAGGCAATACTTAGAGCAACAAGCGGTTAAAGTACTAGAAGACAGGCCAGGCGCGGTGGCTCAAGCTTGTAATCCTAGCAGTCTGGGAGGTCAAAGCGAGACAGACCAGCCTGAACAAGAGCGAGATGCCCATCTCTACAAAAAATAGAAAAACCAGCCGGGCGTGGTGGCGTCCACCTGTAGTCCCAGCTTCTTGGGAGGCTGAGGCAGGAGGATCGCTTGAGCCTGGGAGTTTGAGGTTGCAGTGAGCTATGATGATGCCTACTGCACTCTAGCCAGGGCAACAGAGTGAGACCCTGTCTCAAAAAAAGATGTACTAGAAGGCAAGTTCCTTGTGCTGGAAGACTGTTTCTTTAACCTAGCCACTTGCTTAACGAAGCCTAGGGAGGCAGATTGTCCAAGGAAAATATTAATAGCTAGTCTCCACCGCTCATAGCCTCTCAGCCTCCCCCAACACCTCTGGTACCACATGCCTCCCACTCCTCTGTCCACAGTGCCTGTGGCTAAGATTTCTAGGGTGGACAGACGGACAACTTATGTTACAAAAAGAATTTGAAAGTGTATTTTTATTTCTGTCTTTTGTCATAAACATCAAACTATTATGTAAAATTGGGCATATTAGTTCCAGTTATCCATAGTCGAGGGAGAAGAGAGCTTAAATTCTTGGATTCTGTCCCCCAAAATACCTAGGGCAACATTCTAAATGTTTCAACTTATTCCTTTATCATACTTAAAAATTTTTAATTAAAATTTTATTGGGACGGGGGAAATGGACTACTAATTAGGGGTTCCTTTTTGGGGTGATGAAACGAGTATAGTAATGGGTGCACAACTTTGTGAATGTACTAAAAACACTAAATTATACATTTTAAAACAGTGAATTTTATAGTATATGAATTATATCTCAGTAGTTTTTGCTCCTTCCAATTAATTTAAAAAAGAAATTTATATAGACACATTATAAAAATTCAGAAACAGATAGATTAAAAAATGAACATCCTCTTTCATCAACCACCTTTACAATCCTACTTCCCAAAGATTAATAGCTTGAAGTTTATCCTTCCAGATCTTTCTATATATTTACATACGTTTGTGTGTAGATTGGGAATTCATTTTTACCTAAGTAGGATCATAATATACAAATTGTTCTGCTCAGCTGGAATTTTTTTATTTTTGTTTTTGTATTTTTTCCCCCTACTTAATGAGCTCCTTCCATGCTATAAACATAGCTCTACTTTACTCTTTCTAATGGCTGCCACTTTCCTATAGTAAGGCTATACCATAATTTATTTAACCAATCCCCAGGTAATGGGCTTTTTGATTGTTTCCAGGTTTTCATTGTTTATCAGCAATTTTTTTTTTAACAAGAACAGCTGACAGACAAATTAGTTTTATTCAGTTCTTTGCCTAGATCTCTTTGATGAAGGGCTTGCCATTCATCAAAAAGGCAAAAAGAAGAAAGAAAAAGCAAAGAGCTGGGTGGAGCTTGGTAATAATCAAGATTCAAATGTATTTGCATTCCTTTTCAACGTGTTCTGAAATAATATTCTTGATGATTAAGTATAGCTAGTAGTTAATCATGTAATAGGGTATATAGGTTTACATAATAATATATTTCACATCAGTAAAGCAAGTTACATAATAATATATTTCACATCAGTAAAGTAAGGTTTACTCTATTTTTATTGGCAGACAAATATGGTGCAACTTTAGCAAATATAGTTTACATAAGATGGGAGATGAAACTTAGGAAAGACATTAGCAGCAGATATACCATCAAAACTGAAAAACACATATTTTTGTGTAATCTAAATTTGTTAGAAACTTTTTTTTTCAGGATGCTCTGTTCCTTTTCAAGCTACTCAGCTATGGGATGGTATTATTCACTCCCTTCAGACCCAAGTGGAAATAAAAAGAAGGAGGCATCATTTACGAACATACAAAGACTGTTTTACTGGTTCTGATGCTGTTGATGTGGTATTAAGTCATCTTATGCAAAACATGTGCCTAAGTAGCAGTGATATCTCTCGTCTTAAAGGAGTTCGTCTTTGCCAAGTTCTAATGAATCATAAAGTATTTGAACCAGTAGGAATGAAACTATTCAAAAATGAAAAGGAATTAGAGTTTGAAGATTCCAACAATAGTCTCTACAGGTTTCTAGGCAATGAATCATCTTTTGTTTTTTGCAAAAGAAAAAAGGATACTGAGAATGGGTTCATGGATGAAATAAAAGCAAAAGAATCTTTAAGGTTAGTGTTAACCAAGATACTGTGTTATATTGTGTTTAGTCCCTGGAATAACTATGTTCATTGAGATAAATTTGAATGTTATACTTTCTATTTTTTTCAGAAGTCAATAAAATAGCTGTGTAAAAATTAATCCACTTCTTCATTTGCTCTAAAACTGTTGTGGAAAACATTATCACACAAACTTTCCAGAATTTATACCAGGAAAAACTTTATGTCCTCTGAGAATTTGATATACTTTAAAATTTTGAAAAATGATTTAGCCAATGTGATAAAAACCAAAATTCTCTGTGAACTCAGAGCAAAAATTTTCTACACCATCATAGCAATGATATTAAGCTTAGAAATATAATAGCATATATCCTTTCTCTTTATTTGGACTTCCAGTTTGTCCTCTTTTGGTGATATTTTATTAAATTTATTACTTGTATCTTTTACTGTAAGCTGCCTGAAATCCTTTTTGGAAAGAGACTATATGAATAAACTTTAATAAAATGTGTATTTGAAATGTTAGTCCCATATATAATGAAAAAATTCACATAATATTTTTTAACAGACCAGAAGATGAAATGATTTCAAATCCTCTAGCACAAGAGATTAATGAGGAAAGAATTGAAGAACTTATTCATAAGATGAGTGGGAATCCAGCTTTACCTCCAAATATCACAGTTAACAAACCTAATCTCCAGCTTTCAAAAGAAGGTAATTTCAGTTTTCATTGTTTTTTTTTCCAAACTTTGTAAGGACGAACTGATTTTTTTAATAGACTTCTTAAGAGCAGTTTCAAGTTCACAGCAAAATTGAGCAGGAAGTACACAGAGAGTTCCTGTATATCCCTTACCTCCACTGACACACAGTCTCCCCCTTTCAACATCCAGTGATACATTTGTTATAATCAATGAACCTACATTGATAAATCGTTATCACCCAAAGCCCATAGTTTGCATTAGGGCTCACTTTTGGTCTTGCACATTCTATGGGTTTGGACAAAGGTATGATGACATGTATCCATCATCATAGTATCATACAGAATAGTTTCACTGCCCTAAAAATCCTCTGTGCTTCACCTACTCATTCCTTTCTTCTCTCTAACCCCTGGCAACCACTAATATTTTTACTGTTTCTAAGAAATGATGTTTTAGATGTGATAAAAATAGTGTGTTTGCTGTGTTGTCTCTTTGCTTCTCTTCCCGGTGTTTCCTTCTACATAGCGATTACATCCAGCAAGACAAGTGAGGCAACACAGATCTAACACTTTATTTTTTACAATGACCATGACCAGATTAACTGGAGGTGCTAGAGTACACACCACCAGAGAAAACATGCAGAGTCACCACTAGTCATTATTTGTAATCCAAGACCATCTTCTTATGAGTGTATCCTTTGTCCATTGTATGAATCTCTTCCAAATATCTCCCTGCTGTTTCCCTTTCTCAGAACAAACCAGCTAAGCTACCTGTTGCTCCACTCCTCTTCATCTACTTGTGTTTTTCTCCTTCTAATGCCACTAATGGTAGAAAGAAGAGCCCCATAGTCAAGGGAACTAGGAGGGATACATGCATAATTGATAGTTACACCCTTTACTACATTTGGTCAAACCGTAACAGAAGCAAGACAAGCATGAATTGCACACTGGAGAAGAGTGAGTATAGAGTGAGAAGATGAACTAGAAGAGAATTCTGAGAAAGACTAATATTTAGAGGATAAGCAGAAGAAAAGCCCAAAAAGTATAGTGTTTACCTATCACAAATGAAAAAATAACTTTTCCCATCATTTTTCCTTGAGGTAATGGGGGTATCTCTAGAAATTCCTAACTAAAAGTGGATGTAATTTATCAGTAAAGGTATTAATAAGAGTAATTTCCACATATAGGGCCTTTCTCTATGCTAAGCAATTTGTTATACATTTTATATTTATTACCTATAATCTCATAATACACCTGTAAAGAGGGATAAAACTCCCATTTTGTAGTTGGGAAAACAAATCATGTTTTAAAAAAAAAAGACACAGGAGGAAAGCAAAGCTGGCACTCTAATGTACTTTTTTAAGTGTTTTTATTTTTATCTTTTTTATACAAGCATAATGTAGAGCATTCAGCTAATCTTACAAGTTTTATTACAAAAAAATAATTCCCTAGCCTTCTCTCACCCATTTCCTCCTCCCTAGGCACAGCCATTTACAACTCATAAGTCTAAATAGCATGCTTATATTGCTATTTCATGATTTTTCAGTTTTAGAAACATCTATTAGTTTTCTATGAAGGAAGATGGATATTTGGGCTTCTTTTCTTCCTTGCATCTATCTTACAAGACTTCCCCATCCCTGCATCTTTTCAGTATAATTAGAAGATTACTTTGATTAGAGCAATAAGGTGTTTCTACATTATTTTGGCAATAAAGGCTGTTCAGAGTTCAGCTATATATTAAATTATGATTCCTTTTTCTTCACAACATTTTGTTTTCCTTAGGGCAAATACATTTTTGTTTTCTGTTTTGCCTACAAATTCATACACATTTCCAGCTACAAACTGATTTTTTGGGATATTCAGATACATCAGGTATTTTATCAATTTCCTCTTCTTAGGAAAATCCTCTCCACAAGATTTCTGATGTGTTTCAACCTCGACTGGTTACCCTCTATGCTTGGTTCACAGTTGTCATCCTGGGATCTTCCTTCCCCGTCATTGTGGGGGTTACCTTTGCCTCTCTCTTATGTTGGATCTCCTATTTCCTATCTTCTGTGCCTGCCTTTTTCTTGTTTATTTCTCATTTTGGTGGCACACATTTTCTAGTAGTTTCCTGAGAAAGGGCATATGGGAAATAATTTCTCTGTTGGTATGTCTGAAAATTTCTTTATTCTAGCCACTTATTTGATTGACAGTTGGAATTCTACATCGGAAGTAATTTTCCAAATAATTTTTTAAGGCATTTCTCCATTGTCTTCTCGCTCCCTGTGTTGGTATTGAGAAGACTAAAGCCATCCTAATTAATGACCCTTTGTATCTGATCTGTTCCCCACCTCTACCCCTGAAACGTGTAGGGTCTTCTCTTTTCCCAAGCATTCTGAATTCTAAAGTAATGTGCTTTAAGGGAAAACTGTTTTCATCCACTGGACTGTTGCAATCTAGAAATTTTCTTAGATTGTTTTATTGATGATTTTCCCTGTAACTCCACCTTCTCAGTTCTAATTCTGATCTCTTATTCAGATATTGGACCTTCTACACTAGTCCTCTAATTTTTATGCATTTTTCTCTCTTACTGTCCATCTTTTTTGTGTTTTTGGTTTTATCTACTAGGAGGCATCACCAAATTTATCCTCCAAACTTTTTTATTGATATCTAAGAGCACATTTTTCCCTTCTTTTTTCTTGTCTTCCTTTTTTTTTTTTTTTGTGGTAAAAGCATGTCTAAGTTCTCAGAATTTCCTATGTCATGGCAACTTGTTTTTGTTTTATGGTTGCTTGTTTTGGTGACCTCTATGTCCCTGGTACCTGGAACAGTGAGTAGCTCAACATAGTTCTCAATATGCCAGTGAAAGAGTACTTATGAAAAATTTTAAAAAATAGTTCTTAATAAATATTTTTTGAAGAAATGTTCTGTCTTGATGCTCTTACAGATGATTTTTTTTCTTACCTTTGGACTTACTCATATTTAATTGGTGACTTGATAAAATTTTCCTTACTCTTTTCATATGTGGCTGTCTTTGCCTTCTTACTTAGGGTGTGCCTGCTTGAGGCCCACTGTTTCTTATATTAACATATTTTTTCTAGCACCTGGTTCAGAGCCCTGCCCAAAGGTGGGTGTTAAACAAATGTGGATGATTGATTAGAGGCCATTGATGATCTCAAGTGTTTACTAAAGGATGTTAATTTGATTTCTTTTTGACCAGTAGCTTGGAGAAAACAAACTCACATGCCTTTAGGAGCCAGGCACATCAAAGAGCCAGTCAGATGTAGGAAAAAAACATATAATGCTATTTTTTCTTGAAACGTATGGCTCTCTGTTCTTTTCCCACATAACACAGAGATAAAAGTACTGGGAAATGAACTTTTACTGTAGCAAAAACAATGGGACAATACCATGAAAATGGCAGCTGACACTCACTTTTAAGTCTTTGGGATGTAGTGGAGAGTCCTGGGGTTTGTTGTAAACTGGAAATGGAATGCAAATCCAAAAGGGATGGCCCTAATTTATATCAGCTGATTTTGGTCAGGATTAATTTAGGCCCACTATTGTGAGATTTTAATGATTTTTTTAAAAATAGAAACTTGAAACCCACAATTTTATATGAATTCCCATTTTTATACAACTTAATTTTTTTCAAAGTACTTTATAACCAAACAAATTATGGTTATTGCCTAAATTTAGTCTACAGACCACTGGATTGAGAGCTCTGCAAGAGATCTGTTATACCTGTTGCTTTTGTAATTTTGTTTAATTAAAAAGAAAAAATAGTAATTATGATCTGATGGTTAGGATGATGAAAAAATTAACAACAGGAACGACCAGAAACTCAAGGTTAATCTAATACTGTATTTTAATTTAAAAACAATGATTCTTTTCTGGTTGGGGGTAAATAGAAAAAAAGTAAATTGCAATTATCTGTTGCTGTGAATAGAAAGATAATTAGTAATCTGATATTCTCTCAGATGTGTAAAATAATTTATAAGCATGACTAGTAGCTTTTTACATTTGGAATTAACCTAGTATTGGCCTCAAAGCTAGATAATGTCTCTTTATAATCAACATAACCAAAAAAATAAAAAGAATATGGCTTATAACAATATTCATTTTAAAGGTTAATCTTAAAAATAACATTACAAATTTAAATTATCCTAGTATAAATACATTTTATTACCATTAAAATAGTTATTCTTTTGTATTATTTAGAAATGGGAAAATTTTATAGTGTCAGTTAAATGTGTGTCTTTTGTTTATCTGTCTTGATAGTTACAGTATTTTTCTTTCTAAGCTGTGGAAGATGTTTGGAAACAACAAACATTGTTACGTATCCTTCAATTGATTGACCTTCCATTCTTGGAAAATATTTTGGAGCCTCAAGTTAAAACACAAAATCTTCAATTAATTAAAGAGGAAGATCTTGTTATCTCTAATACTTGCCTAGACAGAGAGCTTATTCCAAGCTTATGTCTACCTGAGTAAGTGACCACTTTTATTGTCAAATAATTTATAATTAAAAGTTTTTTCACTTATTTATCCTTGGTATTTTAAGATGTGAGAACATATTCATATTACAAGCTGATATCTCTGTGAAAAAATTAATCACTGTGAATTTTCATTTGATCTAACAAAGAAAGCCATTGGTTATGACCTACGAGAAGATCATTGGAAATCAGAGTGGTTTCATTCACTTGAATTCAGATATATGTCAATCATCTTCTCCCTGCAACCATCCAAAGTTCTATCATTTTCATTTTGTGACCCTAAAATAATATAACCATCACAATTCCTACCATTTTATTTATCCTTGCTCTATAAGAATCCACAGTTAGAAGGGGAAACATACGTGAAAGAAAAAAAATTACAGTCTAATGAGATGAGCCTTATAAAATCAGTTTCATTTGTGGATGAGAGATTTGGGGAACCCTATAACCTGAATGAGGCTCCTTTCCCTTTTACTCTCAACTTCAAGATATTTGTCACTCCTAAATAAACCAGATGCTAGGAAGTATAGGTTCAGACCTTGGGTACTGTTGGGATCCTAACAGAGAGAACTGATGTAATGCTTTCTCCCGGGTGGGCCAAACAAGAAAAGAACATCAGACTCCAAGGGTAAGGAACAGAAAGCTTCAGATCCTGGAGAGAGGTTAGTGATCAGAAACCTGTGGACCCACTTAGTCAGCTGTGGTCCTGTTTGCACATGGTAGGTTTCCCTTATTCACAGTAGGCCACAAAAAGCCCAAAGGGCTGAGTCTTCCCTGCCCTTGATTCAGGGATAGTATAGGGACGCCAAAAAAGAAACAGGGTTTCCTCAAATATTAATACTTCTGCAGGAAACTGGCAGCAGCCAGTCTGCCTTTATAAGCTTCCAAGCAGAAAGGGCAGGTTATCCGTAAGAGAAAAGCAATCAAACTGTCATTAGTGTTTTCATCTGCAGTACTATGAGCTAGAAGATAATGAATTGCACATGTTAGGCAAGATATATCATTCATCTGTCAGGGGAAAAAGAAGGAAGGAAAGAAGACAGGCAGGCAAGACATTTGAGGGTCACCAAGAATTCATATAGTATATCACTCAGGAGCCCCATCCAGAGAAAATATTTGAGGAAAGACTTTAATCAGACTACAAAGAAATAACTAAACCTCAAAATGGGGAAAGATGAAGAGAAGAAACACTGGTAGGTAATGCACTTTAGTCTTTGATCTCTCACCAATGTTTTCCCTTCTCTCCCACTTTGTATGCATGCATGTACACATTGCACACACACACTCACACTAGCTCTAAGTAGATATGGTAAGACTATGGGAGAATGTATAAAATAAAACTTAAGTCAAAAAGAAGGGACATACTATTAAGGGACATTATAATAAATACTAACCCATCTCAGAGATAGGGGGTTGGGAGGGCAGCAGATGTGGAAAAGGGTATTTAAAGGCCTTCCAAAGAAGTCACTGGAGTGATAGGACCCCAAATTTCTTATTGGTGTGGGGAGATAAGAAAGAGAAAACAATATATGGTGGGGTAAACAGTGCGTCTGTGTTGGGGAAATATTTGATATATTCAAATACTAACAGAACCATAGATATCTCATTATTGGAGCAATTAAAGGGAGGGGAACCACTAATGGAATGGAACAGTACAGATGAACTCCTCTGTATGAAATCTAACAAAATTAGGAGTGTATAATAAAAAGGTGGCTAAAAATTACTTTAACCCCTTGAAAATAAAGGTACATAAATAAAAAAATTAACTAGATTTTATTACATTTTATCAAATAGAGTGTTGGTTAAATGTAAATGTTAACCATTGTTTTATTTTGTTTTGCATTTTCCCTCCAGGATTGATAACTGGCTTAATGCAGCAATTGAGTGCTTAGAATATTTCCCTGACCAGTTAATAGTTACAGTTAGTCAGCAGTTAGTGCAAAACAGAAATGAAGAGGCAAGATTGAATATTCAGAAGAAGATTCTCTTTGATATCATAGTAAAATATTATAATCAAGAGAGAAATTGCCTATTAACTGATGAGTATTTTGATATTCATTCAGCAATTATTGAACTTTTAGGTAAGAGGATGTTTACACTTTAATTTTTTGTGTAATGAAACATTTTTGAATATACAAGTTGAAGTAGAAAATTTTATGTATCATGAGTATTACTTTTTTCTTTTTTTTTTTTTTTTTTTTTAGAGATGAGGTCTTGCTCTGTCACCTAGGCTAGAGCACAGTGGCACAATTGTAGCTCATTGTAGCCTTGAACACCTGGGTTCAAGCAATCCTGCCTCAGCCTGCAGAGTAGCTGGGACTACAGGCATGTGCCACTGCACCCAGCTAATTTTTTTCATTATTTTAAAGACAAGGTCTTGTTATGTTGCCTAGGCTATATAGACATATTAAAATTAAAGCATATATTCTAATATTTTTCTTAAATGGTGTCAAACTACTTCAAGGATTCTTTTTTCACTTCACTACTATTGCTTGTCATGAAAATTGTACTATCAAATGTAACTAGTGTAGTATAGGACATAAATCTAAGGTACAGTACATCACAGGGACATTCTAAGAAACATATATTGATATAGTACAAACATTAGAGAACTGAGGTACCTAGAAATACTAATTTCTGAGGTATTAATTTAGTGACATAAAAATTGAATGACATAATAGGTCACTTTTTTTTAGTTGTGTAAGTAGCCATATTATTTCATGTTAAAAACAAAATACTAGCTGGGTGTGGTGGCTCATACCTGTAATCCCAGCCACTCCAGAGGCTGAGGCAAGAGGATCACTAGAGCTCAGGAGTTCAAGACCAGCCTAGGCAACATGGCAAGACCCCCATCTCTAAAAAAAAAAAAATTTTTTTTGTAATTAGCCAGGCATAGTGGTGCATGCCTGTAGTACTAGCTACTCTGCAGGCTGAGGCGGGAATATCACTTGAGCTCAGGAGTTGGAGGCTGCAGTGAGCTATGATTGTGCCACTGCACTCCAGCCTGGGGAACAAAGCAAGATACCATCTCTTAAAAAAAAAAAAAAAAACCAACAAAATACTGTTTGATGATGCTGGATATAATTACACAGCATATAGATAATTTCCTGTGTGTTTACAATATTTCATAATAAAAAATTTTAAGTGTAAAAATGAACCTGCAAACCAATACATTATAGCATTTTAATTGATTACTAATAAATATGTACTATACTCTCCATTTTCTATCCCCTGCTTTGTCTTCTTTGTAACCCATGTAACAGAAAATGAGAAAAGAACGGAAGCACTTGAAGCTATACAGCTATATCTAAGATTATTGTTGCCCAATGTTAGAGAAGAATTACGACGGCTACTTACTTTTATGGCTATTGCATCAGAGCCTAATGCCTACAAGTTACAAAAACAGGTGAAAAAATTTGCAGTAACAGTTTTACAATTTTTTGCAGTTTTTTCCTTTAAAAACCAATTAAGCTAATGTTAATCTTTCTGTTTACAGTATGATAACAAAACAGTGGTCCTGAAAACTCTTGCCAAAGCAGTTCTGCAAACCAAATCATTATTAAAAGTGCGGGCAGAACAACTGGTCTGGTTTCTACTGGAGTATCACTCTGAGCTCTTCAAGGTATCTCTGGCACTTTGCCTGGGCACATTTATTACTAACCTATTTGGGTCCAGCAAAAAGCAAAATCATTCACTTAATAAATAACTTCCTGAGAACCTAGAATGTGCAAAGTTTAAAGAAATGCTGTCTCGCCACACCTACTAAAGAGAAGGCTGTAGACTTAAAACAGTTTTGGTAAATATGTATTTGCAAATATATTGATTAATTTATTCAACTCTGCATTACTATGTACCAGGCACTGTTCTAGATGCTTGAAGTACATCAGTGAACAAAACACGAAGGTCCAGGCCCTTGAGGAGCTTATGTCCAGGTGCAGGAAGACAGACGATTAAAAGACACACTCAATAAATCATCAAATCATATAGTTTGATAGGTGATAAATGTAATAGAAAAAAAAGAGCAGGTTAAGGGGATTTATGGATGCTAGGTGGCCAGGGTTAGGCTCACTGAGAAAGCAAGATCTGGGCAAAACTGGAAGGGGAGAAAGAGTTAGTTAATCAAGTGGCTGTGGGGTTGGGGGTAGTGGTTTTGGGCGGAGAGAATGGTTCCCAGAGCAGAGGCCCTGGGTTCAAGGGGGTGCATGCCTGAGTGTTGAAGAACAGCAAAGAAGTGGTGAACAGAGGGGAGAGTAGTATGAGATGAGATCAGAGAGGCAGGGTGGGCACCCAGGTCACAGTAAGACCCTTGTAGGCCATTGGAGGTTGCTTCTCCTTGGAATAAAACAGGGAATCATTGGAGGGTTTGAGCAGATCAGTTGTTATGATTTGACTGACATTTGTAAAGATCACTTGACTTTTGCATTGAAAATAGATTATAGAGGGGCAAGGGTAGACAGCAGGAACTCCTTTTAGGAGGCTGTTGTGATAATCTGAGCAAGAGATATGGTGACTTAAAATGGGTCTCAGTAGCATTAGTAAAACTCAGTCACGTTCCTAATGTATTAAGAAAAATGTTTTAGAAGAACATTATTTTTAGCCTCACTACTATATTTTGGTTCCAGAAAGTAGTATGAATACTTTTAGTGGTGGTATTTCTCCAAAGGCTCTGTAAAGAATTGTTCCTTTCTTTTGTTCCTTTGCTTAAATATGTTGTCTCATGTCATAAACATACTGGTTCAAATTTTATAGCAGTTCCAGTAATCCCAAGTATGCAGGCGGCTGAGGTGGGTGGGGTTTGAGTCCACCCTCAGCAACATAGCAAGACCCTGTCTCTATTTTAAAAAAAAAATGATAGCAATTCTGTCAACCTTAATTGAAGTTTCTTTTCCATTATTTCAGAGAAAAAGGAAATACTGAATATAATAGAGGCAGTCACCTGTTTATGTATTTTGAATGAAACATATTTTAAGAGCTCATTCGTAAGTCAGTTGTTAGGTACTCTAC
Source organism: Lemur catta (assembly GCF_020740605.2). Taxonomy (NCBI): domain Eukaryota; kingdom Metazoa; phylum Chordata; class Mammalia; order Primates; family Lemuridae; genus Lemur; species Lemur catta. The sequence continues at coordinate 19,938,359 of NC_059133.1, forward strand.
ACCTCGTTTTTCATAAAAAAAATAATAATAATTGGAGGTTAGGGCCCAGGTTATATAATGTTTGATTCTATAATCACTAAAACCAAAATGTCACATATAGTTTACCTGCTAAAATGGGACCCAGATTCCAACCAGGAATTTAGAACGTTCCCTCTCTCTTCCTCTTCCTTATCACTCAGCCTCTCTTCACTTTCTTCTTTCTTACCCTGCCTCCTCCTCTGGGTAAATGAGTTTGCCTCTTTCCTAAATATACAGAAGTTAGAAAAGCTTTTTTCATTTTTCTTATCCCCCTCATGTCAGAACTAACAGTGTCAAAGAGAAACATATTGGTTCAAATTTTATAGCATGTTACAAAGAGAGAAAAGGAACTTGACATAGGCTGGAGGAAGTGGGGGAGTGGAAATCAGGAAGCAGGGAGAAGGGCTCTGACGACTGTTTCTAGAGATTAGAGGATTTGTCATAGGGGCTGTCGAACATGCCAAGCTTGTTCCTGTTACAGGGCTTTACCTCCGCTGTCTACCGTTGGCCACTGCCTTCACTCTGGCTTCTTACCCTGCTTTGTGTTTTCTTAATGGCACCTATCACTACCTGAAATTAATTATATGTATTATAATTGTTGATTTTTGTTAAATTGTCTTTCTCTCCTATAAGAGTATAACTTCCATGAGTTCAGGAACTTGATCTGCTTGTTCAACACCTACAACAGTACCTGTGGTTGTATATAGCAATCACTAAATTTTTATTGAGAGAGAGAAGGAATTAATGAGGACAGCTTCGTGGCTGGAAAGTGGCAGGGCAAGTGGAAGCTAATGAAAAGGTAGCCTGGGAACCAGGATGAAGGAGCCATCTGGACATGAGCTTCAGGGTTGGTAGAGCTCAGAAGTGCCCTCTGTAACAACATTAGTTGAGGGATTATTTCTCTGGATAGATGTACTTTGGCGTAACCAAATTGGAAAAGGAGTATTTCTCTATTTTGAGAAAATAATGTTTTAATATATTTTAGAGCTACTATTTACATATGGACCATGTAATTATAATATAAGCTTATTTAGACATGCTATTATGGAAGTAAAAATAATTCTTATTGTTATAGGAGAACATTTAACTAATGATGGGTTAACCTAATTTCAAATATAGTACATACGTGAAAGCAGAAAATAAGATTTTAAGTGTGGTAAAAAAAAATGTTAAAAATTCATCCCCTTTATAATTCAGAGGCCTCCTACCACCCACTCTTTCTCCGCAACTGCAATCCTCTTCCCCTACTCATGGGTCAAAAGTATTGAGGCTTTTTTTTTTTCATATTGAATTCCTGACTAGAAAAAAATTCATATTAACTATCTGAAAATACCTGTTTTTATGCAGACACCAGTTACTTTACTGGACCTGGTTAGTAAGAAACTCAAGAAGCTTCTACATGGAGAAGATCCAGATGCTGTATCAGGTATTGATTCCAACTTGTTCCTTTTTTATCATTAAGTGACTGCTGTGGCCAAGTGAGTTGGAAAGCACTAAAGATGAGTATGTGATGAATATAGGTATAATGTTATAAAAGGTGGTTATAGTGAGGTTGTTTTTCAGTATCTCCAGGACAAGTTTTTCTCTGGTTCTTTCTGGAAGCCCTTTGTTTGATTACCTTTCTACTAACGGCGGAAACTTTGTCTCTCTGCTGCTCCTGGTTCTCACCTCTCCTTCAGTTTTTACCCACTTCTGTGCTCCCGTGCTCTCTGTTGTCTCTTTTCCTGACTCTCTCAGATTCTTTTTCTGGTTTTTCATTCTCTTTCCCTTGTCCTCTTCTTTTCTAGGGGAAGGATCAAATTTTATAAAGAGCCTGACCCCCCAGTTGGATAGACTCCACGATTCTTTTTACTCAGTGTCTTGTGGGAATTTACCTGATTCTTTAATTTAGAATTTTTTTAACCATAAGATTGTCATGCGGTATACAAAAAGCATGATACATTTAATTTTGGGTGTTCGGGCCAAATTGTCTGGGCAAGTCATTTAACGCCTTTGTGAAAATAGGTGAGTACAGTACAATAAGATATTTTGAGAGACACCACATTCACATAACTTTTATTGCAGTATATTGTTATGATTGTTCTATTTTATTATTATTATTGCTAATCTCTTACTATGCCTAATTTATAAATTAAACTTTATCATAGGTATGTATGTATAGAAAAAAACATAATATGTAATAGGGTTTGGTGCTATCTGAGGCTGCAGGCATCCACTGGAGGTTTTGGAATATATCCCTAGCAGATAAGGGTAGACCATTGTATTTCCTTGAATGTTGGAGTGGAAAAGGCAGATTAGAGCATTAAAAGCTGGGATTTTGCTTTGTCTTGTGTTGCAGAAGGATAGGAGTACAAGAGAATGGAGGATACACAGTGTTGAGGCAGTGGTTCAAATGTGTGCTTAACTCAGGATGGGAAAGAAGAAATACTAAAAGGGAGGCTGATGAACAAAGAAAAGTGACACATCAAGGTTTTATGTTCTGAGATTAAAGAAAGTAGACAGAGCTAAGGGCAGAATAGCAAAGTAGTGAAGACCCCAAACCCTGGGAGTGGAGAACCTTCGGTTCAGATCCTGTCTCAGCCACTTGCCAGCCATGTGGTCCAAGCTTGTATTTCTTTATTGTAAGGTACGGCTGATAATAATACCTCTATACCTACATCTTAGGATACTAAGGATTTAATGAGAAAAAGCACCAAAAGCTTGACACATGGTAAGCACTCACTGTAACCTATTATTATTTGAAGTATATAGATTCTAAATACAGAGTTGGTTATAGGAGTTTAAATTTTCAGAGGCAGTGTGAATCCAGGGTATTAAGATAGGCAGAACCTGATATTCAGGGTCTTCAGGATTTCAAACGTTAACTCTCACTGAGAATTGCTTTGGTAGTGTGTGAAGGCTAAGGGGTCCTCATCTATAGATCAGCTTAGGGAGGAGTTCGGTTGACTGCACATGGCAAGACAGCTCACAGAGCAGTGAAAAAGCAATGCTATAGAATTCAGAAATTCTTAGTTCATGTTTTGAACATGCCTTTAATTTATTTGCCAAGTCACTTAAATTCTTTGTGCATCTCTCTTGAAACTGGGATAGTAGTTTCTTCTTCTATTTGATAGATTTATTTTGGAGATCAAATAATGTATGTAAAATAAGATCATGTACGTTTTGCTAAAGTACAGAGAACTTTTTAAAGAAATAGTATTATTACTCTGGAACAAAGAAAATATTAATATGAGCACAGATAACATTATCTACTACATTTTGAAAAAAAATAAGTCTAGCATAAGGCCAGTTTGGATAAGTACATTTTGGTTGTTTTTTTTTTTTTTTTTAATTTACTTTTTTAATTGTGTTGTTCTTGTTTGTTTTTTAAAGGCTTCACATTTTGCCAACTCTTGACGTACAAGGAGTTTGAAAACCAAAAGGGAAGGACAATTCAATATCTTCACCAGCTGGCTCTTGAGATTAATAGTGACCCCAGCATCTCTTTGAAACAAAAGAAGAAATTACTTAAGGAATTTCAAAAACACCATCCAGAAGCTTTGCATTAACATTTCTGGTACAAGAAACTACAGTTTGTAAATATAAACAATTCTCTGGCGCTTTTCTCAAACTGCCATACTTATGCATCAGAGAAAGGATAACCTCAAAGCATTTTAAGTGTTTTATTTTTATTTGTGTTGATTTTATTTTAATCATGTTTAAAATGTTAAGGAAGTTTTTAACTTTAAAAAGGAATACAAGTTAATTTTCATGTATGCCAATTCACTTAATTATTATGGTGCTAAAATCACTTACTAAATGTGCTGCTATAATATAGCTAATTTCCTTTGAACTTTTTCCCCACAGTAAGGGTACTTATCATACATGAGCTTATCATACATCATCTCTGAAGAAAGCATGTACTTCCCTTAGTATATTATTATTTTCAAGCTACTCCCTTAGGCTGCTGTAACTTAAATGACTGGGAATCATTGAAATAGAGAAAGATGCATAAAGTAGAAGATTTTGAAGGCCACAAATTTAGAATTCATAAATATCTAAAACCTGATTTTGCCATCTCTCTCCAACTCTTCTTCAGTCCACAAAGTATTTTCTTCAGTCCACAAAGTATTTTATGGTTGTCTTCTTTCCTTCTCTTTCCTTCTTTCTTTCTTCCTTTCCTTCTTTCTTTCTTCCCTTTCTTTGTCTTTCTAGCTCTCCTTTGCCCTCTGTCATTTTTTCCTTGCTTGCCCACTTGCTCATGCTCTCTCTGTTTTTAAATTGGTTAGTTCACTCTGGCGTGATTCTCTTAATACGACAGAGGTTACATACTCAATACCTGTTGAAAGTTACACAGAAAAAAATTCTTTTGGGGTCTTAATTTATGTCATTGATCACAGGGAAAGAAGCATAAATCATTAGTACTTGAAAAAAATAAAATATATTGAACAGATGTCATAAGTTTTATCTTTTTGTACAAAAACTGTATCAGTTGTCTTAATTGAAAGCTTAGATTCAAAGTTCTCAACTAAAAAGCTGGGAGCAATGGTGCATGCCTGTAGTCCGAGCTACTCAGGAGGCTAAGGTGGGAGGATCACTTGAGCCCAGGAGTCTAAGACCTGCCTGGGCAACATAGTAGGAAAACAAAGTTCTCAAGTAAGAGTCTATGAAAAGATTTCAAGGGACCGAAGTATAATATACTTTCTGAAATTGCGGGCAACTTTTTGTGTACCTGTGCATGTGATATTTTTCTAGGAAGAGGATCCATAACTGTCACCAGATTTTCAAAGGGGACTGACTGTGACCCAAACACATTAAGAACCACTGGGTTAGAGAATCAACACAGTGTTGATTCTCTGTCTTCAGAGAATATACTAAAAGTCTTTATCGATGCATATTTGTATATTTGTGGATAGCCTAAATATTCAGATGTTATATTAAAATAAGAGCATTAAGTTAGATGACTTATAAATTCTTTCCCATTTTAAAAAAGAAACAAAAAACAAGGCAAAATGGTTCTTTGACACTAGAAGATGTAACTGCCCTAATCTGTGTATGGTTATTTTTAGAGTTGGGGAGGAAATTAATATACCTGCAGTGGAAGACCTGAGAAGGTGGCTGAAGAGATACCAGGAAAATACTGGAAATATGCAGCCACACCCTCTTCAGTAGAAGACAGGGAAGTCTCCTTATTAGGCAAGTTGCCATTTTAAGGTTCAATGTGAATCAGGTGGGGAATTGCTAGTCATTGCTGCGAATGGCAGCGACTTTGACAAATGCTTTAAAGATATTACCATGTCTTTGGATCTGCTGCTCTGCAAATTATAACCTTAGGCAAATATCTTCCCTCTGAGTCTCTGTTTTGTTTTTTAAATCTCTAAAATAAAAATATACGCACATAGATTTGTATTTATAAGATTGGACCAGGTAATATCAAAGGCACCTTCCAACTCTTTGATGGATAACAGTCTATCCGCGAATAGTGGGTTAATGAATGTATTATGGTAACAAGAATATGGGCTCTGGATTCAGAGACCTAGATTTACTACTTGACCTATTTGGGCTCAAAGGCAAAATATTAGCAGTGAGAACCCTAGATTAATTAAAACACAATTTAGAAATAGTATTATAAAATTACTAGACGTCCGAGTTGTTAACCATGTTTTAAATGGTTTATTATTTAGGCTGGGTGCAATAGCTCACACCTGTAGTACTAGCTACTAGGGAGGTTTAGGCAGGAGGATCACTTGAGCCCAGAAGTTTGAGGTTGCAGTGAGCAATGATGACGCCACTGCACTCTAGCCTGGGCAACAGAGTGAGACCCTGTCTCAAAAAACCAAAAAATTATTATTTAATTTGAATGACATTTCCTACAATATTCCCTAATGTAGCTCATTTTTATCTGTCTATAGATCTATATATCTATACACACATACACACACAACTACTCAAGTAAACTTGTTTTCAAAGAAAAATTGACTTCTACCTAATGGTTTTTGAAGGTTATGAAAGATTAATTTTTAGAGAAATTCCTAACTGAGTAGTGCCATGCCACCTAGTGACAGCTCCATAAAATACAGTTATTAGGCTTGAAAACAATTAAATTCCCATAGGTGTTACCTTTCAGTTTTAGTCTAAACATTTGAGGGGACTTTTGTGTAAAGCATTTTTTCTCCTATATAAATAAAAATCTAGCTCCAACCACTGAAAAGCTTACTTCCTGGTAGAATATTCAGTAAATTTCCGTGACAATTAAGCCTGATTCATAATGCTTGAGACTCTGTTTAAACTTCTTAGATTATTCACAATCTCAGGTATGACAAAGATTCTTTGCTTGATCAAACTTCAGTCATGCTCCTGAACTTTCTGCTAGGCCCATCTGTGTACTTCCTTTTAAAATCCTGTTTTAGCAATGAACGCTGCTAAGTCAGTTTAGCAAGAACCCTCAATACCTGATCAAGTTCCTCATCCGCCACCATCTACCTGGCCTGTCTTCAGTAAGAATCTTGTTAGGTCAGTTTAGCCCTGCTTCTTGGCTATAAATTCCCACTTGCCCACGTTGAAGTCAGAGTTGAGCCTAACATTTCTCCCCCACTGCAAAATCCCATAGCAGCGGTCCCTGTACCTATCAGCATGGTCCTGAATAAAGTCTTCTTTTAACAAGTACCATTGAATAATTTTTTCTTTGACAGGTACTATCCAGGTAAGTGAAAGATTTTCTAACTCAAAGAAATTTTGAGACAAAACTTTTCTCCTGTCATATAGTTTATATACATAAAGAATGTTCAACACTGAAAGCCATTCTTGAAACCTTTTTTTCTGGAAATTTTTCCTGTATACTCTATAAGTGAATTGGAAATGCTTTTATTATGCTAACTGCTTGTGTGCTAAAAAGATTTTTGAACATAAAAACCAAAAAGTTGGGGTTGCAGCCCCAGCTCTGTCATGTAATAACTCTATGACCAATGATACAACCTACTCATGGGTAAAATAATTGAACATTTCATCTATGCCAGGTTTAATGCTACAGATATGAGTGGATATGTCATAGTCCCACTCTTAGAAAAATAAATCTAGTAGAACATGAACATAAAATTAACAATGTAGTAAATGCATAGTGATATGAAAAGAGAACTCTATACAACTAATTTCTTACGGCATCTGAAAGGCTTCAGCAGGGAAGCAACATTTAAGCTTGGTTTTTAAGTCTGAATGGGAGTTAGAGAGGAATTTGTGACAGCATTTCTAAAAGACTAGAATGTACAAAGGGACTAGGGTGGATAAAGGGCATTTTATACATATATCCATCTCCCTGGGGTATGTATGTTCTGAGTCCTTTAGTGTTGCTATAGAGGAATACCTGAGGCTGGCTAATTTATGGAGAAAAGAGGTTTATTTGGCTCACAGTACTGTAGGCTGTACAAGAAGCATGATACCAGCATCTGCTTCTAGTGAGGGCCTCAGGAAGCTTTCATTCATGTGGAAATTGAAGGGGAGCCGCTGTTTCCTGTGGCTAGAGAAAGGTCAAGAAAGAGAGAGGAGGAAGGTGCCAAGCTCTTTTAAACCACCAGCTCTTGGCAGAGCGTGGTGGCTTACACTTGTAATCCTAGCACTCTGGGAGGCCAAGGCGAGGGGATTGCTTGAGCTCAGGAGTTCGACACTAGACTGAGTAAGGGCAAGACCCTGTCCCAGCTACTGGGGAAGCTGAGGCAGGAAGATGACTTGAGTCCAGGAGTTTGAGGTTGCAGTGAGCTATGATGAGGCCACTGCACTCTACCTGGGGCCACAGAGCGAGACTGTCTCAAAAACAAAACAAAAAACCCAGCTCTTATGTGAAATACTAATGATAGGGTGAGAACTCACTCATCGTGGGGAAGGCACCAAGTCATTCATAAAGGACTCACCTCTGTGACCCAAATACCTCTCACTAGGCCCTAGTTGGGGATCAAATTTCAACACTAGATTTGGAGGGGACAAATGTCCAAACTATATTAGTGTATGTGTATATATGAAAAAGTTATAAATGTATGTATGCATATCCTTTTCTATGACAATTGGGATCCCTAATTTGTAGGGAGTGTGTGCTGAAGAGTAGACATGAATCTAGAAAGGTGGCCCACAGAGTCTGACTTTATCTTGAGACAATAGGGAGCAGGAGATCATGATCTGGTTTTAAAAGGACTTAACTGGCAACAGTGTGGAAAGAAGTCTAGAATGGGGAGAAACTGGTGGAAGAACTGAGAGACAATTAGATTGAAGTCCAAGAGGAACAGCAGGTTGGAATTAGAGGGATGAGGAGTTGAGAGTGAATTTAACTTTGTTATGTTTAGGGTGAGGCACTTGTGAACATCTAAATTGAAGGTGTGGGAAAGCAGAGACTTCAGAACTAGTTACACTTGTGTTTGAATCCCAACTCCGTGTGACCTTGAACAGTTACTCATTCTTTTGAACCTCAATTTTCTCATTTGCAAAATGGGGTTAGTGCTCGAGTGTTTTATTGTTACACAATGATACCTTTCTAGACCGAATGAATTAATTTACTGAGATGGAGCTTGAAAATCTGAAATTTAACCATTTCCCTGGAGTTTTGAGGCCCATAAATTAGGTGAATTAACCTGTATACAAAGACCACTTTCAATTACGCAACTGTTCACTGACTCGTTTCTATTAGCATTTTCCCTTAGACTAAAAATATGAAACCACTTAACTTTTTCCAAAAAGAATATGATACTCTCAAAGTATCATAGATATATGAGACATTTTCCTAATTCTTAAAGTTCAGAGTAAAACTAAGTGCTTTAAAGATGGGTCAAGGATGTTAAAAACTAACCATTTAACAAATTAGTAACAAAAAATTAATAAAATGCTAAAAGTGATGCTTTTAAAAGGACATTTTGATAAGGCTATTCCTTTATTTGTTGTGTGTTTTATTTCCAAAATAAGAGCTATTAAGATTGTCACTAGAAACTTTTTAAAATTAGTTTAGGACTGATGTTTCCAGAATAAAAAGTATCTGTGCAACTAGCACTTAAGTTGTTTATAAAAAATTGAATAAATATATATTAAAATATATGTTTAAATATATTTTAAACAATCTTAATATTTTTAATATATATTGAAAATGTTTGTGAGTGAACACAACTTGAAAAATTGAAAAATTGTTTCTTAGATTCATTGTCATTTTTCTAGAGTACTATGTCCTTAAGCAGTTCTTTCAGAACTGGTCTCAGAGTGGTACTTTTTTGAGTCCTTATCTATCCAAGTTGTTTTTTCCCCAGGCTCAAATACTGGTTTGACTAGATATCGTGGATTCTGTTGCTCAATATCTAGTCTGACTTCCTTCTAGTGTGTCTTCCTAAACTTCTGACACTAAAAAGCTAAAAACCTCATTTTCCAGCTTCCTTATAGCCTGGGTTCTGAATGTGATTTACATAAAACTATTTGTATTCATTTGTATGAAATTAGGAGAAAAAAAAGAAACTTAAATTTGGAGGTGAGTTAAGTGAAGAGAGAGATAGGCATAAGGTACCCACTTTATTGACATAGATTACAGTGGTGGCTTCCTGCTTTAGTCAGTGGCTGCCTGGTAGTATCAGCTTCCTGTTTTGACGGCAACTTTTCTCTTGTTAGCAGAGGTAGTCTAGTTCCAGAGCCAGCAGCTGCACAAGTGGTCTCCCAACTCGCCAAGCACCAGACCTGATCCTGGCAGGACCTCCCCTGTAGTGTGGCTTTGGAAATCATTCCTGGAAGCACAGTCTATAGTCTGTTTTTCAGCCAGCTCAGTAATTCTTTAATACAGTTAATAACTCATAATAATTTTTTTTCTTCAACCAGCTGTAGTAGTCTATTCTTTGCAACAGAACCCCAGCTTTAGATTGTCACTTGTCATTGCCAAAGATGAAGTGGCTTCTGAAGGCAAGGCTATGTGAGCTTCAGTGGCTGTCACGATAAATCATTTTGGCAAAAGTGAAGAATATCAAAAGCACTGTGTAGTAGCCAGCCTCTCAGATGATCTTCGATGATCTGAGTATTCCCATATTCATACCCTTTTGTAGACTATGGAAGAGGTGATGGCATGTCACTTCCAAGATGAGGCTATAAAAGACTGCAGCTTCCATCTTTTTTGCGTATGAGCGCTCGTGCTTGTAGGCATGTGGGTGCTCCCTCTCTCCTCTCTCTCTGTCTCTCTGCTTCTCCCCTTCCCCTGCCTCTCGGATCATTCACTTTAGGGGAAGCTAAGTCTTAAACAGTCCCATGGAGAATGTACATGATAAGGAACTATTGAAGCCCCCTTCCAGAGCCATGTAAATGAGCTTGAGGTGGATCCTCCAGCCCAAGACAAGTCTTCAGAAGTTGCATTCTCAGCTCTCAGTTTGACTGCAACCTAATAAGAGATCCTGAGTCAGAATTATGCAACAAAGCTAATCCTGGATCCTTGAGCCCCATAAACTGTGTGAGATGATGAATTTGTTGTTTTAAGCTGCTAAATCTTGGGGTATTTCTGCAGCATTAAATGGTACTATTAGTATGCTAGTTATTTCTAACTCTTTTAGAAAGTGTTAGAAAGCTTAAAGAAATAGAATAGCCCCAGAGTTTGAAATTCTCAGTTCAAGGCATGGTCAAAGAACCAGGCAGCTTTCATGGCTGACCCAGAAGAATTTTCTCCTGTATAGTTACAGAGCTGATATAGTCAACATGAGCCAGAGTATGATCCTGCAGACAGGTTGATGAATTACAATAGATCATAGCCTTGCTAGGTTTTTTATGTGAAATTAAGATATTAGAGAAGTAGAAGCCTGAACACTGGAATGGATACACTGAGATGGATTTGGACTCTGGTTCTGGGTCATTATTTAGTCAGTCCACAGGAATCTTGATCTTCCCACTATCTTGTGTATCCCAACATTGTGCTAATGTAACTGGCCACAGAAAGTGGCAATTATCTTGAATGCCTTGGTAAGATACATGTACCAGAGAATGGGAGATACGCCCCACAAAAATTCAGCAACTGCCATTTTACTGAAGCTTCTGGGTACCAATGGCCTGAGGAAGGTTGGAAATGTTCCCTCCAATGTGAAAGACAAGTTATTGCTTCTTGTACCCATATAATTAATAAACAGGCACAATGCTTGGTGGACCTCTTTAGAATTGGCAACATGTACCACATTTAGATAGGCTGCTATGACTAATTTTCCAGAAATCCACAATACGCAGCCTACTTATAAAGTATTATGAAGTAGGCCTCAGAGCAAGAGAAGGCTCTCCAGCCAGTTCTGGCTGTGCGGTGAAGTGCTCTAACACTTGACTTTTTGACCTGGAGAATCTCATGTTACTCAAAGTAGTCTTCAGGATTTGGAACAAATTTATGTCCTCTATAGTAAATAATTATTCTCCTTTTGAGAAATAGTTCCTGGCTTACTATGGAATCCTGATGGACACTGTTACATCTAAGTGAGCCTGGAATGCTCTAGCACTCCACTGCTGGTGCCAGACATATCATGCAAAACCGGTAAACCAGGTTTGATTTTTTTTTCTCCTTGGTGTTAGGAAGCTTCATGAGATCATAGGTGTGGGTTGAGGTAAAGGTAAACAGTACAGTAAGAGTATATACACTGAGTGCAAGCTCATACAGTTTACTCTTGTCCTTAGGACAAGTGTGAGTTCAATTTTGTATATACCACTTCCGCTTGATGCATGGTGCTGAGCATGCCTGACCTACGGTGGGGAAGAGAAATGATCCCAGCGTGAACTCAGAGCAGTATTTCTGGTTGTTCAGTTTACATGAAGGTATGGCAAGAGATGACATTTAATGGTTTGATCAGAGGGTCAGAACGTTGACAACTCCAAGAAAGAAACCTGGTCTGGTGTGGTGGCTCACACCTGTAATCCTAGCACTTTGGGAGGCTGAGGCAGGAGGATTGCTTGAGGCCAGGAGTTCCAGACTAGGCAGAGCAAGAGTGAGACCTCGTCTCTATAAATAAATAGTGAGCTACAATGATGCCACTGTGCTCTAGCCCAGGGGATGGAAAGACCCTGTCTTGGAAAAAAAAAAAGAAAAGAAAAAAACCTGGGAACTAGAAGCTTTAGGAAAGTAAAGTATGTGGATGAGCATCTCAGAACAGGCCCCAAGTATAAGGGTATTTATTTCCTGTGTGAAAGCTTATCAAAAGCCCTCTTCTATAGGGAAGGCTCTTAATATTCAGGTGGACAACATAGCCTATACTGTAGATATTGGTTAGCTTCTTTCTCCAGCCACCCCAGTGCTTATTCAGTTGTGCTAATTTCTGGAAAAATTCCCTCAGCTTCTTTCCAACCCAGTTTTTCAGTCTTTTTTTTTTCTTTCTTTAAAGACAGGGTCTTGTTCTGTAGCCCAGGCTGGAGGGCACTGGTACAATCATAGGTCACTGCAGGCTTGAACTCCTGGGCTCAAGCAATTCTTTTGCCTCAGCCTCCCAAGTAGCTGGGACTACAGGTGTGAGCCACCACCCCTAGCTAATTCTTCTATTTTTTGTAGAGATGTGGTCTCACTATGTTGCACAGGCTGGTTAAATTTTCCCATCTTTACTAGTGTCTATTCTGCTATTCAGTCCACCTAGTAAGCAAAAGTGATCTTATTTTTAATTTCTAAGAACTATTTTTATTACAGCAACTTGTTCTTGTTGCAATAGATGCAATTGCCCCGTCAGTCTCTTAGAGCTGTGGTCCCCAACCCTGGGGAATGGGTCCCAGTCCATGGCCTTTAGGAACCAGGCTGCTCAGCAGGAGGTGAGTGACAGGTGAGCAAAGCTTCATCTGTATTTACAGCCGCTCCCCATCTCTTGCATCACTGCCTGAGCTCCGCCTCCTGTGAGATCAGCAGCAGCATTGGATTCTCATAGGAGCAGGAACCCTACTGTAAACTGCGCATGTGAGGGATCTAGGTTGCATCTTCCTTATGAGAATCTAATGCCTGATCTGAGGTGGAGCTGAAGCGGCAATGCTGTTGCTGGGGAACAGCTGCAAATACAGATTATCATTAGCAGAGAAGTTTGACTGCACAAGAAATGTAATTCACCTGAATCATCCCCAAACTCTCCCCACCTCACCACCAATTTTTCTGTAGAAAAATTGTCTTCCATGAAATCAGTCCCTGGTATCAAAAAGTTTGAGGACTGCTGTCTTAGAGGATATTAGTTTTTGTTTATCCCCTTAGGGATTCATTTTTATTTGTTGGATTTTTTGACACCTCTCTGGTGATGAGTATCCCTCAAATGTTTAATGCTTGGTTCTGTTCATTTTTTCATTTATGAATTCCTATTACCTGTGGGTGAATCTAAGTTCTAGTTATGAGCTGGGTGCAGTGGTGTATTCCCAGGTACTTGGGAGGCTGAGGTGGGAGGATTGCTTGAGCTCAGGATTTCAAATCCAGCCTGGGCAACATAGTGAAACCTCATCTCTAAAAAAAATAATAAATAATAAGTTCTAATTACAGTGTCTTGCCTCTGTTGTGGGGGATGGGAAGGAAACAGGGGGGAGGTGTACTTAGTTTCCTAGGACCCCCCAGAATTCTTTCTAATGAGGTCTAAGCTCTTGGCTTTAACCATAATTTGGTGCCAAGATCAGCTGTTCCATTTTTCTCTGATGCCCTTAGAGGATATGAAATTATTAATATTTCAGGTTCTATTCTTTCTTTCTCCAACCCTGACACTTTAATACCTCTTACTGCTGAGCCTCAATACCAAGAAAGGGAGTAGGGCTCAGCTGTAGGGCTCATTCTTTGAATGGCTCACCTACAACCTCCTTCTACTCTTGTCTTTTTTTTTTTTTTTTAAGAGACTCCTGGCCTCAGGTGATCCTCCTGCCTCAGCCTCTGGAGTAGCTGGGACTACAGGTGCACACCACCATACCCAGCTTTCTCCTTCTACTTTCCGTACTAGTCCTGAGATTAAAATATTTGGAATTGTTCTTACCTTGTTGGTAGTTTTCTCCTACCCTGATTTGGGATGTGGGCTTTCTTATTCTTGTTTCTCTAACAATCTAATCTCATTTGTTTCCCATCTTTTAGACATTTCTACACATTTGTAACATCAATGGAACCCTTTTTGTTTCCTAAAATCACTTATGCATTTGATTTCCCAACAAAATATGAACTATTTCATACACACAATAGACTCTAATAGAACACCCATGTGCCCAAAATCTTCCCTCCCCTCCCTACTGGAAATGTTTAATGGGAATTGGGACAGGTAGAGAAGTAGGTGAACATGATCAGTTTGCTATTTTGAGGCAATCACCATTGAATTCAAAAATTCAAAAATATTTTTCCAGGCCAGGAGTGGTGGCTCACGCCTGTAATCCTAGCACTTGGGAGGCTGAGGAGGGTGGATCGTTTGAGCTCAGGAGTTCGAGACCAGTCTGAGCAAGAGCGAGACCCCATCTCTACTAAAACAATAGAAAGAAATTATCTGGACAACTAAAAATATATAGAAAAAATAAGCCGGGCATGCTGGCACATGCCTGTAGTCCCAGCTACTCAGGAGGCTGAGGCAGTAGGATTGCTTGAGCCCAGAAGTTTGAGGTTGCTGTGAGCTAGGCTGATGCCATGGCACTCTAGCCTGGGCAACAGAGTGAGACTCTGTCTCAAAAAAAATATATATATATATATTTTTCCAAAATAATAGATCCCTTTAAATTATCGCCTCAGATGTTATTATTTACAGCTAATGTTAAAAGTTCTCTTTGAAGTCAAATATATTAAAACATTATCTATCTTTAGCAGTAAAATTTCAAAATTATGTGTTGAAATGATGGAAACTTTGAAGCTAATGATAAAGGATTAGGGTCTATGTTCATTAATTTCAGAAATGAATTTGTAGTGTCTCAAAACAGTACTATGAGAGCTAAATTGTATAGAAATTAGTTTACTATCATGAGCATGTGAAAACACACACACACACACACACACACACACACACACACGTCATTCTCAGCAGAATATAATAGGAGGTATCAGGCTGAGGCATGTTTGGGAAAGGCCAGCTTTGAGGAATGACCCAGTTACTCAAAGGAAAAACACCTGGTTGGTGATGATAGTATGCTGGCCCAGGATGAGGTCCCAACAAGCCAAGGAAAGCCTTTTAAATGAAGACTACCTCCAACTACATCACCTTGAAATTCTAGCATAGTTATTTACACTGGTTGCAAAAACTTTTTATGCCACCAGACCTTCTTGCTACACTGTCCACAGATTATATGCTAGTAACTGGGTATCATGTAAACACACATAAGTCACTTTGCAGCTCTGTAATGATAACCAGTCTAGGTGTAGCGAGGGCTGACCAGGCCCCAACCCAACACAATCCAAATATGACTGTAGTGGACAACTCTTTCACTCTGCTCAGTATCCATCATTTCACTTCAATTTTCCTTTGGGAAACTACCTTCTTTCACTCTAGGCCATCTGAGGAGGACTGTCAAAGCCCCTCAAGCCATGGGGTAGATGCATGATCCTAGTGAGGGTGAATAGACTGCTAAGAATTTGATTCATGAGCACAACAGAAGACAGAAAATATAGGAGCTGAGATATTTTGATGGCAGGGCTCAAGAAAGGCTGTCCCTAAATTTCTATAACTTAGATTCCTAAAGTTACCCTGGCTTTTCTCCTTTGTAAGGCTGCTGGTCCAGCTTTTTCTTAGATTTCACAAGCTATCCTCTGTCCTGCTGATAAATTTTGTTTTGCTGAAAGTAGCCCAAATGAGTTTCTATTGCTTGCAATTAAAAAAGCCTACCTGATCTATTCATTGATGTCACTGTCAACTGTTTCTTTAAATTGGAAATCTGGAGCCTTTAACACCTTCAAATGTTTACTATAGGTCATATAAAAGAGTTTTAAAACAAAACATTAACATGTGTATCAAGAGTTCTTGAAAAACCCTGAGTTAACTTCAAATTTCTTTTCATGCTAAAAACTAGTACAGTACTTATTTATGAGTAAAATAATACATTTCTGCCAACACAATATTAACAAAAAATACTTTATTAAATTCGCTTTAGTCTCCATCCTTTCAAACGTAGTCTAAGTAAAAAATAAACATTATACATGCATAAGATTAGTCTTTCCAACTTTAATATGTATAAATAAAAATTTTTAAATAAAATACTTAGTTCTAAGAGAGAGAAATCAATTCACCCCGAAAACACTTTAATTCCTAGTTATAGACACACAAAACTACCTTCTAAGGAAAACTGACCAGTGAAGAATTAAACTTAAAATGCATTCACTCTTTCATCTTCTAATGAAAAACAACCTACTATAAGCACTGTTATGGTAGTCTAGCTCCTAAATGAAAATATGGGCTGAGTTACATTTTACAGTAATAACCTAGCTAAGAAGCCTTTGAAAATTAGCAATGGATCAAAGGATTTACACAAACTCAAGGCTTTATCTTAGGATGAAAGGTAATACAGTTTCTTAACCTCTTTTAAAAGGAACTCTGAAATTAAACCTTTCAGTCATAACCAGTCAAGACTTTCATTCAGAATTGTTTCTTAAATATCAAATTTCTCTTCACAGACACTATGTCCATTTTCTTCATAATCTTCTCTTGTTACCACCATATCTTCAAAATCATCATTCTCTGATATCAATTTTCCACCTTCCCACGCATAAGTGATAGGGCTGAAAATAAAGGTAAAATAAATGAACCCAGATGATTTTACAGAACTGAAATGTCTGAAAACATTAATTAGTAACTAAAATATGGCAAGCTCTACCCAACGTAATTTAATAGAAAATCATTTAAGGTGTAAAAATAAGCATAAGTTTCACATAAGTAGAGCAAACTCAAAAGGAAAGGAACCTTGGTCACCACTACAAAATAGTAAATGTTCTTTTTCCCTTATGCCCTGAATTTATGGGCCCTCTGCTTCTAATGAAAAAACAAGAATATGAGCAAAAGATCAAAAGATGCTTAAACGGAAAAACACTGTCATAACTAAGTCTAAATTCTGTATGTGGCAAGGATATGTCATCTCATTAATCCTCAAAGCAATCCTTGAGGTAGTCATTGTAACTCCCATTTTATAGATTTGGAAAATGAGGTTCAGAGAGAACTAGGATTTAACCCAGAACTGTTTTCACAGTCTGTGCTTTTGCTGCTATACTTTGTTGCCTCTAATAAATGAAATATTTAGAAAACATAGTACATGATAAGAAATTACATGGTGGAACAGACAATAGGTGAAATTAGAGCAGATAAAACATTCAGTTTGGATTTGCTATGTACAACCAAGGTTACACTTTGTATTATGACTCAATTCTATTTCTACTGTTCCTCTACCCCAAATCACAGTTGCAAATCTGAAAAAGGTAAAGAAAAAAGTTAATGATTTCTTTATTGTATTTCCATTAACCTTTTATAAAAATAGATTTATATATAAATATACAAAAATTTATATATAAAAGCAGACATGCGATAAACTTTATTTGATAAATTTATTGAATAAAACAATAAACCCATTTCTGTAGATCCCTTGGCCTGTAATCTGTGCATGCAGGATAGAAATCTAATACACCTCATATTCTAAAGAGTATATAAACATTAATGCTGATAGAAATCATTCTAATATTTAATAATCATTTATACTTTTATCTGATAGCTATGAATGAATAAATGAAAGTGATACAGATGAGGGCCTTCTATTAACTGCTATTTTGAAAAATTCTACCTTAGCTTTAAAACAAAGCTCTAGAATTAAGAATTAGGTATATGGGGTATTGTTTGCAACTCTGCCACTCACACTAGGAGTGAGTTTTTTTTGTGTGGTACAGGGTCTCGTTCTGTTGCCCAGACTAGAGTGCAGTGATGTCATCATAGCTCATTGCAACCTCAAACTCCTGGGCTCAAGGGATCCTTCTGCCTCAGCCTCCTGAGTAGCTGGGAGTATGGATGCAAACCACCACACCCAGCTAATTTTTTTTTTCCGGTAGACACAGAGACTTACTACGTTGCCCATGCTGGTCTGGAACTCCTGGGCTCAAGCCATCCTCTTGCCTTGGCTTCCCAAACTGCTAGTATTATAGGCAAGAGCCATCACACCCAGTCAGGAGTGCATTTTTTGGACATGTATTCTGGTAAAAACTCCTGATTCAAGACAAGAGACTGGGTTTTAATCTGGTCACTATTAACTCTCCATAAGGTGATTGCCAGTCATGAGCCCACTTGTTTTTTTAATTACAAATTAAGAATGTTGAACAGGATAATCTGTAAATTCTTCTTATAATTTTGAAATTCCACCTTAGTTTTTTTTACCGCTAAAGTAGAAATGATATCTGCTTTTTCTCAAAACTGGGTATAATAGTTTTGAATTTTTAAAAAAAGAATAGGTAAATGTAAAAGTCGTTTCAAATATTCAGAATTTTTCAAAATTCCAAAAAACTTATGAATTGACATATCTTAATGGTTCAATTCTTAAATTTCTATTCTTGATAAAAACTTTCAAGAAATGACATCTCATAGGCCAGGCATGGTAGCTCATGCCTGTAGTCCTAGCACTCTGGGAGGCTGAGGTGGGAGGATTGCTTGAGCCCAGGAGTTGGAGACCAGCCTGAACAAGAGTGAGACCCTGTCTCTACTAAAAATAGAAAAAATTAGCTGGGCATGTTGGTGCACACCTAGAGTCCCAGCTACTGTGCAAGCTGAGGCAGGAGGAGCACTTGAGCCCAGGAGTTTGAGGTTGCTGCGAGCGAAGCTGACACGATGGCAACAGAGTGATACTCTGTCTCAAAAAAAAAAAAAAAAAAAAAAGATGTCTCAGACAAATCATATAGATAATAACCTGATTGCTTTACCTGTAAAAATCTCTTAGGAACAAGGACTGATTTACTATATAGAAGGGATCACATGTTAATTGAGCACCCATTATGTACCAAACACTATGGTTGGCACTTTACATACTTCCATCCCATTTAATTCACCAAAATGTAAGGTTTATCATTTCAATTTTTGAGACAGGGAAAATGAAGATCCAACTGGTGAAATAAACCTACCAACGTGGTAGAACCAGGCTTTAAACTCAAGCCTGCCTACAGACCACCTTTTCTACAAGATGAATTCCGTGTTTTATTCCTACATAAACCAACACTTACTTTTCAGGCAGCACAACAGAAACATCATAATCTGTTGGAGTGAGACATCGAACTTCTGAGTAAACCCGATCCCTAAATCCTGGGAAAAGGGAATTTCCTCCTGTTAAAACAATGTTCTTAAAAAAATGTGGCTGCATTTCTGTAAAAAAAAAAAAAGGAGAAAGGGAAGAAAAAAAGGTGTTAGAAAATCTTTTTACTTACTGCTCTGGAAAGACATGGAAGAGGTAAGAAGTAATTAGGCCAGCCTGGGTAACATAAGACACCCTGTCTCTCTCTACAAAAAATTTTAAAAATTAGCCAGGCATGGTGGCATATGCCTGTACTCCCAGCTACTCGGGAGGCTGAGGCAGGAGGATTGCTTGAGCCCAAGAGTTTGAGGTTGCTGTGAGCAAGGCTGATGCCACGGCACTCTAGCCCGGGCAACAGAGTGAGACTCTGTCTCAAAAAAAAAAGACAAACAAACAAACAAAAAAAGCCTACAAAGCACAACCAGGAAATCCGTCAGGAATTAACAGGTACTGGCCACCTACTGGTTCTGTTCACCAGAACAAGGGCAGAGTTCCCTTATATTGACATTGAGTCTCATGACATTAAAGCAGCATAGTACAAAATGTTGTATATATCACGACTGTAACTTTATATAAAATGTGAAATTAATACGAAAATAGTTGTGAAATAATTATGTTAAGGTGATAGCAATGTTACTTTTATATTTTTTTTTTTTTTTTTTTTTTTTGAGGCAGAGTCTTGCTCTGTTGCCCAGACTAGAGTGCCGTGGTGTCAGCCTAGCTCACAGCAATCTCAAACTCCTGGGCTCAGGCTATCCTTCTGCCTCAGCCTCCCGAGTAGCTGGGACTACAGACATGCGCCACCATGCCCGGCTCATTTTTTCTATATATATTCTTTAGCTGCTCAGATAATTTCTTTCTATTTTTAGTAGAGATAGGGTCTCACTCTTGCTCAGGCTGGTCTCGAACTCCTGACCTCGAGAGATCCTCCTGCCTCGGCCTCCCAGAGTGCTAGGATTACAGGCGAGAGCCACCGCGCCTGGCCATATAATTTTTTTTAAATGAGAGGAAAGTATACTGCATTGCTAGATTTTATGCAATGTCTAGACTTTTCCTGATGAACTAGGATGATACGATATAAAAGTACTTTTTAATGACTTTTCCTATACCAAATTTATAATTCAGGACAAATCAAGTAAGAGTTTTTTTTTGAGACAGGGGTCTCACTATGTTTTCCAGGCTGGTATCAAACGCCTAGGTTCAACTGATCCTCCCGCCTCAGCCTCCTGAGTAGCTGGGAGTACAGACACACATCACCATGCCCAGCATCAAGTAAGAATTATTTAAGTATATCATGGGATCTGAAAAGTCTCTTTCATTTAAAAGAGACTTGCCATTTGCCTGAAATTATTTAGAAGAAAGAGGGTTCACAGAGCATACGATTTTTTTTTAAATATCTTTATTCTTCAATATTTTAACTGTAATTATTTACATACCTTCAGGTAAGTTCTGAATTGAATAGACAATGGCTTCTGGAATTCCCATTTCTTGAATGCCTATATCTGAAGGATTAAAGAGTATTTCTGGAACAGCAAATCTCTCATTGGCCAGACGAAGAATTTGTTCCCCAGATTTATATTTTCCACTCAGCACCATCTCTTCCCTTGGCTTAAAGAAAAATAAGATTAAAAGTTTAAGTTACGTTATCTGCTCACATGACTAATAATAATTAGTAATGGCCAGGTATGGTGGCTCACGCCTATAATCATAGCACTCTGAGGGGCCAAGGCAGGAAGATCACTTGAGGTCAGGAGTTCGAGACTAGCCTGAGCAAGAGCAAGAGCAAGACACCATCTCTACTAAAAATAGAAAAAAATAGCCAGGCATGGTGGCGTGTGCCTGCAGTCTCAGCTACTTGGGAGGCTGAGGCAGGAGGATTGCTTGAGCCCATGAGTTTGAGGTTGCAGTGAGCTATGATTATGCCATTGCACTCTAGCCAAGGGCAACAGAGTAAGACTCTGTCTCAAAAAAAAAAAAAAAAGAATTAGCAATATGTAACACTAATATATTAACCATATATTCACAAGTGTCACCATTCCCAAAAGTTAGAAAAATTTGGCCTTCTCTCCTATTGTTAAAACCACACAAATAATTACTGCCTCTAATATGGCTAGTCCCCAAAAGATAATCTGGCAGCTTTATTCCACACATTTTAAAATAAAGAAAAGGAGGCCGGGCGCGGTGGCTCACGCCTGTAATCCTAGCTCTGGGAGGCCGAGGCGGTTGGATCGCTCGAGGTCAGGAGTTCGAGACCAGCCTGAGCAAGAGTGAGACCCCCATCTCTACAAAAAATAGAAAGAAATTATCTGGCCAACTAAAAATATATATACAAAAAAAATTAGCCGGGCATGGTGGCTCATGCCTGTAGTCCCAGCTACTCGGGAGGCTGAGGCAGTAGGATCGCTTAAGCCCAGGAGTCTGAGGTTGCTGTGAGCTAGGCTGATGCCACGGCACTCACTCGAGCTAGGCTGATGCCACGGCACTCACTCTAGCCCGGGCAACAAAGTGAGACTCTGTCTCAAAAAAATAAAATAAAATAAAGAAAAGGAGAACAGAAAAGAGGGAACTTCGTAATCTACCTATAATCGTACTGATTGCAATTTCTAGAGAACAAAGAACATACTGTAAGCAAAAAACATTTGCTCTGTTTTGTGTTCCTACCATTATCTATCTACTTTTACTCCACCACTTCAGGTGTTTATCTCTCCCCTACTTCAGGCATTTACTAGACATGTTGTTCTATTAGGATTTCTCCTTTCCCTTGTGCAAAAAGCCTACATCTTTAAATTTCTTTACTAGTCATTCAAACTCTATTCAAAATTAGTTGGCAAATTTTAAATACATAGTCTTTACCCTTGAAATTATTTTATAATGCCAACTTTGTATGAGGACTATGTATAACAAACACAAACTTTGAACAACCATGGCTCATATTCTCTTGTTATTTATTTTCTGCTAACCCACTCATTCTGTGATGAACGGGCCAGAAATAATAATCTCCTTCCATCATATTCTACATCATTAAAATAACTGTTCCTCTCAGTGTTACAAAGAATCATCAGCTCATCTAGATTCAGTTAAAGACATTCATTTCATTTGATTTATACCTGCAGTTTCCTTAATGAAAGCAGCCATCTCCTCTATTCAGATTTAAGCTTCCTCAGAGAGGTTTTTTTCTGACTTCCAAATAAAAGGACCCTTCACTATTCTCTACTATCACCCTGTATTAGCCTTCTTAGCCTACAGTGTTCAACATCACATATCCACTACCTAATAGAGTACCTGGTACATGGTAGGTATTCAATAAATTCTTGAATAATGGCATGCGAGCCAACAGCATGCCATTCATTGTATTAGGCATATTATATATATTACCTCAGTGAACTCTCACATAACCCTATAAGATATGCATATTTTCCTTTTATTGAGTATGCAATCAGGCTCTTCAAGGTTACAACTTGTTCAAGGTCATTCATATAAAAACCCAAAGCACATACAAAATATTCCTTCCACTACGTTGCCACTCTTAACCTGGATATGAATGATTAGATTTCTATCATTTGGGAATTCCACGCTCAAAACGTTATTTGTAAATAAAAACTATCCTGAAAATTACACAATATTCATAATATTCTAGGGAGAACAGAAAACTATATATCACTTTTAACCCAATTAAACTATTGTTATAGTAACAAAGAGATTATTCCTCACAGAGGTATTCTTCCTTCTCAGGCAGAATGGAAAATTTTTCCTTTAAATTTACACATTCATTTAAATTCCAGCCATTTTGAGTGTTGACATAATAAGCAGGAGGATGGATCTCTTGAGGCCTATGAGACCAGCCTGTAAAACACAGTGAGACACTCATCGCTACAAAAAAAAATTGTTTTTTAAATTAAAAATTTTAAGAATTTAAAATTTAAAATTAGCTAGGCACAGTGGTACGTGCCTGTAGTCCTAACTACTAGGGAGGCTGAGGTGGGAGATCACTTGAGCCCAGGAGTTCAAGGCCGCAGTGAGTATGGACTGTGCCACTGGACTCCAGCCTGGGCTACAGGGTAAGAACCTCTCTCTTAAAAACATTATAACAATAACCTGAGACAGATGCAGACTTGGAGAAATTCAGTTGACAAAACATTGGATGTTATCTAATAGCCCTGATTGACAGAAGAGGATCATGTGACTTATCTGGATCAAATATCTAACTAGGGGAGAGAGCCATAACTAGATATCCTTGCTGAATGTTAGCACTAAAGCCATTAATCGTTAATATGTAACCCGGTACAACAAGTTGTTTCTGTTTTTAAGAGTATATTTCCAAAAAGAGTTTTGTTTTAGACATAGATAAATGAAGGAATTTATAAGGGCTGCTGGGAGCTGGTATTTTAGTCAATGTAGGCTACGATTACTGCATGGCCCTCATACAGTTAGTTCTGGAACCATTAAAGAAAGGATCTGTTTGTATCATAACGGCTCTGCAGAAAGTGGTAATCATTAACAACAAGGGCAATTTTATCAATTTAGGGTCAGCCAAATGCATTACACTTGAGTGGGCTTCCTCTTTCTGATAAGAGATAAACTGGAATTTCTATCAGTTGTAATCACTAATGAATTATAGACCTTACTTTTATTATTATCATTACTATCATTAGCACTAGAAAAGCAAGGTTGCAACTTTTTCGCAAACATTTAAAAAAATTCTTGAATAAACTATCAAATTCCACCCCTCCACACCTTTTTTTTCTTCTTTTTTCTCGCTTTGTTGCCCAGGCTGGTATATAGGGTCACAGTCATAGCTCACTGCCACCTTGCACTCCTGGGCCCAAGGGATCCTCCTGCCTCGGCCTCCTGAGTAGCTGGGACTACAGGCACACACCACCTCACCCGGCTAATTTTCAAAACAACTTTTTTGTGGAGACAGGGTCTCACTATGTTGCCCAGCCTGATCTTGCACTCCTGGGCTCAAGCAATCCTCCCACCTCAGCTTCCCGAAGTGCTGGGATTACAGGCAGTGAGCCACCTCTCCCAGCCTTAATGCAACATGACAGATAAATTGTCATTCCCCTTTTTAACTTGGTGTTTCATCATTCACACACGTAGTTCATACTTTTACTTCATACTTATGTATACCTAAATAACAAATATTATTCTGCAAAGACTGAAAGTGTACATAGCTTTCTAAAACTTGCTTTTCTATTAAACATCAGATTTCTAAGATTTACCCACGTTCATCATGTAGCTCTACTTCATTTTTACTACTGATTATTTTATAATATGAATGTATTAAAAATTATTTATTATCTCTTCACTAGTGGATATTTAGGCCGTTCACAATTTTTGACTGTTTTAAAGTATACTGCAATGAATATTGGCATAAATGTGCTTATGTTTCTGACCAAAGATTTTTGACTTCCCAGCAGTCCTCATCAAGCTGGAAAGTAGAAGGGCAAACTTCACATTTACCCAAACACAGAAATGATTTTATCTGAGCTAATCAAAGATAAGGACAAATTATTTTGACATCCAAGACAAAGTGCTTCTCAACACTTTGAAAGTGCACTGGAATTTGTCCTTTTCAACTACAATCCTATCATGTCAGACCAAACAGGAGTAAAGTTCGGCCCTGGGTCAGCTATGTTAATAATTTTCACAATAGGAAAATAACCAATTTCTAACTGGATTTAAACTAATTCTTCCATAAACAGAAATGGATTAAACATAATACAGGTAATGACACTGTTTATCTTCAGATTTGTTCCATGTCCTCTAAATTGGCTGATAGTTCTTTTTCTAAATAAATTTAGTGAGACATTTATTAATCAAATATCACTTGTCCCTGGTGAAATGGCCACCAAGAAGGAAGTCATCAACTCACAAAGGCCCTGACAGTACCAGCTGGACCTGAAAAACTGCTTTTCAAATTTGACTGAGGTGGTCATTTGAAGAAATATCCTTCCTTAATATTTTTTTTTTTTTGAGACAGGTCTTGCTCTGTTGCCCGGGCTAGAGTGCCGTGGCGTCAGCCTAGCTCACAGCAACCTCAAACTCTTGGGCTCAAGCAATCCTTCTGCCTCAGCCTCCTGAGTAGCTGGGACTACAGGCATGCGCCACCATGCCCGGCTAATTTTTTCTATATATTTTTAGTGGTCCAGATAATTTCTTTCTATTTTTAGTAGAGACGGGATCTCGCTCTTGCTCAGGCTCATCTCAAACTCCTGACCTCAAGCGCTCCTCCCATCTCAGCCTCTCAGAGTGCTAGGATTACAGGCATGAGCCACCACGCCTGGCCTATCCTTCCTTAATGATTTTTAAAATTACCTTACAAAAGCCCTTCTTAATGGTACTGAAGTCAGGCAGAACATAGTCTATCATTACTGTATTTTCTTCTCCTTTCAATCTGAAAAACAAAATAGGGACTTATGAAATATTTTAATTATGTATTAATATCCTCCAAGAATAACTTTCCTATTAGATTACAATTATACTTACTTTGCAATATCCATATCTCTATAAAAATCCTGAGACACATAGCATACATCTTCTTTAACTTGATTAATCACATGTGTTTCATCCATAACGTGGAGCTGCCTAATGGAATAAAAGTTGTAAAATTTGAAATGGAAAAATTTAAATATAACTTATAATTATCATTTCAAATATTTTTTATGGAATTAAATTTTCAGGTAGCTGATTTTTTTGAAATCTTAAATTCTTTTTTTTTTTTTTTGAGACAGTCTCACTCCATTGCCCGGGCTAGAGTGCCGTGGCGTCAGCCTAGCTCACAGCAACCTCAAACTCCTGGGCTCAAGCGATCCTCCTGCCTCAGCCTCCTGAGTAGCTAGGACTACAGGCATGCGCCACCATGCCCGGCTAATTTTTCTATATATAGTTTTAGCTGTCCATATAATTTCTTTCTATTTTTAGTAGAGACGGTGTCTCGCTCTTGCTCAGGCTGGTCTCGAACTACTGAGCTCAAACAATCCACCTGCCTCAGCCTCCCAGAGTGCTAGGATTACAGGCGTGAGCCACCGCGCCTGGCTAAGTGGTAATGTTTATCAACTAAAAAGCAAACTTCCTCCCCCAACCATTCTTAATAGAATCTTATTAAAATGCCTCAACTTTTTACACTTTCTTTTCTGATTACAGAAATATTAAGTCAGCACACAGTACCTAGTGCACAAAAGCTATTTAATAAATATTTGATATGAGTGAATCAAAGAAAATACAGGCTTAATATAGAAATAAAGATGTTTAGAAAACAAAAATGCATGGTGGCTCACGCCTGTAATCCTAGCACTCTGGGAGGCCGATGTGGGAGGATCACTTGAGGTCTGGAGTTCGAGACCAGCCTGAGCAAGAGCAAGACCCCCGTCTCTACTAAAAATAGAAAGAAATTATCTGGATCACTAAAAATATATAGAAAATATTAGCCAGGCATGGTGGCGCATGGCTGTAATCCCAGCTACTCGGGAGGCTGAGGCAGGAGGATCACTTGAGCCCGGGAGTTTGAGGTTGCTGTGAGCTAGGCTGACACCACGGCACTCACTATAGCCTGGGCAACAAAGTGAGACTCTGTCTCAATCAATCAATCAATCAATCAATAAATAAATAAATAAAAAACAAAAATGCAAGGTTATTTCCCTTGAAGACTTTTTTGTGTATACAGATTTTATTATACACTACATGTTTATTTTTTATGTTTTAAACCAGACCTTATCCAATAACATTTTCTTAAGCTCTTATTGTTTACAAATGATTTTAACTACCCTGTAATAGTTAATTAGATGGCTCTATTAAAATGTATTTATTAAAGTTCCTAATGTTGGAAGTTTAGATCAGAAAGGAAAGATACTTGTGTGTTTATTAACATGGACTTTGGAGTCAAAGACCTAGGTTTGAAACATAACTTGGTAGCCAAGTTACTTTACCTCTTTGGGACTCAATCTCTTCGACTCAAAGAAGTTAAGAAGACCAACTACTTAGCAGAGCTATAAGAAGTAAATGATTCTAATAATACATGTAAAGTGTTTAGCATAGTCCCTGCACTCAATAAATAAAAAACATTATTGCTCCCATCTTTTTGCTTTTGTACAAGTATCACTATATGTTATATTTAGTCCCTCTTATATGGACTGTTGTACAAATGAGAAGAAAATATACTAATTCAATTATGACAATTCTAAAGTATCAAGGATTGGAAGAGCCATCCCAACTTCAGAAATTAAAGTAGGAAAAAAGTACAACTCAGAATTGATAAAATATAGGTTATTTTTACCTATATGTCTACTTCATTACTTATTCATATTCTGAAACACAGAATATCTAATAACTTTAGCCTTTTGATATATTGTCAAATATTTACTAGAAAAGTTATTTCAAGGTATGCTGTGATCAGCAGTCAATAAGAGTGACCATATAATAAATCTACAACACCATCTTTTGAAAAAACTTCTATTAATTTACATTGTAACAATAGTATTTTAATTGGTATTTTCTCTTTTGGGAAGTAAGTGCCATGAGGAAGAAGAATTTTTGTCTGTTTTGTTCAGTCATGTATCCCAAGATCCTAAATAAATGCTCAATAAGTATTTGCTGAATTGAATCTGTGATTACTACATGAGTTAGTATTTTTTATGTCTGAGAGTTCTCCATCTGTATCCTTTGACTGTATGTAACTCCCTAAGAATTATCTATTTGTGCCAAGTGGCCATTATTTTTTCTGAGAATCACTTAAACATTTTATACTAGAATAGTGTTTTTGTAATGGATTAATAAGCACTTTTAATATATTAAAGATGTTAAAGATAACAACTGTATAGCATATATGTTTCAATTTATTTCTCAGGTTAAACAAAGCCTTAGTTTTGTTTACAGAGGCTTTTGATATAAATAAAGTTAAAAATTTTATGTAGCTAAAACATAAAAGCTTTTATAGCAAAACAAAATGACTATAATCAACAATAAGTTAGGGTATACTTTAAAATAACTATAAGAGTGGAACTGGAATGTTCCAACACAAAGAAATGTTAAATGCCTGAGGTGATGGATACCTCAATTACCCTGATTTGATTAATTCACATTGTTTCCCTGAATCAAAATATCACATATACCCTATGAAGATATATAACTACTATGTACCCACAATAATTTAAAATATTTAAAACAAAAAATTAAAGGTGCCAAAATCTGTCAAACTACTGTAAAACCTATAAAACTACTATTAAGAGTCAGTAGTTTTCTAGATTGGA
Organism: Lemur catta; assembly: GCF_020740605.2. NCBI lineage: Eukaryota > Metazoa > Chordata > Mammalia > Primates > Lemuridae > Lemur > Lemur catta. The sequence goes on from NC_059133.1 coordinate 19,966,798, forward strand.
AGAGGACACAATCAGGATTAGGGTGCTGGTAGTACTCTGCTTCAACTGTGTTCTCGTCACATAAGTGAGTTTACTTTTTGAAAATTCATTGAGTTGTACACTCATGATTTGTGTATCTTTCTGTATGTTTTACTTAAGTAAAAAAAAAATTTTTAAGAAGTTCTATGTAGGAAAATGTATCTTTTGCTATTTCTTCCATTATTTTTATGCTTAACAACTCAGTTAAGTATTTTTTATTATGGTTTCATTTTTATATTTGTCTTAAATACATTTGAACTTTAGTGTATGAGGCAAAATAAAATTTTAACTTTTCTCCAGTCAACTTTCCCTGTATCCTTTCCTGAATAATTAATCCCCTAATTGGTTTTTGATGCTTTCTTTAGCAAAGAATACTTTTTGTTCCTTACATAGTTGATTCAAGATTATTCAGTCTCATTGAATAATTGACACATAATAATTGAACATATTTATGGGGTACACAGTGATGTTCTGATACAGATAATTTATAGTGATCAGATCAGGGTAATTAGAATATCCATCATCTCAAACATTTATCATTTCTTTGTGTTAAAGACTATTCAATATCCTCATTCTAGCTATTTGAAACTGTAATATTCTTGAAATAACAAAAATATAGAGATAGAAAGCAGATTAGTGGTTGCCATGGGAAAAGGACAGAGTTGGGGGGCAAATATAAAGGAGTAGTACAAAGGAGTTGCTTCGTGGTGATGGAATAATTTTGTGTCTTTATTGTGGTGGTGATTACACAAATCTATACACAGGATAAAAAGTACACAGAACTGTGCATATACCCACACAAATGAATGCATGTAAAATATGGTAAAAATTGAATATGATCTGTAGTCTAGTTAACAGTATTGTATCAATGTCAATTTCATGGTTTTGATGACGTACTACAGTTATATAAGATGTCATTAAGGGTACACAGGACTGTATGTACTATTCTTGCAATTTCCCAAGCCTATAATTATTTATATATTTATATTTATAAAGAAAATGTTTTTTAAGTACTAAGGCTAGAGGGGATGGGGACTCTCAGGCGATGGCTAAGGGCAGTAGGTTTCCTTTTTTAATGAACTGTTCTAAAATTGATTGTAGTGATGGAGGTATTTACTAACAGATACTTTAAATGAGTGAATTATATGGTATGTGAATTATATCTCAATAAATCTGTTACAAAAGCAACGGTACATCTGACAGGAAAAAGGAGAGAGAAAAAGTAGAAGGCAATATAGATCTACTTATTTTCTCATATAACATATAGGTAGGGGAGCAGAGAGATACTGACATTATCATACCATCCAAAGTTAAAGTAGCAAGAAATTGAGATTTAAGAATTTTACTTATGTTTTTGAACACAATAAAACTAAAAACAGTAGCACATATTATCATGTTCATGCACAACATTTACAATTTTAAAATATTATTTGTAATGTATTAAACTCCCTAGAATTTAGCAATATCTTTTTGGTGGACACTACCATTTTATATGCTAGAAAGCTTTCCAGTCTGAACATCATTAGTGTTTACATATGTGATATAGCTTTTTAAGCAATAATACAGAAATGACACCTATGATTACAACTAAAGGTAAGAAATAATTTTAAATTACTTTAAAAAGTTCATCCTCAGAGTTTCATCCTCCCAAAGATTCAAACCTAAGTATTACCTGTAAGATATGATCTCCTTTAGATGATTGGTTAAGAGTTTTCCTCCAACATTTATCCTAAAAGAGAAGAATTCACATTTGGTTCAGTTATCACATATTTCATTGTTTCATCCTAGAAATAACATAAAAATTAAATGCAACTCACCGAATAATTGCTTCTTTTTTCTTTTTACTTCTACAATAAGGAACAATATGTGTAAAGGAATATCCACTATCTACAATGATACAGCATAATTCAGAAGGATTATCTCGGAAATACCTATGTGCACTGAGAGCCCCAGCTATTACAAAAAGATAAAGAAAAAAATGAACATATTCAATAAAAGTATAACATTAATTTAAAACAATAACAAACATAGAAAACTAAGGCAAGCACAAAGACAAGTTTCCCTTTCATTATTAAAAAAATGTTGGCTGGTTCAAAAGTAATGAGTTATCTCACTTGATTGTTCACAGTCAGTTACAGATTGAACTCCTTGTTCTACTCTTTTCCCATTTCTCACTACTGCACTTGGCTAGTCTAAAAAAATTTTTTAAAAAGGTTAATTTATAATAATATTCATAACTGTCAAAAGATCTTTATAGGCTGGACGTGGTGGCTCACACTTATAATTCTAACACTGGGAGGCTGAGGCAGGAGGATTGCTTGAGGCCAGGAGTTTCAGACTAGCCGAGCAAGAATGAAACCTCCCCATCTCTACAAAAAATAGAAAAATTAGTCAGGCATGGTGGCATGTGCCCATAGTCTCAGGTACTCAAGAGGCTGAGGCAGGAGTATCATTTGAGCCCAGGAGTTTGAGGTTGCAGTGAGCTATGATGATGCCACTGCACTCTAGCCCCAGTGACAGAGTGAGACCCTGTCTCCAAAAAAAAAAGGTAGTTATCTACCTTCTGCTTTGTAGCATTTGTAATGTTTAAACTTTAAAACATCACACTTATGTGGTAAATGTAATAAAAAGAAAAATTTGTGATCAGTTTTTAAAGATAAATATTCATAGCTTATAATAATTATTACAACAGTAGCTATTTTTTACTGAGCTTTTATTATTACATGCTGGGCTCTATTCTAAACTCTATTTAATTAGAGTGTGTGTTAATACAACAATCTCATTTTATAGCTGAGGAACCTGAAGCATAGAGAAATTAAGCAATGCACCCAAAGTCACACAATTACAAAGTACCAGAGCCAGGATTCAAACCTAGGCATTATGGCTTTAGAGCAGGATTTCTCAGTCCTGGAACTATTGACATTGTGGGTTAGATGACTCCTTGTTGTTAGGGACCTTCCTGTGCATGGCAGGACATTTAGCAACATCTTGGCCTCTACATAATAGGTTCCAGTAGCACCCTCCCAGTTATGACAACCAAAAATGTCTCCAGACATTGCCACATGTCCACTGGGGAGCAAAAAACACCCTTAATTGAAAACACTTCTAGAGATTGTGCTCTTGACCATTACAGGACACTGCTGCTTATAGAGACTTAAATTCTTCAAGCTAAATATTTAAATGCTTCCATTGTATACAATCATATAATGTAATCTTAACCTGTAATAAACTTGCTTCTATGTGGTATTTACAGATTGTTTTCTCTCACATTGGCAGCCTGAGCTATTAACATTATTTAAAACAATAATGATAATAGCAAACATATCAATGAAAAGATAACGACCTCAGAATAATCTTTCAGAGATTAGAAATATGTGGCTAGTAGCTTCACTTTGGGGAAATATCGTATTCGTAAAAAGCTAAATTGAGAGAGGTCTGACTATATAATCTCTAAGGGTCCACCTAGTTTTAAAATTACGAGTTTTTTCCTTCAATAAAGATGACTCACAAAGAATAAAAAAATCTAACTTTTATTTCCTTCAGACCTAAAGAATGCCACCTAGTATGCTGAGATGTTAAGAGTTCCTTTACCCTATTCCCTATTCATATCTATGTTCATGTAACTCAATTTTAAGGAAAACTTTAACTCACCATTTACTCTTAATACTGCTTGGAACTGGTATTCTTCGAATAGAATTTCATTCATTGATTCTTGAATTGAAGTGAAGTTAAAATATGGTTCTGTGATAATAATATTAGTATCCAAAAAATCAACCTATGGGAGAAAAAAATTCCAAAAAGTTTTGTAATTTGTAGTGATAATTATCAATACTTATATTATAAATAAAACTATTTAATCTTCACAATAATTCTAAGGAGATAAGTCTTATTATTATCCTCACTTAACAAACAAGCAAACCAAGGCATAAGTTGAATAAGTTACCAAGGTTCATATACCTACTTAGTAACATAGCTAGGATTTGAACCCAGGGTGTCTGGTTACAGAATTCATGCACTTAACTACTATGCAATTTTACCTCTCTCTTAAGGTAACATTAATGAAATGTTACTGTCTAATTGCTTAAAGACAATTATGCAAAAGTAATGAATAATATAACTACAAGTATTGGGGCTGTTATTAAGTTTTTAATAGGAAAAGGGCAAAAGCTTCAAGATAACTCAAATTTACATAATTCTCTCCCACACAGTCTTGAGAAGTATTAAAAACTTGAACAATTTCTCAGTATACTTATGGTCACATTATAGACACTAAAAGCACAAAATTTTCTTGTAATATTCACACTTTTAGATATGTAGGCAAAAATATTTTATTGCAAACATTAAAATGATACAGTCAATTGGTCTAATAATAGTAGAAATGTGAAATAAAATTTTAATCTTGAGTTTCTAGACTATCTAGATTATCTTTACTCAACCTCCACTTCAACATGGAAATTCTATTCACTTGAATTTTTAAAATATTTAGAAAATCAAAGCTAGGGAAAGCTATAATTTAAAAGGTGATTGAAATATGTACTAAAAACATGATCATAAGTTTATAATTCTTAAAATGTAAGTTCTAATTTTTTATTCAGATAAGACAGGGAAATACAATTTGAATACACACTCTAATTTGTTACCTGATACATTTCTTTTCCAAAAAGGTAATCCCAAACTTGTCTTTGAACATCCCAATTCACCAAGTAGCCCTAAAAAATATTTTCATAAATTTAATTATCAAGAATATTTGAAAATCTTAAAAAATCAGAATAATATATTTTAAATCACTGGTTTCTATCTCTTTATGGTTACCTTCTCCAGTCTAATGATGCATGAATTTCAAACCAATTATACTGGTATGTTTTTCTCCTTTTAAAAGTTCAAAAAGTTATAAATAATAACTAAAATGTCAAGGGTTCAAAAGACACACCAATATATAGAGATGCTTCTCTAAACTTATTTTCTTAAATTAATGTGTGTACATCACTTAGATTTAACAAAGTAAAATTCAGTACTCACAGTCTGTCTAAACCATGGTCATTTGTTTTTACCAAAACAATTTTTGATTTTAATTAGATCTTAGTTAAAAATTTCGAAGTCACCTTTTCTTAGAGATCTAAAAATATTTCATACATACACACACAGCCTTATACACACAATAAAAGACTACCTTTAAATTTAGGTCTACAATGCTATAAATGATACATAATTGTATTACCTTTTGAAAAGGAAGGATGTAAAAGAGTCCAGAAGGGTCTTTTATTTCATCTATCTGGTTAGCCGTAAAAGTTTTAAGACGTGCCGTTTTTGACCTGAACTGACAGTTAGGAATGACCCTAGAAACAAACAAATAATAGCCTCAAGAAATCCTTACAGGTGAGTATTGGTTCTTTGATGAGATCCAGGGCTTTGGTAAAGGTCCTAGTCTTTCTTGCTTTAATGCAGAAATTCTTAACACCTAATTCCAGTAAAAGATTCACAAGTTCTGACTGGCGCGGTGGCTCATGCCTGTAATCCTAGCACTCTGGCAGGCAGAGGTGGGTGGACCCTTTTAGCTCAGGAGTTCAAGACCAGCCTGAGCAAGAGCGAGACACCGTCTCTATTAAAAATAGAAAGAAAGTAGCTGAACAACTAAAAATATATAGAAAAAATTAACTGGGCATGGTGGCACATGCCTGTAGTCCCAGCTATTAGGGAGGCTGAGGCAGGAGAATTGCTTGAGCCCAGGAGTTTGAGGTTGCTGTGAGCTAGGCTGACGCCACGGCACTCTAGCCTAGGCAACAGAGACTCTTGTCTCAAAAAAAATAAATAAATAAAATAAATAAATAACTAAAATAAAAATAAAAGATTGACAAGTTCAAAGTTCTAGCCATAAAATTAAGTTTCCATGAAAGCAAAGATTTTCAATAAGCAAGACGCTACAGGGTATAGATGTAGTAACTATTTTTTTTTTTTTTTTTTTGAGACAGTCTCGCCCTGTTGCCTGGGCTAGAGTGAGTGCCGTGGCATCAGCCTAGCTCACAGCAACCTCAAACTCCTGGGCTCAAGCGATCCTACTGCCTCAGTCTCCTGAGTAGCTGGGACTACAGGTATATACCACCATGCCCAGCTAATTTTTTTCTATATATATTTTTAGTTGGCCAGATAATTTCTTTCTATTTTTAGTAGAGACAGGGGTCTCACTCTTGCTCAGGCTGGTCTCCAACTTCTGACCTCGAGCAATCCACCCCCCCTTGGCCTCCCAGAGTGCTAGGATTACAGGCGTGAGCCACCGCGCCCGGCCTATTTTTAAATATGGTTGTTGCCCACCATGAGTTTACAATCTGTTAGGAAGACAAACTAGAGCCATTACCAATCATACACACATGTATGCATACAAATATATATAATGATGATATGGAGATAATAACTGTAAAAATGTTTTGTGCTTGCCTATTGCAGTTACTATACTGTCAGCATTTTCTCTACATGTTTAATTATTATTTTAAGACATAATTGTAAGAAGCTGCATTATTGTCATTCTCATGGTTATATCATAATGTATTTAGTCAATCTACTATTGTTGATTATTTAGCTTGCTTGCCATTTTTTTGCTACTTGTACACAAAGTCTATGAATAATACAGAGTATCCTTGTACTTGCTCTTGTCAAATACAGTACTTCTAATTAATTCCCTAGGTAAGTGATAATAGAATTGCTGTGTCAAACGTTATGAACAATGATACACATTGGCAAAATGTTTTCCAGAATGTAACAATTTACATTCCTACTCAGTTGGATTTCCCTATTTAAAAAGAAATGAGGGCTGGACGGGGTGGCTCATGACTGTAATCCTAACACTTTGGGAGATCAAGGCGGGAGGACACTTGAGCCCAGGAGTTCAAGACCAGCCTAAGCAAGAGCGAGACACAGTCGCTACAAAAAATAGAATAATTAGCCAGGTGTGGTGGCGCGTGACTGTAATCCCAGCTACTTGGGAGGCTGAGGCAGCAGGATGGCTTGAGCCCACGAGTTTAGGGTTGCAGTGAGCTATGATAACACCGCTGTACTCTAGCCCGGCAACAGAGAGAGACTCTGTCTCCGGGGAGGAAAAAAAAAGAAATGAATGAAAGAAAAGAGTGTAAAAAAAAAAAAAAGCTTCTGAATTTGACAGAGGAAAGGCATGTCTTTAAGTTTGCGTATTTACTCAAACATATATTTTATGACTACTATGAATGCCATTATGGTATTTCTGTACTGTTCTGTTTTTGAGACAGGGTCTCTCTGTCGCCCAGGCTAGAGTGCAGTGACCGGATCATAGCTTACTGCAGTTTGAAACTCCTGGGCTCAAGCGATCCTCCTGCCGCAGCTTCCCGAGTAGCTGGGACTACAGGAGGGCGCTACCAAGCCCGACTGCATTTCTATTTAACTGACCTTATCAACTAGGTCAGCCAGTGGACCAAACCCTTCAAAGTCTCCAGACTCTAAGACAGTGCTTTTTAGACTTCTCTGGGACCTGAAACCCTTTGAGGATCTGATTATACCTATACAATCGTGTGCCCAGGAAAAAGCACATACACCCAAAATGTTGCCCACAATTTCTGAATATTCAGGAACTTTGTCTACAGACCCTTCTTTCAGGAACGCATCTCTCGAAGCCTATTTTCCTTGTCTACTTCCTGATACAAAACGAAACATACATTCCCCTTCCCGGGCCGCGCAGCCCAAAAGTAAAACCAAAATCAATTCCAGTTCAAAGCATCACAACCACCCACCCGGCTCCAACCAGAGCATCCCTCTGGCTCAAGTTAGGGCCGGGCAGGGGCGTCTTTGGTTCACAGATACCCAGAGATGAAACGTAGCACTAGACGTGCCTGTCTTATCCCTTGGAGAAAGCAAACACTTACGAGACATTTTCGTGGCTGTAACCGATTTTTGCGTTGTAGGCTCCGTTATCCAGCACTAGGGTCGTCATTTCAGCACCGACCCCACGGCAGCTGCCTGCCTTTTCCTTTCCGACCCTTCTGCTCAGGCTTCTTCCCGCGCTCTATGGTTTTCTGGGCGGAGCGTTGGGACGCGTTTCCGGTCACCATAGCAACGGAGGACGCCGGAAATCAGAGACTGCCGAACGGTCTTTAGCATCAGCGGACATCCACTGTGCTTCCAAGGCTAACCTGTTTACGTGGTGGCGAAATTCGCCGGCTAAGTGCTTTCTAGCCCATTTAGTATTTGCTCTTATCTGCGTAAATTGACTTGCGCTTGCAAGTTTTTCTAACCCCTGTAGCGAACCGGCTGCGTGTCTGGGTGTGTGTGTGTGTCCTCCAATAGTATTGTTCAGTTACATTTCTTGGAGAATAAAGTGCAAAACTATTCGCAGCATGAAATTGGATATGAGGTCTCCCCAGCCTCATTCCCTGCCACTCCCTATCCGACCGTAGGATCCACCCGCCCTGAACGTCTTATATGCTGTTCTGTCAATTGCCTTGCTCGTTTCCTCACGTTCATACTCTCCTTCCTTGCCTGCGTGTTTCTTCAGGACCGAGCTTATGACTCTTTCTCATCCAAAAAAGTCTTCTCGAAATCTGACATGCTCCCTCTCCCTTCCCTGGAATTAGGAGGGCGTATGTGCACCTATAATGCCCTGGAGTAATCCTTAGATATCACAGTGGTTAAGAGAATTTTTGGAATCCGGACTCTGCCACAATATGGCTGTGTAACCTTGGATGATGAAGATTATAGTGGTAACTTACACAATGCTTACAACGTGTTGATAAGCTATTACAAAAGTTTTATAGATATTAACTAATTTAATCCTTACAACTCTGTGACTTAAGTACTATTACTGAAATGAAAGAAATAGTGGTTAAGAGTGCAGCCTCTGGATTCAGAATGCTAGGTCAAATCCTAGTTCTGCCACCAATTTCGACATGTTAGTTAACCACTCTGTGTCTTAGTTTTCTCACCTGTAAAAAGGGATAATATTAATAACATACTCTTGCAGAATAGTTTTTTTACCTAAAAAGAAGCTGAGGCAAAATTAATATAAATAGAGTTTATTTGAGCCAAGCTTGAGGATTGCAACCCAGGAGCAAAGATTCAAGTTGCCCTGAATATACATTCCTATTAGCAGCAGTTATAAGTGCATTTTTAAAGGAAAAGAAGAGACAGTTCCTAAGGTGTTTACTAATAATTTATATTAAAATAACATAAGCTATTGATTGGCTATACATTGTTCTTTGTACCACAAAATCCAACAACATGAAGATAATGGATGAGGCATCTAGTAAGGAATAAAATGACTTTAAGTAATTGTCCCCTGCCATGGATGTTGGGAGAACATGACTGAAGTCCCATACTCACTCAATGTCTCTCTGGGCCTGATAAATTTTGCATAGATCATATAGCTCCGACTGCTCTGGGCTCTTTTTCTTTTCTTTTTTTTTTTCTTTTGAGACGGAGTCTCACTCTGTCACCTGGGCTAGAGTGCCATGGCATCAGCCTAGCTCACAGCAACCTCGAACTCCTGGGCTCAAGCAATCCTACTGTCTCAGTCTCCCTAGTAGCTGGGATTACAGGCGCCTGCCACCAAGCCCATCTAATTTTTCTATTTTTAGTTGAGACAGGGTCTCCCTCTTGCTCAGGCTGGTCTCAAAATCCTGACCTCAAGCTATCCTTCTGCCTCAGCTCTCCAGAGTGCTAGGATTACAGGCATGAGCCACAGTGCCTGGCCTGAGCTATTTTTCTTTTCTCAATTTTATGAAGACTAAATGATAAAATCAAATACTTGGCAGTAATTATTATAATATCATTATCCTTCTTTATCATATGATCATCTTCTGTCCTTGATCAAGATCATTCTTGTTCTTGGCTTCAGCTATCATTAAATACTGATGAACACTAAACTAGAACTTCCACTTCTAACTGTAAACTTATAAAGTTTCCACCCAGCAATTCTTAAAGGCAACAAACCCAACACAATCTTATCTCCAAAACAGCTTGTTCCACCTATATTATTTATCTCAATTAGTGGTGTTCCCCAGACTAAATACCTCTATTACCTTCAACTCCTATCCTTGATTTAATCTCTGGAATGTCCTTGACCTTCCTCCACCCCTACCAATACTGCCTTATCTCACACCTGGAGTAATGCCACCACCTTCTCAATGCCTTTCCTCCCTCCATGCTTTACTCCATCCTCTGCACTGACAGCATAATTATCAGTAAGTAATAGTAAGTATTAGTAACATTAGACCACCTACAATTCATAGAAGCTATGAACTTTTGCACTTTTGTCCTTTTCCATAATTGTGTTCTCCCTGTCTGAAACAAACATTCTTTTCTGCCTAGGGAAGTATTAGGTTATTAAATATGAAATGTCCGATTTCCTTCAGTACTAAGTTTGACAGTTGATATCTCTGACATTTCACTTTGACACTTCTTGTTTTATTTTTATTGTGGAGGTACATCCTCAGTCTTTCAAACGCAGTTTTGGCTTGTGGTTATCTTTCAAATTTTTTTAGAGCAATTTTTGTGAAACCATGGATAAGTCAAAAATTTGTGTTATGTTCAAATTTGAGTTCTGTCTGGGAACCAATGCAGCACAGACAGCTCAAAATATCAATGAAGTGTTTGGGAAGGATGTAGCTAATGAATGCACAGTACGTCAATGATCTGAGAAGTTTCATTATGGTGATTTTTATCTTGAAAATGAGCCACATGGGTGACCTGAGACCAAGGTGGATAATGATGAACTGAAAGCCATAGCAGAAGCAAATCCATTATCAACCTACGTGTGAATTAGCAGCAAGGTTTGATGTGTTACTATTCCAACAATATTGGACCATTGGAAACAAATATGGCAAGGTAAAGATGTTGAATAGATGGGTTCTGCATGAATTAAACCAGCATAAGAAGAGAAATCATTTTGAAGCTTGCCTTTCTTTGCTGTCACAACATAAAGGTGAACAACTTCTACACCATATTGTGATGTGTGATGAAAAATGGATTTTTTTTGACAATTGCAAGCATTCAGCACAACAGTTGGATAAAGATGAAGTGCCAAAACATGGTCCAAAACTGAATATTCATCCAAAAAAACTAATGGTGTCTGTCTGGTGCTCCAGTGCTGGTATTATCCACTACAGCTTCATGAAACCTGTTCAATTGATTACAGCGGATGTCTACTGCAACCAACTGGATGAAATGATGAGGATGCTTCCAAACTGTGTCAATAGTTTAGGCACATACTTTGATTAATTGTACTGCTTCTTGTTTGAAATATAATAAACTAAACTTTTGATTCAAAATCAGACATTTCATATTTAATGACCTAATAATAATAATAATAGCTACCATTCTATTGTGTCAGGCACTCTGCTAAGTACTTTAGCTTTACTAGCTTGGTTAATCCTCACAACTTCATGAAAGTATATAGCATCACAGGGCTCAGAGAGGTTCAATACTATTCCTATGATCATAGCTAAAAGAAATCTGCAGAGCTAGGTTTCAAATCCAAGTCTTTGATTTCAGGGTCAGTTCTTGTAACAAATTAAACTGACTTATTCTCATCTTTGAAATAATACCTCCACTGTAAATCTGTCTCTGAATGAATCACTCCCTTCACTGTGTTCTTATAGCACTTTGCTTCTGTTTTTGATAATGATAATATCTAGCATTCATTATGAGTTTGCTATATGCTAGGCACTTTGTTAAACACTTGAGATAATGTTGTCTCCAACAGAAGAAATAACTGAGGTTGTGTAATTTGCCAAGTTTACACAGCTACAAAGTGACTGAGATGGCATTTGAACCAGTCTAATGACAGACCTGAAGGTCTTAATATTATAATACAAATTTACCTTTCATGCTAGGCTGTTAACTCAGATGGCAGTAATAGATTTTTTTTCTTGCTTTTGTTTAGGTAGCCCCAGATACCTGAATATTAGTGCCTGGTCTATTTTTTTATTTTTTATTTTATTTTATTTTTATTTTTTATTTTTTTGAGACAGACTCTTGCTCTGTTGCCCAGGCCAGAGTGAGTGCCATGGCGTCAGCCTTGCTCACAGCAACCTCAAACTCCTGGGCTCAAGCAATCCTACTGCCTCAGCCTCCCGAGTAGCTGGGACTACAGGCATGTGCCACCATGCCCAGCTAATTTTTTCTGTATATATTTGTAGTTGTCCAGCTAATTTCTTTCTATATTTTTTTAGTAGAGATGGAGTCTCACTCTTGCTCAGGCTTGTCTCGAACTCCTGAGCTCAAATGATCCTCCCGCTTCGGCCTCCCAGAGTGCTAGAATTACAGGCTTGAGCCACCACACCTGGCTGTGCCTGGTCTATATTACATAACAAATATGAAGTGAGTGCAGTCAACTCACACACGTATTCTTTCCATTCTCCACAATGGGCCAGGTTGTTGGACTATGTTTAAACTTGCCTCCTCCCCAACCCAAGTTCACACCTTCCTAACACATTCCTCAGGGGTAGTGTAATTTCATTTCCTCTTTTAGATATCACTGAGTGGTCATTTTCATCTCTGAAAAATATTGGTTTGGGGGGTGGGTGTGGAGAAAGTGTAAGATTGTAAGTTTTCCCTATTTCTATTTTTTCTTTACTTTTTTGTTTTAATATGGGGGTATTACGGTTTCTTTTCTTTTCTTTTTTTGGAAACAGGGTCTCACTCTGTTGCCTGGGATACAATGCAGTAGCATCAGCCTAGCTCACAGCAACCTCAAACTCCTGGGCTCAGGCGATCCTCCTGCCTAAGCCTCCTGAGTAGCTAGGACTACAGGTGCATGCCACCACACCCAGCTAACTTTTTCTATTTTTAGTAGAGACAGGGTCTCACTCTTGCTCAGGCTGGTCTAGAACTCCAGAGCTCAAGCAATCCTCCTGCCTCAGCCTCCCAGAGTGCTAGGATTACAAGTGTGAGCCAGCACACCTGGCCAAGTTTTCTCTATTTCAACAATTTCCTTCCTTTTTACTGAAGTTTTCAAGTGACATTTACATACTTCTTTATTTTTTTAATTTAATTTAATTTCAGAGTATTATGGGCTACAAACATTTTGATTACATAAATTGCTTTTGTACAATTTCAGTCAAAGTTATAGGTGTGTCCATCACCAAGATAGTGTGCATTGTTCCCATTAGGTGTGAATTTACTCATCCTTTCCTCCCCCCTCCTACCTGCTTGATTTCCAATGAGTTTTATTTCCATATGTGCACATAAGTGTTGTTTGATTAGTTCCAATTTAGTAGTGCGTACATGTGGTGTTTGTTTTTCTATTCTTGTGATACTTCACTTCAAAGAATGGGCTCCAGTTCCATCCAGGTTAATACAAGAGGTATTAGTTCACCATTTTTTTTAATGGCTAAGTAGTACTCCATGGTATACATATACCACATTTTATTAATCCACTCATGTATTGCTGGACACTTGGGTTGTTTCCACATATTTGTGATTGTGAATTGTGTGGCTGTAAACATTTGGGTGCAAGTGTCTTTTTTAAAATAAAATGTCCTCTTTTCCTTTGGGTAAATGCCCAGTAGTGGGATTGCTGTATCAAATGGTAGGTCTACTTTTAGTTCTTTGAAGTATCTCCATATTACTTTGCATAGAGTTTGTAGCAGATTGCAGTGTCACCAACAGTGTATAAGTGTTCCTGTCCACACCCACGCCAGCATTTTTGTTTTTGTTTTTTTTTTGTTTTTTTTGATAAAAGCCATCCTCACTGGATTTAGGTGATATCTCATTGTGGTTTTGACTTGCATTTCCCTGATGATTAGAGATGTTGAGTATTTTTTCATGATTTTTAGTCATTAGTCTATCTTTTGAAAAGTTTCTGTTCATGTTTTTTGTCCACTTTTTAATGGGGTTGTTTGATTTTTTTCTTGCTGATTTGCTTGAGTTCTTTGTAGATTCTGGTTATCATTCCTGTTGGATATGCAGCATGCAAATATTTTCCCCCATTCTGTAGGTTGTCTATTTGCTCTAGTGAATGTTTCCGTGGTTGTGCAGAAGCATTTTAATTTGATCAGGTCCCACTTATTTGTTGTTGTTGTTGTTGTGATTAGGGTCTTCTTCATAAATTCTTTGCGTAGGCCAATGTCTGTAAGAGGTTTTCCAACATTTTCTTCTAGAACTCTTATTGTTTCATGCCTTATGTATAAGTCTGTTATCCATTGTGAATTAATTTTTGTCAATGGTGAGAGGTGCAGATCCTGTTTCAGTCTTCTTGTGGCTATCCAATTTTCCCAGAACCAGGGAATAGGGATTCTTTTCCCCAGTGTATGTTTTTGTCTGCTTGTCAAAGACCAGATGGCAATATGAGGATGGTTTTATATCTGAGTTCTCTGTTCTTGTGCCAGTAACATGATGTTTTGGTTACTATAGCTTTGCAGTATAGCTTGAAGTCTGGTAAAGTGATGCCTCCCAATTTGTTACATACTTCTTTAGATACAACCTAGTGAAGTGGGTAGCACTGATGTGATTAACCTATTTCACAGATGACTAAAGTGAGGCTAAATATAAAGAAATTATTTTCTTCAGGATTACACAGCTAGAAAATACTGGAGCCAGGACTTGAATTCCTAGGTCCTCCCCAGACTCTATAAAGACACCTCCTCAACTTTTACTTCCCTTAGGACTGGAATAACCAGGAGAAACATGAAATTACAGCACTCAGCTAAGGGAAAGGCAAAAGGGAAGGAATTCAGGGAAGAATATGAAGAAAGATGAGTCGGTCAAAAGCAGAGTCGTTTGTTGAGCAGTTATATTGAGGAAATTAAGAAGAGAAGTAGGAGGTGGAAGGACAACTCAGTGGTGGTGGCAGGAACGAGAGCATCGGGAGGGTAGGGAAGGATTAAGGCCCAAGAAGATTGTAGCATTGGGAATCAGAGGGCTCTGGCCTCAGGAGAGCGGTGGATCCCTGCGCCAGCCCGGCGAGGGGGCGGGGCCTCGAGCCTCTGGCTCCGCCCTTCCCGCCCAGGGTCCTCCTCGCGCCGCGCCGCCCCCGCCCTCCCCCAGGTCTCTTAGGTGATGCTGCAGCCAAGATGGCGCCGGCGGCGGCCGCGGCGGCTTAAGCGTGATGCTTCGGGTCCTCGTTGGCGGTGGCAGCGGCAGCGGCGGCCTTGGCCGCGGCCTGGCGTCTCTCCCGTGCGTGAGCGCTCAGGCGCCTGTCCTCCGGCCGGGTTAGCCGGGACAGAGAGGAGACGGCCACGGAGACAGGAGGCAGTGAGGAACAGAGCGAAAGCGCGGCGTCTCCCGCCTCGGCACCATGGCTGGGATCATCAAGAAACAGATCCTGAAGCACCTCTCCAGGTCAGTGGGAGCCTGGAGCCTGGGGGCCAGCCCGCCTCCGCCCTAGTCCACACTGAGTCGGCCTGCGGCCTCGGGGGCGGCGGGGACTGGCGGCGGTGCGGGAGGCGACCCTCGGGCTTCCCCGCCCCAGCCGGGCAGAGGTCGCGGCCGGGGTCTGCCGTCGCTTGCGGCGCCCGGGGTGGCCTCACGAGTGAGCCCCGATTGCGGCCCCCCCCGGGGCGGGCTCGCGGAGGAGCGCGCAGGGCGGCGAGCTGGGATTGCTCCCGACGCGGCGTCCGGGGGGCGTCCCGGGGCCGCTCTGGGCGGTCCTGCGCGGAGGCTGGAGGTGGCCCGGCGTCACCCAGGTGCCCGGTTGAGGTGGCAGCCTCGAGCTGCAGCTCCGCGCTCGTCCCCTCGGAGCAGAGCGGTTCCGTTAACTGAGGGCGTTTGGCGCAGTGTGGACTCCTGGAGCCGAGGTCGCGTTCTCAGTGAAACGGCAACCTTGTTATTGTTCTGAGTCGCCCCCGCCTCGGGTTCCCCCTGATGCGTTAGAGGGTGTGTCTGTTTGCTCAGGCAGGATTTGTTTTAGGTAAATAACCAGAGTTCCCAGCTTTGGCAGGTTCTTTCTGGAGTCCTTTCAGTCTCACATCATTCTCACTGAATTTTGTTCTTTTTCATCTGAGACTCTTAAATTCAGAGACTTTACATCTGTGGTGATTAAAACCCAGGATATGTCATTCTTTCCATTTCATAACGTGGTTTTAGTCAGAAACATGACTCAGTAAAGCTGGCAGTTTGTTACTGCTCTTGGCTTCTCCATATTTGTCTTGAGACACAGGCTAAAAATGTAGGATCTTCTTCCAAGCTGTTAACCGAGAATTCAAAGCGCTGGGTTCGGATCCGTTTCTCCTCTTCTGTTATTTTTAAGTTAATGATTACTTTTAACTGATTTTAGGAAGAGACTCAGGTATAATGATAGACTTGTGTACTAAACATAATTCTTGATTCTCCAGCTTGTTTTATACCACAAGTTACCTATTGGGGAACAGAATCAATACTTATGTGATTCAGCAAACATTTTCCTCACTTGTAACATTGAATAAGATACAACATAGTTTCTTTTTAAAGTAGCAAATTGTAGCAGCGTTTATGGATATACGTTTCTTAGAGATAACTAATTGGAAAGTTTTTTTAAAAAATTGTGCATGTGGTTCAAAACTGAACTGTCTTATTTTGGAAGGTTTTACTTCTCTATTTATTATTTGGGTAAAGTCTGACTTTTATAAATCTGATGGCCTCCAGCCTTTCTTATACCCAGTTCCACAAGAAAATTCAGATCTAAAAAAATGTTTGAAATACTTATTTTCCTACTCTTTCAAAGATGATAGTAAATAGTACCACTCTAGATGACAAGGAGAAAAGTTAATTCAATCACTAAGTATCTTTAATTCTTTTGTAGAATTCCATTTGAGGACTCTTAAACATTAGGAGAAAAGTTGTAATTGTAACAGACAACGCCCACACAATCAAAATTGAGGCCTTAGGGTTACTTTTTAATCTGTATGGTTTCTAATGACTCTGATTAACGGTAATGAGGATTTTTTTTCAGAGATGCATTTTTGAAACTGTTGAGTTTTCAGTTATTTCACATTTCAAAAAAATGTCCTTAATTCAGGTGACTGAAGAGTATCAAATTCTTATTTTTGGTTAGTGTATTAGTGTTAATTGGTGTCATCTCCTAAGAAAAATGCAGTTATTCATAAACCTAAAGGCAATTCATAATAGATGAAACAAGGTAGATGTTGTGATAAATTATAGTTGTTCCAGTAGGATTGAACTTTTGAAATTATCTGGGTCAAATTTAATTTTATAGATTATTCAGTAATGAAGATGTTACTATATTGATCTAGTGGTCTAGAATACAATTTAATACGTTTAATAGGAAACACTTAGAACGTATCACTTTCTAATAGTAGACAACTCATGTGGTCTGTGTGTGCAACCCATTGCACCTTCTCAAAGGAGGCCTTTCCTTACCAGACTTTAAAATTGTGAGCCCCCATGCTTCCTGTCCCTCTTGCTTGATTTTCCTCCATAGCACTCATCCTCATCTGTCATAATACATACTTCTTTGCTATTTGTCTCTCTACACTTTAATGTAAACTGCATGAGGGCAGGGATTTTTGTCTTGAGGCTGGCATAAAGTAGGTACTTAACAACTATTTGTTGAGTGAATGGATGGGCTGGCTCTCCCTCATATTGCTGTTCTTTTTAACTGAGGCAAGACTGTATGTCACTAATATTATTGAGATTTGGGATGACCAGTTTCCCTGAGGTTTTAGGAGTTAATAGGTAATTGAGTCATTGAATAAACGTGGTGCCTTTGGAGTTCTGGAAAGGAAGAACTAGCAAAAATGGCCTAGTTCATATAGGGTCTTATAAGGAGGGTGTGTGTGGGGGTCTTCCAGTAAGGAAATGACCTAGTTGTTATGTGAGGGGAGGGTTTTCCAGTAAGGAAGAAGATTATTTAGAAACCAATATGAGTAAGAATGCTCACTCTTAGCCTTGAGATTGAATTATAATGAAATTGCAAGATTAAAGCTATAGGGGCCAAGGGGAAGCTTTACCTTTGCTCTCTGAAAAATCAACTCACAAAAGGCAGATTAATGGGAGAAAAGGCACACACTTATTTCATGTGCACTTGGGGAGAGTCACAGAGTGGTTGCCCACCCCTCTGCAGGGTTCAAGAGTTTGTATATCATCCTGGTAACACAGATTATGGGGGTGGGAGAGAGAAGAGAAATTTTGTTGAGGAGCAACAAAGGATTAATAGGGGGAATGAATCAAGCAACAAAAATTAGTTTGTAAATAGCATTTGTAGGTGGTGGTCTTCAAACATTTTTGGTTTTATAGGAGAGGAAGAAAAAAAAAACAATTATCCCTGGTAGGTCTGGATTTTAGGCAGATAAAGGGACTTCAGCTTCTTTGGGAGAGATGGTGTGGAAGGAAGGTCAGAGAGACCTTGAGGCTTCATTTCAGTATGTCAAAGTGCCATATTTTGGGGTGCTGGTTTCTGAGCCCCAACAAAACTATCATTGCCCAAATGTGGGGACTTGAGAAGCTGGTATATTGGGAAAGAGGAATTGTTCAGGAATTGTTCTTAAGAGATTAACAAATGCTTTACGTAAATGCCAGACTATTTGAGAAGTGTTAATCCATATACTTGTTCCTTGCCTAATTGTTTAGTTTGTATTCTAAGCATCTCTTGCTTTGTTAATAAAAAGTTTATGTACTTGACTAACCTGAAATGAGGACAAGGGAGTGTATTTGGGGGGGAAGGGGAAGTTAGAGTAGTTACTTTTTTTTAGGAGAAGTGAAACAACAAAAGCCTTTGAAGGAGAAATTATCCGCGATCTTTCAAATTATATCAGCACAGAATATATTTTGGGGGATTTTCTAAGAGAGAGCAGGGAGGCAGCTAAAACATCCTACAATGCACAGCACATTTCCCCACAACAAAGAATTATTTGGCCCAAATGTCAGTGGCTCCCATGTTGAGAAACTGGTTTAAAGTATACAGATGTGTGTCATATGATTGAGCTAGGGCACTGTGCTAATTAAGGTTATTTTGTCTGCAAACAACCGAAACCTGCTCTATTTGGGCAAAAAGGGAAGTATAACAGAAAGCAGAAAATCTGAACAACCAAACCAGGGAAAGAGCAGGAAGCAACCAGCTCCTAGAATCTCATTGGAAGAGTTCTTAGACCTTTTTACAGTAAGATATTAACTTCAGCACTATTGACTTTTTTCTTTCTTCGGTATGTCTCACTCTGTGGCCCAAGCTGGAGTACAGTGGCATGATTGTAGCTCACTGCAAGCTTGAACTCCTGGGTTCAAGCGATCCTCCTGCCTGTTTCCCTAGTAGCTGGGACTACAAGAGCTTGCCACTACACCTGGCTAATTTTTAAAATTTTTTGTAGAGATAGGGTCTCACTATGTTGCCCAGGCTGATCTCGAGCTCCTGGGCTCAAGGGATCCTCCTGCCTTGCGTCAGCCTCCCAAAGTGCTGAGATTACCAGCCTGAGCCACCATACCCAGCCACTATTGACATTTTGAACTAGATAATTCTTGTGGAGGGCTGTTCTGTGCATTGTAGGATGTTTAATACCTCCAGACATTGCTAAATATGTCCTGGGAAGCAAAATTGTTCCTGGCTGAGAACCACAGCTTTAGGGTGCTACCCCATCTTCCACAACTCCCAATCTCTGATTTCTGCTATCAAGTTTCAGATTCCTTGAAGAGAGAACCTGTATGACCCAGTTCTGTCTATCCATGGATCAATTAGCAAGGACAAAGGGTTGTACTGCAAAAATATAGTTATGAGGAGAATTATTTGAGTCAGGTTTGTTGCTCCATTTGGCATCTGTAACAAGCACTGAACTAAATCATATTTTCAAGGGCCTCACTTACAATGTTAAGGAAGTTGAACTTCATCCTGGGGGCAGGGAATGACTGCTAATAAAGATAAAAGAGGAGGCCAGGTGGGGTGGCTCATGCCTGTAATCCTAGCACTCTGGGAGGCTGAGACAGGTGCATCACTTGGGGTCAGGAGTTCGATACCAACCTGAGGAAGAGTGAGACCCCGTCTCTACTAAAAACAGAAAGAAATTAGCAGGCCGACTAAAAATATATAGAAAAATTAGCCAGGCATGGTGGTGCATGGCTGTAGTCCCAGCTACTTGGGAGGCTGAGGCAGGATTGCTTGAGCCCAGGAGTTTGAGGTTGCTGTGAGTGAGGCTGATGCCATGGCACTCTAGCCTGGGCAGCAAAGTGAGACTCCCTCTCAAAAAAAAAAAAAAAAAGATAAAGAGGAAGTCTGGGTTTTGGAGTCTGAGGTTCAGGAGCATATCTGGGGTTGAAATATAGAGCATACAAATGGACTCTGAATAACTTAAGTAGAAAACTAATATATTGGAGGGATATTGATGTCCTGCAGAACTTACAAGAAATTGGAGAACAAGACTTAGAAACAGAGTGGAGCAGTCCAGCTCCAAGGATCTAGGTAAGAGAAACTGCTTGATGGTCTCAAGATGACTTGTTCCATAAACTGAGGGGGAGGAACACTTTAAAGAGGGAGGACGGCCTGAGAAGATTGTTGAATGTTTAGAATATTTGTTATATATATTAGGAAGGGTTGAACACTTGCAGGGTTTTGTGACCGAACGCCACAGTGATAAGAGTTTAGGGTGCCTCACAATGTGTTGATGGAATGAGCCTCTAGATTTAGGACATGTTAGGATGGAAAGGGGAGAGCAGCAGCTGATAGTATGGAGAGAAAAGGAAAGAACCATCGAAGGACTGGGAGTGCTATCTAGGTGGAAGAGTAGTGAAGTAAAGGAATGAGCTAATTGGAAGGATTGGAGATTTTGTCTGAAAGTGTCATATTGAAGTTTAAGATTTTAGAGGTGAAGAAGGTCTGGTTTAGAATAAGCTATCTGATATGGCCATGGAAGTGAGCTGTTGAAAAGAAGTTAAGGTGCACGTAATTGGAGATAAATACTACTAGGTCTTTAATCTTTCACGTATTGGAGATTCACAGAAGGAAATACAACACTGTTTATTTAGTCTACCAGAAGTTATTTTTTCAAATTCTAACTTCTTTTGAATATTGATAGACTAATTATTTGTATGCTTTACTTTTATGGTAAGATTCAATAAATAATATTTGAGCCTTTATGTATTCCAGGTTCTTGAGCATATTTATGTGTCAGACAGTGACATTAGAAATCCAAAGATGAATAAGACATGTTTTCAGCTCTTGGGAAACTTTAGTGATTCTTATTCTGATATAACAAGCATGAGTAGGATTACTAACTGTAATCTGTTTTTAAATTGTACTGCCATGTGAAATTTGAGATTTTGTTTACTTGGATTAGGTAACTGGGAAAAGACTGAGTTAAATACTGCTTTTTGGATTGTAAATAAATTACTTTTATAAAAGTTTGAGAGTTTTTGAAAGTAACTTGTGTTACTTAAATTGGCAGTATTCATTTATAAATGATCCTCAGTAATCTGGATTTTGACACTAGATATGTTAGTTGTTTATTTAACAAATAATTTACCGAGTGTTTACTTTGTATCAAGTATTGCTCTATAATGCTAGGGGTAAAGCAGTGAACAAAATTGGTGAAAATTCCTGCCCATGTGGAATTTACATTTTAATGAGAGGCAGATAGTAAGTAAATAAGTGAAATACATAGTACAATGTATCAGTTTGTATTAAGTGCTATTGAAAAAAGTAACACAGGAAGTTGGGATGGAGCTTGCAATTTTAAATCTGGTGATCTGGCAGGGTTAATTGAGAAGGTAATATCTGAGAATAGTCGTGAAAGAGGTGGTAGGAGCAAATGAAAAGGGTCTGGAAGTGGGAGGTGGTTTCTCATTTTTGAAATACATCAAGGCCACCAACATAGGTAAAGTGGAGTGAAGTGAGTAAAGGAAGAAGACATCAAAGAGAAAATAAGGGCCAGACTATGTGGGGCCTTGTAATGACTTGGCTTTTACCTTAAGTAAGATTAGGAGCCACTGGAAGGAAGGTTTTGAGCCAGGGAACACTCTGGCAGCCATATGGGAAATAAGTAATAGGAAGTTAAGGGCAGGAACAGGAACCCAATTAAGAGGTTGTTATTATGATAACTATTCATTTGAGAGAGATATTGGCTTGGATGAAGGTAGATGCAGTAGAGTTGAGATAGGTTCTAGATGTATTTTGGAGGTAGAGCCAGGATTGACTGACATATAAGATGTAGATTGAAAACAGTAATGGATGACTACAAAGTTTTTGACACAAGCAATGGATGAGATGGAGTTGTCATTAACTATATAGGAGAAGACTGCAGGAGGAACAGGTTTAAGGGAGAAGGTAAGGAGTTTGGTTTTCAATACATTAATTTGGATAAATGTTAGCTATTTAAATGGAGATATTCTCCCTTTTATTTGTGACTTAATTTAGAGGACACATGTTTTAGACTGGAGACAATGGAAATATTTTTGTGTGGTTATCATTTGGTTTGTACAAGAAATAATTATTACTGCAAAGCAAACTGTAAGTTGAAATTTCAGGGGTGGATTTTTTGGTTCTGGGTTTTTTTTTTTTTTTTTTTTTTTTTCTTTTTGCTATTAAATGTCCTACAGTTGTTCCCACTAATCCATGGGCAATACATTCCAAGGCTTCCAGTGGATGCCTGAAACTGTGGCTGGTATTGAACAATATATATATACACACACACACACACACACACACACACACATATACATACTATGTTTTTTCCTATACGTATGTACCTATGATGAAGTTTTAGAAATTAGTCACAATAAGAGATTAACAACAGCTAATAATAAAATAGAACAATTATACTTGTATATTATAATAAAAGTTATGTGAATGTATTCTCTTTTTCTCAAAATATCTTATTGCACTGTACGTGGGTAGCTGAAACTGGGAAGTGAAATTACAGATTAAATGAGGACTGCTATGTGTAGAAGTATCCAAAATAGAGCAGATGTCTTTCTTTCACATTAATTTCCAACTAAAACCAGATATTGATTCTTATAAAAGTTACTTTTGGGACTGGCAGAGCTCAGGCAGTGATAGGCTGTCAGTTCCCAACAGCCTACAGACCAGTACCGGGCAGAGGCTGGGAGTTGGGGACTGCAGGTCTAGTAGATGTTGTGGTATTACCATCCTAGAATCCTGGAATCAGAAGGGATCTGTTCCTATCTCAGAGAAGGAAATTATTAAAAAGTTGAGTTGTGACTTGCCAATGTCTGACAGATAATGCTGAATGGTAGTCACTGATTCAGTATCCTTTTCATTTGATTTGCTGTGCTGCTTATTCAGGTTGTCATCCTTCCCTAACAGTTTGCTTTTCTTTTATCCAATTTTTGTCACTTTCCTTACTATTCTTTAATGGTGATTTGCCATCCTGCTTCAGTATTCCTTAGGATATTCTTTTATTACTTGGGAATCCTTTGACTCTTCAGTCCTTTGAAGTTGGAAGAACAACATCTTTTGACTCAGCAGTTCTTTGAAGTTAGGAGATGTCTTAGTACATTTTGTGTTGCTATAAAAGAATACCTGAGGCCGGGTGCAGTGGCTCACGCCTGTAATCCTAGCACTCTGGGAGGCCGGGCGGGCGGATTGTTTGAGCTCAGGAGTTTGAGACCAGCCTGAGCAAGAGCGAGATCCCGTCTTTACTAAAAATAGAAAGAAATTATATGGACAGCTAAAAATATATATAGAAAAATTAGCCGGGGATGGTGGCACATGCCTGTAGTCCCAGCTACTTGGGAGGCTGAGGCAGGAGGATTGCTTGAGCCCAGGAGTTGGGGCAACAGAGTGAGACTCTGTCTCAGAAAAAAATATATACCTGAGACTGGATAATTTATAAAGAAATGAGGTTATTTAGCTCATGCATGGTTTTGCAGGCTCAGAAGTTCAAGGGCATGGCCCAGGCTTCTAGAGTGGGCTTTTATGTGGGTCACAACATGGTGGAGAAGATCGAAGCGGACGCTGGGAAGAGGGGAAAACCCCAGGGTGTTCTGGCTTTATAAAAACCCACTCTTGTGGGAACTAATCCATTCTGGAGAGAACTCACTAGGGTGAGAACAGCACTAAGCCATTCATGAGGCATCCGCCCCCAAAGACCCAAACACCTCCTACATTAAGGCCGTACCTCCCAACGGGCCACATGGGGGATCAAATTTCAACATGAGGTTTGATAGGGACAGACAAATCATATCCAAACCATAGCAGGGTAACATGATTTCTCCATTCATTTCTTTTTACTTGCATATTTTACTTTTTGTAGTATTATACTTTGTCTTAGTATTGCAGTTTCCAGTCTAAAGACTTTTTAAAATAAGTTGGTCTCTTATCAATTATGTGTTTTAAATTCTGCATATTATATGTTGAGGATGAGTAATTTAATATTTTATTAAATATTGATATTTAATAGTGAGTATTGGTGACTGGAGCTCAATTTGAATGTAAATTATAAGTGAAAGACGTTTTGGTATTTCTATGAGTGAAAAGGGAACAGTTACCATCAAGACCTTGGTTGGAGTGCAGTGGTGTTTACAACTAATTGATCACAACCAGTAACAGATTCCTTTGTTCCTTCTCCACTCCCACTGCTCTACTTGACCAGCCTTAAAAAAAAAAAAAAAAAAGACCTAGTTATTAAAACAAAATTGAGAGCCAAAGCCCAATATGATTAAGGAAGGATATAGTAATATATTATTTTTTTAGGCATTAAATTTTAATAGTTCGGTCATTCATTGACATTTTTTGAGATTTCTCTCAGCCAAGATGAATGTTTTATGTAAGTTTTTTGTTTGTTTGTTTGTTTTTTGACACAGTGCCTCACTCTATCGCCCGGCCTGGAGTGCAGTGGTGTGATTAGCCTGCTGCAGCCCTTTAACTCCTGGGCTCAAGTGACCCTTCTAACTCAGCCTCCCCAGTAGCTAGGACTACAGGCATGCGCCACTACGCCCAGCTAATTTTTAAAATTTTTTGTCGAGATGGGTCTCCCTGTGTTTCCCAGGCTGGTCCCAAACTTCCGGCCTCGAGTATTCCTCTCACCTCCACCTCCCAAAGTGCTGGCATTACAGGTGTAAACCACCCTGCCCAGCCTATATCAATTTTTAATTTCTATATTGGTCTATTCTTTACATTTAATTTGAACTTTATGGGTATGTAGTCTTCTTCTAACCAAAAATACTATTAAGAAAGGCATCTCTGGCTTCTTTTTGCCACTGCTAGCATAGCATCAAGTGTTTTGCTCTACTATTGTCTATTTGTAAATCTTTTGTATGTAATTTTATTGTTAGGAATAAACTTAGTGATACCAGAAAATTCATTGATTTAAAAATTTAGTAAAACAATATTTTTAGATATTGAGTTTTTGCCCCAAATTTTTACTTCTGCTGTGATACAACTTTTTATATAACTGAGGTATACTATAAGAAGGGGCATCCATAAAATGTAAGATTTATCTTTAAGTAATACAGATATTGCAAGTAAGATTATCTGATTATCCCCATTGATAGGATCCATTCATTTATTTACCTTTGTACCAATACTTAAAAGAAGATTCTATAAGGTATACAAATAAAATTAAGATACAAGAATATCTTTTGGAAAACAGTCTGGTAGATGGGTGTGAGTCTTAGAGAGGGTCACAAGCAAAGTACTATGCAACTTCAATGGAAGGGGAGATAGTGAGACAGAGGTGGTCTAAATGTCAGAGAAGCCTGTAAAGAACGAATGAAATAAAGCGCATAAATGACAGCTTGAGGGTAATAAAATAGTTATTAAATTTTTTGACTAAGTCATGCATACAAAGGAAATATTTAAAGCAAATATCCGGAAAAGTGAAGGGCAAGTTTTTAGGTCCTCCAAGTTTGGCTACAATTTTATTATCCAATACCACACTTTTCTCCCTTTTTTTCTCACCCATCTTTTAAGCCTTGTTTCCCACAGCCAGATTGTCTGCATCCCTACATGGTAGGCCATCTTCTCTCAGGCTTTATTTTATTAGTACATTTTTCATGGGCAGCTTTAGCTGGGCTAATCTTCATTGGTCTGTTTTTCATGGGCAGCTTTAGCTGGGCTAATCTTCATTGGTCTCCTCCATTTTTGAACTTTTTTAGTTCATAAATTTATCCTGTTTGTTTTAGTAAAACAAAGGCTTCATTTATATTAGTTCTGTAGATTGTCATCTCTTTAAGGGCAGAATCGCCCTGATATGTTTTAGTTATGAGGACAGTGACTGTGCTTGTCTTGTTCACTGTTGTACCGTTAGCATCTGCCACAGTATTGTGGTACATAGTAGTTGTTAAAACACATTTTTAACTGTTGGGAGAAATAAATGTATATTACCTTGGCCTCCACAGAATACATAGAATATAAATTTGTTGCCCTGAATACATTTTTGGTGGGTTTAACTAGTTGACTTATATCCACAAAATTTAGATTAAAAGCTTTTTTTCCTGGCAAATACTATAGATCGTCAATTAATTTTTGAGTATATAGATATAATCTGTTGCTGGATCTGTCTCTCTCTTGTTTGTGGATTTCTTTTTTTTTTTGAGACAGAGCGCCATTCTGTCGCCCCCGGCTATAGAGCAGTGACATCATCCTAGCTTACTGCAACCTGAAACTCCTGGGCTCAAATGATCCTCCTGCCTCAGCCTCCCAATTAGTTGGGGGTACAGATGTGACATCACACCTGGCTAATTTTTTCTATTTTTAGTAGAGACGGGGTCTCACTCTTGCTTAGGCTGGTCTCAAACTCCTGACCTCAAGCTATCCTCCCACCTCGGCCTTCAAGAGGATTATTTTTTTATAGGTAACTTTATGCCTCAGTATTCTCTGTAAAATGAGGATTACGGTTTTAATTTCAGGGCTTTTGGCACTGAAACTAATTTGATAATTGTATTTATAGATTGCTTGTTTTGTAGAGTGCTCGTCTTAATTGATTTCATTTAATGTTCAATTATACAGCTCAGCCTTTGTATAATTTGTACAGCATAGCTATCTCATTTTTGTTTGTTAACATTTTAACATAAAAATTAAAAAAATGAATGTAATCGATTAGTAGTAATATCAGTGGTAGAGAAAACGAAGAAAATCCTAAGTGATTCATCTTAGAATTTAAGCACTGTTTGCCTTTAGTTAATCCAGTGTGAAATACAACTGTATTTTTTTTTAAAGTGCACCACAGCTAAATATCTTTATCATATCATTCCTTTCCTCTTCCTTCCCTTAAACTTGCTCCCTTCTGTGTCCCCTGTGTACCCATTCCCTACAGCGTTCCCTGCTGGCTGTGGTGGAGATTGATGTGCTGTGAATTGCATAATCACCCAAATGAGTACCTGAGGAGTCTAAGAAACCCTGGCAACTGACTGCTTGCTTTCACCAGGAATTAGGGACCTTTTGTCTGAATTTCCTGCCCTCAGGTAATACTTCTATTCCCCATCCTTTTTTTTTTCTTTCTATAGATGCAAGCACTTTTTATGCCCCTCATAAAGATACTTCAAGAATATTTTCTTATTGTTTTAGTCAGATACCTATTTCGTTTTCTTTACTGTATAGCTGCAGGTTTTTATAATTCCTCTCTTGGAATGTCTTTTCCAACAGATAAGATTTGGCAACATACTTAAAGTCATAACCAGCTTTCTGATATTGCAAGAGTTTTTAAACTTACAGCCAGCTATTTGGAAATAGTAGTTAGCTTTTGATCTGCTTATTAATAGGTAAGGTTTCATAGTCTCATGGAATTAGTGAGGTATTAAGGGTCTTTTGATAAAGAGGGTTTTGATTAATTCTCTCATCATTGAAGGACTTAAGAGTTTATTTTGTGTACTTAATGTTAATTATAACCTTTATCAAAGAGATTGAAATAAGTCTCACAAACAGCAGTACAAATGCGATTCATTTTTGAAGAATTTAAGGGGTTTAACCCATTCTGTTCTCCCCTTTCCTGTCCCTTTTAAAAATTCATCATCAGGGAAAGCAATTATCTTATAAAACCAGACTCATGGAAATGGTGCTGAATTTCTTTCAACTTAGGACTCAGTGAAAAACCTGTAAACTCACATCACTGAGCACTTCTAGTCCTTACGAAATTTATCCACATTCATTTTTTTTTTCCAGTCTGTCACTCAGACTAGACTGCAGTAGTATCATCATAGCTCACTGCAACCTCAAACTCCTGGGCTCAAGCAATCCCCCTGCCTAAGCCTCCCAAGTAGTTGAGACTATAGGAGTATACCACCACACCTGGCTAATTTTTCTACTTTTTGTAGAGACAGATTCTTACTGTGTTGCTCAAGCTGGTCTCAAACTCCTGGGCTCAAGTAATCTTCCCCCCTCAGCCTCCCAAAGTGCTAGGATTACAGACATGAGCTACCACCACCTATTTTAAAAGTCTCATAGGAAATTGTTCATTAAAAAATAACCATGAGTAGAATTACGTAATTCATTACATACTTACCCTAGGAGTAATGGGACAGTTGATAAACTTGCTGGCCATATGCTAGCTAGCAACTGTATAGGTATGATGACCTAAATACTGTTTTATATTCTTGTCTACCTTGATTCCATGCTGCCATTTGGGAGTCTGGATCTCAACCAGAATTGGCAAGGGAAAGATGATACCAAGCTTTAAACTCAGGTAGAAACCTTTGAAATTCACTCTAGTATATTGATGGTTAAGGTCTTGTGTTGTTAAAATGGCTTTCAAGGATGGTTCTGATTTTGTATATACCTGTAGCAGATCCTCTGAGACACTTACTTATGAAGTACGGTCACAACTGTAGGCCTTTGCTTTTTCTAGATTACATCTCTGCAGCTATCCATGTGTTTATTCAAGTCACCTACCAAGTTTAATGCCTTTTTCTTCTTCATCTTCCCATTTTAATCAGTCATGATTACTTTATATTTCAATAACTATTGAATTTATACTCTTTGTCATGAACCTAGGACATAGCAGACTGCTTGGAACAAAGTAGATATCAGTAAGATTTAAATATCTCTGCTGTCACTACCCAGATTTAATTCATTATTTTTTGCATCAGTTGTTACAACTAAGTATTTTCATATCCTTAGGGTTTCATATTTCTGTATTCCATCTTTGGCGCTGTTACCAGAGAGATATTTCCAGAATGCTAATCATATAATTTGTTTTCTTGCTAAAAATCTTTTATTGGCTCCTGTTCAAGCTTTTTTTTAAAAAAAAAAAAAAAATTTGTTCATAACAGTAGAACTTTTTTGCCTAAAAAAATCTTAAAACAGAACTTGACTACATAAAATATACAAATGTCGAACTCTTCTAGTTGAATCAGTAATGGGGGATATTTCTCTGGCATATTTTTTTTCTTTTTATTTCTTCCCCCACCTGGGTTAAACCATGTGAAGTCTCCTTAGAAGCAGTGTGGGAACAACACTGATGTAAGCCTGAAACCCATGTTGCTTGGCATGGAAAATAGAGTCCTTTATGATTTGTCACCATGATCTGGTGACAGTCGGCTTCCCAAGGCATATCATTTCTTTCCAAACTACCTGATGCCTTATACTACATCTATGCCTACTGTATGTGACCCTATAACCTTGAACATGTTGCTGCCTCTGTCTGAAATGTCCTTCTCTGTGCCTTATTCACTTGGCAAAAACTTACTCTTAAAAACATAGCTCAAGTGCTGCCTACTCTGTGAAGCCTTTCCAAAGCAGTCTTCTTTATTAACAGAATTGATCACCCTCTCCCTTGTGCCTCCATTGTATCCTGTTATCATGTTTATTGTATCTGACACAGTACTTGGTACGTAATAAGATCATGATGTACTACAGTGATTTATGTGCTTGCCTCTAATAATAAAATGTAAGGTCACTATGTCTTATTTGTCTAAGTCTCCCAAGAGCCTAATGAGTGACTGGCAGATAGTAGATACTCAGCTTTTGCTATGAAGGTTGTATATCTAATGGTGTCAGAACTTCTGGTATTTCAATAAAATCTAGATATCTAGACTTAAACGTAAGGTCGACCCATTTTAAATGCTAGCAACAAATTCGGGTTTTCAAAAACACTGTGCAGGCCAAACAAAACATGTCTGTGAGCAGAATATAGCTCACAGGCTGCCAGTTTACAGCCTCTTTCATTTTTTAAATGTTTATGTGGAAAAACTGGTTATACAAGATTGATTTTCTTTACACACATACTACAGAAATAACCAAGCCAAACAAACTCTATGTAAATTGAGAATGGTCAAAAAAAAAAAGACAATTTAAGCTATTATGAATATATCTTGATTCTTCTTCCGTTGTAGGTTTTATTAAAAAAAATAATAATGTTGGGCCAGGCATGTTGGCTCAAGCCTATAATCCCAGCACTTTGGGAGCTGAGGCAGGGAGGATCACTTAAGGCCAGGAGTTCTAAACCAGCCTGGGCATTGTGAGACCCCGTCTCTACAAAAAAATTTAAAAATTAGCTGGACGTGGTAGAATGCACCTGTAATCTTACCTTCTAAGGAGGCTGAGGCAGGAGGATTGCTCAAGCCCAGGAATTTGTATTTTCAGTGAGCTGTGATAGCACCACTGCACTCGAGCCTGGGTGACAGAGCAAGACCCTGTCTCTAAAAAAAAAAAATAATAGTAAAAATGAAAATTAAAAAATAATGTTTATGCCTTGAATATATAATAAGCCTCACAAATTGACATTGAAAACTCCTTGAGTTTAAAAATTGCCATATACTCCTACAATGCCTAATAAATGCTCAGTAAATATGGTTAAATTGAAATTCATCAGTATGATAATGGAATGATAATTGATCCTAAAATACCTGGGTGAAAATTGTATAAGTTTGATTGCAGTGTTAGCTCTGCTTTGGTATAACCTTGAGCAGTTTACTTAATCTCTCTGGGCTTTACATTCTCTGCTATAAAATGAGGAGTTTGGATTAAATTGTGTGATATTCTTTGTAATATGAGGGCTGCCTATGGCTTTATTCATTTTTTTTTTTTTTTACTTAGCTTAAAATTGCTCCTAATATATTCATTAGATGGCAAATGCAATGGGATGGTTTTCAAAAAGCCATAATTCAAGTACCTTATATATTCTTATTCCCTTAAATTTTATTAACAGGTCCATGCTTCATTTTATTATTTTATTTTATTTATTTTATTTTATTTTAATTTTTTGAGATGCTGTCTTACTATGTTACCCAGCTGGTCTTGAACTCCTGGCACAAATGATCCTCCCACCTCAGCCTCCTGAGTATCTGGGATTATAGGTGTACGCAACCATGCCTGGCTAAGTCCATTTTTTTTAAATTAAGATATGTATATATGTACATATATATGTATGTATATATCTGATTTAAACAGCTGTATTGGACTATAACTGGACTTATATGCAATAAACCACAGATATTTAAGGTGTACAACTGATGAAATTTCAACATGTATGTACTCAGGAAATCATCACCATAATTAGGAAAATGAACATATCCACCACCCTTAAGTTTCTTCATGCTCCTTTGTAATCTTCCCCTCTTGACTCATCCTGGGGCAACTGCTGGTTTACTTGAGCTCACTTAGACTAGTTTGCATATTCTAGAATTTTATATAAATGAATCATATGGTATACATTTCTTTTCTGACTTCCTTCAGCATGATTGTTTTGCAATTAATCTATTTTGTTGTATGCATACCTTTTTACTTCTAAGGAGTAGTCCATTGTGGATATGCCACTATTTGTTTATTCATAATGAATATTTGAGTTGTTTCTGTTTGTTGACTGTTACAAATAAAGCTATTATGAACATTTTTGTGAGAGTAGACTTTTTATCTCTTGTGAGAAAATTCCTACAAGTAGAATGGTTAGATTATATGCTCGGTACATCTATCACGTTTTATGAAACTTCCAAACAGCTTTCCAAAGTGGTTCCAAATTGTGCATTTTACATTCTCATTCATGGCCAAGTAAATGAGAGTTCCAGTTGCTCCATATCTTCACCAGTACTCAGTATGGTTAGCCCTTTTGATTTTAGCTTTTTTGGTGGTTAAGTAGAGGTATCTTATTGTGGTTTTTAATTTGTGATTTACTAATGACTAATGATGCCAGACATCTTTTCATGTGCTTATTTGTCATCTGTGTCTTCTTTGGTTTAAGAGTCTGTTTAAATCTTTTGCCTATGTTATTAAGAGGTGTCTTATTTTCAAAATGTAAGAGTTCTCTTTATATTGTAGATACAAGTCCTTTTTCTTTTTCTTTTTTCTTTGTTTATTTATTTGTTTTTTTTTTTTTTTTTGAGACAAAGTCTCGTTCTGTTGCCTGGGCTAGAGTGAGTGCCGTGGTGTCAGCCTAGCCCACAGCAACCTCAAACTCCTGGGCTCAAGCGATCCTACTGCCTCAGCCTCCCAGGTGGGACTACAGGCATGTACCACCATGCCCGGCTAATTTTTTTTTTTTCTATCTATATTTTTAGTTGGCCGGATAATTTCTTTCTATTTTTAGTAGAAATGGGGTCTCGCTCTTGGTCAGGCTGGTCTCGAACTCCTGACCTCGAGTGATCCACCTGCCTCAGCCTCGCAGAGTGCTAGGATTACAGGCGTGAGCCACTGTGCCCAGCCTACAAGTCCTTTTTCAAATAGATGTTTTGTAAATATTTTCTCTCAGTTTGTGGATTGCTCTTTAGTAACAATGTCTTTTTTTTTTTTTTTTTTAACAAATGAAACATTTTCCCAAAAAGTCACTACAATGTCTTTTGAAGGGCAAAGTTTTTAATTTTGATGAAGACTGATTTATTGATTTTTTTTTTTTTTTGTCTTTTATGGTTTGTGCATTTTTGGTTGTGTTAAAGAAATCTTTGCAAAACTCAAGGTCGCCAAGATTTTCTCATTTTCTTAATAGAAGTTTTATA
Source organism: Lemur catta (assembly GCF_020740605.2). Taxonomy (NCBI): domain Eukaryota; kingdom Metazoa; phylum Chordata; class Mammalia; order Primates; family Lemuridae; genus Lemur; species Lemur catta. Next base: position 19,999,573 of record NC_059133.1, read on the forward strand.
GTTCTAGTTCTTAGATTTAGGTCTGTGATCCATTAAGAGTTAATTTTTGTTTATGGTGTGAGATAAAGGTCAAGGTTCTTTTTTTTTTCTTTTGCATATGGCTATAGCATTATTCCAATACCATGTATTCAAATTATCATTTTCTTTTTCTTTCTTTTTTTTTGAGATGGAGACTCGCTTTGTTACCTGGGCTAGTGTACCATGGCATCAGCCTAGCTCACAACAACCTTAAACTCATGGGCTCAAGTGATTCTCCTGCCTCAGCCTCCCAAGTAGCTGGGACTACAGGTGCTCACCACCACACCCAGCTAATTTTTCTATTTTTTGTAGAGACAGGGTCTTGCTCTTGCTCTTGCTCAGGCTGGTCTCGAACTCCTGACCTCAAGTGATCTTCCTGCCTCGGTTCCCAGAGTGTTAGGATTACAGGTGTGAGCCACCATGCCCAGCCTCAAATAATCATTTTTGCAGTGAATTGAATTCTATCAAGTCTATTTCTGGACTCTGCACTTTATTCCATTGATCATTTGCTTATTTAACCACCATCAGACTTTCTTGAGTATTACAGCTTTTTAATAAGTCTTTTTTTTGTCAAAAACCTTCATTTGGGTGCCCATGGGAAGGAACAGGAGACACTGGGTAAGCAGTTTTAGGATTGGCTAGTATGAGTAATTTCAGCAAGCTTTGAACACAGAAACCATTCCTAGCTGCTTGGGATAATTAGGGCAAGTAGATAGCGATCCAGAGTGTGAGACTCCAATAAAGAAGGTGGTTGGGGTGTGGGCTCTAGAGTGGTTGGTTTGTGTTCAAAAAGTACACTCACAGATGAGTTGCTTACCATCTCTAGGAATTGACTAACCCTAAGAGGGGCAGTCCCTCCAGGGTCAGCAAGGACCCAGATGTCAAAGCATCAGAATAGAGAAAATAAAAAACACAGTTAATACATGGCTCCAGAGACTTTTGCTTCAGGTAAGCAAACCTCATCTGTGACTGTATATACCTGTCTCTCCAGATTTCAGGGTGGTGGTTTTCCCTGTGATCACAGTTCCCTGATGGGTCCAAAAAACCGATTATTTTCAGTTTGTTCCACTTTTTCTTGTTATAAGGAAGGGAGTGATGACTTCTAAGCTTGTTACATGTCAGAACCAAAGCCAGAAGTCTCCAATCCATTTTTAATTGTTCTGCTAATTTTAGTTCCATGCCAAACCTAAAATATTTGCAGTAGCTTCCAGATTTTAAGGAATTACTCTGAGAAAATTTCTTCTAATGAAGATTTTGCTTAGCCTAGGAGTGGGAGGACAGGCAGTTTATTTATACAGTACCCTTTGCTTTTATTTTGCTTTAAAATTTAAGATGAAACAATATAAAAATGTTGTCTTGTGGTTACTTTTTTTAAGGAAAATGCCAGGAAATTATTTTCCTTTATAAATTAGTTATTCAAACATTATTTAGAGAAGCTGAAGAATAAATGACACAAAACTCTAGTAATTTAATTCTGATGTTATATGTTGCCTAAAGCACTGGACTAGGCATTTGAAGACTCAGGTTTGAGTACTGATTATTAATTACCAGCTGGATATCTTTGAAAGTAGTTCACACCCAAATTTCTCAGTATGTGAATTTGGATAATAATACTTACCTATCTCATTTTCAGTGTATGACAGGGCATGTAGAAATTGAAATTTATATTACAAAACACTACAGAAATGTAGAAAAGTAATTTTCTTATTAATAACTCCCATGCACATCCTCCCAAGAATAGGCAATTAAAAGGGACCAAGAGGGCCTCTAATACTGGCTGTTAGAAATCACAGCCTCAGACCACACACCTGTTAACAGTGAGTAAACTGAATGGCCAAATAGAACACAGACAGAAGAGAGACATAGGTTTTGTATTCTTGGCTCCCTTACCCTTTACTGGGCAACAGAACCTAAATGACACTATGATGAGAAAAGTAAGTGCCGTGTATGGAAGGAAGTGAAGGATGACAAATAAGGCTCATCAAAATCAGCAACCAAGCGCACAATTTCTCAGAAAAGTTAACTAAGTAGGGATTCTAAATTGCCTCCATGGCAGAGTATGCCATTGCTGGTGGCTGGTAAAGTCAAGTGGGGATCCCAGCACATATTACCACATCTGTTGGCCAGACCAATAGAAGACATATGTTCCTGGCTTGACAATATATCTTTTTCTTTAGCAGTAAATCCAACACAAACAACAAACTACAGACAGAAAATGCTCACAGACTGTGCTTTGGGTAATAACACTAGGCAGAGAACTTTATTGCCCAATAAACATTTGTCCCAGGTATGTCATAAAGCATAGATATGAAGGCAACAATTCCCCCTAAATTGTTTGTTTTCCACAATTGTGTTCCTATTTTTTAACATTGAAAGTGATGAAGTTTTATATTATCCACTGTTTGTTTGTATCTCTGGTCATAACAAACACTTGCTAAAGTCTGAATGATTTCACTTCCCCAGGATATTTAATGTTAGGAAAGACTGATGAAGGTACCTAGCATTTCTTGAGCACCTACTATGTAACTAGCTTTGTGGGAGCTGATGCATGTTAGAGGGAAGTAGATGGCAAGATAAGCTAACTTGGATTTGGATCTTTGGTCGCACAAGCTGTATGACTTTAGGCCATGTGTCTCTCTCTTAGTACCTCTTTTTTATTTTCTCTTTTGTAAATTGGGGATAATAATAAATCTGCCTTAAAGGATTTTGGAGACTTGGTATGTATAAAATCCTTGTGCAGAAATGTCAACTATTATTTATTTGCAATATATTAACTCAGACCATCATTAAAAGAGCTCTGTCAATTAGGTATGTATCACCTAGATTTTATAAAAATCAAAAGTGAAACTGAGAAAAGTTAAGAAATGTGCTCAAGTAAGAAATATGGCAGGATTTGAGTAGGGTTTTTCTGGCATCCCTATCTGGGCTCTTTTGATTTTACTATGGAATTGTAGAATAACATTAATATAAAACATGTACATATTATATGTTACATGCTATACGACACATGTTAATATAATACAAATGTTATATGTATATTTAATCCAGCACTTTTTATCTCAAAACATTAGCTTCACTTGTGTCTTCCTTAAAGCCCAAGGTTTTGACGTTTAAGTGAACTGGTAATTTCTCTCTCAGTTATGTTTCTTTCTTTGTAAGAAGAATTCACACTACTCTGACACTGTGAGAAAGGGTAAGAAGTTCAACCACCACCAATTTGGTTTATGTGTCAGACCTTATAGGGATCATTGTATTGTATGAACCAAAACATAAATCTTTGAAACAAATTGCAAAGAGATGGTAAATTAATAAGGGTACTCGCCTACATGGCAAGTATTATTTGGTTGAGTTTTTGAGAAATTGATATATCTATAAAATTTTATCATTAATATTAAATTTATGATTCTTTTATATTATTTCTTGCATGGCAAAATTGTAACCAGTTTTGAATAGCAATCAATTTTCAAATATAAGAAAAATACAGATTAGGTAAATTAATTTCACTAAAGAAACAACCTGCATACTGAATTTTATAAAATAGAAAAAAAATGGAAAGTATTTAAAAATATACTGTATCTGGGTCTTTGGGCTTTCTTAATTGGTTAAAAAAAAAACACTGTTACTTATTTTTAAAGACAATTTCAAAAAATTGAAAAAAATTTTCACTTTTGAAATTGACTGCAAATTGAGTATAAGCATATCAATTTAATTTCAATAATGTGCTTGAATAAAAAAATGTAAATGAATAGCACATGGAACACTGCCATATTTTGATTATGTAAATTAAAAATTTTGATGTAGAGTTATTAAGCAATTTTGTCAGATGCTGATGTTTAACAGAGTAATGCTAATTTTCTTTACCTTGTTTTGACTAATTAATGCTACCTTTATGGAATTTTTTAAAGACTCTTTCTTAAACTTTAATAAAGCTAGTTAGTCCCCAGAAGAGAGTAATACCATATGAGTTGCTGGAAGGTAAGTAACATGACTAGTTATTTAAGAACAGGAAGCCATTTCTCATACATGGACACTAAAGATAATGGAAAACCAACTTTTGAGGATGGAGTGGGAAGGCAAGTTCATGTGTGAAAAAGATTTTTTTTTTTTTTTGAGACAGAGTCTCACTCTGTTGCCAGGGCTAGAGTGCAGTGGTACAGTCATAGCTTGCTGCATCCTTGAACTCCTGGGCTCAAGTGACACCCCCCACCCCCGTCTCAGCCTCCCAAATAGCTGTGACTACAGGGGCGTGCCAGCACACCCGACAAATTTTATTTTATTTTATTTTTTTAGAGATGGGAGTCTCAACTATGTTGCTCAGGCTGGTCTTGAACTCCTGGGCTCAAGCATTTCTCCCACCTCAGCTTCCCCAGTTGTTGGGATTACAGGCATGAGCCACCACGCGTGGCTCTGAAATAAAATTTAAAAAAGCTTTTAGGATATTGCCATCTAGGGAGTAAATATTTATTTAACTTAATCCTGTATGGCTATATTTACAGATCATATTGAAGTTTCCACTGATACATTTAAAAAATTAAAATGTTCCAAGTGCCTTCTGAGTAATAAAAGAGAATTATGAACAGTTTTGTGTTCATTAACTTTTATTCTAGTTCCTTGAAAATTTATAGTCCATATGCCTTTCGGTTAAAAGATAGTCACTTAACCAGAATTCTCCTTCTCATATCTAAATACTACATGTTCATCTTCAAGGAGTTAGTTATAAAAACTTATTTTGGGGTATAAATTCTGAACTGGGTTTTAAAGGGTAGAAGAGATGTGGTAAGGTGAACAGCGTCAATAGAAACCATAGGGACTTGAACCTAAGTTACCTCAGGTTCTTCATTTTTAAAATGGAGGCAATAATTATACTTACTTTATGGAGTTATTAGGATGGATTGATACAAGGACTATAAAGCTCTTCATTGTAGGGCTTGACAGCTTTGAGAGTCTGATAAATGGTAGCTATGGTTTATAGTGCAAAAGAGTTTGGAAATACACATAAGGGAATGACAAACTCCACCTAGGGAATTAGGTAACATTTTCTGGAAGAGTTCTGTTGGGGCTGGGCCTTAGAAGGAGGAATTTGCTTGGTCGGGAAAGGTCTGAGCATTCCAGGAACTTTGGGGAGGCAGAGATTTAAAGAGTGATATTTTCAGAAGCTGTTGTGTTGTTCAATTTGGTAGGGCTATTCCAAAGGATGAGACTTGACATACATGTGTAAAACAAGTGGATTTCCTTCCTCATACAGTCTTTTACCAGCTTCCTATAGCTTTTGGGATAAAGTGCTAAATTCTTAATGTGGAATACAGCACTCCTGTCATAATTCCAAACTAAAAATAAAATCCTAAGCGCACCCCTGCCCCTGACTGAATGGACCCCCTCTTGGCTAAGGGGACCTGAGAAAAACAGTAAAGCTATGATGGAAAGGAAGGTCTGACACACCTCCTCATAACCCCTTTTTTTTTTGAGTTTAAACACACTGGCATTAATGTTAAAGTAGAGATTATAAGACTGACAAAACAGACTCTTTGTGGCAGTAAGATATTATATTACAAACAGGACCTAAGGCTATGCAAGGCAAAGGTTAAGTCAGGCCTTACAAACCCTAAAATCTCATTAAATTTGTTTTTTAGCCAGGCGCGGTGGCTCACGCCTGTAATCCTAGCACTCTGGGAGGCCGAGGCGGGTGGATTGCTCGAGGTCAGGAGTTCAAGACCAGCCTCAGCAAGAGCGAGACCCCGTCTCTACTAAAAATAGAAAGAAATTATCTGGTCAACTAAAATATATATATAGAAAAAATTAGCCGGGCATGGTGGCACATGCCTGTAGTCCCAGCTACTGGGAAGGCTGAGGCAGTAGGATTGCTTAAGCCCAGGAGTTTGAGGTTGCTGTGAGCTAGGCTGATGCCACGGCACTCACTCTAGCCCGGGCAACACAGTGAGACTCTGTCTCAAAAAAAAAAAAAAAAAAATTTGTTTTTTAAATTAACTTGATATAATGTGGCTTGCTTTCCAACCTGACTGGTATAGCATCACATGACAGATAGCAGATCCCTTTATCTTAACTTAAGCATTCCTTTCTGCTAACTCCAGGTCTTTAGACAAAGCTTTATTTCTTTAACCAATTACAGATCAAGGAATCTCTGAACCCACCTATAAGCCTCTGCTTTGAGATGTCCTGCCTTTTCTAGCCAAACCAATGTATACTATGTATTGATTTCTGATTTTACCTGCATTTCCTTTCTCCCTAAAATGTATAAAACCAGACTTTAATCCAGCCACCTATGGTGCACTTTCTCAGGACTTCTTAAGATAATGCTTCTTGGGCCATGGCCACTCATATGGGCTCAGAATAAACCTGTTTAAATTACTTTATAGAATTTGTGGATTTTTTTCCTATTAACATAATGATTGTTGATTTCAGTTTTCATGAACTTGGTCCTTTTTACTATTCCAGCCTCTCAATTCCTGGACTTCCCCTCTTTCACTTATCTTGTCAGCCATTTGTTTCCCTAGCCAGACTCCAGATCTTGCTATTACCAGTAATTGTACCCCCTTTATAATTTCAGTTTTAAGCTTCACGCTCTGACTAGCACATCCTAGCTTTCTAGTTCACTGACCTACCACTCTATTCCTTATCTGCCTCTTATTTTCTGTATCCAGTACAGATTGCATAGTCTATCGTTATAACCATTCCCCTGTATAATTCTTCAACTCCCTTGACTATTCTCTTTATTCATTGTACTTGACTCATAAATTACTGATGGAGTACAACTCTTTGCCTCTTCTGCACCTGTAACTTCACAGGTACAGAATAGACCAGGTTGATTTGCTGGGGGAAAACACATAATTGATTTTACTTCATATTCATTGTAATTACCTTGAAATGAGTCTGTAGTGCTCCCCTGTAATCCTAATTGTTCTTGCCCATTTTTCTTCTACTCCCCTGTATGACAGTTTTGCCTGTTCTTCTCTCTTCTCAAACACTCTCTTTTCTTGATTGCCTTTGTTAGTTTCTTTTACATTTCTTTGATCTCTTAGTAGTCCCTGACCACAGTCTTTGGGCCCTTTTATTTTTCTGTCTACTCTTAATCTTTTGGTGATCTCATCTATCTGACGACTGTAAATACCATCTCTAACATTGGTGATGACCATGTTTATATCTGCATCCAGGGCGTTAATACTACCTAGTTGGCATCTCCTCTTGAATATACAATAGACATCTCTTAAACTGTTCAAAGCCTAAATTCTGACCCTTAATTTAAAACTTATTTCTCTGTCTTCACTCTAAAAATGACAATTCTATCCTTCCAGTTACTCAGACAAAAAACCTTGGTGTCATCCTTAACTTCAGTCTGTACAATCAAATCCTCTTGGCTTAATCTTCATAATGCGGGCCATTCCCTTCCCACCTCCTCCTACTCTTGCATTTTGGTCCAAGGCAACATCATCTCTCATCTGGATTATTGCGATAGCCTCCTCTTTGTGCTTTCTGCTTCTGTCCATGTCCTCATTTCATATAATCTCTATAGAGTGAACCTTTAAACATGAGAGTCCCCTGTTCTACTCAAAATCATCACTAGTCACTTTCATTCTTACCCAGGGTGAAAGCCAGAATCTTTAGAGTGACCTAAAAGGTCCCACATGATCTAGCTCCTGTTATGGCTCTAACCTCATCTCCTGTTATTCTTGCCTTTGCTCATTTGCTCCAGTGACATTGGCCTTCTTGCTATTCCTCAGACATGCCAAGCCATGCTAACATCTCAGGTTTTTGCCCTTGCTCTTCCTCTGCCTAGAGCAAGCTTTCTTCACATATTTTCATAGGTAGTACCTCCTTTACTTCCTTCAGATCTTTGCCTAAATGTCATTTTTTTCAGTGAGACTTTTCCTGTCCACCCTTATCAGAAATTGTAACCTCCTCCACTTAGATTTCCTGTCTTGTTATTTTGCTTTTTCCCCTGTAGTTATCAGAATGACTTACTATATATTTATTTTTTAAAAAATTCTTTTCCCTCCTCCATTAAGCTCCATGAAGGTAGAGATTTTTATCTATTTTGTTCATTTCCAAATCCCCACTCCATGTTAAATTGTAGGTATCAACTAATTCATGGAACAAATGAATACATAAAATACTCAAAGCCTTGTGTAGTCTGCCTCCCTCTCCCTTGTCCTTCCAGGTTTATCCTCTACTCTCTTGGCCTTCTTGGTACTTACTAGATACTGGTCTTTTTTCCAGTTCTATTTTTATACTATGCTTCTTCCTGCCTCAGAACCTTTATATGTTTTATTCCCTCTGGATGGAATACTCTTTCTTTCCCTACCCCTCTCTCTTCCTACCCTAGTTCACTTGTACTCATCCTTCAGATATCAGCTCAAAAGTCCCTGTTTCAAAGAAGCTCTGGATTAGGACCCCTCCTGTATTCTCTCCTAGTCATGCCATTTGATCTTCTGTCTCACGAACTAAACTGAAAACTCCACAAGGGCATGAGCATTGAGTGTACTGCTTGCCAGTGTGTGTTTCTGAATAATGAACCCTTATACATACTTATTGAATGCTCCCTTCCAGCTCTAATATTTTATGTCAAGGAAGTGGCAAGGTTTTTTTTAAGGTTATCTATGGTTAGGAATGGAAGCCTACTGGAAAACTTCATGGTATTGAATCAAGTATGATTAGTAAGAATAATACAGCTTCACTGGTAAAATATGGGTTAAAAAGGAACTTTGTATTTCCTAATTGACTTTCTGTGAGGAGATATGAATCCATATAGAATCTGGCACAAGAAATTCTGGTTTGAAGTCACTGGAGAAATGTGTGTATTGATTGGTATTCTTGTTGACATGTAAGGCATGTAAATATCTAGTACATTTAGTTGCTTTGATATTTAATTTCCAAAAAAAGTAGAAGACTGACTTACTCTTTTGTTAGGCAATAGTTAATTTTGTCAGTAGTTTTACTTTTGAAAAAGTACTTGGGTAAAGTTTGCACTTTTTCATTTTTTAGGATTGTTTTGAGGATTAAAGAAAGTAATATATATGAAAGTGCTTTAAAGTACATGTTCAATTTATTATTATTGTGATGTTAGGCAAGTATGTTCAAGATTCTTGTTATGTTTACTCATTCAAAAATGGGGATAAAATTAGTACTGACCCTAATGGGTTATCTTGGGAATTAGATAAGATATAATGCATGCATTCAAAGAGCTTGGTATACTGTAAACCCTGGAAAATATTCACTATTTTATTAACTATTATCATTTCCAATCTTGTTAAGTTTAAGGGCTTTGATTTTTAAGTCATTATAGAGAATCTGAGTTCTTTCATTAGAATTCAGGGTCTAGTCTCCTTTGTGACTTGTCATATTCTAATTAAATATTTTATGTTTGTTATTTTAGCTCCTTTAAAAAGGATAAATGGTATTTGTACAGCTAATTAGGGTTATAAATAATTGATGTTTTAAAGAAGCTCACAAAGAAAACACCAAAATCTGCTGCTAAATAGAATTGAATAATCTCCTTCCTAAGAGACCTTTTAAAACAAGATGTATATACCATTGTGTATTCCTGGAATGATTTGGGTCAGTTTCTTCTTTCTGTTTTTTTGGGTTTTTTGTTTTTTTGAGAAAGGGTCTTGCTCTGTCACCCAGGCGGGAGTGCAGTGGCGTGATCATAGGTCACTCCAACCTCAAACTCCTGGGCTCAAGTGATAATCTTCCCTCAGCCTCCTGAGTAGCTGGGACTACAGGTGGGTGCCTCCACGCCTGGCTGAGTTTTCTATTTTTAGTAGAGATGGGGTCTCACTCTTGTTCAGGCTGGTCTTCAACTCCTGACCTCAAGCATTCCTCCTGCCTTGGCCTCCCAGAATGCTAGGATTACAGGTGTGAGCCACGGCACCTGGCTGATTTAGGTCAGTTTCTAATTCTGGGAATCATTGCATGATTCTGACAGAAGTATTGATATCCTTTGATCATCATTCTTTGGATGATGAATGACGTCTGCTGTTGCTGTTGCTGCTGCCACTGCAACCACGGCTGTTGCTTCTGAAGGGTGATCTCATTCCTTTATCTTCTTTGCAAGTTGGCTAGTGGCATAGATCTATTCCCTTCTCTGCTGTAATATGTAGTAAAGAGAACAAACTGTAATAGAGGGTGCCTCAAAGTCATCCCTACTGCTTTGCTTAGTACCTGGAAAATAGTGGATGCTCACTAAATGCTCATTGTGTTTGAAAGGCAGTAAGAACCAAGGATAGATCGATCATATATGGGAAAATGATATTCAAATGTGTGCCAAAAAAACTGTAGCCATTGTAAAAGAGAACTCTAGGCAACAGAGATCAAAACACATTGAACACATTGAATAGGCTCTAAAATAGAGCCTCTTAGCAGTTTTGTGCTTCTTAGTGCTATTACACTTTTAATGTTCTCTATATTTGTAAGAATGGACTCTGGGTTACAGTAACTGACAAAAATAAATGTCAATGTATATATTCTCTTTCAGATTTACCAAAAATTTGTCTCCCGATAAGATCAATCTAAGTACCCTTAAAGGAGAAGGTGAACTGAAGAATTTGGAGTTGGATGAAGAGGTGCTCCAGAATATGTTGGATTTGCCAACGTGGCTTGCTATCAACAAAGTGTTCTGTAATAAAGCATCCATTAGGGTGAGATTTTTATCTGTGGTTTGATATCTGTGGAATGCCTTTTATGTTTTCATTCTACATTTCATGTCTATCTTTTTAAAAAATATTTTGTTTTACATATAATTCTATAAAGAAGCATTTTTATTAACATAGTTTGGAAAGAAAAATGGCTTTGCACAAATGATTGCATGACTTGTATGCATTATATAATTGAAGTCATTTATTAATTACTACTATATAGGTCTTAATTTTTGTTTAAAATTTAATTGTATTAATGTTTTAAATGAAATTATTAATAGTTTGTTAATAAAATCATTGTTTCCATTTGGTACATATTTAAAGATAGATTTTTTTTCATAGGATTTATTGTCAGATGGGACAATTTAAGTTTGTAGCAAGTAAATACTTGATTTCAAATGAAGACATAAGAACCAATAAATTCCTTCTCTACATATAGTTTTATTTTCAATTTTATCCCTTTTTTAATTTGTTCTCATTTTGAGATTTTTAAAGTTTTCTATTTACTATTATTATTATTACTACTGACTATAACTTATTCTACTTATCTTTGTCTCTAATCATATGACAGTTTGTACCATTTCTTGCTCTTGGAGACCAGGCTTCGTTTGAGAGCCTGCTCAGTAGAAATACTGCATGCTAATTTGTTCCATAAATTAAAATTTGAGCTACTAAGAAAAGATTGTGGAAAAGGTTCCCATATCCTTTAATCATCACTTTAAATTTTTGTTCTGTCTCCATAAAGCCAAATATTTACAGGACTTGATATTTTTAGAGCAGGATATATTTGAACATTATTTATTTGATATTGCCTACGTTTTATATTAATGCTTTCACTTTTGTATTTTGTCTTGCATATTTATAAAACAATTAGGGAAGAAATATAGTATTAAACACAGATTGTTAAATGAACAGAATACTGATTATGCTTTGCTGGCGACTCTAAGTTTAAATTATGAAATGAAAATGTGTTTTAAGGACTGGGAAAAAAGATACTTCAAAGCACTTGGAAGTTCCCATTTAAAAATATGACTAAGAAAATACAGCTAGTAATATTTTCTTATATAAAATGGCTATATCTGATTTCAAAAGTATAAATGAGTTGCTCTGGTTATTATTATGCAATTTAAGAAAAAACTCATTTGATGTAATTTGATATGTCTGTCACTGTATTAAGAGAGCAAGCATGTTGATATTGCTTTTTTCTTAATGATTCATTTCAAAGAGATTTTCTTATTTGTAGATCCCATGGACAAAACTGAAAACACATCCTATCTGTTTGGTGAGTTCTGAAACCACCTCAGAAGTAAACATATTAATATATTCACATTATCTAGCTACTCTGTTAATATTAATCTTTTGTTTCATGGAAACATAATTTCCTGGGTTTTTCATTAATTAGACTTCATTTGCTTTTGATGGAACGTAGTTTTCTCAGCTGTTAAATGAGAAATTTAAACATCAAAATAGGATCTTTAAATTTTTTCAGATCTAGAATGTTATGTTCTAAGTTGGTATGGTATTACATCATTTAACTCTTTATTAACATACTATGGGATTCTTTTTCTTTCTTTCTTTTTTTTTTTTTTTTGAGGCAGTCTTACTCTGTTGCCCGGACTAGAGTGCTATGGCATCAACCTGGCTCCCAGCAACCTCAAACTCCTGGGCTTAAGCTATCTTACTGCCTCAGCCTCCCGAGTAGCTGGGACTATAGGCATGTGCCATCATGCCCAGCTAATTTTTCTATATATATTTAGTTGTCCAGCTAATTTATTTCTATTTTTTTAAATAGAGACAGGGTCTCACTCTTGCTCAGGCTGGTCTCGAACTCCTGAGCTCAAACGATCCACCTGCCTCGGCCTCCCAGAGTGCTAGGATTATAGATGTGAGCCAGCACGCTCAGCCGGGATTCTTTTTTTAATAACATTTGATCCTCAGTTCTGTGCATTTCTGTGTTTTTACTGATCTAGTAAATTAAGTAATGTGTTCTTCAATATAGTTTGCATTTTAAGGAAGGTTGAAGAAAATTGATCACTTGGTCATTTATTGATTCACTCCATAAATATTTATTGAGTCCTGTCTTATGCCCTGAGAGAACTTTTAATAGAGGAGACTAACAATGAACAAGTGAACAAATGAGATAGTTTCAGGTAATAAATGCTGTGTATGAAATAGGAAATAATGGCTGGTGTTATGTTAGTGATGACTGTGAAGGACAGTAGATCTTTCTTCAAGGAAAAAAGTATTACCCTAAAAAAGAACTTTTTCCATTATGAGAGTGTTTATTTTTTTCACATTTCCTGCTTATATCTTATTTTCTGTAGTTTTATGTCTTATGTCTCAGATCTTAGATGGGGATAAGATTTTTAAGGGTGATTAGCCAAGTGCAGTGGCTCATGCCTGTAGTCCCAGCCACTTCGGAGGCTGAGGCAGGAGGATCGCTTGAGCCCAGGAGTTTGAGGTTGTAGCGAGCTATGATATTGCCACTGCATTCTAGACAGGGCGACAGAGTGAGATCTGTCTCAAAAAAAAAAAAAAAAATTAAGGGTGGTTCAAGCCTATTTACTAATATATAATCTTACTTATTAAATAATAATGTACGTCTGGAATTTCCATAAAATCTGATAATCTCACCAGTTAACAGCTACTTCTTAATGTTTTATGCCCATACTGCTATAATATACACAGCTTTCCCACCAAATAATAAATGAGTTCTTTGTTTTCTTTTTTAGCATTTGTCTTTTTAGGTGTTTAGAATAACACTTAAAAGAACTCTTCTCACTTGCTGTTTACTTTGCTCCTAAAGAAATGAAATAGAAAATAGTATTATAATACATGCAAAATATACATAAAAATATAATATCTAATTGTTTGCGTTTTTAACATTTTTATTAGTCCCTGGATAAAGTAATAATGGAAATGAGTACATGTGAAGAACCACGAGCCCCTAATGGCCCATCACCTATTGCAACTGCTTCAGGACAAAGGTAAGCTGTTTCCATTAATTTGTATGACTGTTGGTGGGAGTTCTTTTCTATAATCAACTCTGTTATCTGTAGTAATGAGAAGTAAAGAAAATAAAATCCTCAGCGTTTCGTAGTTCTCCCTATAAAGGTCCTTTACCTCCTTAGTTAAATATATTCCTAGGTATTTTATTTTATTTGTTGCTATTTTGAAGGGTATTGAGTCCTTAATTTGGTTCTCCGTTTGACTGTTATTGGCATATATGAATGCCTCTGATTTGTGTGTATTGATTTTGTATCCTGAGACTTTACTGAATTCATTGATCAATTCCAGGAGTCTCTTGGTTGAATCCTTGGAGTTTTCTAGATATAACATCATATCATCAGCAAAGAGTGAGAGTTTGATCTCTTCTTTTTCCCTATTTGAACTCCCTTGATTCTGCTGTCTTGCCTGATAACTCTCGCAAGGACTTCCAATACTATGTTGAAAAGTAATGGGGACAGTGGGCAGCCTTGTCTGGTTCTAGTTCGAAGTGGGAATGCTTTCAATTTTTCCCCATTCAGTGTGATGTTGGCTATGGGAATCGCAGAGCATGTAAATAGGTGGAAAACCATACCATGCTCATGGATCAGAAGAATCAACATTGTTAAAATGTCTATACTGCCCAAAGTTATCTATAGATTCAATGCAATCCCTATTAAATTACCAACATCATTTTTCACAGATATAGAAAGAATAATTTTACACTTTGCATGGAACCAGAGAAGACCCCATTTAGCAAAAGCAATTTTAAGCAACAAAAACAAAATGGGAGGTATTAATTTGCCAGACTTCAAACTATACTACAAAGCTGTGATTATTAAAACTGCTTGGTATTGGCACAAGTGCAGGAACACAGACCAGTGAAACAGAACAGAAAATCCAAATATAAAACCATCCTCATATAGCCATCTAATCTTTGACAAAGCAGACAAAAACATACTCTGGAGAAAAGATTCCTTATTTAACAAATGGTGCTGGGAAAACTAGATAGCCACATGTAGAAGACTAAAACAGGACCCACAGCTTTCACCTCTCACAAAAATCAAATCACGGTGGATAACAGACTTAAACCTTAGGTGGGAAACTATTAGAATTCTAGAAGAAAATATAGGAAAGACTCTTACAGACATTGGCCTAGGCAAAGAATTTATGAAGAAGACCCCTAAGGCAATCACAGCAACAACAAAAATAAATAAATGGGACCTGATCAAATTAAAAAGCTTCTGCACAGCCAAAGAAACAGTCATGAGAGTAAACAGACAACCTATAGAATGGAAAAAAATTTTCACATACTACACATCAGATAAAGGACTGATAACAAGAATATATTTAGAACTCAAAAAATCGAACAACCCTATCAAAAAGTGGGCAAACGACATGAATAGAAATTTTTCAAAAGAAGATATAAAAATGGCTAACAAACATATGAAACAATGCTCAACATCCCTAATCATCAGGGAAATGCAAATCAAAACTACAATGAAATATCACTTAAGTCCAGTGAGAATGACCTTTATCAAAAAGTCCCATAACAACACATGTTGGCATTGATGCGGAGAGTCAGGAACACTCATACAGTGCTGGTGGGACTGCAAACTAGTGCAACCCCTGTGGAAAGCATTATGGAGATACCTTAAACAAATTCAAGTAGACCTACCATTCTATCCAGCAATCCCATTATTGGGTATCTACCCAGAAGAACAAAAGTCACTCTATAAAAAAGACACCTGCACCCGAATGTTTATAGCAGCACAATTCACAATTGCAAAGATGTGGAAACAACCCAAATGCCCATCAATTCACGAATGCATTATTAAATTGTGGTATATGTATACCATGGAGTATTACTCAGCTATAAGAAATAACGGTGATACAACATCTCTTTGGTTCTCCTGGAGAGAGTTGGAACCCATTATATTAAGTGAAGTATCCCAAGAATGGAAAAACAAGCATCACATGTACTCACCAGAAAATTGGTTTCCCTGATCATCATCACCTAAATGCACATTGGGGAATGATACCAACTGGATATCAGACTGAAGCGGGGGGGGGGGGATGGGTGTATGCCTACATGATGAGTGCATTGCACACCGTCTGGGGAATGGTCATGCTTGAAGGTGCTGACTCGGGGAGGTAGGGGGTGGGGGGAGGAGATGGAGGTATGATTACTTGGTGAGTGCCAGGCGTACTGTCTGGGGAATGGACACGCTTGAAGCTCTGACTCGGGGGGATGGGTGGGACATGGGTAATATATATAACCTGAGCTTTTGTACCCCCATAATAAGCTGAAATAAAAAAAATAAAATAAAATCCTTAACAGCTTCTATTTCAGTCCCCTCTCCCATCAAACATTTTATAGTTTTCATTATATATATATATATATATATATTGCAAAAATATCAGATAAGACTTTTAGCTTGTATGTTCACTTTGCTATCCTTGCTATTAAATAGTAATGATAAATCACAAGCAGAGCAGCAGCTGAAAATGGAAGCAGAAGAACAGGCATTCTCTATGTGAAGATTAGTCAGACTCAGAAGAGACAGTAAGTCATCTCTTGGTATGTGTAGGGGGTTGGTTTTCAGAACCCCCCCATGGATACCAAAATTCATGGAAGCTCAAGTCCCTTTAATAAAATGATACAGTGTTTGCATATAACCTATGCACATCCTCCCGTATACTTTAAATCAGCTCTGTATTACTTATAATACCTAATACAAAGCCTACACATCACTTTATTTCACATCATTCAACGTAGCACTTGAGGCACTGCTAAATCAAGTTTTGCGTTTTGAAACTTTGTGGGTTCCCCCCCCTGAATATTTTCAGTCAGAGTTTGGTTAAATCACTGATGCAGAACCCATAGATACAGAAGGCCAACTGTATTTGTAAATGGGAATTTCACCTAGAAAGTGGACAACATAATCTAAAAAATGTAGACTTTGTTCATTGATTCAGGCTTCACCATTCAAGTGGTAGATCCTTAAATATGGATTGTAACATTTTGTAGTTTATATAGAATTAGAGATGGGGTTGGATATTCCAAAGGGTATTCCCACACAATTATTCTAGGACTATTTCTATCTTGAATGACCACTATTTATCTTTAGTATCAAAGCAGCTCCTCTCTAAGATGCTGATGAGTTCTTCGTCTTTAATTCTCAATTTTCTAAACTCAGAGTAGTTGACCATTTTGTTTTATAACAAAATTACCTTAGGGAAGCGAAGGAGTATGTAAATTATTACATATACACCATTTCACATAAGGACCACAGCAGCCTTTTGAGGCAGGTATTATTTACATTTTACAAATGAGGAAACTGAGGCTCAGAGACTTTCAGGAGTTTATTAATAATGATATACAGTCAGGTACTGCATAACAATGCTTCAGTGAATGATGGAATGCACATTATGATAGTGGTCCCATAAGTTTATAATACCATTTTTATTTTACCTTTTCTATGTTTAGATATGTATAGATACACACTTAACATTGTGTTACAGTGGTCTACAGTGTTCAGTATGGTACCATGCTGTATAGGTTTGTAGCCTAAGAGCAACAGGTTATACCATATAGTGTAGGTATGTATTAGGCTGTTCCATCTAGGTTTATGTAAGTACACTCTATGATATTCCCACCATGACAAAATCACCTAATGACACATTTTCAGAACATATCTCTGTAGTTAAGCAATGCATGACTGTATTGCTATTAATGATAATATGTATATAGGGCCAGCACAGTGGCTTACTCCTATAATCCCAACACTTTGGGAGGCCAAGGCAGGAGGAATGCTTGAGGCCAGGAGTTCAAGAGCAGCCTGAGCAACATAGTGAGTTGCTGTTTCTAAAAATAAAAAAATTAGCCAAGTATAGTGCTGCACACCTGCAGTCTGAGGCTGAAGGAGGAGGATTGCTTGAGCACAGGAATTTGGGATTGCAGTAAGGTATATAGGATCATACTACTGCACTCCAGCTTGGGCAACAAAGCAAGACCCTGTCTCAAAATAAATAAATGAATACTATATGTGTGTATATATAGAGAGATAGATAGTTATGTTTTATAAAGTGTTTATCATGGGTTAAGAAATGGTCTATTAGTTCATATATATTATTTCATGTAATCTACGTATAACCTACAAAGTATTACCTCATGTAAAAGCAGAGTCACCTCAGGCTTAGAAAGTTATTCCACTCTATTTCCATGTGTACCCATACCTGAGCTCCCACTTATATGTGAGAACATGTAGTATTTGACTTTCTGAGTTACTTCTCTTAGGATAATGGCCTCCAGTTCCATCCAAGTTGCTGCAGCTGGGCTCGGTGGCTCACGCCTGTAATCCTAGCACTCTGGGAGGCTGAGGCGGGTGGATCGCACGACGTCAGGAGTTTGAGGCCAGCCTGAGCGAGACCCTGTCTCTACTAAAAATAGAAATTAAAAAAAAAAATTATCTGGACAACTAAAAATATATATAGAAAAAATTAGCCGCGCACGGTGGCACATGCCTGTAGTCCCAGCTACTTGGGAGGCTGAGGCAAGAGGATTGCTTAAGCCCAGGAGTTTGAGGTTGCTGTGAGCTAGGCTGACGCCACGGCACTCACTCTAGCCTGGGCAACAAAGCGAGACTCTGTCTCAAAAAAAAAAAGAAAAAAAAAAAACCAAGTTGCTGCAAAACACATTATTTCATTCTTTTTTGTGGCTCAGTAGTGTATATGTACCCCATTTTCTTTATCCAGTCATCCATTGATGGACACACAGTTTGATTCCATGACTTTGCTATTGTGAATGCTGCTGCAATAAACATACTAGTGCAGGTGTCATTTTTATATAATGATTTGTTTTCCTTTGGGTAGATACTCAGCAGTGGGATTGCAGGAATGAATGTTAGATCACTTTTAGTTCATTGAGAAATCTCCATGCTGTTTTCCATAGAGGTTGTACTAATTTACCTTCCCACCAACAGTGTGTGTATAAGCATTCCCTTTCTCTGTATCCTTGCCAACATGGTTTTTTTTTTTTTTTGACTTTTTAATAATTAAGTCTGACAGGTATAAAATGGCATCTCATGGTTTTCATTGGCGTTTATCTCATGATTAGTGAGCATTTTTTCATGTGTTAGCCACTTGTATGTCTTCTTTTGCAAAATGTCTGTTCATGTCCTTTGCTCTTTTTTGATGGGATCATATATATATTTTTCCTGTTATCTGAGTTCCTTGTATAATAAATTCTGGGTATTAGTCCTTTGTCGATGTATAGTTTATAAATATTTTCCCCACTCTGTAGGTTGTCTGTTTGTTGATTATTTCTTTTGCTGTGCAGAAGCTTTTTTGGTTTATTTAAGTCCCATTTGTTTTTGGTTTTGTTGCATTGGCTTTTGAGGTCTTATTTGCCTAGGGCAATTTCTTCCCTAGGTTTTCTTCTGGGATTTTTATGTTTTCAGGTCTTACATTTAAGTCTTTAATCTATTTTGATTTAATTTTTGCATATGGTGAGAAATTTCATTCTAATTTCATTCTTTTGCATATGGCTATCTAATTTTCTCAGCACCATTTACTGAACAGAGAGTGTACTTTTCCCTGCTACAGCAATCAGATAAGAGAAAGGCATCCAAATTGGAAAATAAGAGTGCAAATTATCTGTTTGCTGATGATATGATCTTATACCTAGAAAACTCTAAGCTCCTCCAAAAGCCTCCTAGATTTGATAAATGACTTCAGTAAAGTTTCAGTATACAAAATCAACATGCAAAAATCAGTAGCATTTCTATACATTAATAACAGCCAAGCTGAGAACCAAATCAAGAACTCAATCCCATTTACAATAGCTACAAAAAAAATTATATACCTAGGAATACATTTAAACAAGGAGGTGAAATCTCTACAAGAACTACAAAACACTGATGAAGGAAATTGTAGATGATACAAACAAATGGAAACCATCCCATGCTCATGGATTGGAAGAATCAACATTGTTAATATGTCCATACTGCCCAAAGTGATTTACAGATTCAACGCAATACCCATCAAAGTACCAATGTCATGTTTCATAGATCTAGAAAAAATAATCCTAAGTTTCATTTGGAACCCAAAACAGAGCCTGAATAGCCAAAGCAATCTTAAGCAAAACAAACAAATCTGGAGGTATCTGACTTAAAATTAATTATATTACAAGGCTATAATAACCAAAACAGCTGGTACTGGTTATAAATGGTACTGGTTATATATGGTACTGGCATAAAAATAGACACATAGACCAATGGAACAGAATGGAGAACCCAGAAATAAAAAGCTGCATACCTACAACCAACTGATCTTCCACAAAGTTGACATGGGTGAGAGGCAGCCAGGTGGAGATATCTGGGGAGCATTTGCATGTTACAATCTGAAGTTCCAGTAAAAAGATCTGGATGGAGACATAAATTTAGGTGTAATGAGCATATTGATGATAATTGATATAATCTGTCAGTTGGGTAAACTTTCAACACCCCTTCTGCCAAAACATATTGATAATTCTGTATTCTAGTTATACTGTACTGCTTATTCTCAAAATGTGACCTTTCCTTTCCTACCTCTCTGTCTTTGTTCATGCTTTTTTCATTCATCTTTCCTAGATTTATTTTTCCCAAGATAAGCAATCTATTCCTCTACCAGGTGTACTGTTGTTCCTTTTTTAAAGCAGTTAATTATGGACTGACTCATGTTATATTGTGATGCTACAACTAAATTTTAGTTTCATGTCCCGGCATCATTCACATGGTAGTAGATCACTAAACATTTGTTAAATTGAATTATAGAATATAAATTTTTTCTGACTTTATTCCTAAATTATGAGGTTATATTCCAGTTAGACTCCATAGTCTTGTTTGTGTTGAGAATTTAGCTCTCTTATTTACTTTATAGATGTCAGTTATCTGGACTAATGCTTTTTGAGAGTAATCAGCTATAGATATTGATTTTAATAAAATAGAGAGTAACTTCCAATTTTATAAACTATTTTACATTTTGAGAAGAGCATTTTTTGTAACTTATGTCTAACCTGACTAGATTTTTGTTTTAGCAAAAAAATTTATCTTTTTTAATAAAAATGAATAATGTAATATTGTGGTTGTTTATATGTGTACTTGTGTGAAAATATCACCAGATAAATTCTATTAAATGATTTTTTTGGTTTAGTGTGTTATATTTTATTTTGTTTTTCCAGTGAATACGGCTTTGCTGAAAAAGTAGTTGAGGGAATTACTGTTTCTGTAAATTCCATTGTCATTAGAATTGGAGCAAAAGCCTTCAATGCATCATTTGAACTTTCTCAGCTACGGATCTATAGTGTAAATGCAAACTGGGAACATGGAGATTTAAGATTCACTCGTATTCAAGATCCACAGAGAGGAGAGGTAAAGACTTTTTTTTTCTTTTTCAAAAAATTGTTTTAGTTGGTGATAAATAAAAGAGGACACTTACAACCATCATGTCTTATTGTTGCCCAGATTCATGCTTACTGCCAGATGTATGCTTCTTGCCTTTTAACTATCCTTTTCTCTTTATTACTCTTAATCATTTAACTTCCCAGCCACTCAGGATTAAATTTTTAAATTTATAAAACTATGATATTTAAATGCTTCCTGATCACATGGTTCAAATGTTCTTTATACTTTATTTTAGTTAAATTGTTTAGAATTAAATATTAACAGCTTTACAAGTGATATGATTATAAAGATGTTTTATTTGATGGAAGTATACAATTTTAAAGAAAAGGATGATGAATATATCTCAAATGTCATATGAAAATTGAGAAGATACATTTGGTTTGTTTTTACAGATCTACATATTTCTTATTCTATTTTGCATGAGTAAGAGAAGCTAATCTCTGTGTTCTCCTTAGGTTTTGACATTTAAGGAAATAAATTGGCAGATGATACGAATAGAGGCAGATGCTACCCAAAGTTCACATCTTGAATTTATGTGTGCTCCTGTTCGATTAATAACCAACCAATCCAAAATCAGAGTCACATTGAAAAGAAGAGTAAGTCAACAGGATCACCTTTTTGATTCACATGTTAATTATTGGAATTAACTATAGGAAATTTAAAATAATTTTTTAGGTAAAATGTTCACATATTATCAGTAGCATATTTAAAGCAATGCGAAATAAAGAGAGATAAGGTTCCTGAAACAATATTTGTAGAAATTTATTGTAATCATAACATTCCTCAGGCTTTTAGATTTAATATCTAGATTTTCACAGATTTTTATTTTTGATAAGTTGAATAGATTTCTCTCTCAATTGCCAAATATTTTTTGAATGCTTGATATTTTATAATTTCATTTCTCCTATGGAATATTGCTCAGGAGTAAGGAGCAAAGCTTTCATTTATCAGTAGCAAAACTATTAGCTTTAATAAATTATAAGATATGACTGGTAACTTAGATAAATAAGGAAAGGTAGTTACTTAAGGATACCAAAAGTTGAGAGTCCATTATGGTTCCTGAAATGCTCACTTTTTTTTAACCATGGCTCAATTAGTTTCAACAATTCTTTTTTTTTTCTTTTGAGATAGAGTCTCATTTTGTTGCCTTGGGTAGAGTGCAGTGGTGCACTCACTGCAACCTCAAACTCCTGGGCTCAAATGATCCTCCTGCCTCAGGCTCCCAAGTAGCTGGGACTTCAGGCATGTGCCACCATGCCTGACTAATTTTTCTATTTTTGGTAGAAATGGGGTCTTGCTCTTGCTTAGGTTGGTCTAGAACTCCTGACTTCAAGCAATCCTCCTGCCTTGGCCTCCCAGAGTGCTAGTATTATAGGTGTGAGCCACCATGCCCAGCCTCAACAATGTTCTTTATCACTAGGCATGAATAACTATACTAAGGAAAATTGAAAATGTGTTTTTTCAGAGTATAGTGCTTAACAGATATTCTGAAATATGAAATGTGGATAAAACAGTATTTTAATTTTTAATTTTAATGCCCCTTTCTCTACTAGAATTAGTTGAATTAATATCAGTAATTATATGAATTATCAGCTATCAATGCAAAATTAAGTTATGTAAGTGCCATATATAATAACTTGTTAAGGTACAGGGATTTGTCAGTCTTTTGTTACCACTGTATCTAGCACAAGGAGATATTTCTTTTATAGTAACTCAATAAATATTTTTTGAATGAAGGAAGAATACATATTTGATTCCATTCAAACACTTTTCAAGCTTTTTTTTAAAACAAATGTATTATAATTTTTATTTCTTATTTTAATTTTATAAATCACTTTTTCCAACAGTTAAAGGACTGCAACGTCATAGCAACAAAGTTAGTTCTAACATTGGATGACTTATTATGGGTTTTAACGGATTCCCAATTAAAGGCTATGGTACAATATGCAAAATCTCTTAGTGAAGCTATAGAAAAATCAACAGAACAAAGGAAGAGTATGGCTCCTGAACCTACACAGGTATGCTATAAAGTTTATAGGACAAAGATTTACATTACAAGTAAATAGTCTAAACATAAGAACGATTTAGTTGGTATTTCCTTTAAGTGAAATAGATTGTGAGACGTTATTCTAAGAATCTTATCTAGGTATTTTCTATGTAATTTTATATACGTGGTATCTAGATGAAAACATATTAAATGTGTTAGTATCTGTATAATGCTTGTTTTGTTTAGAGCTCTGTAGTAGGCACTAGAATTAATGATGACATAAAAGTATTTGATGTTATACCTCTTTAGATAGTCAACTTCAAAGGAGACACCACCTTTCTTAGGAGAGAGCACCAAAGCACTTAGAGTACTAAATCATATCACAAAGACTTTTACATAGAAGTGATTCACTCCTGTAGGATATGTAACAATATATACAGGGCTCATATTTGTTATCTTTTTAATATGTAGAACTAATAATATTCAAATAACCTGCCTTTAACAATCATATTTTCTAAAACAAGTGCTATAAATATGTTAAAATAACTATTCAGATATTTACTGAGACATTGGGTTCATAGTCAAATTGTGTATAATTCTCCAGTTTTTAAGTTTTATTTTTTTTCTTATGGAATTCAGAAAATATTTTAGGGGAACTGAGTTATTGATGAAAAAGAAAATGTATTGTGCTTATTATTTCTGAAAATATTTTCATACTGAATATTTTCTTACTGCAGATATTTAGGCTTTCTTGTGTGAATTTCAGATATTTAATTTCTCAATGATAAGGCAGTTTTGAATCTTTTTAGAGCTCTACAGTAGTCCCATCCACCCAGCAAGTGAAGACACCACAGACTTCAAATGCTCCTGACCTAAATGATGCAATTGTGAAACTATTCAATGACTTTGATGTTAAAGAAACTTCCCATCATTTAGTGATTTCTCATCTAGATCTACACATATGTGATGACATTCATGCTAAAGAAAAAGGTAATAAAATTTGCGTATTTCAAACTGTTTTAGTTTTTCTAGAATTAACTATAAAACTGGGTTTTTAAAAATTATATCTCTTATGTAGTATGTACTATAAGATAATTAGTCATAATTTTATTCATGGATATATTGATGAAAGGAATAATTTGAAGCATTATATATTGACATGAAATTTTCTTTTGCTTTAGCAGTTAGTACTGAAGCTGAATTAATTGTTAGTTATCAATGCTAGCAATGAAATGGGTTTTCAAAAAAATCAGAGTGAATAGATAACACTCTTCTTGGAGGATGATGAAATATTAGACTTCCCTTTAAATTAACTTTTGCATAATTTTGAAATTGCCCATAAATTATAGTCCATACTTCATTTATAATTATTTGCACATGTGTTTTCAGCACTATATTCATACCTCTAATCGTACATGCCTCTAATTTATGGATCGTGTGTGTAAATGCAACTGTGTGACTGTTTAACATATTTTGTGTCTCCCTCTCACCTCCTCCCAAAATTTGGTTAGGAAGCTAAATTCTAGATGGCAGTTTTTTTTTTCTTTTAGCGTTTGTTCCTCTTATTTATCCTTATTTAGTAAACATAGCAGGGTAAGCACTCTTGGTCACTTTGAAAATCTAGGTGCTGGATATTTCTTTTTCTCAGCTGGAGGACTATCTCTGGTCCACATATATAGAGTTGGGGTGGTTTAGCAGGTAGGCCTACCTCAAGGACAATGGTTCTCAAACTTTGAGCATTAGAATCAAGCTGAAGATCTTTCAAAAATAGTTATCTGACCTGTGCACCTCTGACCTAAATCAGAATCAATATCTATGAAAATTGTTGCTTTGAATTTTTAAAGCTGAGAAAGCGAATATTGAGACCCTGGATACTTAGTAGTAGAAGTTACCCTATCTTTATTAGATGAGGTGGCTGCCTAAAAGGGTAGAGGGACAAAGGTGAGGAAAATTTGGGGTTGTAAAAGGGATTTGTTGTCCTTTCCTTTGACCACCTTTGTATCATTTGGCTTAGAGTTGGCATCTTATACTTCAGTGATTTGAAAGGAAAATCCAAAAAAAGTTATAACAAACTAAAGTAACAAAATGAAGTAGTCAGGATGAATACATTAACTGCCACGTGAATTGTATTTAACTCACTAGTTTTGAGCCTGGGGCCTTGTAAAACATATGTAACTCACATGTCTCTTTACCTTGGGAGCTGCATGGTGCTCAGGCAACTCAGTGCTGCCGTGCTACATGATGAGTGGCTCCCTGGGCAAAACCCTGCAGTTGGTTCATGAAAATCTTACTGTTGGGATTCTTATTGTTGCCATTAATATTGACAATTTAATTGCATATTACTCATGCACAGAAAGCAATACAAAATAAAGTTTTCATTAAATTAGGAAGGATCATTTTGTTTTCAAAGTTTTTATTCTATTTTTGTAACACAACACCGCAGCCCCAAGGAAAAAAATTTTTTTTTCTAGTGTGGCAGTCAATGTGTTAAATAATAAACATGAGAATGGAGAAGATATTTTCTAAACGCTGATATTGCTCACTATTATTCCCTCATAGAATAAGCTGAATGAATTTAAGGGGGAAACCCTTCCACCAAAATATCTCCATCATAGTACAGGTCTGTAATCAATCCTCTACTATTTTGAAATCCAAAAGGTTCTGAAATGTTACTTCAAACTCATTTGGTGGCAAAACCCGACCCAAACCAACACATTTTTTAATCTTTATTTTATCCACTTAGTATAAAGTTTTGCTGCAGAATTACTATTTTTTATTACTTAGTGCTGCCTCAGGACCTGCTAGAAGTATTGTATGATATGCCCTGTGTGTACCATATTATTTTCGTAAAATCTGAAAAATTCTGAAACATTTGGCTCCAGATATTTTGCATAAGGGATTGTGGATCTGTACTAGAAATTCTATTAATAATTGAGATAAATTGGACTTAACAAAATAATATAGGTAGTGTATACACAGCTATATTTTATTTTGTATTTTTCATAATTCTAATTGATTTGCCCATGCTATTTTAAGATTTGACTTTTATGTTGGAGTTACACAAACTTGTGATCTACTTTTGATCAGACTATAGCTATGTGACTTTGGGCAACTTAGCTAACCAAATAGACTTTTAATTTCCTCTTCAAGAAGAGGCAGGATGTAGTGTAGTAGTTAACATTTCCTTGGTTCAAACCTGAGCTTTGCACTTGACTAGCTGTATGACCTTGGCCTATTTATTTAACCTCTTTGTGCTTCATTTCATTATCTAGAAAATGGGGAAAATAATAACCCTATCTCATGGGATTATTATGATAATCAAATGAATAAGTATCCCTAAAGTATTGAAACAATGCCTGACATGTTAGAGATTGTAAATATAAAAGGTCTGCTTTTATCATCTGTAAGCAATAAAAGGGCAGGGATTCTGCTATTCTTTTATCCTAATTTTTTCTCCTAGTACCTTGCAAATGATAGGGGCTTAGTAAATACTTATTGGATTGAATTTCATTTCCTAAAATCTTTATTTTGTGTGATAAAAGAGAGGCAGTTATGACTACTTGGACTCCAAGTATGGTATAAACTATTCATGGTAAATGTAATGTTTCTGATAATTTGCTTAATATTTCTTTTTCTTAATTCTGTTGTTCTTTTCCCAGAGTCAAACAGACGTGTTACTGGAGGGGCTATGCAGCTCTCTTTTACCCAGCTAACTATAGATTATTATCCCTATCATAAAGCCGGTATGTCTAACAATTTCTTTAAAAGATAGAAATCTTGCTTTAAAATTGTATAACCCATTTATTTTGCTTATTTTGCTTTAATTTGTTGAGGAGAAAAGAGATCTTTGTTATTTTTCTTACGGCAGTATTTTACCAAGAAATAGAATTGCCATAGAATATATTCATATATTTTATTGAGGTTTCTGTAGATTATTAGAAACTATAATTAGGAATGGACAGTTTTCTAAATAACCAATTTAAAACTTTAAAAAATCAGTATACAGAGGACATATTTGTGCTATTAGTTGCGAAAAAAACAAGTTATTAACTAATTTTTTTGAATTTGTAAATGATAGACTTACATATATAAAAATCAAAAAAGGGTATGAAGCAAAGGATAACAGTGAGGTTGAGTTGTAGGACTCCAGATTTCATAGGCTTTTAATAGTCAACTATTGGTACGTTCTTTTCTCCCACATCATAAAAAGATAAAAATATGTATGATTACTTATGGCCAAATTAAGTGATCTCACCTTATAGCCATTTTTCCTTTTGGGTGGTATGTGGCTTTTTTGTTTTTATAATTCATACAAATAAGAAAAATCAAACAAACTATAATGTGTTTTCGAGGACTTTTAAACAATGGTGAAGTTTTTCTGTTCATACATTTATACCTGCTAATGTTTGTCATTTCTGTGTTAGTAAGTGACAGAATTTAAAGGTTGTATGATTTGCTTTGATTTTCTTTTGAAGGACTTTGTTTTATACTGTCTTCCTGACTTACAAGCTTCTTACATATACTTAGATTTTTTTAATTTTAGAAACTGTTCATATTTTGGGAGGTAAAACTTTCAATCATAAAGTATTTTATTTTCCTAACCCTTTTATGTACATATTATTTTTTTAAGTTTTTACAGAGAAACCCTAATACTTTTGATTTTGTATTTTTTCCCCAAAACATACTTTAAGACTGATTTTCATCCTAAGAAGTTTTATTGGTTTCTTAAATGTTTTAATAATTGTCATCTTATCTTTTTTTGGATCAGGTTTTTGTTAGTCACTTTACAAAAAATATTTTGATGAAGGGATTTTTTTGATGATATTTTCTGGGATTCTGTCCAGCGGAGGTTTTCCAGGTAATTGGGCATCCAGTGAAGTGTGACCAGTCATGAGGCTTTGGACTGAAACTGAGTGATTTTCCCCAGAAAATGGGTTCTAGGTGGAAACTCTTCTAGATCCTTTACTTTTGACACTGTTTCTCTCTATTCTAAATGTTTTACTCATATTTCAGAGCAGCAAGTAGTAGGTGAAGGTTGTAAATTTTTCAGACATTAAAGACTTCCTGGAGAAAATGACTAAATCTCATTGGAAGAATTATTGTAGTAGAATAAATGAAAATTGTGCATTTTTCAGTGAAATACCTGTTATTCATTTCACAGGAGATAGTTGTAATCATTGGATGTATTTTAGTGATGCAACAAAAACAAAAAATGGATGGGCCAACGAGTTGTTGCATGAATTTGAGTGCAACGTTGAAATGCTTAAACAGGCTGTGAAGGATCATAATGTAGGTTCACCTCCTAAATCCCCAACGCATGCCTCTCCCCAGCACACACAAACAGGTATTTTACCTATGACAACATTATGGCATTCCCCAATATTAAGTATGTGTGTGTGTGCGCCTGTGTGCCTATATGTACGTGTGATCATAATATTTTCTTTAAGTATTATTTTTAATTAAAGTTTAAAACTCCTCCCCCCTTCATTCAGGCCAACACAGGTTAATGAACCAAAGTACTTTTAAAATTAATGTAAACAGTAATACCCAGGTAGAATTTTTCAGACTCTTACATGGCCAGTAGACCTTTCATTTTTTCCTTTTATTATTATTTTTAATTGACATAACTGCATATTTAAGAGGTGCAGTATGATATTTTTATATGTATATAATTTATAATGATCAAATTAGGATAATCAGCATATCATCACCTCAAACATTTATCATTTCTTTATGGTTGGAACATTCAAAATCTAATCTTCTAGCTATTTGGAAATATACAACAAAATTATTGTCAATTATAGTCATCCTATATAGTGCTACAGAATACCTGAACTTATTCCTCCTATCCAGCTGTACTTTGTATCCATTCATCAACCTTTGGCTGTCCCCCTACCCCGCTCTTCCCTGCCTCTAGTTGTTGGGAGCGGTCTCTGATTACGGGTGAGCACATAGCCAATAGAATCATTGCTGGGAGCCTTGTCAGGGCCCTCTACCAATCACTTCCCGCCACGACTACCTGCAATGGTATATAAGCCAACTGTCCTTCCTGTTCGGGGTCTCTCGCCATGTAACTAGACTAGATGCCTCATTAAACTGCTGTTGGAAGAACTCCAGTTTGTTGCGTCGTCCTTGCAGGCGAGTGCGGCGCGACGTCTAGTAACCACTATTCTACTTTCACAGTAACTTACATCCTGTATCATTTTATGTTTTTTATTTTTTTTTTAGATTTATGATTTATTTATTATGCCTGTATCACTTTATAAAGTATCTCACAAATATTATCTTCTTTGAGAAATTAGTGTTCATAAATATTTCTAGTAGCTGTTTTACTGTTAAAAATAATTTTGCAATAAATTGAAAGAAGTTTTTGTTTACCGCAGAGCAGGACTCCACTCTGAAAGGGACATCCAGAACACCTTCAGTGTTATCTCAGCAATCAAAGGCTAAGCTCATGTCTAGTTCGCTTGTGGTTAGACTTGCAGATTTCAATATATACCAGGTATGTGTTACTTTTAAAATTAAACACTTTTAGTATCTCATATAAGCAACTCTAATAACTAATGCCCCCATTTTATTTAAAAATTGTTGACCACTTTTATGAAATGCCCCAATTAAATAGTATAGAAATTATCAGTTTATTTATTTTTGTTTATATGGTTATCCAGAATTGGCCGATCTGTGAAATTAAAGGCACAGTCCTTCATACTGCTAAGTCTGCCTAAGACTTCTGACATCAATGGCAAGTTCAGGGGTTTCCTACAATTACCTTCGTGTTCAATAACCACTGGAAAGACTCACAGCACTCACAGAAATCTATTATATTTATTATAGGGAAAGAAGACAAATTAGAACCAGCCACAGGAAGAAATGCATAGGGCAGAGTCTGGAAGGGTTCCAAGTGTATAACTTTTCCTCAGGACTACTTAGCCTCCCAAAGACATCGTGTAACATCACACATAGATATGTAACACTGTGCCTGAAGTATTTCCCATGTGGTTGAACTCAGTTTCTGGATGAACGGATACCAGATAAGCCAAAGACCCCACCTCCAAAACACAACTAAGACTATCACATGTGGCCAGCCCCACCCTGAGTCATCTTTTTAGCATAAACTATCAGTTATGGTCCCAGGGGCCCACCAAGAATAGGAAATTCCAATTCCTGGTTACTTCCCAAGAGCAAGGATAAAGGGAGGCCAAATTCCTTATAACACAATGGTCTCTGAACAAACTAAAATGCCTTTTTTGCTTTTCTGGACTATCAAGTTTTGGCTATACTATGAACATAATTTTATAGCTAAGAACTCTGTTCCATTTATACTAATAATCTTATTCAGCCAGTAATAATTTAACATCATCTGATATCGATTCTTGAGAACAACAATAGAATATATGACCTATTTTTTAAAAAATAAGGATTTCAGATTTGTGTCATTTATAAATTGTCCTGGTTTATTTTGATAAATCTATAGTAGGAGTGGAGAACCTTTTCATGTTGGAAGGTGGAATTAGTTTAGCTGTAATCAAATAAGGCCACATTTAAGAAACTTCAATTAGATATACTTTAAAATGTATATTATTTTTTAAAAATCTAACTACTATGTACTTAATAATTTCAAAAATTGAAAATTATTTGTTAATTTTAAAATTAACTTTTTAATGACTTCGTTGTATCTGCTTTTTGTTGGAAAGTATTTGCATATTTGGTGGCATCATGGAGGTCCGCAGTTTCAGTTGATCCTCTAGATGGGTATCAGTCATTTGTGACCTTAAGGGTGTCTTGACTTGGGTTAGGTAGGACAATATAGATTCGCAGCAATAAGTGGTTGGAAAGCAAGAAAACATTTTTCAGGCATGTTGCCGAAGGTGTGGGTGTTCTACTGCATTTTTTCATATTTCAACTGGATCTTTCTTAGCATCAGACAATGACTGTAAAATGTCATCTACTGAGAGCTCAATCAGTTCCATCAATAGTCTTTAGGTACCTTGGTGATATCAACTAGGTGAGGCTGAAATGCTAATTTGAGTGTGATGTCATGATTCTCAAAGTCAGTAAACCTTTCATTGTATTCTCCAATTAATAGGTCTATAACAGCTGTGTATTCTTCAGATGATTTGCATATATCCTCCTGTTCATCAATGACCTTTGCTTACCAGGGAAGAAAATGTTCATCCAAAATTTCCTTTTGAAGAGGACATGTTTTGAAAAAAGATAGCTTTTTTTGAAATGCTTGAATTTTTTGCCACACTATCATATATAGATTTAGATTTACCTTGCAAAGAAATAATCAAGTCATTTTGATCTGACATGATATCACACAGAAATGCTGTATTCCTATAGAAATCTTCTTTCAATAATTCTCCTTGCTGATTCCATTTTTTATAAAATTTAACTATCTGTTCTCACAGAGATAAAATTTTGGCTAACACCTGTCCCTGTGATAACCAACACATTTTAGAATGATATAGCAAATCCACACCAAATACCTCATCATTCAACTTTAGCATGTTACGAAACTGATGATGCCATGTAGCATTTGCCTGAATATAGTTAACAGTACTTATATCTTGTTGCAAAGTGTCACTTAAAATGGTAGCTTTAGCATAGAGATTTTGCTGATGTAAGACACAATGAAAAGAAATGAGAACCTCTGGATCTGTTAATAATATTTTTTATCTGTGCAATAAAACTTTTATGTTTTCCTGTTATGGAAAGTACACCGTCTGTACATACACTCACTAAACTTACTAAATTCAGTCTACCTTCACATTTATCTTGAATGTTGTTGAAGATATCTATTCCCCGTGTTCTGTTGGCATGAGTGCCCAAAGCAAGTAACTCTATGTAGAAAAGGAAATTCTTCTGTTGTGACTCAAGGAAGTATAAAATCTGCACAAAGTCAGTAGTATCAGTTGATTCATCCAAAGCGATTGAATAATATATGTTTTCCTTTTGAAGTATTGCATGAAGTTCTGTTAAGTTGAAGGCTAATTCATGCTGCCGATAATTATGGTTGTCCTTGAAAGAGGCAGTTGTTTGTATTTTGAAACGTTATCGGGGTCTAAGCATCCTACAACTTTGGCAATGCATTCTTTCACAATTTCTACATCACTGAATGGCTTCCCTTTTCCCCCCAAGTATGTAAGCTACTTTATAAGTTGCTTCAGTGGCATTATTTCCAGGTCTTACTGTTGCTTGAAAGATTTGTCTTTGCGTTTGCTTTTCATTTTTTAATTTCTGCAGTACAACCTTTCATGCCTTTTCCTCTAATTTAAAATATTTGTGGTCTTTATGAGTGTTATAATGCTGATGAGCACTGCATTTCTTTAATGTTGATATTGCAGTATAACAACGCAAGCAGATCATCTTATCTTTAGCAAAAACAAGATAATATTGCAATTCCCAATCCTCATTAAAAAATCCATTTTCTTCCTTCATCATTCTCTTGGTTTTCTTTGACATGATGGCCTGTTAAGCAGACAGAATTAAAAAATCCTGTCAAGTTGTGCAGCTATTCATAAATTCCACTTCAAACAGAAACACAGTACACTGTTATCAAAAGTTGGTAACAGACTGGCATACTTGACCCCTATAAACTCTCACCAACCAGCCTCATGCAGCAGTGGCTCCAATCAGGCTGGAGAAGTTAGAACTCAATCATGAGCATAGCAGCTGTCAGTTTAGCCCTTAAGGCTTACTAGTGTTCGAATTGTTCTGGTCAGTCTGGGAGGATTATTTCGTTGAAACTTATTCTTAGGTATTTTAAATATGTTCATTTTAAAAATAAAAATATAAAAGATGAATAAAATATATTAATAAAAATAAAAGGATTTGTTCTGTAAAATTTGGATTCAGTCAGAAGGCTGCATGCAGTTAAGGACCTAGAAAGCTACATGTGGCCTTAAGGCCGCAGGTTGGCCACCCCTGGTCTATGGCTTTGAGACTTAGTTTAATCTCAAAAGTTTTTATTTGACTCTGATTCGGAGACATTTGGCAATGGCTACAGACAGTTTTGATTGTCACAACTGGGGGGGTGTACTGCTGACATCTAGTGAATAAAAGCCAGTGATTCTGCTAAACATCCTGCAATGTGCTGGTCAACTCCCCACAAAAAAGGGAGACCAAACGTCAATGGTGCCAATTTTGAGAGATGCTGATTTAACAGTGATTTTCTCATAGTGCCTTTATATTTTTCATTACGTTCTATATATAGTTATATATTGCTTAATGATGGGTATATTATTTCGTCATTGTGTGAACATCATAGAGTATGCTTACACAAATCTAGTTGGTATAGCCTACTGCACTCCTAGGCTATATGGTATAGCCTCTTGCTCTAGCCTGCAAATTTGTATAACATGTTACTGGGCTGAATAAGGTAGCAATTATAACACAATTTTAAGTATTTGTATATTTCAACATTTCTAAACATAGAAACAGTACAGTAACTATTGTGTAAAAAGCTCCATTATAATCTTATGGGACCACTCGCTTATGAGTGGTCCGTTATTGACTGAAATGTTACGTGGTGTATGACTGCATATGCTGCAGCTTTTTAAAGCAGACTTTAAGTTTCAAGATTTAAATAAATTCATATGAAAATGAGGTAAGGGAGTCACCTATAATCCCAAGTGGTTAAGAGTCAAATATGGCAAAGAAACCCCCCTCCCCAAATACACCAAAAATAAATAAAATGAATACAGGTAATTAGAAGAAAATAAAATAGTATGTTCTTCCCAGTTTGAATACCTTTTTAACTATTAAAGGGAAAAAGCAATGAGCTGTTATTTATGAAAATAAATTGACACTTTGAATTGAAAAGGATTTGTTTCCACATATGTGGAGAAAGTCTTTCTAATTAGATACTGTAGGAACTAACTGTACAAATAATCAAAAGGTTTAATTAGGCAATTTATATAAGAGGAGAAAACATAAACTGTTAAAAAAGTATTCCACTTCATATGAGAACTATACATGTCGAATGAATGAAAAAGGGTACATCCCTGGGCCTACTAAACTTAACATAAATGAATACAACCAATAAAACCTCATTGGCAGAACTTTGGGGACATCTGCATATACATTTTTTTATGTAATTATAAAACAATGCTGGTTTTGAGGGAGGAGTGAAAATGTAATCAAAAAATTAAAGCTAATACTCTTTTTGGAAAAATAATTTAAGAGATCATCCTTTGATGGAAGTGTTTATAGTTATATTATTTTTTATTGTGGTAAAATATAACAATGTACCACTGTAATCATTTTTAAACATACAGTCTATTGGTGTTAAGTACATTCACATTGTTGTGCATCCAATACCGTTATTCATCTCTAGAATTTTTTTGTTATCCCAAACTGAAACTCTAAATATAGCTGTATTATTTTTTATAGTAGTGAAATTGTGATAAAGAGTTATTATAATGAGTATACTGGGGAAGCATTCTGGACTTAAGGACATGGATCTTTGTCTTGACTGCTGTTTACTTATTTATATTATCTGTTACAATATCATTATCATGGGCAGGGTGTAGTGGCTCATGCCTATAATCCCAGCACTTTGGGAGCCCAAGGTGGGAGAATTGCTTGAGGCCAGGAGTTTAAGACCAGCCTGGGCAACATAGCTAGACCTCATCTCTACAAAAAATAAACAGCTTGGCATGACAGTGCACACCTGTAGTCTCAGCTACTCAGGAGGCTGAGGCAGGAAAATCTCTTTCACCCAGTAGTTCAAGGGTGCAGTGAAAGCTATGATTGCACCACTGCATTCCAGGCTAGACCAGAGAGCCAGATCCTGTCTCAAAAAAAGTGATTTTTTTTTTCAGTTTATCCACAACTTCAAAGAGAAAGAATATCATTATTGTTATTTTTCCATCTGTTATCTTAAAGCTTAGAATACTAACTTTGCAAGGAATGTTGTGCAATCTTAATTTTGTAACTGATAAAGATCCAAAAGTTAAAGAGTTTTCTGAATAGTTGGTGGGTATTTAAAACAAATTTAATGTGAAGATAAATATAAAGTTTACATTGGAAAGGAACTATTAACAAATTAATTGGAATTAGTTTTAAAAGAATTTGAAATGATACCGAAGTTGCATAAATTCTTAGGAAAGTGCTTTATTCAGTGTAACTTCTATAAACTTATTTTTTCAGGTCTCTACAGCAGAACAATGTCGTTCTTCCCCCAAAAGTATGATTTCCTGCAATAAAAAATCTCTGTATCTGCCACAAGAAATGTCAGCTGTCTATATAGAATTCACAGAATATTACTATCCAGATGGAAAGGATTTTCCAAGTAAGAGTGTTTCCTATTTTGTTATTATTTGTCCATTTTTGGGAAGGGTTGTTTTTTCCTGCTGAGTTTTTGAATTTTATAAATGTGAAAAAAGAAAATTCCATTGTTCTTTATTCTTATAATCCTTGCATGTAGTACATAACTTTAGTCTAACAATTTTATGTATTGTTATCGTTTGTTCATCTGTCCTTTTCCCTCCCCAGCTTGTGGCATCCTTGCTGGCAGGAATCGTATTTATGATTCATTTTATCCCTGAGATTCAACTCATTTTTGTGTTTAGTTGCCGTTTGTTAAATAAAAGAATGAATGAAAGTTAGGTTATTTGTAGAGCAAGGTCACTTTTCCCCCCTTTAGTAAAGCTCTATTTATATTTTAGCTATAAAACACAGTTCATTTGGGGGGGGGCATAATTTAGTCCATAACAATAATTATGGTATCGTTAGTCCTGTTATGAATGTGATTCTTTTACTATATGATTTACATCCTGCCCCTTTCCTTTAATGATATGAGCATACTTGAGGTTTCTACAAGCTCATTTTAAATATTTTTAATAGCTATGTAGTAATCTATTTCATAAATAGAACCTGGTTGGAAACTGCATCTAGAGCTTTCTATTGCTTAGTGTTCTGTGTTCCTTTATCAGTCCCAGATCTGCTTTCTCTGCTCTAGCTTAGGGCACCATTTGCTCTCCAGTTTTCTCTGCGGCCACCATCATCATTCAATCCACACATTGAGATTCTCTTCCCTTTCCTTCCAGAGTGTTATGCGATCTCCTCAGCACCCCACTTCCTTTCTATTCCCAAAGAAAAGCTCCTCCGTATCACAATTGCATGTT
Source organism: Lemur catta (assembly GCF_020740605.2). NCBI lineage: Eukaryota > Metazoa > Chordata > Mammalia > Primates > Lemuridae > Lemur > Lemur catta. Next base: position 20,035,787 of record NC_059133.1, read on the forward strand.
TCTGATAGACTTCACAATTGCATGTTTCTGATAGACTTGAATTATAATTTTTGTGTTTTCTTATCTGCCTTATGTAATTAACTATGAATTTAAGGAAAGGGACCATTCCCTATTTTTTTTTTATTCTTTGTGCTTAGTATAAGTACACAGACTTGTGTAGTTGACATTCAGTGATGCTTTGCTAAAGGAAAGTGAATGAATAAATGAATAACATAAGCAAAAAACCATATTCAGAACATTGCTACCGTGTTATTTCTCTACTGATATTCCACACCTTAGATTTATTTTTCTTAAGTTAATTTAATCTAAAAGTTCCAGATATGCATATTTTTGGCCTTGTTAGAAGTAAATGTGTCTGAATTTTTAGAATAAGAGATCTTCACCAAGATGTGAAAAGTAAATGGCTTTTATGATAGAAATATGTGTGGATTTCAGGAAGTGATGTACTAATTATAAATATTAATTTACTTTGTGAGAACTATGAAAAAGAGTGTATTTATCATATTATTCAAGAGATACTTGAGTTTTTACTTTTCACCAAGCATTATTCTAAGGTCTTGGTTAAAGTGGGGAATAAAACTGTGTATGGTTCCTCCTCTCAAGGATCTACCTGGCTTATCACTTTCATAAGGAATTGGTCATTTACACTTAGCTCTTTCATTTGAAAGGATTTAGATTAAGATCCAGGTAGTAAAGTCCTATAGAAATATGTGATTGATGACCATTTTGATGTGATAGTTCATCAGGAAGGTGATGTTTTTAGAAGTTTTCTTCTTGGTGAATGTAATCTTAGGAAAAGAAATCCAAATAGTACTTCCTATTTATGCAGTTAGTTTTAGATTAATTTATATATTTAAAATATTCATATATATATTTTGAAATATTTATAAAAATATTTATATATTTTCCAGTTAGTAAAGCATTGAAAAATGTTTTTGTCTATCTAAATGTGTTTGCTGTCATTTACATGTATCACTTTAATTTTGTAAATAAAATCTCAAAATTTTTTTCTTAAGAAAGAATAAAACTTTTAAAAAATGTTTTTTCTGTTCTCAGGGAAGATTTAGAGCTATCTATTTAATTAAAAATTAAAAAAAATTTTTTTCTCTGCAGTTCCATCTCCCAACTTATATAGCCAGCTGAATGCACTGCAGTTTACTGTGGATGAAAGAAGCATTCTATGGTTAAATCAATTTCTATTGGATTTAAAACAGAGTCTTAATCAATTCATGGCTGTGTACAAGTTGAATGAGAATTCAAAATCTGATGAGCATGTTGATATTCGGGTTGACGGCTTAATGCTAAAGGTACCATACAAACAAGTGGCTGTGACGACAAAACCATTTTTATGGAGGAAGTAAAGTTGACAGCATTATAATCTCTAGGATTTAAGATGGGTATTCAAACATAAATCAACTTCATTGTAATCTTAATTTTAGTTTTGAAATGTCACGCTTAATTTTGATTCTCAATTGTAGAAGGTTTAAGAGTTAAGGTTTGTGTATTTCTTAGAGCTTTTTCCCCTTCTTTCTCTAATTTCCTTTTATTTTTTATTTTTTTCACGATTTATCCATTTGGAGGTGAGCTGTAGAAGTAAAATTTAAATCAGTAATTTTTTTCTACTTGCCAGAGCCAATAAAGTTTTTTCTAAGAAGGATAAATTATACAATGAAATTTTAAAATTATGTCTGAGTTTTATTTGTTCACATTTATTGTTATTAATATTCAAAGATAATAGAAATTTGCTTTTTATTATAGCCAAGTAGTTGATAATCTGAACTCTCTATATATTTAAACTTTAAAGAAAGGGATTTTTAAAAAACACCTTGTATACATACTTTAGTAAATTTAGAGAATAAAACTTGGGCATGGGTAAAAATTTCAGTTTATAGGTCTATTGCTGGTAGACTGTTTATATACCTGATTTCCTTCTTTCTAAAATGAGGTTAATAACATTCAACAGTTGCCTTGCAGAAATATTTTAAAGATCTTCTCAATGATCTTATAAAATTTAAATTTATAAGGATGTACTTTATAACATTTACAATTATTGTTTAAGATACATTTATACAATGATCTTTACATTTTCTGAGTGTGGGTAGTATTAAAACCAGTCACTTGAGGCTCATTGATATGAGTATTTTGGGGACTGAGTTTAATTATCCCTTGAAAATTATTTTAGTAAATAGCTTGACCTATACGCTTAAGTTTATTTTCATAATAGCTTTCCTCCACAAAAGTGATTCTGGCAACATCTTTCTAGTAATTCCATTGACTCATCCACTTCATCTTCCAAAACACTTGGATTTAAAATATCCTAACAGAAAATTCCTTTTCCATGCTCAGTACTTCCTTCTATATACTCAGGGCATAGGAAAAATGTAGTAGTAATGATTTAATTCAATTTTGTTCTTTAGTGATGTATTGTGTGCTATATATATATGTATATAAATGAAATATATATTATTCATATTTTCTTTATAAAAAAGATTGTTTCTTCTTAGTAGTCAATCATTTAAGTCTCCTTTAGTGAATTTAATAAAAAGATTTGAGGGAAAGAGTGTTTTATGTCTGGATAAGAAAGTAGTATTTTGGAGGGACATGTCACGAAAAAGAATTACTGAGTTAAGTCATGTTCATGATTATTTAATTGCTGAGATGTGTGCATTTGCAATTTGGACTAGATTAATTTTTTTTCTCTTCTAGCTTGTTATTCCCTCTGAAATGAAATCGGAGTGTCATCAAGATCAGCCACGTGCAATTTCTATTCAGAGTTCTGAAATGATTGCCACAAATACAAGGCATTGTCCAAACTGTCGACATTCTGATCTAGAAGCTTTGTTTCAAAATTTCAAAGATTGTGATTTTTTTAGTAAAACGTATACGAGCTTCCCCAAATCTTGTGACAATTTTAATCTTCTACATCCAATCTTCCAGAGACATGCTCATGAACAAGATACAAAAATGCATGAAGTTTATAAAGGAAATATTATTCCCAAATTGAATAAACATACTCTTAAAACTTCTGCTGCCATGGATGTGTGGGCTGTTTACTTTTCTCAATTTTGGATAGATTATGAAGGGATGAAAAGTGGAAAAGGACGACCAATAAGCTTTGTAGACTCTTTCCCTCTTTCTGTCTGGATTTGTCAACCAACAAGATATACAGAGTCACAAAAAGAGCTGCAGACTTGTGATCAAGTATCTCTAAATACATCACAAAGTGAATCTAGTGATTTAGCTGGCCGGTTGAAGCGGAAAAAGCTCTTGAAGGAGTATTATAGTACAGAGTCTGAACCCTTCACAAATGGTAGTCAGAAACCTTCTTCATCAGATACATTTTTAAGATTTTCCTCTTCATCATCAGAAGCAGATATTCATGTCCTCGTTCACGTTCATAAACATGTCAGTTTGCAAATCAATCACTACCAGTATCTGCTCCTACTTTTCCTCCATGATTCACTTATTTTGCTTTTAGAGAACTTAAGGAAAGATGTAGAAGCTGTAACTGGCAATCCTGCTAATCAAACATCTGTTTGCATTGGATTTTTACTTAGAAGTGCAGAACTGGCTCTTTTGCTACATCCAGTGGATCAGGCCAACAGGATCAAGTCTCCTGTTTCTGAAAGTGTGAGTCCAGTGGTTCCTGATTATTTGCCTACTGAAAATGGAGAAGTTTTATCTTCAAAAAGGAAACAAGTTAGTGGTATAAATAGAATTAGAAGTGTAACTGTTAATCACATGTCAGACAACAGATCTATGAGTGTTGACCTTAGCCATGTCCCTTTAAAGGATCCTTTGCTTTTCAAATCAGCTAGTGATACAAATCTGCAAACAGGCATTTCTTTTCTGGACTGTTTATCAGACAAACATTTAGGGAAAATAAGTGAAGATGAAAGTAGTGGTCTTGTTTACAAAAGTGGCTCAGGAGAAACTGGATCAGAAATAAGTGACAAGAAGGATTCTTCTTACAGAGATTCAAACAGTATCTTAAATAACAGAGAAGATTCAAATATATTGTCATTTGATAATGATGGTAATCAAAACATATTTTCAAATAGTTTAACTAGTAAAGGAAATGAAACCATAGAGTCAATCTTTAAAGCTGAAGATTTGCTTCCAGAAGCAGCTTCAGCCTCTGAGAACCTGGAAATCAGTAAAGAAGAGACACCCACAGTTATGACACTTAAGTCCCAGTCATCTTTAAGGTAACAACATATTTTTGGAATTTTGGGGATTTTTTTGGGGGGGAGGGGCGTGGTTTGCTAAGTGTGAACATTAGTATATTTTGTTTTGGGGCAGAAAACCTCATGACAAGAGATGGCATTCTTAGAGTTAATACATGGAAGAATAGATTTTTTAAAAATATGAGAATGCTTTGAGCCTATATATTTAAATATAATATAATATGAAAACTTGTATATGCTATATACATATTTTAATTTTGTTAGAAGTACTTTGTGGATAAAATTGTTTTCTATACATGTAGTAATTTTCTAATAATTTTGTTTGTTAACAGTGGAAAGCCTAAAGAACGATGCCCACCCAACTTGGCTCCACTCTGTGTTTCTTACAAGAACATGAAAAGAAGCTCCTCTCAAATGTCATTGGATACCATTTCACTTGACAGCATGGTATTGGAAGAAATGTTGTTAGAAAGTGATGGAAGTGATAGCCATATATTTTTGGAAAAAGGTAAAAGAAAGTTTTAAGAATTCATGTTAGACACACAGATCTTACAAGAAAGTGCTGTTTAACTTTTTAAGTTATATTCAATAATCATTGATTACATCCAACAAAGACTGACTCACACACACACACACACACACACACACACACAACAAGAGTACCTAACTTTCTAATGGTTGTTTCATGGTTTCTTTTAACCAGATACTCCTTCTTCCTCTTTATGGCCTACATCTAGCAATTATTTGTATGCGGTCATTTAGACCATAAAGCAGCCAACATTAATGCTACTAGCCTCTTTTACAGAGACTCCTATATCTGGAAATTTGATTAGGTGGGCTTAATTTGCATGGTGAATTCAATTATATGGTCCTATGACTAAAATTTTTCCAGACTGGAGCTACAGATTTACAAAACCAGGATTCTTTCACATATATGAAGATGTATTAGGGAACTACATGATTCCCTCATTTCATTCAGAGGCAACCAATGCCCCAGGAAAGACCACTGGGAATGACTTAGAAGGTATTAGGTGCATACCCCTCAGTAAGGCATTGGATACTTTGTGAACAGGAATAAAATCATGGGCCATAGTCAGATAGTAGTTGCCACAGACATAGAAACATAGGAGACCAGTGTCAAATACACATTACTTTCTATTTGAAGGGAAATAAGCCTGTTGATAAGTTGAAAACAGCTTAGTTTAGATAATTAGTAATATAATAATAAATATAGTAAGTATATAAGTAATAATATAATAAATATTGTTAATGTAATTGCTGTAATAGTAGCTACCATTTATTGCCAGGTGTTGTTTAGTCAATTTTTGTGCTGCTATGACAGAATACCAGGGATTATGTAATTTATGAAGAACAGAAAATTACTTTTCACAGTTTAGGAGGCTGGGAATTCTAAGTTCCAACCTTACCAGATTGCCTGTGTCCTCCTATGACAGAATGCAAAGGGGCAAAAGACACTACCTGCAGCCTCTTTTATAAGGGCCTTAATCCCCTTCACAAGGGAGGAGCCCTCATGGCATGGTTACCTCTTATAGGCCCCACTTCTTAATGCTGTCACTTTGGCCACTCATGAAATTTGGAGGGAACACATTCAAACCATTGCAGGTGCTTGAATAGTTTACTTATTTAATTTGAACAACAACCCTGTTATAACAGTTATATGTTACTAGTATATATAATATTATTGTAACAATGGCCAATATTTATTGAGCATTTACTATGTGTTGACACTGTTCTATGTGCTTTGTATATATATTAATGCATTTAATCCTCACAACAATTCCATCAATAATGTGCTGTTATCTTCAGAGAGAGGTTAAATAACAAACCCAAGGTAACATAGCTAGTAAGTGGTAGAGTTATCATTTGAACCCAGGCAGTCAGACTTTAAAAAGTCTGAGCTCTTCTGTCTGACATGAACACACCTTCTTAAAACAAATTCACACTGCACAAAAAAGTCAGAAAAAAGCTCTCTACTCAATCACAGTTAACTCTAAGTAGGTGGGAGATGCTAGTCAGTCCTACCTTACATGATGGATGACATTTAATAACAATAATAAGCATTTATTCAACAACCCTAGTCACTCTGCTGAGTGCTATAAAATACATTGATTTAATCCTCAAAACAACCATAAGTGGTAGTTAATTATGATTCTTGATCACTTTTATATAGATTTAGAAACTGAAGCTTAGAGAAATTAGGTATCTTGTCCAAAGTTATGCAACCAGGAAGTAATAGAGTCAGATTTGTCAGCTAGCCTAACTGAAGAGCCCAGGGTTTTAACCAACCAATATGTTATACCGGTTCCTTCGACTTAGTAAATGATTACTATATGTAAACAAAAATTCTCACTCTAAACCTGTTAAAGGTAATTCATAGCAATCTCCTTTCCAGCATATTGGTTAAATGTAAAAGAGTTACTGATATAGGTCATAAAAATCTACCCTAGGTTTTCAGATTGCTCTAATTGCCCCTTGCCCCCTTTATGGTGGATAATCCTGCCTTAACACAGAGTGTTGTCCTATGATCAAAATACTTCAAAAACAGTGTACCTCTGGCAAATATCCCTATTTAATCTCCAAGTATCAGTGATTTTCTTATTGTTATTTCTAATAATTAAATAATAAGTAAAAGTGACTACCACTCAAATATGGAAAACTTGGAAAATACAACTACAAGTTAGAAAATAAAATCACCCAAAAGTCTCACATCCTAGAGATATCAACTGTGATTTATTCTATGAATTTGTATAGGTACCATATATATAGGTATTTGTCATCGTATTGCATATATGGTTTATAACCTGCTTTTTATTACCTGTATGTATTTCCTAATATTATTTAATCTTCTTTGGAAATATTTTTAAGCCTATATAAAGTTGCCATAAGCATGTACCATGACGTTTTGATCATTTCCCTTATGTTAGATGTTTAGATTGTTTATAATTTTTAGTTATAAAAATGGTATAGTTAATATCATCATTCATAAATTTTTTCAGCATTTCTCATTACTATCTTAGAATAAATTCAAACAGTAGCCATTTTTAGGGACTTGAAAAATGTTGATGTTGTTTGTAACATTTAAACATTTAACATTTAATATATATTCCTGTTCTCTTGAACTCTTTGTTATTCATTTTATGTCAGAGGAATTAATGTTCCTTGGGAGGAGGCTTTTGGTGTTTTGTTTTAATTTAAAAAATATATATATGAATACTCATTGTAAAAAAATCTGATAATATGGAAATGTCTAAAGTAAGAATTGAAGCTATCACTTTAATATTACCCTTACTCTGCCTTTGGTATCATTCTCCACTACAGAAGTAACTACCATCAACTTTTGGTATATATACCTCCAGGACTTTAAGTAATTTTATATGTGTATATGTGTGTGTCATGCACATCTATATGTATACAGATATGCTAATGTATGCATGCATGTATGTGTATTTTTAAATACATACATATATATATTCATGAATACTCATACATGAAGACATAACTGGGCTACTGGGCAACTACTGGCTTCTGACTAGTGTCGCCACATCTATTCTTATCCATTTGCAGTTCATTTTTATTCCATAGACAAAATACGCGCTAAAAAACACAAATTTGATAATGTCATTTCCAGTTTAATTTTTTTATTCATTTTTATGGTATTTTTAAAAAGTATTGATCTGTGATGAACAGAAAATTTTTAACAGTTTGTCTTTTGCCACAGATAGTTTGAGAAAAATTGAAGTACAGCACACTGAGAAATGAAGGCAGCTAGATAAGGATGGAGAATATCACATTAATAATAGTGGTATTAACTTTGTGTGAAAGATTATTAGGAGTTTCTATAGGATATTGAAAAGAGAAATGAAGTGGTCAGACTGGGACTATTCAGTGTGGATAGATGAGAAGAGGGCGAAGCTGACCAGGAACCTGTTGGTTAAACCAGTACTGCAGCTACATTGTGGAGAAAACAGGCTGTGTTCAGTAGCAGAAGATTTTTTATACTACGCTTAGGGCTTTAGTATAGCTGACATTTTATTGTGGAAAATTATTTCTTCTTATTTGTTCACTAATCACAATCTAATTTTTCTTTTTGTCTTTTAAACAAGGCTGTGCTTGAGAAAGAGTTGAAGGAATAGTTCATTTTGGTTAAACACACACTGTTAGGTCACGTGTAAAACTGATTTTTAATTTATTATTTTACTTTTGTGCTAATTCAGGAAATAAAAAGAGCTCAACTGCAAATTACCAGAGCCCAGCTGAGAGTGTGAATGCTAGTGCAAGCCTACAGAATTATGGTGAAACTTCTCCAGATGCCATCAGTACAAATTCAGAGGGTGCTCAAGAAAATCATGATGACCTGGTAATCATTTCAGAAAGATTCTATGAAGAGAAATGCCATCAACTTTATTTCATGTTTAATATATACACTTTTAGGACATTAACATATAAAATGAATACTTAGGTGGTAGGTGATTCACTTTGCTCCTTCTATTCTTGAAAGTGCTTAATGAATTGTTTTTCTCTACATTTTACTTTCTAAATGTGTTTTATTCACATTCTGTCTTTTTTCTGTCTTGCCTTTTATTTTTTGACCTATTTTTAAATTTTATTTATTTATTTATTTTTTTGAGACCGAGTCTCGCTCTGTCGCCCTGGGTAGATTACAGTGGCATCATCATAGCTCACTGCACCCTCAAACTCCTGGACACAACCGATCCTCTTGCTCAGCCTCTTGAGTAGCTGGGACTACAGGTGTGCTGCACCATACCTTGCTAATCTTTCTATTTTTAGGAGAGACAGAGTCTCACCCTTGCTCAGGCTGGTCTCAGACTCCTGAGTTCAAGCAGTCCTCCTGCCTCTGCCTCCCAGAGTGCTAGGACTACAGGCATGAGCCACTGAGCCCAGCCTGACCTGTATTTTTGTCCCTTTTAAATACACGTTGAAAAAGTTTGATTGCAAGGAAGATTGTTAGTCCTTATATTGAGGGGCCTTCTACAAAGGAAATATGTTACTTGTTTCTTTTATGCCCTCCTGATGCAGTGAAATATTCTTTTTTTTGTTGTTGTGGTTGTTTTTAAGAGAAAGGGTCTCACTCTGTTGTCCAGGCTGAAGTGCAGTGGTGTGATCATAGCCTACAGCAGCCTCAAACTCCTGGGTTCAAGCCAGCCTCCTGCCTCAACTCCACCAAGTAGTTGGGACTACATGCATATACCGCCACGCCCAGCCAATTTTCGTATTTTTTATAGAGCCAGATCTCAGTATGTTGCCTAGGCTGGTCTCGAACTCCTGGGCTTAAGCAATCCTCCTGCTTCATCCTCCCAAAGTGCTGGGATTGCAGGCATGAGCCACCATGCCCAGCCCTCAAATATTCTTAAGAAAGACTTAAAAAATATATTGTGTCCAGCTTTTAGTGAAAATCATTTTACATAAAAATGTCATAATCTTTGTGACCTAAAATATTTTTTCATGACTAAATGGAAAAGAAAAGAAACTGAAGATTGTCACTATAATGTAACAACCATTTTCTGTAAGTCACAAGTATATTTTTGTTTTGGTAGAACATAATTATATTTTTTAGAGGTTAATGATAATTTCCTGTGTTTCTTCAATTTTGTTGTCAACTACTTGCTATACTAATATTATTTCTGCAATCATTGATAGATGTCAGTTGTGGTATTTAAAATTACTGGTGTTAATGGGGAAATCGACATCCGAGGGGAAGACACAGAAATCTGTCTTCAAGTGAATCAGGTGACACCAGACCAGTTAGGCAACATCAGTCTTCGGCATTACCTCTGTAATCGTCCAATTGGTAAGTTATATTTTTTTAGATTTTCAAACAAAATACATTAATATGCATTAAACTTGTTTTTATATGACTCATCAGCAGTCCTATCTTTGGTATAATTGAATTCAAGGAAAATTGCATTAATAATAATAATAATAATAATAATGGAAGAAATTTGTTCCTTTAGATCACTTTAATTCCGTAACATGTTCTGATTAAATTGGCAAGCTCTTTTTTTTTTCTCATCTTTACATTCTTTGAGATAATGAGTCTGAAAAAATTGAGCTCTTGTCTATATGTAAAGAGTGATAAAGTAATCTTAAAAGTTCAAATTTTGTTCCTCTCTGGGATAAATATCAGTTTCTTTATTCCATTATCTTTCTTTTAAGCAAAGTATTTGGTATTTGGCATCTGAAAAAAATATGTACGCTGTCCTTGCAGTTCTTCATTCTGAGATCAATACATATGCTAAGCAACAAAACGTGTAGTGCGTAAAGAGGAAAACATTAAACCATCCCTGTTCAAAGTTTATGTAGAGTTATCACTTGTGGTTTTCAGTCATTGGAAGAAATTATCAGAATCATACTAAGAATTTGAAATGACAGTGTTCATTTAAAAAAGTCTTTTAAAAAGTCACTGAGCTGTAATACGTTGAAATAAACGCAGTCTTGCATGATGCCAAATAAATATGCTATCACCTCAGACCCTGGGATTTGCAGAAACATGAGCCATTTGTCTATAAGCCAACATAGTAGAAAAAAATCAGCTCCTGGTGATTTTCTGTGTTAGGACTTGTGGTTTACAGTGTATTTGCTTTAAAAAATTCAAGAATTTTTTATTAGCTTGTTTAAATCCTAGTAGCATGCAAGATGGAAGAGCTAAGTGTACATTTGGAAAAGTTTCATAGTGAACAAAAAATAACAAAATACGATTTGAAATAAAATGTCAAAATCTAGACCTTATAGTATACCCAACCCAAACACTTTTCAAATTGTACATTCTTAAATTATTTTGAGTTGCACAATGTTTAAACTATTCTTTATAGCTTACTTAATCCTATATCCTATTACTTTGTTTCATTTTGTTCCTAACTGAAGAAATTGTATTGGAATGCCTTGTTATATAATAAGTGCTAAACCTTATTTTCCCAACTGTCTCAGTTGATTTTTTGAAGATAAATAAGAGGAAAGAAAAGGAAAAGGAAAGGGGAAGGGGGTCTATAGGGAAATGAAAAGGAAAACCACAGCAATAAATAGTTTAGCTTGAACATTTTAAGCAATAACAACCATACTGACAAGATAGTGTTTGACTTACAGTTTGTATATACTGCTGTCACTCTGACACGAGCAGTTAGTACTGCAAAGTTGTTTTTGATTTTTTGGTTTGGTTGTTATTTTCTTCATTGTGTGGACCTTAGATTCATTTACTGGGAAGACATGGCATAATAGTTCCATGGCATAAGGGGCAGTAGGGAGGAGTGATTTTTTTTTTCTTTAAGAATTTTATTTCTTTTTGCCCAAGTGCCAGTTTTGGAAAGAGGGAGGAGTGATTTTGAATAATAAAGATTTTGCTTTATCTCTGCACCAAAATACTGATTTGTTTAAAATCCTCAGCTCCCTGGAGAGAGAGAGAGAGTATAAATACAGATGGTAGATATATAGACAGATAAAAGACAAGCTGGGCCAGTGGCACACTTGTAGTTCCAGCTACTCAGGAGGCTGAGGTGGGAGGATGGCTTGAGCCCAGGCTTTTTGGGCCAAAGTGCTCCATGCCCATCAGGTGTCCACAGTAAGTTCAGCATCCATATGGTGACCTCTCAGGAGTGGGGAACCATCAGTTTGCCTAAGGAGGGGTGAGCTGGCCCACATCAGAAATGGAGGAGGTCAAAACTCCCATGCTAATCAGCAATAGGATTATGGCTGTGAATATCCAGTGCCTGCCAGCCTGGGCAACATAGTGAGACCTGTCTCTTAAAAATTAGTAAATACTTAAAGGCAAAATAAATTCCCATTAACCAAGTTGTTTGTTGCTAATTTCTCTTCTTGTTAAATCAACAAGTTACTCTTATTGTGTTTCTTGATATAAGAAAGAACACTATCTAACCGTTAATGATTTATGACTGTTTAACCTTCTATTTTAAAAAATAAAAATATCTGAACTTTTAAATATTTAGAGAATTCTTTGGAATTATATTGGAACTCTTATTTATTTTAAATGTTAATAAGTAGTAATAACATTAATTAAATGTAATTCTGTACCTGAAATAAAAGTTTTAAAAACAGCTCTCTATGTTGAGTTGTGAATGGAGGCCTGTTGATACCCATACTAGGGGGAAATAAAATAAAATGTTATCATGAATTTAATTAGCAGGGTTCTTCTTCTGAGTACTATGGGATAAATAACTTTCATATCTCAGAAACAGAAACAGCTTTGCCTTTCCAGAACAGCTAGTTTGTTTTTAATCTTATTGACTTTGTGAATGTGAAACTGGTTGTATTTTTCTAATTTTTGCTAGGAAGCTAATTTTTAGTCTACCTTTGGCGCAGGAATTTAAATAATGTATTTTGGGCTATCAACCTTACCATATACCTTCTCCCTTTTTCTTCCATCCTTTTTTCCTTTTTTTACTCATTTTTTATTGGATTATACCATGTGCATATTGCCTCTCATTCATTTTGGAACTAGGTAGCATAAAAAAGCAAAATAGTCACCATGAGTGTCAGTTCACAAGTAATTTATTTCGGGGGTTCCACTACTTTTATTTTTAAATTATATATTCAATGGGAGCTTTATTGAAATTTTAAAATTTGTTTTTAAACTTGTATATTTGTATCTCTGCAAGCCATCTGTAATTATTTTTTGGAACAAGGCCAAGGCATAGATAAATAAAATTATATGTGTGTGTCTGTTTTTGTGTATATATACATATACATATATTTCCTTTATGATAATTTCAGTCTTCTAATAGAAGCATTTTAATGAGGCCTTCTTTATTTATTTTTTCATTATTTAAGGACTCAATTTAATGAGGAAGGTGTAAAACTTCAGGATTAAGGGAAATGGCTTAAGGGTCACTTTTATGCCATAACAGTCATCATTCAAACGTATAGATAGGTACACACTAAAACACACTCTAAGTAACTAAGATAGGTATATCAGAGTTATGACAGATTTTTTCCTATTGCCAAAAAATAGAAAATATAGGGAAGTCAACATTATTGTAGTAGAAAGTTATCTAAAAAAATTGAAATTAGAATGTGTATTTATATTGTATATGTACTATAGAATATTTAAACTAGGGGTAAATATTAAAACTATTTTGTCTATCATTGCTTCAATGTACAAAATGACAGTATCCTCTTAATGACAGTAGTGATATTTTTGAGTAGCTCTACAAAGTTATCATTTTCATATGCTCATTTTCCTTAGGTTCGGATCAGAAAGCTGTAATTCATTGCACATCTTCTCCTGAGATTTCTCTGAGGTTTGTAAGTGGGCCTGGTGCTGCAATACACTCGTTGCTTGCAGAAAAAAATGGATTCCTGCAATGCCATATAGAAAACTTCAGCACTGAGTTTCTTATATCTTCTCTTATGAATATTCAACATTTTCTGGAAGATGAAACTGTTGCAACAGTAATGCCAATGAAGATACAAGTTTCTAACACAAAAATAAATTTAAAAGTATGTTAATAAATACTTTTGTATCTTCATTTTATAAATGTACACTTTGCATATCTGGATTTTTATTCATACCTAAGAATATGCCTTCTTTATAATATATATTCTCTATATATAATATATATAAGCATTTATTAAAATGAATTTGTTGGTCTTTGGGTTGAATGATGTAGAGATCCTTCTTAGAAATTAGAAAATGTGGTCAGGAATAGTGGCTTACACCTAAAATTCCAGCTCTTTGGGGAGGCCGAGGTAGAAGGATCTGTTTAGGCCAAGAGTTCGAGACCAATCTGGGCAACACAACAAGCCGATGTCTATACAGAAAATTAAAAAAAAAAATAGCTGGATGTGGTGGCACATGCCCGTAGTCCTGGCAACTTGGGAGGCTGAGGTGGGAAGATCCCTTGAGCTCAGGAGTTTGAGGTTATAGTGAGCTGTGATCATCCCACTGCACTCCAGCCCAGGTGACAGAGTGAGACCGTGGCTTAAAAAAAAGAAAAACAAATTATAAAATGTCAAAATATAACAGGCAGTTTTCTCACTGTATCAACTAAAGCATATAAAGATATATTCTCACTCATTAAAAATATGACTGGCTAAAGTAGTCCTTATTAAAAATGATCATTTTAATTTTATCATTTACTTTAATAACCCTTGCCAATATTATCTCTCTTTCCTGTAGGATGACAGTCCTCGGAGTAGTACACTATCCCTTCAACCAGCTCCTGTAACTGTGCATGTTGATCATCTTGTGGTGGAGAGAAATGATGATGGTTCTTTTCATATCAGAGGTATATATGAAAAACAATTTAAATGAACACCTACTCAGATTTTAAAGTTAAATTATTTATACACTGATTATTTCTTTTCATTCATTTGTATATATGTATACATGCATGTATACATGCAGTAGTAGATGATTGAGGGACACTCTCAGTACATTTTAATAAAGTATCATTTATGTATGGATCTCTACCCTGGAAATAGTTGGCTGACTGTTCTAGAAATGTGTTTTGAATGACCATGATAGAGGCTTTTATGGTCTCACATGTCTCTTGATCTTACATTTGTCTCCTAATTGATTGCTTTCTTAGCTTTATGTCTCACTGTTCTTTTATATACATTCACCCAACGTTGTATATACATCAAAATGTCAGCTTCATAACTGATACAAACTTAGGTGGAAAGGATAGCTTAGGTGTGTGAGAAGATATAGTGCACCTTGGTGCATTGCTCTGTCTGCCAAATGCTTGGTGTGTTGCTCCATCTGCAAAACGCGTTAGCTCCCCAAACTATACGTCTGTAGACAAAGCAGAACACAGAGCACCCTGTTGCAGGCAAGATATATAGTATACACCAAAGCGAGAAGAGACCGAACCACACATACATAGTTCTTTTTTCTAACCTCATCAATCAGATAAGTCATACCTTCTTCCCTGGGAAGAAGTGAGAAAGGGGACCAAGAGAGTCCAGGAGAACTACTCTAGGGATGTTCCTTCTCAAAAACAAGGGGGAATCCTCCCAAAAAGGTGCTAAAATTAGAATGGGTCCCTGAGGCAATAGCATGAATAACCTAAGCATTGCTTTTTGAGATCCTCTCCTATGTTCTTCTTAGTAGCAGGCTTAGGCAGGGTTTGCATATAGACCAAAGTATTGAGGGTAGATTCTGCAGCTGCTAATCCCCAGGAAGAGAATGAGTCCCTACCCAGTTGACAAACTTGGTGTATTTCATCCTGTGGCACAACCCCTCCTCTTCTATAACCACTAGAAATTGACTATGGTAAATAGAAACAGCATCTATAGTCAAAAAGATGGGATTAACATACATACAGGAATTCTCAAACACTTGAAAAAAATGGTACCAGTCAGCATTCGTAATTGTAAGCAAGAAACAATCTCCACCTGATTGAGTAGAAAAGGAGCTTGGTAAAAGATTATTTGCATGGAATAGAATTGAGAATCCAGAATGGTTAGTTAAGCTTTGATGAGGCTGCCAAGACCATTCAATGGGGGAAAGGAGCCATTTCCACAAATGGTGATGGAACTGCTAAATATTCACATGAATGAAGCTGAACCCCTTCTTTATATAGGAATACCTCAGATAATAATATTATTGCAGGTTTGGTTCCAGACCACCATGATAAAGCAAATATCACATTAATTTTTTGGTTTCCCAGTGCATATGAAAGTTATGTTTATACTATACTGTAGTTTAAGTCCACAGTAGTATTATATCTAAAAAAACAATGTTTATACCTTAATGGAAAAATACATTATTACTAAAAAATGTTTACACTCATCTGAGTCTTCAGCAAGTCATAATCTTTTTGCTGGTGGGAGGGTCTTGCATCAGTGTTGATGGTTGCTGGCTGATCGGAGTGGTGGTTGGTGAAGGTTGGTGTGGCTGTGGCAATTTCTTAAAATAAGACAACAATGTTCAATTCATTTGTTTTTTTCTTTTGCTGCTTGTGTTTCAGATGTCCTAAGGACCTATTGACATATCTGAGGTCATGAAGATTTACCTTAATGGTTTTAGAGTTGTGTAGATTTAGTTTTTAGATAATTTAGTTCTTTAATTCAATTGTATACATTAGAGTTAGCTTTTATGTTTTGGGTGTGGGTAAAGACCATGGACACATGGGTTTATTTATGGATTCTCAATTTTATTTCATTTATATATTTGTCTGTCCTTATGACTGTACCACACTATTTTGATTACCAACTTGCTTTGGAATAAGTTTTGAAATTGGCACATGTAAATTCTTCAACTTAGTTCTTTTTTAAAGATTGTTTTGACTCTTCCGGGTCCCTTGCAATCCCACATGAGTTTTAGAATCAGCTTGACAATTTCTACAAAGAAGCCCGCTTGTATTCTGATAAGAATTACATTAAAACTGTAGATCAGTTTAAGGGCTGTTGCCATCTTAACAATATTAAGTCTTCCAATCCATGAACATGGGAATTTTTCTGTGTATTTAGATCATCTTTAATTTCTTACAACGTTTTGTAGTTTTCAGAGAATAAGTTTTGTACTTCTTTTGTTAAATTTCTTATTCTTTTTAATACTTCAAATGGAATTGTTTTCTTAATTTCACTTTTGAATTCTTCATTACAAGTGCCTAGAAATACAATTAACTTTTGTATGTTGATTTTGTATTCTGTAGCCTTGCTGAATTCATTTGTTACTTCTAGTAGTTGATTCCTTAATTGTTTCTATATACAAGGCAATCATCCATGAGTAGAGATAGTTTTACTTCTTCCTTTGCAATCCAGATGCCTTTTAGTTTTTTTCTTGCCCATTTGCTATGGCTAGAACCTCTAGGACAATGTTGAATAAAAGTGATGATAGCAGACAACCTTGTCTGGTTTCTGGTTTTGGCAGAGGTGAAAGGCATCCAGTGTTTCGCCATTAAGTATGATGTTAGCTGTGGGGTGTTTGTAGAGGATGCCCTGTATCAGACTGAGGAAGTTCACTTCAGTTCCTCATTTCCTGAGTGTTTTTTATCATCTAGTCAAGTGTTTTTTCTGTATCTATTGAGATGATCATGTGGCTTTCGGTTTTATTCTATTGATATGATGCTTTACAATAGTTGATTTTAGGATGTTAAATCAACTCATTCCTGAGGTAAATCCCACTTGGCTGTAGTATATAATTATTTTTATATATTGGAGGATTCTGTTTGCTAATATTTTCTTGAGGATTTTTATGTTTATACTCATTAGCATTTTGGTCTTAGTTTTCTTGTGATTTCTTTCTTTCTTTCTTCTATTTCTCTCTTTCTTCTCTTTCTTTCTCTCTTTCTCTCTTTCTTTCTCTTTCTCTCCTTTCTTTTCTTTCTTCCTTTCTTTCCTTTCTTTATACAGAGTCTTGCACTGTCACCCAGGCTAGAGTGCAGTGGCATCGTCATAGCTCACTGCAGCTTCCAACTCCCGAGCTCAAAAGATCTTCCTGCCTTGACCTCCCAAGTAGCTGGGATCACAGGCACGTACCACCACACCTGGCTAATTTTTCTGTTTTGCAGAGACGGAGGTTCTTGCTATATTGCTTAGGCTGATCTCAAACTCCTGGCCTCAAGCAATCCTCCCGCCTCAGCCTCCCAAATTGGTAGGATTGCAGGCGTGAGCCACCACATCTGGCCTTCTTGTGATTTTTTTTTTTTGTCTGGTTTTGGTATCAAATAATACTGACTTCATAGAAAAAGTATGGAAGTGTTCCTTCTCTTTTTTTTTTTGGAACAGTTTATAAAGATTTGATATTCTTTAAATGTTTGATAGAATTCACCAGCGAAGCTTTCTGGGCCTGCGCTTTTCTTTGTGAGTAGTTTTATGATCACAGATTCAGTCTCTTTACCAGCTGTAGGTCCATTCACACTGTCTTCTTGGATCTATTCGGGTAGTTGGTGTCTTCCTAAGAATTTACCTATTTCATTTAAGTTATCCAATTATTGGCATATAATTGGTCATAGTATTCATTATAATAATTTTTATTTCTGTAAGGTTGGTAGTAATGTTCCTTCTTTCAATTCTGATTCTTGCAATTTCTTTTTTCTTGGTCGATCTAACTAAAGGTATATCAATTTTGTTGATCTTTTCCGAGAATGAACTTTTGGTCTTATTGATTTTTCCATATTGTTTTTCTATCCCATAATCTACTGATATATATTCATTTTAAAATTAGTTTTTCATGATAGAACTTTTAAAGATTTATCAAATATCTGGAAATGTTATCTGAGCATTTTATTTATTTGATCAGATTCTCATATACTTAACACTGGAAATGATTTGAAAGAAAATGTCAAAAGTGATTCTGACTCAGTAGCACTGACCAGTGGACAGTATGATCTGAAGAAACAATGCAGTGTCACTCAAGCCACTCAGACAAGTCCAGAAGTTCCTTGGCCTTCTCAGTCAGTTAACTTTCCTGAATGCTCCTTTGACTTTACTAGGGAACAGGTAATGGAATACCTAATTCAGAGTTATTTTTTGCATTTAAAATAATTAAATATTAAGATGCTAATAATTAACACATTGTTTACTAATTTAAATAAAATGTATTGAATGCCTGTTATTGTGTCCAGGTGCTGTGCTAGATGCTGTGGTTATAGTGTTGAGCAAGATAAAGAAAACAAGTTTAATTTCTTCTGCTTTCCTGTAGTCCTATCAATATTTTTGTGATTTTTCCTCACATGTTATTTTCCATTTCTTTTAGCAATTAATATTCAAGTCTATATACTATATTATTTTACTTAACATTATTTAAGAAATATTTTTTCATATTGCTACATTTGTCCCATATTTATTTTTATGGCTGACTAATATGGATGTAGATGTGCTATCATTTCTGAGCCTTCCTGTTAATATTTGCTAACATTTGATTGCTTCTGATTTTTTGCCATTATAAATAAACAAAATATTCAGCAGAGTTTTAATTCTCTATGATAGAACCGCAGAATATGTTACTTTATCTGTTCAGCAAAGATTTATTGGTTGCCAACTGAGGTAGGGATATGGAATAGAACAGTGTACGATCCCTGTTCTACTGAAGAAGTCAATGCAGTGGGAAAGACAAGAGTGTGCAATCAGTGTTCGTACACACTGTGCCAGGTGCTATACTATGGATTGGGGCAAGTATAGGGAAGTATTTCAGTTGGTCTGTAAGGCAGGAATTCCTAAGCTGGGATTAAAGAAGTCTGAGAACTCTTTGAAATTAAATGCATGTGTATTAATGTATCTGTATAAATGCAAAAAGTCCTTAGTTTTGCTGTATCCTCATACTTAGGGTTTAGGGAATGGCTCTAAGAGAATAAAATACTTACTTGAACTAAGTCTTTTTGTGTGTGTGTGCACACTCAGGCTAGAGTGCAGTGGCATCACCATAGCTCACTGCAACCTCCAACTCCTGGGCTCAAGCAATTCTTTTGCCTCAGCCTCCCGAGTAGCTGGGACCTCAGGTGTGTGCCACCACGCCACCCTAAGTTTTCTGTTTTTTGTAGAGATGAGATCTTGCTGTGTTGTTCAGACTGATCTTGAACTCCTGGTCTCAAGTGATCCTCCTACTTTGGCCTCCCTAAGTTCTAGGATTACAGGCATGAGCCCCTGCACCTGGTCTAAGTCTTAAAGAGAGGAGGGGAGACTTATTGGCCATCTAGACGAAAATGTCTAATGGATATTCAGAATGTGAGCCTGGAGCTCAGGAGAAAGGTCTGTGCTAGATCAGGCTATCTATGGTAGTTGGAGCCGTGGGAGTAGATGAGATCATCCAAGAGAGTGACTCTAATGACAAGAGACGACGACCAACTATGGAATCTAACAAAATCAAAATTTAAGGGTTCTTAAAAAAAACAGAAGAAAAGATGAAAAGGGCATAGGTTGTGAGAGAGAAACATGAAACAGCTGTGGCATAAAAGCCAATAAAAGAGAGAAGTCTAGGAAGTAGAGGTAGATCAGCATTGTCTCTGTGGCCACAGAGAGTCCAGGGAAATTAATATGAAACAAAATCATTATTAGATTTGGAAATTAGGAGTTAGTATTTTGAATTGCTGGGTCAAAATATAGGATCGTTTTTACATGCTTGAAATACGTGTTTCCAAATAGCTTCTCAAAGTAATTTTCAGCTTAAGTGTACCCTCACCAGCGTTGGGTATTTTTGCTATTCTAAGTATCACGCCTTTGTATACTATATATAGTCTGTATTTTCTGAGAATGACATAAATTCTCTTTATTTTCCCAATTTATTATTTCAGCTCATGGAAGAGAATGAATCTCTTAAACAGGAACTGGCTAAAGCTAAAATGGCTCTTGCAGAGGCTCACTTGGAAAAAGATGCTCTTCTCCATCATATAAAGAAGATGACAGTTGAATAACAGGAGTGGCAGTCAAGATTCAAATTATAGCTCTGGAGTAGGAAGGTTATATTTATAATGTGGATGTTACCAAGTAGTGGAAAACTTTCATTTTCATGAAAAGACAATAAAATGAAATGGAGTGTGAACAAGTGGTGACTAGTCCAAAGCCAGTTTAGAAAGTATGAGGTACGAGCATTACAATCTTTTGGTTGTTTTGTGTTTTGGGGTTCAACCCTCTTTTAAACTGGTGTGATCTAGGGAAGTCAATACATTCTGTAAAATAATTACATGCCTAATGAAAAGATGTCATTTCCTAATTTTGATGTCTCATTATAGGCATTTTTTTAAAAAGGAAAATGAAAACCTATTGCCCATACAGACCGCTGAATTTACTTCTTACTATTTCTTAATAATTTACTTTTATTTACAAAGATTCAAATGCTTCTAGGGCTAATGTAAAATAAAAAGAGGCTTACATTGTAATGTTACTCAAATTATGTACTTAAATCTATAATTATTTAATTGTAAAAAATCCAAGCAAATTAATAAATTATATAATTAATGGGTTTGAAAACTCTGGAAAATCTTCACCCTACTGAAATTATAAAGTGTCTTGAAAATGTGGGGAAAATCATTTTAAGTGATGGGTAAACTATATAAGTAGAAGCTATAATTTTCAACAAAAAGATGGTACAAATGTAAAAATGAAAAGCACAAACTGTACAAAGGCAAAATGTTAGAGTATATGACTAAGTGATTCAAAAAGCATTACTTGTACATTCCTTTAAACACTTATTGTTAGAAGTAAAAGAGTAATTTAACTTAACTATCTTGCTAAATTTGGCGTTTGTAACTATAAACATTTTACTTAATACTATTTATATGATTTCTTCATCTTCTTTAAGAAGTGAATGTGTTCAGAGAATTTTCTTTTTGTGCACATAAATCAATTTCATACCATTCTTGTAGTATTATTAAGTGGGTGTTTGCACATATTGAATTTATAAAGCTAGTTTTGATTAAAATGCTATATGATTGATATAAATATTATATATATACACACATACACAGTCTTCTAAAATAAAAGTCATTGGTAAATTTCGAATTCTGTTTTCTAGGGATTAAGGTTAAAATCCACATGAGAGAATCTGGATCATGCATTATGAAATAAAAGTACATGAGTGTTTAAGAAACAGGAATTTAACGATTTAAAATATATTTATGATGAAACTAAACTAAGTTGGTATCTATTTTAAAATTCACATTCTTAAACATAAATATATTCAAGATGGAACATGAAACAGCTGGATTACTCTCTTTCTTGATACTTGAAAATTTTAAACCATGTTGCAACACTTTATGGTGCTTTGCTTGTTTGGTGTGACTTAAATAATTGTCCTTATATCCAAGTGGTTGGGGAAAATACATATTTCATTTATATTAAGTGCTATAG
This sequence comes from Lemur catta, assembly GCF_020740605.2. NCBI lineage: Eukaryota > Metazoa > Chordata > Mammalia > Primates > Lemuridae > Lemur > Lemur catta. Next base: position 20,057,758 of record NC_059133.1, read on the forward strand.
TGATTTAGGCTTTATTAAAAACAATAGCAGTGGCCGAGCATGTGGCTCATGCCTGCAGTCCCAGTTTCTTGGGAGGTTGAGGCAGGAGAATCACTTGATCCCAGGAGTTTGAGAGTGCAGTGAACTGTGATGATACCACTACACTCTAGCCCTGGCAACAGAGCAAGACTCTTATCTCAAAAAAAAAAAAAAAAAAAAGAACAAGAGAAAATACAGTGTTAGCCTTTTTTTTTTTTTACCTTCTATACATCCATTTTTATTGACATTACTTAAAAATATAGGCACTGTTTTGAGTACTGAGGATACAGCCACAAACAGATTAAATTGTTAACATTTTACCACAGAGTATTTTAAAAAACATGTTAAACCTAAATAGCATTAGATTAAATGCAAAGGTCTAATTAAAGATTTAAGATGTATAGCTTATGCCGGTAGAAGAAAACATTTGATTTGTAGGTATATGTTCAGCAAAAACAGTCTCTGTTATAGAAAAGGATTAATGGGACATTAATTTCTTTAGAGCCAACAGTGTTTTTCAGGATTAATCTATTCTGTATAAATTTAACTTTTTCTGTGGTCTATTACAATTGCCTAATGTTAAAGAAGCTGAGTGTTTTTCTTATTGCTTTTAAATTTGGCCTTCCCAAGAAAATCATATAAACACTAGAGATGATAATAATTTGAGCACTGCATGTGCTTTGTTCTATTTTTTTTAATTTATAAGGAATACTATTTTTATAGAGGATTAAAATTCATAAAACACTTTCAAAAACATTATTCATGTAATGCCCACAACAAATTTTGAGAGGTAGGTATTATTCATATGTTAGAGGTTTTGAATTAAAAAATACCCTAAGGCTCAGAAAAGACAAATGACCAAAATCACAATTATTAACTTGGCCTTTTGACTTAAAGCTTAAATACATGCTTTCATTTTAGCTTGATCATTAATTCACAGATTTTCTCAGGGTTAGGGTTAAGGGAGGAATCACTGTTTTATCTATTTTTCTTTTAAAAATGACTATAATACTTTCAATTGTGTATGTAGGATGGATGTATGTATTACTGTGTATTATTCAGACTACTTAAAGGAGAGTGGGGCAATTTTTAAGTTAGCTCCAAACTGTTTAGTACTGTGAGTAATACAGGAATAAATTCATAATATACTTACCAGGGTTTTTTAAATGACCATAAATTAGAAATAAATTTGTCAGACTCTGAATTTTTTAAAAAATTAAATCTCTAAGAGAGAGATGTTAATGATCAGGGGACAGAAAGAGTAATTATGCTTTGCTTTTTATTTTTTGGGGGGGGGTGGTGGTTGCTTTTGGGTTTGTTTTCTTCATTTTTATTTGACAAATAAAAATTGTATATATTTATGGTGTACTACATGATGTTTTGATATTTGTATACATTGTGGAATGGCTAAATCAAGCTATTTAACATATGCATTACCTCACATACTTATTTTTTTGTGGTGAGAACACTTTAAAATCTCTCGGCAATTTTCAAGTATACAATATATTGTTATTAACTTTAGTCACTATGATGTACAATAGATCTCTTGAACTTATTTAATTGAAATTTTGTGTCATTTGACAAACATCTTCCCATTCCCTTGACCCCCAGTCTGATAACTACCATTTTACTCTCTGTTCCTATGAGTTCAACATTCTTTTATACTCCACATACGAGATCATGTAGGATTTGTCTTTCTGTGCCTGCCTAATGTCACTTAACACAATGTCCTCTAGGTGTCACAAATGTCAAATTTTTCTTTTTTGTTTTTGTTTTCTGTTTTGAGATAGGATCTTGCCCTGTAACCCAGGCTAGAGTGAGTGCAGGATAGCTCACTGCAACCTCCAACTCCTGGGCTCAAGCAATCCTCCTGCCTCAGCCTCTGGAGAAACTAGGACTACAGGTGTGCGCCACCACACCCAGCTAATTTTTCTTTCTTTTTAGGGCCGAATAGTATTTCATTTTGCATATGTTCCACATTTATTTTATCCATTCATCGATTGATGGACACTTAGGTGGATTCTATATTTTGTCTACTGTGAATAATGCTGCAGTGAATATAGGATTACGGATACCCCTTTCAACATACTGATTTTGTATCCTTTGGGTGCATACCCAGTAGTGGGACTGGTGGATCGTATGGTAGTTCTATTTTAAATTTTTCAGGGACCTCCATACTGTTTTCCATAATGCTGTACTAATTTACATTCCCACCAGTAGGGTGTGAAGATTCCTTTTTCTCCATATCCTAGATAACACTTAATTATCTTTTGGCTTTTTGATTGTAGCTATTCTAACGGGTGTGAGATGATATCTCCTGTGGTTTTCACTTGAATTTCCCTGATGATTAGTGATGTTGAGCACCTTTCCATAGACCTGTTGGCTATTTGCATGTCTTTTTTGGAGAAATGTCTATTTAGGTCCTTTACCCATTTTTAAAAATTGGATTATTTGTTTTCTTGTTATTGAGTTTGAGCTCCCTATATATTTTGCATGTTAGCTCCTTACAAATGTATGATTTACAAGTATATTCTCCCATTCTGTGGGGTATCTCTCCACTCTGTCCATTCCTTTGCCATGCAGAAACTTTGTATTAATAGTTCATATATACTTCCATGCATCTATTTTTGCTTTTGTTTCCTGTGCTTTTGGGGTTATATTCAAAATATCTTTGCCCAGACCAGTGTCATGGAGCTTTTTCCCTATGTTTTCTTTTAGTGTTTTTACAGTCTCAGGTCTTACATTTACATCTTTAATGAATTTTGAGTTGATTTTTATATATGGTGTCAGATTTGGGTCAAATTTCATACTTCTGCATGTAGAGATCCGGTTTTCCTAGCGCTGTTTATTGGTGAGAAGGTCCTTTCCTCATTGTGTGATGTTGGCATCTTTGTCAGAGATGGATTCATTGTAAATGTGTGGATTTATTTCTGGGTTTTGTATTCTGTTCCGTTGATGCATGTGTCAGTTTTTATGCAAGTACCATGTTGTTTTGATTACAGTAGCATTGTAGTAGGTTTTCCATGCTTTGCTTTTTAATTTCATGCATGCCAGAAAAACTTTGTATCTTCCATTTGTTTTCTTTTCTCATTTTATCCTAAAACTTCAAAACAGCACCATATGATACTGGTTTTGATGAAGCATTATTTTTAGTTTAAGCCACATAAGCATGGCTGTATATGATCACAGGCTGTATATGATCACAAATATATGTGGGAAAAATTAATCAGAAACTCCTTTCTGCGTTTTTATTATTGTTGTTTACTGTCAGCATGGGAGTTAAATACTTACTTTTTAATAAGTTTCTGTTAGCCTGCAGTGTAACCAGGGCATCTTTCTATCCCTGATTTCCAAACTGGTAACCTAGAACTCACCTTAAGACACCTTCCTCTCCATCAGTTCATCATCAAGTCGTGTCATTTTATGTCATTTTACCTTGTAAACATCTCTCAAATTTGTCTACTTTTCTTCACTTCTAAATATTCCCTAATTTAAGCTAGTGTTAGCACCTTTTTTTTTTTAAGAGAGTCTTGCTCTGTCACCCTGGCTATAGTGCAGCGACATGATCATAGCTCACCGCAACCTCGAACTCCTGGGCTCAAGCGATCCTCCTCTCTCAGCGCCACCAGTAGCTGGACTGACAGGCACACGCCACCACACCCAGCTAATTTTTTTCTATTTTTTTTTTTTAGTAGAGATGGGGTCTCACTTTTGCTCAGGCTGGTCTCGAACTCCTGGGCTCAAGTGATCCTCCCACCTCAGCCTCCCAGAGTGCTAGGGTTACAGGCGTGAGCCATGGCACTCGGCCCATCAGCACCTTTTGTCTGCAGTACTGTAGTTGTCTCCTAGTTCATTTTCCCGCAGCTACTCCAGCTCTCCTTGGATTCACTCTGTACTGCAGGCAGAATTCTCTTTTTTGTTCAATGAGCAAATTTAATCAAGGCAACCCACTTACCCCCACTCTCACCCCTAGCTTAAAACACTTCAATGGCTTTTCATTGCTCTTAGGATGAAAACAAAATATGTGACCTATCAGGTCACGTATATTAGGGCCACTATCTAATTTATAAGGTAGTTCTGGGCATTTAATGTCTGAAAAGATTAAAGCAGTGGCTGGCGTATCACCGAAAAAAAAAAACACTCAGTAGAGGTAACCTGTTATTACTATTACCACTTAACCTCATTGTGTACCATGTGTTACTTTGTATTGTACCTTCATTCTTCTTTAAATATCTGTAGTGAGAATTATAGTGCTTCATTCACCAGAGGACCTTTATTGATGCTGTTTCTTTCGCTTGAACTACCTGTCCCTCCCCATTGCCTAGGTAATTCCTCTTTGTCTTTCAGGTCTCAGCTCATTCGTCACTTCCTCAGGGAAGCGTTCTCAATTTCGGTCTCAGAGTAAGATCCACTGCTATTTTAATATATTTCGCACATGACCACATACCTCTGCTTAGCATCTGACACTTGTAATTTTATATGTGTTCATTTGATTAATATTAGGCCCACTAGATTGTAAACTCCATAAGGACAGAAGTTGTGTTTTTGTCATTGTTCAACTTTGTATTCCTTATCCCTCATACAGTGCCTGGCACATAGTAGGTGCTCAATAAATTTATTGAAAGATTAAAATGAATGCATGAGGTATCAAGGATGTTTTTCAGATATTGAATTCGTCCTTTCAGATTGAAGGGAGATGGAACACAGGCAGAAAAGTAGTTGCTGGCAGTTATAAAAAGAGGGCAGTCTTGAGTCTGAAGGGGGGAAAAAGGTAGGAGGGTGGGGTGGGAATGTTTGCCATACTGTGTGTTCTTCAGAATTTTGAATATCGGAATTTCTAGTTGATTTATCACAAAACAAAATTAGCATATCACTTTGTTAATGAACCTACAAGGGGGGTTCCCTCTGTTGCTCACCATACAGAAAACCAATTATTGACACAAGGATTTTCACGGAAGAAAGATTTATTGTGGCAGATGTCAGGTGGGAGCACTACCTCAAATCTGCCTCCCTGACCGATGGGGTCAGGGGTATTTTTAGAGATGAAATGAATGATGCATGAAGTTAGTGAGCATTATTACATGTTTGGAGTGGAGTGCGAGGCATACAAACACAGAAATCATACTGGCACATACATTGCGTGATTAAAAAAATGGCAGATAAGCCCCTCCTAGGGCTGAGATTTTTGTAGTATAATGAGCTGGGGATTAATATTGATAATCTTTTCTTGTGCACTTACAGTTTGTGGGGAGTAGCTTGCTTGGGGGTCCTTGGTCAAGATGTGTGGTGGAACGCCACCTGACTTCTCTGAACAACTGGGGCGTGTATCTTGTTACTGTAAGGAGGGTATACTTTTCTGAAAAACAACTTAAAATGGAGGGTATCAGTGAAACAAAATTATAAAGTTCTGGACAGCAAATCTTTCTGGCATGGAAACTTGAAACATAACAGAACTCCAACAAGGCGTTTTTGTTCAGGGAGCTGGTTATACGGCTCCTTCCTCTTCGTTTATTTCTCAATCTTGGGGAACTCGTCTGTTGATTGGTCTATTTCTTGCTGAAATGGAGCATAGTTGGGGTGGGAGGAACTCTGTAAAGAAAGAGTTTGACATGGGAGAATATATAATTTTTAGGGGTTTTTTGTATGTTGGGGAATTTGTATTTTTAAAAATGTATTTCATTTTTCAGTTTTTATAATTTTTTGTAATATTTTTTGAGTGGGAGAGGGGGATATTACGTTTATGATTTTTATATTGACTTATATTTTATGGCAGTAACATATATAACCTGTATTTATAATATAGGCAATAATAAAAATAATTAAAATCAGTATGTCAATTAATGAAATATAGCTGTAATATATAGGCAAAGAATGTAAACATTCTTCATGGTACTGCTGCAGTGCCAGAATGTCATCTGGCTTTGATTGTAACATATGGTGGTGTGGCTGTTGAGATCTGCCAGTCCTCTCGGCTAAACAGAATGGAAATAAATCCAAAAGAGTAGTGGCTGAAATGATTTCTCTTTGGGAAACTGACTGACACTAAGAATTAATTTCATTTGTGCCTAACTACTTAAAGTGCAAACAAACTTTAGCTTGTACCTAGAGGTGCTATGGAAAGTAAAATTTGAACTATATTTTGATTTTCCTTTTAGAGTATATAAAATCCCAAAAGTTAGACATTAACAGTATATAGAAACACTGAAGCAGTAATGTTTTACAAAACCAATTTCATTAAATTATAATACTTGATAAATTTTTATTTTTTGTTCCTGACTGGGTGTTTTTTGAGGTGTTAAAATTAAAGTAACGTGAAACCGAAATGTAAACACAATGGTTTTTATAAACCAGTACTATAATGAATTTTGAAAAATGGAAAGAAATTCATATTAGTGTTAAAATATTGAAATTCAGCATATTTGTTGCCATCACTACTGTGTAGTCTCAGCAGGTTTGAGAATTTGAAACTTTTAAAAGAGAAGCATATTAAGAAACGAGAAAATGTCTTCTGCTTTGTATGTAGGATTATAAATCATGTACAATAAATTTTTGGCCCTAGGAAAAAATAATAAGAAGAGTAATCTGGGTTTTAAAAATTCTGAAACAATTTAGATAAAAAGGTAATGCTATATAACTTATAAATTAGTTTTTATTTTCAATATACTCTAAGTCATCAATTAAAAGTCAATTTGTTCTTTATCAATTACTGAACTCTTAATGGTAAGTGAAATTTCTTGTATTCTTGACTTAACTCTTTCACTATTTAAATTTAGAAATACTTGAGCATTATGCAGGTTAGGAGAGTACAATGAAGTGATTAACCTTTCTGCGTCATTCAGCAGAGCATTTTGATAAAACAAAAAACTAAAATACTGACAAATGTCATTGAGAATAAATGATAGTTTATTAAATAAAAAGTAGACACATGAATAAAGGTTTAAATAAGAAAAAGATCTGAAGTATCCCTGAAGGATATGGGTGAAACAGATTCATAGGGGTATGATGAAAGTCCATTCTTTACAATATTTAAAATAACTTCAACTAAAATAGATGCGTAATAAAGAACTTGGCATGTGTATCATTTGGATTAAAACCTAAAGCAAAAATCTTGACATATACAGAAAAATTCTCCAATTTAATGTGAAAAAAATTAGCACATGCAATTCAATTCTTCAAATTATATACCCACAAGGGTATATCTATTGGAATCTGTTACAATTCCAGTTTTGACATGAAAAGTGAGTCAGGGACCCTCACTGGTATGGGAGACGTTCTATCATTATGCCAGTTAAGTTGGTACAACTGAGTATATTGTTTGAATCCAATGTATTTGCTTTATAATTCTTATTAGCACAAGTAGCTATGATAATCCCTATTTGGTGCTTTCTTCATTCTGGTTTATTTTTACTCTTTCAATTTCTTGCAGTTGAGCAAGGAATTTTTCAATATAAAACATTAGAACTATGAAGGCAAAAGAGTTCTGAAGAGGGATATAGAATGAGCAAATAAGCAACTTTTTTATATCCTATTTCTATAAATTTCCCGAATGTAAAGCATTCCCAGCTAAACAGAATGGAAATAAATCTAAAAACATGCCAGTGCCAACCATGTCTTTATTAAAAATGTTAGATTTTTTCTACATTAGAACAGATATTTGAGAATTACTATATTCATGTGTGTAAACCTTTCCCATAAGTCTTAATGAGAGCCCAGTTTATACTTTGCAATTTTTACATGTATCATTCCCCACCTCCACTTTTTTTGCCTTAAAGAAAAACTCTGTTTTTTATTAATATTTTTGCTGGCTGGGCGCAGTGGCTCATGCCTGTAATCCTAGCACTCTGGGAGGTCGAGGCAGGAGGATCGTTTGAGCTCAGGAATTTGAGACCAGCCTGAGCAAGAGCGAGACCCTGTCTTTACTAAAAATAGAAATAAATTAGCCAAACAACTAAAAATATATACAGAAAAAATTAGCAGAGCATGGTGGCGTATGCCTGTAGTCCCAGCTACCCGGGAGGCTGAGGCAGAAGGATTGCTTGAGCCCAGGAGTTTGAGGTTGCTGTGAGCGAGGCTGATGCCATGGCACTCTAGCCCGGGCAACAGAGCGAGACTCTGTCTCAAAAAAAAACAGTTTTTTTGCTGAGTAGCTTTCAATTTTGATTTTGCTTTGGTCCACTTTTTGTGTATTCCATAAATATGTCAAGAGGCTATTATAGTGTGACCAATTTTAGAAATTGAATCACAGATAATATAAAAGTATACACAGGTGATTATATTTGCAGTCATCCCTTGGTATCTTCGGGGGACTGGTTCTAGGACACCTGTAAATACCAAATCCATGTTCCTACTCAAGTCTCAGAGTTGGCTCGTGGAACCTGCATATACGGAAAGTTGGCCTTCTTTATATCTTCAGATTTCGTATCTCTCAAATACTCTATTTTTCGATGAACGTTTGGTTGCTGATGTGGAACCTGCAGGTATGGAATGCTGACTATATTTATTGAAAAAAATTTGCATGTAAGTGGACCCACGCAATTCAAACCCATGTTGTTAAGGGTTAATTGCACTTTTCTTTCCTGCTTGTACAATTATTGCAGTGCATATCACGAAGTCAAAGAATAAAATCATGGCATCTTAAGAGTTGGAAGGAAACTTAGAAGTTCTCTAGCTCAGCCTCACACCAAGGCAAATCTGGAATGCTCCCAAAAAGGAGTCATGAAATTACAGTTGAAATTTTTAACAATGAGAAAACACACTACCTCATAAACCTTTCTGTTTTAAGTAGTTCTAATTATTTGAACTCCCCCCCAATTAGTGAATTAAAGCACATTAGTCCCTGATTTTGCATTCACATTAGAGTTGTTATATCTCCCTTCGAGTCTTCTTTTTTCTAGGCTTAAATCCCTAATCCTTTATTCTTCAAAAGACGTGGTTTCCAAAGCCTTGGACGTTACTTGTCATTTAGATGCATCCCAATTTGCCAAAGTTTCTCTTAAAATGTCACTTACATAAGTTAGCATGTTTCTACAAGTGAAAGAACTCTCAAGTATAAGTGTTACCCTAAAAGTGGTTTAGATATAGTAGTTTATTATTTCACTTAAAACAATACATTTAGCCATGGTGTGGTTCCACACGCTTATTGATGTTATCAAGGACCTCAAGGGCCTGGGTTCGTTCTTTCATCTCTGCCATCCTCAATGCATGGAATTTTATTCTCTTAACGCTCATGGTTGCAAGCAGCTCCTAGCAAAACGTCTTTAAACATAGGTATATCAAGACAGGAAAAAGGGGCATTTTCCCTCACACATTTTCTTTTAAGTATAACTCCTTCCCAGGAATTCCTCAGCAGACTTTCTTTACACCTCACTGCACTTAAATGCATTACATTCTTGCCTAAACTATTGTTGGTTAAGATGAATCACTCTCATGGCTGTAGTATTGATTCTTCCCTGAGTACCTGGCCAGAGGAGAGAACCAAGCTAAAACTGAGGCTCTGCCTACCAGAAAGGCAGGGAAGGGAGGATAGATTTGAATAGGACATCTGTAGTCTGCTTATCACCAAAACTGAAATCAATCATTCTGCTGCGTAACAACGTTTTGGTCAATGATAAGAGTGAATACACGAAGGTGGTCCCATAAGATTATAATGGAGCTGAAAAATTCGTATCATGTTCTAGCCATTGTAACTTTTTAGTGCAACACATTCCTCAAGTGTTTATGGTGATACTTGTGTAAACAAACCTGCTCTGCCAGTCTTATAAAAGTATAGCACATACAATTATGTATAGTACATAATACTTGATAAACAACTATGTTACTGGTTTATGCATTTACTATACTAGACTTTTTATTATTTTGGGGTGTACTCCTACTTATATATAAAAAATTATCTGTAAAGCAGCCCCAGGCAGGTCCTTCAAGTGCTATTCCAGAAGGCATTTTGTCATAGGAAATGACAGCTCCATGTTATTGCCCCTGAAGACTTTCCAATGGGACAAGTGGTGGAGGTGGAAGAAAGTAATACTGATGATCCCCACCCTGTGTAAACCTAGGCTAATGTGTGTCTTTTTGTCTTAGTTTTTAATAAAAAAGTTTAAAATAAAGTACAATATTTTAAAAATAGGCAAAAGCTTATAGAATAAATATAATGAAAAAATATTTTTGTACAACTATACAATGTGTTTGTTTTAAGCTGTGTTATTACAAGAGTCAAAAAGTTAAAAAGTATATAATGTAAAGTTACAGTAAGCTAAGGTTAATTTATTATTGAAAAATGAAAAAAGTTGTTATGAATTTATGTAGCCTAAGTGTATAATGTTTATAGAATCTACAGTAGTGCAGTCATCTCCTGGGCCTTCACGTTCACTCACCGCTCACTGACTCACCAGAGCAACTTCAGTCCTGAAAGCTCCATTCATGGTAAGTGACTTATACAAGTGTACCATTTTGTATTTTTTATACCAGATTTTCACTGTACCTTTTCTGTGTTTAGATACACAAATACTTACCATTGTGTTACACTTGCCTACGGTATTCAGTACAGTAACATGCTGAACAGGTTTGTAGCCTAGATAGATTTGTGTAGGTACACTCTACGATGTTCACACAACAATGAAATCACCTAATGTCATATTTCTCAGAATACATTCCTGTCATTAAGAGCACATGAGTGTACTTATACCATGCAGTCTGACTGATGAGGAATATAACGGTTCTGTGGCATTCATTCATTTCACAAACATGTTACAAAACTACTCTGTGGCAGGCAGTGGGCCTGGTGTTGGAATACCACCTACCTCTCTCTGCCTACATGGATTCCTCTAATGGGGCAGATGGACAAAGAGGCAATTTCAATAGGACGAGCTAAATGCCACGATAAGGTGAGTACACGTGACCCAGTCTTGGGGAATTAAAGAAGGCTTTTCAGAGGAAATGACATCTAAGCTAAAGTCTGGCAGATAAGTGTTACTTAACCACAGATTAGAAGGTGCTAGTTTGGAGAGAAGAGTATATGTTGGAGAATGGTTGGTCCAGGAGAATTGCAACGACTAGTGCAGATATTTTTTCTTTTAGGGTAGTCTAGGAATATGTTTTCTTGGTTTTTAAGCACTTTTCCCTCCGATATATAAGTTTTGCTGATTTCTAACCATCAGGACTTTTTCATTGAAGCACATTCCTACTGAGTCAAGTCTCTCCTATCTTGTATATTTGTAGTTGATTTTTTTTTCACCTTAATGTAAATCATTCTGTTTACTTCATCATGTTTAGGCTCAGATTATATTATGCCATGAGTCAGCAAGTTTTTTTCCGTGAAGGGCCAAATTAAGTATTTTGTGGACCATATGATCTCTGTTGCAGCTGCTTAACTCTGCCATCATAGAAATTAATATTATTAATAACAAAGCAAACAAATACTTCTTTAAAAAATTAATTAATAGGTATCTTTACCTGGCTCTTTTATTTCTTACAGTTACTAGTGAGGATAAAGATTGTATTTAGTTAGGTATGGTATGTTTTGTGAATTTTTTTGTTTTTGGTCTTTACTCATTTATGTATTGGGACCTCAGTATTTTACCTCACAATTGTATGAGATCTTTATATATGCAGTGCTATAGATACTAACTATACACATTCACTAAAAATATGATCCCATACATTTGACTTCATATGCACTTAATGCTTCTAAATTTCATTGAAGAGCCAAAGGGAAACCTGTCAAATAATCTGAGACTGAAATATTTTTTATTGTTCTTTTACCTTCTTATCCTCTTTCACCATTATTCAATTTTACATATATATATAAATGTATTTTTTTTTTTTTGAGACAGAGTCTTAGTCTGTTGCCTAGGCTAGAGTACAGTAGCATCAGCCTAGCTCACTGCAACCTCAAACTCCTGGGCTCAAGCGATCCTCGTGCCTCAGCCTCCCAAGTAGCTGGAAATACAAGTGCCCGCCACCATGCCCGGCTAATTTTTTCTATTTTTAGTAGAGACAGGTCTTGCTCTTGCTCAGGCTAGTCTCAAACTCCTGCCCTCAAATGATCCTCCCACCTTGGCCTCCCAGAGCACTAAGGTTACAAGCACAAGCCATCACGCTGGCCTATTCAGTTGTATTTTTAAAATAGTTTTCTTATATTATTAAAAGATAAAATCTTATAGAAAACCTGAAAATTACTCTGCCAATTGTTTCCAAATATTCTTTCTTCCCTTCTTATGTAGTAATAGAATCCCCAGTTTTTATCCAGTTGCCTGGGAAAAAAAACGTGTGTGTGTGTGTGTGTGTATGAATAATATATTTCCAAGCCTCTTTTGCAGCTAAGGGTGATCATGTGACCAAGCAGAAAAGTTATGGGCTACTTTGGGAAGTTTCCTTAAAGGGAGGGGCCTGTCTTTACTTAGTCCTTCTTTCTTCCTACCAGCTGGAACACTGAGTGACAGGAGGAAAATCAAAAGTGTGAGGAGCCCTGAAAGCCGAGTGCAGAGATTGTTTAAGGAGGGAATGATTGGCTATGTTAAATGCTGCTAAAAGGTCAAGAAGATGAGAAATGAGAACTGACAATCAGATTTAACAATATGGACATGGTTGGTGACCTTGAAAACAGCAGTTTGGAGTAGTGGGGACAAACCTGTTTGCAGTGGGACTCAAGAAAGAATAAAAGGCAAGAAATTGAAGAGAATGAGCATAGATAGCTTTTTTGTTTTTTAAATAAATCACTGGATTGGAATAGTTAGCTCTTTTAAGGAGTTTTATGTTAGAAGGTAAGCTAACCATATGTTTACAGTCCAAACTGAAACATATTTGAAAAGGGCACCATTAATAATTAAGCCAAGATTCAATTAATTAATAATCAAGCATAAACTAGAACTGTCATGACAACTGGCATAAATGTCATTTTGTGACGGAATGGAGAGAAAGAGGTCTGTGACTAGAAGGGAAGCAGGATCAAAAGACTGTTAGTTTGTTAGTTTTTTTAATAAGGGAGAAATAATAGCTAATGGGAATGATCTGGTAGAGAGGGAAAATTTTATGATGGAGGGAAAGAGGACATTTTTGGAGCAATGTCCTTGAGTGGAGGAGAGGGGATGGTATATAGTGCACAAGTGGAAGGGCTGGTTTTAGCCAGGAGCCCAGATGGCAGAGAACATTCTCACAAATGTGGGGTAGGTGGGCTGATGCGGTCCTGGGAACTTGTGGAAATATTTGTGTGAAGTTTTGTATTTTCTCACTGAAATAGGTAGTGAGGTTATTAGCTAAGATTGAAGATTAGGGATGAGGTATTGGAGGTTTTAAGAGAGAGAAGATATGAAATAGTTTTATAAGAAAAAGGAAGAATGAATGCAATAGAGAAATATGACTGCCAAGCATCACTAGGGTCCAATTGCAGTTAATAAGCATGTGTTTTAAGCAAGACCAATCAACATAGTTCTTTGTGTGTTTTCTCCAGCCAGGTTTCACTATGCAGGTAGAGTCATAGAGAGGACTGAAAATTGAATTTAATGAGATTTTATTGTTTATCCAAGTATAATAAAGTAAGAGAAAGGCAAGGGAGTTCAGAGTATATACAAGGGGATGATTTTATTATTTCACCATTTAGTAATTTTTATCATTATTTTATCATTTGACCACATATTAATAATTTGTTTCAATTTCATTTATTTTTGCTCTGATATTTATTATTTCTTTTCTTCTACTGACTTTGGGTTTGGTTTGGTCTTGTTTTTCTTATTTTTTGAGATGCCTCAAAAGGTTATTTATTTGAAGCTTTTCTACTTTTTGATGTAAGCACTTATTGCTATAACCTATCCCATAGGTTATTTTCATTTTCATTTGGTTCAAGAAATTTAAAAGTTTCATTTTTAATCTCTTCATTGACCCATTGGTCATTCAGGAGCATATTGTTAAATTTCCATATGTTTCTATAGTTTCTAATGTTCCTCTGGTTATTGATTTATAGTTTCATTTCATTGTGGTCAGAGAAAATACTTGGTATGATTTCAGTTTTATTTCTTAATTTTTAAAGACTTGTTTTATGGCCTAACATATGGTCTATCCTTGAGAATAATCCATGAGCTAAGGAGAGGGACATGTGTTCTGCAGCTGTTGGATGACACATTCTATAAATATCTATTAGGTCCAATTGGTCCATGGTGCAGGTTAAGTCCAATGTTTCCTTGTTGATTTTCTGTCTGGTTGATCTGTCTAATGCAGTTGAAGTCTCCAGTGATTATGGTGTTGGGTTCTATCTCTCTTTAGCTCTGATAATATTTGCTTTATATATCTGGGTGCTCCATTTTTGGATACATACATATTTAGAATTGTTATATCCTATTGTTGTATTGACACCTTTATGATTATATAATGACCTTCTTTGTCTCTTTTTATAGTTTTTGGTCTTGAAATCTATTTTATTGGATAGAAGTATAGCTACTCCTGCTCTTTTATGGTTTCTATTTTCATGGAATATATTTTTCCATCCCTTTATTTTCAGTCTATCTGTGTCTTTGTAGGTGAAGTGGTTTTCTTGCAGACAACATAGAGTTAGCTCTTGTTTTTTCAATCCATTGAGCCACTCTTTGTGTTTAATGATTTCCAGTTCTATTCCAATGTGGTCTGAGAATATACTTGATATGATTTCAATTTTTAAAAATTTATTGAGTGTATGAGTTTATTATTATTGTTACTACTTTTTGCTTATAACAGAATACCCAAAACTGGATAATTTATTTTTTAAAAAAGGAATTTCTTTCTTTTTTTTTTTTTGAGACACAGTCTCGCTCCATTGCCCTGACTAGAGTGCCATGGCATCAGCCTAGCTCACAGCAACCTCAAACTCCTGGGCTTAAGCGATCCTCCTACCTCAGCCTCCCAAGTAGCTGGGACTACAGGCATGCACCACCATACCCAGCTAATTTTTTCTGTATATTTTTAGTTGGGCAGATAATTTTTTTCTATTTTTAGTAGAGACAGGGTCTCACTCTTGCTCAGGCTGGTCTCAAACTCCTGAGCTCAAACGATCCACCCACCTCACCGCCCATGGTGAGGGGACTGAGTGTGCCAGTTCAGGTCTGTCTTCTTTTAAAGCCACCAGTTTCACTTTCATGATAACCACTTAACCTTTTAATCCACTAATCCCTGAGTGGATTAATGCACGCATGGGGGCAGAGCCCTCATGATCCAATCACCTCTTAAAGGCTTCACTTCTCAGTACTGCCACAATGGGGACTAAGTCTCAACATGCATTTTGGAGGGGACGTTAAAACCGTAGCATATGGTTACATCACCTAACATTATGTTTTATACTTGTGTATGTAATTTATTGGTGGCTGAAGGCTTGAACCATTTTAAAGGAAATAAGTGTGTTCTTGCTATGCTTCTAATGTCTCATAATAATGTTTATTTAACCCTCTTAAAATTGAAAAGTATTCTTCTTGGCAAATATAATCAATACATCAGTTATTAGCAGCTTCTTTCTTTCTTTCTTTCTTTCTTTCTTTCTTTCTTTCTTTCTTTCTTTCTTTCTTTCTTTTCTTTCTTTCTTTCTTTTCTTTCTTTCTTTCCTCTTTCTTTCTTTTCTTACTTTCTTTTTTGATGCCGTGACTTGGATACGAACTGAGGTTGCTGTGGCCACTAAACAGTATTTATTTTCTCAAGCAACAAGTTTTTCTGTTCTAATTTTTTTCTGGATCCAGTAAAAAAATCCAAAATGATTTAATTACCATTTTGTTTTAAACTGTGAGGTAAGAATATGTTTTCTAGCAAGATTAATTGTCCTTGTTTGCCAATTATTATATTTAAATTTTGATAAATTATATACTTCAGTGGAAGGTATTGAACATGTTTATTTTTCTCTAAATATTATCCTATTCTGAAGGATTAAAAATTAAAGGATTCCTAAATATAGACACACAAATCAATGGAACAGAATTGAGAGTCCAGAAATGAATTTACACTTATGCGGGCAATTGATTTACAGTAAAAATGCCAGAGAAATTCAATGGGAAAAGAATAGTCTTTCAAGAAATGGTTTTGTGATAACTGGATATCCACAAGGAAAAGAAATAAATTTTGAAATGCTTTTCACATCAAACACCAAAATTAATTCAAAATGGATCGTTGTCCTAAATGTAAAGCCAACAACACAAATGTATTCTAGAACAAAGCATAGGAGAAAAATATTTATGACCTTGGGATAAGATACACCAAAAATGAAAGAAATTGGTAGATGGTCTTCACAAAAATTAACATCTTTCAGTTGTTGAAACCATTAAGAAAATTAAAAAGCAAGCTACAGCTTCTAAGAAAATACGTGCAAAATATTTATCTGACAAAGCACTTTATCCAGATCCATTGAGAACTTTTACAACTCAATTTGAAAAATCAGGCAAAAGGTTTGTACAGGCACTTAACAAAATGATGCTCAACCTCAGTGGTTATTGGGGAAATGCAAATTAAAACCACAATGAGATAATACCACATGACTATTATATTAATACTATACATATATATATATATTTTTTGAGACAGGGGCTCACTCTGTCACCTTGGAGTACATGACCATAACTCACTGCAGCTTCGAACTCCTGGGCTCAAATGATCCTTCTGTTTCAGCCTTCTGAGTAGCTGGGACTGCAGGTGTGCACCACCACACCTAGCTGATTTTTTTTTTTTGTAGAGACAGGGTCTCCCTATGTTTCCCGGTCTGGTCTCAAACTTATGAGCTGAAGTGATCCTCCCACCTTGGCCTACCAAAGCGCTGGGTTTACAGGTGAGAGCCACCATCCCCAGCCTAGAATATCTTAATGCCAAGTGTCGGTGAAGATGCAGTATAATTGGGACTCTCGTACATTGCTGGTGGGAATGCAAAGTGCCACAGGAAAACAGTTTGGCAGTATCTTAAAAATGGAAACATACACCTACCACACCACTCAGCAATTCCACTCCTAGATGTTTACCTAAGAGAAATGAAAATATATGTTCACACAAAGAATTTTATGCAAGTGTTCATAGCAGCATTACTCATAACAATAGAAACAACTCAAACAGCCAGCGACCGGTGAATGTATAAACAAAATGTGGCACACACACTCAGCAGAATGCAACTCAGTGAATGAAACAAAATGCTGCTATTCAGAATAATGTGGATGAATCTCAAAAATATCGTGATAAGTAAAAGAAATCAGACACAAAAGACATGAAATTTGAAATTCTGGAAAAGGCAAATGTATAACAACAGAGAGCAGGTAAGTACTTGCCTTGCAGCTGGGAGTAGGGGAATTACTGCAATGGGGCAGAAGGGAATTTTAGGGGGTGACAGAAGTGTTCTAAAATTTGATTCTAGTGGTAGTTGCACAACAAGATAGATACATTTGCTAAAACTCATACAATGTTACACTTAAAATGGGTGAATCTTATGGGGTGTAAATTATGCTTTGATAATAGTTTTAAGGGTGTACACATTAAACCTCAAGGTGGGTTCTTTTAACAAAAAAGAAAGGATTGCTGTTTAGCAAATAAATTATTCCTAATGAGCATCACTTTAAGACGCCTAAAAACCCATTTTCTAGGAAGCATAATTGTCTTTGTTCAGTACCGTTATAATATTTCAAAATATGTAATCATATTATAAATAATTTGATAGATATCATGATTTGAATAATAGACTATGAATTGTGGGATTATTATTCATTTAATATAACAGTAAAGTTTCCAGTAAAACTCCATTTATTTTAGTTATCCCTCAATCTCATATGTCTGTAACAAATTCAGGAATGTGTAAGTAATCAAAAAATACATTTGTACAGTTGATTTGGAGAGCACACTGTCTATACAATAAAATTATAAACATACCCTTAAGATTTAAGTGCTGGACAAATCATTGTGAATAATATAGTATATTATTTGCCAAAATGAATAGTTTACAAAGGAGATAAAAATATGTAAATCAATCTACACTGAGCTATTTATTATTTTCATCATCTTTGCCACCACTGTCATCATCATCATTCACTATCAGAATAAAAATACATTTTTATTTCTGATTCTGAACCAAAACTTCTAATCATATGACTTTAGGAGCAGTCCAAAAGAATGACATTTCTGTTAACAAAGAAATGAGCACATTGCCAACAATCAATAATGTGTTTCACAAATGGTTTTCTGGAATTGCAGTAGCAGTCATTTAAGAAGAAGTATAACAGTCATTTAAGGTCTAAAATAATTTCCAGAGCTGTGTATAAAAATGCTTTTTTTCCCTTTTAACTAAATATAACATAGATTAATTTATAGTTAAGCCTTGCCTTTAAAATGCCATTTATTCTATGAATATTGTCTTGACAGAAGTCAATTTTGCCTCTTAGCTCAAAATATAAAGCAAGCTTAAAGAATTAGGGAAAATTCAAGAAATATCTTTAGTCCTATAACATGGCACTTCTGCTAGGTCTTTCTCCCAAAACATTAGTACCTTGAACTGAATTGTGTCCTCCCCTCCAGATCCATCTGTTGAAGCCCTAACCTCCAATGTGACTGTATTTAAAAATAGGGCCTATAAAGAAGTCATTAAGGTTAAGTGAAGTGATAAGGGTGGGGCCCTGATTCAATAGGATTAGTGTCCTTATAAGAAGAGATACCAGAGAGCTTGCTCTCTCGCTCTCTCTCCCCACACACACTCGGAGGAAAGGCAAAGTGAGGACACAGTAAGAAGGCAGCCGTCTGCAAGTCAGAAAGACAGTCCTTACCAAACACCAAATTTGTTGGCACCCGGATCTTGGACTTCCAGCCACCAGAACAGTGAGAAAATAAATTTCTGTTGTTTAAGCCACCCAATCTATGGTATTTTGTTATTGCAGCCTGAGCTGACTAATACAATTAGCTAATAGAGCTTAATGTACTAAAGCAAACTATAAACTTAATCCTTCAGAATATTTCCCTGATTTTGTTTTCTTCCTTGTAAACTATTACCTAGTTAAAAATGATTCTATAACAGTTAATGCAGTATTCCAAAATGTTTCTCTGTAGAATATATTACTTCTATAACATCAATCGTAGTTTTGAAATGATTTTAAGGTGTGAATATGGAATTCAGGACATAAACTCAGGTATGAGAAACATGTAACTTTTTTTGTCTTTCTATTATTCAGGTTAATTTCAATTTTGAGATTTTATTCTGTCAGGGAGACAGAAATCTGTCTCTCAATTTAGGGCTTCTCAACCTTCCCTGTGGTTCACAGACATGCACCTTGCTCTCCGTTTGCGGCTGATTTCTGGGAGACTTACCCATAGGGGGCTATCTGACCCCTGATGTTTCCTGTTCTCAGTGGCATTTGTGAAATATCCATCACCCTTCTGGTCCTTGATCCTGTATTGTCTATTTGTGGAGACATTCCTATTTGCCTATCCTTACTTTGTGCAATACTCAAGTGCGAGAGGCATTCTGCTGCATCTGCTTTGCTTGATGAAGAGGGGCAGGTAATTTTATGAGAAGCCTAAGAACCTGTTTGCCTAACATTAGCCAAATGATGACAGTTATTTCTTCTCTAGGGTCTTGCTGTCTCCTTGGGTCAAGGCCACAGGTCTGCTCTGCTCATGGGGATCCACAGACCTATTTGAGGATTTTGCCGCTGTTCCCCCTTAGCTTGGTCTGGGTTGCTGGTACTTACCAGTGATACAAGTGCTTTTTAAAATATGTATCCTCCTGCATCAGTTTAATGGTCATCATCAATGTTTTTAAGAAATGACATAGAATAGAAATATCAAAGGGAATTGCCTGTAGAAAAGATACATGTTTTCTGGCTTCCTGAAATTTTATTTCAATTACATACGTGGAGACACACACAGGCACTGGGCGTCTGCTCGGTTGCAAGGTAAAATGTACGTCTTAACTGTGGGTCACAGTCACAAAAGTTATAAAGCCATTACTCTATATAGTGTAGATTGCCAGCTCCCAAAAAAGGCCTCCCAAATAAAGTGTTGCTCAAACAAAACTGAACTTGGTGAACACTGAACATTCTGCGGTAAGGGAGAACCCCACGTTGATGAAATCGTTGTAGTGTCTCAGAAGGGGAAAATCAGAGATGGAGAACTGGGGCCCACGCTTAAGTAGTTTAAAGTGGATATTTGCATGTGCAGATCTGATGAAGATTAGGCAACGTTCAAGATCTGATAGTATAATAGCTTAGAGTTAGTGGAAACAATGAGATCAGAATCTCAAAGTAAATCTTGATAAGTAAACAGTTATTTAATCATCTAGCTGTTTGCCCAGGTAAGTAATCTATTGTCTAGTTAATAATTTTTTTAAAAGGGAAGAATCATAATTCCTCAGCACATATAAAATGAACGTATGTAAAGATATTATTTAACTCATTATTAACGAGAGAGATTCTCCTTTGAATGGTTTCAAGGAGAATCTAAAGAACAGACACATTTATAGATTAAAAATACTGAAATGAATGTGTAAATGGAGGCAAAATTTTCTTTTACCATAATGGAGGAGGGAAGTCAATTTAACCTTCACTGGTCAATTTATTTGCAAGTATATAGACAAGAATTATTTTACATTGCTATAAGTTATCTACAATTTAATTTACAGAGTTGTAAAATAGTACAAAGGCAACGAAAGGCACAGAACCTCCTTCTAAAAGTTATATAATCCAGAAGGGTGTGCTCTGAACAATGCATATTTTTTCATTAAAGCACATTTGTTTTCCCCCTACAGTCCTAAGAAGGGATTCTTTGCCCAGATGAACAAACTATTTCTTCAGATAAATTTACTTTAAGGAAGTTCTTTGAAGGATACAGTGAAATTATTTTCTAGTTCATAGAATTATTTCCCTGGGAAAAAATATCCTGGAGTAAATACAAAAGTCAAGATGACACAGGTGACCTCAGTTCTCAGTACTAATAGCGATGTGGGTGCAGGTGGTCTCAGTTCTCATATATTTGCTTTCCTGCAATTTTTCTTTTTCCACCTACCTAACTCAGGAATATTTTTCTATCCCAGGGAGGGGTTGAGGGTGAGGGTCCCTATTATCCTCAGTTCCCCACTTCTCCATATTTGAAATACTTCATCCTTCTCCTATGGGCCTAGGATTTTGGAAAAGCCAGGAAGAGACCTGCAGGTTATTTGCCAGATACCTCCCTTGAGTAATGAGATACCTGATTTGGGGAGGAAGGGAGTACTGATGGTGAGTGAGAGCAAAAGGGAAGAGAGAATGAGAGTGAGGATTTTATAAAAAGTATTACCTCACCACTTTCTTACAACCAAAAGGGATATATATCAAGAATAGAATATATCTGTTTACCCAACAGAATGAATTTTAAATAATTTATGTGAAAGATTTTTTCATTTTTATTTTTTTTAGAGACAGGGCTCTTGGTATGTTGTGTCAGGCTAGTTTCAAACTCCTGGCTCAAGCGATCCTCCTGCCTCGGCTTCCAGAGTAGCTGGGATTACAGGCTTGCACTACCATGCCTGGAGAAGGTGTTTTTAATGCGCTGGTCTATTTAGTCTTTAAAGAAAGGTGTTTTACCAAGTCTCTATCTACTTTAGCAGCCCGAATGCCTGAGTATTTTCTTTGCTCATCCTTCCCCCATCCCCAGGACTTACTGGAATTCTCTAAGCTGCTTCCTTAATTATAGATATTAGAACATAATCCCTTTTTTTTTCTTTTTTCTATACTCTGGATGTTTACAAATGTCTTTCTTATCGAGTTGGGCTTCAATAATCTACTTTGCGTGTAGGTTCCTTAACCTAAAATAATGTAATCCAACCAGGAAACAAATTAGGTGCAATACTTGCTTCAGGTTGCAGGTTCTGTAAATGATTTAACTTTTTGTCCTCCTTCATTCAAAAATCTTAGATCACATTTACTTGGGTCAAGTGATACCTGTGTTTTTCCATTTGTCAATGGGATGCTGTTTACTGAGTGGACATTTCATAGTTACTGAATATCATCATAGAACTGGGCTCATCATTTTTTTGAGAATAATTCAATGATTGAGAATATTGGGGAAGTCTTGATCTTTTCTATTTGCTGCCTAGATTTGTTCCCTGCAAGAGTCCTGAATGGTTCACCTATTTTTATGTTTGAATTACATTGCTGTATTTATTAATGTATTAATGCATTTACTAATTCTGCCACAGTATTTTTCTGATTTTACAGTTCTGCTATGTTCACGAGAAACACACCCATACATGTTTACACACATTTTAGATTTCTGAGCAAACACATCAAACTTAAAAGTTTGACTCTGGTTTAGAATAAAACCTTGAATAAAATCAACTCCAGTTACTGGAATGTTTAAAATACTCATAATTCCCAAAAAGAAAATTTGTATGAGCCTGGTGAATAATATCACATAGATATTTCTCTCTTTGATTACTGCTGAAGCTCAAATGCAGCAAAGGAATTAACTCAAGCATTTTGAATTATTTTATTACAAGATTGTTCTGTGTATCCCTACTGGAAGTACAGATTTCCATTTAAAGTTTACCTTTAACACCAAGTACCTATGTTTCTGGAGTAGAGATATGGATGATGTTAGAAACAATGGCTACTTCAAAAGTTGTGTATTTGTTCATATTTAACCAGCTTTCATTGAACATCTGCTAAAAACCCAGGTATCTTCATTTCTTCAGTCTCATTTAAACTGATCTTCAAAATATCAATCAATCCTGTTGTTACGGGCTGAATTGTGTCCCTTCGAAATTAATATGTTGAAGTCCCAACCCCCAATACTTTAGAATGTAACCATATTAGTAGACAGGGTCTTGAAAGAGGTAATTAGGTTACAATGAGGCCCTTAAGGTGGACCCTAATCCAATATGACTAGTGTCCTTATAAGAAGAGAAGATTAAGACAAAGACACACACGGAGGGAAGACCCCATGAAGACACAGACAGAAGACAGTCATCTGTAATGTGAGCCAAGGAGAGGCCCCAGAAGAAAACAGCCAGCTAATACCTTGATCTTAGACTTTAAGCCTGTAGAACGGTGAGGAAATAATTTTCTGTTGTGTAAGCCACCCAGTTAGTGGTACTTTGTTATGGCAGCCCTAGCAAGCTAATACACCTGTGAAAGTGTGTATTACATTCCCCCTGTGGGCACTTATGGCTCTACGAGTTTTCTAAGATCCTCCCACCTCCCCAACCCCTAGGATTGAAACCCAGACCTTCTGATTTAAACCCAGGTGTTCTGACCACAATTCTAGTGCTTTTTCTGCTATAAAACCACAGTTTGGGCCAGGCGCAGTGGCTCATGCCTGTAATTCTAGCACTCTGGGAGGCCAAGGTGGGAGGATTGCCTGAGGTCAGGAGTTGGAGACCAGCCTGGGGAAGAGCAAGACCCTATCGCTACTAAAAATAGAAAAATTAGCCCAGCATCATGGCGCGTTCCTGTAGACCCAGCTACTTGGGTGACTGAGGCAGGAGGATTGCTTGAGCCCAGGAGTTTGAGGTTGCAGTGAGCTATGATGATGCCAGTGTACTCTACCTGGGGCTACAGAGTGAGACTCTGTCTAAAAACAAAAAACCATAGTTTGTCCTATAATGGAAAGAGTGCTTTGGATAGCATTTAGGTACCGATGTAGAAGACAACACATACAGTTAGTCAGATGTTAGCTGTTGAGCCCAGAAAATCTCTCAATTACTCCCCTTCTGTTCTTGGCTGCAAATCACGTCCAGCTTGGTCCCCATATTGGCAGGCTTGGGCCTCAGCTGGGTAACAGGAAGAATCTGGCCCATGAATATGGTAGGTGGGAGGACTTTGGATTGTGGCAAATAAATAGAGAGTCCGTTGCATATGTTTCTTTGTTAGTGTAAGAGAATTAAAAAGCATATGTATGTTAATGAACTATTCATTTTTTCATATTTAGCTTAGCTTTGTTTTCAGGCAAATTGTTTCATGAAACTATTCCCGTTCCTATTCATTGACCCATAAAATATACATAGACATTAAAAAAAGTACAAGCCATGGTTTCCTTGTTTTAGTTTTCTTCAAATGAACAATGAAGGAAGCTTCTTTGATGTGGGCAAATATCAGTTAAAGTAGGAATCAGAGACTAGATACAAGTGAAAAAGCAACTTTATTTTATTTTTAGAAAAAACTCTTTTATAATACTTTATAAAATTTTGAAATTAAGAACATTAAATAACAGTGGTAAACTTAAATTCAAGAAATAATGCAATCATGATTAGGAGATGTGAATGAACAAAACAAGGTAGAAGCAGAGATCAAGAAAGAGATGGCAGGAAGGTGATATGGGAATGTAGTCCTGAGAGTATAATTCCCAACTGCTCTCTGCAGAGTGAGGGGGAGTGTTTCCCAAACAGATGTCTGCACGGAACACTCCTCTGCCTCTTGTCTCCCTTTGCCACTTATCCTTCAGTTTCCAGTTTAAATATCTCCTCTGGAGGGAGACAAGTCTTCCATGTGTCCCAGACTTACTTAGATGTCATTGTTACTCACACCCATAGCTCTCATGGCATCTTCTTTATAACACACATCACATTCACTCATCTGTGTTCCATGTCTCTTTTCCCGGATAGAATGTGAGTCCAGGACACCTGTGATCGTATTTGCCTTGTCCACTGCTCAGTTGCCAGTACCCAGCAACCTTCCTGGCACACAGTGGGCACTCAGTAAGTGCTGAATGAATGGAAAAAATAAGAAATGTGTACTTTCTTTGTATCCTTAAGGCCAAAGTAAGTTTGTTTCTTGAAGTACTTGTCAAAAGAGAAACTAAGCTCTAAGATATTCCCTATGCCTACTTTCAAGTGATAACAAATAAAATCATTACAAAAGTAGAGAATAGGGTATTGTCCATGCAAAGCTGGAAGGAAAAAAAGAATGGGGTACTTTTTTCTGATTCCTGGGCATGTTTTATCACTTTTGATTGAAGCTCTGTGAGAGCAGGGACTGTGTGTTTTTACTTGTATTTTTACTTTGTATTTAGAGGTAGTATCTGGCATATAGCAAGTTCAATGATACATATACGCACATACCTCTTAGAACAAAGACATACTAATAAAATACTATTAAAGATCAATACAAATCAAGGCAAAACATCTAAAATAAAGAGTAAAAACTAGGATGCAAAAAGATCAAAAATATGTTAAACCTTAAATTTGCCTATTTCCTGGGAGCTGAAGTGAAAAGAGGAACAACTACTTAGTTATTACCATCAGAAAAGAATCCCTTAGAGGTAGCAAAACTTTCCTACTACAGTTTAATGTCTTTGTAAATGTGGTGCTTAATACAGAATTCACTAAATAAAGTAGTAGACAAAGTTTCCAGGAGCAGTCCTACATCCCGTATGATTACAGAAGTCAAATGGCTGCTGATGAAAGCAAAGGACATGGCATTACAATGCAAATTCAATGAAAACTACTCTGTGAGGGGCTGAATTGGTCACCTGTGTAGCCTATTCGTTGCCCAAGCTCAGAATACCTAATGCAATGTTCCTGAAGTTTCCTGGTGGGGCGGGGAAGATGCTCTGTGTGTGTGTGGGGTGGGGGGTGGGGGGGAAGTCTGCATTTTTAGATGTCGTTTTAAAATGCATATACCTCAAGAGCTTGTGAAGATTAAATGAAGTAATCCATGTAAGATATCTGGCACATACAAAGCTTTCAAATAAGCTTTGGCTGTTATTTCCCATGGACTGATGACCTAACAAGGATTTCTTTTGCCAAAACTCTCAACATCATTGTACCTTTGTTCTTCTGCATCTAATCAACAAAAATCCAGCCCAGAAATAATTCCACAATCTACTTTTTCTACTTCTTTATCTGGGTACTGGAAAGAAAATGGCTGATATCCCAAGTTTATATTCCCTAGAACTGTCTGGAATCTTAGCATCCTTTGACCATTTACTTACTTGCTCATGGTTTACCTCTGCAAGAAATATCAAGAGCTTCATTATTTTCCCAAAACTCCCTATGTAAATCTCACTTTCCACAGACAATTTTGCCTATGTGTCATGAAGAGAATTTAAGCCATGGTAAACAGAAGTAGATATTGTGAGTGACTATTAGTTTGCCTTTGCTACGTAAAACCCCCAAATTTAGTGGCTTAAAACAACATTCATTAGCTCATGAGTTTGTGGATCATCATTGAGCTGGGCTCCCTTGGGCAGTTCTGCTGAGCTTAGCTGGGCTCATTCATGCAGCTGTAGTCAGTGACTCCACTGGGCCTGTATAGTCTGGGATGGATTCATTCATTCGATGGACGACTGGCTGTTGGCTGGGGTGCTTTGGTTTTCTTCTACGTGTTTTCTCTAACAGTCTAATTCAAGTATCAGGTTCCCCAGTAACAAGAGAGGTTAAGCTCCAATATGCTGGTACTTCAGAAATCTCTGCTTGTGTCACCTTTGCTAATATCCCATTTGCTGAAGGAAATCATATGGCCAAGCCTAGACTCAAAATGTGGTGAAATGAGAGAAGTGGCAAAGTCACACAAAAAGGTGTGTGGATATAGGGACAGGAAGAATTCATGGTCATATTGCAATCTACCACACTCTTCTAACTGATAGAATAAACTGCTTGCATATATATGAATATAAATATGATATATATACATGCATTTATATCACGTACAAAAAGTTTCTTTTTAAACTGCAATGAAGAACTGGCACAAAATTAAGAAATACACAAAGTCCTAAAATAGAATAGAATGAAATATGGCACTCTAGGAGGTACAGGAGTGCCAAAGCAAGCCTTCACTCTGCAAATCGTGGATATCTTGAAATTTCACCACATGTTCTGTACCATGGATAAAGCCTAACACTTACTTAAGATGCAAGATCTAATTGAAAACACCTGTGTAATACGTGGACCCTAATGTGTTATATCCACAGTTAATTGTGAGTGAAAAAAACAAAACAAAAATAAACTAACTCTGCATTGCAGAAAGGTCAACAAGGAAATTTGTCTTTTCCCTAGTTCCTATGTAGGGGAATGCTATTTTGAAACCAAGATCTGGGAGTTAGATGTATGCCAATAAAAACCTAGATGAAATGGATAAATACCTAGAAAAATACCAACTTCTACAAACTTAAGTTATGAAAAATAAAGAGCTTGGAAGTCATCACTTCTATCTTTAAACAAACAAACAACAACAACAAAAACTGAAGAAACTGAAAAGCAATTACTTTTCTTGGACCTACCAGAGAATTGAGGTTCCAGGGCAAGCTGTCACCCCTAAGTCTAGAGAGGTGAATACAGAGAAACAGAGCCAACATCAGCTTGCTTGGAGCAGAAGCCTCTAGAGCCATACACTGGTAGGAACACTTGATGGCAAGTTTGATGAATTATTGGAGGCTGAGTCTGGACTAATGTGAGAATGAGAAACTTTTAGGGTCAGCTGTCTTATGAGGCTACTACACTTTTGTGGATTTTAACTCTAGGAACCCCACACCAAATTCTCATGGTGAAGAGATGAGAAAAACTCCTGTCTCTGGCAGGGGGAGGGAAAAGTAACCATTTTGAAATAAGCCCAGAGGATTCTTTGTAATAAATACCTGCTTTCTGAGGGAAAAGACTTGACCAGAGCTTTTCCTACTTGGGAGAAATGCATTTACTGGCCCCAGACCCCTTGATCTTTTCTGTCTCACATAAGTCGGGAAGAAGAGGAAGAAGCTAAGAAACACTTGTGAAGGTCACAGCCCAGGGACCCAAACCCACTAAAAGGCGAATTAATCATATTACAAGAGAATGCTGCCCTTCCTCTACTGCTCACCAACACACCAGCAGGGCTCCAGGATACTAACAGGGGATTATAGCTGAAGGAACTTCAAGGCACCTACTCTGTGTAAGATCTTAGAGATGTTAGAGAAACCCTAAATAACAGGGAAGAAAAAATTGAGGAAACTAGACCAATTAGAAGCCTCTGGTACCTACAGCTCCAGTAAACATTAAACACAGCACAATTCCTAGTCAGATTAACATAAAACCTCACACTAAAGGCCTATTTATCTGTTTATATTCCCTAATAATCATGTGTGGCTTTCCCCACCACCAACAACAAAATACAAGGCATACTAATAGCCAAGAAGAAACAGTCTGAAGAGACAAAGCAAACAGCATAATAAGACTCAGATATGACACAGATTTTAGAATTATCAGACAGGGAATTAAAAATATGATTAATATGTAAAGGATTCTAATGTAAGCAGACAACATGTAAGAACAGATGGGTAATGTTAGTAGAGAGAGAAAAACTCTAAGAATTTTAAGAAAGGGAGATGCTATAAATAAAAAACACTGTAACAGAAATGAAGAATACCTTTCATGGGCATAGCAGTAGACTGGACACAGCTGAGGAAAGAATCAATGAGCTTGAAAATACTACAATAGAAAATTTCCAAACTGAAATGCAAAATATTAGTAATAAAAAAGAATAGAACATCCAAGAACTGTGGGACAATTTTTAAAGATGTAACATGCATGTAATTGGAACACCAGAAAGATAATAAAAAGGAAGCTCCAAGCTCTTGTTCTCTCATGAAGACATTAAGTAAACCACTGGAGACTGGCTAAAATAACTCTGTGGGTACCCTGGGTATTAGTCAAAGATGTACAGCAACCAAGTCAATGACCAATCAAGGAAAAAACCCACATTTAAAATGATAAGAAATTTTATGTCTTTCCAATTGCCTTTGTCCCACCCTCTTCCTGGTATGAAATGGCCTAGTGCAATTTGGGGAAACAGTGGTCTGGACCCCAGTTCCCTTCTGTGAACAGAAGATAGTAGAGTGGACTTTATTTGGAATGTCCTAACCTGTCTGGAGATTGGGTGATTATTCTCTGTGTTGCCTAACTCAGAGCTCAGATGGCAAAAAGTGGCACAACTTGAATTTCAGGCTAGGAGAAGCCACATGAAGCACAAATGGCTCATGAAAACTGTAAGAGGCTACAGACTTGCAGATGCTGAGGGCAAGAGATTACTGATTTAGGTGAACAATAGAACAGCACAGCTAAGCCTGAAGAAGAAGCAGGAGTGAGACTCTCAGGGAAATTAAGACATTTAAAAGCAGTCATGTATGCTAGGGAAAGAAAAGAAAAGCACACACACACACACACCCACACACACACCCCCACACACAGACTCAAGAAAGAAGTATGCCCAGAAAAGGCCTGAGAAAAACTTAAGGCTTTATACCATGCTGATTAGTAAAGGTCCTCTCTGTATGAAGCCAGCCTGCAAATACTGGGAGAGGTGACTGTTTTTTCAAATGCTCAATTTTTGACAAAAGAACACAAGATATACAAAGGAACAAGAACACAAGGTCCATTCAAAGCAACAAAATGAATATGCAGACACTATCAGTGAAGAAACACAGACATCGAACTTACTAGACAAAGACTTTAAAACAACTGTCTTAAATATACTCAAAGAACTAAAGGAAAACATTGACAAAGAACTAAAAGAAATCAGAAAAACTATATATGAACACAATGAGAATATAAACAAAGAGATATAAATTATATTTTTTAAAAACAGAAATTCTGGTGCTGAAAAATAGAATAGCTGAATTGAAAATTCACTTGAGGCATTCAACAGCAGACTCAAAGAGGCAAAAGAGTCAGCTAACTTGAAGACAGGTTGTTTGAAATTATCCAGTCTGAGGAGCAAAAACAAAAAAGAATGATGAAATGTGAGCAAACTAAAGGACTTATGGGACACCATCACACAAACTCTTCCAGTGAATAGAAAATAAAGGAACAGGCTGGTCCAAAGGTGATGAGTTATCTCAATTGATTGTTCACAATCAGTTACAAACTCCTGTTCTACTCTTTCCTCCCTTCTCACTACTGTACTTGACTAGTCTTAAAATAAAAAAGAAAAGGAAGGAACTCTCCCAAATCATTTCATAGAGAAATAAGGACATGTAAGAAAGGAAAACTATCAGCCAATCTCATTTATAAGTACAGATGCAAGAATATTAAAGAATATTTTAGCTAACCTAAAGCATCAAAGTATAAAAAAAGGTACACAACACCATCCATTGAGGGATCTGGTGATGAAGCCTACGGGAGACTGCTGCTTCCGTGTCAGCTGGTGGGTCTAAAGGTGCTGTGGGTAAACAAGGCTGGCAGGCAGGTGGGAAAGCTCAACTTGATGTGGAAGAGAACAAGGCAAACTAGAAGCCATGAGGATAAACTAGAATCTGCTGTCTCTATTTCTCCTTGCTCTCACCTCAACAACGTGGATGATCTGCAAAAGGTAATGCTTCCCTAAGTCACGCAACTACACACGCTTCTGGCCCAGGAATAGGAGAAGCACAAGGAGATAGTACCAGAGAAGGAGGATCTGCAGGCCTGGCTGCTGCGCCACACCAACAAGGTAAACCACCTGATTAGTAACAATGTTCATGAGCTGCAACAGCACCTGCCTGCCAACCACTTTCAGATGGTAATGGCTGTTGCTTCATTTCCACTGTCTAAATCTTGTGCACATATTTCTTATGGCCAGTCTTAACTTGGGACCATATAAGGAAGGGGTTTCTGGGAAGCACCATTCCAGCTTAGCTAACTTAACATTGTTCAAAGTCACCACAGTCTATCCTTTGTCAAGCTGGCATCCCCCAGCCCTCTTTTAACCATAGTTAATTTTGAATAAAGACAATAGCAAAGTAATGCTTCCACCTAAGATGGTGCAATGGGTCACTCAGTCTTGGATAACTGGAAACATGCCCATTCTCTCTCTCTTTGGTTGATGTATTCTTCTAGTGGAATCAAACTTCTTTGATATCCTGTAGGATTAATACATAAGGTTAAGTGTTATAATCATACTTATGCTAGACAGGATGGGAAGAAAAAAGAGAATTTGTTAATATACATAATCGTCCCTTGGTATCCATGGGGAATTGGTTTCAAGACCCCCTCAAATACCAAAAATCCACAGATGCCCAAGTCCCTTATATAAAATGGTATAGTATTTGCATACAAACTATGCACATCCTCCCCTATACTTTAAATCATCTGTAGATAACTTATAATATCTAATCCAATGCCTACACATTTCTTCATTTGTGTGGATTCAAGGTAGTGCTCAGCATGGGGCAAATTCAAGTTTTGTCTTTCAGACCTTGGTGGAATTTTTTTTTCCCAGATATTTTTGATCCATGGTTGGTTGAATCCATGGATGTCGACCCCACAGATTTGGAGGGATGACTGCACATGATGTATTTATCTCAAAATAAGAAAGAACTATTCATAGCTATGAGAGTCCTCATTTCTACAACTGGTCATATGATTATTGCTGGCATTTTAAATTTCCTTTTTCTACTAGGCAGTCCATAGTCCTTTGCCCTTAGTAGATACCTCAGCTGGACATGGTTCATGGCATGGTGGGGTGATCCAAACCTTTTTTTCTCAAAGGTCTGGGCCATTAGCAGTCCTGCCTATATTGGACTATTTGTAATATTCTGTTAACTTTTATTACAGGACTTGGGAGTGCCAAGCAGAGCCCCAGGGGATCACCTACATTACAGATGTGCTCCTTCTTACCCTATTGCATTGTATCAGTGAAATTTCCCCTTGACAGTCAGGATCAACCACAGCCAGTGTAATAATCTTTTTCTTTGCTTGTTGATTCATGGGCATGAGGAACCAGGTAGCAGTCTCAATGGCCAGTTAAATGGAGCTGTTATATCTGTTTCCCAACATATGCTGTAAAACATGTACCCACAGGACTCTGTGGGCCAGAAAGTAAAGCAGATTTACAGTATACATTTTCAGCTGTGTATCCTTGCTCAAGGTGACACAGCCTCTCCCTTATACAAAGGGTTCGGGGACTTGTGAACTGACTCAAGTCTGGGAATTGGTTGAAGGGTCATGACTCTCCACAGTGGTTATTTAAGTCAAATTTCCATTCCGTTTATGCAAATCAAGTAAGACTCAGTAGGTTGCCCTGTTCTATTCAAGTTCTAAGGACATCTTAATTAATTAGCCAATGCCAAAGATCAAATCACAATGGTCAAATCATTCTGATTATTGCTTCAGTTTTCCTGCCCATTACAGTAACCACAACCACCTTGTCTTTGGGAACTTATTGCCACCACTTGACCCCTGCCGTCCTGGCATCCAATCATTCCCATTGGATTCAGGGACCCCCATTTGAAGGTGGCATTTCCCACTGTTATTCCTGGCCCACAAAGGGTAGACACCACAATGCTTTTCAAGGATGCTGGGACTTCTCTTAAGAATGTATTTCTCATAGGCTTGGTGAATCTTCCAATTTATATTGACATCCCCCTGGACCTTTCTGAATGATATAATTAGGTTTAAAAAAAACAGATCTAACATGACAAACATAGCATTTTCTCTCACAAGTTATTCCTCTTCTATATACCAAAGAGGTGGTTTGCATTTCAACTTCATTTAGTGTAGGCCACCTTTCATCTAACCAACTAAATGAACTGTTAGAGCCACTTCTAGCAGCTTGAGCTAACATACTAAATTCAGAACTTATGCTTACTATAGCCATAGTGATGAATATGGCAGGATCCAACATTATATCATTTCCAACTTAATCCAACACCCTTAGGATCCATTCTCATTTATGCTGTCCATGTTTATGTCAATATAAATTAGTAAATTCTTCCATTTTTTTGTGTATTACGCCCATGGGTTATCATTTTTAATGGGTTCTGCTGGGACTTGAGACTTGAGTCTAGAAGCAATGAGAAGCAGTGGATATAGGTCCTGAGAAAAATGTGCAGGTTCCTGCAAGGTAACTCCTTCAGGAAAGGCTACTATAAGAACTTCAGGAAAGGGAAGACTAATATTCCCAGGTTGGGGGAAAGGGCTGTTCCTACTAACAAAGGAAAGTCAAAAGAATTTAGGGGTTCACAATTTCCACATTCATTAGAATCTTCCCATATACCCCTATTCTTAATTTTCAGGGTCCCACTTCTTCCCAAACGATGCCCTAACTTTAACAAAAGAGACCATATGAGAATGGGAATACAATTTGCATTGTAATTCAGCCATTTGAAGGATTAAACTTTGAGTTTGGTTTTGTAGGGTGACCAACTGTCCATCGTGGTTTGCCTGAGACTGAGAGACTTCCCAGGACATGAGACTTTCAGTGGTAAAACAGGGACTGTCCCAGATAAAACAGAATGAGTTGCTCATTCTATTTTTCAGAAAACTTTCTTCTGTGACTGCATGAAACAAGTGTTTCTTTTAGGGCAGAAATAGAAGTTTTCTGATCCCTTTCCTGAACCTCAAGCTAGAAATTTAAAATCTTGAACTCATTTTCTTTTCCCAAGTTCTCTAGAACACTTAAATGCAACCACTCAGTTTCTTTATACTCTTTACTCTCACCAAATATTCTATAACAACAACTTCTTGGTCATTCAAAACCTACCTTTCAAACCTAAGGGTATTGAATTACATGTATCTACAGTGACAATTTAAGCAGCTCTTTGCCATGGACTACCAGTGTCTTCTTTACCACTGGCAACAGGATCGTTAATGCCTTCATGTCTAATCACATCAGACAATTTATTCCTTAATAGGAATTAATAAACCAATTCAGAGAATCCACCCTTAAGGTTCTAGTTCCTTGGATATGTCCAATACTAATTTCTGTATCAGTTAGGGTTTTATCTGAGAAGTAGAACATTTATTAATGACATAGAATGATAGGTTGATAACTTTTTAAAAATAGAAATTAAACTTATGTGATTATTGGAGCTAGTAAAGAAATTTACATAAGGCTGTTGCCCAAAGTTATTGTAGGTCAGTAGGGCCAGTGGTTGGGAAAAAGTCTAAATGAGTGAGAGAGAGCAAGGACACATTGGAACCCACAGGACAAATGGTACCTATGAGGACAAACAGGAACTTGGCATCTATCTCTCATGTCTCCAATGCCAATGATGTGGGTGGCCTACAGAAGATCTGGCACCCATCACCAGGGAGTACACATGCACCTGCACTAGCACTCGTGGAATCTGGAATAAGAGATATTGCAGGAGTTGGAAGAGCTATGAGTTTGGCTGCTGCCCTACAACAACAAAATGAGACAGCTGATCAGTGACAGATGGTGTGAGCTCCAACAGTGCCTGGCCACCCTACCTCACCTTGCAGAGTGTAATGGCACTATTTCACCTCTGCCTTCCAGACACCATGCGAATTTTTTCTGTGGCCAACCCTAACATGGCACCATATAGACAAAGGAACTTTGGGAAACTTAGCTCCAGCATGCTAACGTGACACAGTACAAAACACTGCACCTATAATTGTGCCTTATTAAGATGTTTAAATATACTTTGAATATAAGAATTTATTTTCTAAAACTTTGGTTACTGTGATCAACCTTTTTCATTATTTCTATAAATATATTGCCATAAACAGTTTAAATTAACTTTATGAAGCTCTTGATTTAAGAATCAATTGTTTTTTTTCTATAAAAAGTAGTGTTAAACTTGTGTGTGTTGAAACACACTTGCCATATGCTGGTCCTTTCACCCACATGAGCCAATTCCTTTGAATATTTTTGCAATGTTTTTCAATTTTTTGTTCTGCATCCAAACAAATGGAAGGAATTATTTTCTGTATGTGGTTTATAAATTGATGAAAAAATTTGAGATGATTATAGCAATACCAACTCAACCACATTATATACAGTGTTCTTTTTATTTAAAAAAATCTCAGAACATAGTCCCCACACAAATCCTCTCCCTCAGTGTTAGAAATAGTTATTCTGATTTAACTGGCAAGAAGTTTAATGTTTTATTTTAAAAGCTTAATAAATTATTAGCATTTTATCAAATTATATTTAGTATTTTCTAATGAGGATTAATGAATATTGTTTAAGTTCTTAACACAATTCCCTGGCATTATTTAATTTATTTACTTAATTCCCTGACTATATTCCCATGATTTTCCATGTCTCTGATTCTTTCTATGATGTTAGCAGCAAAGTGACAAAGTGGAGTGACCATGATATGATGGTTTTAGCAAGAGGTCCGCTGGTGAAAACAGACCATACATCTGCCAACCGCCATCCATTCCTTCCCTCCTCTCAACACACACCAACACTCACACACACACACACACACACACACTCAGACACTGAAGAGTTGAGAGAAATAGCAGAGTTAACATTTAGTTATAAACTATTAGAAATTAATAAGCATTAAATCCGCTGCTTTTATCCTGCCTTCTCTCCTTTCTTGTTTCAATTATAAGATGGTTTGCCCTCATATCAAACATTGGAAAAATAAGAGCAAATTGTACTCTGACTTTAAAAAAGCATTGAATGAAATCACAATTCCTTTTATTATTTGGAAAAATATAAAATGCATATAAATAACATTGTTAATTAATATAAACTTTCTGTTCTAGCAATATATCCTCTATGTGTTTCCTTTTACCAGCAACTTGATAAAAATGAGGGTCTGGAATGGTTTTTCCATTTGAGTCATTTGGAGAAAAAATGTCTTTTAGGGCTTTCTGATGTTGTTTTCCAAAACATAGTACTGATTACACATAATAGATATGACTGTAATATAATAAGATTAAAAAAGGCATTT
Organism: Lemur catta; assembly: GCF_020740605.2. NCBI lineage: Eukaryota > Metazoa > Chordata > Mammalia > Primates > Lemuridae > Lemur > Lemur catta. Next base: position 20,093,311 of record NC_059133.1, read on the forward strand.
GGTTGGCAATCCCTGACCCTAGCTTCTTCTACTTTTCTACCAAAATGGACACTGTACAACTAATTTTATTTATTATCCATTTCCCATTCACACAGTACTTTTATCAAATCTTTTTCTGAAGTTTCAAGGATATGCTATATGTTTGATGAATACAAAAAAGCTCAGTGAAATAACTGGAATATAGACCTCAAGAAAGGGGCTTTCTTGAGATATGGGAGAATTAAAGAGGATTTGCTGATGGGAAGGTCCTAGTCTGCTGAGGTTGAGGTGGTAGCGATGCCTTAGGGGGGACAATTTGATTCGGCCCCCCATCCTTGTGTCTAAACCATCAGGCCAAGCAGAGAAGCAGTATCCCCAAAGGGGCTTTGGAATAAGTCACTCCTAAATCTGTAGGCTTATGGTCCCTGGGTCAAATCCTATCCACAGTCTGTATGGCCAATGAACTAAGAATAGTTTTTGTATTTTTAAATGGTTAAGAAAAAATCAAAAGAAGAATATTTTGTAACACATGAAAATTATACAAAATTCAAATTTCAGTATCCATAAATAAAATTTTATTGGATCACAGTCACACTCATTCATTTAAATATTGCCTATGGCTTCTTTCTGGCTACAAATGGCACAGTTGAGTAGTATGAGAGAGAAGGTGTGGCCCACAAAAGTTGAAAATATTTACTATCTGGCCTTCTACAGAATGTGTACTGACTCCTGCTGCAGGAGATGGACAGAAGTAAGAAGGAGGAAGATGCGAATTAGCCCTTGAGGGAGCTCCGTTAAGATGCCAAAATGTGTTCTTGTGCCATCTTAGTGGCTCCTCCGAGAAATTGTGTGATAGGTTTATCAAGATTCTAAGTATTTTCCTTATTGAAAAGTAAAAAGAGATGGTGAAAAATTATTTATTGGAATTTTGGGTAGATTCTCTAGGTGCGAAAAATAATTTGAAGGGGAGACGATACTACATTTTTCAGCTGGCCAGGTATGGGGACACCTGTGGGGCACACAGGCTTGCAAAAGTAGAAGCATGTAGCAGAGTGGTTCTGAGAGAGTTAAGGATAGAATCGGCAGGATGGTGATGGAATGTTGTGCACTGTGATGTTCCTGGGGGAACTCTTACTCCTCCTCGCTGACTTTCCCTAGGGAAGAGGAAACTTCTGCTCCCCTTTCCAAGAGGGAGCTGTATGGCAGTGAACACTTCTGGTTTCTTTCCCTACTTGTATCCACTGGGACCACTTTACCAGGGGTGGGGCAACTTTGCTTTCAAAACAAGATGCAGTCTCAACCGTGGTTTTCTTTCTCTGATCTTGTCTTCTAGATCACTAAGCAGGGAAGGGGGCTTTCTTCTGCTTCCTACCTCCAGCTGGTGAGCGTACTTGGGTCAGAGCCTGTTTCAGCATGCTTTCTAAAGGCAGCCCTGGAAACCTATCATTCTCTCCATTCCTCTGACTCCATTTTGTGAGACAGGCTTTATTCTGGCTGGGTATATGAAGTCAGCTTTGCAGATCTAACTCTCCCCACAGGTAGGTCCCAAGGTGAACATCCAGAGAGGTAGGGCTTAGTATCATTCTTAGTGTGGTTTGAGTAGGGAGCCCTGCATTTTGTGGGATATTAGACACTTACTTGACTCAGTAATAAAGATGATATGCTAATGAAATACTCATTTGGTTCCTTATGTCTGTTCTCAGTTTGGTATAACTTGGAGAGCATGGGTGATGGGCATTCTGTGGCTTTCAATGTTTGTGACCATAAGTCTTCGGAAAAAACACAAACATTATGATATACTTGGTGTTTGGGTTCCCTCAGGAAGATGATGAGGAACAGAGTTTGTGCCTGGTGGACATGGGGAGATCTTTAATAGAATGCAGGAAGCAAGAGCCTGGCGCTCTATCCAGATGTCTAGTGTCGTCATCTTCTGTAACCTAAAGCTGTTGACTTCCATCCCACAGCCTGTCATATCCCCAGCATCTCAGAGAAACTTCAGAGCTTGAGGTGGGGAAAGTAGGTATTTTCCAAACTCACCTCCTAAATCACAGGGTTGTCCTAGCTTAGCTCTGTTGATAACTTCATGCTTTAAGACATTATCTTTTCCTCTTCCTTACTGCAAACAAACCTTGGTATATAGCTCTAAGATTGATCTGGATTCATGTTTATTCAATTTCTTTTATGTTTCCAAAGACTTTTTTTTGCATACATTTCCATACTTGTTTTATCTTTACTTTACTTCCCATTTCTAGTCCCATCTTTTATTAATCAACCCCAAAAGGAGTGACTTGTAATATATGTATATTAGAGCAATAACTCTCAACTTTCCAAAAAGTATTCAGAATTAGATTTGTGTATATCAGAATTTAAAATAAGGGATTCAGAGGTTCTGTAGGAATTATATCTACCTCATAGTGTTAATGTCACGATAAATGAAATGAGACTAAGAAGAGAATCTAGTATCATTCCTGGCACAAAATATGCAGTTACTACTATGATTAATACTGTCTATTGAGAATGTCAAATATTAAAACCTGGAAAAAAAACAGAATAGAAATCTCAAATAATCTCCATACTTATTTTCTAGCTTCAATTATGCATATGACTTAATGGACTAAGACCACATTTCATCACAGGCATAGAATATTAGGGCTGGAAGGACCAGTGGAGATCATCAGACGTAACTTCTTCATTTTATGTATGTGCAAACTGAGATTGAGATTGTGTAATAATTGGTTCCCAAGATTTTCTGGCTCATTTCATTATTCACAGATGCAAAACATCTTGAAGAAATCTGGATACTTAAAAAATCTGGATATTCATATTTCCTCTTTAGATTTTTGGAAGAATGTTTTCACTTTTAATTTGCATATTAGTTTCCAGGCAGCCAAAGCCTTTATCTTCAACAAAAAGCTATGAGGTAACTAAAAACAAAGAGTTTGGAGTTGAAAAATTGGCTTTGCGCATCATATGTCAGTAGAGTGCCTGGAGCTATGGAACTGATTCTTAGAGTAAATCATTACTAATGGTTTTCCCATTGGGGGTTGCATGATTCTGATCAAGATGACTCAGGAGCCTCCAGTCACTAACTCATCCATGATTAAATGTTGCTCCTGAAAATGGTGAGTAACTTTTAGCTCTGACCAATTGAATACTTGGGAAAGGTGTGTTTTGCTTAGGTTTTGCTTAAGCTGTTGACTTACATCCCATAGCCTATCATATGTGCTTTTTTTTTTTTTTTTTTTTGAGACACAGTCTATCTTTGTCTCCTGGGCTAGGGTGTAGTGGTGTCACCATAGCTCACTGGAACCTCAAACTCCTGGGCTCAAGCAATCCTCCTGCCTCAGCCTCCAGAGTAGCTGGGACTATAGGCATGTACCACCACGCCCAGCTAATTTTTTCTATTTTTTTTTTTTTTTTTAGTAGAGGAGGGGTCTCACTCTTGCTCAGGCTGGTCTTGAACTCCTGAGCTCAAGCAATCCTCCTGCCTTGGTCTTCTGGAGTGCTAGGATTACAGGTGTGAGCCACGATGCCCAGCCCCTGTGCTATTTTCACAATCAATTTGGTAGCTCCTTATCTCTTATTTCTTTAACTGGTGTGCTTGTCCCATTATATCAGGGTCATATTATTTTCACATGTAATATCACCTTACTAAAACAGATTCTAAAACAAAAAACAAAAACAGAAAAAAAAACCCCACACTAGCTCAAAAGCTACATACTTCAGGAAACCAATGAGTAGCCATAATTTACCTAATACTTTGCATCATTCAAATGAAATCCCAGAAAACTGAATTCCAGAAAAAAACATTTTGATATACTTCTATTTATCTCTGAATGTCTTTTGAGTTTCCCCCAGTTATTTACTTAAAATCTTTGCTTACAGCAGGCAGTGCCAGATTTGAGTCTTGACTCAGTTACTTTCCAGCTGCATGATTTGGGGTAATCAGTTTCCTAAATGGTACCTATCTCATGGGATTGGTGTAAGGGTTAATTGTGATAACATATGGAAAGCACTTAGCAGAGTGTCTGGTACGTAGTGATTGTTCATCCCATGTCTGTGATTATTATCTGTCCGTTTCATTTTTCCATGGGGGCAGGAAGGTGTATTGGGAAGAGCATGGGGTCTGGAGTGAGTTAGTTCTGGGGTCTAGTTCTGAGTCAGTTACTTACTCTGTGTGGCATCTTGAGAAATTTAATTAACCCTTTGAGCCCTATTTCCTCATTTCTAAAATGGATATACTGTAATACTATCCAGTTCACTGGGTTGTTGTAAGCAAAGTGCCTATCATGGCCCTTTCCTACCAATCTATTACCAACAGGTTAACACTTATGAATTCTATTCCAAGGACAAGGCAAAGTACAAGGTGTAACATGAAGTTTTAAAAGAAAATAAACGCCTGTTCTTCACCATGGGCAAGGAGAGCATCTAACAAAATCATGCCAACCAAGCACAATGAATAGCTGATGATACATGCAAATTAAAGTGGATCTCTAATCCATGCCCATTTATATTTTTCGAGTGTGGATGTGGAGAAATTTTCAATGAGAGCCTTTTTCCTGGTGTTTTTACAAGTCAGCAGCTCTCCAAAGCCCAACTAAAATATAGGCTGATTAGAGACCCTAGAAAAACTGGAACAACCGCTCAGTGGCCAGCGCCACAGCAACTAGGATCTAACAAGCCTCTTTTTTCTAACCAAGGCCAGGGATCTCAGCCTCTCCGGGGTGGTAGAGCAGGGGGGCGCAATGCTGGTCTCAAGTTGCCTACGCTCGGGTGGCAGCGGCGCAAAGGGCCCCTCCCGGTGTCCCCGGCCTCCGCGTCCCCGTCATGGAGGATTTTCCTTGAGCTTCGTGACCGCCCCGAGGCGCGGCGCCGGGGCCGGCCGGGCCGAGGAGCGGGGGCGGCGCGGGGAACTCCAGTGCTCACACGGTTAAGCCTCTGCCAGGGGGACTGGAGAGGGACGGTCCCCGCCCGCGAAACCAGAGCTAATACCGTGCCGGCGCCCCGCCCCGCAGGGGCCGGGCCGCGGGCTGCACCTGCCGGCGCGCACACGCCCCCCGCGCGCCAGGCCTCGCGGCCGCCGCCGCCGCCGCCCGCCCCCCGCACGCGCCCGCTGCGGCCCGCCCGCACCGCCCTGCCCCGCCGCGGGCCCCGGCCGCCCGGGCCGCCGCCGCCGCCGCGCTCCTCCCCGCCGCTCCTCCCCGCCGCGGGCGCCGCCGCCGCGTAACCGCCGAGCCCGCCGCGCGCGGAAGCCGAGGCCAGCCCGGGCCGGGCGCGAGGGCGCGAGGGCCGCGGTCGTGCGCTGCGCTCCGGCTCCGGCGGGGACCGTCTCTGCCGCCTCCTCCTGCGACCTCCTCAGTCCGCAGCACCCTCCTCCCGCTCCTCCAAAGCACCCCGAGTCCCCACCCCCTCACGCCCCACCCGCGGGAACGAGGCCTCGGGAATTCAGGGGAGTGGCTGTGGGGGCGCGGCGCGGCGCCCGGCTCGGCCAGCCCCGCTTCCGAGCCATGGTCTGGTCCCCATTGTAAACGCGGCGCCCCGAAGAGGAGGAGAGAGTGGTGCTCCCAGCTCGGGGCTGCGGGGATCTCATCGTGCTGAAGCTCTGGCAGTATTTTAGGGTGGGGCGAGGAGGGCCCCGGATTTTGGGGAGTAGGGGTGGGCGGGGAGGAGGACCCGAGGGGGGAAAGGACTCTGTGGGGGAACCGGTGAGAGACTATGGGGAAGGACCAGGAGCTGCTGGAAGCTGCTCGCACTGGAAATGTGGCTTTGGTGGAGAAACTCCTGTCTGGCAGGAAAGGAGGGATCCTGGGCGGTGGATCCGGCCCCCTGCCCCTGTCTAATCTGCTAAGGTAAGGTCGGGCACCAGCCCCGGGGATGGCACACCTCGTTATGCATTGTGATGGATATACGTCCTCCTCCTCACGGTTATTGCACCTGGTGGCTGCCAGCGATTCATTCTTAAATTAGGTAGGAAAACAGACTGTGTGTATGGAGAGGAGGCATGAGTCTCCCAGTCAGACTGATGCCTTAGATTCTTTGAGTAATTTTAAAATAGCCTTCCATCAATGCGTCAGTAAGCTACTTTTCTCTGAGCTTGTGGTGCAGAACTTGTACATGTACTAGTGTTGTTTGAAGAAAATCGGCGTTCCACCCGCTTTCCATCAATGTTTATTATATATTTGCAGCTTCAAACCCAGCCTTTTTTTTTCTGTCTATTTAAATGAAATTGGCAGAGAAGCTGTTGCGTGCATGCAATTACCCCGCAAAAGCCACAGCCTTTGGTTGCTGCTACCTTCTCTTGCAGAAGGCGTTTGCTGTGCTGTGGGTTATGATCCCACAAAATGAAGAAAGTGAACCTTCTGATGAGATGTCATCAGTACAGGGTGTGTGTAAAACTTGATGAGGCAGGCTAGGCACCCCCAGCAGTACTTTCAGTTATCTGGACATAGCTGAGTGAAACTTGGTTATTATATCTCCGGATGAAGGATGCCAGGTCTGGATTGGGATAGTATGAATGGAATGTAGTAGAGGCCTTTAAATGTGAAGATGCTGCAGGTGAGACTAATATTGCTTGAAGAATCTTTCCAAGATGACATTTTAAAAAATGCCAAGGTCTTTATTCAGCAGGCAGTACCTTAGAAATAACAGGGTTGATTTGCATATTTGAGAAACTATTAACTTAAAAGTTGAATTGATGGACAAATGAAATCAGCTGGGAGGGAGGAAGCCTGAAGAGTATTCACTAGATAAAATTCAAGGAAAGCTCTTTAGTTTCTAAAATCGTGGCCATTCAATTTATCCTGGATATTTTTGGAGGCATCAATCATCATTTATATCTTCATCTTAAAACATCTCTTAGACAACCCAACAGTACTTGTAAAAAATTTTAAAAGCCCAAGTGATTTTTCTGGTTTTTAAAAACTTTCCTTGCTACCTTTGACAAGTGCTTAATACAAACTTTTGGGTGATGACATTGTGTTCTTTATACAAGTTCTCATAGGTTGTAGTGGCCAGACAATGTCATTAATTACAGTACTGGCTAATAGGGAAATGAAAAGTTCCTATTACAGTGAAATAAATTTAGTTAGAAAACAGTTGATGGGATTTAAAAAACCCTCATATGTTATCATGTATACTCATGGAGAGTGACATTTTATTGGAATGACAGTTCACTTCCGAACAATGAATATTTATGAGACATTTTTTCAGTAGGTCTTAGAGAAGATGACTCTTGTGTGTACTCCTTTGTTAAATAATTTTCACTTTCAAGCACAAATGGACAATGTCTGCATATTTCAGATTACAGCTCTAATAATTGACCTTAGTCAGGCAATTTATATGAAAGCAGTTTGTCTAGTTACAGGTTTTTTTTCTTTTTGGAGACAGAGTCTTGCTCTGTCGCTCCAGGCTAGGGTGCCGTGGCATCAGCCTAGCTCACTGGAACCTCAAACTGCTGAGCTCAAGTGATCCTCCTGCCTCAGCCTCCTGAGTAGCTGGGACTATAGGCATGTGCCACGATGCTTGGCTAATTTTTCTATTTTTAGTAGAGATGGCATCTCACTCTTGCTCAGGCTGGTCTTGAACTCCTGAACTCAAGGGATCCTCTCGCCTTGGCCTCCCAGAGTCCTAGGATTACAGACATGAGCCACCATGGCTGGCCTAGTTACAGTTTTAAGTTGCAAGTAAAATAAAAATATTTGCCAGTGGATCCATCAGTTACAAAAATGATTATGGCTAGAAACCTATATGCTGAAAGAGGTTTCTTAAACTAAACTATTTTTTTTGAAAACCAGTAAAGAATTCTTTGAGAATAGTGAGAACTTCAGTTAACTTTATTGGAAGAAATCATATTTTAAAAAGACTCTTTGTGGCAGAACTCAAAGGCAAACATCTTTTAAATATTCCTTTCCCAGTTGTGTTATTTTTAAAAGAAGAATAGATGTCAAATTTTAGGAATAGAATACCAACTATTTAATGTTAGTAAACACTAGATAAAGTATCAAAATTGTGACCCACAACATATATCTTGAATAAGAAGTTTTCTCTTTTGCTGGTTTTGTTGGAGGCAGCAGTAGTAGCTCTACAACAAAAATTCACATAGAAAACAATAAAACTAAAAAAAAAATATGTTCATTAGAGTAGTTTGAACCAAGTTGTAAAAATCACAAAACCAGTAACCTTTAAACTTGCATTTATCTCATGCGGAATAAACAGTGTCTTTGAAGAGGGTTGAAATTGCATTCTTGGGTGATCCTTTGCATAAAATGAAATTCCTAAGAAGACATATTTTATTTAGTTGTCACTTTATTGCACAGATGATTGTAGTCAGAAGTTTATTTACAGGATAATGGAAAATGTGCCCCCTCCATCAAACATAATGATATTTTGAAATTTTTTAATATTTTGGAATGAATTATGGAATAGGTTTAGCATGTTTTTTCCACTTGCTTTATTACTTATGTTATATAATAAGGGTGTCAGACCCTGTGGTAAATGCTTGCATGTATTAATATCATCTCATTCACTGCTTATATCAGTCTTAAGAGTTCCATCCTTGTTTCACAGATGATGAACTAAAGAGATAGGAAGATAAGAACTTGCCTAAGGTCACATAATTAGTGACGGCAAAGATTTGAAATTCTGTTATTCAAATTTTCTTTACCACATCTTAAGTCTCATTCATTGAATCTATTTTATTCACAAAAGTTTAAGGTACGTGGCCAATTTAGTTAGTCCAGTCTGAACATTTTTTGCTATAAATAATAATTTAATTAAAATCCTTAAATTTTCGTATTTTTTTTTCTAATTTAAAGAATCTCATGACTGCCCTTTGAGGGTTTACTAGATAAGAACTTTTCTGAAGGTGATTTTGATTACTTATTATCTACTAAGTGAGCAGTAGCTATGTGATGGGGAATTAGGTATGCTTGGGTGACACTGCAATTTTCAGCAAAAGTAAGAATGCCCTTGAATAAATATAAAAACCTCTCTAAGTCTCACTATCCTTTTCTATAGAATGGAAATAGAATAGCACCTATCATATGGCATTGCTGTAAGGATTCAGTGAGGTATAAAGTAATGAATGCAAGGCATTTAACATATAGGGGTTCATCATTAGTGTTATTATTTCTCATGCAGCTCTAAACTACTTGACTCTAGTTTTTAAGGCCTTAATTACTAAAGATTTGCTTCATAATGTACTGGGAGTAAATTTCCTTAGTAAGTTTTCCATTAGAATTATAGAATCTTAAAATAGAAAGGGGCCTTTCATTCAACATCTTACCCTAGTGCAGGAATTTCCTCTTTGTAGTACCCTGTATCAGTTCGTTATTCCTGCCCTGTTCAATCCTCCAATTACTTTATCCTTCTATTTTTTGACAGCTCTCATTAATAAAAAAAATTCTCTTTTTATTGAGCTAAAAATCTACCTCCCTGTAACTTCCAGCAATTGGTACTAGATTGGCTATATGGGTCAATATAAAGTAGTCTAATTTATCTGCCAGGACAGTTCTTCAGGTGTATGTATTTAGCTATATTATTTTCTTATAAATCTTTTTTTCATGTAAAAACTGTCATTTCCATTAGCCTTTTATGTGGCTATAGAGCATAGGTGTTAAGAACTTAAGTTTTCATACTTTACCCTCTTTTCTTTGCATATTCTCAAATTTTGCAATGAGCCTCTTATTAATAAAATATGATGACTATTACAGAAATGAACAGAATGCACTAGATGTTGCTTGACCAGAGTAGAATGTACTAGGGCTTGATACACTGTTGAATAAAAAATAAAACAACAGCAGGTTACAAAACAGCATTTATAGTATGATCCTCTTTTTGTAAGAAAAATATGTGTGAACATTTATAGTGTGCATGAAGAAGTCTGGAATGATAAAACACCAAAATGAAGATAGTATTCATCTTTGGGTGATGGAGTTGTGGGTGGTCTTTATTCTCTTTTTCCTTATTTGCATTTTCCAGTGTTCTACAGTGAACAGATACTATGTAATTAAAATATTAATAGCTGCTATTAAAACATGATACAATGAAATTATCTCCTTATTATTGGTCTAAGACTTACCTACAGGTCAGGATTTTCTGAGCCCTGTTAGAGAGTTGGCTCACATTGAGCATATAGCCAATTAAAACTTTCAGGTATTTTTTTTTTTTTTTCAATGACCTGTAAAGCCATGATTCCCCTACCTGGCATATGTAAAAGTGTTGGCTGGACTTAAATTATTCCTATTACATTTCATCTTATTTTAACCTGTATTTGTAATCTGTCTAGGTCTTTCTGACTCTTGAGTCCATATTTCTGCATATTAACTTCTCTGCATCATCTGAAGATATAGTAAGCATGTTTTCTGTAACTGGAATTCAACACACACTTTACATCCCTAAAGAACCTCCGTTCAGCTTAGTATAAATTTAAAAGTAGCAATCTTATTTCTATCAACATTGATGCCACATAAAAGAACTCTCAGTCAGCTATTTCTCTCTACTACACCTGTGAGAACACTGTGAGGTGTTTCATCCATCACCTTTCTAAATTCACGCTTTGTTTATGTTTGTGGCATTCCTTTGATCTATCTTTCCCTTTAGTAGTAAGTCTCTAAATTCCACCCACCTCAGGCTGCTTTCTTGCAGCTTGTTTCTGGTCATGAGCCATTGGTAATTTCTAGTGTTGATGAAAATTGTGTCTACACTGTTGCTTCTAATTCTTCCAGGTCTACATACTCACACTCATTTAAAGCAGCCAAGGGTCCCTTATGATCTCTGTCTGTTTGCAGCTTCAATAATCTCCTGAAATTATTTGTTTATCCTTTCTGGTTTGAAAATGTTCTCAGTAGGGAAGATAGAAGCAAAAATATTATAATAGAATTTAGGAAGAATCAGGTCTTTGGCATTGTTAGATATCATAGAACATTTTCATGTGATCTAAAACTATCCACAGTTTTACTCTGTCAGAGCATAAGGTTAAATTAGTGAGCTATCATACCTTGCTTCTTTTTTTTCAAACTTAGCTAAAAGAGACATCAACATTTTTTCTGAACAAGTATATATTTCTCTTTCACGTTCGTTTACTGTCCCCTCACATCCTTAAAGAAATCTGAGCCTATCAGAGCACTCAAATTGAGTTGCCTCCCTCTTTTTCTTCCTCCAGATGATATATGAAATTTCATTTTATTTAACTGATATCTTTCACTAGATAGCTGCAAAATCTTTTAAAATGTCTTCCTTTGTTTATTCTAAACAAAAATGATTTCCATCTGAATTGTGCATTAAATTAATTATTTTTTACTGAGGCTGGGATTGAGAATTATTTGTATTTTAATAAAGCCATAACAGTTTATTAATGCCTCAAATTTACTTGATTTTTTTAATGCCCCAAAGAGTTGAGTATTATATAAAATGTATTTAGTAAATTCTTGTCAGACATAAAAAATCCGGTTCTTAAGATCCCCATGTGAAAAAGTACATCCATAAGAAGTGGGGGAAAGTAATCGTCTGGTCACAGTCACCAAAGACATAAAAACCGGAGAGCTCCATGAAAATGTTGTATCTATAAAAATAGTCAAGTTGCAAGTGTGTTATCTATTTTAGATAGTAATGATGTTTGAAGTGGTGATTGCACCATTGTGTTCAGGGAGCTGTGTCTGCCAGAGTGAACGGTGCCAGCTGCATGGTGGGGAGTATGGAGAGAGGAGAGGGAATTTGGTATTGACCTCTTTCTCCACTAAACAGGGTTTTCGGCTCCCTCTTCAAAACAGTGAGGAGAATGTGTAGCAATGAACTAGGACAACCAGCCAGTGACTACTACTCAACCTGTCCATTGTTACATTGCACAATTTCTTGTGTGTCTCAGTGATTTCTTACAGTTGACGCAGGGTGGAGCAAGTCTTCACTTACATTAAGGCAGAAGGTGATAACATTTAGCAGTGCCTCTACTGACTTTAGCAATGTAACCTTTCAGGTGACAGTAAACAATTTGATTCGCTCAGTTATATATTGAAATAATTTACCTAATTACACATTTGAGGTAATTTTGGAAAATTCTTTCAAGGAGCCTATTATAGAACATTATTCCTGACAATTTAACTAGAAATGGAGGCTGACTATAATGCAAATCAAGAGTTAGAAAAGACTAATTTCAACCTATGGAACTGAGGTATTTAAGATTTAATGCATTTTAGTGTATGTTTGGTTTCCATTTTGAACATATTGCAGAATGGTTTTAGTTAATTGAAATGTGATGTTTTGATTACTCATCATATGGTGATATGAAAGAATATTTTATATTTGAAAAAGCAGAAATTTACACAGAAGACTCATTAATGTTCCAGTTTTTTCTCAAGTGTGTAATGACATGGTCATGTACACCATATAGTAGGCAGAGGCACAATGCCCGTTGAAAACCCAGTGCATTTTCTTGGGTAATACAGATCTAGAAACTTCTTAGAAGAGTCCAGTTTTCTTCTTTTGCATCAGTAGGATAGCAAGTGAATTTTACATGTGTGTTAAATCTGGGTGAGGCTTCAAATTGATTTTTGAGGATGGATCAAAAAATACGGTCAAAGGATAAATTTTGTTTTCCACAGTGCTATGGTTTGAATGTTGCCTCCAAAGCACATGTTGAAATTTGTCATTGTGATAGTGTTAAGAGGTGGGATGTTTAAGAGGCGAGTAGGTCATGAGGACTCTGCCTTCATGAGTGGATTAATGCTGTTGTTGCAGGAGTGGGTTAGTTATCATGGGAGACTCTGATAAAAGACTGAATTTGGCCCAATTTCCTCTCTGTCTTGTGCACTTGCTTGCCCTTCTGCTTTCCACCGTGGGATAACACAACAAGAAGGCCCTCGCCAAATGCCAAGCAGATGATGGCACCATGCTCTTGGACTTCCCAGCCTCTAGAACTATGAGCCAAATAAATTTATATTGTTTGTATATTATCCAATCTTAGGTATTCTGTTACAGCAACACAAAATGGACCAAGGCACTCAGCTTCTTCTGCTAGTGTATTGTGTTGCAAGAGTGTTCATCTCTGCATCTATTTCTTGTGAATAGTGTTTTCTTATTAAATGGCATATCTTCATGGATCTAGCTGAAACAGAGAACTTTGATTCAGTTGTGCTGTAGGGTTATTTGGATTCTTTTATGTTATGAGAGTAGCTTTATTTAAAATGGTTTATTCTAGTTAAGTGAGCTGAAACAAACTGCTTAGACTTGTTACCATTCTTTGATCAAGTTGGATCAAATCTTAACTGACAGATGTGGGCATAAACAGACAACTCCTGCTACCTGTTTGATATTTATGTTCCACACACCACATTTCCTTTAACCTTCCCTGCCCAGATCTGTTTTCTTTTGGAACAAAGCCTCTTCACTTTCCTAATTACTACAGATTCATACTGTCTCTAGTTTTTGTGTCAACTATCCTTCTAAGGGGAAGCAGATTTTGTGTGAGAAGTAGAGCTGGGATGGGTTGTGTAGATTAAGAAGTAGATTAAGAAGAATAAATATTGGACCTTCAAAGATGAGGCATTGACAGAGTTTGTTTTTATCATCTCTAGATTCTTGGCTACTTCAATGTTAATTTCTCCCCTAATCTTATGGATCTGGTGCCCTTATATCTTTCCTAACTTTACCCAACCACCATAAACTATTTGTGTAAGCTGACAGTTAATTAATTGTGAAGTTGTAATTGATTGGGAAAGCTTTTATGAAGAGGAAGCTCCTTTAATATTTTCATTTAAATAGGCAACACAATGTTAGGTCAAAATAGTAAAGCTGTGGAGCTCTTGTGGCAGAACTAATGGAATAGAATATGCCAGGTTTGTAAGAGGGGGTTGGATAAAGATGGTAATTAATCCTTCCTTCTTTCTTTTCTTTTAATATTAAGATGGAGTCTGGCAGTGTTGCCCAGGTTGGTCTTGAAGTCCTGGGCTCAAGTAATCTTTCTGTCTCAGCCTCCCAAGTAGCTGGGACTACAGGTGCGCACCACTGTGCCCAGCTCCAGTCCTACTTTCTTAAAGGCAGAGGGGAAAGGGATTGGATTGGAAACATGAGAAATGAGGTAGTATTTGGCTAGTGATAGAAGAGCCTTTACTTTTTGCTATTTATTTAGTCCCTATAACATTTTATTGGTTTATATACACCCATTTTAGATAAAAATTATATAATATATTATTTGCCTATATCAGAATTTATTCCTTAGATGTACAGGTATACCTCAGAGTTATCTCAGTGGATTCAGTTGCAGACCACCACAATAAAGCGAGTGACACAAAATTTTTGGTTTCCTAGTGCATATAAAAGTTATATTTACACTATACTGTAGTCTCTTCAGTGTCTAATGAAACAATGTACATAATTAAAGAATACTTTATTGCTAAAAAATGCTAACAATCATTTGAGCCTTCAGTGAGTTGTAATCTTTTTGCTGGTGGAGAGTCTTATCTTGATGTTGAAGGCTGCTGACTGATGAGGATGGTGGTTGCTGAAGCTTGGGGTGACTGTAGCAATTTCTTAAAATAAGACAACAGTGAAGTCTGCAGCGTCAATTGACTCTTCCTTTCATGGAATATTTCTCTGTAGCATGTGATGCTGTTCAATAGCATTTTACCCACAGTAGAACTTTTTTCCAAGATGGGAGTCAATCCTCTCAAATGCTGCCACTGCTTTATCAACTAAGTTTATGTCATATTCTAAATCCTTTGTTATCATTTCAACAGTGTTCATAGTTCTTCACCAGGAGTATATTCCACCTCAAGAAATTCCTTTTTTTGCTCATCCATAAGAAGCAACTCATTCATTCAAGTTTTATCTTGAGATTTCAGCCATATCTTCACTATGATAATAGCATGACCATGTTTCAAAAATTTGAGTAGAAGATAAAAAGTCACTTGTAATCCCATTGCTACAAACAAGTTTTTTTCCTACACATTTGATGTACTGATCAGATAAAGCATACAAGTTTGGATCCTGGATTTTTCACTTAATGGTATATCATAAACTTTTCCAGTTATTACAGAGTCTTCATAATCATTTTTAATGGCATCATAGTATTACACCTAATGCATAATTTTCATAGACCTTCTCCATCAGGAGGAAACACCTATGGTTTGTTAAACATATGCATTTCCTGGTCCCACTGTAGGATTTCTTTTTTTTTTTTTTTTTTTTTTTGAGACAGAGTCTCACTCTGTTGCCCGGGCTAGAGTGAGTGCCATGGCGTCAGCCTAGCTCACAGCAACCTCAAACTCCTGGGCTTAAGCGATCCTCCTGCCTCAGCCTCCCGAGTAGCTGGGACTACAGGCATGCGCCACCATGCACGGCTAATTTTTTCTATATATATTTTAGTTGGCCAGATAATTTCTTGCTATTTTTAGTAGAGACGGGGTCTTGCTCAGGCTGGTCTCGAACTCCTGACCTCGAGCGATCCACCCGCCTCGGCCTCCCAGAGTGCTAGGATTACAGGCGTGAGCCACCATGCCCGGCCTAGGATTTCTGAGTATTTTTGAATATTCTGACTATAAGAATTTCTGAGTGTAAGGCTTGGGCATATGCATTTTACAAACTTCATTAGGTAATTCTTATGTGTGCCAATGTTTGAGAACCACTGATCTGGTATATATACTATTGTTACTTTACCATTCCCTTAATGTTAGAAATTTGGATGATTTTTGATTTATTTATTATTATTATAAGTAATGTTATGAACATTGTCATACACACCACCTTTTCCATACAATTACGTTCTTAGGATACACTTCTAGAAGCGGAATCACTAGTACCATTAGTGTCCCAGATATTATGCTAACTGCTTTACTTGCTTTATGTCCAATCTTTGCAACAATTTTGTGGGATCTTTATCACTAATCCCATTTTAATGTATGGGTTAAAAGATCAGAAAAATTGAATAACTTGCCCAAGCTAGTTAAGTAACAGAACCAAGATTCAGATTCAGGCATTTCTGACTCAAGATATCTTTCTGTTGTGTTCTATTGCTTCCTAATTCCATAGGGATCCATGCATATTGTTGGTTAAAATATGAAAATACCAATATATTTCCAGCATGTAAGTAGAAAGTACATTTTCTACAAAATTATGTAATAACATTTTTCAGTTCCTACATAGCTAGCAATTATTTTTGTTTGTGCTTACCATACAGTTTCACATCGTGGGTGCTATTTTGCTTTAAATTTGTTTCTTAACAAATACCACATGAACAGTAAACTAAATTGAGTGTTAAGATAAATTAGCCAAAGATGTTCCAAGAATATTTCTTTGTCAGTCATTTTCACTTTAAAACTGTGGTATTGTTTTGCCCAAGATTTCTTGGGTGCTTGATACTGTCTAACTTCTGTTGTCTTCAAAGGTATTTTAATAACCTGTCCATCCCATGTCTCCAGACAGGTGGGGTTACTTTTGCACATCTCTTCCCCCTCACACAGAGAAGGAAGATACAGGGGTCAGGGAGTCCTCATTTGATGAACTTCATGATCCATCTCTTTCAAGCCAATACGTCTGAGTCCATAGTTTTAACTGAGCTCATTATTAACTCAAAGACTTTGTCAACGGTAGCATTAGGCTCTGTAGAAAAACTGGGGAACCAGGTGGTTTGTCCCTAAAACTTTCTCATCCCTCTTTCTGTGCCCCTTTGCCCATTTGCTGAGCCTTCCCTCCTTTCTGGTTCCTGAGGCATTTTTAGGCTTCCTTTACCTGAAACCCAGAACTCCCATTCAGTTTTACCCTGCACCAACAAGTTCTCTCTCTCTCTTGCTTTTTATTCCCTCATGCCATAGATCTCCATTTTTTAGAGCAGGAAATGATGTAAGTGGAAGAAGTAGCAGAATGTAATGGAAAAAGTCTGAGTGTTGAGTTTGAATGGGCATTTGGCCCCAGGCCAGTTATTTAACTACTTTGGACTTCAGTCTCCTTATTTATAAAGAGGGGATGATAATATCTATCTTGTAGAGGTGTAAGAATTAAAGATAATGTATGTAAAATATCTAGCACAGTGCTTGTCACATAGGAGGGATTAAAAATGCTTATTTTTATTATTATTGCTAAGACATTAATGGCAGTGTAAGAAATCATTTAAATAATAAATATTCATAATTATAAACCATAATTATAAATTTCATGAGTATCTTTATTTCAGTGGAAAACTCTGGGATATCTGCACTGTAATAGGTCATTTCTTTAGGTACATTGTCTTAACCTAAATCTTTAATGATGTAACTATAGGCATCTAAGACAAGGCATTGGGGTTGATAATATATGGCCAGTCTTCCTCTGATACCAGAGGTAGGAGATTGCTTTTTTTTGCCTACTTTTTGGAGTGGTACCGGTCATCAAAGATTTAGCATTTTTTTTTATCTTCTATATTTCTTACCAAGATAATTTGAAGAGAAAATGATTGTATTCCAGTGAGGTTGTACATGCTATGCTATAATCCATGAGGTTAATGGGTTCCTAATAAGTCTGTCATTAATATTTCCAAGTGCCTATCAATACATGAGTGGATTAATAAAATGTGGTATATGTATACCATGGAGTTCTACTCAGCCACAAAAACAATGGTGATCTAGCACCTCTTGTATTATATTGGATAGAGCTGGAGCTCTATTCTACTAAGTGAAGTATCCCAAGAATGGAAAAACAAGCACCACATGTACTCACCATCAAATTGGTATTAACTGACTTAACTGACCAGCACTTAAGTGTACAAATAGTAGTAACATTCATCAGGTGTTGGGCAGGTGGGAGTGGAGGAGGGGATGGGTATATACACACCTAATGGGTACGATGCACACCATCTGGAGGATGGATATGCTTGAAGCTCTGAGTCAAGTGGGGCAAAGGCAATTTATGTAACCTAAACATTTGTGCCCCTGTAATATGCAGAAATAAAAATAATAATAAATATATTTTCTCTTTTTTTTAAGGACTTTTAATTCACAAATACTTTGAGGCTGTGTACTATGTATTCAGCATGATGATGGTGCTTTGGAGGACAGAAAGTAGACTCTTTTCTCTAGGCTCTTACGAAAATTACTGATGTGAGATAATAGCTAACTATATATAGTAGTATATGATTTTACTAGGGCACAAAAATGTACAAATTTAACTTTTGATCAGTCTGGTGTCAACATTTGGCTCCCATCTCCCACTACACATCAATGTATGATCTAAATGTGATCATAAGTCAAATTTAAGTGATTTTTTAATAGTTTGAGGTAGAACTATATACTCTCATATATTTTTCTATTTAAATTTAACATTTATTTTGAAATAATCACATATTATGGAAAAGCTGGAAGTATAGTTCAAAGAATTTTTTCCCCTGAATGATTTGAGAGTAAGTTGCCAACCTGATCATCCCAGAATAGTTTTATTTGTATTTCCTACAACCAAGGACATTCTCCTACATAACCACAGTACAATCACCAAAATCAGGAAATTAGCTTTGCCACATTACAACCATCTGTTCCTCAGACTCCATTCAAGTTTTGCCAATTGTCACAGTAATGGCCTTCACTGGGATCCAGTTCAAAATCACACATTGCATTTAGCTGTCATAGCTCCTTAGTCTTCGTCAGTATGGAAAAATTTCTGTCTTTGACTTTTATGACCTTGACAATTTTTGAAGACTTAAGCCAGTTATTTTGTAAAATGTCCTTCAATTTGGGTATAATTGATACTTTTCTCTTGGTTGGATTTAGGTTATGCACCTTTGGTAGATGCAGAGGGATGATATGTTCTTTTCATTGCATCCCATCAGGTGGCATGTGATTTGATTTGTCCCATTGCTGACAATGTTCGCTTTAATCACTTGCTTATGACAGTGGCTGTCAAGCTTCTATTTATACAATTACTCTTTTTTTGTAGTAACTATTTTGTGGGGAGGTACATTTAAACTATGTAAATATATTGTTCCTCATCAAACTTTCTTTTATTCATTTATTTATATTAGTGTGGACTCTGTTTTACTATTTTATTGCATAGTTTATAGGGCATTACTGTCATTATTAATTTTGGTGCTTAAATTATCCTAGACTTAGTCGGAGCCCTTTTAGGCATGCGTCTTTGAATCATTCTTTGAGCATTTCCTTGCTTTTGGTATCATAAAATGTTCCAGGACTCATCTTTTTCTGTCTTAGTCCTGGAATCAGCCATTTTTCCCATGTGGCTTGGTTCCTTTTCTTGGAAAATAGCCATTTAAGCTATAATTTGCGTCCCAGGCTTTTGGAGTATCACCTCTCCCAGACATGGCTTTGGGAGTGTCACCTTTCCCAGATCCTCTAAGCCAGGGGGTGAAAAAATATACATATATTTTTCACTGAAATATATTCACTGAAATATATTTTCACTGAATGTATATATATTATACAATACACACATTTACGTCTCTGTCTGTGTTTACTGAAGACTGTGAGTTTATAATGATACCTGTAATTCTAATCCAACTCCACGGGCAGGATTCATTCCAGTTTCTCCCTTCCTATATTTGTAACTTCCTTCATCCTTCTCCCACCTGGTTTCTGTTTTCTTCGTACATATACTTACTTGATACATCCCCCTGTACATAACAAGACCTCCCTTTCACTGCCATCCGTCCCCTCTGTTAGTGTCCTCCTTACCCCTCAGGTTCTGCCACCCCACACTAGGCTGTTCTGTATAGATACCTCCTCACCCTTTTCAGGCTCGGACTCCCTAACTGGTCCACCTCTCCAGGGGGATACCCTTTTTGTCCTTTTTGAGCTCCAGTGCCCCTGAACTAGGTCATGCTTACATATGGATGCTCTGTCATCCTATCTGGACTCTGCCATGTTCTCTGCCACCACCGCATGAACATGCTCTTCACCCTACTTAGGCTCTAACCCTCTCATATCATGCCAGCCCTTTCTGGGGGTGCCCTCTCAGGCTGTGATACCCCACAGTAGGCTACCCCCACTATGGACATTCTTCCACCTTGGCTTGGGCTCTGTCATTCCCGCTGTAGACCACTGTGGCTTTCCTCTTCCCTCTGGTGTGGTTGTCTAACTTTCTCTGTGCCACTTAATGGATTTAGGGACTGAATTATTCAGGAAGAGAAGGGAAATGAGAAGGAAGGAAAAGAGGAATAGGGAGTGGAAGAGAAAGTGGAGGAGGAGAATACATAATGCTCTTCTTTTTATCTATGATGATGATGATGATGATGATATACCTTTCTAAGTCAGCATTGCCTATTCCTTGTGTTGGAAGAAAATCCAGGCTATGAAGGCAATTAAGAATTTTAGCTGGGCCGGGCGCGGTGGCTCACGCCTGTAATCCTAGCACTCTGGGAGGCCGAGGCGGATGGATCGCTAGAGGTCAGGAGTTCGAGACCAGCCTGAGCAAGAGTGAGACCCCGTCCCTACCAAAAATAGAAAGAATTGATTTGGACAGCTAAAAATCTATATAGAAAAAAATTAGCCGGGCATGGTGGCACATGCCTGTAGTCCCAGCTACTCGGGAGGCTGAGGCAGTAGGATCGCTTAAGCCCAGGAGTTTGAGGTTGCTGTGAGCTAGGCTGATGCCATGGCACTCACTCTAGCCCGGGCAACAGAGCGAGACTCTGTCTCAAAAAAAAAAAAAAAAAAAAAAGAATTTTAGCTAACATGGAGATTGGTACCAAGACATGAGTACTGCGTGGCAGTTCTTCTGGATACTGTTTCTCCTTGCATTTTGGAGAGATGATGATAATTTGATAGGCTGGTCAGCACTTTGCACTTTTTTATGAGTTTTTTCTTTCGTTGTATATTGTTATGGACATGTCGTAGGCCTCCAGATTGACTGAGAGATGGAAAATCTTTATATAGTTTTGCTCTGTTTAGCTGGAGGTCTTTTTTAATCATAATTGTCAGTGAAGTGCATTCTCAAGAATTTTAGTAAGGTGATGATAATGCAGAAAAAGAGTTATAAAAGCACTGAGATAGTAACTGTCATTCACTGAGGAAGTTGAGTTTGCAGAATTTGATAGCGATAAGGATTTCAGCAAATAGGTTTTTCTTGTTATATGATATCCCCACTATGATTTTTAAAATGTCACAAAAATATTATGTCAGGAAATTGACCAAGTATATTTTAAAGTATGGCAAATCTGCCCAGGTCTTATAAAAATGATTATTACTCCAAATGAACCAGGACAGTAAGTAATTCATAGTGAGGATTTCCCAGACTAAATTACTACCAGGAATCTATAATTCCTAGAAACAAATCTAAGTGAAGAAAGTTCCAGGAAGCTCTTTAGTAAGCATTTGCTATCACTGAAAAATACCATCATTATTTGCAAAAAATGGGAAATAGTTGGGAGCATTGCAAATATAATTCATTGCAGTTATATTCTGTACTTTAAAAGACCATTCAGCTTTTCATGACAAAGTCAAGAAAAAATAAACAGCGGGCAGTATCATCAGTTGATGCTCTCCTTCGCTAGGTTTGGGAAAACAAGCCCCATGGAAATATGATCAGAATTTTGGTTTTACTTCCTAAGAAGGTAACTAAACAGGCCTGGATTTTAAAAATGACGTATTTAATGTGCAAGATGACATCTAGGGATCTAAAAAGATCATGATTCCTACCCATTTCTTACCTTCTTGATTTCTTATCATCACTTCTGGTAACATATGACCTCTTCATAGTATTTCATAGTATTTGTACCTTGGCTTTCTATTTCTATGGAGTCCTTGGGCTTCCAAAGAAATGGTTATTAAACTTTGCATTTTGTTATAGTCATCAGCAGAACAAGGGACCATACCAAGTCCCTATCCTGTCTGTTCCCTATTACCCTTCAAAATCCCTCCAAAATTCTGGAGTCTGGAGATTGACAGATCTCAGCTGTCTAATCCATACTATTACCATCATTTCTCTGATGAAAAGGAGTTGAAGAAAAGGGTACAAGGTCTGTGTCTAATACGGCCTTTGTTGGTGGTCTTGCTCACTTACTTTCTAAAGGGAAATGGGAATTTATAAGACTAGAAATCTCTCATAGGATCAAGGAAATGTTGAACTGCCAGGCCTTGGAAAGACGAACCAAAGCAGCAAGGGTCAGGGGGACAGGATCTTGTAGCAGAAATTTAGGGCTGCTGGGTCTCTTTGAGCTGTGCCTTGTGCCTAAAGGGGACAAAATCTCATAAAAGGGGCATGTGGAAAAATGTTTATAACTTCAAGGACTTTGTGAACTTCTTGAGAGAACACACCCAAACCAGATGTCTTTCTTTACCTTCCCTTCCCCATGTCCTTTCTGTTATACTTTACCTCACTTTTTTAAAGAACCAAAGTACTGTGTGATGCAACTGGACACCTCATCTAAGGTGATGGTGGTGTTAGTAGCAATATTGTAACTGCCAGGGAGTTTCCAATAGTAAAGTCACTCAAAATGAATGCCTGCTCTTCTCTTTCCCCTGGTTATTGGCTGTGAACATTATCCAGACTCCACCATTATTATTTTTTAATATGTAGTTATTTTAGATCAGCGAGAAGCCCATTTAGAAAACTCTTGCAGACCCTTAGTTGCCTGAACTGAGAACATTAATCTAGAGTTATAGGTTTATACAGATTCAAACAGTCCAAGGTTTTCCTGTTTCTCCTCTAGTTGTTAACATTTCTAGGTTCCTTGCCTCTTTTCCCTCTGATTTCCTTCCTTAATAGTTCAGCTGTTTTCCCTCAGCAACTCAGCTGCGTCAGCATTCGCTGGTAAACCCCATGGCCAGGAAACTAGAAAATGCTCTGTGAGTAAGAGGAAACAAGAGGTTAGGGAACATAAGGAAAGCAAGGTTAAGAGAAAAGGACATGACTTGGCCATAGTTTTCTCAAGGTAATTTATGTGGCTAATTCATTTAAATACCTGTGAGGCCAGACTCTCAAATGTCTTGGAAGTGTGTAAGGAAACCTTACCCTGGGTAGGTGGTCACAGCCTGGAAGAAAAGCGTAAAGCTTACCTCCAGGGATTTAAGGGTGTCCACCTTTGGCTTCTAGAGCTTCTTACAAAAATGAACTTGCGCTTTTAATCTATCTCTTTGAAACATTATTTCTAAACATCCCATAAATATGAATCTTAAAAGAATCCTCTATATTCCACACATTTATACACAGCACATTTTGCTCATATTATAAGTCTCTCCTGTTCTTTTTGCAAATAAAGTGCTCATTTTGGCTGTTTTCCAGATATGACAGTTGGTGGACATGCTTCAGTAGAGAAAAGGAAATTTTCCCTGCTTATCTACTCTCTCCCGTCTGCCCAAGATAGTGTGTCTGTCAGTTGTGACCTGATTTCGAAATAATTTATTAAATAGAGGGATGCATGATGTTATTTAAAATTTCAGTATGACATTGACTTTTAGTCCTTTATAATAAGCTTTTGACTAGATTCTCTGGGTGAGGTATATCGCTCTTGGGATTTTAGAAATTTTCTTAACTCCTTCAGTGAATTTGGACTCTGTTCAGTGTCGAGTATGACTAATGTTTACTCAGGAAATTAAACACACTTGTTTATTCAGAAGATGAAGTGTGTTGTAGTTTTTTTTTTTGCCATGAAAATATTAGTCTGGAAATATATTAATTTTATAGGTAAGGAGAATGTCCTTATATTATTAGCTAGTAGATTGCTTAAGAAAAGTAATAGACGAATGTAAACTCTAAGTGAATATAAATCTTTTTTGGTAAGAGTTTATTGTTTTCATTAAATATGTTGACATCTTTCCCAATTTTTAGTGGCAAATTTTAATATATGTATACTAGTCATTTAAGGTTTTTAATTTGTAATCTTTCCATTTGAAGTTAGGAGCGAAGCCTACGAATTACATTTCTTTTAAAAGCCATGTTCCTTGGTTTTAAAAAAATTACTTTCAAAAATCTGTCTTAAACCTGTATCTGCCATTCATTCCTCTCCCCTGTTTCCTAGACATGTTATTCCTAATGTCCTATTGAACATCTCCTCCGCAATGGAGGTATGAAATGCAAAACATTCATTATCTGTACCTAAGTTCTGCTCTGTCACTTGTGTTAGGGAACCATCATGTACCATTAATCCAAGCTAGAAACCCCAGAGCCATGCTTGACCCTTTTACTTTACCACTTCAAAGAGCAGTCCTCCCAACCCATTCCCTCCTCTGCCACTGTAGGAGTAGTTCTAAAACATGTCATCTTTGACTTAGAAATATATCAGTGGTCCTCCATTGCTTAACGAATAAAGTCCAAAGTCTTTGGCATATCACTTGAGGCCTTTTGTGATCTGGCTGCTTCCTACCTGCCTCATTTTTTCACTAGCCTTTCTTTTCAAAAGCATCTTCCAACCAGACCTGATTCCTGCACTTGGCGTTGCCAGCAAGCATCATGGGCTTCCCACTGTTGCTCCCACTGGAATACCCATCTTTCCCTTGTGTGGTCAGTGAAGCCCGGCTCATCCTCCCAGATGCAACTCTGGCATAATCATCTCTTATGGGAAGCTTTGCCTCATCTCTATCTTTGGTGCCTCCCTGGGACCTTGCATATACCTCTATTTTTAGCACTTAGAACACTGCTTTGTAATTATTTGTTTGCATGTTTGCCTTCCCATCAGACCCAAGTCTGTTCAAGCCTGAAACCTTGGCTTAGTTATCTTTTAAAGTGCTGTACAAGTATTATTATTTCATGCCTAGAACATATAAGGCTTTCAGAAAATTATGTGTTTAATAGATAAATGAGTAAATAAATGCAGAACAGGACACATGCTATTGATACATGATTTGGACTAAAAGATAGCTTTGGTTAGCAACCTCAGTCCTGCAAATAATTGAATATAATTTATTAGAACACTTCTTATGTGCTAGGCACTGTGCTCATTGCCCTACATGTGCTATACAGGACGGTAAGGCCCAGAGGAGTTTAATATCTCAACCAAGTAAGTATTGAATAACTTGACAATGTAAGAGACAGAGTTGAATTTGGAATCTAGGATTGCCTGACTTAAAATCTTGGCTAAGTTCTAAAAGGCATTGTTGTCAGAAAAAATTTGTTTAAAGGCTTGAATAAAAGGAAAAGCTAGTATTCATTGAGCAACTAGTATATGCTAATCTCTACAGACATATCATCCTCTTATCAATTCTCACAACAAACCTCTAAAGTAAATATTATTTTCCCTAATTGCATTTTATTAAAGTCCCATATACGTCGGTGTGGAAAAGGTTGAACGTCTCCCTCATAATTACTTAGTACGTGATGGAGCTTGGTTTCAAATCCAGCTCTATATGACTCTTATCTTCTGAGGAGTGGTGACAAGCTTAGTTGTAGCATCTGATATTTCAGTGCAGCTCTGTATGAATAAATCATCAGCCCAACCAGGTGGATACTTTGTGCTGGCTCCGTTGGTAATTGACATTTTTATAGTTTTTTAAGGGGAGAGTGAATATAATATAGTTATGATATCTTTTCTTGGAAACCCTGCCTGCTGCTCTGAAATTGAGCGAATATACCAATCAAGGGTGATATTAAAACTTTTAACAACTGATAAGGCACAAGCACTGGCCAATCAGATGGATGCTGGCTGTAAACATCTGGAAAGGCTGTCTGGTGTATTTTAGCCCAGTGTCAGTGCTGATCTGTGCGCAGACTGGTGGGCTACATCTGTTTAGAGGCTTCGTTATCTGCAAAACTGAGAAGCAGAGATTTTTCGGCATAGATTGTGTTGCAGAATTATTCTACTACCCAGATTAATTTGTTCTGTATGCTAAACCAATTAGCATTTATAGTGAGAATGACATTTAAGGAAGATGAAAGGAAAGGAGACGTAGTAGAATAATAAAACTCTCATTTACATGATGTGCCACCTTGCCTAAGACCCAAAAAAACACAACTTTACTTGTTTGGTGTTTGGTTTCTCTTTTATCCATCTGCTTGCTCATTTGCTCATTCATTCATCCAACATAGTTTTATTTTGAGACTGTTAATTCTGTCAATTCTGAGGAAATATTTCATTTTCTTTTAAAAAACTCTTTTAAAGGTCTGTAACAGGAATAATCTAATTGTAATTAGTCTAACTACAAATTATTTATTTACCTATCTGATTTATATACTAAGCTGCAAACTATTTAAGGGTAGAAACCATTTTGTTTTTTAATCCAACCCCCTCCCCTTGCCTGGTACTGTACTTCAATAAATATTTTGGCTACAGAATAAAAAGAACTCTTAAGATCCAGAATTCAGTCAATCTAAATGCATGTTCCTTGCAATTCAAGCCTGCAGGTTATGGGTTCATGTATTCCTCTGGTGACCATATAACGAGCTCATAAAACCTGCGACTTGTTGTTCTAGAAACAGGCAACAGCCCCTTAGGTGATTGCAGGAAGAAGAGATGGAATGCTGGGACTCCAAAGTTAGACAGCAGAAGGCCTTTTAAAGGCTGCTCTGATGTGCAGTGTCAAACCATATTGTCACCCTGGGGCCTGGGGAGCAATAGGTGATTAAGATTAGTCAGGTGGGTTGGAGACCAGACTGCATAAGGATTCAAGTCCAGAAAACAAGGGATTAAAGTCCCCTCATTTTCCATGGTGAGAAACGAGACTGGGGAGTTTCGGAACTGCACAGAGGCAACAGTGTCTTGATGTCAGATGTCAGGAGGGAGCTAAGGATCTGAGGATCAGTATATCAGCATTGCTGGGAAAAAGGCAATCAAAGTCTTGATGGTCGAGGCAGACAAAGTGCTTGGGAATGCAGGAGGTCAGAGAGCGGAAGAGAGAGTGAGCTTGAGCCAAAGGCAGGTTTTATTTGATTGTTGAGCTATTTATAGGTCTTAGACTATGAGTGAAGTAGCTTTTGAGTGGGATTTCTCAACCATGGCACTATTGACATTGGGGCCAGATAATTCTTTATTGGTGATGGGGTGGGGCTGTCCTTTGCATGGTAGGATTGCGGCATCCCTGGCCTATACCCACCAGATGCCAAAAAAACATCTCTAGACATTGCTAAGTGTCCCCCGGGAGGCAAAATTTGCTTCTGGTTGAGAACCAGTGCTTTAAAGGTATATGAATCAAGTAGTTGTTTCTGGCTAAAGAAAGGGTGAAGGGAACAGCGATTGTAAGTGACTCTATAAATGTTCACGTCTTTTCATATGAATTCCAAAAGGACCAAGAGTAACCTAATTGTGAACACAGGTTGGCACAGATGAAATAAATTCTAAGCAGCAGCAGCCTTTGCGTTTGCAAATGTGAACTACCCTGCATGGAAATGTGAACTGCTTTAGACTGTAGTGGGGAAATATTGTTTTGAGAAAGGAGATTGGAGTTGATGTAGTTTAGGCATAGTTTGGGGAGAACTTTGAAGGTTAGTTAGAAGGGTTAATTAGGCTGGCATTAGGATTTGATTAGTCTGAAATTAGCAAGGAATAAATGTTGAAAGAACTCCTGGATAGATGATTTATTTTTATTAGTTATCTTTATCTTTTTCTGTTTATTTCTTTTTTGAAAGCAAAATGGGAAAGGAAATCCTTTAATTAAAAAAAAATTCAGGTTTTGTTAATTTTTTGGTATTTTATCCTAGTCACCCAACATCACCTACCTCACACCCACTGAACAACTATTGCCTAGTAATCTAGCCAATATTGGGAAGAACAGAAATTTTGCTGTCTCTAAAACTGTATTTTGTTTACAGTTGAGTCCTCAAAAATTCATGGTAGCTTCATGTGGACTTTTCTTGCTGCTGCTCTTGCTTGAGTAAATAATAACCGCCCCCCAAAACTCCCTATTACATTTATCAGAGCAGATGTTCCCAACATTTTCCACTCTCCATAAATTTCATTCTTGCTGTTGTCACTCTCAGCAGATAACCTGGTTTCTTATTTAACTGAGATTGAGGACATTTGAGCATGAGCTTTTCAGAATTTTCTCCTGTGTCTCTCTCTACCTCTATTTTTATTCTCTCTCTCCCTGCATTCCTGCCCCTCCTCCTCAGTAAGATGAATCTCTGCATCTGTGCTCGTGATTACATATGCTTCCTTTCTTTCCCAATCCTTTGTTAATTATCCTTTAATTTTCCTCTTGTCTTTGCACTTTCATTCTCTCCTTGAATCTTTCCTTCTGAAGTCCTGCTCAGGTCTTTTTTTTCTTCCTTAAACAAATAACAAACCAAGAAAAAACCTCCCAAATTTTTCTTGACCTTAGTGTATTGTTCAAATCCTGCTTCTCACTCATCTCAGGCTTTTTATCTTCCTCTTCACCATCTGACTATTTAAAAAAAAAGAACCACCAATACATACTGTTTTACTACCTACTCCCTTACCTTTTCCACTTACATGAGCATTGAAACAGCTCTCTTAACCTTCACCATTGCCTTCCTAATACAAATGGTCCGTCCTCATCCTCATCTTCCTGTTTCTCAGCAGCATTTGATGTTATTGACTCTTTTTTTCCCTTAAAACCTTTTTCTCTCTTGACTTTTGTGACTTAATACTAACCCTCTTACCCTTCTATTTTTATCATTCCTCCTTTTTTGGGCTCTTTGATGATTTCTTTCTCCTAGTTTAGGTATTTCTAAAGATTGTGTCATTGGATATTTGTTTCTTTACTTAATATTTTTTTATTTCCTTTGATAGTTGCAGAAACCACTTCGTATAAACAGCTGTCCAATTTATATTTATAATCCTGACCTTTATCTTGAGCTTTGCCTTGTGTTTCCAACGTCAGATTTCTGCTTTATTATTGTTGCTACTTGAAACTCACTGTGTCCAAAGCCAAATGGAGGGAGCTTCTATTTAAACCTGTTGGATAGACCATGTGCGTGAACTCCTCCTCTTTCCTTTCCCAGATCTCACTGAAATGATAGTAGAGGACTTAAAAAGGTATTAACTTACAAGGACAAAGAAATTGGGATAGCAGATGGAAGAGCTTAACAAATTTTTGAAGCTGGAAAGTGAAAGGAAGTATGATAACTGACTGCAGAAAGGAAGAAGTTATAATTGCAGTGCCTGTAAAAGAGACAGTGATGAGAAGCAAGCCCTCTAGAGTCTCACGCTTGGAAGCTGCTGGCATCACAGAAGCTGGTAGTAAAATACGGAGCAGAATATGGACCTTGGTTGAAAGTACAAGAGCCTGTAGGTCACCCGGATACCCTTATTTCGATACTTCCCTTTACCCACTCCTGAAAGAAGCAGAGACACTTCAAGGAGAAGAATACTTCCAAAAACTCTCATTAATTTCATTAAAGTAATAAGAGAAGATATTGTATTCTTTATGTTTTTATTTTTATTTATTTATTTTTTTAGCTGGGTATAGTGGCACACAGGATATTGTGTTCTTAAAAGAAGAACAGATGCAATGAAAAAGGAACTATCAGATAACAAGAAAACAAGAAAGTAGTTTGGAAATTTAACATTTAATATTACCAAACATAAAAAAATTTAGAAAATTTTGAAGGGAACATTGAAGAAATCTCCTAGAAATCAGATCAATAACAACAATAAAAACAAAGAAAAAATAAACCCAAGAGATGGAACATAGGAAGAAAAGAAAATTAGAAACTCAATTTAAGACACTGAAGATATGACCAACAGGAATTTCATTCATGAATCCATGTATCCAAGCCCTTTGGTGGTACCCTCCAATACTCACTCTGGACTTGGTTCTATAACTTAATTTGGTCAATTGGGTTATAGAAAACTTGATACAATAGAGGCTTTAAGAAAGCACTTTTTTTTTGCCTCTATTATTTTTAGTTGACACATAACTATACGTATTTATGGGGTACAGTGTGATATCTTGATATATGCATACAGTGTCTGAGGCCTCTGTGATTATCATGAGAACATGCTTGGGGATGAGACTCATGGAACAAGGCCTTGTCCTACCTAATACTGTTTGAATTCAGCTAGTAGCCAGCCTATTGCAAATTTGTATGTGAGCTCCAGCCAATACCAGAAAGAACTGCCTACCAAACCCAGCCAAGACCAGTGCAACTGCCTAGCTAACTGGTCGACTCTGGAGCAGTTATAAATGGTTAGTGTGTTATGCCACTGAGTTTTAGGTTGGTTTGTTATACAGCATTATTATGGGAACAGGCATTGATACAAATAGAGAACAAGAAAAAAGAATGAAGGATATTATCGAAGAAATATTATAAGAAAATTTCTTAGTACTGGTGGATACAAGGCTTCAGACTGGAAAGGCTCCGTAAGTATCCAGTACAGTGAATGAGAAAAGACTACCAAGCCATATCATTCTGAAATTTAAAAACATCATGGATTAAAATAAGGTCCCAAATAAGCTTTGTGGAGGGAGTGAAAAATGAATCGAAAGAAAGCATAAAAACTGGTTACATATAGATGAATGGAAATCAGAGTGGCATCAAAATTTTAACAGCAACACTGGATGACAGAAGACAGTGGTGTAAGTGCTTTCAAAATTCGGAGGGAAAATCATTTTCAGCTTAGATTTCTGTCCTGAGCTGAAACTGTTAATTGGCTATGAGGACAGAAGAAAGAAATTCTAAGACTTAAAAGAATTAAAAAGTTTTATCATATGTGTCCTTTCATAGAAGACTTCTGGAGGATGAACTTCCATAAAAGGAGGGAGAAAATCAATAAGGAGATAGACATAGGATGCAGGAAACAATTCAATATGAGAGGGCAGAGAGAAGTTCTAGGAGAGCAACTGTCCACTAGGCTTCGAGAGCACCAGCCCAGATTGGAGAAGAAGAATGGAGGGTTTTTGGAGGCAGAAATAGAAACAATGAAGTATTTGGTATGTTTGAACATTTGGGGAAAAAATCGATGGTTGACAAATGTGTTGGACTTGGAAAAAAATAGTGGTAGGTAAACGAGAAATTAAGCAAATGAAACAAAGGTAATTATCAACTTCAGAAAAAGAACATTTATAGAAGCCTGGAAACATAATTACATTGCATTATCTGGCTCAGTAATGAAGAATATTTATGCAGCCATAATAATGTTGTAAACACTGACTACTGATTTAAATATTAAATGATATGTATTTATATGAGGAAGGTATGAGGATGGTGTGTGTGGTGGGGAAGAGGAGTGGGGATGGTGTAAGAGAGCCAAAGTCTCTATATAGGAATTCAAATGATGATCTTGAAAGTTGATCAATCAAGAAATATTCATATATGCTTAATATTTAGAACAGAACAAGCTAGTTAAAAGAATTGGAACAATGGCTTATGGGGTATGGAACTAGAGCAAGTGTTGACAATTTTTTCTGTAAAGCACCAGAAAGTAAATATTTAAGGTTTTGTGGGCCATGCAGTCTTTGCTATGGTAGGATGAAAGCAGCCACTGATAATTCATAGACAAAGGGGAGGGATGTGTTCCAACAGAACTTTAAGAAAACAGATGGGGGGCCGAATTTGGCCTGTGGGCCATAGTTTGCTAACCTGCCGACTAGAGGGCAAAGAAGGAGTGGGACAGGAATGACTTTCTCTTCCTAATCCAAGCTCAGTTTTTAGACTTGCCTGCCGTTTTTTTTTGGTTAAATATAGAGTAAATATAGATTAATCTTCTATCTTGCCCCTCACTTTAGTCCCCCTTTCTCTTTTTTAACTGCTGAGATCTTCATTTAGACTCTTGCCTGAACTGTTGCTATAACTTATTAACCCCAATATTTGGCCCTTAGCACGTGCATCCAATCTATTTTTGTTTGTGAAGCGTTTGTGCTGCAGTTTATATGACCTACTCACCGTTCTCCAAAGGTTGACCTTGATTTCTTGCTTCTGTGCCTTTTGCTGTTCCCCCTGGAAATGTACTCCTTCTTTAGCATCTCAGCTTTTCAGAATTGTATATATCTTTTTAAATTCTGCCTGAAATAGATGCTCCTCTAAGAAATTGTTCCAGGTTTCTCTCCACCAGCCTCTAAACTACCATCCAGCTAGCCAGCCAGAGGTGATTTGACCCTTCCTTGGGAGAGATTGAGTTTTGGAGTCAATCTTGAATTGGAGTCTGTACCCTACAATATACTTGGTATATGACCTTGAACAAAAATTTTTTTAACCTGCCTGAGCCTTTGTTTTTCTCATCTATAAATACTGCATATGGTTCTTGAGAGTGTTTAAAGTGGTTTAATATTGTTTTCTTCCCTTCTCTTTTATCAGTTAATGTAGCTCGACCTCGCATTAGAGTCATTTGTGTACTTCTCTTATCCCTCAGCCCTTAGCAACTTGGCTTAGATTGTGTCTAAGAAGGGCACATCTACAGTGTTGATCTTTTGCTGTAGAATTCTGATTCTATGATAAAATTAGAGAAATTTTGTATTCTGCAGTTTGCCCATTCCCTAATCTTTGTTGTGTGGTCTATTTTTATTAGTTCACTTCTGTTTTCTCCTGCATTGCAAAGGAGGTACAATGTTGGGGAGGAGAATAAGAATACAGTGACTTGATTTTTCCCTTGATGGGAACTAAGCCATATGTTTATATTGAGTCAGCTACTCCAGCTCTGAATTCTCAATCAGATGGTCAGCAATGTTTAATTGAATTCCCAATATGTGCAAGGCTACGCTGGGTGCTGTCACTCCAGGGAGGTGTAACCATCTGGAAGAACTTTTTCAAAGAACCCAGAATATGAGAATATGTCTCTTTGTATCTAAATTAAAATGATACTAATTTTGGCAGAGTAAATAGCTGGCATAAAATGAGTCTTTTGCCTCTGCCTTCTTCCCTTTTTTTTTTTCATATTTTCTTCCAATATCCAAGAAAAGGCATCCTTTATTGCTATGGCTAGTACGACATACTTCTTCCTTCCTTTCTTTTCCTAATTCTTGGTAATTTGTATAATACAAGATTCTATTTAAAATCTTCTTCAAGGTCTTTCAGCTTTTGGATCCTTTTCTAACTTCAAATGTGTACATGTGGGAGGCAGAGTCCTGAAATGGCCCCCTAAGATTTTCTGCCGTAATCCTCAAGACTGTGAATTACTTCCATAATTAGGTTAGGTTATATAGCACATGGCATTTTGAGATATAATTAAGTTTACTAATCAGTTGACCTTAAGATAGGGAGATTATCTGGGTAGGCCTAATATAGCCTCATGAACCCTTTAAAAGCAGAGTTTTCTATAGCTGCTGCTATTATAGAAGAGGAAGTCAGAGAGATTCAAAACATTAGAAGGATCCAGTGCACCATTGCCGGCTTTGAAGACAGACGGGAACATGTGCAGTGTCCAGGAATGGAGACTGTCCTCTGGCCAATAACCTGCAAGGAGGTGGGGACCTCAGTCCTGTAGCTGCATGGAACTGAATTCTGCCGACAACCTGAATGAGCCTGGAAGTCTTATTCTCCAGAGCTTCTAGATAAGAGCCCAACCTGGTTGCTACCTTGATTTTGGCTTTGTGAGACCCTAAGCAGAGATGCGCAGCTAAGCTCACCTGAACTTACTGTTACGTAGCAACAGAAAACTAATACAGCACTGGTCTTCCCTAATAGGCAATGAATTCTATTCCTGCTCCCTTAGTTGTTGCTCTATTGAAGTGATGATATAAACTCACTGTCTCAATTTCCTTGCCACCTATTTTTTTCTCACCTCCCATGCCTCTGTCTCTCTGGTGTCCAAAAATGGCTTCCTGATGAACTAGCAACCGCCTCCTTAGCAAACCTAAGGACCTTGTCTCCATTCTCTTTTCTTTGGTTTTGTATTGTACTTGATTTTTCTGTCCTGAAATTTTCTTTTTTGTATTTTTGGTAATACTGTCTGATTCTGTCCTCCACCCCCCATTTCTTTTCTTTTGTCTCCTGTTTTCTTCATGAATCTTACTAACTAGTATTGGATTTAAATTTAGGACCTATTTAGCAGAGGTGAATAAGAAAACAGGATTTGAAGAGAACCTTTGGGGCAGTCCAACTGAATTTTCTTAAACAACTTTGTTGGCATAAGATTCTTCCTAAAGAGCCAGGTGTGTTCCTTAGCCATTGACCTGTAGTCATTGTATAGGTTTTATATCAGTTGCCTATTGCCACAATAATGCTTCCTAACAAACCACCACAGATTTAGTGGCTTACAAACATAATCATTTATCATTCATGCATCTGGTGATCTAGGCTTGGCTCAGCAGGGTGCCTCTGCTTTAGGCTTGGTGGGTGGGTGGTTCTGCTTCTCATTGCAGATTGTTGCAGTATGTGTGGGCTGTGATGGTAGTGCTCCATGTATTTCTGTCCTCCTTTGTGGAGTGGTCTAGCCATGGCATGTTCTTCTCATGCCCATGACAGAGGTGCAGAAGGATAATTGTTAACATGTAAGGGATCCTTAAGGCCTGGCTGTGGAATTGGCACTTGTTATTACTTCCAGCTCATTCTATTAGCCAAGCAAGTCACGTGGCCAAACTATAAACCAAGGAGTGGGAGAATATACTCAGCTATGGATGGAATTGTGCCCTCCCCAGTTCCATATATTGAAGCCCTAATTCTCAATATGATGGTATTTGGAGATGGGACCTTTGGGAGATAATTAGATTTAGATGAGGTCATGAGGGTAGGGCCCTCATGATGTGATTAGCGCTGTTACAAGAAGAGATACCGGAGAATTTTCTCTCTTTCTCTCTTTGCCGTGTGAGATCACAGCAAGAAGGTGGCCATCTACAAGCCAGAAAGAGAGCCCTCACCAGAACTCAACCATGCTGGTACTCTGATCTAAGATTTCTAGCCTCTAGAACTATAAGAAAATAAATTTCTGTTTATTAAGCCACCCAGTCTATGGTATTTTGTGCAAAGTTACATATCTAATAAAGATTATTGATGTAGGGAAGGATAAAGAATTGGGGCAAAAAATGTGGGCCATCACAGGCATTGAATAATATCTCATATTCTCTCCTCCTCCCCTTCTACTCAGAGAAAGTATAATTATTCTTCTTTATGGTCTTTTTGTTGTTGTTGTTGTTATTCTGTCTGTATTCTGTATTAGTCATTACAGGTTAGGTTATCTTTCCATAATAAACAACCCCAAACGATCTTAGTGACTTAATGCAACCAGAGTGGATTTAGGTGATTCTCTGTGGCAGCCTCCCTCCGGGTGTAGGCTCTGTATTCCCCACTGCATCTGTCTGTGGCACCTCCATGTTAACAGGTGATTGCCGTGGCAGGATTGGGGGCCAAACACCAGTAATCAAATGCTTTGGCCCCAAAGTGACACATTGTCATTCCTGTGTTTGTAGAATTAGAGGAGAACTAATGGTGAACATCAGTTATGACTTCTACTCTCACTCCTCCAAGGCCTCAGTTTTCTTCTCTGGGCTTTGTTTCTTCCTTCTGTGAGGAAGGTGAGTTTATACATCCTGTATTAAAACATCACCCATTGCCAACAGTCTCAGAGCTGCCTTTGCTGTGCTGCCTTGTTGTTCTCGGTTAAGTGGCCATGATCTCACCCTACTGTATGAGAAATATCTGTGGGCATCACGGAGGTCCTGCCTGGCAGACCTGGCTCATGATATCGTGAGACAGTTGTTTCTGAAGAATGACTTATATCCACCTTATTTTGGTGTCTGAGGTTTTCTAATTCTAGTTCCAAATTAGTTTTCTCTGATTGTGTACTGTTATAACTTCAGTCCAAGTTAACACCTTATTGTTCTTTAGATATGACCTCAGCCTTCATCTCATACTGCTTTTTTAACTTTGTTCACGCTGATGTAGCTACACTGACTTTTTTTGGTTTCTCAAACATGCCGAGCTTGTTTCTACTTCAGGGCCTTTGCACTTGCTATTTCCCTTGGTGTGCTCTTCCACAGCTAGACTCTATTCATCACTCTCTTCTCAGATTAAATGTCCTCTCCTCAGAATGGCCCTCTTTACTACCTTACCTGGAATATGTCCCCTCCAGCTATCATTGCTGGAGGGGGCATCACTCATCACTAGCAGAAATCATTTTGTATGTTTATTGTCTGTCTTCCCCAATTAAAATATAAGCCATCGTAGGGTAGGAACCTTGTCTGTCTTTTTCACTGCTATATCCTTGGCTCTTAGAACAGTGGCTGGCACATAGTAGTTGCTCAGTAAAATTTGCTGCTCAGTTGATGCTGGCTTCTAAGTGTTTGGCTTCCTTCGCCTGTCTACCTCTCCCATCCCAGCCCCACGTCAGGGTGTCTAAATCTAACATGTTCTTCACAGTCAGCTTAAAGGCCATCTCCTTCATGAGTTTTTCACTAATTCAATGTCTCCAGTTCTTCCCTAGCAAAAAGACACCCCTTACCTCTTCTGAACATCCACAGTATCTAACAGAAATATTGTTGGGTTTGGCAATCTCGTTCTATGTTCTCGGTTCTCGGTGTGCTCTTGGCCGAAGAATGACCAGACACAGCAAAGTAAGGCAAGCACGAGGTGAAATCTATTGAGGGAGAGCAAGAGCAAGATATAGGTTTATAGAGCAAGATACATACACCATAGATGATGATCAGACCCCTTGTCATAGCAAAAGAGACCTCGGTTATGGTCTGGATCTTGTTTTATAGTATCCGGATAGGGACCTCCCCATGGTTCAGACGTCATCATGGAACCAGTTTGATGGACAGTTGGGAGTTATATGACCTGAGTCTTAACTGCGCATGTGGTTTCCCATGAGCCTCTTTGAAAGCCCATTGCAGGTGGGAGGTGAACCACAATGTAGATTTAAGCTAATGATTTGATAATTAGCCTTAGGTTGTCCTAAGTCACCTTGCAGACTCTATTGTACCTGTGCTGCTTGGCCCATGGGCTAAAGAGTCCTCTGCATTCTTTTGCACTTGGCCCCCTAAGTTCTGACTGGTAGATTGGTGGGGTGTTCCCTCCTCCCCCAGGTATGGCAGTCACCCACCTTGTCCCTAGGAGAGGCTGGAGGTCCCTAGCTGTCTACAGTATTTGCAGGTAGGAGGGGGCTAAGGGATAAAAACTTACCTGTTGGGTACAATGAATACTATTCTGGTGATGGGCACATCAAAAGCCCTGACTTAAGCATTATACAAGGTATTCATGTAACAAAAACATTTGGACCCCCCCCTTAATATTTTGAGATAAAAAAATTTGTATGTATCATTCTCAAAGGACTACGATACTATTCTTAATCTCATAACAACCTAGTGTGATACAGTCCTCATAGATTAAGAATCTTGGAGAAGTCTTGCAATTTGTGAGAAATCTCATCATGCCTGGAAGCCACGTATCTTGCCTCCAAGTGCGGTACCCATTCTTCCACATCACAAGTGATATCCATTTCCCTCCCACCTGTCAGTTATACACAAATAAACTGCAGTCCTTTTCCCAGTGTCAACAACATTACACTGTATCTGGATCTGTGGGTACAGGTCTGAGCATCTAAGAGGAGGTGTGTATAGAATGTCATGAGAACCCCGCAGGAGGCAGCACCTGAGGGCCACGGGCCAGTGGGATGGGGCCTACAGTGACTTCCAGACTTTGTTGAGTCTGATGTTGAAGGAAGAGAAGTCAGCCAGTCTGGTAGGAACAGCTGGAAATTCTAGGCAGAGAATGACCCGCAGAAAGGATATTCCCTCCCCCCCAGGCCTAAGGATTCGCTTATTGGTGGCTGTTTTTGAAGCCATAGGCCCCTCTCACTTGGTACGTGTGAAGAGGAGGTGAATTTGGATGCTGCTGAGAGGAGGAGTGCCCTGCTGCTCCCAGGCTGCCAGGGTCCCTCAGAGGTTAGAGATTGATGAAGAGAAAACCACCTTGGGAGAAGGAGTAGGGAAAGGCCCAGAAAAGACTATAAGAGAAGGGGGCATTTGCAGGTTGAAAGCTTAGAACCGTGGACAGCTAAAGCCAGAGAATTATAGAAAGAGCACAGTCCAATATCTGCACTGGGGAGGTCCCATTTTGTGCTACAGTTTTATAACCATTTTACTTATGCCTACAGTGGTATCTAATTTGTAATTAGTATGCTTTCACTTGCAATTATCAAAAGCCCTACTTAATTGGCCTTAAAGAAAGGGATTTATTGGGTCATGTAACTGAAAAGTCCAAAGGAAGGATAGGTTTTAGATGTGGTTTGATCAGAGCTTCATTTTTTTTTTTTCTATTCACAGTTCTCTCAGCTCTGTCCTACGCTATGTTATCTTCATCACAGATTGGCTTCTTTCAGATAGAATGGATACAGCAATTCTAGACCTCAGCACATTTTGTCGTTCAGAATTGTCCCTTTTTCCATGAAATACAAGTCCCAGGTTTTATTCTGATAGGACCCACTTGGGTTCTGTGCCCTTTCCTGAATCAAGTACCCTGATAAGGCAGATAAGATTATGCTGAGTTTGAGGCCATCCAAGGTCAACCTTTTGCTAGCAGTGGGATTAATTCCATCTAAACTGCATGGCTGCTACATACCAGGGTAGAGTGAAAGCGTCCATCATGTCCACTGTATTCTTGCATTCCCTCTGGAAGCTTAGACGTACCATGCTCTGTGAGCTCAGGACACATGTAGGTTGTTCTCCAGTGTATATTCTCCACTTTTGAGTTTATGGGGGGTACTCAATAAATATTTTTTGAATGAATAAATCAAATATTTTATGCATCTTTAATTTAAGTCTTCACTGGATCCTCTTCTTCTCTCTCTCTCTCTCTGCTCTTTCCTGTTCTAAAAAAATGTGGCTTTTATTTCTTTGTCCACTTTCCCTCCAGCTAAAGATATATAATCTTTTCCTAGCTGAAAAAATCATGTTCCTCTTTCTACTGTTACTCGAACAATTGTCCCATTATTTTCTGTCCTTCACT
Source organism: Lemur catta (assembly GCF_020740605.2). Lineage (NCBI taxonomy): Eukaryota > Metazoa > Chordata > Mammalia > Primates > Lemuridae > Lemur > Lemur catta. The sequence goes on from NC_059133.1 coordinate 20,131,966, forward strand.
GTCAGACTTCAGGAGAGCTGTCTGCTGTAGCTATCTCCACTGCTTCGCCACTCACCACTTACCTCCTTGCAAACTCATTTTCCCGTATTGCTCTGCTGCCCTCTCAAATGTCACTAATACCTTTCTTTCATTCTCAAATCCAGTGGCCTTTTTCTCAGTTTTAATTTTCCATGATTTCTTTGCTGCAACCAATGCTGTTGAGGGTCTGTGCTTCTGGGAACACTCCTCTCTGATCATTCTCTTCTGTCTTTGTTTGGTTTCCTGACAATTTTCTCTTCCTTCTTCCCTCTGCCTTCCCTCATCTCTTTAAATGTGGATAGTCTCCACGGTTCTACCTGTTCCACCCTTTCTTATCTTTTCAGCTCTCAGCTTCAGCTCTCATATTTATGCTGGACGTTTCTCAAATCATAGGCCCTAACCTCTGTTCTGTTTTCCAGTCTTGAATTTGCAACTACTTGATGAACACTTTCCATTGGACATTCTACACAAGCCAGTATGTCAGAAACTGTCCATATCCTCTGCCCTGCCCACCTTCTTCTGCTCTATTCTTTTGTTATCTGAAGGGTGCTGCTGTCCCCTTAGTTACCTAGATTCAAATGTGAGAGAGGACTTGAATTCTCCTTTTCTTCATTCACTGTATCTTCGATCAATTTTCCCTGTTGAGACTACTCAGAGAGACTATCAGCTCGTGGAGGTAAAGGACTATGCTTATTTTATTTTTCCTATCTCCAGCTCCTGGCAGTGTCTGGTAGATGCATAGTAGGTGCTTAAATGATATTCGTTGAATGGATGACTGATTACCCTATTAATTTTGGGTTTTTTCTTTTTTCTTTTTTTTGTTGAGATAGGGTGTCACTCTGTTGCCTGGGCTAGAGTGCCGTGGCGTCATCATAGCTCACTGCAACCTCAAACTCCTGGGCTCACACCACCACATCCGGCTAATTTTTCTGTTTTTGTAGAGACAGAGTCTTGTTCTTGCTCAGGCTGAGCTCAAATTCCTGGCCTCAAGCAGTCCTCCCCCCTCGGCCTTCCAAAGTGCTAGGATTATAGGGGTGAGCCTCGTGCCAGCCCCTGTTGATTTTATCTATTGTAATATCCCTGTAGTTACTTTTTTAACTTTCTGTTCCCAGTGCTTTTATTCTAGTTCAGGGCCTTGTTATCTTTGGTCTAGACTCCTATAATGATCTTCTGACTGCCTTCATAGTCTCTTTTTTGTATTCTACCATGTACTTTCAAACGCACAGATATACTTATGTCCTTACACTCCTTAAAGATCTTCAGTGACTCCTTATTACCAACCAAATAAAGTCAGATTGCCTCAGTTTGATTTTCAGGGTGTTCTGTGATAAATGACATTTTGATCTTCATGTCCCTTTCTTCTTTATTTACTAGGCAAATTGAACTATTTGTCCTATACTTTCCTATTTCTGTTTATTTATTCCCTTAACTAATATTTGTTGAATGTCTGCGACTTACCAGATACTCTGCCAGGTACTAGGGAGACCGTTGAAAAAGTGATAGTCTTAACCTTCTCAGAACTTGAAGTCTAGTTAGGGAGAGAGACATTAAATAAATAGTGTCTCTCTCCCTAATTAAACAAATAATCAAATAAATAATGACACATAATTATTTCATTGTGGTTATGATGGCATATGATGTTTCCTTTTTTTGAAATGAAGCCTGTTATATTCTACATTTTCAAATTCTGTCTTTGAAAACCCAACTTCAGTGCCCCTTCCTCTATAATACCTTTCCTCATCCTAGGTAGAAGTCACCTTCCTCTCTCTAGGCTCTGGTACCATTTTATTTCTATCTTCTCATGACTCATCTCACTTTTTGCTTTGTATATTATATGTGAATATTCTTTCTGTTACAAAGTATTTAAATTGTGAGTGTGAAATTTGAGCCACTTTCAAGTCAGTCTTGCACCTTTTAGTATCTTTCTCATAGCAACTTGGATGCATTAAGTAAGATGTAATGTGGATCAGTCTTTTCAAGTATTTATTTTAAATATCCCTTTTTTTGTGTGCTTTGTATTGTGGGCTGTATGCTCCTGGGTTTGATTCACCAGGTATTATTTGTAATCAGAAGTAGCAGGTGAGAGACCAGTATCCAGTATGTGAATCTTACCCCTGACTAAAGCAAGAATAGAAGTCTGTAGGTGATCTAGTTTTATTTTTTTGGCTGAAAGCCCTATAAATGTTTTTTGTTTTGTTTTGTTTTGTTTTGTTTTTGGCTTCTCTATGCTGGTTTTTAACGTTGTTATGCTTAGTCCCTCATTGTATCGGGGAGATACATTGGTTTACATCAGTGCACATTTCATTTATTCTCATGCCCTATTTAGGACATTGTCGTGTCAGCCATAGGACTGACCCAGATGTTCTCAAACAGGGCACTCAGACCGAGGTACCTTGAGGCACTGTGGGAGTGTAGATCAAGCTATGCTTTGCACGCTCATCTCTGGGCATGTAGTCAAGCTTTACTTAGAGTAAATGTATATATTTCCAATTATTGTGCTTTTATTTCTTGCAATTTTTGGAAATGTGCTTATACATTTACTAATGTTGCAGAAATGATTTTCTCAGACAACAGTGAATATCTTATCTACCTAAATCGTTAATGAAAGTGCATCTTAACTGTTAATGATTTACAAAAAGCCTTTTAAAAACTGTGTATAATTAAAGGAAATAAAAATAATTCTCTCTTAAATGTGCAATAAAAGTTAATTTTATTAGCTGCCCCTTTGGAACTAGGTTACTGATCTTACTTTCCATATACATAGAACAATTAAGTGAAATAATCTAGCGAATCTCCTTTTACAAAGGAGAAAACTGTATTACTCCAGGCATATATTTTGTCACACATTTTGTGTTTTCCAACAAGGAACTAACAGACTGCTCTTTAAAAAGTGAGCATTAAATAAGTACAGTGACAGTTGAATACTTTTTCTCCTTCTTACTGTTGAATAATAAAAAGATAAATTTTGTTAATTGTTTGTTTTTAGTTACATTTACGATCCTGATAAAATTGTGTTAATACATCACTTCCAATCCCTGTGTGAAAATATTTGTACAACAATATGCCTGTGACGATGGGACTTCTGAAAGAATGATGGTAAGAATCTTCTGGTGGTACGTAGGCTACCCTGGTTTGTTTATAAGGAATGCATGTCCCCAAACAGGGGCTAGCTGTTGTTTAAGAAAAGGTGTTTTTTAGATATGAAAGAAAATAGCTGTATTTTACTAAGAGGTATATATTTTTACTTTCTTTGAGTAAGTAGGAACGACAGTTTTCTTCTGCATCTTAAGCCCCTTGATGCTTTAAATTTTGTATTTATATCAGACAGGTCTGGTGGCTCGTTCTGAGCATTCAGTCCGGAAGTGGAAGGTCCATGCTCTTTGAGAGTGTCCAAGGTGGGAACAGGCAGCTGGTCTTTAGTTTATGATCTGTTAATTAGTAGGTAGCCAGACTGGCCATTTGGCAATATTGACAGCTTGAGTCAGTCAATATTGGAGCTTGAGTCTTACACAAGAATGTGACTGTGCTACCAACCCTGGTTTTCTCTAGTGTAGGCTGGGATTGCATATCACCAGCGGTGATCGGACGTCCAGATACTGGAGTTTACCTCCTATGGTATGTTAGCTGTTTGAATAATATAAGAAGGAAAGTGTATTAGTTATCTATCACTGTGTAATGAACAATATTACCATAAACTTAGTGGCTTAAAATAACATGTATTTATTGTCTCACGGTGTCTGGGGGCCTGGGGTCTAGGCATGGCTTACCTGAGTCCTCTACTCCAGGTCTCACAAAGCCTCCATCAAGGTACTTGCCAGGACTTAGTTTTCAATTGAGGCTCGACTGGGGAGGGAGATGTTTTCAAGCTCACTCAGGTTGTTGGCAGAATTCAGTTCCTTGCGGTTGTAGGACTGAGGGTTTCAATTTCTTGCTGGCTGTCAACCTGGGGCCAGCTTCAGCCACTAGAAATCTCCTGCAGTTCCTGGCCATGTGACATTCCCCAGCACGGCCACTTGCTTCCTCCAAGCCAGCAAAGGACAGAGACGCCAACAAGACGGGTGCTACAAGTGTGTGTAACATAATCACATAGTCATGTACATGCAATTGCATTTATCCTGTCACCTTTGCGATACTCTTTGGTTAGAAACAAGTTGCAGGTTCTGTGCACACTCAAGATGGAGGTGTCTCCCAGGGTGTGAAAACTAGGAGGTGAGGATTATGGAGCTCACCTTAAGAGTCTGCCTGCCACAGAAGGGAAAGGAAAAGTGGGTTGATTCTGTCCTCAGGATTTTCTTGTCACTTATTATAGATAACTTGAGGGCAGGATTCATGCCTGATTCATCCTGTATCTTCTGTTCTCTACCACCACCCACCTACTAGACAGTGTCTTATACTTAGTAGGAACTCAGTTGGTATCTGTAGGCTTAACTATTATGTTATAAAATGAATCAAAGAAAGCTGAAACCCTTCTGCTTGGCCTGACAATCTGTAACATGAAAGCCATTGTTTAGGAGCCAAAACTATTAAAATGTTAATTATTGCTAGCAATGTCCATCTTACCATCTCTCCCATCAAATAGTAACTTTTAATAAATACCCTTTTTCTCAGAAGAAGCTGTACTAGTGTTCTACATGTATTTGATGTTGGAGAGTACAGATCAGCTTGTTAAATCCATATAGCAATGTGGTAGTTGTCTGAAGATATGTAAACTTATGCCATGTTGTCATCAGAGGCTAAGAGCTGTAGAAGGTGGCTTTGTTTTCATGATGTTCTACTTCTTAGTCCACCAGTAAAACATTTGCCTCCCAAATCAACAGGCAAAATTAGCAAGGGATTTTTGGTCTTTGTGGGCGAGGGGGACCTTAATATGTCCAATATTGATCTAATGCTAACAGTCAAGACAGCCAAGAATGCAGCAATCAGAGGTAGGAGTGGTTTATAATGAATAAAAGATTGTGAGAGAGGCAGATACTCCCAGTCAGTAAAATAGGCCTTGTAATAGATTAGTACCACCAATAGCCAAAGAACAGTTACCAAATGTGGGAAGATCTTCCGTTTCAACTGTAATTATGCATACACATTTTATAAATAGCCTCATCTTTGGGGACAGAAATATAGGAGGGAAAACTATTTAATTGAATTTTGGCTAGCTTTGGAGAAGTTTTGGAAAATCTCTAGCATTGAAGAATTTTTGTTTTCATCTTCTGTTACCACCTATGTTAGGCAGAAGTCTAAGATTTCTTCCAAGATTCTTACCCTCTGATGTACACATCCCATGTAATTCTCTTCCTCTGAGTGCATCCTGTATAATCCTCTTCCCTTGACGGTGAGGAGAACTTGTAAATATGAAGAGTCATCACATTTGTGATTAAGTCACGAATCAGTTTAGTTTAAATCAGTCAAAAGGGACATTATCTGGGTGGGCCTGATGTAATTGAGTGAGCCTTTAAAAGGGACTGGGTCTTTTCTGAAGTTAGAAAGAGTCAAAGCTTGGGAGCATTTGAGAGCCTATTGAGGGGACCACTTGGCAAGGAATTATGGATGGCATCTAGGGGCTGAGACTGGCTCCTGGCAGACAGCATGACAATGGGGGGTGTCAGTATTATAACTACAAGGAAATGAATTCTGCCAACAACCAGTGATCTTGGAAGAAGGCCCATGCCTAAGAGGAAACCATAGTCTTGATACTCGTTACCTGTTCCCATGATACTGTTTGGCAGATGAAGCTCATAGTATTTCCTGAAATTCTATAAAATTAAAACAATAGAAAACCTAACCTTTCTGATCTGTGTGTGATTCTGGGGCCTAAAATTTTTATCATTAAAGCTTCTACTAACTCGTTTACTGTAAACCCCCTAGTTGCTTTAATTGCCTTATTTAGAGTCTGTTGACCACTTGACCACTTCCAAGCTTGCTTTCCTACCTATTCTAGGATTATCTGATTTTCTTTTCTAATTGGTGAAGTTAGAAAGAGTGATAAAGAAAAGTTCCCTGGATCTATGATCCTGAGAGGGTATAAACCCTCTTCTCAAGTTTGTTTTTTGATGTGTATAAGTGTGTTAGCTACTTATTTTCTCTCATTTTCTCTTTGTTCACAATTGTGCTAGTTAGCACATCATTCAGGAAAATATATACAGGCAATGAGATTAGAGAAATCAGCCATTAAAACCATTTTTCAGCAATTTTATAAAATAGTAGATGGTTGGAGACTTTGAAATCAATTGAATCTGTGTACGAAAGATTGTGTGTTTATCTCTAAATTGTAATTATCCGAACCACCATCTTTCCTATAGGATAACATTGATCTTGTTGAAGAGGAAATTCAGAACCAGTTTATTTTTCATGACCTGTGTATAAATAACCACTTGATAATTAAATGCTTTGTCTATAACAGGGGTTCTATGATGTATAAGAAGATAATGAATTTCAACCTTTATCCAACTAAGAAAACACTGAACTTAAAAGTGTTAAGAAGATATTTGATTGATGATCTCATTTTGTAAATATGGCTTTCCTTCAAAATTCGGTGATTATAGTGTTTTTATAGTATTATCTTTATATATTAATAGTATTTTTAATGGGAGCTCATAATGTTCTCCAGAGAACATGGATCTCATTATGATTTCTAATTTGATAAGTCCCATGTAAACACATGCAAAGGGACATTTTTGTAGGTAACCTTTGCATTTTAAATAGCCTCAAGGTTAATGATGTTTTAGGGGAAATATTGCACATACTTAATTTTTTTGTTTTGAGATAGAGTCTCACTCTGTCGCCTCAGCTAGAATGTAGTGGTGTCATCATAGCTCACTTCAACCTCAAACTCCCAGGCTCAAGTGATCCTCTTCCCTCAGCCTCCCAAGAAGCTGGGACTACAGACATGCACCACCATGCCTGTCTTATTTTTATTTTTTGTGAAGATGGGATCTTGCTCTTGCTCAGGCTGGTCTCGAACTCCTGACCTCAAGCGATCCTCCTGCCTCAGCCTCCCAGAGTGCTAGTATTACAGACGTGAGCCACTGCTCCTGGCCTGAACATATTTAATTTTTTGAACAATATTAACTTATGGAAAATGGACTTTGTTGAAGTTAGTTTGCTTATTTTTAATTTAATTATATAAATTTCCACAATGATTTACATACAGTAGAGATTTACTGTATCTTCTCTGGTTGCAACTGATTGAAACCTAATTCAAGCCAGTTTAGGCCAGGAGGGAATTTATTGACTACAGTAGTGGGGACAGGGAGGGAGGGGTGAGGCCAAGCTTCAGGCATGAGTGAGACAAGGGAATTGGGCATCGGTGGGACTCTTCTTGGGTTTTCACCTTGTTTCAGTGTATCTGCTTCATTCTCTTAGGCCTGATTCCTACATATGGCTGTTGGCAGAGAGGGACTTCAGTCAGCTCTCTTTCAGTTTCTAGGTTAAAAGGAAAAAAACATCTCATTTACCTTTATGGCTTCTGGTTGGCTCAGCTTAGATCATTTATATCTCCCTCATGCCCCCTCCCCAGCCAGACAGCCATGACCTGAGGGTAGGCAGGATGTCCAAGAAGATGGCAGCTCATATTCTAACCACATAATTACAGAGATGGGTTAGGAATGTGTTTCCAGAAGGTGGTGGCATGGAAATGGGGGACAATGAGAAGAGGAGACAATAAACACAATGCTTTTATCTTTTGAAATGGGAGAAGAAAGGGAAAGGTCTAGGCAGGGCGCGGTGGCTCACGCCTGTAATCCTAGCACTCTGGGAGGCCGAGGCGGGTGGATCACTCGAGGTCAGGAGTTCGAGACCAGCCTGAGCAAGAGTGAGACCCCGTCTCTACTAAAAATAGAAAGAAATTATGTGGCCAACTAAAAATATATATACAAAAAATTAGCCAGGCATGGTGGCGCATGTCTGTAGTCCCAGCTACTCGGGAGGCTGAGGCAGTAGGCTTGCTTAAGCCCAGGAGTTTGAGGTTGCTGTGAGCTAGGCTGATGCCATGGCACTCACTCTAGCCCGGGGAACAGAGTGAGACTCTGTCTTAAAAAAAAAAAAAAAAAGAAAGGGAAAGGTCTGGAGCATGGGTAGCTGTTAGGAGGGATGCTTTAGCTGGGTCAGTGCGAGGTTGTTTGGAGTATGTATTAGCCAGGCTTCTCCAGAGAAACGGAACTAACAGGATGTGTGTGTGTGTTTGTGTGCATGCACACATAAAGAAATTTATTACAAGGAATTGGCTTATGCGATTATGGAGGCTGACAAGTTCCAAGATCTCCAGGGTCCGAGATGTGCCACCTGGAGATCAGGAGAGTCAGTGGTGTGGTCCCAGCCTGAAGACCAGCAGGCTCAAGACCCAGGGAGAGCCAAGGTTCAGCCTGAGTCCAAAGGCAGGGAAAACTGATATCCCATTTTGAAGACAGTCAAACAGGAGGAATTCTCTCATGTTCAAGGGAAGGTCAGATTTTTTTTTTCTATCCAAACCTTCAACTAAGTGGAGCAGGCCCACCTACATTAGGAAGGGCAGTGTGCTTTACTCAGTCTGCAGATTTAAACACCCTCACAGAATCATGTTTGAGCAAATTTCTGGGCCCCTCATGGCCCAATCAGGTTAACATAAAATTAACCATCACAAGGTGGTACCTGCTAGAATACGGAATGGGGTATGTTTAGTACTTCACAGTTCTAATACAGAGCAGTTAAAGTTAAACTGATAAACACTAGATATATAAATTGGCAAGCTTGTTTTCTCTGAGTGATTTTTATTCTTACTATATCCAAAATCTACATAACCTTTTATCATTGTATAAAATGAGAAGATACTTGGAATGTGAAGTGGGGTATATATGCAATCGATCTCATGATAAATGAAACTGGAGCCTACTGGACTGAAAAACTACGTAAAAGTTATCCAGGTAGATGTGAGATTATGAATCTTCAAAGATACATCTATTGAGTTAAAGAAGAATCAGATAAAAATCTATTCAAATGTTACATGTAACTGGGGAATGTTTCAGTATCTGAAAAATTAAGCTTGGCTCAAAGCCAGCTCTGCCATTGGAAGAAAAGTGCATATTGGATGAGGATTCAATGTTCAATTCTGTTAGGTTTTTAGAAAGAAATCTTTCATAAGGTATTGTATTTAATAAGTAAATACAATATAGGCTTATCATCCTTGCCCCTCCATGTGACAAACCTTACCATCAAGCCAGAAGTCAAAGGAGAAATGGAGGGTCTGACTCCAATATCACAAAGCAGGACAAAGAAGGGTAAATTTGGAGCTGAGAGATAATAAATTGATAACTATCACTCCCAGAATCAATATTTATTTTAATTTCTTGGCCTGGGATTCCTAGACCATGTAGATAGTACAAATTTAAAGCCCCAAAGATTTGAGGGTAAGTCATAGTTAAGAATTCTCGGGGGAAACATTTTCATTCTCCCTGGAGCCCAGGCTGAGATGCGTTAGTTTCTTTTCATCTTCTGATTATGCCAGTGATAGGCGAGCACGTAGCCCTTTGAGGGTATCAGCTTTATACAGAGATTTGGATCTCCTCTGGCCAGAGGCTGTTTAAAGCCCAAGGCCAGTGGTTACTCCCCAAGGTAACTACAGGTAAACTCCCAAGCCTGTTGCTCCGGTTTGCAATTGCATCTTTGTTTTTGGCTTCTGCGGATTTCTGTTAAATTCCTGTGAGCTCCTAGCTCCAGTTTTCTGTCCACACAGGGCCTTATTTATTTTCTTTGTCTTATTTCTGTGCCAGTGTAAACCAGCCTCCAGCCACCCTTCTACTCTTTGTCGTGACCTTCAGTGGCATTTATTCTAAGTGCTGGGGATACAACTATGAACAAAACAGATAAATTCCATGTTCTCATGGAGCTCATCTTTTTAAAGGGGAAAGAAAAGTCATAAACGTAGACTATATCAGGTGGTGATAAATGCTATAAAGAAAAGTGATCAGGGATACAGAAACAGAGTAATGTGGGTGCTGTTTCATATAAGGGTGGTCAGGGTGTTACTGGCTGTTGAACTCCTCAGTTCTTGTCTTCTCACAATTGAAGAATGAAAGGAAGAGACAGTTTTGAAGCAGCAGGCAGCAAAGTTTATTAAGCAAGTACAGACATGGAGGCGACTGCCAAGGAAGATTAGCAAATGATAGTACCCTCTGGAAGGGGCGGGGAGGAGAGGGCACATGTCCCAGCAGACAGTGGCACTGAGGGCTCGGTGTCATCCCTTTTTTCCTTGTCTGGACTTTCTTTCGTGATGTCATTTCTTCTTTTCTTTTTCCTTGATCAATGGACATGTTTTTTCCTTCCAGCTGTTGGGCGGGGTTGTGGGGGCAGTTAGTTTCTCACCTTATATGGTTAGGCCCAGATGTGTTTTAGTGTCCGAAGCCCGTGGGGATGGGGCGTGGGGGGCAAACTGTAATTTATAATGTGCCCTCTGTTGTTTCTGTTATATTTCTTGGGATACTTGTGGTCACCCTTATCTTGTTATCGTTACAGTATATTCTCTTACTCAGTATCCCATTTGTTTAGGTTGCTCGCTTGTATATTGCTCATTTCTCACTTTTCTTATGCTAACATTCCGTGACACAACTAAGCTTATCTTGTAGTGTATTTTGTTACTCAGTGCCCCCCTGTTCCATACTTCCTCTGCTCATGTCTACGCTAACAAGGGTAGTCCTTGCTGGCAGGATATTTGATGAAGTAATATCAAAGACTATAAGGGTTTGTCTCAGTCTGTTTGGGTTGCTATAGTAAAATACCATAGACTGGGTGGCTTATAAACAATTATTTCTCTGAGTTCTGGAGGCTGAGAGGTTCAAGATCAAGATGCCAGCAGGTTTGGTGTTGGTGAGGGCCCTCTCTGATTCGTAGATGTCGCCTTCTAGCTGAGCCTGCATATGGTAGAAGAGGCAAGTCAGCTTTCTGGGGCCTCGTTTATAAGGGCACTAATACCGTCCATGAAAGCTCTGCCTCGTGATCACCTCCCCTAAGGCCCCACCCCTGAATACCATCATCTTGGGAGTTAGGATTTCAACATATGGATTTCTGGGGAGCACGAACATTCACACCACAGCAGTGCTCGTGACACACTTCTGTAAGAAGCATTTCGTCTTGGTGTCCTAAGTGATGTTAACTTACAAGCTGAGTTAAGAATTGGATATTGCCACAATACTTCAAATATTAATGTAAGTTTTAAAAAGATAATGGGGAAATATCTCAAGGACAATTCCTCGAGTAATGTCAGTCTTTAATATTTCCTATTACACCCGCTGCCAGTGTTGAATAATAAATGCATCTATAAGATAACACACCAGACAGTGCTTCTGACATGCATTATAAACTCATTTGTTTCCCCAAGTCTTTTGCTCCCCCTGTGTTCACTGTCCCTGGGAAGGGCCCATGACCATCCGTCTGGTTGCTGGTGCTATTTGTTGGTTTCTTCTTCCTTCAGCGTGCATTTAAGTACCTGCTTGCCTTAGGTATGTGTCAGGCAGGCACTGAAAATCGGGGCTGGGATGATGATGAGGTATGTAAGGTACTCGCCTGGGATATAAAATTTAAGAGGGTGCCGAGAAACTCCGTAATCAAGATAAATGATATTTTAATGTACTCTTTTAAAAATTCAAGATGAATGCCAAAAAATCCGTGACGAACAAAATACCAAACTTTTAAATAAGACAGACTTCAACCTTGCACCAGCCCGAACCTGAAAGCGAGCACCTCACTCTCCCCACCCGAGTTCTGGCCCTGCTAAGAATATAAGTGGAATAAGCCATAATGTCTGCCCATAGTTAGTTTACCAGTAGGGGGAGGGAGATGTGAATAAACAGGTACCAATAAAAAGGCCGCTAAGGCAGAAATAAAAAAGGTTTAAAGGAGAAGATGTTTCTACTAGGGAGCAACAGAGATTAGGAAAGAACTCAAGGAACCATCCTAGACTTCTCTTTCTTCTGTATTTTTACCAAGTTTTGGTCTCCCTTCACAATCCCTCTTGAATACATTCTTTCCTCTTCTCTGTCCCCATCATTAATGCAATTTCCTTAGCATCTTTCTCTCTTGGGTTACTCCTGTCTGGCCTACTACCAGAAAGGCTTTGTTAAAACTCAGACCTGATCATGACCCTTGCTGATTTAAAATCCTTTAGTAATTACTGGTCACCTTTGTTATGAAAGCCTAGCCTCCAAAGCATCTAATGGTCCCACCTCTGCCTTTATCTTGTCATTCTCCCATGGATTTAGACTTGTCAAACTCTGTGTGGTTCTCCAAATGCCTCTGCATGTGCCATTTCTCCTTCCTCGAATGTTCTTGCTCCCCTGCTTCTCCCAGCTAACTTCTAGCCATGCGTTGCCATTCAGAGCAGATACTACTTTCCCAGAGGCTGTAGTTTATACATGTTTGTTTCTTTGGTGCCTCACGTATGACAGACACTTAATGTTTGGAAAAAGAAGGCGATGTAAGACCCTCAAGGAATGCTGAAGCCACACTGAGTTACTGTTCCCCAGATATGCTATGCACTTTTATTTTTCTTTGCCTTTGTTCAGATTCTTTCTTTTGCCTATTATGTACTTTGCTCACACTTCTCTTATAATAGATCATCTTAGTCCATTTTGTGTTGTGATGACAGAATGCCACAGACTGGGTAAATTTATAAGGAAAAAAATTATTTTTTATAGTTCTGGAGGCTGAGAAGTCCCAGGTCAAGGGGCAGACATCTAGAGAGGGTCTTTGTGCCATGTCATCCCACATGGGGAGGCGGAAGGGCAAGAAGGGGCTGAAATTATCCTTTTTATTAGGAACCCACTCCTGCAAGAATGGCATTAATACATTCATGAAGGCAGAGCCTTTATGGCCTAATCATGTCTTAGAGGTCCCACCTCTCAAGGCATTGGGGATTAAGTTTCCAGTGCATGAACTTTGGGGGACACATCCAAACTATAGTTTGTGTCATAACATAGTTGTGAGCCTTTAGGGATAGAGGCCTTGTCTTCTGTTCGGTCTCTTGGAAGCACCAGTCACATAATTGACACTTAATCAATGCTAGTGGAACATGGTATAGTTTGGGCCTTAAATATTATATCCATTGGTATTCATGATACCAACCTGTTGACTTTCCTATTTTCAATACAAAGCATTTTTTCTTAAATGATTTTTCATGTTCTCATTAGGAGTCTTTTAGTGCCTCAAAATTGTACTGTATTTATTGGGTCTTACAAAAAAATAGTTTATTTTATATGTATCCTTTGGCTCTTAAAGCTAGTAACATTTTAATACCTGTTGGAAGAATTAAAGAAGTCCTTAGTGAGGAAACATTCATCAATTAAATGAAAAGAAAATTAAGTGAGACTAGATGTACCAATTACTGTCATTTAATTTGTTGGTCATTTATAATAATAAGTACTATTTATTTAGACCTTGCTACTTGTCAGGCATTGTTCTAAATGCTTTATGTGTGAATGTGTTTAATTATCATAACAATACTATAAGGTAGATGCTATCATTATCCACATTTTGTAGAGGAGGAAACTGAGCAGGGAAAGGTTAAGGGACTTTCCAAGGTCATGTAGCCCTTAAGTGGCAGAGCTGGGGTTTGAACCCAGGTAATTTGACTCTAGGACTCTTGTTGACTCTAGGATCCCTTTAGCTAAAAGGCACTTGTAGAAAAGTGATTGCATATATTATACTCATCTAAGATTATTAAAAGCTTTCAAAGTGGAAAATAGGTTTGTATTGTTCATATTTTTATATTACAAATTTTTCCTTGAAAATAATTTAGACAGGAGATTTTCATAAAGCAGATTATTAGTGTGTATTATTTATTAATAGTAGAGTTATGATGGAGATGAGAACACACACTGGGTTCTTTTGCCATTCATACTGTCTTCTCCAGTGGTCTCTGGTTTTATCTCTCAAACTGGTTTTTTTCGTTATACCATTAACTTAGATTTTCCTACTATCAGATTGGATTGCCTTGTTTGTGGTGAGTAGACTTTTTGGGAGAATGTGAGTTGGGTGAGTGAGAATTTGGTTATCTTTGGAGAGTCTCATTTTTTGTAAAGATGGGAAACTGTATTTGTGAAACACTTGAAAACGATGCACAGAGTCTGTAGAGTTGCCTAGAAAAACTTTGCACTGAAGCCTCTGATAGAAAGACTTGCCACGCTAATCTCAGACAAAGTAGCATAGAGGCTGGAGGTGGTACGGTGGTTAATTTTATGTGTCAACTTAACTGGGCTAAGAGATGGCCAGGTGATTGGCAAAACATTACTTCTGGGTGTGTCTGTGAGGGTGTTTCTGGAAGAGAATAGCATTTGACTCAGTAAACTGAGTAAAGATCACTCTCCCCAGTGTGGGTGGGCATCATCTAATCCATTGAGGGCCTGAATAGAACAAAAAGGTGGAGGAAGGGCAAGTTTGCTGTCTTTTCTTGAATATGGGGACATCCATCTCCTCCTGCAGGTTCTTGGACCTGGAGTTCCTTGTTTGGGCCTTTGGACTCGGACTTGCAGTTCTTCCCAGGTTCTCAGGCCTTCGGACTTGAACTGAATTATACCACCAGCTTTCCCGGGTACCCAGCTTGCAGATGGCAGGGACTTTTAAACTTTTAAACTGTGTAAACATGAATGAATGAATGAATGAATGACTGTGGGACTTTTCAGCCTCCATAATCTCATGACCCAATTCCTATCATCCCTCTCTCTCTCTTTCTCTCTCCCTCTGTCCCTGTGTATTTGTGAGTGTATATATATATATGTGTGTGTGTATATATGGTAGACACCTAACCTTTACTTGTCTTCGTGAATGGATAGTGCAGATTAAAGTAGTGTATTAATGCATTAGATAGTGCCAGAGTCTTGCCCATGTGAATGTCGTCCTTGGGGGACATTTTTCCCTTGGAGTTATCTCATCCATTTATTTATCCCTGTATATTTTGAAAATCATTTAAAGATCATTTGTGGCAAATCACCCTTGTGTTACATCTGGGATAGTGAGGCCCCCATACCCTACAAGGATATGAGAGAAAATTTTCACTGCCATAGTGTTGGGTCTTTGCTAAAGAATGGAAGAGTGGCAGGGAAGAACATGTGAGAAAAAGAATGAGGTCTCTACATAAGTGCTGTCTGGTGGAAATATAATGTAAACAACATATGTAAATTTAAAATTTCTGGCTGGGGCCGGTAACTCACACCTGTAATCCTAACATTTTGGGAGACCAAGGTGGGAGGATCACTTGAGGCCAGGAGTTTGAAGTTGCTGTTAGGACAGCTGTGAGGACGCCACTCACTCTAGCCCAGGCAACAGAGTGAGACTCTGTCTCAAAAAACAAACAAACAACCCCCCCACACCATATAAATTTCTAGTAGCCACAGTAAAGAAAGTAAAAAGAAAGAAGTTAAATTTAATAACATATTTTTTTTTAAAATTGAGACAGAGTCTTGCTTTGTTGCCCGGGCTAGAGTAAGTGCCGTGGTGTCAGCCTAGCTCACAGCAACCTCAAACTCCTGGGCTTCAGCGATCCTACTGCCTCAGCCTCCCGAGTAGCTGGGACTACAGACATGCACCACCATGCCCAGCTAATTTTTTCTATATATATTTTAGTTGGCCAGATAATTTCTTGCTATTTTTAGTAGAGACGGGGTCTCGCTCTTGCTCAGGCTGGTCTCGAACTCCTGACCTCGAGCGATCCACCCGCCTCGGCCTCCCAGAGTGCTAGGATTACAGGCATGAGCCACTGCACCCAGCCGAATAACATATTTTTTTAACTCAATATATCCAAAAGATTAATCCAACATGTAATCAATATAAAAAATTATTAATGAAATATTTGTACATTTTTCATACTAAATCTTTGCAATCCAGTGTGTGTTTTACCTTCAGCACATCTGAGTTTGGGCTGGCTGTACTTCAGATGCTCGATAGCCACATGTGGGGCTGGAGGCTACCATATTGGACCGTGCAGCTTGAGATCTTGGCAATGGGTATCCCTGTGGACACCTCTGGGGTGACCAAAATAGTGCCTCATGATACTCTGGAGACATTGCTGAGTACTGTTTAAGCTTTCTTTCCTATGGCTGGGTCTATCTGCTTTCTAATCTATTGTTGTTATTACTTCTTTTGTGAATCCATGCTTTAATCTGTTTATTCAGGCTTCCAATTTATTGCTAACCAAACTTATAGGACTCTTGGGAGTTTTCTAAATTATTTCTTTTAATTGCAAGTAACTATGTAAACATGAATTAATTAATAATGCATGTAAAGAAGGAAACTATTATTATTGAGTTAACAGCCATGTGCCAGAAAATTTACTAGGCATTTTGCATACTTCATCCTTTTTTTCTCCATATTTTACAGGCTAGGAAACTGAAGATTGAAGAAGTTAAATAAATTGTCCTAGGCTACATAGCAAGTTAAATTGCAAAACTGGGATTATCTGACTCCAGAATTAATGCTCTGTCTATCATACCACCCTGTTAGGAAATTATACATTGTAAGTCTTAAAAAATTTGAGATTTGAATAATAGTTTCCAGGTCTTTACTCTAATGTCTCAAGCATAGAGCCAGTTGATGGACAGGTGATGCTAAATGATGAGGATTGGTCAGTACAAAGGACTTTTATGTTTATTTTTGAAAACTCCTAGCTTGGTTGATTTATCTTGCTGATTTCCTACTTACTAGGGAGAAAAATCATTGGCAACTATTGCTTTGAACTTACCTTATTAATTGTTGTTCTAAAATGCATAAGTTGTGAAATTGTTAAAAAAAGACATCTTTATTTCTTTATTCTTTTGGCTTTAGGTGTATTTTTAAAGGAACATGCTTACAGATAAATGATTGCTAAATTAAGATAGAGCTAGACATTGTTACTATCTGATTACATTGAAACCTATATTAAATAATTACCAGATTTAATCGAACTTTATTTTAACTGTAAAGGTGCATACTTGCTTTAGAAACATAAAATAATATAGTAATGCTTTGCTCTAAGACAACTGAATACAAAAATACGGACTTTTAAAACAGACAATAGGCCGGGCATGGTGGCTCACGCCTGTAATCCTAGCCCTCTGGGAGGCCGAGGCGGGTGGATCGCTCGAGGTCAGGAGTTCGAGACTAGCCTGATCAAGAGCGAGACCCTGTCTCTACTAAAAATAGCAAGAAATTATCTGGCCAACTAAAATATATATAGAAAAAATTAGCCGGGCATGGTGGCGCATGCCTGTAGTCCCAGCTACTCGGGAGGCTGAGGCAGTAGGATCGCTTAAGCCCAGGAGTTTGAGGTTGCTGTGAGCTAGGCTGACACCACAGCACTCGCTCTAGCCCGGGCAACAGAGTGAGACTCTGTCTCAAAAAAATAAATAAATAAATAAATAAAATAAAATAAAATAAAATAAAATAAAACAGACAATAGTAGAAAGGTTAAGAGCAAGGGCTCTAGATGAGACTGCCCAGGGTCACGTTCTGGCTCCATTACTTACTAGCTGTGTGACCCTGGTCAATTTAGACTTTCTTGTGCCTATTCCTCATATAAAAGAAGGTGATAATAATAGTACCTATCTGTGTTAAATGTAGCACAGATTCACTTTACAATCAGGCACTGAAGTAAAGTACTTGGGTGAAGGTAATTTATTCCTTGGTAGAAATGTTATACCCACAGGGGCTAAGATATAAAATCCTACCAAGCCTAAAGTTGAGAGGATTCCCAAACTTGGTCACTGAGGATGGGCAAATTTCCCAAGAGGGTCAAGTGGTGAGTGCCACCAGTGCTACTTCTGCCCATTAGTTCCCACACCCATGCTGATGGAATGGAGCATCATGTAACAGACATTGGTATAACCCAGATATTGCATTGTGGAGGACAGCACCCAGCCCATAGAGAGTTATTTTATAGCTGAGCCTTTAGACCAGTCTAGCATTTCATCAGGCTGGTGATGCCATAAAAGATAGGACCAGTGGGTCCTATGCCAGTAAATGAGGCCTGGATGAGGCAAAGAAAGCAAAACCATTATCTGATAAGCATCAGTCCCAGTGAAAATGAATTTCTGTGACTTCCAGAGTGGAAGGAATACAATGTAATCAACTTGCCACCAAATGTCTCATTGGCTTCCTTGAGGGATGGTATTGTATTGACAGGTCACTTTTGGCCAAATGCTTATTGGTCAGACATTTAGCATTGTTGGTAGCTAGATCAGCCTTGGTGAGAGGGAGTCCATGCTTTTGTGCCCATGCATAGCCTCTGTCCCTGTCACCAGGACTACTTAGTCACAAGTCCCCTCTGCAAGTAAGCATTGAGGTGGCCAAGAGCAGGGCTGGCTGACATTCACAGATGAGTCGTCTTTTCCATCTGGTTGTTCAGTGTCTCCTCTGCTGTGGGTGCTTTGTTGGGTCGTCATACTTTCTGTCCACACCTATAGGGTTATCCACATGCCTCTTTTTCAGACCTCTTTGTATCTGATGATGTAGTCTTGCTCCGTCCAGACTTCTGATCAATTAGCAGAGCCATTAGCTACTGCCCTAGAATTGATATATGTCCTTACCTCAAACCACTTCTCTCTTCATACAAAGTTGATAAAGCTCTGCCCCAACCCCCGGGCCACAGACTGGTCCTGGTCCACAGCCTGTTAGGAACCGGGCCGCACAGCAAGAGATGGGCAAGTGAGCAAAGCTTCCTCTGTATTTATAGCTACTCCCCATCGCTTGCATCATTGCCTGAGCTCTGCCTCCTGTCAGATCAGTGGCGCCATTAGATTCTCGTTGGAGCGCAAACTCTACTGTAAACTGCACATGCGAGGGATCTGGGTTGAGTGCTCCTTCTGAGAATCTAATGCCTGATGATCTGAGCTGGAGCTGATCCGGTGATGCTAGCGCTGGGGAGCGGCTAAATAGAGATTATCATTAGCAGAGAGGTTTGACTGCACGATAGATGTAATGTGCTTGAATCATCACAAAACCATCACCCTCCCTCCCCCTATGTCTGTGGAAAAATTGTCTTCCATGAAACTGGTACCTGGTGCCAAAAAGGTTGGAGACTGCTGCTTTAGAACAGTGCTACTCAAATTGGTCATGTGAAAGGATCATTTATTTGGCTTGTTTTCAGTTCATTATGAGTGATCTTTTTGTAAATATAAAACTGCACAGTTATTGCAGGAATGTCAAATTGCCTTAAATGTTTCCAAATGTGTACTCTTACTTTTGATACTTATATTATTGTGGAATGATAAAAAACAATTTATGAATTGGCATTAGTCTGTGGTCTACATTTTGAGCAACACTGCAGTAATTACTGCATGAGGCTGTAGTGTGACAATAGTTTTCATCTTGCACCAACATATCAAGTTAACCCATCCATGAGCTATATGGTTTTTTGCAGGAGCCACTCTCTAAATGTGGCACAAATCATTATTATTTTAGCTGGCTAAAATATTCCATCTGATTTATTATCTGGGCCAGGTGCAGGGGGGAAATGATACCAGGGGCTTCCTTTGTCCCTTTCTCTCATAATGGTTCTTTTACATGTCAGAGAACCAGTGTTTGGGTTCTAGCTGATGCTAAGTATATCCACCCCAATTACATACTCAGAGACCAGGTGCACGACCAGATGGTAGGTCTGGAGACCCACTGGGCCACCTGTGAAATGGACTTGGATCAGGATTCCATTTATTATCTGGCTTCCATATGTTCCCACTCAAATTCGGAGACCATAAAGGTGTTTTGGATACCCTGGTATCAATGTTGGCTTAGACCCTATATCCAGCAGTCCCTGAAAGGGTTGAGAATTCCTCTTTCACCAGTGTAGAGGTACTCTGGTAAGTGGTGGCACAACCCCTTAGAGAATTCTTGAAGAAACATTGGCTATTTTGTTTAAAATGACTCAGCCCTCTCTGATGTTGATGGGGTCAGGGTCTGAGAACTGGCTTAGATCTGGAAACCGAACATCAATCTTCTCTCCAGTTCTTGGCCTTCTTTATCAATATGTGTTTTAAAAAAATAGTCTCATTCATTAGCTGTTACAGGTTGAATTGTGTTTCCCCCCAAATTCATATATTAAAGTACTGACCCCAGTACCTCAGAATGTGACTTTATTTGGAGATAGGGTCATTGCAGATTTAATTAGTAAAGATGAGGTCATACTGGAGTGGGTTGTGTCCCTGATCCCGTATGACTACTGTTCTTATAAAAGGGAAAATTTGGACATAGAAATGTACAGAGGGAGAATGCATTGTGAAGATGAAGGCAGAGATTGGGGTGCTGGTTCTACAAGTCAAAGAAAGCCAACAAACCACTGGAAGGTAGGGGAGAGTCATGGAACAGATTCTCACAGACCTTAGAAGGAACCAACCCTGATGACATCTTGGTCTTGGACTTCTGGCCTTCAGAACAGTGAGACAATAGATTTCTGTTCTTTAAGCCACCCAGTTTGGGGTACTTTGTTGCAGCAGCACTAGCAAACAAATACCTATCTCTTTTGCCTCTATAAACAAAATGGCTAATGATTTATCAGCCATTGCCACAGATTCCTGCAGGTCAAGTTCTCTGGTTGCTGCTGTGACCTTACTGCCTTTTATGGCATGCATTTGCCTTCTAATGGCTAACTGCCTCCTCTGCCTCCTGCTATTTTTAGAATCCTGTCACTCTCATTGACATCCCATTGGTGTTTTAGGACCTCCTAAGTCTCCTTGAGATTTCTTTGCTAGAAGTTAAATTCACAGGAGAGTTCTTCCACATTGCACACTCTATCTAGCACTCTTTCCCTGTGCCTCAGCTCGGGACCATCAAGATCCACTTCCATATGTGTTCTCTCAATTCTAATGATACATGTCAGACAGGCTCAGCAGCTGTTCTGGTAAGTAAGCTATTTCTTCCCATAGCCGGACTGCACTGCACAATTGGAGCTATTATGAGCAGCATCTGACCCTACTTATTGGTGTAAAGGCAGTGAGAATAGGCAGGGCAGATTTTGAGGAGGGCATCCTCCTCGAGTATGTCCTTTGCTAGGGCCCTGTGCAACTGGAGGTAGCTTTCCTTTGTGAAAGGGAAGAGAGTGGATTCTGCCATCCCAGAGGGTTCAGCAGAATAAAAGGTTCAATGTTCTCGGGTACACCCACCCAAATATCACCATCCCATGCCTCACTACCCTACCCTTTCCCCATCAGAGCCCTGATGGGAGACCTGCTGGGGCTGTGCATTTAGTCCTCTTTGTAGCTAAGCTCTTCCATCAAATCTTAGGCCTGATTTCAGCATAGTCTGCTCTCTGAGTACAGAAGATAAGGGTCACTTTAAATACTGACAGGGAGTTTTTCTGGCTTTTACAGCATGAATTGACAGATGGCTTACCCGATCCTGCCATTCTCATTTTTCAAAGCTGCTAGAGTAGTTAACAAATGCTCCAAAATCTTTGTGTTTTGATTACCCTGTGTCTTTCAAGTATTAGAGCTATTATATAAGCTTGTACTTTTTCTCTCTCCTGCAACCCATTACAATCCACCTCAGGTAAAAATTTCAGTCATTGTACTGCTGTAACATGTTATGGGTTATCACCACTCACTTATCACTAGAAATTGGATCCTTGCTGCTCTCTGACCAGCAAGTGATACAATTCCAGAATCTCGTTCTGAGGGGCTGCTTTCTAGTGCCACCTCTATTACCAACAGTTTAATTAGGGTTTTCCCCTAAGGCAAACCCTGGGATAAGGACTTAGGTGCAGATAGTCTATGTGCAAGGTGATCTCAGGAAGAATAGGGAGGAAATGGGGAAAGAGCTGTGGGTCCTGTAGGTGGAGAGCTGTTGACATCAGCATGACTATCCGCAGCAGTGGGAGAGAACTCACAGGCAGGTTCAGAGGATATGGTGTGGCCATTAGCAGGGTATCCTACATGGCTTAGCAGGGTTTCTTGTGAACATTACAGGTGTAAAGCAGGAGCACAGAAACTAGCACATAATAAACACTCAATAAATTTATCTACTATTTTTCTTGGTGGTTAATCATAACAATAGTGTTTGTTTTCTTTACAGTATGAAAGGATTCATTTCAGGATAACTTTAATTAGTGAACTCTCCTAACACATTTGAAAAGAGATTTGATATTTGAAATTTTCCAAGCTTTTACAGCTCTCTGAAATGTATCTATTTTCTTGAGTTATTCCCCTAAGGCCTGGCTTATGATTGAACTATAACGATAAGACGGTGACTGGCCTTTATTTAGCCTTGATGTCCTAAATCCAGCCTTTGGGTCGTGCAGTGCAGTTATTTTGAAGCTAATCTCTCCATTCTCTTTACTACCCACCGTTTGTAACCTACTTCTTGTTAACATGATAAAAGAAAATTAAAATTTCTATTCTCTATTTGAAAAGAAACTATGTTATTTATGGCTTTCTTGGGCCTCGGAAAAATCCTTACTTAAGGGTGCAAATGGTAATTATAACACCTTCTCAGAGGAATTTTCTGTTGCACTAGTGAAACAATGACATAAATTTCAAATACAAAATTAGATGTTTCCTTTTAAAAAATTATTGTTTCTACTTCTGTTTGATTTCATCATTATTTTACCATTGGCTAGATCAAGAAAATGAAATTAATTTTCCAAAGGAATCTTTCAAGGTGAAGTATATAGGCAAAGTATCAATAATTTCATGATTGAAACTTTTTTGGCTGGTAAGGCAAATTAGGGAAGGAATGAGGAAGAGTAAATGTGGTAGGAGCAACATGGTTATAGAGCAAATCATGCCTAATTTAATTTCTTTTCAATGAGTAAACAAAAACTAATAAGCTTAGTATATACATTATAGAATGTTTAGTACTCTACTTTCATGGAGACAGTCGCTATAGTACCATATGACATTTCATGAATAAAGTAGAGAGAGATTAATTATAGATGTAATAGATTATATAAAGAAATAATATATTAAAATAGAAATAGTAGTGATAAAAAATTGAATATACAGATAGCTTAATTAACACTCAAAGTAAAATTTCCAGTGTCAAATAAATTAATTGGGAGACCATTAGGTAGTGCCTTGGGTTCCTATGTAAGCAAACTGAAACCCAGCTCAATGTAAGCAGCAAACAGTAAAACAAAACTTAAGCTTAGTCAGAAACTACCAGTTAACCTCTAACTAAAGACTTTACCAATCAGAAACTGCCAGTCACCTCTGACTAGGGACTTTCCACTTTAAGCAATCAAATATTTTCTTTGTCTTGCTTCCACGGATGCCTTATAAAAGTTTTCCCTTGCACCCTGTGGTGGTGCCCAAACCACTTGCAGTCTGGTGCTGCACAATTTATGAATCACTGAATATTCAAACAGAGTCTTTAAAATTTTAATATGCCTAGGTTTATCTTTTATAGCAGTTAAAGTGATACTTAAATCTTTATTATTTCTCATCATTTATATATTTAAATTTATTTTCCCAGTTTATTGAAGTCACTATATTAAGATATTACTGTTAATACTTTTAGGTGTGATGATGGTATTGTGGTTATGCTTTTAAGAAGGGAATCTTTATCTTTTAGACATGTGTACTGAAATACTTATGGACATGTTATGATGCCAGGGATTTTCTTCAAAGTGCAAGGGTAGGTAGATAAAACAAATTTGACCATGAGTTGATGACTTTTGAAGCTGGGTGATGAGGGCATTGGGGTTTATTATACTATTCTACTTTTGAATATTTTAAAAAATTTTTATGATACAAAGTTAACAAATCATTATGTGGTATGTTGTTAATGGATGCTACTGAACTTCATAAGTAGATGTTAATTATGCTTTCATTTTTCAGTTATAATTAATATTTTCACAACAATAATAATCACAGAGGCATAGGGCAGATAATAAAGAAACTACTTCTTTTGGCAAGATTGTTTTGGGCAGAAGACTCAGATTTTTGAATAAGTATTTCTTGGACTAAAGGGATTTTTAAGCTGACAGGACCTTGAAAAATTTCAGTTCCAGTTTTTTTTGTTTGCAAATGAGAGGATTGGAATTTGGTTGGCCTGGTTAGTTTGTATCGTGACTCAGACTGCCGTCTGGGTTTCGGCTTTTGGTTCTGGGTTTTTTCCTACTATATCGGACACTCATCTGCAAAAGTAATGTTAAGATTGTTTTAGCTCACTAAGACTCAGTTGCCCATACAGAGGGATAGCTAAGGTGGCGACAGAGTGCAGTGATCAAAGCTCTGCCACTGACTAGCTGTAAAACCTAGAATGCTTTATTTTACTACCCTAAATCTGTTTTCTCATAAATCGAGAAAAACAATAGGTCATGTTGTGAGGCTTATAAAAAATAATATATGTTAAAGTAGTGACAGAATCTACTTTCTAGAGACTTTGTAAGGATTTAATGAGATTATGTATTTTTAGCACAATAGCTAAATAGCTGGCACATAGTATATACTCAATGAATAATTAATATTATTGTTATTATTATTATTACCATCTTCTTACAATCAGGGTAGTAAGAAATTTTGAATTTTAAAATTTCAATGGATAAACTACAGGCTAATAATAGAGAATTCACTGTAAATGAATGTGTTATATATATGCATATATAGTATGTGTGTAGACTGATGTATTAGATGCCATTTTTAAAAAAGCTTTATTGAGATATAATTCTCATAACATACAGAGTGTTCATCCATTTAAAGTGTACAGTTTGATGGTTTTAATTTTTTCACAGAGTTCTGAAAGTACCACCACAATCTAATTTTGGAATATTTTTATCACCCTAAAAAGAAGCCCCTGTAGATATTAGCAGTCACTTCCCGTTTCTCCCATTCCCCCAGTCCTAGGCAACCACTACTTTCTGTTTCAATAGATTGGCCTATTCTGGGCATTTCATGTAAGTGGATTCATACATAAAGATTGTCTTCCTTCACTTAGCATATATTTTCAGAGTTCATCCATTATTGCATGTATCAGTACTTCATTCCTTTTTAATGCCAAATAACAGTCCATTGTATGGATCTTTTTACAACTTACAGAATATTTTATACTTTCCTGTGTCCCTGTGTTTGGGATGGAAGTTAAATGAATTCAGCTCTACGCTAGGTGGATGTAAGAATTCTACACTTTTCTAAGGGTTATAATCGTAGCTTGAATCATCTGTCAAGAAAAATAGGAACTACATACATGCACCTAACATTACCTAATTGTGATCTAGAATGAGAAGCATAGAGGAAAGACAGAAGAGGGAAAGAAGAAAAAGAAAGGGAATTAAGACATGGATAGAAAGAAAATGGAGATGCAAATGTATTAATAATATTTCACAGAAAGAAAAAAAATTGTATGGAAACATAATATACCCCAAATAGCCAAAGCAATCTTGAGACAGAAAAACAAAGTTGGAGGCATCACACTTCCTGATTTCAAACTATATTACAAAGCTGTAGTGATCAAAACAGTATAGTACAGGCATAAAAAGAGATATAGATTGATGGAACAGAATAGAGAGCCCAGAAATATACCAAAAAGACAAGAGAGAAGTGTTGGTGAGGCTGTGGAGAAAAGGAAACTCCTGTGTGTAAACTGGTGTAGCCATTATGGAAAACTGTGTGGAGGTTCCTTAAAAAATTGAAAGTAAAACCACTGTATGACCCAGCACACCATCCCTCTTCTGGGTATATAGACAAAGGAGATGAAATCATTACCTTGTAGAGGTATCTGTGCTCCCATGTTCATTGCAGCATTATCTACAATAGACAAGATATGGAAACAATTTAAGTGTCTGTTGATGGAAGAGTGGATAAAGAAATTGTGGTACACACACACACACACACACACACACACACACACACTGGAATATTATTCAGCCTTAATAAAAGAGATTCTGCTATTTGCGACAACATGAATGAACCTAGAGGACCTTATGCTAAGTGAAATAAGCTAGGCACAGAAAGAGAAATACTGCATGATCTCACTTATATGCAGAATCTCAAAACAGCTGAATACATAGAAACAGAGTAGAGTGGTGGTTACCAAGGTCTTGGATCAGGTGATGGAGGCACAGGAATGGGGAGATGTAGGTCAAAAAGTGCAAAGTTGCAGTTATGTAGGATGAATGTCTGGAGATCTAATTTACAGCAGCATGAGGACTGTAGTTAATACTCTATACTGGAAATTTGCTAAGAGAGTAGATTTTAGGTTCTCTTATCACCAAAGGGGTAAAAAAAAAAAAAAAGGTAACCAAATGAGATGATGGATGTGTTCATTTGTTTGACTGGAGTAATTATTTTACTATGTATATGAAAATATGTTGTGTATCTTAAATATATACAACAAAGAAGGTAATATTTTAGCAGAGACTGGACGATATGTATCAGGGAGGTTATCTAGGAGATTCCTGCAGTGTGTGAAAGATTGACATTGACTCCGTGACAACTCAAAAAATTGGAAAAAATCTCTCGAATCACACCTTAATTAACTTGGTAATGATAGCTATGCTTTCTTGATCATTAGCACAGATTTTGTCCTTAACCTAGTAGGTATAGAACAGATAAAAAACAAATTTCTCAGGAATTTAACAATTCTATATTGGATTATGTAATTTTCACTTCTATCCTTTTAAATACATTCCTTTAAAAATATATTCCTTTTAAAAATGATTTGAGGAGTGCAACAGTCATACTATTCTGATTTCAACTCTGAGGGTTATGATTCCACTCCTGTCTGCTACGTCTCCACCTAGGACACTAGATGATCAGTGGTACCAGGTCCTTGTTAATCTGAACGTCAAAGGAACCATAAGTTTTTAAACATGCCACTGCATTCCCTCTTATTTCCTTTCAGGTCTAAAATTCTGTGATTTGTTATCATGTTGCTTTACCTGTTACTCTTTTGGCTGAGCTTTAAGGCTAATACTCTGTTAACTAAGCAAGGTTTGTATCAGAACAGGCAAGTTTTAAAACATTTTTAACAAAGAATTTCTATAGAGAAGAGAAAACAAATTATTTCCTGGTGGCATTAAAAGCAAAAAGGCGTGTTTCACCTGCCACCTTGTTAAAACTAAAGTCTGATTTTAACGGAAGAGTATCAAAACAGAGAAACAGCAAAGAACACCATTTTAAATGCTATCACTTTTTATCCACCTTCTGCTGGGAAGCTGAATGGTGTCTCTCCCTGCTGGAGGTTATGAGGATGTATCAACTTCTGTTTACAAAGAACATGTGACGCTTTTCCATGAAGCAGCTGGAACAGCAAATGACAACATTTAGGGAACTGGAATGGCCCAGTATCGCTCCTCTTATTAATTGTTGAAAACTCCACCATAGGGTTGCTGTCACTGATCTGATCACAGCCTTAGATGTTCTCGGTTCATGCTTTTGACATTAGCAGCCAGTGAGAACATGCCTGACATATTTAGGGAACAGTAAGTGCTTCTGATTGCTACAGCACCGGCAGCGTGGGGCCGTGGAGGCAGGGATAGGGCTTTGGAGACGGGGAGCCGCCTGGGGAGGTGGGAGCAGCAGCCAACCTCGGGAAAATTTTATGCCTAGGGGAAATTAAACACAGAAGTGATGGTGCTTGAAAACTATCAGTGACTTCCCCTGACAGTGCTCATTATTTAGCATAGCAGAGAAGACCCACCACAATTCCCACCCTTACAAGCCTTTCATTAGAGGCATCACAAATATTTTTCTGTGCCCTAAGCATGCCTTGTATTTTCTTGTTCTTATGCTGTGTCCTTGCCTGGATACTTGACTGTACCCTTCAGTTTACACACTCCATGCTGCACACTCTGCCTTCAGGCAATATTAGCTCCTTTCTCTGTGCTCCATTGCACCTTTTTGGTATCTTAGTTATAATATGGCACATTCCCTTGTGATTATTTGTCTACATATCTTTTTTTCTTTTCTAGACTTTTTTTTCCTAAAGGACAGGGGCATTGTTTTAGTTATTGTTATATTGCACACTCCTGGCACTGCTTATGGCCTACAATAAATATTTGTTGATTGGAAGCCAGAGATAGAATAAAGAAGTGCATGAAGGAGAAAATACAAAAATAAAACATATTATTTGAAAAAGCAGTTGTACTAGATGATTTCACTGCATTTAACTTTGAATCTAGTACTATCTAATGATAGATACAGATATTGCTATAATTATAAGAGTAGAGAGTAATGAAAATGTAAGCCAGCCTGTCCCAGAGGCAGCTTAAGGTAAAAGGGAAGAAGATGGGATAAATATAGCCCACTTCTTTGAATCCATTGGCCAAAACAAATCAATCAGTCAATCAAATTCCATTCAGTAGATAATGAGTTATATTAGGCATGCAGCAAATGATGATCATTTGTGATTCTAACCAGCCCTCCCCTGAAAAATATCGTAAGCACAAATTTCTGCTCATTGTACATTACTTCTTTGGAAAGGCATCATTTGGACAAAAGTCACAAAGAGAATAATATGGTATTAGAGAGATTTTTGTATAACAGAGCGACTTAATGATGAGGAGAACATGATGATACAGATAACTAGATTATTCACTGGTAGTCCTTTCCCCTTCTTTGTCAGTCCTGGTTCTGCCTCATTTCTGGCCGACTGGGTTGACGTGCCTTTTTAGGATCAAGATCAGACTTAGTTCATCCCAGGATGCGAACACACAGATGCCTGGTCCACTCCTAAGAATTTCTGAGTGTAGTCAGAACACCCACCATTTTTAACATACCCCGTAATGGATTCTATTGAACACTAGTGTTTGAAACTTCTGATTTGGATCTTTTATATTTAACATATCCCTGAAATCAAATAACTCAATATCATCTCACCAAGATTCAGCTATTCTTGGATTTGTCTAACATCTGTCAGAGGGTGGATACTTGTTATAGGCTGAATTGTGTCCTCCCCAAATTCATATGTTGACGTCTTAATCCCCAGTGACTGTATTTGTAAATAGGGTCTTTAGAAAGGTAATTAAGTTAAAATGAGATCATTAGGGTGGGCCCTATTCCAATGTGACTGGTGTCCTTATAAGAGATTTAGGACACCGGCAAGCACAGAGGGAGAACCCTGGGAAGACACAGAAAGAAGAGGGCCATTTGCAAGCCAAGTTGAGAAGCCTCAGAAGAAACGAACCCTTCCAACACCTTGACCTTGGACTTCTACCCTTCAGGATTGTGAGAAAATACATTTCTGTTGTTTAAGCTGCCCAGTTTGGGATACTTTGTTATGGCCCTAGCAAAGTAATACAGTACTAATTTTTGTTGCGTATCTTCTGTGTGCAAAGGCACTTTCATAGCCCTTTATTGAGCCTCCTAGAATGTTGCTAGCTTTTGTACGTGTGGAAGGGAAGAAGGAAGGAAGATAAAGGTGTGGAACCAAGAGCCATTTGTCAATGCTGTGTATTTTATATCTTCTTCCCTGTTGCCCGCAGACATCAGAATTCCTTTCCTATAACTCTCATTCAGGAGAAATCAGTTGGCATTCTTAATGCTTACTTCCTTTTTTTTTTTTTTTGAGACAGGGTCTCCTTCTGTCGCCTGGGCTAGAGTACAGTGGCATCATTGTAGCTCACTGCAGCATCAAACTCCTGAGCTCAGGCGATCCTCCTGCCTCAGCCTCCTGAGTAGCTGGGACTACAGGCAGATGGCATCCTGCCTGGCTAATTTTTCTGTTTTTTTTTTTTTTTTGGTAGAGATGAGGTCTTGCTCTTGCTCAGGCTGGTCTCGAACTCCTGGCCTGAAGAAATCCTCCTGCCTCAGCCTCCCTAAGTGCCAGGATTACAGATGTGAGCCACTGTGACTGGCCAGCTTTCCAATTTCATCTTGTGTTATTACACCCCTTCTCGCTCAGTGTGCCACAGTTAGACAGATCTCCTTTTGTGCCAAGCTCTATTCCGTGTCTGACTTTTCCCTCTTCCTGCAATGATCTTCCAGTTCTGTGAGTAGTTTGCTTATTCTTATTTTTTATGTTTCAGCTCCCACGTCACCTCCTCAGAGAGGCTTTATCCTGACATGCTACATGAGGTGGATCTATACTTACACTTTTACTGTCTCATCTCGTGATTTTTTTTTATGGCACTTACGGTCTGCATTTCTCTTGTCTGCTGTTATCTGACTCCTTTTCTACAATGTATGAGCTCCACGAGTATATTGAACTTTTCAATCTTATTCACCACTCTAACCCCAGCACCTGCATAATGCCTAGAACTTAGTAAGCATTTGCTAAATATTTGTTGAATATGTGAGTGAATCTTCATTTTACATATGAGGGAACTGAGGCTTGGAGAAGTTAAGTAACTGGGTCGAGTCACATAGGTATGAAGTAGTGGAAACAGGTTTCAAACTCAGGGCAGCTTGCCTGCAGAGCCATTAATTGTCATGCAATAATAAGGGAGTGTTGTGGTAGGCAGTCAGAACAATCAATGTCTACTACAATGGAAAGCATAATGTAGAAGGCAGTGATGTTGGTATCAGAAGTCTTATGTTCATCTCTGGCTCTGTTGAGTGGAGTAAGAAGACTTCAGTCCACATAGACTGATAATGGAGGAGGGGTGTTATCTAAACAGTAATTTGGAGCTGTACCAGAAGGCCTGCAATGATCCTGGAGAGGGCAGGGGCAAATAAAAAATATCTACCACAGGATTCTAGTATGTTCCACAGTGTGCAGAGAGCCTACACGTGCCTTTCCTGCAGAGGCCATTTCTTCTGTCACTGTTTTTTTCAGATTGCTTGAGATTTTGAAATGTAATATTTTCTGGGGCATATTAAATTTGAAATGAAATTGTAAGGACAGCTGGCATCAAGATAATTGCTAAATGTGAAGTCTGACAGCACAGACTGACAGTTGTGAGAATATGATAATATTTTCTACTTAATAGATGCAAAATCATGGATCGACTGTGTTGGGATTCTCTTCTCCCTTCTCAGTATAAATGACTCTTTTCATTCATCCCCCAAACGTGTCTAGTATATATAGTAATTGTTCTCTACCTGTGCTATAAACTAGGGTTCAAGGTT
This sequence comes from Lemur catta, assembly GCF_020740605.2. Taxonomy (NCBI): domain Eukaryota; kingdom Metazoa; phylum Chordata; class Mammalia; order Primates; family Lemuridae; genus Lemur; species Lemur catta. The sequence goes on from NC_059133.1 coordinate 20,162,907, forward strand.
AAAGCATTGGCTTTTCCTGGTAAGATACTTCTAAGAACATACATCTGTTTTTTACCTTGTGATCTTTATCTAGAAAAAGTATTACTGATTTTGTCTGTAAGCTGTTTATCAGTTTATCAGCTCAAAGATAATTTATTTTTCCAGAGGATAATGTTTCGTTTAGAGGAGAAAGCCTCATTCTTCATAAATGAAAAGTATGTGGAGAAAAAGTTATATAATGGCAAAATGTGGGGCTGGAATTTAGAGATTTAGCATTTCTTTATGATAAGATCTGATTTATTCATGCTTTACATGCATTCATTTGTCAAACATTAATGCAACATTCTTTTAGGTAAAGAATAAGGATTACATAGAGTAGAAAGTACATAGGATTCAGGAGTCAGAAAACCAGGATTCTGATTCTGGCTCTGCCTCTTGATAACTGTGATTTGGGCTGAGATAAGTATCCATTATGAATCATAGTTCTCCCTTAACTTTAATATGGGGATAATATAATCTTCTCTATTTACCTCTCAAGATGATAGTAAGGATTAAAAGTGTTCTGTAAATTATAGCTCTCTAAATAAATGTTAAATATTTTTGTTTTTATTGTGTGTATGAAACTACTTCATATGGAAGAATTTTTTTTTTTTTAAATCACCATTCTTATTACTATACTTTGGTTTTCCAGTCTATGTCCTGGAAACATTTTAAGACTGTTATGATTTATAAAGTGCTTTGAAATTCCCTGAGGATAGATTATAAATAGTAAGGGCATTGTTATTGTTTATGTATTATATGTTCTTATTTATTTCCTAAAGTGGAAGTTGCAAGAGAAGCTAGTTTGGCTTCTTTATATTCTTTATAAATGGTCCTGATTTTAGGACAGGGAAATCTTCTGCAAGAATATAATAAAGTGAAATGACTTTTTTTCTCTTGAAATAAACTATATGCATGTGACCTATAAAAACTAGTTAAAATTTGAGCTTCAAGTTGGGGTACATGGAAAAAAAAGAAAAAAAACTTCTTAAAATTGCTTAGATGCCATATTGATAAAATAATATATATTATGACATATAATTAAAGAGTATATTTTTATAACTAGAGATATATTTGCAGGCTGTAACATTAGACTTTTTGGGGTATCAGATAATATAATGTATTAGAAAATATATGCAGTATGTATTAGATTTCTATTTGAACACATACCTCGCTAAATTCAGGAGATAGCCTGTGAGGGAATCAACATTAGACTAGGACAGGATTCAAAAGAATTGAGCTCTCATCTTAACTACAAGAAGTAAGGTTAGTGATTTAGTAGATAGGCTTTGAGTCCCTCTGCTGTTTGCATCCCACTTCTGCCACTTAATTGCTGTGTGACCTTGGGCAAGTTTCTTGATCTTTTTAAACCTTAGTTTCTTCAACCTAAAAATAAGATAATTATAGTACTTACCTCTTAGGATCATCACCACCACTGTCACCATCATTATCATAACCATGATTGTTGTCATCTCCAGTGCCACAAATTAGTAACTTCTTCGTTAAATTCTCTCACTTATAAAATGAGAGGACTAGACTAGCTAATCTCCATTAGCTGTTGTTATTGTTAATATGAGATAATGTTTTTAAGATTATGTAGTGCTTTGTAAAAACCTAAATAAATGTGAGAGATCATCATCATCATCATCATCATCATCTTCCTCCTCCTCCTGCTCCTCCTCATGTTATGGTATTTCAAGCTCTGAAACGTTATGAAAAATGAAAATCCATCTATGGTATTAATCCTTGGCCATCCTGCCTTATTATCTCCAAGCCAGGACTACAGCACTGTTTGGCAAGCCCCTCGTCTTTGCTTCCTTCATCATTACTCCATATTTACCCATCATACATGGCAAATCACAGAAAACAGAGGGGGTCCCTGAAGCGAGGGCCAAAAGAGGAAGATGAGGAAGATGCCTAGGGCTGAGCTCGGCTTACCCAGGGGTTTTTCCTTTTTCAACCAAGGACACGGGCTGGTCTGGACACTCACAGCAGTTAGAGAGCAGACAGAGATGACTGTAAGTTGATCTCTTATAAAGCCCCCTCCTTGCTGTTCTTTGATGAAGCTTTTGTCTCTTTGGAGGACAGAAAGTCTTGTTTGGAGGACTCTAGCTTTACAGAGTATCAGAGAAGGTTATCATTGCCTGGGGAAAGACCAAACTGAATTTCTGTTCAGACAGAAATTGATTTGAAGTACAGGGAAATGAGAGATGTACCTTTCGAATTATATTTAGGACCTCATGTATATGAAATAGGAAAGTTTAACTCTAGAATTTTTTTTTTTTTCAAATCAGGGGTAGTCATATTTACTATCTGCCTAAACTATAGAAAATGATATTTCAAAGTTTTAGTTAATTATAACAACAATAATAGCAAATATTTGTTTAGCCTTATGGGCCAGATACTGTGCTAAGAGCTTTATATACATTGCTATTTGATATGCACATATACATTTAAAAAATGATGCCTTCCCCCATTGTACTTCTACCTAAGGCTTCCTATTCTTTCTCTATACAGCTTTCACCTACCTAAGCTTATTTCCCATATTTCTCTTTTAAAAACTCTACATTTTGGCAAAACTGCTGGATGGTGGTTTTCAACTCTTTTTTTTTTTTTTTTTAACTCATCTTTTATTTTTCAAACTTCATGTCCTTGTTGGGAGCTCCCCTCCTCCCTCCTTTTTATTATCCCTACCCATCTTTCAAAGCTTAGCTCAGACCTCTGTCTGAAGCTGTCTGGTCTTTAGAGCCAAAGTGGCCCCCTTCCTTGTTCTAAGCACTAGTGTGGCGGATAATGGGTTTGCTAAACAGGCACAGTGTTACTTTTTACTTTTGAATACACCATAAGATTTTATTCTACTAGCTGCTCAATGTATAGTTGTTTTTCCACAGCTGCGAATGGAAAAATAGAAATGATGTGTTTTATTTATATCTAGAATAATTTGCATGAATCTTTTTTGTGGCTTTCAATAGTTTAATAGTAATTCCTAGAGTAATTAGAATGATTAGGTTGCCATTGAAGAAGGCTTTAGTTAATGTTTAAATGAAAACCTGAAACATTGCTCAGATTTATTAGTATGATGCATTTGCTTGCTCTTTCTGTATGTGTATACACACACACACACACACACACACATGCACACACACTTTTTTTTTTTTTTTTAAGGCAGTCTCACACTGTTGGGACACTGGCTAGAATGCAGTGGCATCATCATAGCTCACTGCAACCTCAAGCTCCTGGACCCTTCTGCCTCAGCCTCCCAAGTAGCGGGGAGTGCTGGTGTGTGCCACCATGCCCAGCTAATTTTTTCTATATTTAGTAGAGATGGGGTCTCACTCTTGCTCAGGCTGATCTCGAACTCCTGAGCTCAAGTGATCCTCCTGCCTTGGCCTCCCACAGTGCTAGGATTACAGGTGTGAGGGATTGCACTGGCTGATACCCTTGTTTTTTGTACAATGAAAGTAGCAATGTTCAGTTAGATGTTTTTGTTTTGAATACATTATACTTTTGAAAAAAGCTATGGTCAAGTTGCATTTTTATTAATAATGTTTATATCAGTTGTCATGTCACCTGATTTTTTTACTCTGCCAATTTTGATAAATATGTTTATGTCAAGGCATTAAACCTGACAATGAGCCCAGATTCTGAAGAGATTTATAAAATATACTAAAGTTATCTTCACTGTTCTCCCATCTCTTTTTGTTGTCTCTCATCTACTTTCAAAATTTCTCTAATCCCCTTATATGTTTTATAAGAGAATTAAATAATGTTTATCAGAGTATTAAATGACCATTGGAGAGATTTCAGACATCTCTGTGAGACAGATTTGTGTGCAAGACAACCACTATAAATAGTGAAGAATAATTAATAAATATGTGGATTATTTTCTGAAGTCTCAGAGTTGTGTAGTTAACACACTAGCTTTGCATTAATTATCAATGACCTAGGGACCATTAATAAATGAATTTTTTCCATTCTGTAGGCACAGAGAGCTTCTATTTATGAATACAGAGCATCTTCCAAAAGTTTAAAAGTTGCTTGTTTGGATCTTAGTGGACATTTCCCTTGAATTCCAATCTAGACCATAAAAGCCTGAAATATAATACAGTATAATATTCTAGATGTCATTGTTGGGATCTGGGGAAAAGTGAGGGAGGAACCGCCAGGAATAGATAGTCTTGGTCATGAGCAATTCATTTGGAATTTGTACCAGAGATTGCTCTTTGTATATTTGCAAAGCAAAAGGAAGAGGTTTAATTCAGCCTTAAAAAAGAACGTGGATGAATGTAGAGGACATTATGCTAAATGATATAAGCCAGACACAGAAAAATACTACATGATCTCACTTATATGTGGGATTTAAAAAAACAAAACAAAATGAAATGAAACTTCAATATATAGAAACAGAGAGTAGAAAAGTGGTTACTAAGGATGGAGGGCATGGGGGAGATGAAGGTCAAAGTGTACAAAATTTCAGTTATGTAGGACAAATAAGCCTAGAGTTCTAATGTATAGTGTGAGGCTTGTATTATATTAATATACTGAAAATTTGCTAAGAGAATAGATTTTCGCTACTTGTACCACACACATACAAAAAAGTAACTATGTGAGATGTTAATTTGCTTGATTGATTACAGTAATTATTTCACTGTGTGTGTGTATATATATATATATATATATATCTTAAAACATCATGTTGTATAACTTAAATATATACAATTAAATAGTGGATGTAAGTTAAAAAAACTTATCTAAAAAGCTAAAATATGAAACATAAAAGCAGGACTTCTATAAATGAAGCAGCGGTAGATGGCTGAGTCCTGCCTGCTTTTGCTGCTTCTCTACTTGTCAGTCTCAGAAGTATTTCCTGGAACCAAAGGACTCTGTAGAAAAGAGGCTGAAATTCTAGGCCAGTTACTCTGAGTAAGGGTTTTGGCCTTGTTACACGGAGTTGTGTTAGTGTGTGTCTATTTCTATCTATTGCGCTTGGTGCCACGTGGCCCCTTTCAGTCTAGAAACTCGTGTCCTTCAGTTCTAGGGGAACTTTTTTGAATTATTTCTTTGATTTAGTCAAGTTTGTTTTTTCTGTTCTCTCTTTCTGGATCTCCTGTTATTTAGATGTTGATCTCCTGGCTTTGTTTTTCATGTTTTTAATCTTTTCTCTCCTACTATCCCATATTACTCAGGGTTCTCCAGAGAAAAAGAATTAAAAGGATAAACACATGCATACACACACACACACAGAGGGGTTGGTGGGTTTATTTTAAGGAATTGGCTCATGTGATTGTGAAGACTTAGTAAGTCCAAATTAGGCAGGGTAGGCTTGTAGGCTGGAGACCCAGGGAAGAGTTGCAGTTTGAGTCTGGGATGATTAATTTTATGTGTCAACTTGACTGGGCTAAGGGATGCCCAGATAGGTGGTTAAACATTATTTCTGGGTGTGAGGGTATTTCTCAAGAGATGAGCATTTGAATTGGTGGACTGAGTAAAGCAGATGGCCCTCCCCAGTGTTGATGGGCATCATCCAATTCATCGAGGGCTTGAATAAATTACAAAGTGGAGGAAAGTTGAATTGGCTGTCTGCCTGGCTACTTGAGCTAGAGCATGGATCTTGTCCTGTCCGTGGCACTCCTGGTTCGCAGGCCTTCAGACTTGGACTGAAATTTATAGCATCTTCCTTCTGGCTCTCAGGACTTTGAATGACACCACTGGCTTTCGTGGGTCTCCTGCTTGCAGGTGGCAGATCATGGGACTTCTTAGTCTCCATCATCACTGCCTAAGCCAATACCTTATAATAAATCTTTTTCTAGATATCTGTATCCTATTCGTTCTGTTTTTCTGGAGAACCCTGATTAATATTTCAAAAGCAATCTGATGACAGAATTCCTTCTTGCTTGGGGGAGGTCAGTCTTTGTTCTGTTAAGGCCTTAGACACGTTGGATAAGGCCCATCAACATTATGGAGAATGATCTACTTTATTCGAAATACACTGATTTAAATGTTAATCTCATCCCAAAAAACAGCTTCCAAGAAACATGCAAAATAATGTTTAGGCACTGTGGCTCAGCCAAGTTGTTACACAAAATTAATCATTATACAGATGCTTCTTGGCTTAATATGGGATTATGTCCTGATAAATGCATTGGAAGTTAAAAATGTTGTTAAATCAAAAATGCATTTAATACACCTAACCTACTGATCATCATAGCTCAGTATAGCCTACCTCAAACATTCTCAGAATACTTACATTAGCCTAAAACCATCTAACACGAAGCCTATTTTATAATAAAGTGTTGAATATCTTATGTTATTTATTGAATATCATACGGAAAGTGAAAAACAGAGTGGTTGTGTGGGTACTCAAACTATGGTTTCTGCTGATTGCATATCACTTTCGCACCAAAGTAAAGATGAAAAACTGTAAGTTGAGCCATCGTAAGTCGGGGACTGTGCCTTTTAAAAATCTTTTTGCTGTACTTTGTGGGAAATTTCATTAGCTTATCTAACACTTTGGTGTATTTTATAAATCTCTTCAGTTTTTCACTTCAGCTTTCATTTTTCATATTTGGGGCTTTCCTAACATGTCTTGTGATCTCTGGCTGTATATTTGTATTTAAAAGTTGGGCTCTATAAAGCTGGTGAGACTTCTATATGCATAGATGAAGCTTATTACTTATGTATGCATGGGTGAGCAGACATGGGGGTGGGGTGTCCTCCAATGTCAGCATCTTTTAGTCTTTTCTCTTGCACTAGTCAAGTTTTCCAGCTTCTCCTAATCTCTTAGCCTGTCTGTGAGCCTTCTGGGAGCTGAATGAGAAATAAGTCTCTGTATTCAGTCTGTAAACTTCTAGTTAATTTTCTTGATTTTAGTATTTTGTCCACACCCCCAAATATAGCTTGTATTCTTCATCCCAGAGAACTTCTCTGTGACTCTTCGCGGAAAATAAACCAAAGTCTTCTGCTGGAGCAGGGAAGGGGTCATTGTCTGGCTGTATAGAGTGTAGTAAAGTATCCATTTTCTTAAATTTACTTTCAACTATTCGTTGGTGTTCAGTTCCACTTTCAAACTCACTTCCAGAGGTACCTAATGCCACCTGTTCCCAAACCCTTTGGAGATTTTTGTTGTATAAATCGTGTTACTTTCTTGGCTTTTCCCACTTCTGGCTGGGGATTCAGTTTTCTCAGTCAGTTCATGTTAATCCATCTGCTTTCTAGCTTCCAAATTTTGTAACTGTTTTCTTCTCTCCCATTCCTTTTCTTCTTGTTTGTTGTGCCTTACAAATCCCTTCACAGTGATTTTAGTAGATTTTAAGAGAGTATATAGGTTAATGCATGCTTTCAGTATGTCAGCTTTTTGTTTCTCAAAGCCTATTATGGAAATTTCAAACATGCAGAAGTAGAGGGAATAGTGTTAGGAGTCCCTGTGAATCCTTTTCTCATCTTCAAGAATGATCAGTTGTCAACATATGGCCAATCTGTTATTTATAACCCCCTTCCTCCTCTGGATTATTTTATAGCAAGTCTCAGACCTCACATCATTTTGTCTATAAATTATTCAGTGTTATCACTCTAAAAGATAAGGATTATTTTTTCAAAAAGCATAACTACAATACCGTTATTAAACCCCAAATAAACCTAATAATTCCTTAATACGAAATATCCATCAAAAGTTCAGATTTCCACTAATTTATCATCACAACTTTTTTATAGTTGGTTTATTAAAATAAGTATCAAAATAACATTCAAAGTTTTTTTTTAAATAGGCAAGGATTTTAATAGAGATTGCACGAAAAAGACCTACAAATGGCTAATAAACACATGAAAAGGTGCTCAACATTGTAATTAGAGAATGCAAATTAAAATCATAATGAGATCCCACTAAACACCCCCCCATGTACACTGTATATACACACATTCAATTGTTTGTAATTTAAAAGACTAACAATAACAAATTTTGGCAAACACAGAGAACCTGGAACCTTTGTTGCTGGGAAGAATATGAAATGGTGCAACCACTTTGGGAAATAATTTTTATAGTTTCTTAGAAGTTTAAACATAAACTTACTATATGACATAGCAATTTCACCATAATATTCATGAAGTTTTGTACTAGCATTATTTACAATGGCCCAACCCTGGAAACAATCTAATGTCTGTCAACTGGTGATTGAACAAACAAAATGAGATCTATAAGGAATGAACCACTGGTACTTGCTACAACATGAATAAACTTCAAAAACATGCTCACTGAAAGGAGCCAGATGCAAAAGACCACATATTATATGATTCCACTTAAGTATAATGTCCATAAAAGACAAATCACTAAAAGCAAAAAGCAGATGAGTGGTTTCCTGTGGTGGGCACAGTCTTTTAAAACCTATAGGTTTCCCCTTTTCTCTTTTGCCTTTTGTTTCTCAATGAAACCACCTCTGCCAACTTTTGTCCTTGATTTTTTCTTGACCCACTTAGTGCTAACTTGTGTACTGCTTCCCCTCTGCAGTCACTAAATGAAGCTTCCGTGTTTCTGGTCACAGCATCTTCTCCTATAGCTTGCCTATTCAACTGTTTAATTTGGTTTGTAAGGACTGAATCAGAGAATGTATGTGAATAATTTAGCATGATTTCTATCACATAGTCTGTATTTAAAGAAATTGAATCGGGCTGAACGTGGTCGCTCATGCCTGTAATCCTAGCACTCTGGGAGGCTGAGGTGGGAGGATTGCTTGAGCTCAGGAGTTTGAGACCAGCCTGAGCAAGAGCAAGACCCTGTCTCTACTAAAAATAGAAAAATTAGCTGGGTGCCCCTATAGTCCCAGCTACTTCGGAGGTTGAGGCAAAAGGATCACTTGAGCCCAGGAGTTTGAGTTTGCAGTGAATTATGATGACACCACTGCACTCTACCCACAGCAACAGAGCGAGACTCTGTCTCAAAAAAAAAAAAAAAAAAAAAAAAGAAAAAGAAAAAAGAAATGATATCTGTATTAGGGTTTCTCAGAGAAACTGAACCAATAGGACGGACACACACACACACACACACACACACACACACACAGCGCTAGAAAGAGAGCGTGCGCGTACATGTGAGTGCCTGACTTATTTTAGGGAATTGGCCCTACATGTGATTATGGGGACTGGCAAGTTCAAGTCTGTAGGGCAAGCAGGCAGCCTGTAAATTCAGGTAAGAGTTGATATTACAGTCCTGAGTCTGAAATCTACAACTTGGGCTAGCCAGGGTGGAAACTCCAGAGTTTTGATGTTGCAGTCAGGATCCTGAATTCATTCTTCTCTGGAAACATCAGCCTTTGCTGTTAAGGGTTTGACTGATTAGATGAGGTCCATCCACATTATGGAGGGTCATCTACATTACTAAAGGTTTACTGATCTAAATGTTAATCACATCTAAAAAATACCTTCCAGCAACATCTATACTAGTATTTAACCAAACAACTGAGTACCATAGCCCAGCCAAGTTGACGCAGAAAATTAACTATCGTAGTGTTTATTATAATTATTTCTCTAAATGTGATTTTCTTTTCTCAACTCTGAGTTAACCAGTGACCAGGATTTTCATAGGACTGGGGAAAAAGAGCTCAAAGAAAGGATATTCAGTAGAAAATCAGACTCTGATGAGCCAGTCCAGTGGTTTTGAACCATGGCAGTTCTGAGCCCAGAGTGTACGTTAGAATCACCTGGGGAGGTTTTAAAATAGTAGATGAATGGGCTCATCTATAAGATTGTTAAAATGTAGTTTCAGCCCTACCCAGAGTGGGATTCTGAAAGTGCTAAATATGTACCACAATTCCATTCTACTGTTTGGGTTCTAGTTTTAATATGCTTGACAGGCTACCAAAATACTGTAAAAGGATCAAACTTTGGCTCATTTTAGATTCTTTCAATAATTGATTTTATTCCTAGGTTTTCATCTTTCAACATGCTATGAAAGTATGAAAAAATGAGCATGAACTTATATTTCCCTTTATTTTTTCTGAAAGGAAATATTGTTGGTGCATTGGTAAGTATTCTGTCTTTAGTGTAGAATTTCTCCACAATCGGAGTCATCGTATGGATTTGGGGAAAATCAATGTTTAAAATGTTCATAGACCTTCCTTAGTTGACAGTTGAATTTAGAATTTATAGTGTTAGAAAAAATGACTGCTGGTAGATTGGGGACCTTTAAGCAAAAGGGTCTCTCTTGAAATAAGAAATACCCAGAGTCAGGGAGATGGATATATGCAGCAAAGACTTGTTTTTTCTAAACTTAACTTCTTAGAGACATAGGTGGTCCTGGAAAGGTAGTGCTCTGGATCATTGTGGACAAGAGCAAGGCAGCCCAAGATCAGCTCCCATTCTATAATGTTTACTTGCTTGGGGATCTTGGATAAGTTACCTTTCCAAGTAGGTAACACAACTGTCCTTGCATGGTTTTAAAGTAGGGTCACACAACCGACCTCACATGGTTTGTTGTAAGGATGAAAATAAAGACCTATGTTAAGTGCTTGGTACAGGGTGAGTGATTAATAATGCTTCTTCCCTGAGTCTTAATATGTGGCCAATGAGAAGGTCCAGCATTGAGTTCTTATCACAGTGATTCTTGCACATAATTAGAAAGTAAATTCCTTTCTAATACGTACATAAATTTTGCTTAACAAATCAGTCTCTAGTGTTTTTTTTTCCCCCTCCAAAGTGAGCCATTTTCTCAAGCCTAGAGCTTTATGGCTAAGAGATCAGATACTGTACTTCTATTGAAACCACTGAGATTTTGTTGTATCGAAAGAGGTGCACTTTGAAACAACTAGTAATTAGTCTGTTACATAACTATACATATGGCCTGGACTTCCAGCCTGTCCAGTGTTACATTTAGAATGAAGAAATTCTTCCTTCCTTATGTTAAAATCCCAAATTATTTTAGTGGAGGCCCACAGACTGCCCTGCAAAAAAATGGTCCGGGGACTCTGATGCAGTGAATTGCATTTGTGTTAGTGAAAAAAGTCTTTACATATAGTCTGTGGTTGTAGTTGGCAGAGCTTTTTTTCTCTTTGCCTATATATTTCTATGCAGTGCAGGTAAACCACTTAAAAGCATGTTTCTGGTAGCGGTTTTATAAAGGAATATTAAGGGTCAGTGCTCCTTGCTATCTCTACTTGTCATTTTCTGTTCTGTCTGTTAGCGGTTTAGGAAAGGAACCATACACTTTGAGGAGGAACCTTTTTTTGGTTGAGTTATTACCTAGGGCAAGATATATTTTCTCTTTTGTGTGTGTGTGTCTCTAACAAAAAGGTACTTTTCTGTATCTTCCCTGGTGAAGCTGTGTTAGGTCATTTTGGTTTCAAGGAACAGAGCCTTAGCCCATCCATCTAAAGAACAAAAAAAGATTTTTTTTTGTAAAGAGATATGTGGACTAGTACTGGAAGGTGTCTGGATCTTTTAAAGTTCTGGGAATTATTCCTCTCTGAGTCCCTCTCTCTCAGGTTGTATAGCAGGTAATAAATAGACCATTGGTGATATCTGTGGAGTGGACAAATGAATGGCTTTTCTTTTGTTACCTCTGCTTCTCTCTCCATGTTATTACCCTATCGTTATTAACCAGTCTCTCTCTATACTCATTATATCAGAGTATGCATTGTCCAAACCACAGACAGGTCATACTTGTGTTGTGTTCATCTTGGGCACCAGTGACCACCATTCTGTGTCTGCTTTTCTGGTGATGGGGATTGTGTTAACCTAGACCAAGGTACTTGGGATGTAAGCATTGGGACTAATATGCCCACTACAGAAGTTTAACTCCAGCTTAAATTAACAGAGAAATGGACTGGGAAAGAGGAGGAAAAGAGAACTGTATGCAGCGGCTCATGCCTGTAATCCCAGCACTTTGGGAGGCCAATGTGGAAGGATCGCTTCAGGCCAGGAGTTTGAGACCAGCCTGGGCAACATAGTGAGATCTCCATCTCTACAAAAAATTTTTAAAAAAAGTAGCCAGGCATGGTGACATGCACTGTAGTCCCAGCTGCTCAGAAGGCTGAGGTGGGAGGATCGCTTGAGCCCAGGAGTTTGAGGCTGCAGTGAGCTGTGATTGTGCCACTGCGCTGAAGCCTGGGTAACAGAGTGAGACCCTGTCTCTAAAAAACAGAGAAATTAACATCAAGTGGCTATTGATTATAGGATACATTATTAGACCTTTTATGTATCATTCAACCTCTTAAGAGTGCTATCATGTAGTTTTAATGTTCTAATTTTAAATATGAGAAAAGTTCATCTTAATGATGTTCAATAATCTTCTGTAAAGTCACTCAGTAAGTATGTGGTGGAGCCTGGGAAGTAAACCTCCAAATGTCTCATGCTGTAAAACCATACTGCTCCGAGAGTGCTTTTTCTAGTGCCAATGGAAATATCATGTAAGCTACATATGTAATTTAAAATTTTCTACCAACCGCATTTAAAATAGTAAAAAGAAACAAGTGAAATTAATTTTAATAATATATTTTATTTAATCTAACACATAAAATATAATTTTAACATGTAATCACTATAAACAAATATTAATGAGATACTTTACATTCTTTATCTTATACCATGGGTTGAAATCTGGTGTGTATTTTATACTTATGGTACCTCTTGATTTGGATTAGCCACACTTTAAGTGCTCAATAGCCACATGTGTCTAAGTGGTTACTGTATTGGACAGCTTGGCATTAATGCCTGTCCAACCATTTATTAGTGTGGTGATCTGCATTGAGCCTTTTGGGGTTTTAGTTATTGGCCCATTAAATGAGGGACATTAATACCTTACATACCACTGTAGGACGCTGCATTGGATAATTTATACAGGGCCAAGTTCACAGATACAAGATGGCTTTCTGGGGATTTACTTTGGTGAACATTCATGGCTGAGCTTCAGCTAATTATTAATGCTCCTGGATATTCTAGAGGTATTTTGTCACTATATATAAGGTAATCCATAAATCAGGCTCTGAGTTTCTTAGAAGTTACATCTTTAACAGTTTTGACAACTCCCCTAAGAGAGAAAAAGGTTTAGTTCTTGAGGCTTTTCTGTGTATAAGTTTGGATATGTGTCCAACAATTAGTAGACTCATGTATATATATGTTGATTCTTTAGGTACCAACTAATTTGTTAATTTGACTTATGGATATACCATGGGTCTGTCACATTCAATCATTTTTGTTAGATTCAGTTAATATTAATGATTACAAATGAGGAAAAATGAGTAAACAGACCTGTCAGCCAAGGCATAATTATTTGCTATCTTTTGATGAATATGTACTAAGGAACTTTGTTGATGGTATGCATGGTACATACCATTATATTATTTTATATATATTTATATTTATATACACACATGCTTACACACACACACACACACACACATATACAGGATGAAAAAGACAAAAACATTAAGATGTGTTTGTTACATATATATAGTGAGAAAAAAGAGTCAATAAGAATATAATAGAAAATGCTATTTATGTTTGTCTTTGCATATTTGTTCAAAACTATTTGTAGAATATTCACCAGTGTTCCAGATACTCTGTGGTTGCTTGGATTCTGATAAAAGGCAATACAAACAGTCCCTTCCCTCACAGAGCTTACCATTTTGTGAAAAGGATAGACATTAAATACAATTATTTAAATATAGGCGGGAGAAGTTTACTGACAATTTCTTTTGTCATCTTTATTCTGTTAACAGAACCCATTCAGTGAGTTTTTAAATTTTGGCTGTTGCATTTTTCAGTTCTAAATTTTCCATTTGGTTCTTATTCACATCTTCTATTTTCTTGCTGAAACTTTCTAGCTTTCTATTTATTTCAAGAGTAATTTTTAATAGCTGCTTTAACATCATTGTCAGGTAATTCCAACATATTTGTCATCTTGTCATTGATGTCTGAATTTTCTTCGCCTGTGTAATTTAAGATTTTTCTGGTTCTTTGTAATTCTGAGTAATTTATTGTATCCTGAACATTTTGAATATTATGTTATGAGATTCTGGGTCTTATTTATATCCTATGGAGAATGTTGATATTTTTATTTTAGTAGGCAATCAGCCCAGAGAGTTCAGGTTGTATGGTTCATGGTTTCAATGTCAATTCCATTTTCAAAGTCTCTGCAATGCTATTTTGTTCTGTCTCCCATGTTTGCAACCAGGCAGCCAATGTGGGATCTGGGTGGTGGTCTACAATTTATTAATAGTTCATTTCTCAAATCTTTTTTATAGTGTTAAGGATCATATCTATGCACGTGTAGTTCAAGATGAGCTCCATTCAATAAGAGAAAGAGATTTATTTATCGTTCCCATGGAGAGAATCACAGAGTGACAACATGGGGTCCACTGGGAGATTTTAGAGGTGGAGGGGGAGATGAGGAATATAGGTAATTCTGTTGAGTGGTGGTAAATGGTTACTAGGGAGGATGAATAGATACTTGGGAGAATGAATGGATGGGGGGAAACAGATTGACTTCTAAATGACTCTCTTTGTACACTAAATTAACCTGAGAGACAGATGTCTTAAAATAATTTGAGCCAGGTCTGGTTGTATTTTTGATCTTCTTTCCTGCAATATAGTGAGATAACAGGGAGGGGAAGGGAAGTCTATTGTTCTTTTTGATGGGTCTGGTTTTATGAAGATAGAGGATGACATCCTTCCAATGCCTGTTGATCTCTAAGGGCCTTTAATTCAAAATACTGTTTTTACCAAGAAGTCATATTTTGGGGTGAAATTTCCTGAGCACCTTCATTCAAAATCCCTTTCTTTTCTTGCTTGTTGAGCCAGAACTAGAGCGATTCCCTGGAACTCTGTTGCATCCTGGTGTCAACTCCTGGTTTTGGTGTACCTTGAGTATAGGCTGAGAGATACTGAAGGAAAGACAAGAAACTCATTGCTGGTATTTTGAATTCTGGTCCATCTGCTATTATTTACTCTTTGGAGCTCTATGCATTCTGTTCAGGTTTTTACATCTTTCCAAGAACTAGCACCCAAAGGACACCTCTTGTTAAATTCTGGCTAATGGTTTTAGTGGAGGAAAAATAACCACCAAATTATGTATTTGTGCTTCATTTTAGCTTTCATTTGTCGTGACTAATTACTTAGTTAATTAAGAACTTCTGTCTTGATGGGGCTCTTGGCAGAAGAAGGTGAATTTTTACTTTTATTATATAAATCTTTCAGTCCATGCAAAGAAGATAGACTTAGAAAACACATTTCCATGTGATAAAGGATGTAATGAGAGTGAATAATTTGAGAGCAATAGGCTTAAAAACTTCATGATATTTTTGTTTTGTTCTCCTTACTCATTATGGAAATGAGTACCACATGTACACAATCATTCTGTTACTACTGCCTCTACGTAGAAGGCAGTTAAATGGAGAAATAATTTGGTTCAAATTTTGCAGTGCCATTTTGTAATCTTTCTTTAAACTTGTGTATGGTACCAAATATAACTTAATTGGCATTCCATAATAAAGCTGAAGAGAACCTGGGGACTTACATTTGAATAAAGGTGTCCTTAGGCTGTATACTGTAAGTGTGGTTAAGATCAAAGACTCTAGAACCAGCTTCCTTGGAACTGAATCTCAGTTATCTACCTTTGGCTGTGTGACATTGGGAAAATTATTTAACCTATTCATGCATCAGTTTTATCCTTTATAAAATTGGCATGGTAATAGGACCTACCTCATAGTGCTGTTTTTAAGATTCTATAAGTCAATACCTGTAAAGTACGCAGAACAGTGCCTGTCGCTCTTACTACTTTGATCTGTTGGGAGTCAATGTTTATTTCGTAGTTTGTATTTATTGATTACATACAAACCAGGTACTTCGTTCACTTAATCCTCATTACCATTTTACATTTTTCAAATTAAGAGATTGATATAAAGAGAATTTGTCCAAGATCACGTGGCTAGTAAAGTTATAGAGATAGGATTTAAAGCTAGACAGTCTGACCTCAGAGCTCATGCTCTTAGCTACTACATCATATTACCAGAATGTGGATAACCAACAGTATAGTAGCCATTCTAAACTGGTGCTGTATGATTACCAACACTGTCTGTTATTAGCAGGTAGAGTTTTGCGGTGGATCATGTTTTGTTCATGTCTATGAAACTTTTTAAGTTTGAAATTTATAATTAGAAACTTAACCTGTTTTAAAATGGCATAAAAAGCACTTCTGTCCTTACTAGAGGTCACCTAACAAACAAACAAACAAAAACAACAGGCATACACATTCCATTTTCAGGAAAACTAGGAGATATCTCTAAGAAGCTTCATCTCTAATATAAGACGATGGAAAGCAGATGAAAGAATTGTAGATAACTTAGCAAACGAGAATGTCAAATCTAACCATATGCAGAGGGAAATTCCAGTGATAAGCAAACTGATTCATTCTGCGGAATCTGAGAAAGGCTCAGGAATGGGAGGCACTAGGTGCTATAGAAGATGGGGTGAGATTGTGGGGGAGATATGAGGTAGGTGTGATGCAAACAGGAGACTTGTTTAAAATTGTATTTCCTGGTCCTCATCGCTGCCAGTCACTAACAACTACCACATCCCCATCTCTGCAGCCTATGAAAGGTAAAATCTGTGAAGAACTGAGCCTGAGAGACTGCAAAGAGGAGGGTAGGAGTGCGGGGAATTGAGTGAAAGTCTGCATAATAGACTTGTAGCTTCCTTCCTCTGCTTAGCTCTACAATATTAGCAACACCGTTCACAGCCTCCTCAGACAGGAGATCCTTTTCTGAAGGGATCGCAGACTCCAGAGAAAATCTCTGTAGGTACTGATGCGGGGGCTTCCCTAATGAAGAAACCAACTGGCTTCTTGATGGTCCTGCCTTGAAGCTTTCCTCTCATTGAGCCTTGCCCACATGCACACAGCTTCCAATCACCTCTTTTAGTACCTCATTCTTAGATACGAACACAGAATCATCATCACCAGTCAATTAGGGAAAACCTCCAGCAGGAAGAGAGAGACCAAAGCCAACAAAGAAACAAATAAACAAACAAAAGGTCAGAAGAAACGTTGTCAGAAAAAAGAAGAAAACTTCAAGAAAATATAATTAGTACCCTCAGGAAGGTGAGTAGATTTTGCATCCATAAAACAAGAATGTAATGTTATGAAAAAAGAAGAATAAGAGAATAACAAAACACTCTAAGAAATAAAATATTCAATAGAAGGGCTAAATGCTCATGAGGAAATTCATATTCATAGAAAGAATGAAAAGATAATGAGATGGGAAACAGGGTGAAAAGGTATCAATATCAGAGGTCCAATCTCTGACTTTTAGGAGCTCCTAAGAGAGAAAAAATAGAGAAAACAAAAGGGAAGAAATTATCAAATAAATTAAAAAAGAAAAATTGCTAGGAATGAAAACTGTTTCAAACTTGAAAGGACTCACAGAGTGCCCAGCATAAAGATTTAAAAAAAAATGACCCAGACCAAAGCACATTAAAATGTAATCTCATACTCTAGTTTGGCTCTCTCAACCCATTCTAATCTCCTTTTACTTTTTCTTCATTTTAGAGGCTGTAAAGCTAAAAACTTACTTTTTTCAACTTCCTTGTTGCTAGGTATGGCCAAGTGTGATAAAGGGCCTGCCTATGATGTAAGTGGAAGTCTGCTGAATAATTTCTGAGAAAACTTCTCTGATCAAAGTGCCACCTCCTTCTCCTCCTTTCCCTTCTACATTTTCTTATCTGGAATGTGAATAAGGTGTCTGGAGCCACAGTCGTCATTTAGTGGCCATGAGAATCACCCAGTTTTCAGCTCTGATGTGCCTGAACTGCTGAATCAACGTCAGCAATGACCCATCTCTGGATTTCTTGTTGCATTGGGGTTGGGAGGTTCCCTATTTGCCTAAGCCTGTTGGATTTCCTTTTACCTCCAACTACACACAATCCTATCTCATATGCTTCCAGAGAACCCCTCAGAAAAATCACAAGTCAACAAAAGAAAGTAGAAGATAATAGAGTAATGACTGAACAATTCCGAAGGAAAGTCATTGTCAACCTTGAATTTTTTACCTTGTCAAAATATCACTCAAGTGTAATTGACAGAGATATGCAAAATTTTAAAATATTTACCTGTCTGTCATGCACCCTCTCTCGGGAAACTAGTAGAAGGTGGGTTGTACCAACTTACAAGTGTAAACCAAGAAATAGGAAGTTCCAGAATCTGGGAAACACAGACTTTAACGCAGATGAGAGGCACAGGGAAATTCCTAGGATAGCTTAGTGCCAGGGCAGAAGATTTCTAGGGGCATAACCATGGGAAAAAATAGATTATCTAGGAAAAAAAATAGATTATCTGATAGATTTGACTTCAAGAAAAACTGTATTTAGAAGTGTCTTTGGAGTTACTGGAATGTGGGAGAAGATTTTACCAGAGATTGAAAAAGAACAGTAAAGCACATGCAAATGAACATTACAAAAAAGAAAAGGTGCAGAAAGAAAATATAATCGTTGTATAGCACTTTAATCAGCACGCAATATTTACTTAGTCATTATAACAACAATTACGGATGTATCTCAAATTATGTTTCGAACGTATTGGGAGACAGAGTAGGGGAGATAAAGTGGGCATAAAGTGAAAATCCTTATCCCATGTAGGATACCAGGATATCAGTATATACTCACATGATTTAGAAGCATGGAGTTAAATGCCAGAAGCAGCAGCTAAATGAATTTCACATGCTAGCATCTGAGCGTGAGGGAACCTGACGGTAGGGTGACCAGCCAGGGGTTGCCACAGGATTGTTGTGTTTTAAGTTTATTAGTATTATTTAATTGTGTGCATGTATTACTTTGATAAAAATAATTAAAAAGAACTTTTTATACTTACACTTCCCTGAACATATATTATTCTTTGCACATTTTCTTTTCTCTTTCTGAAAGTCTCTTCTTCCTTTTGTGTTCCTGGGAAGATCACACTCATTTTATATGATTTAGCTGAAGTGAAGCCACCTGTGACTTTCCTAAGCAGAATCAGGATCTCCCTTCTGGGTGCTACAGAATTTTGTGCAATCTTATGTTAACATCGTTTATCTTTTGGGGATTATTTGTTTTTACGCTTATCTTCCTTCCAGGACTGTGTTAGGGATGGTGTTTTTAATTTTTGCCTGGGCAGCACTTAGCACATAGTAGATCCTCAGTAAAAGTTGAACGAAGGAAAGGTATTGGATGTTGTTAGAACACCTGCATTCAGGTCTGACTTTCCTTGATTGGATCAAAGCACTTTGCTTATTGGTGCCTTAGATTCCTCTTAGAAAAACTGGATGGGATGAACTTCAAGATCCCTAAGAATTTGAAAATCTATGATTGCTCTTTTATTAATGATCCTAACATTACACCTTAAAATCCATGTGTAATAAGACTACTTCCTGTATCTTTTTCCTTCTTAGATTTTATTGAAGTTTATAATTGTTTTGTGCCTATACTTTTTTTAAAAAGTACATTTTCCCCATAAAGTGTAAGCTTCCAAAGGGCAAGGGCAGGTCTGTCCTGTTCAGCATTGTCTCCCAGTGCTTGTTGGAGAACCTTGCACTTGGTGATGCACAGTAAACATTTGTTGAGTGAATAGACCCTGATGGTAATTTTATGAATGTCTCCAAAAATCCAGTTGTTCTTCCAGGCATTTTAGAAATATGTAATATGTTAAAATCAGAATCTAATCACTGAGATTTGCATATTGTCCGTGTTATGTAATATCACTTCTGTCCTCGCACTTGGAATGGTTTTCCATTTCCTGTGTATTCAGTGTGATTTCACGTCTTCGAAATTTCTTTCTTTCATGAGGCCTTTCTGAGTTAATCTCTTCTTCTAAGTCTCAGCAACTTAGTGTAGAAGAGCAGTGGTTTATGTAAGACTTTTTTTTTCCCCTGAGTAAACAATAAATGATTTGGGGCAGAGTTTTTATGGCTTGATAAAACACTCTATACATTTTAACAAGCCAGATCTGAATGATTGAAATCTAAAAGCTGGTTTTCCCTTGAATATATGCAAGTAAAAAAGTTAAAGACTTGGCAAAATTTATTTTAGATTTGCCATATCCAACATTTTGAAATGCAATTTAAATGTTTAACCAAATCCCAAACGCCACTGCATTTATTCCTTTCTGACTAGAAGTTGCAGTCTTCTAAGAGACTGAGTGAAAGTATCTTTCTAAACTATTTGGTATCTTCTAAAGAATTTTGAGTCTTTAACAATGGTCTCCTTAATACAATAACTTCATACCTTAGCTTTAGTCATTCACCATCTGCCTCTCTCCACCTCTCCCCCTTCTCCTACTCCAGTGCCAGGAAAGGCTGAGTTTTTTAGGCTCTAGACTGGCCCAAGGGAATGTGATGAAGCAGGAATGGATCTAACTCTTGCTTAATTCTTACCATGTGCTTCAAAGTAGACACATGTCAAATACTTGCTATATACTAGGCATTGTGTCAACTGCTTTATGTGTATTTTAATCCTCACACCAGTCCTGTGATGGAAGTTTTATTTTTCCTATTTTACTGAAAAGGAAATTAAAATTCTGAGGAATAAGCAATTTGTCTAGTTATAATTGGTTAAGTTTAGACCCAGCACTTGAAACCAGGCCTGTCTGGAGCAGCGTGTATCCTGCCTTCCTAGCATATCAAATATTCCCTGAGAGCTTCAATGGCAGTATATTTATGCCAGTATTATTTGAATTAAGGCTTTGTTGAAAGTTGATGATGTCAGAGATTTTTCTTCATCTCAATTATGTCTTTTTTAGTTTTATAAAGACTAATATTTCATTAATATGAAGCTGAGAGTGTTCGTAAATATGAGGGATGAGACAATAAGGGTAACAAAAGATTTTGACAGCATTAATGAGAAACTAAATTTCAAAGAATAAAATTGATGGAAACAAATGTTAGGTATGGTGTGCAGGCCCCCCAGAACAATTGCACAAATACAGAATTGGCGAGATCTGACTTGGTAGTAATTCTTATGAGAAGTTTCTGGTATTTTATCATGGTGAACTCAATATAAGTAGTGATGTGGATTAGGTTGCTCTTTGGCTGTTAAAAGAATCATATGAGCTAGAATTAGGGAGATAAAAAAAGTCTCAGTGTATTTTATTCCATATTTTGGTCAGATTGCATTTGGAATACTCTGCGTGGTTTAGGAACAGTTTTAAGAGTTATATGGGTATAATGACATGAATTTAGACTGGGGAAATCCACAAAGATAGATAGCATTTCCTACTTGTATTCCTGAAGCATAACTGTATTTAGTCAAGGTTCTCCAGAGAAACAGAACCAACAGGATGTATATATATATAGAGGAAGAGAGAGAGAGAAAGGGAGAAAGATTTATTTTAAGTAATTGGCTCACACGATTTTTGAGACTTGGCAAATCTAAAATCTCCAGGGTATGCCAGCGTACTGGGGACTCAGGGAAGAGTTGCTTGGAGTCCAAAGGTGATCTCATGGCAGAATTCCGTCTTCTTTTGGGGAGGTCAGTCTATTAAGGCTTTCAACTGATTGAATGAGGCCCACTCACATTATGGAGGGTAAACTGCTTTACTTAGTGTCTACTGATTTAAATGTTAATCTCATTTAAAAAATGCCATCACAGAAACATCTAGAATAATGTTGGATCAAATATCTGGCCTAGTCAAGTTGAAACATAAAATTATCCATCACCATAACAGACAATAAATATCCCTTGAATGAATGGATTTTAAAAAAAGGTCTATAAAGAGTTGAAGGAGATGGATCTAATTGGATAAGAGAAGATTCAGAAGAAAATAATGACTATCTAAATAATTGAAGAGCTTGGAGATACTAGGTAGAGCTGAGGGAGAAAACAAGGGGATAGGGAGAAAATTTATTTACAGAACAGTTAAACTCTTCTTCCCATTCCTTTGCACAACGTCATCAATAATGAGCCATCTACTTTCCAGATCAGGAGATCAATATATTCTCTGAAAGAATTGTATGGCTCCAAAGAAAAGACTTCCATATACTGATATCTGGAAGTTTCCCAGTGCAAAGTTACTTCCCGGCATAATCACTCGGAAGTGTAGCCCTTGTGTTAACAGTCCCGCCATGCTCACAGACTTCTCATCAGCATTTTAGTGTTTTACTGTTAAAAATAAATAGATTGGCAAAGATGATCATAATAATAATAAGTTATCTAACATGTAGACACAGTGCTAAATGATTTACATGTATGATATTATTGCATTTAATCCTCGCAGTGAGCCCTGTGAAGTAGGTACTACTGCTATCATCATTTTCAGATGTGGAAACTGAAGCACAAATGAAGAAACTTACCCAAAGTCACAAAGTTTGTATGCGATTAAGCTAAGATTTGAAGCAAGACACACTGACTAACAAAAAAGATTTGGGGGTTCTTGGAAAGAAACTTCATTTTGTAATGTGTCTACTGTTGGAAAGAATTGAGAATAAGATCCTCATGATTTATGTACTTAGAATTTTCCTAAAGAGAGAATTTCCAGTGTAAACCTAACAAATAGGTTATACAGAGAAGAGGCCAAGTTTACTGAATATTTCCGGCTGGTAATCTGACTTTCTTTTCAGACTATAGGACTGATTCCTAATCTGGGATCTATGAATACCAAGGGGCCCACAAAAACAATATGAATCTGGAAAAATTGTTTTCAGTATTTCAGAAAGCTTAATGAAATGAAATATTTACTTTTACTAAGGCTGACAGATTAACTAAAACATCAAATTTTTGTTGTTGCTAAATATCAGTTCCTTATTTTATCACTGGGTAGTTCGTGCCAATAAGAAATGGTTTCGGGTTCCTGGGTAGGCATTTCTAATTTTTGTTTCACATTTGTGATTTTCTCTCCTTCATGTTTTTTTGTCCCCTGATTTTTTAATTTTTATTTATTATTATTTTTTAATTCAGGATATTATGGGGGTACAAACATTTTGGTTACATGAAATGCACTTGCCTTGCTCAAGCCAGGGCCAGAAGTGTGTCCTTCCCCCATACAGCGCGTCCCGTCTCCATTAGCTGTGGGTTTACCCACCCCACCCACTCTACTCCCCACCCCCTACTGCCCCGCCACCTGACCGGCACCCAGTGAGTGTTACTACCATGGGAGCACCTTAGTGTTGATCAGATAGTACCAGTTTGATGGTGAGTACATGTGGTGCATGTTTTTTCATCCTTGTGGTACCTCACTTCGAAGGGTGGGCTCAATCTCTATCCAGGTTGTAATAATTTACAGTTCCACCAACAGTGTATAACCATACCTTTTTCACCATATCCATACCAATATCTATTGTTTTTTGATTTTTTAATAATGGCCATTTGGATAGGGATAAGGTAATAGCTCATTGTGGTTTTAGTTTGCATTTCCCTGATGATTGGTAATGTTGAGCCTTTTTCATATGTTCCTTGGCCATTTTTCTATCTTCTTTTGAAAAAACTCTGTTCAGGTCTTTTGCCCACTTTTTAATAGGGTTATTTTTTTTTTCTTGCTGATTTGTTTGAGTTCTTTGTAGATTCTGGATATTAGTCCTTTGTTGGATATATAGTTTGAGAATATTTTCTCTCATTCTGTAGGTTGCCTGTTTATTTTGTTGATTATTTCCCTTGCTGTGCAGAAACATTTTAGCTTAAGTCCCATTTATTTATTTTTGTTTTTGCTGTACATGCCTTTAGGGTCTTACTCATAAATTCTTTGCCTAGGCTGATGTGCAAAAGAATTTTCCCTATGTTCTTTTCTAGAATTTTTATGGTTTCAGATTTTACATTTAAATTTTTGATCCATCTTGAGTTAATTTTTGTATATGGCAAGAGATAGGGATCCTGCTTCATTTTTCTACATGTGACTATCCAGTTATCCCAGCACCATTTATTGAATAGCACATCCTTTTCATGGTGTATGTTTTTGCCTGCTTTGTTGAAAATCAGTTAGTTGTAATTATATGGTTTTATTTCTGAGTTCCCTATTAACAATTTTTGACAATTTACTCTTGATATAATAATATATTTTTATGGAAAAAGATATTGGAATAAGGGGCAATGATATTAAAAATGCTAAGGGACAGAAAATAATTCGGCACTTAAACAAGAATATGAGCCGTTTAAAGTACTTAAGTGCTTGGGACAGCAAATGTAGAAACAGATCAATTCAGTGAATCTTAATACAGTAAATCTTGGCCCAAATGTGAAAAAAATTGAATGATGGGGAAATTTGGCAAAGAAGAGTAGGAATAAATTAAGTGCTGCTAAAAATGGGGAGAGCAAATAAACAAAACAAAAATACCCTCTAAGTTTAATAGGTTTGAAAAACATAAGTATGCTAGTACTTCTGTAATAGGGCCATAAATACCGATTCTCTCATAGTACAGGATAGTTTCATTTAAAAATATTTGTATTTTCCTATTGGAAAGACCAGGCACAAAGTTAGGCAAAATGCCTTCAACTCCACATCAGGGGATCTTAGGTGCCAGCAATAGGAACCAACTCTAGTTAAAGAAACCAAAAAGGAAATTATTGGAAGATTACTGGGTAGTTGACAGAATTAAAGAGAAAGACCAGGCCCAGGGTGTCTAAACAGCCAGATCATCTCAATAGTCTTGTCAGAGTTCCAGCTCTGGGACTTTATACTTTTTCATTCCTAAACCACTCTGGATTTAAATTTTGGGGAGAGTCTCACTGGCATAGGGAGGATTATTACTCATCTCTGATCAGAGGAGGGCAGGGCATGTTGATTTGCGGCCCCACCAAGACTAGATACAAGAGACAAGAGGGAATTCTTGAAATGAAATAAGGGTGCTGTTACTCAAAGAAGGAAGAAATGGATTCCAGGAAGCCAAATCCCCACAGATGTTCACTGTGCAGTTCAAGTTGAGGCATAGGTCTAAGTAAAAGAACTTTTAACTTAGAGCAAATAAAGGCCAAATAAATACTTCGTTTGGATGGTTTGTACACTACTTTCTGCCTCTTCTTCTCTCCTGTCTATTGAATAGGTAGATGGGTTTATAAGTCTGCTTTATATCAAGCTCTTTTCCCTGTTTTTTTTTTTTTACTTTCCTGGAAGGGTGCTGTTACATGTAAACAAATTTCCAGAAATTATGACTTGCAGCTTTCGCTTGGCTTCTTATCATTCATAACTGCCAGCATTTCCCAAATACTCTGTTCCAGTCTATCCAGATGTCCTGTACTGACTGCTTCTGAAATTTAAACTGTGGCTGTTGGACTTCTTCAAACCCTGTATAAATAATCCTTTTTTTTGTTTGTTTGCTGGGGTTATTTTTCATATACATACTTAGATGAAGAGTAGTTAGGCATCCAGGAGGCCAGTCTCTGAAGGATACTGACATGTCACTGGAGTAGGTTAGAATCATGGCACTGGTTAGCTCAGTTTTCCATTCTTTATATTAAATATAATGTGGCAAAGTGTGAATTTGTCCCTTTTGCATTGAAGTAAACAGTATTTTGAAGTGGAAAAAATATTACAATTGGGCACTATCCTTCCACCATAAAGTAAGTTTTGAACCTTATTTGAAGATTATAGGGGTGAAGGAACCGAATTATTTGCCTATCTAGGATAGTGATGGCTATCTGGCTCTGTCAGTCAGTTTCTCAAGCTGTCCTGCAGCTCATTAACATTGATGCTGCTGTCAGAATCTGGGTTTCAGCACCAGAGATGTCAGGGTGGGAGTCTGCCCTTGGTTCTTGGTGTGCTTTTGGCTGAAGAATGACGAGACACACCAAAGTGTCAAGTCCAGACTATCACCCCACTCCTCTGACTCCTTTCTTGGAAAAATCAGCAGCAAGGCCAAGACAATGGAGTAACCTCAGGCAGGGAGCAGTTTCACAAGAGCAGCTCCTTATTGCAGACTAAAACAGGTCTGCCTCGGCCAGTGGAGAGAGACAGACCAACCCACTCACTGACTTGCCATAGTGTCTATCACTTACTATTGACTTCTCCGATTGTTTCCTTTTCTTAGCCCAGTCTGGAGGAGGACTTTTGGGAGGTGTGGGATGTTAACAGATGATCAACAGATGTCCTCAAAATTCCATCGGGATATATACTAGCTCCCTCTAAGAAAGCCCACCTGGGGGGAGGGAGCTATGAACTGCAATGCAGATTCAAGCTAATTGTATATTAATTACCCTTAGGTTACTCTAGGTCACTTCTAAATCTTACTATGCCCGAGCTAGGGAATTCTGAGATTGATAAAGCATTCCCTTCTTCCCCAGGTGCAGCAGTTGCCTGGGATAGGATTAAGGGTAGGGCAACACCAAAATGGAGTGCCGCCCTCATATCCTTCTTCCCAGGTGGAGCAATTGCTCAAAACAGCACCAAAACAGGAAACCCTTTTCCCAAGAAGAGCTGGAGATCCTAGCTATCTACTTAATGCTTCTTGCCTGGATGGTGTGGGAAAACAGAAAAGACCACTAGAAGACAACGGGTGAAAAGGTATAAACTGTGAGCTTACTTGAATTTGTCTCTGCAAATCCCAACTTGGAGAAACAATTTGTTCCCTGTCTGTACTAGCTCAGGATCTAGGCAGGTAAGAGCTAACTCATTAGTGTCGTCAGTGCATTCTGCTTTGGGAAGCTAATGATGGTATCTAAGGATGGAGACTTTACTATATGCAAGATACTATATCAGGCTTTTAAAATATATCATTTATGTCTCCTGGCAACTTTCCAAGGTAGACATTATTCTCATTTCAAAGGTCAAGAAGCTGCCTCACAGGTTAAAGACTTGCCCAAAATCATATGGTAGTAATTGCAGAATCTAAATTCAAACCCAGTCCTGTCTAACTCCAAAGCTCATGCTTTTTCTTTTTCTAAGAATCTTAAGATCTGTATAAGAGTTATTCATCTTTGTATCCTACTGTCTAGCATAGTGCCTGTCACAGTAAGCTAGTGGGGAAGATTAGTGGAGGAAACAGTGTGAACAAAGGTACAAGGTATACAAGCTCAGGTATGTTCCACTTAATTGTATGTATGTAGTCCAGTAGTTCAAATATGGGGTATGTGAAGGAGATTATGTGAGATCATTTTGGAAAGTTAGATTGAGATGAGATGATGAAAACCTTTGATTTTCATGGTTAAAGGATTTTAAATATTCATTGTGAACCCCCTGAAGGTTTTTGAGCATTGGAGGAACAGGGTCACAGTTGTGCTGTAGGAATATTAATTTAATAGCAGTGGATATAATGAATTGGGGGCAAAGAGATTGAAGGTAAAGAGACCAGTTAGGTCTTTGTGATGATTTCAGGGAGAGGTCTGGATAATACAAACTTTGGGATGGGATTACATAAGAAATCTGAAAAGACGGGATATACTTTTGACAAATCTTTTTCTATTAGACTTTACATAATTTAGCAATATCTTGATATGATGGAAGAGAGAGAAGGGAAACTCAGTTAATCACATTGAAATTTAAAGCTTAAAGGATTGGGAGAATGGTGTTGCCAGCCACAGGGAAAAAATCAAGTGGTACAACATTTTTTTTTTTTTTTTCAGGTTCAGAGGGAGTTTGGTTTCTGGGGATGTTGAATTAAAGGCACAAAGGAGATCATTGGCAGGGCCTGGAAATGCGTGACTGAACTTTGGAGAGAGGTCAGGGAAAAAGAAAAAAGACCAACCAACAAGCAAAACAGTCACCATTTAGAGGTCAGCCTGTATATGAATGAATGGTACTGGCCACTTGAAATGTGGTGTCAGGTGTGAGTTCCTCACTAGGATTGCCTCTCCATTCCCCATGACAACTGGGTCTAGGGATAGAGAATTCTGTACCTTACTGTTCTTTCCATGTGATCTAGCAATACTGGGTGGGCTCTCTGAGGACATTTGTTAAGAATTGATAACTGAATTCAAGAGAAGATGAATCCTATAAATATGTTTCCTTCTCCATGTCAGCTTCTCCTTCTGTACGTTGTTACTCTTTCACTCCTTTTCTCCACTACTTCGATTCTGTATTCTCACATTTATTGCTTGCAGTAAAAATTTTTGGTGGTATGGTATGAGAAAAAAATAGAATGGATTGTAAACATTTGGATATTGAGTGGGAAGATGAAAGCAGCAATGAGAATAATTTGTTATTCTGTATTAAAGATCCTAGTAGTTTCCTAAACTTGAATGGTACATTGTATCTTTGGTAACTGAATGGCATTCATAGTCTTTAGCTGTGTTAAGCAACATGTATGAAGAAGCCACTATTCAGCATTATACAAAATATGAGACCATTTTTAGGGCATATTTATCTTGGCAGAATAACACCCTTGTTCAGGTAACTGTTAGAGAGACAAACATAAGAAATATTTTACAGCTTCATAAGTGGGTTCTTTATCTGTTTACCTTTGTGCTTTCTTGTTGATATTATATAAATAACATAAATATCCTGCTTTAAATGTTGCCTTAAAAAATACAGTGATGAATTTGACTATTGGAGAGCCTGTAATGTTTTTCCATGTTTTTCTGAAATTTGCTGTCTGCTTTTTTAAATAATCCTTTTACAAATATAATCCTGAAATGCTTTGTTTCCTCTTTTATCCATAAGAGCATGCTCATTGGAAGCATATTGTGTGTGAAGATTGTCACTTGTTCAATTTTGTGCACTGATGGTGAGCAGAAAAATCTTTTTAGCCTCCTTCTTTGTAAAAAGGATTTATACAACACCTAAAAATTCAGTGTTAACTGTAAAATTAGTTCTAGAGTTATTACAATGAAGAGTGAGAGAAAACCTACCATGTTAAAAATGAATAATGCATTCATTTTAGTCTTTGGCTCCACTTCCCCACCCGTTTCCCATTTGGCTACTAAAAGGGATGCAGTAAAATTCCCCAAAAGTGTTAATTTTTTGTCTGGAACTGCTCCAGCAGCATGTCAAAAGAATTTTGAAAAGAACATTCACTTATGTATAACAGCTTTGGAATACGTAATAGGATATATTAGTGTGCTTTTAAAAGGAGCATGGGTAGATTATGAAGAACATAAAAGAAGTGTGTGAACTTCTTTATTATTGTTCCTGATTAAACCCAAATTGTTTGCATGTGAACAGATTTAATTGTTTATGAAATCTGCATAACACATTCACAGCAATGGGATGGTGGGGGAGGGAGACATAAGAGCTTTTAGCCTTGTGAAAGACTGATTATTATTCATAGATGTTCTTCTAATAAATAGCTTTCCCCAAATATAATCTGAAAGAAAAATAACAGCGAAGACAATTAATTACTTATGGACAATTAAAAACAATTCTATCAATTTATGGTATTTTTAATTTCAGGTTGATCTGGCTCATGAGGGTAACAAGACTCATTAGAAAATAAATACAGTTTTATAGATTCTTTAAGAGGGTCAGTGATAGAGTAGCTAGATATCTCTCTTAAAAGAAATTACCCTTCTTAACAGTTTTATTTACTATGCAAAGCAATTTTTTATACATTGATTTTATTTTCTTATTTTAAATGATTATGTGGGAAAAAAAGTGCTAAAAGAAAAACTTTAGACAAATTAAACAGAGTTTATGTGAGCATAGAATGATTTGTTAGTTGGACAGCCCTCAGAACCAGGAGAGGTTTCGAGAGCTAAGCTCTGCAACATGGGCAGGGAGCATTTATGGACAGAACGTGGAAGTGAAGTACATGAACAGCTTGACTGGTTTCAGCTCTGCATTTGCCTTATTTGAACATGGTCTGATCAGGCGGCTGCCTGTGATTGGCTGAGGCTCAGCTGCTGTGATTGGCTGAGACTCAGCTATTTGTTACAAAGGTGTACTCCTAAGTTAGGCTTTTCAGTTAGTTTACATACTAAGTTAGGTTGCAGTTCTTTATGTAGGGACTCAAAGTATGGAAACAGCCTCAGGCCAAATGTAGTTTAATTTAACAGTAGTAAAGATATAGGTCTCCTTTTGTTTGTTTGGATGTACCTTAGATGCAGAGAGTTGAGTTTATCATTCTCAGTTCATGACACAATCAACATCATCACTGCCTTGCGCTCTCTTTTAAAATCTTGCTTGTTGTTTTTTTTACCCTTTATACTTAGTACTCACTTCCATTGCCAATTCCTCTTACAGATTTTCACCCTATAGTGGTTGGACATGTGTGGACCTTTAACAATGTAGAAAGTTTAGGGATGTGCCTCACTGTTGCAGTAGTCTGATTGCTGTATCTATCTCAGTCTCATACACTTTGAAACCACCCTCCTTGTGTCCTCCAGAGGGATCTTTCTAAAATATAAATCTGATCATGTCAGTTAAACTATTAAGATTCTTGGGAGACCTTCCCATTCATTAGAAGGCCCTCCCTGAGTTAAATCTCTTTCTGCTCTTCCCAACCAGCTCTTATCAAACTCTCCACCTTCCTCACTAGACTAAGTTTTTGCTGAACAACCCATGATGTTTCATGACTGCAGTCTTTGCACAAAGTCTTCCCTCTCTTGGTATTGTCTATCAGCAACCTCATACATCCCTCTATTTGACCTAGACGATAGTTTTTGTTTTCCAGGACCCAACTCACAAGCCCATCATCTCTGTTATGAAGCCTTCTCCAGGCCTCTGTAGGCTTAATTGGCCTGCTTATTTTACCATTGTGTCTTCACTGTGCCCTAAATAGAATTTTATCATAACACCTATAACACTTTTTTTGGTTTCCATGTTTGCATCCCTCTCCTAAGCTCTGAACTCCAAAGAGGCTGGAAAGCTTTCTTAGTCAGCTTTGTTTATCCAACATAGTATTTCCAGATTCCCAATAAATACTAATCTTTGTGATTCAGGAATGAGAAATAGTAATTCCTGGGAATTCCTGAAATAAGAAGTTGTTTTTAAAATACTTTCAACAGTTTTTATATGCTTTTCTCATTATTTTGAATATATAAAATTTGTTTAATGCATGAGAAATATTAAGTTTAGTAGTAGTTATAAAGAACTATAGGCTCTAGTGAACATTAAAACACTGGAAAACACCAGTGGATAGTTATTGGGTAGTATTCAAGTTATAAAACATTCAGACCTCCTAGCAAAGCTAGCAGTACCACATAGAATCATGTGTCAAAATTGCCAATATACAGGCTTATTTTGCTTCCAAAACTTGATATTTCTTGGAACACCACTCATAGAACTTGTACAAAGTATATTATGCATATAAACTTGTTAATATTTATTTTACTTGCAAGAGTGATTCACTGTTAGCAGCATACAAGGTCATGAATACTCATATCTCTGCAACAGCTACAAACAAAACTGACTGATTAAATATGACCGCTTTTCTCCTATTTTCAACTGCATTGGTTCCTGGAACCTTAATGTTCCACTCCATGTGTCAGCATCTCCTGTTCTTGTTTCCACCTTGACATCAACGTGTTCCTTTGAACCGCTAATGTCTCTGTGTTGTTAAGCTTTAATTCTCGCAGGAGAATTGCAGTACTTTTCCTGGTTCTGGTTTTCCTTATTTCTTGATTGATTTTTTTTTTGTTGGGGGGGATTTGGGAATTGGAAAAAAATAATTTTTTTGAGAAATGCTGGAGACTAATTTTTGTATGGAAACAGTAATCCCCAATGCCTAGCATATTAAGCATTCAATAAAGTATTTTAAAATATTTTCTTAAGTGAGTGTCCCTTTGGAGCCTCAAAGCATCTAACATAGTGTCTGATGTTTAGAGATACTTAAGATACTTTAATGATTCAATGTGTAGCTCTTGTCAGTTAAAGTGCCCCAATAAAGTAAGATCATCAGAGTTTAGATTTGTTAACTGACATTAGAAGTGCCAGGTTAGCTTACATTATTTTGGTGGCATGGGAGCATGTATCCTTTACTCAGCTAAAATCTCATGAGAAAACCCATAAGATGAACAAAACTCACCAGAGACTCCTTGTCATATGCTTTTGCAGCACTCTGTACATGTCTTTTATAGTGCTTGTACCTATGGCCATTAATTAATTACTTGTACGATTACCTCCTTGATATTTGTGTCCTTAACTAGACTGAACTCCCTGAGGGCAGGGACTATTTCTATTGTAGTCACAGCTGTGATCCCAGAGGGTGCTAGTTAACCACAGGGCATGCATGTAATATGCAGCTTAATAAGTATTTATTGTATGCATAATGAATAAAGATATCTATCTGAATGAGGCAGAGTGCCCCAGAATGCGACCCTGCTTTACCTGAGGTCTCTGAAAGGTTCTGAAGAACAGTTCTGAGAACCACTACTGTATTCCTTGATACATACAGCATGGTTAATTATGTCACATAGTCTTAGAAAAGATTTTCTGTATGTATAACTGGTAGTGAAATATTATTACCCCAACTAGGAAAGTATGCCCATTAGCTTGTCTGGATTAGCAACATCATCTTTCATTCTGAGAGAGGTAGTACATTATTAATATTGTTTTTATTGCCAATATTATTTACTTCTTTGTGGCCCTTTTAGAAAAAGCATTCCACTCCTTCCTACTTACTAAGTAATATTTTTCTTCAAATAACATCAAGGATATCATAATGCAATGTTCTACATTTTCAAAATTAAAAGAAATACTTTTATTTGGATTTCTAGTATCTCTTCCTTGATTAGTAGAACTAGATTCACAAAATGGAATAGTAGACATATTCTTGAGATGCTTTAATAAGTATTCATTTTTATGGTCCTGCTTTTACATGATGATCAGGTTCGGGGTGGGGCAGGGACAGAAAACTGAATTTGGAAGAGTAGAACTGGAGGGGGATGAGGCAAAAGAGGGCATCTAATCTTCTGAATAAAATGTTTAGAGAAAAATTCCCTGAATATGTTCTGGTTAGGATTTTTTCTGAAATTATTTTCATTATTCCTGCCTCAAAAGACCAAGCCAACATAGTGATTTTCTATATTTTGATGATTTCCAGGATCTCAAGTGGTCTTGGTGAAAAAAACTCAGTTTACCTCTAGGATTAATTTCTAGAGCTGGTAAATACAGAGATAGAGAGTAGCTACCCAGTCAGAATATGTGGTCACTGTCATGTCATCGAGATTGAAAACTTACAGTGAAAACATAGATGTCACCCATGAGTGCAGATTTTTGTGGGAAGTCAAACAAAAAGAAAACAGAAAGGAGCATGTTATTGAATTTCTCTTGTACCCTTCATTTTCATTATACTAGTTCCTAGATTTTTATCAGATTGTTTTGATTTCTTCTAGTTGTGGGGAACTTAGACTAGTGTTTATATGTGTGGCTGATTTAGAGTATATTGAAATGGATGAGAAGAATTTTCCCCTATGTCTTTGTTAAAAACAAATAAAGCTATCAGTTTTAAACTTAACATAGTCTTCACTGAAAAAGAGCAATCAAGCAAATTTAATCTATTTATACAAAGTTAACTGTACCCTTTGAGTCACTTAACATAATTGGGGTATTTCTGCTTGGGATTATAAAATGTGTCCAGCTAGTTTGTAGGGATGAAAAAAGAAGACAAGCCTGGGCAACACAGTGAGAACTTGTTTCTACAAAAAAATAAAATTAAAAAATTAGGTGGATGTGGTGGTGTGCCTCTAGTCTTAGCTATTCCTCAGGAGGCTGAGGTGGGACGATCGCTTGAGTTTGAGGTTACAGTGAGCTATGATCAGCCACTATACTCCAGCCTGGGCATTAAAGTGAGACCCTGTCTCTATAACCCCCCCCCCAAAAAAAAAAAAAACAAAAAGGATGATAAAAATAACTACCTTATATTTATGAAAACCTTGAATTGTTGATGTGTTTTGTTCATTGAAAATTTGATTTAAATGATAGAGGGTTTGGTTTACTTTGAAGTTATATGTATAAAATAAAGGCTCTAGCAAGAGGATAGAACTTTAAAGTTATTAAGAGATTTAAGATAAGTGTTAGAGAAAGGAAAGTTTATAAAAATGAATGAACATTTTTGAAAAATAAACCAGTGATTTAAAATACAAGTAGAATAATTATTTCAGAAGGCAGGGGGAAAGATACGAAGAGAGAAATGAGAGAGAAAAGATGTATGTGATAGATCTAGGGGGTCTAACGTTGTATTCATAAATGTTTTAGAAACAGGATAAAGTGGATAGAAGAAACAATAGTAAGAAAATAAAATAACCTTTCCCTGAAAGGAAGACAAATCTGAATCTTCAGTTGAAAGTGCAGAGAAAGTGCTAACCGATACTGTTGGGGATAAGGCTTGGGGGAAGACCTGTCCTTAGATTTATCTTAATGGAATTTCTGAATCCCATGGATAAATAAACTATCTTTAAGATTCTATACTGAATAAGCAGACACTCTCCAAAAAGAAGACAGAATTCAATTGACATTAGTCTTCTTGTCTGAACAGTGGATACTAAAAGATAGTAGAGCTGTGCATTCAATTTATAGATGTGTATGAGGGTATAACATAAATATTTTTTGTGGTACCAAGAGAGATGTTTCAGACAAAACTTTTCAAGGATGTCCTTCAATGAAGTTAAATTAGAACCAAGATTTTGTATGGGAGAAAAGTAATACCTCTTTCCTTACCCATTATAAAGTTTATGGCTGAGACCTTTGTAACAAAAGACAAATTAACAAGAAAAAAGCATAAAAATATATTTAATATAAGTTTTATGTGACAGGGGAATACTCAGAAATGAAGACCTGAAGAAACAAGGAGAAATTTATTTTTATGGGGAGTTGTACTTTTGTATTATTGGAGGACAGAAGGGCATGATATGGGGGGAATTTAACAAGACCTGTTTGCTCAGATTCTTCATGTTGTCTTCATACAGGAAGACATTTCTTTCTTTCAGGTATAGGGAGAAGCCCTCTGACATGAGGGTCTTAGGACCTGCTTTCCGGGGAAGGAGAGCTAGGTTCTATGGCCTGTTTCAGGGAAGCAGAAGGGGGAGAGAAAGTCAGAGAGATGGACCTTCCTGCTTCTGCCATTTTCTCGGGTACCAAAGTATCATATTGTGAGGTAGCATGTCCTGAATCCCATCAATTTCAAGAAAAGGAAAATTAATATAATTGAAATGATGAAAATTCTTAGGTCATGAGAAATAAACACCAAACAATTATATTTTTCCAATTTCTGCTACCACTGTGATCTAATGAAATTCCTATTCCTACTGAATAACACACTCCCTAATGACATCTAAATCTAATTTTATCATTTTTCACTTTCTGTTATTACATCAGTCACATTCTAGCTATTAAGACTTAGTGCTGCTCATTTTGTTTAAATAAGCCTACAGAGAGGTACATAAATCATAAGTGTACGGCACGATTTATTTTCACAAAGTCATTACATCTCTGTAGCTAGATTTCAAATCAAGAAATAGAATATTACTAGCACTCCAGAAAACCCCAGTTGTGCCCTGTTCTAGTTACTATCCCCCAGAAGAGTAGTTATTGTCTTGACTTCTAACATAACGGTTTTCTTCTTTTTGAACTTGTTGAGATGAAATCATATAGTGTGTGTTCTTTTGTATATGACTTCTTTTGATCAACTTTATATTTGTAAGACTCATTCATTTGTGGAGAGTAATAATAGTTTGTTCTTTTTCATGGCTAGGTAGTATTCTACTTTGTGAATATACTGCAATTTATTCTTTCTATTATTCAGGGACAGTTTGGGGCCATTATGAATAGTGATGTACATACTTGTACATATCTTTTGATGAACATAGGTAAGAATTTCTGAATTGCTGGTCATAGAGTATGCATATGTGAAGTTTTAATAAATACTGCTAAATAACTTTCCAGTGTTTGTACCAATTCACATTTCCACTAACAATGTATGAGAATTCCAGTTGCTTTATATCCTTGTCAACACTTTATATTGTCTCTCTTTTTCATTTTAATCATTCTGGTGGGTATTTAGTGGTATTTCACGGTAATATTAATTTGCATTTTTCTTGATGACTAATGAAGTTGAACAACTGCATGTATGTATACATATATACGTACACACATATATTTAATATATAGTTGGCATTTGAATATTCTCTTTTTTAAATGCCTGTTCATTTTTTATTAGGTTGTATGCCTTTAAATTTTTTTTTATTGTTCATTTGTAGGAGTTCTTTACGTATTCTGGTTACAAATGTCTTGTCAGACAAACACAACACACACACACACACACAGTTATCTTCTCTGTGGGTTGTCCTTTTATTCTGTTAATGGTGTGTCTCTTGACAATCAACAGTTCTTACTTTTTATGTAGGCCAAATAATCAATTTTTTTCTCTTCATGTTGAGTACTTTCTGTATGTTAAGAAATTTTTTTCTACCTGAAGGTCATGGATATGTTCTATTATGTTTTTTTCTAGAAGTTTTATTGTTTCTACCTTTCATATTTAGGTCTGTAATCCATCTAGAGTTTATTTTTATATATGGCTCAAGGTAGGGGTTCAGATTCATTTCTTACATATAGATATGAAATTGACTCAGCACCATTTAATTAAAAGTCAATTTTGGCTCCACTGTACTTCCATGTCATCTTTATCATAAATTAAGACACTATATAGATTGGGGTCTGTTTCTGGGCTCTATTCAGTTTCATAGATCTAGTTATGTATTCCTGTGCCAGGAGTTATTTTACATTGTCTTGATATATGGTAGTTTAAATCTTCCAGCTTTGTGGTCCTGTCTATTTGAGAACTTCATCCTCATGTTTCATTTAAAGCTTTCTCCCTTTGCACAAGCAGCTTGTTACAGCAGGGAATGCATGGTCTATTCCCTGTCTATGCCCTTCCTTCCTGTTCCCTCTGCCCCTGACCCAGTGCTTCCACTTTGCAGGGAGGAGGGCAAAGGGGTAAAAGGGTCTCTTCTTTCACAAGGTGACTGTCCTTGGCAAGGTTTCTGACCTTTTTCTCTCTCTTTACTCCCAAGCAGGTTTGTCAATAGCTTCCCACAGAGAGATGCTGTCACACCCAGGGTTGGCTTCAGGCTGTATTTCCCTCCTGCCTGTTTACCTCCCGCTGCACGATTGATGGCCAGCTTGTGGCTCTCAACCTCATTCACCATTTACTCCCCCAATTCAGGCTTCCCTGGGTCTGGGCAGGATCCATATTCCATACATTGTAGAAACTGTGCTTTCCGACCAGGAATAATTTGTCCTTTCAGTCTAATGTTTCCTTACTCCTCTTCCTCCACCTCCACCTCCACCTCCACCCTGCCTTAACTCCAGCAGCTTTGGCAGAGGTCAGGCAAAGAGAGTGTCCAGCCCTGGATTGAGTTTGTCAGTTATTCCTTCATGCAGGAACTAACTGTAGGGGGCGGAAAGGTGGAGACCTTTCCTCATTCATCACAGGGGTCATGGCTGACACTCCTATGACCAAAGACAAGTTAACAAGAGAATAGAAGAACAGATTTATTTAATCAAAATTTTACATGACATAGAAAGCTTCAGAAATGAAGACCCAAAGACCCAGGCAAAAACCATTCATTTTTATGTTTAGGTTCAATGACAATGGATAGCCACATAGAAATGTGGGAGGATGAAAAGGGAATGACTTAATGGTAGTGGAGTGAGTGGGTAAACTCAGCAAGACATGTCAGTTCAGATTCTTCTTGGTCTCTCTGTGTGGCATTCCTTCTTCTTGGGTATAGGGCAGGACCCCTTCTGGAATGAGGGGGTCTTATGAGCTACTGTCAGACAAAGTGGGTCAGAGAATGTCTTTATGGCCAGCTGAGAAAGGCAGGGGAAGGGTAGAGTAATATTTCTAGTTTCTATGACCTTCCGTGGGGAAGAGGAATTCTAGTTTCTATGGCCTGCTCTGGGGGAAAAAGGGGAGCAGGAGGAAGAAGGGCAGCAGAGAGTCAGAAAGAAACTTTCCTTCTGAGGCCCTGCCAATGTCCTTGTCTGTTCTAAGTACTTAGCACCCAGTGCCATACATTGGAGTATTGTTTACTGTGCCCCAGCAACACTCTTCAGCTTTTCCTTCGTCTTCCCTTCTCTGGACTTTGAGGAGGGAAACTAGTTGAGTATCTTTTCCCCTACACCTATGGGGAGGTAGGAGAGCAGATAGCCTTTTTACACAGAGATTGCATTCCTTAAAATGTGACCACCTCATGGTCCCAATCCTTTTTTCATATCATTCAGAGTTAAAGACCCCTTGCAGTGCTGGGTGGAAGAATCTTATTCCAATGTCTAGGACTTTATGAAACATGGCACTGTATTTATTCTGTGACTTTTGGTTACCTCAAGGCAGCAAAAGATATCAATCAGTAGCTCATATAATCTTTTGAGGTATATAAGAAACCATGGCAAACAATGAAATTAATAAACCTAAATCACTATTGGGAATATGATTGTCAAATACAACATAATTATTAAGAAATGTTTCTGAAATAAAAAAAGAGGAAATAATAGCAATGTAGCATTAAAATTTCACATTATTTGATCAAAAACCTTTGGGTTGAAAGTAGGATAAGATGTAAATTATACTTTGTTAAGGATGGACATAGTTATAATTTAATTCTTGACATCAGTAAGAAATATAGGTTTAATATATTAATATTTGCAAAAAGTAAAGGACTATTTATATAGAAATAAAATGTTAAGGAAAGATAACTAGAAAGAAGTAAAGAAGTGAAGAATGCTTGATCAAGAAAACAGAAAAAGAGAGAGGAGGGGGACAGAAAGAACAGGAAAGGAGAATAAGAACATTACATAATACTCAGTGACAGGAATAATAACAAATCTGAACAAATTAAAAGACAAAGCTTCTCAGAGTTTAAAACAAAAAAGCAAACTGCACCTATAGGCTGTTTTCAAGAGATATAGTTAAGATAAAATGATAGAAGTAGAAGGAAAATAAAAGGACAGGCAAAAACATACCAGTTAAAATGTTTACAAAGAATAGAGGTAGCAAACGTTAATAACCAAGAATAATTCAAGGTGAAAAGCATTCTATGGAAATAAGTCAATAAGACATGTAATCCATAAAGATCATTTGTCATTCTTTAGTTTAACTGAAAAACACAGCAACAAGACTCATGAAGCAAACTTAGAAATACAAAGAAAATTTGATAATAATTCAATGACAGTGATATACTGTGTATAACATTTCTCAAAATGAGACAAACTAGTTATAGATGATTTGAATTATGCAATTAGTAAACTTGAAAAATAAACATCTCTCCCTAAAAAACAGAATATACTTTTCATTGTTTGTGTGTTAAAGAAAAATTATTCAATGACACTTGTTAAAGCAAGGTAAGGAAGACTTTATTCAGGACTAGGACTATTGCAATAGGTATAGGGAATAGTACAATGAGATTTTGCAGTGGGGGAGAGAGATTGGGCTCAATACCAAATATAGCATGGGAAAGTGGGACTTTATAGCCAAGGAACAGGGTGAGGATCTGTGTATGGAGAATCACTAAGGGGAAACTTCAGGAGTAGGGAGGATTCTGGCTAAAGTAACCCTGCAGGATTCTAGCTGAAGGTAGGCCAGGGTGATCAGCTATCACCTGGGGAATGGTGAAGGATAAGGAATCTGATCAGATATCCAAGGTGGGGATTCTTGCTAGACTGACTTAGTAGAGTTCTTGCTAAAAGTGTATTTTACAAGGAAGTGCACAGATGGGCCTAGGAGAGGGTTTAAAGTGCTACTAAAATTTGGTCATGTGTATATACGTACTAATTAAAAAAAAAACAAACTAAAAGAACTAAAGAAATTATTGAAAGTTGAATAATTATTCTCTGATTATAATATGGTAAAACTGGAAATACATCAATAGATAACAAATCTAAACACTTAAAAAAAGAACACTAATTTTCAGGATAAAAAGGAAATAAAAACTGAATTACAAATACAGACTGTATATATAATAATTGAAATGAAAATATAACTTGTCAAAACCTAGGTGATGTGGGCAAAACCATACTCAGTAGAAATTTCACAGCCTGTAATGATTTTTCTTTTAAATAAGAAAGAAAAAAATTAAATGAGTTAAGCATTCAACTCAAAGAATGAGAAAAAGAATAAAACAATAAATAGTTGGATGATTGACTGCTTATAGTTAAGAACAGAAAGTAATAAACTAAAAAGAAAATAAATAAATAACATATCCAATAGATGTTTGATAAAAATAAAGTTAACTTAACCTCTGAATATGCCAATAAAATAGACCCATCTAGGGTAATCAAGGAGAGAAAAATAATACAGAACATTGGGGATTAGAATGGCAATAGAACTATAAATATGGACGATAACAATAAATATAAAAATATGTATAATTTTTAGTGAATAAATTAGAAAACCTGAATGGAAATAAGGAAATCCATAAGAATCCATGAAAATGTTAATTACATAATTGATGTAAGAAAAAGTTGACTCTATTAATAAATTCACAACCATAGAAATTTATTAAAGATTTACTACACAAAAGTGTCAGTCCCAGATGATTTTACATGTTCTTTCAAATATCCAGCTAACAGACATTTTCTAGGTTGGTTGACTTATTCTGGAGGTTGCAAAAAAGGCCAAAGACTCTTCAGTTTACATAACTCTGGTACCAAAACTGAAATAAAAAAGATGAGAAAACTGGAGACAATTTTACATATGAAATGAGTGAAAAATCTTAAATTACAAATAGCAGATCGAATTCAGGATTATATTTAAAAATATTGTAAAATATTTAAAAGATTTGTCTGCTTAAGTAGACAAATTTACTTCCAGGAGTGTAAAGATGGTTCTTATCAGAAATATGTTAATGTATTAAAAGAGAAAACTCACATGATCATTGTGAAAGATATCCTAAATAAATTGAACAAACCACAATGGCCATTCTAGATGAAAACTTCCTACAGGAATAATGGTGATTACTATGTGTCAGGCATTATGGTAGCACTTTATATGGACTATCTAATTTAATCTTCACAATAACCCTATGAGGTATTACTGGTATATTCATTTTATGGATGAGGAAACTGAGGCACTGAATAATTTTCCCAAAGTCATGCAGTTAGAGATGGAACCAGTATTTGAGCCTTGGCCATTGGAATCCTGAGTCTGTGCTTTTATCCATTATACCTGCGGCACCCATCAGTGGCCTGTTAGGAACCGGGCTGTGCATCACCACCTGAGCTCCACACTCCCCTTCCCTGCCCCCTCACCAAAAAATTGTCTTCCATGAAATTTAAGAACTGGGCCACACAGCAGGAGGTGAGTGGCAAGGGGGGAGCTATCTAAGTGAAGCTTCATCTGTATTTACAGCCACCAGCCGCTTCCCATTGCTGTTCACCACCTGAACTGCCCCCGGCTGTGGAAAAATTGTCTTCCATGAAACTGGTCCCTGGTGCCAAAAAGGTTGGGGACTGCTGCATTATATTGTTCTATTCTGTCTTTTTCTTCTTTACTGAGACAATAAGCTTCCTTAATAAGGTAAAAAGGTATCCATGAGAATCCAACAGCAAGCATCATACTAAGTGGTTAAATTCTACCAGGCATGCCATTAAATTCATCAGCAAGACAAAAATTATCCGCTCATTATTTTTGTGGTTCTAGCCAATGCAGTTGTATAAGAAAAAACAAACAAACATAGAATGACTATTATAAAGAGATGCATGGTCCTTATACCTAGAAAATCTAAGAGAATTCCTGCAAATTAATAAGTGCCAACCCCATCCTTCTGGTTGCTCAGGATAGAAATCTTGCAGTCATTCTTGTTTCTTCTTTCCTTGCACAGCACAAACAATTTGTCAGCAAATCCTATTTGCTTTTCCTTTAAAATAGATCGTCCAAGCATTTCTCCCGACTCACACCACTACCCTTGTTGCTCTAAGCTATCATTGTCTTCCCTGTTACTGTAGTAGTCTGAGCTCCCTGTTTCTACCCTTTCTCCTTTCAGGATATTCTTAACAGAGCAGCAGAATGATCTTTGAAGTGTACATCAGGTCATGTCATTTCTCTGTTCAAAACTCTTCAATGGCTTTCCATATTGGTCAGGACCAAAGTCAGAATGGCCACAAGCTCTGTGTGATCTGGCCCCACCTCTCTGACCCCCTCTCCCTGGTGGCTCTCCTGCTAGCACACGCTGCTCCAGCCACACTGACCTCCTTGCTGTTCCTGAACATGCTAACCCCATTTCTTCCTGAAATGTTCTTCCAAAGTTACCTTATCCCAGAGGCTTCTGTGACTACACTACGTACAAAAGCAGTCTGCATTTCTCTTACTTTTCTTGATATCACTTACTGTCTGATATATTTATATATTCATTTGTTTATTGTTTGTCTACCCAAATCAGAATGGAAAGGCCATGAAGACAGGAATATTTTTCTTTTTTCTGTCCTGCCTCTCCAACTGCTGTACTGTAAGTGACTAGAACAGTGCCTGTGCATAGTGTATACTCAATAACTATGTTTTGAATTAATTTTAAAAACACAGATTTCCTAACAAGCAGCAGTAATTAAAAGATATGAAAAATAATATCTCATCCAAAATAGCAATAAAGAATAAATTACTTAGGTATTAAAATAACAAGACAATAGGTAATGATTAAAGGCTGTGGTTTGAATCCCTGCTTCACCCGATATGGGCTGTGTGACCTGCAGCAAATTACTTCACTTCTCTCTATGCCCTAGTCATTTAATCAGTAAATTGGAATAATTATAGTACTATTTGATAGGGTTGTTATGAGGATTTAATGAGTTAATATCTATAAAACATTTAGACTAGTAACTGGCACATAGTATTCACTATATAAGTGTGTTAAAGAAAATAAAAATACCTTCAAGAGTTCTATAAAGAAAGAATAAAAAGGTTAGAACAATTAAATAACATTTAATGAATGCCTTCCTATGGATCAGGTATTAGATTTTATGTTTACATACCTTTCTCCTTTAATCTTCTCATATCTGTCTGTCAAAAAGTTGTTGTAGTTATATTTGATAGGTTTGTCTTTTAGTCTGCCTGTAGTTGGGGGCAGGGTGACACAGGCACTGGCTTGGCTGCTGCAGCTAGTATCTCACTGGGTCACGTGCACCCCAAGTCCATTGGCAGAGGACTTCCCTATGGCCTGGCTGGTCTAAATGCTCCCTCTGTGGGCACCGGCAGAATTCTACCCTGTGTATGTTCCCCTGTGCCAGGGAGGCCCTGAGTTTCAATGCAAAGTCCCACGATCACTTCATTCTCTCTCCCCTGGGAATAGATTCTCTCTCCACTGGGTGTGCTGGCACGGTACTGCTGGGGAATGGGGAAGGGGTGGCGTAAGCAATGCAAGATTGTCTTTCCTGCCCTCTTTAGTGCCGCTTTCCTTGATATAATGTCAAAACCAGGTAGTATAATGGCTTACCTGATTTTTGGTTCTTTTGAAGGTGATTGGTTGCATGGATAGTTGTTGAATTTGGTGTTTGTGTGGAGGGATGATTGCTGGAGGTTTCTGTTTGGCCATCTTTCTCCACTCCCTCTGTTATTTCAATTTTGTTTATTTTTTTTGAAGAACCAAATTTTCATTTTGTTGAACTTTTGTATTTTTTTATTCCCTATTTCACTTAGTTCTACTCTGATCTTTATTTCCTTTCTTCTG
Organism: Lemur catta; assembly: GCF_020740605.2. Taxonomy (NCBI): domain Eukaryota; kingdom Metazoa; phylum Chordata; class Mammalia; order Primates; family Lemuridae; genus Lemur; species Lemur catta. Next base: position 20,206,383 of record NC_059133.1, read on the forward strand.
ATAATTTTGGATTTGGTTCTTTCTTGCTTTTCTAGTTCCTTGATGTATTATTAGGTTGTTAATTTTTAATCTTTCCACTTTTTTGATCTGGGCATTTAATGCTATACAATTCTTTCTTAGCACTGCTTTTATTGTATCTGACAGTTTTTGGTATTTTTTGTTTCCGTTTTCATTTGTTTCAAAAAATTTTTTGGTTTCCATCTCAATTTCTTTGTTTATCTAGTGGTCATTAAGGAGCATGTTTTAAAATTTCCATGTATTTGTATAATGTCCAAAGTTCTTGTTGGTATTGATTTCTACCTTTATTCCACTGTGGTATTAGAAGATAGTTGTTATAATTTTGATTTTTTAACATTTGTAGAGATTTGTTTTGTGGCCTAACATATGGTCTATCTTGGAGAATGTTCCCTGTGGTGTTGAAAAGAATATCTATTCTTTTCTGTTGTTACTGGGTAGAATGTCCTGTCAATGTCTGTTAGATCCATTTGGTCTAAACTCTAAAATACAATTTAAGTGCGATGCTTTTTGTTGATTTTCTTTCTAGTTCTGTCCAATGCTGAGATTGGTGTGTTGAACTCCCCGTTATTATTGTATTGCTGCTACCTCTTTAAGTCTAGTAATATTTGTTCTATGAATCTGAGTGCTCCGGTGTTGGGTGCATATATATATTTAGAATTGTTGTATGCTCTTGCTGAATTGATCCCTTTATCTTTATATAATGACCTCCTTTTTCTTTTTTTTACTATTTTTGACTTAAATGCTGTTTTATCTGATATAAGGCTAGTTACTGCTGCTCACTTTTGGCTTCCTTTTTCTGTGGGGGATCATTTTCCACCCCTTTACTTTCAGGCTATATGTGTCTTTATAGTTTAAGTGTGTTTCTTGTAAGCATAATACTGTTGAATCATGTTTTTTTTTTTTTTTTGTCCATTTATCCAATCTAAGTTTTTTAAATGGTTTAATCTATTTATGTGCAGGGTTAATATTGATATGTAAAATTTTGTTCCTGTCATATTGTTAATTGTTTTCTAGTTGTTTTATAAATCCTTTGTTTCTTTTTCTCTGAATGTTTGTCATTGTGGTTTGGTGGAATTCTGTAGTGGTGCCATTTGATTCCTTTCTGCTCTTCCTTTGTGTGATTGCTTTACCACTGAGTTTTATATTTATGTGTGTTTTCATAATGGTAAATATTGTCCTTTCATTTCCAAGTTTTGGACTTCCTTGATCATTTCTTATGGGGCTGATCTAGTGGTGACGAGTTCCTTCAGCATTTGCTTGTCTGCAAAAGACTTTATTTCTCCTTCATTTATAAAAGTTAATCTTGCTGTATATATTAATGGAATTCTTGGCTGCAAGTTTTTTTTCTTTTAGCACTTTGAATATATCATGCCATTTCATTCTGGCCTATAAGGTTTCTGCTGAGATGTCTGCTGTTAATCTGATGGGATTTCCTTTATAGGTGACTAGACTCTTTTCTTTTGCTATGTTTAGAATGTTCTCTTTCATGTTGACTTTAGATAATCTGATTATAATGTGCCATGATAAAATCCTTTTTGCATTGAATTTGCCTGGGAATTGCTGAGCCTCCTATGTCTGGATTTGTAAATCTCTTGCTAGACTTGAGAAGTTTTTGTCTATCATTTTATTAAATAGGTTTTCTAAACCTTTTGATTGTTCTTCATCCTCAGGGATACCGATAATTAATGAATTCAGTCACTTTATGTCATCCCAAATGTTTCAAAGGCTTTGTTCATTTTTAAAAATATTCTTTGTTCTTTAATTTTGTCTGTTGGATTATTTCAAAAGACGTGTCTAAAAGTTTTGAAATTCTTTCTTCTGCTTGATCTAATCTATTGTTGAAGGTTTCAAATCTATTTTATATTTCCTTCAATGAATTCTTTAGTTCCAGAATTTCTGTTGGTTTTTTGAAAAGATATCTTCCCTCTTTGGTCAATTTCTCTTTCATATCCTGTATTGTTTTTCTGAGTTCTTTGTATTAGTTTTCAGATTTCTCTTGCATCTCATTGAGCTTTTTTAAAATCAAGATTTTGAATTCTTTATCTGGGATTTTGAGAATGCGTATTTGGTTAAGATCTATTGCAAGAGATTTATTGTGTTCCTTTGGGGGTATCGTAGTACCTTGTTTTTTCATGTGTCTTTTGTCTCTATGTTGATTTCTGTACATCTGCTGTAACAGTCACTTCTTAGTATTTTTGAATGTCCTTTTGCTGGGGAGACTTTTTCCTGAAGTTCTTACTATGATGTTGGTTGGGTAGCACCCTTTGGCTTTGTTTATGGGTGCATGCAGTAGTCTTTGTATGATTTCTTTGGCGATAAACAGCATTAGTGTTATATGTGGTTTTCTTGGTGTGTAAGGGTGTAGTTATTGGTGGGGGCTGTGGTGAAGCTCTGCTGGGGACTGGGATGACAGAGGCCTGTCTTTAGGTTTAATTGGTAGTGGTGGTAGGCTAAGCATGTCTATCCTTATGCTGTGGGGTGGCATACACTGGCACCTGTGTTGGTGTTTCCAGGTGGGCCAGTTCTTGGACCTCTGCTTGGCTTTCTCGGATGCCAGTTGTAGTAGTGGTGTACCAGGTGAGTGAGTGGGTTCTCAAGCCCCTGGACGGCCAGTGTGTCACAGGTGATGTGATAGCCATGGTCAGGTGGTCTTCTGGGTCCCAGTTGCTATGCCCTTGTGTTGGTAGTGGGTTGTGCGGGCTGGTCTTCAGGCCAGCAGGTGGTACTTGCAGGTAGGAGTCAGCTAAGCTGGTAGTGGCAGGGTGTTCATATCTAACTTCAGTGCCCTATGAGGTATACTTGGGTGTCCCACGTGGTGGATTGGGTTGTGCAGCCCCCAGGATTCAGATCCTGCACTTTGTCTTGCTGGGAGGGGGGCCAAAGCCTAGCAGAGTCTACTGGAAAGCTTGTCCTCAGGCCCCCAATGGTGAGTGCATGCACCAGCTCTGATGGGCGGGGATGGGGTGATCCTCAGGCCCCTGGCTGAATGCTTGGGTGAGGGGTGGCCATTGCTGTACTGAGGTCCTGCCATCTGGAGGGTAGGGGTGGCCCCAGTGGTCTCAGCCTTGGCTGGCAGGTAGGGGACATGTGTCCCTCTCTTGCGTCAGTGCCAAAGGGGCTCTCCTCTCAGTCCCAGCTGTTGCAGTAGACTGTACTGTTCTGTCAGATCCAGCAGTTTGTGCCTAGCCTGTGACTCAGCCTGGTTGTAGGACACCCTCTCTCCACTAACTCAAGACCAAACCTCTGCAGCAACTCTCATCCTGCTCAAGTCCAGGGGGTGGTGCCTGCTTCCAGCATTGGCAGCTGCAGCCCACGCCACGCTCACTTTTGAGTCGTAGCTGTGTGAGCTCTCGCCCTGCTCACACCCAGGTTCTGCAAGCAGCAGCCTGAATTTCCCTAATGCCTAGGGCTGGCACTGCTGGTTCCCGGGACCACGCACAGTCTGTTCAAAGCCAGGATCGAAAACGGCATCTTACTGTAGCCGTTTGGGTTTCAGAAAGGGCATTGGACCCAGGACACATTCCCTCCCTGAAGCAGTTCCTTCTCATAGTCTCCTGGCCACTCCCTAAGTTAGATTCAGGGCTTGGGAGGGTTAAGGTGCTCTCGCATGGCCTGGATTGTACAACTCCCCAGTGGCAAAGTGGACTGTAGGAGGAAGACTCTCATTCTCCTTCTCTCCTATATTGGGGACTCACTCCCAGTTCCCAGCCAGTCCCTGTTTTCCTTCTCCTTCCTAGTTTTTGGTGTTTCCTATTGCTTTTCTGTTGACCTCCCATGTTCCCTCTTGGATAATGTATTACATGTGATTGTCTACCTACTATTTTGGTTCTTCTAAATGGATGAGGCTGCTTGAAATGCTTCTCATCAGCCATCTTGAAAAAAACCTTAGTGAACATTTAAGGCAAGGGAAGGACACTCACTGTAAACTCAGCTGAAAGGTTGGCTAAGGGAACATCTGCAACATTGAAGGGGTTACTGTCTATTAATTTAATATAAAATGGCTCCTTCGAATCAATAAGAATGATGAAAATCAATCAAAATGAAAAACTCGATAGAAAAAAAGGCAAAGAATATAAACAAGCTACTCATGGAAGAAATACAATTGACTATGAAACATAAAAAGTCTCAATTTCATAATAATAAATGACAAGTAAATAAAAACAATGAGATTCATGCAAGATATGGTCAGAAAAAAAACAACTAATGAAATTATAGTATAGTGTTGTGGTTAATGTCATTGGCTCTAGACTCAGCTTGATTTCAAGTCTTGCCTCCAATGTTAACTAGCTGTGTGATCTTTGATAAATTACTTTTCTGCCCTTCAGTTCTTCATTTGAAAATTCAGGGGGTTATAAAAGCCCCTCTCTCACATAGTTGTTATGAAGGTTAAGTAAGGTTATGGATATAAAGCATTTTGCATAATTTCTAGGACATGTAAGTCTCCAGTCAATGTTTTGTTTATGCTCTCTTGCTCATGTGACCTTAGATTCCCAAGTGTTTAGGAAGGTCTGAGTGTCTCACATTTTGGGAGTGTTTTTATAATAAGCACCTGTAATAGTTTCCTATTGCTGCTATACCAGATTGCCACAAATTTGCTGGCTTCAAGTACACAACTGTGTTATCTTACAGCCCTGGAGGTCATTGGGTCTCACTGGGATAAGATCAAGGTGTCAGCAGAGCTACATTCTTTCCTGAAGGCTCTAGAAAAAAAATCTGTTTTCTTGCCTTTTCCAGCTTCTAGAGGCTGTTTGCATTCCTAGGTTCGTGTTCCTTTTCCATTTTTAGAGTTAGCAATGGCCAGTTGAGTCTTTCTAACTGTGCCCCTCTCCGGTCTGACTCTTTTGTCTCCCTCTTCTCCATTTAAGGATACCTGCGATTACACTGGTCTCATCTGGATCATCTAAGCTAGGATCAGCTGGTTAGCAATTTAAGGTGTCTGCAACCTTACACCTGCCTTGCCATGTAACATACATAATGCACAGGTTCCCGGGGGTTGGGATGTTTACATCTTTGCAGTACCATCATCTTGCCTACCACAGAACCCTTGAATTATTGTTACCTAAGAAGATAATATGAGGATAGGAAAAACAATCGCCACCAAAATCAGTGTTTTCAGAACAAGGAGAGATTAATCTGCCTTGTTGGTTGGTTTATTTTTCAGGAATTACATTCACATGGAGAAGAGAAGATAGGGGCTGAGAGGAATGTTTTACACTTTTAGCATGTGTGATGAAGCTGAAACTAGGTTGAAATAGATGCTCTAGTTTTCCTCTCATGTTTCTTGACTGTGTGTTTATGGTTGTGCTTGGTTACAAATTCTTCTCATATTCCAAAATTCTGTCTTGTAGCATATACTGTATGTATTGAAGAGAGGTCATAAATTGTGTGATTTATAACTTGAGTTATTTCTGCTCATAGCCAGTTCTGGTTTGCTGTGTGAAGACATGTTATTGAGAGTTGCATTAAGTAATTTAAGGTGCACACTATTTATTAAGAAAATGTTTGATTAGTATAATTTTTGGCTACAATGTTTCCTAATGTGCTTTTGTAAAATTGTGCACTATAGTCTACTATATGGCATGGGAAACGGGATTTTTTGCTCTAAAGGTAAGAAATCTTTAAGAAATTGTCTTTGACACAATCAAATGGACATTTATTTACTACAAAGCCAATGTTTTCAGTTATTTTTGGAAAGCATTTGATATTATCAGAGTTAATCTTAAGTTTCCTTGTTTCCCCTTGGGAATAATTATATAGATCTGTGCTATGCAATATAGTAGCTACTGTCCACATCTGGATATCAAGCACTTGAAATGTGGCTAGTCCTAAATGCGACATGCTAAAAGTGTAAAATAAACACTGATTTTTAAAACAGTATAAAAAAGGAATATAAACTATCTTAATAATTTTTATATTGATTATGTGTTGGAATAATATTTTTGAAATACTAGGTTAAATAAAATATATTAAAACTAATTTTGCTTCTTTTATCTTTTTAATGTGGTTACTAGAAAATTTAACTTGACATATATGGTTCACTCACATTAGATTTCTATAGGACAGTGTTGCAATAGACCCCTGTGAGACATATGAAGCACTTCTAGGCCATGATAATAAAATTATATCATCACTAAAGAGACAAGAATTTAACTGGTAGTAATCAATAGCATGTGTATATGTGTCTAATTCATTCAAAAATGGAAGCAAACTATTAAGATACAAATTAAGGAGAAGAGGGATTTTCTTTTGCATTCCTTAAAATTATCTGATCCATCAGAAGACTATTCCTACATACTCTGACCCTGCCCGTGGTGGTACATGCACGTTCAATATGAATTTCCATATCTGGCGCCCTGCAGTGATGTCATGTGTCAGGGGTCAGATAGGAATCAAGCAAAGCTGAAACAGACTTATATTGTTCCTGATTGATTTTTCACATAGCCTGATGGAGGGTAAAACAATGATCAATCAATTTGTGGAGAGCTTTAAGATTAAAAAAATGAGGATTTTTAAAAATCTTATTTGCCATACATATGGATATTGGCCCAAGAAACTCAGGCTTACAGTTTATTTAAGAATAATTTTTAATATGTGAAAGCTCAGGGAATAAAATATTCTGACTAATGAATGTCTGGTTATTTAAATTTCAGTAGAAAATCTATTTTATTTACATTTATTTTAAAACATACTAGTCTGATTTGTTACATTAGTACAAATAGTATAACAAAGGAAATTAAATCTTTGATCATTGAAGCTCTCAAATTGTCTCATTCATTTTGGGCAAGAATTCTCACATATAGAATTTAAGATATTGACAAGTAGGCATGGGAAATGGGATTTGAATGTGTACTGAACTGAGACCAAGGATCTATAAATTTCCTTTTTTTGGGAATAGATATGTAATAAGCATTTTAAACTTTTCCAAGACTTCCCTTAAAGGTACCTAGAAACACTTGCATTTTATAAAACAGGCTTAAGTTACTCAAGGTTTTGATCTAGGTCCTCTTTTTAAATTTCAAATTATGTTTGAATAAAGGGAGGAAAGCAGTTCAAAAAGTTGGAATGAAGCAGAACTTTAGCTCAAGCTTGAGCTTTTAAACACTAAGCTCTTTTTTTAAAATGAAGTTTTTAGTTGGAGGGTTTGGGATTGGCTTATTTATAGTGTTTCAAATGTGTGTGGATGTTCTATGGATTTTTGGGTTTGTGCCTAGAGGCTCTGTCAATAGGTGCAGTTGAATACATACACACACACACACACACACACACACACACACACAGAAATATATATATGCGCTAAATTTCTATTCTAAACTTCCATGTTTAAAAAAAGATGTATCTATATCTGTTTTGCTAAGAAAAGGAGCCATTCAATAGAATTTTTTTATGCTTCTGATATAATTAAATTCCTTTTGATAATGAGGAACCAACATGGTATAGGTAAATGAAATCTATAGGCCCTGAATCTTATTTTAGTTATCAATATCACTATCTTCCCTTACTAAATATTTATAAGGTCTAATAACATGCAGGAAATTTTTAAAAATGTATGAGAGTTAATTTGCAGTATTTTCTCATTTCTTTTCCATTTTTTGCCTGAGGTATTCTAAGCAACCTAGTGTTCTCATCAGCTTTAACTGAAACTTCACTTCCCCGAAAGGTACCACTGCCCTTGCAGTTCTCTCTAATGGAGATACCATCATCATCATGCATTTAGTTCATGGTTAAACCTCAGTCATTATCTTCCTCTTACCCATATGCATACCATCTCTCATAGGTTTTATTTTAGACACATCTGTTTGAATTTTCTCTCTCTCTCTTTACCTACCACTGTATCTCCATTAGTTCAAATTTGTGTGTTCCTACCCTGGTCTGTTAAAACAGACTTGAACCTGACTCCCTCACTCTGTTTGCTTTCCACCTGTCACAAAACCCAATTCTAAAACACTGACCCAATCATTGTCAGAAACATGCTTAGTATCTTTCTGTTAACCATTTAGTTTCCAGTTGCCTACAGAAAGAAGTCCAAGCTTCTTGACATATTTTGAGGCTCTTCAGTATCTGGGAGCAAACCTACCTTTTCTCTCCTCTTATTGTCTTTTTTTCCTTAAGGAAATACATGACAATTACAATTATTCAAAGAATTCAGAGATTTCATAATATATTTTTGCATGTAATTTTCTATGTTAATACAAATATTTCTCATTTGTACAATGGGAATAATAATAGTATCTGTTTTATAGTTGTATGGATATAAATGAGTTAATACATATAAAGCATTTGGGATATTGAGATACACACATGACATTCTGCAATTTGCTTTTTTCACTTAATATGCTTTGGTTAACTTTCAAGATCGATACATATAGGTCAAAGTTATTTATTTTAATATTTAGTTGCATAGTATTCCATGGTGTGGTGCAAACCTAATTAATTTTTCCTTTTTTGCTGGACATTCATGAGCCTTTTCTTTTGTACTGTTAAAATTCTACAATAAATATTTTTGTGTGTGTAGTTTTCATATTAATACTATTATTTCATAGACCTCAGTTCCAAAAAGTGGAGTTTTTGGGTTCAACAGTATTCACATTTGAAATTGGCTATTAGATACTAGACATATAGATATTAGATATTGCCATGTTACTTGCCAAGAAGGTTGTGGCAATTCACACTTTAATCAGCATTCTATGAGAGTCACTATGTTTTCATATTTTTGGCCTCCATTGTTTGTTCTCAATGATTTTCTTTAAAAATTTGTATTCATCTGTTGGTAGAAAAATAGACCAACACTGTTTTGGTTTGCATTTTTCTGGCCACAGTGAGGTTGGTTATATTTTCAAGTATTTATTAGCCATTTACATTTCCTCTTCTGTGAATTGCCTGTTAATATCCTCTGCCTAGTTCTCGCTTCGGCAGCACATATACTAAAATTGGAATGATACAGAGAAGATTAGCCTGGCCCCTGCTCAAGGATGGCATGCAAATTCATGAAGCGTTCCATATTTTTTAATCAACAATAAGTGAAGGTATTCTTTAAAATAACTAAAATGGTGGAGTTGGGATGTTCCTAACTCAAAGAAATGTTAAATACCTGAAGTGATGGATACCCCAATTACCCTGATTTGATTAATTCATGTTGCATGCCTGTGTCAAAAGATCACATGTACCCTATGAAGATATACAACTATTATGTACTCATAATAATTAAAAATAAAAAAATTTAAAACATCCTCTGCCTATTTTTCTATTTTGTTTTAAGTTTTTATTTTATTGATTTCAAGGACAGTAATATCTCTTTATCTGTCACATATATTGAGCCCTTATGTAAAACTAAAAAGAATTGCATCCTCTCTGGGAGCCCTGGCTGCTCTGTTGTGGACTTTCTACTCCCAGAGCGGTTGACATGAACTAAAAAATCTAATCGGTAGGCGCTCAAGCCATGTGCTGTGGGGCCTTGTAAGACACTGTGCTGTGAGCCTTGTGTAAAAGAGCTAGAGAGAAAGAAAGGAAAGGCATTTTTGCTACAGAGGGAGAAAGATGAGTGCCAAGATCCAGAGGCAGGCAGTGTTAGAAATCTCGCTGATGAGAGCAAAGAGAGAATAACTATTCTAAGTGGCGCCGGGTATCAAAATAATTCCAGTTTTTACTTCTCCAAGTCACATTGTGATAAATATTCTTACAGCTAAATATTTGTACAAACTATTAATTACTTCCTTAAAGTAATTCCTCTTAAGTCGAATTTCTAGGTAAGAAGTTTGTACACTTTTAAGCCTTTTATATAGTGTCAAATTTTCTTCTAGAAAAATTGTACCAGTTTACATTTTCACCACCAGTTTATTATAATGTCTTTTCCTCTGCATCCTATCCATTACTGAATATTATTGACTTTTTTTACTCAATCTGATAAAAAATATTTAATGGTATGTTTTTCTTTTTTTTTTTTGTTTTCTTTGTCAGTGAGGTTGACATTTTTCATATATTATGTATTCAATATTTTTGTATTTTAATTAACAAATACTTATTGGGCACCTACAATATTCCAGTCACTGCTCTATGCACAGAAGATAGTGGTAGAGCTTCCATTCTAGTGGCAAGATAAGCAGTAAGCAAATAAATACATAGTAACGTAGTATGATGTCCAGTGGTGCTAAGTCCCATCCCAAGGGGGAAAAAGAATGATGAGAGGGTGCTATTTTTGACTGAGGAATCAGGGAGGGGGTTTCTAAAGAGGTGGCATTTGAGCAGAAAGATTGAGCTGTATGATTATCTGAGGGAAAAAGCCTTCTAGGGAGAGAGTTTCAGATGCAACAGCTACAAGGTGCGAGCACACTTGTGTTTTTAGTAAGGGCTGTGTGGTTGGAATAGGGTGTGTGAGAAAAAGTAAGAAATGAGGTTTGAGAATAAAGCAAGGACAGATTATGTGGGATTTAATTTTGCTACATGGCATGAGGTAGGGAATTGAATGACTGTTTTCTCCTCCCCAATAATTAAAACATTTTTCTCAGGATTATTCATTGAGTGATTTTTTTTTTCTTTTTCTCCTTCTTTCAAATGTCTAGATTATTCCTGTATTTATTACTGGTCTGTTTCTGGGGCCTCTCTTGTATTCATTGATCTCTATATTCTGGCACTAGAATAACACTTTTTAGTATTATTTTGTAATATGTTTTAATAATTGGTGGTACACACATCTCATTATTGTTTCTTGTTTACAATTTTTTTGCTGTAAATTCTTCTAGATGCAATTTAGAACTTTTAGTTGAGTTGTCCTTAAAGTATCCCATAGAGATTTTTATTGGAGTTGCCTTAAATAGACATATTAATTTAAGGAGGTATAGATTTTTCTATTGTAGCATTTATTTCATGATAAGAACAAGAATATTGATAACAAACAGTTATTGGGTATTTGCTGTGCTGTAGGCATTATGCTTACTGCTTGTATTATAAAATCTCTGTGTATATTTTTCTGTATTAGATTGTAAGCTCTTCGGAGGAAGAGATGATATTTATGTATTTATTTTTTTGTTTTTGGATCTGCCATATTTTCTTGTATATCGTAAGAGCTTGGACAGTGTATGTAGAAGTAAGTTATGAATAATTTCTCTTCATTCTAGGTTGCCTGAATAGTGAGGAGTTGTTGGTATTACTAGAATTTAAAGAGAATAGCCCTGGATCAGTGTTTTAGGAATTTGGTTTACTTGTTTAATTGAAATTTAAAAGACCATATCAGACTTACTTTAGTTATATCTTTTTAAGTTTTTATTTTTAATCAAAGCTACCCATGTACTTTTTAGTTTGAAAATTAATGAACTTTAGTTCTTATAATTTTTTATTATAAATGATTCGTTCCGTTATTTTCTCGCTCCTGTTTTCTGTGTTTTGACTTTAAGAACCTTTATTATTCAATGTTGGAACTGCTGAGTAGGTGCTCTACTTTTCTTATGATTTCCCTTCTATTTTTCCATATCTTTGCCTTTTTTCTAATTCTCTGGGATATTTTGTCAGCTTTGTTTTCAATTCTTCTACTGAGTTTTAAGTTTCTGCTATCCTATTTTTTTAAATTTGAGAACTCATCTCTAATTTTCTTTTTATTGCATTTTAAAAGCATTCATTATCTTTTATTATTAATGATACTAGTTTTGGAAGTATTTTCTCCCTGCATAGTCTAAATTGCCTTCAAGTTATATTTTTCCATGGTTTGTTTCTAATTTTTTGTTTTGGCCTCTTTAATAATAAAAGCTTTCCTCAGATGCCTGGATATCTTTGGCTGTTTGCTCATATTTGAGAGTGGAGGTTTTCAAAAGCTAACGGGAAGCTCTGAGTTCATGGTGTTGGGACTTATCGATTGTAGGCTTTGCAGTGGTGTGCTGGATCTGCTTGTATCAGCTTATAAAATACAGTTGTTGGCATCTCTTCCCATCTCTGAGTTAAGTGACCTCAAATGGGAGTATTTACATCACAGAAGTTGATGAAGGCTGCAAATCAGGGCTAATTCCCTCACCCCCCCCCCCCCATATTTTTGCCTGTTGTAAACTACTTTCTAGTACACTGGCTTTACCATAGGGTGGTCTGAGTTCCCCCACCAGGGTTCCATTGGGGAAACTCTCACTGTCAGTATATTTAGGTCCTCTTGAATTATTTATATTTTCATTGATAAGAATATTCCAGTATACCGTGTACAGTGTATAAGCCAGACTGTTGGTATTTCAGAAGCCCAGTCAAGGAAGATGTTTATGGGTTTCAGTATTCAGTATGTAAACATTCATTCAGTATTTCATTTCTAGTTGGCACCTCTGGCCTCAGCTGTGCCTGTTATCCTCTAGTCTGGAGACTATGTATTTTATCCATGCCAGAGAATACATCTCCCATACTGCTGGGGAGACCAAGGAGCAGTTACTCTGGTGTTCTGAGAAGGGGAGGGAATCTGAGAACCTAATTGATTTAGATTTTCAACTAATGTTGTAGAGTATTTCAATATTACATTCCTTTTATTTCTGAGTAGTATTCCATTGTGTGGATATATTGCAATTTGTTTATCTGTTCACCTGCTAATGGACCTTTGACTTGTTTCAGTTTTGGGCTATTATGTGTAATGCTATTATTAATATTCATGTACAAATCTTTGTAAGAACTTAAGCTTCCATTTCTCTTGACAAAATACCTAGAGTGGAATAGCTAAATTGCATGGTAGTTGTATGTTTAACTTTTTCACACATTGCCAAATTGTTTCCCTAAGTGGCTGTACTATTTTACATGCCCATTAGCAGTGTGTGAAAGTTCTGGTTGATTTATATCCTTGTCACGATAGGTTTGTGAAGTCCTTTTAATGATGACAATTCTGATAGGCATATAGTAATATGTCACTGTGACTTTTTTAAAAAAATAAAGTTTACTGTGTATATTTGAGGTATACAACCTGATGTTATGGAATACGTATAGCTAGTAAAAAAGGTTATTATAGTGAAGCAAATGAACATATCCATTATCCCACATAGTTACCCATTATTTTGTGTGTGTGTGTGTGTGTGTGGCAAGAGCAGCTAAAATCTACTCATTTAGTTTGAATACCACATATAGTACAATTTTATTACCTGTAGTCTTCATGTTGTACATTAGATGTCTAGACTTGTTCACCCTACATATCTGCTACTTTGTATCCTCTGACATACATCTCCCCATTTCCTCCTCCCTCCCACTCCCCAGTAACCACTCTTCTGTTCTCTATCTCTGTATACTTGATTTTTTTTCTAGATTCCACATATAAGTGAGATCATGTAATATTTTTCTTTTAGTGTCTGGCTTATTTCATGTAACAGAATGTCCTCCAGGCTCATCATGTTGTGGTGAATGGCAAGATCTCATTCATTTTAGGGCTGAATAATATTCTATTGTATATATGTACCACGGTTTCTTTATCCATTTGTCTGTTGATGGACACTTAGGTTGTTTCCATATCCCACCTATTCTGGATAATGCTGCAATGAACATAGGAGTGCAGATATTTTTATTTAATACAAGGTAGTGATTTCATTTCCTTTGGGTATATGCCTTGAAGAGGGATTGCTGGTCATATGATAATTCTATTTTTAATTTCTTTAGAGAGTTTCATACTATTTTCCATAATGGCTGTACCAATCTGTATTCCTACCAGCAGTGTTCAAGAGTTCCCTTTTCTCTAGATCCTCGCCAACATTTATCTTTTGACTTTTTGATAATAGGCATCCTAACGGGTGTGAGGAAGTATCTTATAATGGTTTTGATTTGCATTTTCCTGATGATTAATGATGTTGAGCACCTTTTCATATACCTATTAGTCATTTGTATGTCTTCTTTGGAGAAATGTCTATTCAGTTCCTTTTCCCATTTTTTAATCAAATTATTTGTTTTTTTACTATTGTATGAGTTCTTTATACATTTTGGATATGAACTCCTTATCAGATATATGGTTTACAAATATTTTTTTCCCAATCTATAGCTGCAGTTTCATTTTGATGGTTGTTTCCTTTGCTGTGCAGAGCTTTTTAGTTTGATGTAGTCCCATTCGTTTATTTTTGCTTTTATGGCCTGAGCCTTTGGTGTGATATCCAAAAAATCATTGCCAAGGTCAATGCCCGGGAGCTTTCTCCTTATGTTCTCTTCGAGGAGTTTTATACTTTCTGGTTATGGATTTAGGACTTTAATCCATTTTGAGTTGATTTTTGTATATGGTGTAAGAAAAGGATCCAATTTCATTCTTTTGCCTCTGGAAATCCAATTTTCCCAGCACCATTTATTGAAGAGACTGTCCTTTCCTCATTGTGTCCTCTTGGTGCTCTTGTCTTTATGTGTTTTGATTTACTTCTAGGGTCTCTATTTTGTTCTACTGGTCTATGTGTCTGTTTTTATGCCAGTACCATGCTGTTTGGATTACTGTAGTTTTGTAATATAATTTGAAATCAGGACATGTGATGCCTCCAACTTTGTTTTTATTTCTCAGAATTGTTTTGGCTATTTGGGATCTTTTATGATTCCATATGAATTTTAGGATTTTTTTTCTATTTCTGTGAATTATGCCATTGGGATTTTGATAGGGATTATGTTCAATCTGTATAATGTTAAGTATGTCACATACTTAAAATTTTATGTTAATGTCTCCAAACCAGGAGTTACTGTTTTCTCCCCATCCTGCATTACCCTCCTTCCAGCAAATTTGGTTCTTTTTTTCCATTTAACATGTTAGTTAATGTTGTCATTTTCTTTCTAGTCATGTAGGTCTGAAGTATGAGTCATTATAGACTGCTGCTTCCTGTTTCCCACTTTCCTCCAATTGATCCCTGCATCTTATTGATTCTTCTTTTAACTAACTCTCAAATAAGTGGATTCTATTCATTTTCATTGTCCCACCTAAATTTAAGTCTGCCATAATTGTTTTTTTTTTTTTATTTCAGCTCATCATGGGGGTATAAAAGCTCAGGTTATACACATTGTCCATGTCCCGCCCATCCCCCTGAGTCAGAGCCTCCAGCATGTCCATTCTCCAGACAGTGCGCCTGGCACTCACCATGTAGTCATACCTCCATCCCCTCCCCCCACCCTCCACCTCCCCGAGTCAGCACCTTCAAGCATGACCATTCCTCAGACGGTGCTCAATGCACTCATCATGTAGCCATACACCCATCCCCTCCCCGTTTTGAATAGCTGTTCATTCTCTTCTCTGAGATGCCAGTGTGCCTGGTACCTCAATTATCTTACTGCTTTGTAATTATTAGTTTATGTGTCTGTCTTCCCCATCATATTAATACTGTGATCTTTATAAGCAAGGATCTTGGGTTATGATTTTGTGCTCTCAGTGCCTAGCTTAATATGTGACATGCAATTGGTGTACAATAAATGTTTTTGTGAGTCTATGAATTACTTTGTCATTAGATGTTGTCTTTGATAGTTTTAATATCATCATGAACATGAGATAAATTTTTGTTCTGCTTTTGGAAAAGTGTCTTCAATGCCTTATTTTCCAGAAGCTAAAAATAGTTTCTTTAATTTTAGCGATTAAGGATAAAATGGACTCTTTTATGTAGTTACATGTTATCATCAGAATATATTGTATAGTAAAACCAATGATAACTGCAAAATTGTTAGGATATTCTTATGGTTTACAACAATTCAAATCTTTGATTTTATTTTCAAGTATGAAATATTGATTACATTTTCTTGGTAGCAATAGAACAGCAAGAAGAGTTTATGTTCTTCCCATAATGCAAAAATATGACTTATATAAATCACTGCCATCTCCAAATGAGTGTGTTAAAAGAGATGAGGCAAGTGTCACAAATCTTTATTCTTTGGTATAGAATATAGTAGCTGAATGTTAATTGCTTCAAGTATTTAAGTAATGATAGGAAGTAATAGTGAATTTTTGGATCTAAATTTTAATGCATGACAGTGGACACACATTTGCTAATAATTTCTGAATATAGTTATATTCCCTATTCATTTCCCTGCACCAGATAAACGAAGTTGATGTTGTGAGAGGAACACATGAAAGATGGCAATCATTTTCTGCATGACTAAAATTTTCATATGCAACACGCCACTGGCTGTGGGGCCATCGGGCTTCTTTTTGTTTTTCAAAGCAAAATTCTGCTTAACTGTTAACTCTGTGCTTGTGCTTTATTTGCAGCATCTGGCGAGGCCCCAATGTGAACTGCACAGACAGTTCGGGTTACACTGCTTTACACCATGCAGCCTTAAATGGACATAAGTAAGTGCCACTTATTTGCACTGGATCGTGTGTATTTAGTTACATGTGATGAAGTTAATTATGTCTGACGATACCTTTCTCATGTCGCCATGAGTCCATTTGGAGGGGCACCAGGCAGCAGCACTGACAAGTTAAACTTGGCAGGAAGGTTGCTGAGGATGACTGTGTGCAGAGTGTAAACTGAGAGCAAAGCTCTGACATATGCGAATGTCACACAGGGAGAATGGAGGAAATGACGGGACCCTGTTAGTCATGGGTAGCTTTGGGGAGAGAATGGGATAAAACTGTTTGATAACACCTTTCTAGCTTTTTTGGTGTCTCCCTGTATTCACCCATCATGGGAGTAGTCACTAGGAGTGGAATCTTAACCGATTCCTGCTCTTATAAGCTGTGGTCACTAATACAAACCACTTTCAAATCCTCCAGATTTAGTTAAAATGCTTCCTCTTTGTCATTCATGATTGTCTTTCTGGTTTTAAACTTCTCAACCCTGAACTTTTTTTTAACTTACGGAATTGTGTTTCAAATCATGTAATCATATACATTATGAGAGTGAAAGACTGTGTGACCATGGCTACTACTTTATTTCCAGTATTTTAGCCGGGTGTCTTAATGGTTTAGTGACAGTCAAAATGTGGTGAGTCCTCTGAATGATACAGAGATGTGTCCTCCCCTACAAGAAGAAAAATGACCCTCTTCCTGTATCTCCCCCTCCTCTCTCTTTCCTTTACGCACAACTCCAGTTAGTCTTTCCAGATCTGTATCATTTCATTTCCCTTTAGTTTTTTAGATGTGGCAATTACTGCTTTAAAATACTAGTTACCTTTTGCTTTCCTACCTAACATTTCTTTTATTCTGTGAATAGAGATGCAAAGGACTTATTATACTTGATTGTAAGCTTGGTGGCCATAAAGGTCCCAATGTAAGATATTTATTATTTTTTGTCATTATTTATGACTATCCCATTTTTTCTGTTAAAACTTACTGTGTAAATCTAACTATCCGTCAGTTTGGAGAATCATTTGAATTAAATAAAATATTTTAAACTTAATGTTTCATTGTTTGGATTCTTAGTGTTGGAATTCCCGAATTACATTTCTTTTCATCTAGTCCCTCTTCTCTATTATGCCATATTATACCATCTAACTTAGAAATTTTTATTTTGCTGGATCTTTTTTTTGTTTTAGCTGTCCTTTTATAGAGTGGAAAACATGTCTAGATATCTAAATCTTTTAAAGGTGATTATTATTAATATTATTTGTTTTTCTTTGCTGGATCATCAGAAACAAAGACAAATTAAATCAGCCCAAAGCGTAGAATACTGATGGTTCCTTTGACCATCTTAATTGTGGTTTTAGGGTATTATCATATTTCTGATTTCCAACTGGGAAGATAAACTCTGTCAAATCTAATGGGCAGACTATCATGGGTCTGAGCATTTGAGCTCTACTACTTTTCTTGTTCCTTCTCAGATTGGCATTGTAAGCACTTCTCAAAATAACATTGTCCCCAAATGGATTAGCATTCATACCCTTCCTTGATTTTCAGTGAAGTACTTCTTAAACATTATTGACTTATATATGACAGACTGTGAAGTTCTAACCATTGAGATATGTTTTCCTGTGGTCCATTGCATAATTTTTGGTTCTTATTGGCAATTTAGAAAGTGACTGTAATTTAAGCAAATTGAATAGCAATCATTACGATTATCATAAAGAGATGAGGGATTTGACCACGTATCTTTTAAGATCCCTTTTATTGTAGATATTCTATGAGAATTATGTGTCTCTGCTTTTGTCCAAAGGTCTTAGTTATCTTTTCTTTTCAGCACTTTCTAGTAAGATTTTACTCAGTGTCATCCTGTAGACATTGGAAAAAGCAGGAAAATTGTAGTCCTATCTTCCCATCTCTGCTGGTTGTGTGACCGTGAACCACTTATTTAATGTCTCTAAGCCTCAGTTCAATAGACTGAATACACTGGCTGGATATTCTTCTCTGGTCCTAATAATTATAACATTTTCTGATATACTGTGTTGGTATTATTTTTGGTTCTGTTATGTACTATGATGCTATAATTCTGCAAATTGGTTTTTCATGTAAAGTATATGCTTCCTGATTTTGCATGTTTAAATTATCTATGGACTTTACATTTAGAGATCATTTATTCTACCTGATCCCCCTCACCTCCCTCATTTTATAGATACAGAAACAAGGCCCATCTAGATAAGTGACTTAGTGGCCGCTTAGATATTAAAGTAAGGTTCTGTCTACAGCCTAAGTCTTCTAGTTCCAAGTCTGTGCTTTTACTCTGCATTATCTCCCCTTTGTGGCTAAACTCTTTCTGGCTTTTCTTTCTCACACTATGTATTTCTGGGTTGCCTCCCATTATCATCACATAGTATGTTAACATGGAATACTAATTTTAATATTGGCTTAAAAGATATTTGAAGGAGAAAAAGAATGTTATAGAATATATCTCAGACCCAGAGAAGAATGGTATTTCTTTGCTTTTGCTCTTCTCCTTTAGCATAGGTAATTAGTAATGATTATGTGGTTTCCTTCCTAAGCAAGCCTTAGTAGTCAGCATAGAAGCACGTCATTTCCATGTTTGTTATATCCATCTGCTCTAGATTGTTTCCATAAACATTATGATTTCTAGGCTAAAGTTCATGGCATCATAGAACTAGAATTAATGTTACAGGGCCCTGTGGTTTATTCTTTTGCTTCAAGCACAGATTTTCCCCCTACCCTCAGCATATACTCTAAGGCCTTCATATTGCAGATTAAACCTGTTTCCTTTTGTATGTTGTATTGGAAACCCTTGTTTATCAATGCTAGTTAATCCACAATGAAGCATCATTTTGTACCTGAAATGCATTATTTCATATTGAACAATTCGTCTTCTGTTAGCCAAATCAGGACTACGTACTCTACTGGTGATTTCCTGGGTCATTTGTAATTACAGATTAGAAGATTATTACTTTGAAATGATAGAAAGAAACATGGTTACTAGAACAAAATCTACTAGCAGCTATTATAAATTATTTCAATAGATAGGGTTGAAACTTATCTGTTTCTTTTTCTTTTTAAAATATGGAGGATTCATTGTCTCACGTATTTCTACTACAATTTTGTATCCCTTAATTCTCTTCTGAATAACAATTGGCTGACTGGCTTTCCTCCCTTCCTCCCTCTCTTCCCTCCCACTTTCTCTAATCCCTCCTTTCCTCCTTCCTTTCTTCCCTCTTCTTCTTTCCTTCCTTCCTTCTTTCCCTCCTTCCCTCCCTTCCTCTTTCCTTCATTGCTCTTCTTTCTTCTTGACTTTCTTTCTCTCTTCTTTTCATCCTTTCTTTTTTAATAATAAGGTTACACTAAACCTATATTTTCATATTTCATTTCAGTTCTACTTCTCTACTTAACAAATTAATCCTTATCTTTTTCTTGTTAAGTCCCATCTTATTAAACTGTTTTAGGTATATTGTGATGCTTGGATGCTGTTTTGAAAAATATCAGCAAATTGTTATCATAGCTTTGAAATATGTATGTTTTTTGATATGTGTGGAGTTACAATGTTTTCTATTCTTCTAATTTTTAAAGTATTTAATGCTCGGTAGACCTCATTTTCTGTAATCCAAATTGTATGTCAAATTCGATCTAGAATCCAGAGAGTAAGCTATCTATATTTTTGATTTGCTCTTTCTTAGGTATTCTAATGAAATACTTCCTCTAAAAATTCTATAATCTGGTCCCTGACGTAGCTCTTTGAATGACTACAAACATCTCTGGTCTGATTAGTTCTTTCCCTGATAAGGATATTAACTGTTTAAAATTTGCCTTCATTCATTCTGTAATCTAGAAGTCTAAGAGAGTGCATTCAATGTATAAAGAAACTTCAGTTAGCAAATGGAATGTATTGTCCTGTAGTCTTTTGGTCATGTCAAACACATCTGCAACTTTATACACATTAAAGAGAAGTAAAAGCTTCCAGAAAATCTGAAATCAAAAGCACCTGATTGAATTTGAGAGTTTCATTAGTTTGTTAATTCTGCATCCATGTGAAGATGATTTGCATTTATTTTGAAGTTCTTTGAACTCTATCAACAAGCGAGAGAGGATGGAACAAAATAAACATCTTTGGTTGTGACTTAATTACAGGGGATCCTGCTGTTGAGGCAAAGAAATTTGAATGTTGATTCTTCCCAATTAATTTAATTTTACTCAGAACTTCTTGAAAGACATTTCATATTAACCAGAAGTGTATTTATATCTATCAAAAATGAATACAGGCTGGGCACAGTGACTCATGCCTGTAATCCCAGCACTTTGGGAGGCCAAGGCAGGAGGGTCATTTGAGTCCAGAGTTGGAGACCAGCTTGGGCAACATAGTGAGACCCCATCTCTACAAAAAATAAAAAAAATTAGCCAAGTGGCATGGTGGTACATGCCTGTAGTCCCAGCTACTCAGGAGGCAGAGGCAGGCGATCATTTGAGCCTAGAAATTGGAGGCTTCAGTGAGCTGTCATCATGCCACTGCACTCCAGCCTGGGCAACAGAGCAAGACCTTGTCTCTCTCTTTCTCTAAAAAAAAAAAAAAAAGCAAATTAAATAA
This sequence comes from Lemur catta, assembly GCF_020740605.2. Taxonomy (NCBI): domain Eukaryota; kingdom Metazoa; phylum Chordata; class Mammalia; order Primates; family Lemuridae; genus Lemur; species Lemur catta. The sequence continues at coordinate 20,227,247 of NC_059133.1, forward strand.
TATAGTAGCAAAAATCAATACTTTTAGAATTTCTGTTTTTACCTGAACTTATATATATTAGCTTCAAGCTACAAATATTGTGATTATTATTAAATTTATCTTGATATTTTGTTTTGTTCTTGGGAAATGGAATTATTTTTTTCTGTGATCCCATTAACCCATTTACGTTAGGGTTTTAGAGTATTTCTTATTCTTCAAATGCTGGATATTGAGAAAGATTGCTACTTTATGTTTAAGATATAGGAATTATTTTGCTGCTTGCTATTCTACAGATATTGATCAGCAGTATAATTTAATATTTCATGCCAGGTAACCAAGCAGAGTCGACATGTTCATTTGTTGATACCTCCGAATAAGATATAAGGCTCAACTTAAATAAAAATAAAAAATAATAATACCGTGCAGAAGCTTTTTAGCTTGATATAATCTCATTTCTCTATGTTTGCTTTTGCTACCTATGTCTTTGAGGTGTTACACAAAAAGTCTTTGCCCAGACCAATGTCCTGAGTATTTCCCCAATGTTTTCTTAATTTCATAGTTTCAGGTGTTAGGTGTAAGTGTTTAATCTATTTTGATTTGAGTTTTATATTTGGTGAGAGATAGGGGTCTAGCTTCATTCTTCTAAATGTGATTATCTAGTTTTACCAACATCAAGAAAGTGAAAAGACAACCTACAGGATGGAAGAAAATATGTGAAAACTATCCACCCAACAAGGGATTAAAAACCAGAATATATAAGGAACTCAAAGAATTCAATAGCAAAAACTCAGATAATCTGATTAAAAAATAAGCAAAAAAAATCTGAATAGACATTTCTCAAAAGAAGACTTAGAAATGGCCAAAAAGTAGATGAAAAATGCTCAAGATCACTAATCCTCAGAGAAATGCAAATCAAAACCACAATGAGATATCATCTCACCTCAATTAAAATGGCTTTTATCAAAAAGACAAAAATAATGTATGCTGGATAGGATGCAGAGAAAGGGGAATGCAAGCATACTACTGATGGGAATGCAAATTAGTATAGCCACTATGGAAGACAGCATGGAAATTTCTCAAAAATCTAAAAATAGAATTACCATATGGTTCAGCAATCCCACTGCTGAGTATATATATCCAAAAGAAAGGAAGTCAGAATATCTAAGAGATATCTGCATGCCCATGTTGATTGAAGCCCTATTTTTAATAGCTGAGATATGGAATCAACCTAAGTATCTATCAATGAACGGATAAAGAAAATATGGTACATATACACAATGGAATATTATTCAGCCATAAAAAGAAGGAAATCCTGTCATTTGCAGCAACTTAGATGGAACTGGAGGTCATTATGTTAAGTGAAATAAGCCAGGCACAGAAAGACAAATTCGCGTGTTTTCACTTATACATGGGAGCTAAAAAACTGAATCTTAAGGAGGCAGAGAGTTGATTGATGGTTACCAGAGGCTGGGAAGGGAAAGAGATAGGGGGAGATGAAGAGAGGTTGGTTAATGGGTACAAACATGCAGTTAGATAGAAGGAATAAGATCTAGTGTTTGAAGTACAATAAGGTGACTGTAGTTTACAGTAAAGTGTAGTTCAAAATAGCTAGAAGAGAGGAATTGGAATGTTCCCAATGTAAAGGAAAGGTAAATGTTTGAGGTGATGGATAGTCCAATTACCCTGATTTGGTCATTATTCATTGTATGCATGTATCAGAATATCACATGTACTCCCAAATATGTACAACTATTATATAACAATAAAAATAATAATACTGATGATACTGAGTTGATGGTATTCTACTGTTAACTACTCTTCTAATGTAGATATTACAGAAAGTGCCTGAAATTTAATTTGTTCTTAATGAGCCTGGATTAAAACAGCCTATTTAACTCATATTATTTGTGATAGATCATAAGAAAGTTTAATGACAATTTGTTGATTAATACTTTATTCTACATGTGATTCAGTAAAACTGACAGGCACTTATTTGATCAGAGATGTAACTTTATATTTCACAAGTATGTTTTAACACTAGAAATCTGAGCTCAGCTAGTTCATTAACTGATATCTCTGCATAAGTTATAGAGCTCAATTAAAACAAAAATTTAAAAACAAACTTAAATTTAAAAATAACCACATTTAATAAACTACTCAAATAAATACATTTAAAAAACTTAGATAAAAAGTTTAGTTATAACCTATAAGTAGTGATTAGGATCTTAGTGTTTACTAAAGGCACTTTTGCAAACATATAGATTATTCTTTTCTGATTTAGATATTAAATGGTGGTAATACTACACAATACAAAAATGATCAATAAGTCAATTTTTAACATAGGCATTTTTTCACTGTATCATAAATCTTCCTGATAAAGAAGACTGTATATCATATACGTTATTAGAAAGTGTCAACAAAATTTGAGCCAAAGAACAAATGAAATTCTGAATGATTTGAGAGAACAAAAGGAAATAAAGTTGATGATCCCATCTATCTTTCTTTCCTCTTTACCCTTTGAAAGGAAATGCTTTATAAGAACAGGTTTCAGAATATTTCTTTATTTGCTTAGGCATTGGAGAATGAGATTTCTCTCTCTCTTCACAATTGTCTTTGACATTAATTTGGAGAAATCTATTTTGTAGTAGGATAAATGCTACTTTTTAGATCCAGCTATTTAGTTTGAGCAGCTTGTATTATTTTACCTTTTAAGTGCTCAAAATATTTTAGTTAAAAAAAAATCACTGGGAATATTTAACATTGCAACAGCCTTCCTCGAGAATCACTTTTGATCATATATCATTTTGCAATCACGTCTGCTTATCATTTGATTCACACCATAACCTTTGAGACTGGCAGCAAGATATAATCTCTAAATTCTATTTTAACAATATTTGTAAGAGAGACAGAGCTTATTTGATTTGCTTAAGGTAACCAAGTTAGTAAGTAGTAGAGAGCTGGGACTTCAGACCAGATCTTCTGGTTCTTAGCTGCTTATGCTGTTCATCATTATTGAATACTCATTATCTTATAGAAATTATTTATTTATGTCAGAATGGAAGACAACTCTTTTTTGTTTTTAATTAAACTGATGTGGTTGGAAACATGACAACTCTTGCATGGCAGGGAGATGGGGAAAAGCCTGTGAACTGGATAACTTTAAGTTTTCTTCTGATTTTCAGATTCTCTTTTTCAAAGGTCATTTGCTATAAGCCTTTTCACTTTTAAAGGATTTTTATCTTTACTCGAGACAAGTACTAATATTGGTATAGTGCTTTACTATTTATTGAGCAACTTCTTTTCTACAATCTTATTGAATGCTCTTGCCAGTCTTGAGTAGTAGGCATTGTTATTACAGCATCTTCTAAGTTAAAGAAAAAGAAAATGAGACTAAATACAATTGTGTCACTTAATGATGGGGACACATTCTGAGAAATGTGTTGTTAGGCAATTTTGTCATTGTGCGAATGTTATAGAGCATACTTACACAAGCCTAGATGGCATAGCCTACTACACACTTAGGCTACACAGTATATATAGTCTATTGCTCCTAGACTACAATCCTGTACAGCATGTTACTGTACCAAGTACTTTAGGCAGTTGTAACATAATGGGAAATATTTGTGTATCTAGACTTATCTAAACATAGACAAGGTACAGTAAAAATATGGTAATATAATCTTTTGGGACCACCGTGGTATATGTATACAGTTCATTGTTGACCGAAATGTCATGTGGCGAATGACTGTAATTTCTCCTGGGTCACAGCATCAGATCCTGTAAAATAATACTGGTATTTAAAAAGAAATTAAAAAAAAAATAAAAAAAAAATAAAATAAAAAGAAATTTTAAAATAAGATTTATTTCTTCATTTCTCAGAAATTTTATTGTTAGAAGATGTAGGACTCCTTGGAGTTTTGCAAATATTTGTACAACATATTCTTGGTTCTTTCATCATGATTTCATACATTTAGCAACTAAGTGCAATGTTGTGAGTTCTACCATTTACTCTAATTTTATGTTGTATCATGTCTGTTTTTCTTGTGAGCTATCAGAGTTCTAATCTTGCTTCTATTCAAACTTCCTCCAACTTTTCTCATGTGTTACTTGCATTTAGAGTCTGATTTTATGAAATATTTTAATTTAGATCTTTCTGTTACATTCATCTGCCTCATTGGTGATTTGTTATATATAAGAAACAACTTTATTGCATATTGTAATTATAAATATATGTATATATTTCTGTGTTTGTCAAGCATTAAGTGGGTGAATAGAATTTGCTTCTTAAATGCATCCAAATGAAAATATATTTTTTTGTCTAGAATTACTGTTTTTGATTGTTTTATACAAAGTTCAGTATAATGTATACTAATAATTAACAATTAATTAATTCTTTCTGAGGTTGAGTATTGCAGTTCAGGATTTTTCCTTTGAAAACCAGATGGGCATTGGGTAAAAAATCCTATGGGTAAGATATATTGAGTATGTGTTGAAATTACATAAGTGGTGGAACTTGTTTCTTAAATGAATTTCCTTCTTGAAATCATTGCTTAGGCTTGGAGGAAAAATGTGACAGAATACAAAAATATGAACAAGACACATTCAAAGTATGTTGTGTCCCATGACTGAAAAGTTATTGATATTTTTTTTACCCTGACCTAGTACAACAGCTAGCTTGTCAGGGTTCCTTAAATACCATCCTTCTCTTCTATATACATCTTCAATCTCTTATTCCAGTTCTCTATAGGAATGATGTATACATTCTGTAAATGTACCTTTGGTATTATGATAACTTTTTTTTTGTAAAGAGGGAGTTTGCTTTTAACTTCAACTTTCAAGCTAAATCTCATATGTGGGCTATTTGGAAAGACCTCTTTTTTTAAGAATGAGAGGAGGAATTCTTTTTATTTATTTTACTTAATTCAGTTAATGAGATAAGATAAATTTTGCCCCAGTGAATTCTATTAAGTAGTTTCATTGGTTAGTTAATGCTCTGTGTGTGGTGGTGGTGCGTTGTTTTTCAGGTAAGTAAAGTAGCCAAATATCGAGTAGGCAAACTTCTAAACCCAATTTTATGTTTTAGTATTTTGAATGATTACTCTAAATTACTGTTGGCCAGATCTAATACTCTTTCATAATTATCTATTTAATAAAACTTGTGTTGTTCAGCATATTTTCTTTTCTGTTGTGTTCTTTTTCTTTTTCTTTCCTTCTTAGGGACATAGTTCTCAAACTACTTCAATATGAGGCATCAACAAATGTAGCAGACAACAAAGGTTATTTTCCTATTCATCTGGCTGCCTGGAAAGGAGATGTGGAAATTGTGAAGATTCTTATTCATCACGGACCATCACATTCCAGAGTCAATGAACAGGTGCACTTATCAAATGTTTGCTCATGCTGTAATTTTTCCGGAGTTTTGCAAAGGCAAAGCCATATTGAAAAATTGATTATTTTTATCTTTACCCTGCCAAAGACCTTTCCACAGCTGAATTTCCTAAAGGAGAGATTTGAAAAATTCTTTTGCATTTGGATATGATACACAAGCACTAAGTTGGGCATTTGTAAAGAGATTTTGTTATTGAGAAAATTCCACATAAAGGAAGTAGTTGTAATATTTTTGCCTGTCTTATATAATCATCCATTTTATAGCTATTGAATATTTAAAGATAGAAGAGAATTCGCATTTGTAATGAGAATTAGAGTGTTTCTTAATATAATTTTAAATGCTAAAACAATTATGATAGTTATTGTTTGTATAATGCTTTACCATTTACAGAGCACTTTCACAGTTAAGTACACTACTGTGAATCAAAATGCAAAATACAGTCTATCCAGTTGCTAGTCATAATTAAGTTAAAAATTTTCTGTGTATCTATACACCCCTCCAAGTAAGTTGAGTAAACATAGCAGCACCATGATACTTACAGATAAAGTCAAGTATTTGTGAGTACATAATATCTACATTACACCTAACAGACATTTCAAAAAGAAATGCCATTCTCAGTATTCTAAACAGATAAGACCACAGATTCTAGAAAGTAAAATATGGTCCCCTAATACAGTATGATAACAAACATCTTGAGCTCTGCATGCCCCCTACTGTTCTCATTTTGTAAAACTATATTTGAAAACCAGCATGCAGTCCAGCAATTGAATTACAACCATGACATTAAGCTGCAGGTTGGCAGCTGTCCAATATCAATGCAAGTAGGTTATTCTAGGGCAAGCACATCTAATAAAGTACAATTAGCATATTGTTCAAATGGATACAGACTTTGCAGGCTTTTGACTGAAATGCAGACTAAAACAGAAAAAGTAACAATACTTTAGCCCGCAAAAAGAAGAAAAATGCTTTTTTTTTCCCCAACAAAATGAAATTATTGAAAGGGCTAATCAGGAAAATCATTTTATTAATTGGAAAAGTATCTTATTAATATCTAGCACAATAAAAATTTCTATGTTTGCAGGTTACAAAAATGCAGAATTTTTTAAAAAGAGAATACACTCTATTTTTAAAAAGTGACAGATATGGCTATCTTTATCATCATATCATGCTAAAAGGAAATTTATGAGAATACTCTTCTGTTCCTCAGAAAACCAAAAGTTAGATCATTTATGGAATGGGCCATCTGGTGGTTATTCTTAAAACTGTCTGAATGCTGGAAAGCAAGCCTGAAATGATAAAATGGAAAAACAAGCCAAGGTTAAACAAGAAGATGTTAGTTTTTATGAATAAGATGTTTTAAATGACATGAAAATAAGAAAAAACATATAGTATTTATATTTGAAAGTTAAAATTTTTAAAGGACATATAACTGTAATTGTATATTTTAAAGAGAAATACTTGGTTTTGGTAGTATTGAATAGATCAATTAAATTATAAAAAATGTCTTTTTAAGGAGACCAGAATTCAAAGTTCTTTGTTCACTTCTGTTGCTTTGTGTTGTGGTTTCTAATGGCAACAAGTTAAAAGTATCTTATGATTTTTAATACCCCATTTTCAGTATTTTTGCTTTTTGTTATCTGTATACTTCTTTAGTGCTGACATAGTTCTCCCATTCCATGCCATTTCTCTTGAAACTTTCTGATGTGGAAATTTTATTTTTATAAGTAACTTTTAGTTTTTGCTTGCCTTCCTGCCTGCCTGTCTTCCTTCCTATTTCTTTTTTTCTTCTTTTTTTCCTTCTGAATGGGACAGAAATATTCTAGCTAATTATGTACCTTTATGTATTTAAATAATAGAGGGAAGAAACAAAAATGATAACTAACATTTATTGAGATATGATAAGCCAGGCACTGTTCTAAGTATTTTCATCTATAAAATGTTATTTGATTAATTCTCACAATAATCTTCTGAAGGGATATCATCACTCCTATTTTTATGGATGAGAAATCAGGCTCAGTAAAGCTAAATAAATTGTCAAAGGCTACATGTTACTGAGTGACTAAAACAGAAACGGACTTGGACTCAGGTCTAACTCCAGAGCCCTTCACAGTAGCACATTGGTATTGTTATCCTAAATCCTACCACTGATTGGGTTGTTTCTCGTATGCCCGGCATTGTGCAGAGTACATCATCTTTGTTATCTTGCTAAGCCCTGTAGCAGCCTGATCATTTCTACTTTATATATGGGAATACAGCCTAAGAGACATTAAGTAACTTGACCATAGTATCACAATATATATGATGTTAAAACTATACATCATAGTCAAGGCTTCATTCTGATTTCTAAAAGTATCTTTGGTTTCTAATGAAGCTTTCTTTAAAAATAATTCTATTTTACATTTTAATGTTTAAAGTTTATAAAGCATTTTCACATGTTATCTCTTTTGATTTATAAATTACACGGTAAGGTTTATAGGGAAGGTAATAGCCTCATTGTACGGGTAAGTTTGGAGAGATAAAATGACTTACTTTCGCGGCGTGTTAGCACTTTACCTTAGGACCTGTTCACCATTCTATACTGCCCTAGAATTAGTGATCAATTTGTGGTGACATAATTTTGAAAAACAAAGTGTACCCTGACCATGGTTTTTGTAATGGCCACATCCTTCCAATCTTATGTCAACTGATTTATTATTTCCTTTCTTCTGATGTTATATACGTTTTAAATTTCTATTTCTCTGTACATTCATTTCTCCCCCCTTTCACCTACTCTTCCTCTTTTTTTTCCTTTGTTTTAACAACAGAGCAAAAACCAGAAGAGCCTTATCTCAAATGCACATTGCCTTTCCCATTCATCAAAACTTGAACCCGGCTCTTGTTAGATGTTTTACCTTGAAGCAAGATCTTTTGGTCAGTGGCTTTTGTCAGCCCCTTTTGTTCTGCCGTCCATTGTCTGGAAGTACCCTAAGTTTTCAGAGAACATTCATTTGGTAAAAAGAAGGAATTCAAAACCTTTTAAGAATATTCTGTGTAGACATGCTAGCAAATATTAATCACAGCATATTTATTTCAAATTAGATGTCTCATGTTTTTAGACCACTGGTGAGTGTGGGCACAAGTCTACAATCATGCCTTTGTGAAAGAGCCACCAGTTGTGGTCTCCACTGATGTGATAGTCCAAGTATGTGTTGATTATGGATGAAATCTGTGAATATTTTATCCTGAGTCGGTCTTGATTGATTGAAACAATTTCTCTTGAGATCTCAACAGTGCTAATTGGTGTTATTAGGAAAATTTTCAATTTCGTTCTTATAATTTCCTAGGCTAAGGGCTCTGGAAAAGTGGAGAGGCCTTTGAGGAATTGTTATTTCATAATTGGCCGTTCTGTTTTCTCAAAGAGGTGCTGTATTTTGAAAAATGAGATTGAATCTCTTTCAGACCAAGGGGAAATTTGGGTTGGTCAGGAAGCATATTTCTATATTATATTTTCATGACGTGAAGTAATAAGATTGGTTTTCTTATCAGGCTTATGAAACTTAGCCAGATAAGAAAATCAAGAAGTCTAAACCTATATGTAGTCAGTCTTTATGAAAAGATTGATTATAGTAACACATTCAAACCAAGCACAAGACATGATCGAAGCACACCAATGATGGAAGAAACACCTGAAGCTGGGTTCCCATCTATCAGATCTTAAATTTTCATTGACTGTCTCCAAGGAGTAGGTTTTTCCTCTGTCTTTGACCTTCAAATGCTCTTTCTTGATACTTACTTGAAATATGAAGTAGTGAGAAGCCTCTCCTAGTACTTTTTTGCCCTTGTCACTCTTCTTAAGTTTTTGAATCTTCCCTCTGGATTCTCAACTTACCTGCATTCTTCTGTCATCCAGAGCAAGCCTGAGTTATTCTCTGGACCATTAAGATTTGTTTGGGTTTCAACTCTCCTTATCCTTTAGTTTTGGTTAGAACAGCTATCTAACCAGCTACTTCCTATTCTAACTCAGTTGGTGTTTTTCTGAGCAGAATCTCTAGAAATTCTGCTTTCAGACCACTAATTTTCAGCTCTTCTTCATTGCTGGTATAGCAACACGTGGAAGGCGGCATGGTATAGTGGAAAGAGTATGGGTTTTGGATTTTGACAGATATAGGTTACAAAAGTTCCTGATTCTGCCTGGATATGTAATTTAACCTTTCTATATTTTAGTTTCCTTGTCCATGAAGTGGAGCTAATAAGGTCAATCTTGTAGGATTGTTGTAAGAGTTACATGAGACAATAAAGTTTTTAATTTGCAACAATTTGGATGGAACTGGAGACCATTATCATAAGTGAAGTATCTAAAGAATGGAAAAGCAAACACCACATGTACTCGCTATTAAATTGGAACTAACCAGTGACCACACATACAGAGGGAAGTAAAATTCAGTGAAAATCAAGCAAGAGGAAGAGCAGGGAGGGGATAGGCAAAAACCTACCTGATGGGTACAATGAACACTATTTGGGTGATAGGCACACTTCACAGCCCTGGCTCAAACATTACAAAAGTGATCCATTAACCACAAACATTTGTATCCCTGTAATATTTTGAAATAAAAAAATAAATGAAGACCACCAGAAATGGTAACTACATGGACGCACAAAAAAGTTTTAAACTCGGGAAATGACAGCAGTAATAGTTGTTATTGTGGAAGGTGGTATGTGTGGTGGTTAAAAGCACTGACTTTGGGTCTAGGCTGCTTGGGTTCAAATCCTGGCTCCACCACTAAATGGCTATATAATCAAAGGCCAGTTATTCAACTACTCAATGCCTCAGTTTCCTCATCTGTAGAATGAGGATAATGATGTTAGTAGTGTCTATCTCATGATGAGAATTACGTGAGTAAGTGTGAAATGAAACTGTGTCTGGTACATAATGCTAGCTGTGATGATGACTGATGGTGGCAGCCACTCTTTCTCTCCAGAACCCTCATTTCAGATCATTGCATTTTTGTTGCTAAAATTTCTGATTCATGTTTCTCCTGACTTACACTTTTGCCTCCTGACATACCCATACCCCATCTATTTATACTATTTGCCTAAATGGTCTGAAGGGTCCATCTGCCTTGCAAATGGTTTCAGTTTTCTCTATCTTAACATTTTTTTTATCTTGCTAAATTTCTAGGAAAATCTCATTGATTTTCAAAGCTGCACATGTAGTACTGTGATGGTAGGTCTGCCTCTTCATCCATAATTATGTTTCAGAAAGATAGTATTTTATCTTGGGGCCAGAATGTCTTCCTTCTCTTTGCAAAAGAAGCAATGATTTTTACTTACATGGAAAATCAAATGAAACTTAATCTGGGAAACCGTTCTATAAATCTTCTAACATCAAGAATTTACCATCTCAACTGTCTTTGGGAAAGCCAGTCTATTAAAAGTATGCTGTAATTGTTATTAATCTCTGTCATTAGCAAATGTCACGGGGATGTGATGCTCAGAGCAGATAACACCGGCCATCTGGGCCCAGCAGGGCCACTGACAAAAGGGCTAAACTCATTTATCATTCTTGGAAGTTGGAATATATGATGCATGGAAAAGTTTGATATTTTTACTATTAAAGTGATAAAAATAAATTATGATACTTTTGATGTAATGAAGGATAGATACTTTTTATTAAATATAAAATTCGATTAGGCATACTTACTAAAATAATAAATCTTAAACTCATATTTTCAAAGCATCTCAAGTTTTAAATTACTGTGCTTAGATTCTAATAACTAATTAAATTTCTGAAAACATGCCTTTTTAAAAATCTTTGTCTTAAACAGAACAATGAAAATGAAACTGCCCTACACTGCGCAGCTCAATATGGACACTCCGAGGTAGTTGCTGTTCTTCTAGAAGAGCTCACTGACCCTACGATTAGGAACAGTAAGCTCGAAACACCTTTGGACCTGGCGGCGCTCTACGGACGGCTTCGAGTGGTCAAAATGATCATCAGTGCACACCCGAACTTGATGAGCTGCAACACGCGGAAGCACACGCCACTTCACCTCGCCGCACGCAATGGCCACAAAGCAGTCGTACAGGTGCTGTTGGAGGCGGGAATGGATGTGAGCTGTCAAGTGAGTCTTCTTTTGTCTGTGTTTTAAAAGTGATGATTCTCTTGCTTTGCTTTGAGATACAGATGTTAAAATACGTATGACTCTTTTAATCAAATTGTCCACAGGTATTTTTGTACCTACTATGTTCAGGGTACTCTAAAACACAGGCTTTTGGAAGATAAACTATAAGGCATAATCTCTCACCTCATTCTAATTTGAGGGCTATCCCCATGAAAAATTATTAGTCCATGGCAATTTTGTGTGGCCTCCTTAGTAATGTTTCCTTTCTCCCAGGATCTAGCACACAGCCTGACATACATCAGGAATTTAGTCAAAGTTTAATGAATGAGTGAATGAAACAAAACTCACTTTAACATTTTTGGGTATGTACTTTGTGTTTAGCATGTTCATACATTTGGAATTCAATTCTCACAGCTGTCCTGTGGGACTGAGAGCTATTAAGTTCCAGTTAAGAGATGAGGATTCAGATTCAAAGGCTTAAGAAATTTGCTTAAGGACATACAGCTGATAAAACTGGAATATGAATTTAGACTCACTGATTAAAGTCCAGGCCTCTTTCCACTATAATGTACCGTCTATACATAACTAATGAAAGAATGATCACTATGCCTAAGGGCAATTAGAAAAAATATTATTGCAGAGGTGTGCTTTGGAGTTGAGCTTTGGAGGAAGAATTGGGATAGCTTTTGTTTCTCCACAAAGAAAGGGGCAAACTCCTTTTATTATCTGTCTTAAGTTAGCCCTAACTCTAGGGTTAGTCTGTCATTTATTCATTTATTATTTATTCATTCATTCATTGACCTATCTACCTACCATTTTCTCCTTTTATGGTTGTGTCTTGGCTCCCAAGTTGGTAGCCATATTCTTTCTCTTTCAAAGACCCTTTTGATTCTTGTCAGATTGTGACCTTCTCCCCTTATTACTAAGATATTGCTATATAACAAGCTATCTCAAAACTTAGTGGTTTAACACAATAACTACTTACTTAGCTCATAAATCTGGGATTAGTAATGTAGACTAAGCCCAGCTGAGTAGTTTTTCTGGTGTTGGCTGGTTTCTCTTGTGTGTAGGATCAACTCTAAGTCAGTTATACGTTTCTGTTTCAGAGGTTGGCTGGAAATTGTCTGGGGTGCTGGGTGAGACTGCCACATATCTGTCATGACTCAGCAGGTCAGCCTGGGCTCATTCACATGGCACATATGGTTCCAGGAGAGAGGAAAGAATTGTGCAAGGCTTCTTGGGGCATAGGCTTGGAGCAAACACACCATCACTTCTGCCGTGTTGGGTTGGCCAAAGCAAATCACAAAGACTACTCACATTCAAGGGGTGGGAGAGCAGATTCTACCTCTGGATTGCAAGAGGGTGTCAATTGTAAAAGGGGTATGAATACCCAGTGGGAATAAATGTGGCCAATTTTGCAAACAATCTACACACTTCAGGTAGAATTAGTGCTCAACTCTGGGGTTATTTTTCCTAGAAATTGGTCAGATCCTGTCTCTCCAGGGTTTTCTTTATGGAATTTTAAAACATCTTAGGCCTTCCAATCTCACATTTAAGGCTGGCATTCTGAATTTTCTCTACAGTTTTGCCTCTATTATTTAGTTATTTAAATATTTGTAATATCTTTTCTCAATTTCTTATGTATTCAACTTTGGCAGCCTTGCAAATAAACACAAAAATTTTTTTCTAACCCTCATATTAAGGGGAAAAAGGTCTTTCTCCTTCAAGGAGTACTGAAACATTAAGTAGGGAAGTGTTTACTGTTAGAGGTGACTCACAAAGTTACTTTCATAAAGGTTGTTTAATGATAAACTAGATGTTTATTGTCTAAATGTTGAATTTCTCTAATCTTGATTTACTTCTTTGATAACACTTCTGGAATATTCTAAACTTGGTTGTATAGACTGCATTATCCTCAAAGACTTTCTCTATGACTGAGGTTAGTAAGCCTCTTGGTGTTCACGGTCAAGATCTTTTCATGTTTTGTACTAGATGACATGACCAGAAGGGAAAGTGTTTAGAGATACAGTTGTATAAGTGTATATGGTATATCTTTTTTGTGTGTAAAATGCTGTATTTTGTGCTTTTTGGAGAATAAAAAAATCAAAAATATCTCTACCCCAAATTTGGTGGAGGAGGCAAAAAATTTGCAAGAAGAACTCCTATATATGACACATAATAAATGTTAAAACAAAGAGCTAAGGAGATATAGTTGAGGAAGATACAGATTTTAAGAGGGAGAATGTGGGAAGACATGCAAGGAAGTGACATTTGGAGAGGTTCTTGAAAAATCCCATTGATTTTGATAACTTGTGTCCCCTTTGTCATTTAGTTTGAGGAATCTTTCAATTTCCCTCTTAATTTCCTCAACCCAATCATCATTCAGCAATAGGTTGTTTAGTTTCCATGACATTGTGTAGAGTTGAGTGTTTCTGTTGGAATTGATTTCTAATTTTATTCCATTGTGGTCTGAGAAGATACATGATATAATTTCTATTGTTTCAAATTTTTTGAGACATGTTTTGTGGCCTAGGGTATGATCAATCTTAGAGAATGTTCCACGTGATGATGAGAAGAACGTATATTCAGTAGTTTTGGGGTAGAATGTTCTGTAAATGTCTGTTAGGCCCATTTTTTCTAGAGTTCCATTTAAGTCCAGTGTTTTTTTGTTTATTATCTGTTTGGAGGATCTGTCCCATTCTGTCAGTGGGGTGTTGAAGTCCCCGGCTATTACGATGCTGCTGTTTATCACTTTGTTTGGATCTAGTAGGGTTTGCTTTATGAATCTGGGCATGCCTGTATTAGGTGCATAAATATTTGGGGCTATTATGTCTTCTTGTTGAATTACTCCCTTTACCATAATATAATGACCATCTTTTTCTTTCTTTACTATTGTTGTTTTGAAGTCTATGTTATCTGATATGAGAATAGCTACTTCAGCTTTCTTTTGGTTTTCATTTACATGGAATATTGTTTTCCATCCCTTCACCTTGAGTCTGAATGAGTGGTGTGGTTTAGATGTATTTACTGGAGACAGCAGAACTTGATTTGTATTTTTTAATCTATTCACCCAGGCTTTATCTCTTGAGTGGGGAATTTAAGTTGTTTGCATTTATTGAAAGAAATGGGTAAGGGTGGTGGATTTCTGTTCATCCCATTGAATAGAACCTTATTGCTTTGTTTTACTTCTTGATCCATTGTACTATCTGGGCTCTGAACTTTAGCTTTAGGATGATTTTACACTAGTGGGTATCTATTGTGCTGATTGATGTATAATGCAGATCTGAGTACTTCCTGCAGGGCAGGTCTGGTCTTGATAAATTCGCTCAGTGTTTTCTTGTCTGAGAAAGTCTTTATTTCTCCCTTATATAAGAAACTTAGTTTTGCAGGGTACAAAATTCTCGGTGGGGCATTATTCTGTTTGACAAGACTGAGAATGGGGCCGCAATCCCTTTTGGCTTGTAAGGTCTCAATTGAGAAGTCTGCAGTTAGTCTGATGGGTTTTCCTTTGTAAGTTACCTGATGTTTTCACCTTACAGCTCATAGGAGTTCCTCGTCTATATTAACTTTAGCCAGTCTGATGACTGTGTGTCGTGGTGATTGTCTCTTTGGGATGAATCTCCTTGGAGTCTGTTGAGCTTCTTGTACCTGGATTTCTAAATTTCTAGTAAGACCTTATAATGGCATATGTTTTTTCAGTGTAGCATTTATGTTAGTCTTTTCTCTAGAAGTTTTGTTTTCTGCTTCATTTCTCTGAATAATTTTAAATTATAACACATATTTGAACTAGTAAATAATTTAATACCTATTTGGGCAAGTGTTACATTGTATTTATTTATAAACCCTTTAGTCTTTTAAGATTTCTTATTAAAGAGAATCAATCATATTAAGATATTAAGAGAGTAAGGTCAAATTGGCAATTTTCTCTTGAAATTAGCAATTATTTCTGTGGATTTTGAACTTCATTTTATGTAACTAGGTAGTGATGATGCTGTATTATGCTTAGTGCTTTAACTGTGTGTGTTTGTTATAAGTTTCTCTTGTTGAAATTAGAAGAGTTAAAGGACTAGCATAATATTAAGCCAATTAGACTTTATATAAGTATTAAAGAGAATGAAAGTAAAATTACAGAAAACTAATAAAGAGCACAAGTTACCCCGCTGGGGGCTGTTAAGATGCAGAGCTGAGTAAGGTACAGTGTTTGCTCTCAAAAGCTTACAATGGCAGGAGAAATAAGATATGTGCATAAATGGATAGATTACTTTATCCATTGTAATCCATTTACTCTCTGACTTCCCTAGATGATAATTTCACAACTTCTCTCCTCTCCATACTTCAACACCTCTTTCTCTGTTATCTCACTCTGATCATGACTTTGCTTTTATTTCACTGAGAAAACAGAAGCAGTCACAGATTTCCACCATCACATTTGCCAATGTACGTGTATCTGCTTTCCTTCCTGATGTTTTATATGAACCTTTTAGGTTTATATCTAAGCTAACTCCTATCCCTGTGTATCAGATCCTATCCCTTTCTGTCTGTTGGGATACCTCACTCTGGCAAATATTCTCTCTCTCTAATACCATAAGTTTTTCTTTCTCAACTGTATCCTTCCCATAAGGACATAAAGATGTCGTAATCTTTCCCACCTTTAAAAGAACCTCTCTCTTGATCCCACATTTTCCTTCTAGTTACCGTCACCTTTCTCTGCTCCGCTTTTAGACACATATTTAGAAAGGCTTGTTTTACTCATTGCTATCAAACTCCTTTCCTCCATTCTGTCTTGAAGCCACTCCAACTCCCTAATTCTAAAAGTCCTCGTTTTTTCCTTTTGCCAAGGTGTCCAGTGACGGCTATATTGTTAGACCCGACAGCCGATTCTTGTTCCTCAACTTACTTACATCATCAGCATTGATAAAGTTGATCTTTCCCTCTTGTTAGAACTACTTTTTTCTTTTGACCTCTGAGATGCTACTCTTTTGGTTCTCATTCAGTTCACTGATGGCTTCTTGAAGACGATGCTAGGGAAGCTCTGCCAGATGCTGTAAGTTAGCCTGGGAAGCTCTGTTCCACGTGTCTATTATCTTCCTCCTGGGACTAGCCTGGGTGTGGCCTAAGCACAGGGAGCAAGCCCCACTGAGCAAGCATATTTTGGGCCTCTGTTTGCCTCATGTTGGCTACCATCCATTGACTAAAGCAAGTGACAAAACCAAGTCTCAAATCAAAGAGTGGAGAAATAACTCCACTCATGTGAGTGGTAAGAACTGCAAAGTCATATCAAATGACATATAAAAGGAGGGGCTGGTAGTGTAATCTTTCACATGTGAGTTTTAGGGGTACACAAACATTCAGTCCATAACAGACTCCCTTCAGTTTATTTTCAACAAAGCAGCCAGAAGTGATCCCATTAAGTTAAGTTAGGTCATTTCGCTTTTCTGCTTAAAATCCTCCATTGGTTTCCCATCTCACTCAGAGCAAAAGCCAAAGTTCTTACAGTGGCTGACAGGGTCTTCTATGACCTGGTTCCATTATGTCTCCAAAGCCTCCTCCCATTACTCTTTGTCCTTTTTCACTCAGCTTCAGCCACACTGGCCTCCTTGGTCTTGTTGGAACACTCTGTGTCCTGCCTTGAGGCCTTGGCCTTATTAGCCACAGGACCTCCTCCCCTGCTTTCCTCCTGTGTCTGCTCAAATGTTACCTTAATGGGGACACCTTCATTGACCAATCTAACTCACCACCCCAGCAATTCCCTTTCTCTTACTTTTAAATGAAACCTGGCTTCTCTGTAAGGATGTCCTACCCCCCATCCCCAGCCTTCTCAGGCACTGTGCTTCAGGAACAGGAAAATTTGTTTCCTACCCTCAGGGAGTTGATAGACTATAGGGATGACAGAAAATAAACACATATACAAACAGAAAAATTACAAATTGCAGTAAGCATTGTAAAGGAAACAAATTGGCTGCTGCAATGGAGGCCGAAGGGTCAGAGGTGGTTTCTATTTGGGGCTAGCCTCAGAGAAGTGAGAGATGAAGCCGTGGAATAAAAGAGTTTACACGAAAGAGAATGTAGGGAGAGAGAAGAGGCTGAATAAAGAATATTTAGGTAGTTTCTGGAAAAAGTGGTCTGTAAAGAAGTTACAAGAGGAATGCCAAAACAGCACAATTTCATACAATAAATTCACCCATTCACCATATATTTATTGAGTGCCTGCTGTGTGCCAGGCATTGCCTGCCATGTGCCAGAGGATGTAACAGTAACAAAATTAGAAAAAAATTGTGCGTGAAAGAAGAAAGATGACGCTTCATAAAGTGTGGAGTAAAGAAAAGTGAGATATGGGATAGAAGCTTGAAGTGATAGTGGGTTTCACAGGAAGTCTCTTTTATTGTTTGTTTAGTTTCTGGGTAATGGAAAGGCATGTATGTTTATGGAGAAATACTGCATTGAAGATGCAAAAGGTGAAGATACCTGATAAGCAGAATTCAAGAAGCCGCAGAACGTGATAGAATAAAGAGCACAAGTGGAGAATTAGCTGTAATGAGGGGAAAGGATGCTCCCTTTGAGATGGAAGTAAGGAAGAGAGGACAGGTAAAGACAGAGGCTTCAAGTCCCTAGTTAAATAGGAGAAGAAGTCTCCTTTTGAATGGGAGGAATGGTTATTTCTGAATTATTTGAAGATACATCATATTTCTCTTGTGACATTTTTTCCCTCTCATAACTTTCAGCTGTTCTTCATATGATGCTTTTCTAGGTTCTTTATTGTTTGGGACCCTCTTCTCTGGACACATTCTAATCTGTCAACAGCACTGTAAAAGTTAAATACCCACAGTTGAACACAGTGCTATAGCTACAGTCTAGCTAATGCAGGCTACAAAAGAACTACTGCCTCCCAACTTGTTACAGCCTGTGTTTGTTGACAAAGGCTAGGATGTTGTTATATTTTAAGTTCTTTTTTTATTCTAAGAGATGCCCACGTGGCTAATTGTACCAGTCAAGGTACCAGGGGATTTTACTCCTGAGTTAAATGCCATTTTCTAGTAGTCTTTTCTTCCTTTATCTCCATCAAGGTTGCCTTTATTCACTGATTGTTACTTTTTATGATAGTTATGGGTTTTGCTTCTCGTAGTTTTATGCTACCAGTGCTATTTTCTCTGCTGATCATCACCACAATCACACTTTATATCTTGTCATCATTACTTTCTATATTTTCTCCTTTAATCAAGAAGTGTTCTTCCTTTATCTGGTCATTCTCTTTAGGCAGGCTTCAGGAGGTTATGGTTGTAGTGTTAAATTTAGAAGAGGAGCCAGTGTAGCCAAACTCTGATATCTTCACATCCCTTTTCTATCTGCTGTTTTGGCACTTTGGTGGATTAGGTAACCTAAGAGGCATTTAAAAACACGTAGAAATTCTGGATAAAATACAACAAACATCTCTTTAAATGCACAATTGAGCTTCCACAGAAGTCACGAAAGTACAAAAGGTCAAAAATAAAAAGGAACCTAAAACCCAGGGCTGTAAACATGAACATCCTCTTCTCTCCCTCTTTCCTGCTACTTATCTTGTTTTTCTCAGCTTTGGTGCTACTGAGGCTTGACTTGAATAGACATTTCCAATCAATGAGAGAATTTCTTTTGCTCTCGTGACTAATTCAGTTATTGATGTTAACGTGACATGTATATCATCTCTGTTCTTCTGACTCAGCTGTTTTCATCATTACTGTGTTCAGAGGGTTTTTTTTTGTTTTTGTTTTTTTTCCCTAAAAGGAACTAAGATGTTGTATGCTTCATCTCTGGTTGCTAGATAAATCCTGAAGTGTTTTTGTATTTTCAACTGCATGATTGTCTATTTTGGAAATTATGTTTATTTTAAAGGATTACCTTAAATAAAATGGAGAAGTTTGATTCATAGGAAAAGCAGGACTGAAATTCCAGGGGCAGTAGGATTTGGGTTCACCTGGTTGAATGTTATTTCTTTGTATACATTCTCTTTGCTTGTTGAGTGTTTTGGACTGAATATTTCATGAGAATACAGGTTTTCAAGATCTGGCCATTTATGGGTTGTGGATTGGAGGCAGAGTGCTGAGATATGCAGAACAGTGCTAGTCTGAGTGAGGATATTAGATACTGACTCTATCTAGGGTGTGATACACTGCAGGGAACATGATTTTAAAAAAAGCTTACTTTGTACCTTGACAAAATATTCTTGAAATTTTCTAATCTCTGATGAAAAGAATGAAATTATTATAGAATAAACCTATGTTTGGAAAAGTCCAGAGGTTTGACATATTTAAATTGTATACTATTTGTGAGCAACACTGTGAGCAGTAAATGGTTCTTGGTACCACCGTTTACTGTAGAATTACGAGAACAAGCTATTCCATCTTGGCCGTTCTCATGTTCTCTTACCAAAGAAGCTAATTATATCAAACCTTGGATTTGTAAAAATGGATTCATTTTTACAGGCTAAAAATATGTTTACCATCTACTAACCTTTTCTATTTTTATTTTATTATTTTTCTATTTTGATTTTTTTCTATGTCTTCTTATTCATTGTATGAAAACGCTAGTTCCATTTATCATAGCATTTTTATCTTAGAATAATGTAAAGGATATAAATGTATGTAATTTTAAAATATTAACATCATTGAAGTTATTTTTTGAAATAGGTTTTCTAACTGCTTTTTTGGTAGCACTATTAATGAAAATAGTTGTCACTTTATAGTTAATAAAACACTTTAGAAATCTTATTTGTTGTATGTTTATCTTATTTAACCTTCTCAATAACTCTATTAGGTTTTTAATTTTTCTTATTTACAGGATATATGAATTTTCAATGATATTAAGTGATTTTCCCAAGGTTATGTAGCCACTAAAAGCCAAACTGGAACCCAGGTTTTCTACATCTGCTTCCTCCAGAAAGAGAATTGTTTATTTATGGTAGAGGTTATGTGTTTTCACTGTCTAGAATACAGTGGTACCCCTTTACCCCCGGCTTTGCTTTCCACAGTTTCAGTTACCTACAGTCAACCATGGTCCAAAAATATTAAATGGAAAATTCCAGAAATAAATAAATCATAAATTTTAAATTGCATGCTGTTCTGAGTAGTGTGATGAAATCTCTTGCCATCCTGATTCATCCTGCCTGGGACATGAATCATCCCTTATCCTGCATATCCATGCTGTAGACGCCACCCGCCCCTTAGTCACTTAGTGGCCCACTCGGTTATCAGATCGACTGTCATGGCATCGTAGCACTTGCGTTCAAGTGAACCTTTTTTATAAAATTGTATGCTGAGGTTACTAAGATCTATAGTAAGAATGAATCTTCTATCTGTGAAGAATGACAAATTTATACTGGTTTTACTGTGGCACCTTAAACTGCAAAAGTTAGGCCACAGTGCATGATGACTGCTTAGTCAAGATGGAAAGGGCCCTACATTTGTGGGTGGAAGACATGAATAGAAACATGTTCTGATTGATGGCAATTGGATTCAGTACTATCTCCTGTTTCAGGAATCTATGGGAGGTCTTGGAACATATCCTCTGGAGCCAAAGGGGGACTACTGTAGTCCTTTTTGGTGTCTACAGTACCCATTATCCTTTATCAAAATATCTGGGAAACCAAATTGGTGTAAAAAGTAGAAATTGTTAGATTTTAAAATAGTTTATTTAGACTTAGCTTTATGTTAACGATTCTCTTTACTCACCCATACTTCTTGCATCTCAGATCCTTTTTTGAATTTTATCTTATAGAAGTTCTTTCACTAAGGGTCTATAGTAACCCTTCATTTTTAATCTGTCTGAAAATGTTTTTATTTTGCCCTCATTCTTAGAAGATAGTTTGGCTGGATGTAGAATGCCAGGTTGAGAGTAATTCTCTTGACACATGAAGGTATACTTTCTTCTGGCTTTATTATTTTAGTCGAGAAGTCAGCTGTTGATGTAATTATTTCTTTTTAGACAATTATTTTTTTCTCTTGGGGTATTTTTAAGTATTTTTATCTTAGGTGCTTTGTGGTTTCACTGTGATACGTCCAGTATATATTCATTTATCTTCCTTGGTGGTCCTGGAACTTATTATTGGTATCAATTCTGGAAAAGTTCTTAGCCATTGACTATTACCTCTATCATTTCTTTCTGGAACTCTGATTAGACATATGTTGAATCTTATTCTATCCTGTCTTTTACATTTTCCATCTGTTATTTCTTTTTATTGCATTATATACTTTAAAAAATCTATCATCCAGTTAAATACCCTTTTCTTTAGCTGTATCTTATATGTTATTAAACTCATTAATTTTAAATATTATATTTTCCATTTCTAGAAGTGCTATTTGGTTTAATTTCACATCACGTCAATTTTGATAATCCTCTTGTTCTTTAGTCATATTGGGCATCTTCTATTTCTTTCATTTTATTAATCACATATGTTTTATATTCTGTAGCCGACCATTCCAATATGTGAAGCTTTTGTTGATTTTATTGTTTTGTGTTTTTGTTTCTACTAATCCTTGCTCATGGTGGCTTGTTTCCTTTCATGTTCTAATTTTTAATTCATATTTCTTAGAGCTTTATCTGTTGGAATTCTTAGAAGCCAGTTGTATTTTTTCCAGCTAGGAGTTATATCTGCTTCTGCTAAGCATTTATATCTGCCTGTAGTACTATTAATATGAACCCAGGGCCACTTTATTCTACATTTGGCCCAGGATCTGGGGTTCATAGAGAATATATTTTATGTCCCATACTCACCATGTGAGTGTAAAATTGTGGTTAGGATTTCTTAGGGGGATTCATTTCTTTTATTCTACTCCACTTAGAGCTAAGACCTAGATAGACATTGTTTCTTCCTCTGTGCCATGTTTTTTTTTTTTTTTTATTTTCAATTTTCACTGAGGATGTTCTTCTTTGGATGTTTTAGAGCTGTGCAGGGGTCCCTGATCTAGCCTCCTGCCCCTCCTGCTCTTACCTTGAGTGGTTGGTGAAAGCCCTTGGGGACACTAATCTACCATGGCAGATTCCCTAGAACAAATACCTGTCCATTCCTAACCCCCTGGATTTATAATTTCTTTCCCCACCAAGCCCTGAGGAATCCCATTACTTTTCCCCTTCAGCCCTGTATTAAAGATATTATTTAACTTATTTTTAGAATAAAGTGTGCTATACGGGAAGGGTTTTTCCAACATCAACATCAAGTCCAAAATTTTGTGAAAAGTGAAAGGGAATCGAATTCACAATCAGAAAGTTGGTTGAAAAACAGAATGAAAGTGAGCAGAATTAGATTATTAAAAGGGAAATTTCTCAAAGAATGGAAAAAAGAAAATGTTCAACCCCACATTGAAGTATTTTTTTTAAAAGCTGCATAAGTTTCCAGTTTTTTTCCTTCAGCATGATGCTGTATATTTATGAAATTATTTTTTATTTCCATTTTTATCAATATCTACATATCATGCCAGTCACATCATAATTCAAGCGCATTTCACTGGTGCCTTCCTGAAGATACATTCAGATCACATTGATAGATGCTTGGTATTCCTCAAGACTCCCTAACAGTGCACTTAGAAACTGTTTTAGGTTGGGTTAATTATACAATAGACCGTTAGTAATTAAAGAAGTTTTTACATTGTATATTATTTTATAGTGATACTTCTATTATAGTTTGAGATTAGAATTCCACATTAGAGATCACTTTTAGTATAAAGGAACAGAATTGCCATATTGGCACTATTCAGTTTAAAACATATGTACACACACACACACACACACACACACACACACATTGAGAACCTGCTGACATTTGTTAGATTCTTGAGAGAAGGAAAAAAATGAAAAAAAAAAAAAATACAACCCCCAAACAAACCCTAACATTTGTATAGCTCGAAAACTATCCTCTTTGAAATCTTCCTTGAAGGCAGAATCAATCTCATCCTATACTACTCACAAATTCTCCTTCTTTTCCATCCTATGTTCCTCCCTCCCTCCCTCCACTTTTTGCCCTCAAAAGAATTCTTGAACATCTACATTTTAAAGTACTTTGCTAGGCATTGGGGATATCATGGTGAAAAAAATAGATGTGGCCTACATTTCCACTGCACTTACAGCATATTATGGGGAACAGACAATCACATAAAGTTGTATTGTGGTATCATGAGTGCTGTGATAAAGAAAATAAAGATTGGTGTGGAACACACGGGAAAAGACTAAACTTCAGGGGTGCCTTCCTTAGGGAAATTATATGAAGCTAAGACTCAACATATAGTGTAGGTCCGTGGTTCTCTAAGCATACTTTTTAGACCTTCAATATTACATGGGAACTTGTTAGACATGGAAATTTTCAGGCCTAATCTCAGGCTACCGAATCGGAAACTCTAGGGATGAGGCCCAGAAGTCTGTGTTTTAACAAGCTCTCCAGGTGATCCTGATTCACGCTGCAGATTAACTAGTGGTGCAGGTGACGGCCAGATTGAGAGGGCCCAGAGTTAGGTTCAGCCAAGCAGAGGGAACCAGCCTTGGAGAACCCTGGGGAAGAAAACAGAGAATGACACTAATATGAAAGAGTTCAGCATGCCTGGAGCACAGGGTATGCGGGCTGGGAGAGGGTTGTGGTGGGCAGGACGGATAGAGAGAGGAGAAAAGCAGAGAGAAATTCATCCAGGTTTTGTAAGACACGTTAAATTGTTCTTTGTTTTTAAATTTATTTTTATTATTTAAATTAACACATAATAATTATATATATTTAGGGGTGCAGAGTGATATTTCAATACCTATATATAATATATAATGATCGAATCAAGGTCATTAGCATATCACTTCAAACATTGATCATTTCTTTGTGTTGGGAACATTTAGAATCCTCTCTTCTGGCTATTTGAAAATATATGATAAATTATGATTGGCTGTAGTCCCCCCACAGGGCTATAGAACACTAGAACTTATTCCTCCTATCTGTCTGTAATTTTGTATCCATTAACCAACCTCTCCCATCTTCCTCGCCCCTGCTGTGTCCAGCCTCTAATAACCATAATTCTACTCTCTCCTTCTAGGGCCGCAACGTTTTTTAGCTCCCAGATATGAGTGAGAACATGTATTTATCTTTCTTCTGTGCCTGGCTTGTTTCACTTAGCATAATATCCTCCAGGCTCATCCACATTGCTGTGAATGATGGGATTTCATTCTTTTTAATGGCTACGTTAAATGGTTTAGATTTCATTTATCATGAATATTTACAGACAGTCCCCAACTTACAATGATTTCACTTAACAGCATTTTGACTTTATAATGTGAAAGTGTCGCCATTTTGATGTACTTTGAATTTTGAATTTTGATCTTTTCCCAGGCTAGCGATATACTGTACATGAGATATTCAACACTTTATCATAAAATAGGCTTTGTGTTAGATGATTTTGCCCCACTGTAGGCTAAGGTAAGTGTTCTGAGAACGTTTAAAGTAAGCTAGGCAAAGCTGTGATACTCAGTAGGTTAGGTGTATTAAATGCATTTTCAACTTACAATGGGTACAATCAGGATGTAACCCCACTGTAAGTCGAGGAGCATCTGTATTTAATATATCTATTTCTGATAATAGAATGTGAATATATGAGGGGCACGATGATATTTGCATACCTGAGAACATCTTTCAACTATTCTTGGCATATAATTGGTGTTTAATAAATGTGTGCTGATTAAACTTGTTGGATAATCACAAAAACCTTGTGAGGTAGGCATTACAAGTCTTATTTTATAATTAAGGACAGCCAAGGCTAAGAGAAGCTGAGCAAATGGCTATTCAGAAACAGGTGTTTTGCAAACCCAAGCCTTTGGATTTTGGTTTTAGAATCTTTTCTTTATTCTGTATTACCTTTCTGTTGGGGAATGCTGAGATTACAGAAAATATGTATGAATACATAAAATAACAGAATTTTTTAACTTGTAAGTATTCTAAATGCAACTGTGCTTTCCTTTTTCCTTTTTTTTCTTTTCTTTTTTTTCCAGACAGAAAAGGGGAGTGCACTTCATGAAGCAGCTTTGTTTGGAAAGGTGGATGTTGTACGAGTTCTGTTAGAAACAGGTAACTATCGTGATTCTCCACGAAGCTTATCCGGCCAAATACCATTTGTATTTCAGTAGACAAAGAAAAATGACACAGTTCTCTTCACAAATCACCCTTCTTGCCTTTGCTCCAAGTTCCAGATATGTATTCATATTATGTAGAATTGAGCTTCAGTGTTTAGATAAAATTGATATAAATGTGCACCCTTCCTTTACTCAATAGATGTTTTAGTAAAAAGCTCTTGGAAATTACAATTTTCTACCTTTAAATCACATTTAAATACACTAGGGAAGCTATCAAAAGGAAAAGGAGATTTCTGCCTTCTACAAGAGGGAGGAATCAATCCCTGAGAAATTATGATAATTGCTTGGTTTATCAAAGAACATATTTTCCCCAGGTTTTTATATTGTGAACTATGGCAAACAGAGATTTGAGTTCCCTCTGCTTAAGGTAAATTCTTCTATTAATGGTTACTTCATTAATTGAGTAGCTATTGTTTGTAGTCTACAGTGACTTATTTTAAAGGGAACATTTTAAAGGGAATGCTTTGAAGGAACAATAAATTAAGCTTATTTATCTTCATATGTATATTCTGATTGAAATGAAGTAAAATGGGAGCTGAGGTCAGATTCTTTTTAACATCAAAAGGTGTAGGTACAAATTCATGCTTGTAAACAATTGATGCGAGTCTTTCATGTTATGGAGTACAGTGTATTTATTTTCCTCTGTAAAAAAAAATGAAAAACACTGGCAAACTATTGTGATTATGCTTATACAAAGTTAAAATTTCATGCATATTTAACTTTGACATGCAATGCAGTGATATAATACATGATTTGAGGCAACCAATTAAATATGTGCTGATCATATGTCCCTACACAAATTCAAGTATACATTTAATAATCTTACAATGAACTAATATTTGGGACCAGAACCTGTAAAGTGGCTTTGTTTGCAGTTAGGGATTTGGAAAGTTCATAAACAATTTTAAGGCAGTGAAAATCTATTTGCTACATTACAATAAGTTCTTTTGTACAATAAACATTTTCAGAACTAATGTAATAACCAGGATGTTTCATATACACCCATCAATAAGTTTGTTCACCAGGAAGATAATGAATGTGACTGACATTGAATACAGTCTTGCATAAATAAACATTGTGACTTTGTATTTGGACAAAAGTTAAAAAAAAAATGAGGCCTTTTCAACTTTTGTGAATACTCAAGTGTTCTAAGACTGTCCTTATATTACTCACATGATATGTGCTTATAATTTATTAAGTATTTTTACCATACTATATGGAATATATAAATCACATGATGATTATAGTTTGGGAATTCACATTCTAAATCAATAATATAGTGTGTCTTTTTCTTTCAGGAATTGATGCCAACATAAAGGATAGCTTAGGTAGAACTGTTTTAGACATTCTGAAAGAACATCCATCTCAGAAATCTCTTCAGATTGCAACACTCTTACAAGGTAAATAATATTGAATGATGGATGAATTTGCCTTATAGTTAAGATTAAATTAAAACTGTTAGAGTTTCTTTTGGGTTTTGAGTTAGTCTTTACTTTTGAATGAATTTATTATTTTATTTTTTTTCTGGTAGACTTTTAAACTAAATAAGAATACTTTCTAATTTTTTATTTCTTTTTTTTAACTACTCAGTACACTATTTTTAAAAAGTTAAAGTATTTATTCTCTTACTTGATATTAAAAAATCTTTTTAAAACCCATGTAGTAAATGTGTAGCTATGAGCTTGAAGTTAGGAAGGCTACAAAGTGGTGATGATTGAGTATTATCTTACATTTGCATAATACTTCAAGAGTTTTCAGGGATTTGCTATTATTTTGTCTGAATTTCTGTGACTATGAAGTAGATACGTTAGATATTATTCTCCTTTTTGCATATAAGGGAAACTGAAGCTTTGAGGGATTAGGTGATTTGCTCAAAGTCATATATCCTAAGTGGCAGAGCTCATACATAAATGCTGGATTCACAACAATAACAAAACTTGTATTTAGCCAAAAAAATACAGATTATTTCCTTCCTATTCCAGTAGTACGAGATTAGTTTTGCCAGGCTTTGTTTTTGACAAAGGTCATTTAAGTACATTTGTAGTTAGTGGCAATATTGGCTCTACTGAAGGTTTGACAACTATCTAGGTACTACTTTTTTATTTGCAGAATTACATGCTTCCCTATTTGATCTACAACTTTTCTAAAATATTTAGATTTAAATGCTTTCTCTTTTCTGTTTGGTGATTAGGCCTACGTTTAGCTTATTACCTTAAAACTCCAGATGTTCTTTTTCTCCTTTCTAGTTAGCGCCTACACTGTTCAGCAGTGATCATCTCCCACAGTTGTTACAGATCGGCTGCAGGTGTAACAGAGGAGGGAGGTGGGACAGATTTCATTAAGTGTCAGCTGGGAAGTTGAAGAACAATATTGTTCTGCAGGGAGAAAAATAAATTAAAACCAAGTCCTCAGGGAACATGCAGATACAGTAGTCAACTAAGGCCAAAGAGGGGTGAGAAGGGTAGATACAACAGGAGGGCATTATTCTCTCTTCTCTATTTCCAAAACTTTTCAAGAAAGTTCCCAAAAGACCAGGCCCCTACAATCTTCTTGTCAATAAAGAAATTAATTGCAAGTCAAATGCATAGAGAGACAAATCTAAGCATGGCTATTTATATTAATTCAAATTATAATCAAGTTGAATAAAAGATAATAGTGGCACATGCCATTTTTATGTCTTCCCCATCTAGGCACTTTGTATTTCATATAGGACTTTTGCTTCTAACTGAACTTTACAAAAACTGAAACTTGTGCATAATGTATCTTTTGGGAGAAGCAAAATAAATGTCATTCATTAAAAAAGAGGCATGACATAATGATAGACTTTTTTTTAACATACTGCATTGGTTCAACTTAGATGAAAATGTTGTTATATAGGAGTAACTATCTTTGTTCTCAAATGGTCAGGATTCATCAGGCATGTCAATTTGTGATAGAGTATATGGGACATCTTTGGATTTTTCTAATTACTGAAAATTTCATAATATGAACCCATTATCTGTATTCTTTGCACTCCTGGATTTCAAGTCACTGGTACATTTTAAATCTAGTGAAAAAGTTTGTTAGAGGAATAAAGTTGATTTACAGTAGATAAAATTACTATTTTATGAAATGACTGTTCAATTTACATAATTATTACCTGGTTCAAAAATTTTGAGGATAGAATCCCATAGGTTGCTTTCTTTTCCTAGTTGCATTTGCCTAGTAGCATTGCCTTTGGTAGAAACTATTTGAATGGTAAGAGGACACAATTGATTGGCATGAGAGTACAAACTTTCTTAATTGGATTTTAAGAAGAAGGTTCCTTCTGAGTAAAGAAGTACAAGGAAAAGATCCCTGTGAAAAGGCACTTGTTGATTTAATCTTTTATGTGGAGGCTACGCACTAGCCACTTTTGAGCTGGATGCTTTTGGCAGGTAACAGATATGTTTTGTTAATATCACATATTTTTTGGCCCACACTGTGTTTCCATAAAAATTGAATTAGCCTTTAACATTTAAAAGTCTAGCATTTCAGCTAAAACTCTGGAGTTTTGGCTTTTCAAAAAATACAGGCTTTCATTTTATTTCATTGATGAACTTGAGATGAGTCATCGGCTCTCTGATTAAAGGTGCTCTTCGAGGCTGAGTGTTGGTTGACATTGATCTCTGCATTCAGATAGTTTCCTTGTTCCAGGTCTATCTGGCCTTGCCACTTATTAGCTGTATGAATGTGGACAAGTTAATATACTCCTTTAGTTGTCATCTTTAAAACTGAGATAGTAAGAGTGGGTGTGCCATAAATTTATAAGGATTAGATGAAATAATGTATATCAAATACTTAGAACAATGCTGGGCTCAAAGTAAGCAATATTTAAGTTTTAGCTGTTATTAGTATTATGTCTTTATCAAAATTGGAAAAATGAAAGGTAGGCTGAGTATAGGATATTACTTCAAGCATAATGGGAATGAATATTATTTCTTTGTAGAAATAAAGTTTAGTATGCAAATTAGGTTTATCTTGCAAGATTACAATACCATTGTAAAATTAAACTTACCCAATTTCATTCATTTATGTTACCTGACTGTTGTATCCATCTGAATTTGACATTCCTGTTTTAGGGATCAAGTCTATTCAAAGCATCTTTGAGAGTTTAAAATCTTCAGATAGAAAATATTTAAGGAGACCAAGGAAGTTATAGTATCTTCAACAGGTGAATTTAGTTTTAAGGAAAGAATGTGATGTTAGGTTTTCAGAAGAAAGGTGTTCATGAGTTTATCCCAAAGTATTTTTTTGTTGTTGTTTTTTCTTTTCTTTTTTGAGATATTCTCACTCTGTCGTCCCAGCTACAGGCTAGAGTGCAGCAGCATCACGATAGCCCACCGCAACCTCAAACTCCTGGGTTCAAGTGATCCCCCTGCCTCAACCTCCTAAGTAGCTGGGACCACAGGCATGCGCCACTGCACCCAGATAATTTTTCTCTTTTTAGTAGAGATGGGGTCTCACTGAGCTCCAGCTGTCTTCCCGCCTCAGCCTCCCAGAATGTTAAGATCACAGATGTGAGCCACTGTGCCTGGCTCTGTTGTTGTTTTTTGTAATTTGTGTTTTTTTAAACTAAAATCTTTAAGTAAATAGCTCATCATGAAGTTCTTTTAAAAACTTAGGATATATTTAGGATATGAGAAAAATAAATGCAAAAACAGAGCAACAGATATAAAGCATAAAGGTTAGTTATTGGTTTTAAAATAAATGAATTCAGGTATATAATCTCAAAAACGTATATATACACAGAATATTTAGAAGGCGTGGGAAGACCAACAGCCCTCGAAGAACATGTACCGGAAGATACAACACAAGAAACACAGGTTTCATCTTCAGCTGAGTCTCCTTCCCAAAAGACCAAAAGTGAGTAGCTAAATGTAAAGCCTTTGAAACTATGCTAGACTTTATGTACAAATTTGTCCTGTATGTATAAAAAGGCTAACAGTTGTGGAAATTTCAAGTCTAATAAGTTCTGTACTCTATATTTTATCCATTTATTCAATCAGTATTTATAGAACTATTATTATTTGTTAGGCACTGTTCTTGGCCCTGAGATACAGTAGTGAGCAAAGCAGATAACAATCTCTGCTGTTATGAAGTTTACATAGAGCATGTATTTCATATATTTTTTTCTTAAATGTGTTTTTTCCCAGCTTTATTGAGGTCTACGTGACAAATAAAAATTGTGTATCTTTACAGTATACAACATGATATTTTGATATTTGTGTACATTGTGGAATGATGCCCACAATCCAGCTAATGAAAAAAATCCATCACCTGACATAGTTTTAATTTTTTTTGGTGAGAACACTTAAAGTCTTTTAGCAAATTTCAAGTATACCATATAATATTATTAACTGTAGTTACCATGCTGTCCATTAGATCTTCAGAATTTATTCACCTACCGTAACTGATCCTTTGTACCGTTTGATTAACATCTTCCCATTTCCTTCACCCCAGCCCTTGGCAACCACCATTGTACTCTCTGTTTCCATTAGTTCAACTTTTTTAGATTCACATATAAGTGAGATCATGGAGTATTTGTCTTTCTGTGTCTGGCTCATTTCATTCAGCATAATGTCCTTCAGGTTCATCCATGTTGTTGCAAATGGCAGGATGGTCTTCTTTATATACAGCTGAATAATATTCCATAGTGTATGTGTGTGTGTGTGTATGTGTGTGTGTGTATGTGTGTG
The DNA here is from genome assembly GCF_020740605.2 of Lemur catta. Classification (NCBI taxonomy): domain Eukaryota; kingdom Metazoa; phylum Chordata; class Mammalia; order Primates; family Lemuridae; genus Lemur; species Lemur catta. Next base: position 20,258,560 of record NC_059133.1, read on the forward strand.
TGTCTGCATCTGTTGAGAGAATCATAAGGTCTTTGTTCTTGCTTTTATTTATGTGGTCAATTACATTTATAGATTTGTGTATGTTGAACCAGCCTTGCATCCCTGGGATAAAGCCCACCTGTTCATGGTGAATTATTTTTTTGATATGCTGTTGGATTCAGTTTCCTAAAATTTTGTTGATAATTTTTACATCCATATTCATGAGGGATATTGGTCTGTAGTTTTCTTTTTTTGCTACATCCTTTCCTGGCTTTGGTATCAAGGTGATATTGGCCTTGTAGCATGAGTTGGGGAAGATATCATCCTTCTTAAAGTTTTAGAATAATTTCTGCAGTAGAGGTATGAGTTCTTCTTTGCATGTTTGATAAAATTCAGCTGTGAATCCATCTGATCAGGGACTTTTTTTATTTTGGAAGATTTTTTTATTGCTGCTCCAATTTCTGTGCTTGATATTGGTCTGTTCAGTTCTATTTCCTTCTGACTGAGCTTAGGGAGGTTGTCTGTTTCCAAGAATTTGTCCATTTCCTCCACATTTTGCAACTTTTGGGCATATATATTTTTATAGTATTCCAAGATAATGTTTTGTATTTGTATGATGTCTGTAGTGACCTCTCCTTTTTCATTTCTGATTGAGTTTATTAAAGTCCTTTCCTTTCTAGTTCTTGTCAATCTAGCAAGAAGGCTATCAATTTTATCTTTTCAAAAAACCAGCTTTTGGTTTTATTGATCTTCTATATAGTTCTTTTATTCTCAATTCCATTTAGTTCTGCTCTAATCTTAGTTATTTCCTTTCTTCTGCTAGGTTTAGAATTACTTTGCTCTTCCTTTTCCAATTACTTGAGACTGTTTATTAGTTTGTTGATTTGTGAGCTTTCTGTCTTTTGGATGTGAGCATTTAATGTTATTAGTTTTCCTCTCAGGAATGCTTTTGCTGTATCCCACAGGTTTTGATAGTTTGTGTCCCCGTTATCATTTAATTCAAAGAAGTTTTTGATCTCCATCAGAATCATTTCCTTCACCCAACAGTCATTCAGTAATAGATTGTTTAATTTCCATGACTTTGTGAAGTGGTGAGCATTTCTGTTGGAATTGATCTCTAGTTTTATACCACTGTGATCTGAGAAGATACATGGTACAATTTCTATTTTTTTAAATTTTTTGAGGTCTGATTTGTGGCCTAGGATGTGGTCGATTTTGGAGAAAGTTCCATGAGCTGATGAGAAGAATGTATATTTGGCTTTATTTGGGTGGAATGTTCTGTAGATATCTATTAGACCCATTTGTTCTAGAACTCTCTTTAAGTCCATTATTTATTTGCTTATTTTTTGTTTGGAGGGTCTGTCCATTTCAGACAGTGGGGTGTTGAAATCCCCTTCTACTATGGCTTTACTGTTTATCATGCTATGTAGTTCATACAGGATTTGCTTTATATGTCTGGGTGCTCCTGTGTTGGGTGCATAGATATTAAGAATTGTTAAATCTTCTAGTTGGATTTTTCCTTTCACCATTATATAGTGACTATCTTTGTCTTTCTTTACTTTTCCTATTTTAAAATTTATGCTGTCTCAAATCAGAATCACTACCCCCACTCTCTTTTGGTTTCCATTTGCCTGAAAGTTTGTTTTCTAACTCTTGACCCTGAGTCTGAAAGCATCTTTGTGGGTTAGATGCGTTTCCTGGAGACAGCAGATACTTGGCTTATAATGTTTTATCCACTCAGCCAGTCTATGTCTTTTCAAAGGACAATTCAAGCCATTCACATTTATTGAGAGGATTGATATTTGGGGTAGATTTCTGTTCATATTGTTGGGTAAGTTCTTATTGTTTTGTTTTAACTCTTGAGCCCATTGTGGAATCTGGGTTCTGGACTTTAACTCTTGAGTGTTTTTAATTTGGTGGGTGTCTATTGCACTGTTCAGTGTATAATGCAGGTCTGAGTACTTCCTGCAGAGAAGGTCGGGCCTTCACAAATTACATCAGTGATTGCTTGTCTGGGAAAGTCTTTATTTCTTCCTTGTAGATGAAGCTCAGTTTTGCTGGGTAAAAAAATCCTAGGTTGGCCATTGTTCTGTTTAAGAAGTTTGAGGATGCGTCTCCAGTCTCTTCTGGCTTGTAGGGTTTCATTTGAGAAGTCTGCGGTTATTCTGATAGGTTTTCCTTTGTGGCTTATCTGTTGTTTTTGTCTTACTGTGCAAAGGATTTCCTCTTTCATGTTTACTTTGGCCAGCCTGATAATTATGTGACGTGGTGTTTGCCAATTCACGTTGAGTCTCCCAGGAGTTCGGTGTGCTTATTGTATCTGGATATCTAGGTTTCTGGCCATGCCAGGCATATTTTCCTTCAGTATTCCAAGAAATAGATTTTCTATCCCTTGTGTATTTTCTTCTTGTCTCTCTGGGATGCCTATAATTCTTTTATTTGGTTTCTTTACATAATCCCACACTTCTTGTATGTTCTGCTCTTGTCTCTTGCTTCTGTGTTCTTTTTCTTCATCTGCTTTGTTTAGCACATAGGCATTATCTTCAAGCTCTGAGATTCTCTCCTCTGCATGATCCATTCTATTTTTAAGGTTTTCCACTGTGGTTTGAAGTTCCTTGAATGCCTCCTTCATTTCCAAGATTTCTGTTTGGTTTTTTCATAATATTTCAATTTCTTTAGAGAATTTTTCATTTATTTCCTGTATTGTTCTTGTGGTTTATTTGTGTTGGGTTTCTATTTTCTTTTCAATTCCATTGAGTTTCCTTATAATCCATATTCAGAATTCTTCATCCATCAATTTAATCATTTCATTTAAATTAGTATCCAATTTTGAGGGTCTCGTGATTTCTTTTGGGCGTGAATTTTCTCTGTGCTCTTTCATATTCCCTGTGTTCTTTCTCTGGTTCTTTCTAATCAGGGTAATTGATTGAGAACTGGGAGCGCTATGACTGGTTTGTGCCCTTAACTTCAAGCCCCCAAGGGACATTCTTTAACAGTGGTGGGAGGGGGTGTGCTGGTCTTGTGTTGCCTTAGAGGTATTTTGGCAAATTGGGTTACCTCTGACTTGTCTTCACTTCTTGCCAGTGGAGATTAGTGAGTTTGGTCCCCCAGCTTAAGCTCCCATGTGATGAATCGCACCTGTTTGTATAACTCCACTGCCTTCTAATAGCTTGAGATGGAGGGCACTGTGTTAAGCTATGGGGTTACCCTCTCTGTCAATGGTTGTAGATTGTGTGGAGGAGCCAGTTATCGAGGTAATCTGATGCCTCTCTGTTGGTTTCTGGTCCCTGGGTGAGGAATACTAATGTCCCGATCTTTAGGAAGGATCTTGACACTCCCGAGGGTTACTTGGACCCTGTTCCCCCTTAAAGTGGTGGTAGGAGCAAGGCAGATTGCAGCTGCTCTCCACCAGCCTGGATGTGTGTGCTTCTGTGGTTGCTTGATCTGCCGCTAGGGGGAGCCACTAATATGTTATTCAGAGTTCTCCACCACACTTGGGAGGCTGCTTCTGATGGGAGGGGTTACTTGGTGCACCTGTTGTGGTCTCTGGCCAGGATTTTCCTTCCCTGACCGCTAACCCTACCGTTGGCAATGGCCTGGATGTGGAGATCAGGCCCCAGAGGTATGATCCTACTAGATGACCTAAGCCGGTCTGACAGGCCGAATCACTAGGCTGACTACTATTGATCTGTGCTAAGGCCCCGCAGATTTACACCAGTCACACAGGAAAAGTGGCTTTTCTTGCCTCTCCCTACCTCCAGGGGTAGAGCCTTCCACTTTTGTCTCGAAAGTCGCACTAGGGGGAGGGGTGATGCCTGAGTCTGCACAGCTCCCCAGCACCTGTGAATCCCACAGCTGGGGAAGCACCCTAAATTCACCCGTCAAAACGGGCCTGACTAGCTGACAATAGGTCTCGGAAGGGTGGAGCCTGTTGTGAGAGCCCCCGGGCTGGAGGAATGGACGCACCACAGCGTCTGGGTTTTGGACCTCCAAGATGGTGGCCACCCACCTGCTGAGCGCTGGTGCTGGGGGCGACTATTCAGAAGTTGGTAGATGCTGGGTTGGGGAGCTGAGTCAACAGGATGCGGGTTGTCTCTTGTGTGTCACCCTTCATCAGTCTCGTGCCTGTCCTGCAGGAGGTTTTGCTCTTTCTGACCTGCCCTGAGCCTGCCTAATCGTCCACAGTGCTTTCCAGGTTAGAGCCCCCTTTTCAGTGTTCACTTCCCCTGTTCTGGTCCCCCTGACCGCCAGAGGCAAGGTGCTTGTCTCCTAACTCCCTTGAGCGGTAGCTCAGACCAGTCCCTTCCCCGCCCAGTGCAGTCCTAGCACAGAGCTCCAGGGAGTTCAAAATGCTTCCCGCTAGTGTCTCCTCTCCACAGAGCCCAAGGGCTCCTGCTGCGATTTTGCGCCAACTTCAGGCAGGTCCCTGTCTGCGTGGGTGCGGAGGCCAGTGGGGAAGCAGGACGTTCTCCTGTGGGTCAGATCCCACTGCACTCACTGGCCAGGCGGGCCCAGCTGTCCCACGCTCTATTCTCTATCGTTTATCTCGCACTGTCCAGACTTCGCGATCCTGTCTCCCGTTCACCTTCTTTTTTCCTGTGTTATGTATCTCATGCTGTTTCTCTGCAGTTTCACAACACTGTTCTTGTGGGGGAACGATCCACCTGTGCATAGCAGACCGAGTTCTTCACCTCTTTCTCTGGGAGTAGGAGGTCACTTTTACTCCTCCATTTTTCCTGTTTCTATTTCCTTTGAATAAATACCCAGAAGTGGGATTACTGGATCATATAATAGTTCTATTTTTAATTTTTTGAGGACCCTCCATACTGTTTTCCATAATAGCTTTGACATTTTACATTCCCACCAACAGTGTACAGGGGTCCCTTTTTTCCACATCCTCACCAACACTTAGTATCTTTTGGTTTTTTGATCATAGCCATTCTAATAGGTGTGAGGTGGTATCTCATTGTGGTTTTGATTTACATTTCCTTGATGATTAGTGATGTTGAGCATCTTTTTATATACCTTTGACCATTTATATAGTTTTTATGGGGAAATGTCTATTCAGGTCCTTAGCTCATTTTTTAATTGGATTATTTGCTTTTCTGCTATTGAGTTGTGTGAGTTTCTTGTATATTTTGGTTATTAACCCCTTAGATCTATGGTTTGCAAATATTTCCTTCCATTCCATAAGTTGCCTTTCACTCTGTTGATTGTTTCCTTTTCTGTGCAAAAGCTTTTTAGTTTGATGCAATCCCACTTGTTCATTTTTGCTTTTATGTCCTGTGCTTTTGGTTTTATACCCAAAAAGTCATTGTCCTGACAAATGTCAAGAAGTTTTTTCCTTATATTTTATTCTAGAAGTTCTCCCATTTCAGGTCTTATGTTTAAGTCTTTAATCTATTTTGGGTTGATTTCTATATGTGGTGTGAGATAGGGTCATATTTCATTCATTTGCATGTGATATCCAGTTTTCCCAACATCATTTATTGAAGAGACTATCATTTCCACACTGTGTATTCTTGACACTCTTGTCAAAGAGCTACCATAAATAACACAGTATAGTACTGGCATAAAAACAGACATAAAGACCAATGAAATATAATAGGGATTCCAGAAATAAATCCATGCATCTAATCAACTGATCTTAAATGTTTTAAATTTAGAATGAAAATATTAAGATCTGGATTGTAACTGCTGGAAAATTTTGTTCAGAATAAATTATAGGTTTAAAAGTACCTTTCTGAGACTATTTAGAAACATGCATGTTTGCATGTAACCTGCAAAATACTCATGTTTGGTAGGTGATACATATCATTTATCTGTTTCTTCTGTGTTTTCCCTTTATATCATATGTCATAATTCTAGTTTATTAACTATATAATTATTTGTTTAAATAAGTTCTATTTCTGTTTATAGAATCTAGAAAGTAGGCTCTCAGCACTATTTCAAATTTGTTCATGAATTGTTGAATGAATTTTGTCAGTGAAATATAATGCCAATAAAAGATTATTGACAACTAAATCCTATAATAAATGGAGGTTTCGGAAATGTAATTCCAGATGCTTTTATGTCCTACATGTATGTAAACTTTCAATACTAATCTTTATTTTGAAAAAGAATAAAAATAGGCAAAATTATTTTCTCTATTGTCTGTTAATATCATTGTACTAATTATAGTACCTTGTTTTCAGCAAAATTGTTTTTTACTTTTTTTATTATTTCAGCATATTGTGGGGGTACAAAAGTTTAGGTTACAGCAAAATAGTTTCTGACTACTTAATCTTGTTTGTAATATTTTGAGTTCTATCCCCACAGCAGTCGTATTTTTATTACTCAACATTACATCTTAGCAGTAGCCTTTCTTGAAACTTCTGAAAAAATTATTCTTATCTTCTAGGTGAAACTGTGACTGGAGAACTATCAAAACTTTTGGATGAAATAAAACTCTGTCAAGAAAAGGATTATTCTTTTGAAGATTTGTGCCACACGATATCAGACCACTACTTAGATAATTTGAGCAAGATTTCAGAGGAAGAGCTTGGGAAAAATGGAAGCCAGAGTGTAGTAAGTAAAGGGGGAAACGAAGACAACGCGTCTGTCTTTGCCAGTTCAGTATGGACACCTAAGAGGCATGGGATTTTGTGCATTACCAGGCTGTCAGATTCTGCTACTGTCAGATTTCAATCTCCCTATTGTTCTTTCCCCGATGTTCATTGGGGTTTTATTCTCACTGCATGTGCAGGGGAAGGAAGCTTTGACAAATCGCTTATATTAATAGTTCATGATGGTCTTTCTACTGTTAGGTACTCTCCTAACACATGGATTCATAGTTTTCTTGGTTATGTTCCTTTAGTTTTACTGGCCATGATGATATTGGTTTCCAAAGAAAGAAGAAAACTTTCCTTTTGCCTGTCTTCTCCATTTTCACTATGAACTCAGTCTAACCCCATCTTTAAGAAGAAAGAGCTGAGCCATATGTATAGTTCCTCAGTCACTTTTTAAGTCAGAGCAGGAGAGATGTTGTGGAATGCTCACCCTGCATATTTTTATAATATAATATAAACTTCTAGAAGGTTCTCTTCTATAAGCTCAGAATCTAAAGCATGAATTAGAGATTCTTGCCCATTTGGATTTTTATATTAACACAATAGCAAGAAGAGCTATAGAGAATCAATCAGGTTAAAATTAAGATTTGTAAACCTACTTTGTGTCCTATAGAGGAAGGATTTATAGTATGTACTGGTTTTAAAGGAAGTACATTGTTGTGATATGAAACCTTTACTCACTTTACAACTTAATTTGTTACAGAAATATTATACTTTATTCAAAAGTCAATAATAGAGTAAAATGTGTTAAGGATGTAATCTTATTTATGAAAACTAAAAAAAATTACTAAGTATAGTAACTGTTCATTATGGGAACATTTACTTAGTTTAGTTACTTATAATGATCTATGATAAATGTTTCCCATAATAGCACTTGCTAATCTAGTTCCATGACTAGTCTTACCTCCTAGGCCTGCCTTTTTGTTTCATTTTGTTTTTTTGCTGCATTGTCTTTTGTATTTAAGAAAAATCAATTGGCACCCCTAAATTCTTTATGAATAGTTATCAATAATTATATATGTATTGAAGTAAATACGTGTAGGTTTTACAAAATGAAATTTTTATATTAATGAAATGTTTATAGTAGTAACTTTAATGTCAGGACAGATTCTCTGTTTAAAACTCTAAAACAGGTATATGCTATCTCCAGCTTACAAATCAGTTACATTTTAATATTTCCTTCAAAGTTAGAACCTAAAACATATTTGTTCTATGTAAACAATACGTATTTAGGTTTTTAGATCCATCTGTAAAGATTTTTCTAAACCGGCAACTTCTGGTGCTCTATTTCTCAAACCACAGATCTTCAGAAAGTCCTAATTTTCAAGACCAGTAGTTTCTGAACTTTTCTTGTTGGTGTACCATTAGTAAACAAATTTTGAGCAAACATCCCTATTATAAATTATATACATCTACTATTCTAATAATGCTTGATGTAAATTATGAGACATATACTAAAGAAGAAATTCAACATGAAAAAGGAATAAGTATAAAATTGAAGCTCTAGTTTATTTATTTTATTCAGTGAGTATCTTATATGCCCTGGGGTCTGCACATGCTGCTTGGAGACCATGATTCAAGCTTATATTTTTCAGGAAGTAATGGCAAGGGCTTTTGACGTTGAGAGGATGAGATAGTTTGGGGAAAAGATAGCCAGATTTTTTTTTTGTAAGCCAAAGACTATATTGTGATGAGAGAGATTAATGCTCCCGAATAGAACTTAAATTCTTGAAATTTGAGCTCACACTTTCCTACATCACTCTTTGTTCCTGTGACAAACCTTTAAAAAAGTTTTCTTTGAAAATATTGTCATATAAAATATTGAAGGTTATATGAAGCAGAAAAGCAGATGGTATATCAGAGTAAGGGAAGGGAAAGTAGTTCTATTTATTTGTAATAACAGAGTTTACAAAGTGGGAAGATGGAAGATAAGATTAGAAGGCTAGGTTGAGGTCATGCCATGGATGATTTTGAATGTCAGGCTAAGAATTTTAGTATTTATTTTTTTAGGAAATGAGAAAAATATAAAGGATTTGGAGCAGATAAAACACATCATTGGAACTGGCCTTTCAGAAGATGAATCTGATAGAAACATATTATTGAATGCTGAAAACGTAATCTAGTTATTTTAACCCTTCTCTCTAGCCTGTGTTTTATTTAGGTTCATGGCTTGTTTTGTTAAATATTTGTTTCCATCAATCAAAAATGTTTTTCCAGAGTATTGTTATGAATTATACTCTCAAAATATGCAAAAAGTTTATTAAGTACTTATAGATCAATCAATATAGATGGCCATTCTCATGTTTTGAGTTATAGGACTTATAATAGCAATATGAGACCTAGTTATTGACTTCAAGGAGTTCAAAATAACTATTGCAAGGAGCCTTCAATCACAGTGTGTAGATAAGACTAACATATAAAACAACAAATCCATATTATAAGAGTTGACATTTATTAGTTGCTTGCTATTTGCTATTCTAATGATTTATATGACTTAAGGCAATATTAAGTAATCCTAACTATGGAGTTACAGATTTAGAAAATATCCCAACTGGCAAGTGGCAGAGCTAGGATTCAAACTCAGAGCCAGTCTGTTTAATTATCAGCTACATTTCTCATAGTAGGCTACCCTGTGGACAAAGGAATTTTTAAAAAGGAAGAGATCAGTGAAGATTTATAGGTATTCATTGAAGGCTTCATGGAAGTAGGGAGAGACTAAACTGGGTCCTGGAGGAAGGGGAGATGTGCCTTGCACTTGTGTTGGAATGAATGGATGAGAAAGGATTCCTGCCTGAAGAAATTGTGCAAAAGCACGGAGGTGAAAATTACTATATAATTTGAGGAGGATGGTTTACCACGACAATTGATTTTGAAAAGTAGTGGGGAATAAAGTTGCATAAGTAATGATAAATTTATGGAGCACTTTCCTTATATTAACTGCTTTAATCCTCACAATAATGCTGAGGCAGTTAGGTAGTGGCATTTCTCCTGTTTTACAGATGAGAAAATAGGAGCATAGAGAGCTTTTATGACTCTCCCAGGTTCACCCTTGTGTGGAAATAAATTCACATAGTAATTACAGAGCCAGGATCTGAATGCAGGCTGGCTGGGACTGGAACTATACCCCTCACCACTCAACTATATCGTCAGAGAACAAAGGCAGATTAGCAGACTGGGAGGCTAGTCAGAAGTTTAAAATTGCTGCTGAGGAGAAAAAACTCCTGAGTAGGGGAGTCCTCATGAAGGTGACATTTTTGGAAGATAAAAGTGGTAGTTATATGTCAGATGATCTGGGAAGAGACTCGAACCATGATTCTCAGCAATGGTTGTGCTTTAGACTTACTTGGAGAGACTCTAAAAAATAAATCCTGATACCCTCAGGTACCACTCCAGACCGACTACATCAAAATCATTTTGGATACCTCTGAGCATTGTTCATTTAAAAAGCAAAGCTCCCCAGGTTATTCTCACATGCACACTCTTGGTTTAGGGAACCAAAAATCTGTCAGGACTTAACTGAGGTAATCCAAGTCTGAGATAATGTGTTGAAGCCAAGGTCTTGATAACACCACGCAATTATAGAATTTTTTGAGATCTAATAAATCTCGTAGATCTTAGTGTCCAACCAATTTCTCCAATTCCCCAGAGTAAGAGCTTTTAAAAGTCTCTTGAATTAGGAATTGTCTTAGTTTGGACTGCTAACAAATTGCCATAGATTGGGTGGTTTAAAAAGCAAACGTTTATTTCTCACGTTCTGGCGTCTGGGAAGCCCAAGATCAAGGTGCTGTCAGAGCTGGTGTCGGCTGAGGGTCTGCTTTCTGTTTTGCAGATGGCTGTCGTCTTCTTGTATCCTCACATGGCAAAGGACAGAGAGAGAAAAAGCAAGCTGTCTTGTGTATTTTTTTTTTTTTTTTTTAGAGCACCGATTGCATTCATGAGGGCTCTACTCTTATGACCTAATCATGTCCCAAAGGCTCCTCCTCTCCAATACCATCACATTGGGGGGTAGGATTTCAACATACGAATTTGGGGGCCAGGGGAACACAAACATTAGTTCATAGCAGAGAAGTTTTCAGTTTATCATCAGGAAAAATCCAAACTGTAGTGAACAACAGTCCTAAATTATAAATATTTCTATATTATATTGGAATGTTAAATGTAGAAAAAAATTGTTATTCATATTACTGGCTAAATAAGGAGCATTTGGGTTCAGTTAAAATTTAATTTCAGATGACATGAAACATCCAACTTGTTTATTGTAATATGACAAGTAATATTGGAGTATAAGAGTAACTTAGGAGAAATAAAAATGTAATGGAAGTATGTTTTGTAGCATTCATATTATTATGTATATTTTACATACTAATGATGTGGCTTGAGTTTTGGGTTCTTTTATCTATTCTTAGTTCAGTGTACATTTTATTGCCTTTTTTCTTCCAATAGAGGGCACTCTGATTCAGTAATTTAAAATACAAAATCAGCCATCTTATGTAAGAACTTTTATTTTTGAATCGGAGATTTTTGGTTTTATTAAAATATTAGGTGTGAGATGGTAGTTTGAACAATTTTATTAATATAAGTGAATTAAAAGTTAAATTCTTATGACTGAATGTATTCAATTGGAAGTTTCACATTTAATATAAGGGACAGCTTAAGTTAAAATTACATTTTATCTTGCATACATTTTAATTCAAAAGTCAGTTAGTTTTAAATGCTCTTATAATGTGCATATGAAACCATTTTCTAAGTTGAATTAGGACACTATATAATCTAGAATGTAATTTTGAAGAAATATAAATATCTTTACATTCTTTATCAACTCATAAAACTTAGGTTTTTGAAAGAATATAAAATAATTTGAAAAAAATTTCTATTCTCTTTAGTTTACCAAGCCTTATATTCAGTTTTTTCTCCACGTACATAAACAATATATACAGTTCTTACATGTGAACCCACCATGCCATAGAGAAATTTGTTGATAACATAAAGATCATCAGAACAGATTTCAGGATCCAAGTGTCAGGAAAACTTCTTTTTAAAGATTTAAAAGCATTATTGCCTCATCAGCCTATATCTCCAAGAAATAAATAAGAAGATGAAGGATGAAATGCTTCATATTTTTTTCTCCTGAAGGAAAACCTAGATACAAGCAGCATCTAAAGCTTTTGTTTGGAGGGGGTTGAATTGGCAGGTTTTGTGCCATTTCATTCAGCCAGTACACCTCTTTTCTGTTATTTCACTTTCTTTTCCAACACAGAATCTTATATGTCAGCCCTCTGAAGTGTGAGATATTTTAGTATGTCAAGATTTTAAGATTCACCTTGAAATATTCTGTTTCTCTTGAGAGCATTTTCTGTGTGTGTGTGTGGGGGGTCCCTACTTCCAGAAAATATACTTAATTTGGTGCCAAAATTAATCAAGTCTTAAAGATCAGTACAGCCAGATTAGTTGCTTAAAAACAAAATGGTATTTCTGAAACAAAGTTTACTTTCAAACCCATTCTAACCCAATTTCTAGAGCTCATTATCAGGAATGTACCAATTTCAGAATTTTGAGAGACTTTAGTGTCTATCTCATCCAATTCCCATCAGATTCAGAGAACCCTGGGAAGTGAATTTTCTGAAACATAAATAGAAGCTGCTTCTCATAGGATTAAAACTGATTCTGTAGCATATATGATTTTTTGTATAGTGGCACTAAATCTTAAGCGGTGGTAACTGTTGTCTCATTAGGAATAGATACAGTGTTCAGAAGAAAATTTCTAACTTCAACAATTCATGTCTTATGCAGTTGGACAAATTTTTGGCAAGTGATAACTCAAGGCTGCTGTGTATTCAGCCAACGTTTGGATTCTCCTAGCAGATTTCCCCAGAATTAGGGAATGTGTAGAACTAGGATTCTGTTGGACCTATATTAGTACTTCAAAAACAATACCATTAACCACATATATGTACTGTATGTACATGCAAGGAAAAATCCAAAGGGATTTTTGTCCCTATTCTCATCTCAGGAAGAATTTTTATTACCTGTAGTGAATCTAGAAAAATCTTTGAGATAAATGGCTTCTGGAATAAGAGTCATTCTTCTGAACTAACACAATTGCTTTTACCTTTCATGACACATGTCTTTTGCTTTGTCTTATAGGTATATACATGTTTATTTTATTACTTCTTAGAGACTCCTTGATGGTAGAATCTTTATTTGATTGATCTCTGTAATCACATCGTGCCTGGCACAATGCCTTGCATGTAGTGATCCCTCAGTAAAAGTTCACTGAATGAATAAATACATAAAAAGGCAAACACTGAATGTGAGAGTACATATGTTCTTGTAAATAAGCCATTATCATTGAAAAACATGTTTAATTATTTGGAGATGAATTATAGAGTACAAGGAGAGGTCTTCTTCACCCAGTGTGGTGGGAATTTCAACCAATCTTTCTTAGGGAAATAACTTACTTTAGCAGGTAAGAGCATGAGATTGAGAGTCATACAGATTTGGGTTTATAACCTAGTTCTGCTACTTACTAGCAGGATGACCTTTGAAACTTACTTGATATTCCCAAGCCTTACTTTCTTCATCAGTTAAAATAAATATTTACTGTGATTTTTTGTCAGTTGTAGAAAAGGACTATTTAATTCTTTTTTGTGTTGCTGAAGACATGCCATCTTGATTTTTATGTTTCACAGACTTTGTCCAACTTTGTCTAGGCTTTTGAATAGTCATGAAATGTCAACGTAGAGGGGATTTCTCTAGCGAAATGCTAAAATATTGCGTTCTTGGATTGGCTTCAGTCAATATTTTGCTTTGCAAAAAAAAGACCAGACATCTATCATAATCAGGTCTGCAGATGTTAGGCAGGGCTAGAAAATATGGTGAATAATTGAACTTTCATAAAAAAGTATCTCAATAGGCTGAAATTCCTGGCTCAATGTAAAAACGCAGAATTCAGTAAGAGTTAATATAAAATCTTGCGTTTGGATTCCTAAAAAAAATCAATGATATAAATACAATATAGGAGAGAGACAATTTGGGGAAATAGTTCATACAAAAAGTTCTGGGGTGTTTAAATGGCCACAAATGCTATGTGAACGAACAGTGAGATGTAGCTGCTAAAAATTAATAAAGTTACCAAACTATAATCTCTGAAAATAATGATAATAATAGAAGCTAGCATTTATTAAGTACCAAGTTTTAACCACATGCTAGGCATTGTGTAAGCATGTTAAAAGTCATTATCTCCTTTATTCCTCACAGCAATCCTGTGAGGTAGGTTTTATTATCCTCAATTTGGGAACCAGGAGTAAAATAACTTGCCCAAGATTATAGAGATACCAAAAGGTAAATCTGGGATCTGTATTTAGGTCCAGTGTTTTACAAGCTCATAATCCCAATCATTAAGTCATTCTGTCTTTCATGACTATCTTCCAGATTGACCTACTTACTCTCTTACCTTTTCATTCATTCCTGCCATTTTGTAGGTTCAGACCCTTATCATCTCTCACCTGGGTTATTGCAAAAGCCTCCTATCCTGTCTACCTGGTTCTAGTCTCTTCTCTTCATCTGCTCCAGTTTATTCTGAGCACTTCTGCCAAATCAGTGTGCCTTAAGTGCAGTTCTGATCATGCCACTCTCCTACTCAAAACTAGCACTGGTCCTCCCTGTAAAAATTAAATACAAACTTTTAACTCGGGCATTCAAGACCCTTCAGTTTCTAGCTTCATCATGTATATATTTCTAGCTTTATCTCCTAGTAATGTCTTAGATATAAGACATAAGATATTTCTTAAATATAATGTTTCTGTAAAATGGATTACCCTCAGTCATGTCTGTCTGTCCTTATTTCTATCCATGTTCACAATGTTTCATCTCTATATATTAATAATTCTTTTCCCTACCATCTCTACTTATTGAAAACTATCCTTCACAAAACCTTTTCTGATCCTCCTATTTACATTTTAGATCCAACTGTTTGGACCATTATGTTTTATTTATAAATATATTATGTAAATTCTATAATCTGCTTTATGTTATTTATGCATGAATCTTTTCTTTGGCTTTGCTCGTAAACTCCTTGATGACAGAGAAAATACTAATCTCCATGTGTGTTTGTGTTTATCCTTAGCATAGTTCTTCACTCACATGTTTAATAAACATTTACTGAATTGATATAACAGGCTATGGGCATCAAAAAGCCTGTTTAATACCTGCATTTTGGTGCAGACCTATGAAAAGAGCTCTAAGATGAAGTCTTTTTGATTTTAGAAGAACATCCTGTATTGGTTGATTTTTTTCAAATAATGAATCCCTCATCATTTTGTTTTGAAGATAAAATACTCAGATAAGCTCTATTATTGACTTCCTCACAGCATAAGATCATTAGCATCTTAGGTCAAGTCATATCTTTCTTATGTAATAATACATTTCTTTCACTGATAACAAGGAAATCTTGTATTAAAAATACCATGTTTGATTCCTGATAACATATATAAAGGAAGTATAAAAATATAGGAAAGAAGCCGGGCGCTGTGGCTCACACCTGTAATCCTAGCCCTTTGGGAGGCCGAGGTGGGTGGATCGCTTGACTTCAGGAGTTTGAGACCAGCCTGAGCAAGAGCAAGACCCCGTCTCTACTAAAAATAGAAAGAAATTATCTGGCCAACTAAAAATATATATATAGAAAAAAAATTAGCCAGGCATGGTGGCGCATACCTGTAGTCCCAGCTGCTTGGGAGGCTGAGGCAGTAGGATCGCTGAAGCCCAGGAGTTTGAGGTTGCTGTGAGCTAGGCTGACACCACGGCACTCACTCTAGCCTGGACAACAAAGCGAGACTCTGTCTCATAAAAAAAAAAAAAAATATATATATATATATATATATATATATGTATATGTGTGTGTGTGTATATATATATATATATATGAAAGTATGTCTCATTATTTACATTATTAATTTTCACATTTTTCAATATTTCTGTGATAAACCTGTTTTTGAATTCATCCCAGTTATGCTTGCTATATAATGAGATGGACTATTTCTGAAGAAGTTTTTTCAGTTAATCATTAAGGAAGATGGGTTTAGGTAAACATCTGTTTTTTTTCCTAATTGTTAGTGATTCTTCCACAGTATGATGTACCCCACTGATGCATAATATTACTATGTGCACATTCTTAAAATATGCTTAAAATATGTCTCAATATAATAAGCATTCTATTAAGGTATACAAAGGCAGTAAACTCCCTTCCTAAAACGTTGTAAATTTTTATATTTTGAATTTTATGAAGTTTGCAGTTATCATTTTGTATACTTTGCAGATATAACATTAGTTTTTGTTTTGATGCTTTTGTTCTCCCTAGTCTCTTTATAATCTCTAAGTTGAATTTAAACTTCCTAATAGAACTCAGCTATTAATATTTTCCTGAGAATCTATGCTCAGGAGCTAATTGTAATGTTTTTTAGTAAAAATTCAACTTTCTTTTAACCTCACTTTCTGGCTAATGATGAAGTTAATTTTTGAGAACATTTAATCACTTTTCACATTTACGTTGTTCATTTGCCATAATGCACCTAATTTGAAATTCTATTTCAAGGGTGTACATTTGGGAATTCTTGGTTCTCTTTTGGAGTGAAGGCCTTGGACAGCTTGCTATTACAAAAGAATCCCATTTTGCTGCCTAATGCCAAAGGAAATCATTCGAGAGCCTGAGCTTAAAGAGACGTGTCAGTGGCAATAATCATTTATCTCTGTGTCCAGGGAAATGTTTTTCACCTTGAAGAGCAGATTAATTGTAATCGAATAGTGGACTAGTAACCCAGAAAAAATTGCCAAAATTGCTCACGCTTCTAACCTATTTTATCATGAGACCATTTGGGCCACGACTAAAGAATATTGGAATTCATTCAGCCTCTAACAGCTGAAAAATTGGGATTTTCTATGATAGAGTCAAAGTCAATAACAGCAGGTGGGAAAGATACTGTGTGGCCTGCTTCAATCCCAGGCTTAGATTTTTAAAATTGATGTTATTTTCACTTTGCTTTGTCAGAATTCTTATTTCTATCATCTGTGCTTTTTAAAGCTCAAAAGTTTTGGTTGCTTACAGTTTCACAACAGTTCCACTCAGTTGATAGCTGCCAGGCTATGCTATCGAATAATTAATAATGAGAAGCAAAGTCTTAGTATGGAGGAAAAAATTGCGTGGTCACAGACATGAGTTTGACAGGAAATGAAAGGCTCTAAAATGAACAAAGGAAATGAACCAGAGGGAGGTGGGGATCATTGATGTGAAAATGGACCGTTCCTGGAATAAATGAGACAAACACTGACATATCTTTTTCTGTCATCCATTCTTTATTGCTCAAATCAGTCTATTCCAGCCTTGAACAAGATTTCCTTTTTGCCCTTGATTTTATAATCCTACTTTTACTTAGGCCAGTGCCACTTTCCAAAGCATTTAAAGTGTCTTTACTGTCATAGTGATTATCATCCTTGCTAACTTACTGAATCCCTGCATTAAAGAATTATGCTAATTTCTTCAATAGCATGTATTTGTAACTCAGAGTGGCATTATAGACAACAGATATTTGAATTCAAACAGATTTGTGTTTGAATCCCAATTCTACTTCTAAGGTAAATACTTCACTGATCTTTAGGTTTCTCATCTGAAAAATGGTAATAATAATAATAATATTAGTAATACCTTGTAGGATTGTTGTGAAGATAAAGGTAAGGAATGAATGCTGAACACAGCGCCACTACAGATTCAACACTAAACAAATGGTAGCTTATTATTTATATTTTGTCTGATTCAGTCATTTACATATATTTTTCTATGGATCAACAAAAGATTATCACATAATTATAGCCAACCTTCAGATTTTGCCTTAGACTTTCACTGTTTCCTATTGAAGTATACTTTGTGTAAAAATGGGTTTAGCAGTGTGTCGGACACACAGAAGGTGCCAAACCAGTGTTTGTTCCTTTCTCTGTAATCACTGTCTCTTATGCACACCTGTATTACACTGCCAGATGAACCTCCCTGAAATGGAGTTTGCATTCCATAACTTTATGGTCAGAAATAGATGAAAGACTTATTTTGACTATTATATATGTGGTGGCCCCGTTCCTTTTCTTGGATTTCAAGAATATCAAGATCTTTCCATTCTGTTCCTGCCCCTCTTTCCAATGATACTTCTTTCTATTAATATACTCCATCCTCTCACCAATACATCCTGTTCTTTTGTCATTCACCTAAATATAGGCATTTCTTCTTCAGTGTCTTTGCTCATTGTTGCATTCTCCCATCTTTTCTGTTTGTTTAAATCTTGTTCACTTTCCAAGGTGTAGTTCAAGTTTTTCTTTATATAGAAACTTACTTCCTTATTCCAGCTCAGACCAATTTTTTTTTCTTTAAACAGATGGAGATTCTCAGAAGAGAAATGGGAACTATTAAAAAAATTAAATGGAAATTCCAGAATTTGAAAGTATAATATCTCACATGAAAAAAAACTGAATTTATAATCTGTGTACTATGCAGTCATATATTTTAACAACCAATTAGTTTTTGTTTTAAAGTATATTGCTTATGAAATAGGATGTTGAGTAAAATTGTTCTTTTGCCACAGGGTCTGACTAGG
Organism: Lemur catta; assembly: GCF_020740605.2. Taxonomy (NCBI): domain Eukaryota; kingdom Metazoa; phylum Chordata; class Mammalia; order Primates; family Lemuridae; genus Lemur; species Lemur catta. Next base: position 20,276,780 of record NC_059133.1, read on the forward strand.
GCTTAAAATTAAGGACAAAGAGAAGTTAACTTGACATATTTTACCTATTGGGAAACAGTAGTACTACTATAGCAGCAAAATATTATTACCAATAATTTAGTGTAAATATTCTGCATAAATACACATTATGATATTTCATATACTTTGAAAGCCTCACTGTACATTGAGAAAACTAAAATGATAGCCTCTTGTTTTAAAGCTGATTTTTTTGCATTGCTTTAGTTCATCCACTCAATAAACATTAATTGTACTTCTAGTATTACCAGCTACTATATATTAAGGCAGATAAAAAATGAATGAGGTAGTTTTCCTATTCTCAGGAGCTTGGAGTTTGTCAGAGAAAGCAGATACGTTACCAAATAATTAAAATACAGGGTGATAAAATATATTACCAAACAGGCCAGGAAACAATAGTAGAAAGTGTTATAGAAAATGAGGAAGAGAAACTATTTATTTTTATATCTCAGAGTCTGGTATGTTGGCTGACACACAGTAGCTTTTCAATGGAAGTGCACTGAGAAAAGAAATAGCTGTATTTTCATCAGGGAAAATGAGAAGGGGATTCTGGGGGATTAGGCAAGATGGCGGATGAGAAAAACTGCCAGCCGGAGTGTCTCTGCAAGAAAGACAGATTTTAGAAGAAAGTGAAAGAAAAACAGGCAGACAAACATAGATGAGATGAGGGTTGGAAGAAAGGGTGCCTGAAACTACAGGAGACTCTGTGGGAAGAAGCTGGAGAAAGCTGGAAGGAGAAAGGCCCCCGAGAGGCTTGGAGACCGGCGACAAGGGTAGGCGGAGCGGCTGAATTTCCCCTCCCTCGGCTCTTGGCCTGCGGGTGGGCTCCCGAGCGGGTGGGGAGACCTGCCCACACCAGCCCGGAGACGGCCGCCGCCAGTGAGCGGGAGCCTCTTGCGGACGGGGCACCGGGCTCCCGGCTCCCTCAGGGCGCCTCCCGCCCGCAGACCCGAGCGGATGGGCAGGCGCCATATTGCTTCATTCTCCCCTCCCCCTTCCCTACCCGCGGCCGCCGAGAGAGACAATTTAGCCACCACCCGGAGGCTTCAGGGAACAAGACCTTTCCTTTCTGGGCCCTACTGCAGACTGAGGGGTACTCAGACTGTGAGCTCCCTACCCGCCAGCCCTCCCCCGTGCTGCTTGCCTGGTGACTCTAGGAGAGCGGGGTAAATCCTGAGGCGGAGAGACATCGATCAGCCTGGGCGCCCCGAGGGTGACTTGAGACCAGCATTCCTCCCCCTGGCAGGGTCGGGGATTGATCTGCAGGGCCCAGGGACAGGGCTGCAGACCAGATCCCATACACCCAGGTCTCAATCGCATTGTCCCAGGGCACAGAAGGGATATTTGTGAAAGAGCCTACAAGGTGTGTGTGTGCCTTTAGGGGCAGATCAGCATGCTTGAGGGGCAACCCTCCTCCCATGGGAGGGCCGTGCGCCCAGCTCAGGCTGCGATCCTGGGCAGGGAACCTCCCGGCTCACATCAGAGCCATGGGAAATGAACTCGCTTGAGGTCCTGCCTGCCGCCAGAGGCCAGGGAGAAACCGCGGAATAGGGGAGGGTGGAAAGGAATGAGGCTTGCTCCAGACTGCAGGTCTTAAACAGCCCTAAACAGCCCCACTCCTGCATGCAGAATTTTCTGCAGAGTGGGGCCATTTTAGCCCCTTCCTGGCAGCTTTGCCCAGAAGCAGAAGACAGACCTTTGACCCCTGCTAACAGCATTTGTGGTGCTTGAGGGCAGGCTCACCAAACCCAGCTCTGCCCCAACTCACTCCCCCACCTACCCTCACTGAAGTGGAGAATAAGAACACACCTGGAAGTCCCAGGGTCCCACTCACCACTGGAGGCACTAAAGTACCTTTCCAGAGGAACAAGAGCTGGTTACAAGACCCAATAACAACACTGCAGGCTGCTCCTCCCAGCAAGCACCACCTACTGACAGGGAGGTCATTCTGCACACCCTTTAAGTGCATTTACTGACTCATCATACAGGGTGTGGTCGAATCTCACCCACAAACACCACCTACTGGCTCAGAGACTAAACAGAGTATGTCATTATTCAAATAAAAATCTAAAGGTAAGAAGCAGCAGCTGATCCAGATGGGAAGGAATCAGCAAAAAAGCTCTGGGAGTATGAAGAATCAAACAGAAAGCACACCCCGGAAGGGAACACCAGCTCTCTAGCAATGAACATCAACCAAATTCAGAACACTAAAATGACAGAAGAAGAATTTAGAATATGGGTTGCAAGAAAACACAATAATATGCAAGAAAAAATGGATAACCAACACAAAGAAACCACAACAAAATCCAGGACTTGGAAGAAAAATTCACTAAAGAAATCCAAATATCAAAGAAAAATCAAACAGAACTTCTGGAAATGAAGAATTTATTCAAGGAATTAGAGGCCGGGCGCGGTGGCTCACGCCTCTAATCCTAGCACTCTGGGAGGCCGAGGCGGGTGGATCACTCGAGGTCAGGAGTTTGAGACCAGCCTGAGCAAGAGTGAGACCCCGTCTCTACTAAAAATAGAAACAAATTATCTGGCCAACTAAAATATATATAGAAAAAATTAGCCGGGCATGGTGGCGCATGCCTGTAGTCCCAGCTACTCGGGAGGCTGAGGCAGTAGGATCGCTGAAGCCCAGGAGTTTGAGGTTGCTGTGAGCTAGGCTGACGCCACGGCACTCACTCTAGCCAGGGCAACAAAGTGACACTCTGTCTCAAAAAAAAAAAGGAATTATAAAACACAGTGGAAAGCCTCAAGAACAGGGTAGATAAAACAGAAGAATGAATCTCAGAGATTGAAAATAACAAGTTTCAATTAAATAAGTTAGTTACAGAGATAGAGCAAAGAAATAAGAGAAAAGAGCAAAGCCTACCTGAAATGTGGGATTATGTGAAGAGGCCTAACGTGAGAATCATACATATCCCTGAGGGTGAAGAAGAAAATACACAAGGGTTGGATAAGCTATTTGAGGATTTAATAGAGGAAAATTTCCCAGGCCTTGTGAAAAATCTAGATATCCAGATACAAGAAGCTCAAAGGACTCCTGGGAGATTCATTGCAAACAGGAAGATACCAAAACACACAGTCATCAGACTAACAAAAATAACCACCAAAGAGGCCCTCCTATGAGCTGTAAGGTGAAAGAAGCAGGTAACCTACAAAGAAGACCCATCAGAATAATGGCAGACTTCTCAACTGAGACCTTACAAGCAAGAAGAGACTGGGTCCCATTCTCACTCTTCTCAAACAGAATAATGTCCAGCCTAGAATCTTGTACCCTGAAAAAATAATTTTTGTATATGAAGGAGAAATAAAGACCTTCTCAGACAAGCAAAGACGGAGGGAATTCATTAAGATAAGACCTGCCCTCCAGGAAGTACTCAAACAGTGTTACACATGGATCAGCACAATAAACGCTCACAAACGTAAAATCATCCCGAAGCTAAAAGTCAAAGGCCAGATACCACAATGGCTCAAGAGAGAAAATAAAGCAACAAAGTTCAACTCAACAGGATGAACAGAAATCTGCCCCACTTATCAATTCTCTCAATAGATGTGAATGGCTTGAACTGCCCAGTAAAGAGACATAGGCTGCTCAAATGGATAAATATACACAAGCCAAGTATCTGCTGTCTTCAGGAAACACACTTAACCCACAAGGATGCATTCAGACTCAAGGTGAAGGGATGATAAACGACATTTCAAGCAAACAGAAGACAAAGCTGGCATGGTGGTTCTGATTTCACATAATGTAGTCTTCAAATCAACAACTGTAATGAAAGACAAAGAGGGTCACTATATAATGGTGAAGAGCACAATTCAACAAGAAGACATAACAAATATTTATGCACCTAACTCAGGTGCACCCAAATTCATAAAGCAAATCCTACTTGATCTAAACCAAATGATAAACAGCAACACCATAATAGCTGGAGACTTCAACACTCCTCTGACAGAACAGGACAGATCCAACAAACAGAAAATACAAGAACAATGGACTTAAACAGAACTCTAGAATAAACGGACCTGACTGACATTTACAGAACATATTTGTAAATTTACCATACTGTTTTTCACCTGTCTTTCAGCATTTATGACCATACCTGAAGTTCTCACACTCTTCTCTGCCCCACACCAATTTTACCATTTTTAATTCTCCATATCCATCAAAACATGACTCCTAATCTTAGCCCATTTCCAAACTCCCTTCCCAGTCTGGATGAGATGTTCCTCTGGTGCATTTTATTATGCAGGGTCCTAGTGCTCTGTAATAGTACTTATTATGGTTGTAACTAGTAATTATAAATTTTGTTGGTTTCTTGTTCTTGAATATACTAGACTATGAATTCCTCAAGGGCATTGTATGTGTCTTTCATCTTTATAATCACAGATTCTGCCACATAAAAGGAGACCAATATACATTTATTGAATCAATGAACAAAAGAAGAATGAGTGGATGTTTGAATGGATGGATTTTAGAAACCTGAGCACAATTTGACTAAAAATTGAAAAAAAAACTTCTACTTTGTACTCTTGCTTGGGGTGGTTCTCTTTTTTTAAAATCTGTTTCTTTCTGAAGCACTACACATTCATTCTTATTGAATGAGAGCTACACTAGAAGGACCATTTCTTATTTCTTTTAAATATTCTGATGTTATTTTCTGCCTGTTTTCTTGAAGCATTTTGTTACTTTTGAGGTTCTTTATAGGAATGTGATAAAACTGATTCTAGCTTTTACTTTTTTTTGTTAGTTTGTTTTAATAAGAGGTTACATTATCCATATTTGATTAAAAGAAATACAATTAAATCTATTGGCCAATTATATCTGGTTAAAGAAGGATTTAATTGATTACTAAAGCCATTAATAAGGTAAATGATGCTAAACATTAAAGGAAGTTTAGGATCTGCTGGATTAAGCAAACAAACTGTGAAAAGGAATTTTATTGAAGATATAGATTACTTATGAACATTAAAATATTTCTTAATTTAAAGAACACATTTGTATTATGTTTGGGGGATACTAAAATTTTAAAATTAGTAGAAAAACAAAACCATGAATATTAATGGTCACATATGAGTGATATAATCATAAGCTATATAAGTTAAGGTAATTCCAGTGGTTTTAAGAAATAAAGAAAAATGATATAATAGATCAAATATAATGGAAGTTTATTTCTCACTAACTTAAAGTCCAAAACAGATATTCCAGATCAGCAGGTAGCTTACCCCAAAGTGGGAATCGGGTCCTGCCATCTTGAGTACAGCCTTTCAAAATCACCTGACACATCTGTAAAAAGGTGGTAGAGGTAAAGATGATGGAGGATACAAGTAGGAGGTTTTAGGAGATGGGCCTGGAAACAGCAGACCTCGCTTCCATCATATTCCATTGACTAGTACTCAGTCGTATAGTCACATGGCAATCCCAACCTGCAAGACTAAAAAATATAGTTAATGCCCAAGAAGCAGAGAAAATAAGTTTGGTAAACAACTAATTAGAATTGACTACATAATATCTTTTATAATTTAAATAATTTTTCTCCATATTTATCTTGATTTTTATAGTTCTTACTAACAGAAACTTTTCCTATAGTTATAAGCAGTACCATATTTAAGCATGCATTCATTAATTAAAATTTTCCCAGGTAAAATTGTGGAATGTCTTTATATAACAAAAGTTAAGCTTTTATGCAAGGAAATTTCAAGTTTTAATTTTTTTCTAAAGAATATTATAGTTACCTCTATGCATTTGCTTATTATATAGGTGATAGGTCCTTTACTTGTATTTAGAGTGATTATTATGAACACTTACACATAATTTTTGATGTAATTACTTACTAAAAAGTTATAAATTACAAGTATTTCATGTGAAAATTTACATATTTAAATAAATAAAATCAGCAATTCTAATATGCTTGAATGGGAAAGAATCTGAGATCTTGTTTTTCAAAAAATAATTTCAAATGACTTGTCTATTTTTGAGGTTAGAAAATTCAACTATGAAATAGAATGTTAATGATTATTTGTAATGTCTGGTAGACAAGTCAGTAATTAATTTTAAGGATCATAGTTAAAAGTTGGATCATACACCTATATACCTGGATATATTATTTTTGGTTTCTGTGTTTATCTTTTCATATAAGTGAACTATTTTTTCTTTCATTTGATTTGCTTTAGAATTCCTCTTATTCTGTGTACTGGTTTCTTCCTCAAGGAAATATTTTTCATTTCTTTTGCTGTCAGAATCTTTAAATCCTGAGAGACTCTTTCTGAGGCAGTGGCTTCTGATGGTCGCCAATGTCACCTTGGACTTCATTTTGTTTACATTGACTTCCTTAAGGAGAATTAGCCTTTATTACTTTGAAATGGCCCTATGATTACATGTTAGGGCCTGTGGTAAAACTGCCTACTTTCATCAGAGGTGACACCCATATATAGATTATACCAGGTCAGTGTTGAAATTAGAGAAAATTTTCTAAATATCTGCAATATCCAATTTGCTAATTTTCCATGTATTTCTTCAAAACCAATTTAAAAAAAAAAAAAGGAATGTGTTAGCTCATGTAAATGAAAAATCCAGGCTTTTATGTTTGGATCTAAGTATTCAAACAATGTAATGTTATCTATCTTTTCCCATACCGCAGCTCTATATTCCTCTCTATTGGTTTTATTCTCCAGCAAGTTTCCTCACATCATAACAAGGGATATGAGTAGCCCAAGGTTTATTTTTTTTCTTTGCTTAACAACCCTGGTCAAAAAATAAGAAATAAAAAGGCTTCTTTTCTCAAATTCTGGCAAGATTTCTAAGTTTGGTCACATTTTGGCTCCAGAGCCAATCACACTTGACAAAGAGATGAATGTACTAATTAATCAGACCTGGATTATGTGTCCAGGTCAAAGCTGGGGTGGTAGGATCAGCCCTACTTGAAGAGAAATGTGCAGTTACATCTCAGTGGTTCTTTTCAAGCTGGAGCCAGCAGCCTTGGACATGGGCTTGTGTCCCACGTGGTTGATACAAACCAGCTTTGAGTAATAAATCTATTGCTGGGGAAGGACCTTGGAAAGACAGAGTATCTATATCAAATGATTGAAGCTGAGTACAGCCTTCTCACCCCTACGCTTTTATGGCAAAATGCACTTATGGTTAATGTACTCCTGGGCTTTGGTAATTCAGTAGGACAGAAAATTTTCAGTGATACAACTAGGAAACATTAGGTTACTACATACATCACAGTCTTACTTGAATTTTGACTATGCTGATATTCCATACTTTATGAATAGTTACAATCCTTAAAATCTCTGTTCAAATCTCACCTTGTCAATGAAATAATCTCTGTTCTCCTAGTTAGCATTCTCTTATTTCCACTACTCAGTTTTACCTTTCTTTATAGCACTTACCACTACTTGACATATTATGTATTTGCTTATTTGTTTATTTTATGTCTCTTTCCATTAGAATGTAAACTTCAGAGTAGCAGCTTTATCTACTTAGTTTATTCCTGTATGACTAGTATCTAGAAAAATGTCTGGCATAAGTGTATGCTCAATATTATTTGCTAAATGAATGAACAAATGAAGATTGAAAAGTTAGTTTGATAGGAAATGAAACCATGATTACCAATTTTTTTTTATGCCGCAAAATTGGAAAAGCATTTCCATGGAAAACATTTGTCCCAGAGTCTAAAACCAAGCCAATTTTAGAAAGATTTACTCTAAGTGTGTTTTTATAAATATCAATAACATTTAAAGTAACTAACAATAAAATATTTTATTTCAAAGCCAACTGAAGGAAATAAAACCAGTGGAGCATTCATTTTAGACTGCTTTTAGTTTCATCTGGCCACAAACATTACCCTTGATATTCGTGGTAGACATTAATAGATTTCTGGGAAGGATCAGGGTTACAATTGGTGGTACCCAAATAAAACGAAGTTATCTATTCCATGTGGATATTTAAACTTAATTTAGTACCATGATACTTTCTCTAACAAGATGAGCTTGCTAGCCACAATCATAATAACTGTATTATGTCATTAAAAGCTGTAGAGGAAATAGAATTAAGTCTCTCCCTTTAAGAATAGAAAGTGAACACATGGGGGGAAAAGTGCTCTGAATTAGAAAGAAAAAAACATTTCCATTCATACATCATTATTCTTCTCCTGACTTCCAGACTCCTGGTTTAGTCATATGTTTCTTCTTGATGGATTGTTTAGGATTTTAGATGTTGTTTCTTGGCAAGAATTGTAAGAAAATGGATCATTTTTCACATGTGTAAAATGAGAGAGATTTGAGATAGCAATCCGATTTTGAAAGATAGGGTTTAGTTAAGTGTAGGAGAGAAGACAGAGCATTCCAGGCAGAGGGAACTTTCTGGGCAACATCACATAAGTGGGACTGCACACTGTGTTTGGAGTAATTTGACTGGATGACCGATGTATAGGAGAAGAGAGAGAAAGCATTGTAGAGACAGATGGAGATCCCATGAGAACTTTGAGTAACTGGATAAGCAGTATGAAGGATATTTTATAGACAGTGGGGAGCCATTAAAAATTTTTGAACAGGAGGTGAAGTGTGAAATAGAGTTTGAATAGAGGGAGATATAGTTTGCACAGAAATCAATTAGGAGACAATTGCATTTCTCTGGAAAAGAGGGCCTAGGTGAGAGAAATGTATGAAGGCTGAATACACAGGACTTGGTGGCTACTGGATGCAGAAGAGAGGGAGAAGAGAGGAATCAGGGATCATATTTCTGCAGCTCAGAAAACAGTAAGAAATAAGGAGGCCAGGAACGAAGCTGGCTTTGTTGGAAAGAGGGTAAGTTCAGTTTCAGACATATTAATGTTAATATTAACCTTGAGGGGACAGCAAACTTCCAAGGTGGTGATGCCTAGCAGGTAGAGGTTTTAGAAGGGAGCTTGGGAAAGCTTTCGGGGCAAGAGGTTTGATCTTAGAATTATAAACAAAAAAGTGCAAACTTGGTATATTGGAGGAAGAAGAGAATGGAGTTAAGACCTGAGCCTTTTAAGGGTCTCACCTTTGGGAATATGTGGAATATAGGGAATGTGGGTGGTATGAAAGACATCATAACAGATTATATAGCATGACTCCTCGGGCTGTCTTTTCCCAGTTCCATGATGCTGAAGTTAGAAATTTATAAGGACTAGGCTTTACTAGACTAGAGAGTCTGAGGATAAGGATTAAGGAGTTTTAAAAAAATGCTTGAATGTATTGTATATAGTATTCTTGCAATTATGTTATATATTATACAACTTGAAGATTGAAGAAATGTGTCTGTCTCAGACACAGGCTGGATTGCTTCTGTGTGTAAGACTAAGCCCAGAAGGGACAGCACTGCTTCCTCAAGGTCTAATCTGATGTGACTCTCTCTAATATAGTCATTCACAACTGTGCATCCCTTAGGATTTGGGGGCCTAGAAATTTATACCTCACTCTGTCTTAGATAATGTTGCTGACTCTGTCACATTTTTGCTACAGTGATATCTTCCTGTAATATTTATGTCATTACAGTAATTATTTAGAGGAAGCAAAGAAATGAAGAGGTAGAAAAAAATTCAGGTTAACATAACATAACAGGAACTGAATGAGAATATTTGAGGGAAAATGACCCACTGCTGAGGCCAAAAGCAATGAAGTTGGAAAAAGGGCCTTTGGAGTTGCCGTTAGGAAGTTATTGGTGACATTGGTAAAAGTAATTTTAGTTTGGATTTGTTGATGGCCAGATTGCTAATACATTAGTATTTTATTTGGGGCTACTAAATACATGGATAGGGACTAGAGAAAATCTATGCCACACTGAATTATTCTTTTAATTAAATCAGTATTACTATTGATATAATAAAGCCATCTTTATATTGACACAATAAAGCCATCTATCAATATATGGAAATAGTTTTTTTATTCAGAAACCTTGGGGAAATAGAATCCATTCATTCATTCATTGATATTATGATTTTGTAGAATAAGCTTATAGTTACACAGCCCTGGTTTAAGACTTAGTGTTGCTGCTCAATAGCTATGTAACCTTGGACACAAATTACTTATGTTACTGAGTCTTTGTGATATTACCAGTAGAGTAGGAATGATCAGGCTTGTCTAAGAGCATGCTTTTCCAAAATTATATGGCTCATGAACTCCTATTATGGTGAATTCTGATTTCTTGAACACCACTGAGTATTTAGAAAATCATTGTCTTTTTTTAATGGAATATATGTTAAAAATAAATTATATATTTTAGACCAGTAGTTAAATATATCATGAAGTTAATTAAAATGATTAATATTAAAGGTGAATTTATAGCTTCTTATTTAACAAAGAATACATGGCATTTCATTTAAACTAATTAGATTTTTAAAAAGACTAAAACGGCAGTTTCTATTTTGTGAGTCTTAATTAAAGTATAAATTGTAATTTTATTATTATAGCATCAAAATACTTTCACAATCTGATACTAACGATTTGTGCTTATGAAGTGAACCATTTAAAAAATGATTTTTAATGCTTTCTCCCATGTGATGAGATAAAAGATTGAGGCTGCTGTTTGTACTTGTCTGCCCATTGTTAAGCGTGAAGAGTCTGGGTTTTCAATAAATGAAAGGCCACGTGGATAAAATCTCCACCACATTTGTCTCTCTTTAACATTGTTTTTAGAATTGCTTAGAGATATTTTTATCTACTGTTACATTCTGAGCAGAATAATATAACTAAAAATCTGATGAAGATGAGCTTGAGACAATTTGCACCATGTTTATTGTTCTTATGCTTCTCATTAGTTTGCTGTCTGTCAATATCTACCTTTCGTAACATCAGTGTTGCTTCTGTCTTTAATCGCTGGTCCTTCCTGCATATGTGCTCATACACAATTGTAATCATTTATCTTACGCTTTATTATTGTTTTCTCTGTTTATTTAATTAGATATTAGGATAGCTATTAATATTTTGGAGGTTTTTTTTTTTAATGTAAGGGATTGGAAATACTGTTTCTATGAGGATGCCAGAATCCTCTGGGAAAATGTTAACAAACATTTGTGTCTTTTCATTAGGAGGGCTTCTTGGGTTCCTAAAGATGCTTCTGAATCATCCTATTAAGATATTGTATCATTTATAATATTTTCTTCCATTTGGGGGTTTCTAATCTTTCAGGGATGAAACATTTATTTGGAATGTTAAGGTAGCTTATAGCTTTAATTATGTAGTACTGAAGAAAGAGGAACAAAAGCAAGGTAAAAAACGAATGCTGGTAATTGCAGCATTCTATTTGTTGATTTCAAGATTTCCTTCAGAAGTTTATCAGAATGCAGAGGAAGAGGTGGACATAGGGACTTACAGAGGACAGTGTGAAGAATGCTTCAGAATGTGTGCTCTTTCTTGGGGTTCACATTTGTAAGTGAAACTTTTAATGATGCTCTTATACTGTAAGTTAGAAGCTTCTGTTGATTGAGTCCAGGGGATTTGTGCCTCAGACCAAATTCTATACTATTAATGTATGTTGAGAAACGTTGTCTTGAGGATATCATATAATTAACTCTCAAAAAGGAGAAATTAATCTATTTGTGTGAATTTTTTAAAGCCAAAGTTAATCCATTTGAAACCCTTTCCCTCCTTTTTCCTTCTTTTGTTATTTCTGATGTCTCATTTCATCTGTATTTTCCAGATACAGTTGTCCCTTGTTATCCATGGGAGATTGGTTCCAGGACCCCTGTAGATTCTAAAATCTGTGGATTCTCAGATCCGTTAGTTGTCCCTTTGTATCTGTGGATGTGGAACCCATGGGTATGGAAACCATGGATGCAGAGGATCAACTGTATTTTGATATTTTTCTGGTATCACCATGCAGTAATTTTTCTCACTAGGATCGTTAATGGTATACCTTTCTTATTCAAGACAATTAAATCTGAAAAAGTTATCAAGATGTACGAAGCTTTAAAAACTCATTATTTAAAGATGCATCAGCCCTATAAACTTTTAAGACATAGTTCAGTACAGAGAACTTTAGTTGAAATTAAAACAACTTCATTTTCTAGTGGCTTCCATCTTGGAAAATGTCTACAAAACACATCTTTTAGATATCAGCTTAGTTTTTATGCTGTTATTACTTAAGTTAATACTTTTTTATACTTGGTGACAAATATTTCACCTCCTGTCATAGTCCCACAGGAATAGAGATTTACAGAATAAAATCACATAAAGCTTTAAAAGTATTCAGCACAAATGTAGCTCTACAGGCACATATAGAGTCCCACTTTTACTGGAGTAAGATTTAATTTATTAATCCTCTTTTCCTCTCTATCCATAAAAAGTTAAAGTTGTACTGTAAATTGCATTCTGAGAGAAAACATGATTTGTCATTCCAAATAAGTTGTTTTAGAAATAGACTTAATTTTAAAAGTAGACTTTTAAAATATATTCAGAATGAAGACAAAGATTATACTTAGAAATCACTTTAAAAAATGAGACTAAATGAGGTTATTGGTAAATTACATATATCCTATAATCAGTGAAACAATATCCAGAGGAACTCAGAGGTCTTTTTCTTTAGTCTCTCATTATTTTAGATGAAACTCTGCATTTTGTTGTACTTGGGATAAAAGTCTTTCACCATATCTATAGTCTTATAATAATAGAAGTCCGTTTGGTTGAGAGATTCTGCTAATCATCATTTACTATAATTAAGTACCTGCTTAGAAGAGGTTACTGAAATCAGACACTACACGAATAATTAAGGCAGAATTTCTGCCTGCTAGGCTGTAAATTAGGGAAAGCACTTAGAGGAAGCTGATATGGTATCATGAGGTCAAAAGAATTTGTTACCAAGACTTCTTGGCCAGTTTAGAGAAAGGAAGACATTGATAGCTATTGCCTGGAAATGTACAAGCATGTGAAGATGTGCTAGAAAATAGCTTCTAAGATTGATAACTGAAAAAATGCAATCAGAGAATAAGAACTTAAACACTAGTGTGCATTTTAATGTATATTTTACTGGTTTGATTTTTACTAATCTAGTAAATAGCAAAATACTTCGATTTTTAAATTTTGCATCCTCCATACCACAGTCATTGGCATATTGTTCCCTAAGTCCAATTGCAAAATTTAGTTCTTAATGCATTCAGTCTACTTTGGCACTTTTTTCCCTAAACTAGCATGCAAATCTATGGTTTATCTTATAAATTATCAAATACTATAATAAAATACATATAAATTCTTGTCATGGTTTGTAGAGCCTTTTCTTTCTGATGTTTAACAACTGATGTTTAGATTCACTGAAATAGCTATTTAGAGGATATATGCTTTGCTCAGTATATTTAAATAACTTTTTCAACTGAAAAAATACAGGAAAGGAATAGGTTCAAAAGCAAATAGGTTTCAAAAACTATTTTTATTATTTTCTACTTGCCATATAATTTCTGACATCTCTGATTTTAAAATGAAAACTTCAGGAATTTATCACTCTCATGACTGTATTACTTCCTTAAATAAACATTTTTTCTATGCAAAGATATGAGCACAGTTTAGACACTTTGAGAATGCAAAGATATATAGGATACAACCTCTGCCCCAAAGAAACTTATAAATTCTCAGTATGAATAATGAAATACATCCAAATAAATCTGTGTGGCTATATTTGTTAGTTCCAAGAATCTCTCTCCAACGAGTTGTAGTCTTTATTGGGATAACCAGGTTAGAAGAGAGATTGTAGTATTTAACGGTTCGTTGAGTTTTTCTGTAAATATTTATTTAAAAAAACCATCAATAGTGGCAGCCGCTAGTAAGATAACATATTTCATTGCATACATTTTTGTTTTCTGTGATTTTTTTTTTACCACATTCATATATTACCTTTTCAAAGAAAAATTAAAGAAAAAAAAAGAAATTTATAACTGGCAATAGTTGCCACTTGAATCAACATGGTGGAAAGATTGTACTGCTGACATATGATATATAATCAGCTTCTCAGCTCTCATATACCATGGCACTCTGTTGTGCTAACCCATTAGCTGTTCAAGCCCAGCCTCATTATCTATAGCTCCAACCATATCCTACAGTATGTTAACAAAGCATATCTGTACCACTCGTGCTTAGGTGTCCTGGAATATTTTCATGACTCTCTCTAACCTGCAAGGAAAACTTAGATACATGATTTGTTGTTATCTTAATTCCCATTTGGCCTCCTTTCTCTCACAGGTGTCTGTACTGAGATTGAGATTTTACAGTTAAGATATATGACCTTTGGAACACTCTTTTCCATCTACTTGGAACAAATTATTGCTCCTATAAAAGTGGAGCCAAGTAATATGGTATGTTGGAGGAAAGTATGCAGTCCATTTAGAGGGAGTGGTGGAAGGCAAATAACAGGTATATCTGAAGAGTGATGAGTGGTTTTGCTGGAACAGAGGACAAATGTAGGGAGATGTGAGCAGTATAACACCTCTCTCTGGTTCTTATGTAAGTGGATTAATTTTTGCCATTGTTCATTTTCTAAGGCATTTCCTTTGGAAACTTTTTCCTCCCTTGTTATTTGTGGTAGCACACATCTTTTTCTCTCTTTTGTCAAATAACTTCTTTGTTGAATTATCCTCTAAACTTATGTTATACCTTGGTGATCTCTCTACTCGTGTGACTTGAACTACTGCTGTATGTCAGAGATCCCCGGTTCAACGTCATCAGCCACAACCTTCTCTTGAGCACCATATTTACGTTGCCAAGTTCATCCTGGGCACGGCAACGTGTATTGTTTTCAGGCATCCAAAGTTCAACATTTCTAAAACCTAACTCAACCTGCCCTGCTTTTTCTCATTTAATTTTAATTCAGGTAAGGTCGTCACCAGGTTCACAATTGTGCAAGCTAGACATATTATAGTAGTTACATATTTTTCTTTTCTAATTTATAATTCTTATATTGATTTAACAACTGTATTCTATCTCACGGATTAGGTTTTCTTTGGCAAAAGGCCCACTTCTCATTCTTTTCCTGTGGTTTCAACGTGATAATCATCTTTTTGTCACAATTCAGTCTTTCTTTGTTCCCGTTCATTATTGTTTATCCTTGTTTCACTAAAATAATTTTCTTTTTAATGTGCCTTAGAGCACATATTTTAGTATTCAAGTATTTTCTCCTATTTTTTAAACTAACTTAATTTTATGGGCTACTATTTCTCTTGATCCTGTACCTGTGATTTCACACTCTGCGTTCATGTTAGCCAGTGATTTTTCTTGTCTGACACACCTTTTTGTCTGGCGTGCTGTGTGCAAGCCAGGGACAGTGCTGCTGCTGGGGCTGATTCCTGGAATACTTTACAGAAATGCTGCATTATCATATTTATTATTATAATAATAACCTATATTTATTGACTAGTTCTTCTGTGCCAGACAATGTTCTTCATGAATCTTAACATTTAAGAGGGAGGAGACAGAAAATAAAGTAAAAATGTGAAAATGTATAGTATGATGAAGATGATGAGTGCTATGGATAAAAATAAGGCGGGGAAGGGTAGCAGGAGTGGCAGAGGTAGAATGAGGGGCTTCAGCTTATATGGGATGCTCAGAGAAGGGCTGAGAAGGTAGCCTGTATGCAAAGACCCAGAGCAGGTGAAACAGTCAGCTGTCAATTATCTGAGGGATGAATTTTCCAGGGAGAGAAAAAAGTAATGACAGCAAATCTTCTGAGGTGGAACTGTGCCTAGTTGTGAGTGAGGGGAGAGGAATAGGAGATGACATGGGCAAAGACATGTAGAAAGGACAGAAGCACTTCTCGTGGGGCCTTATGGGCCACTATAGGTATTTTTAGTTTCATTTATATCATTTACTCAATCCTTATAGTAGCCCTATAAAGACCTCTCATTATTCATAGATTAAAGATTAGAAAACTGAGGCTTAACATG
This sequence comes from Lemur catta, assembly GCF_020740605.2. Classification (NCBI taxonomy): domain Eukaryota; kingdom Metazoa; phylum Chordata; class Mammalia; order Primates; family Lemuridae; genus Lemur; species Lemur catta. The sequence goes on from NC_059133.1 coordinate 20,292,694, forward strand.
CTTAAATTACTTCCAAAGCCCACATAGCTAGGAATTGGAGTTAGGATTTGAATCGGCCAGTCTAACTTCAGATGGCATTTAAAGATAACACGATTTTAGATGGAGTTTTAGTATTGCCTTTGGGTAATTTTTTGGAGGGCAAAAAAAAAAAAAAAAAGGTTTAAAAAACCCCTAACAAATCACAGACAGAAGCATTACTCAGAATATTAATGTAAGATGATATTAAAATGAAAGTTTCTGTTGAAGCCCCAATATCCCAGATGCCATACTCAAAGTGAGGTTGAAGGCCACATGGTTTAAAATTTATAAAGTTAGTCCATCTTGAGTTTATTTTTGTATATGGTGAGAGATAGGAATCCAGTCTCATTCTTCTGCATGTGGTTATACAGTTTTCCTATCACCTTATTTCTGAAATAGGGTGTCCTTTCCCCAGTGTATATTTTTGTCTGCTTTGTCAAATATCAGTTGATCATAGCTATATGGTTTTATTTCTGGGTTCTCTATTCTGTTCCATTGGTCTGTCTACCAGACTTAAATGTAAGACCTGAAACCATAAAAATTCTGGAAGAAAATATAGGAAAAGCTCTTCTAGACATTGGCTTCAGCAAAGATTTTTGAGTAATACCCCAAAAGCAAATATAGCAACAACAAAATTAAATAAATGGGACTTAAACTAAAAAGTTTCTGTACAGCAAAGGAAATAATTTACAGTGCAAATAAATAACCTACAGAATGGGAGAAAATATTCACAAACTTTACATCCAACAAAGGGCTAACATCGAGAATCTACAAAGAACTCAAACAAATTTGCACACACACACAAAAATAACCCCATAAAAAAGTGGGCAAAACAATCCAGCAATCTTACTACTGTGTATTTACCCACTGGAGAAGAAGTCATTTTATCAAAAACACACTTGCACTTGAATGTTTATTGCAGCACAATTCACAATTGCAAAGATGTGGAATCAACCCAAGTGCTCATCAATTCATGAGTAGATTAACAAAATGTTGTATATGTATACCATGGAATACTACTCAGACATTAAGAAGGATGAATTAAGGCCTTTTGCAACAATTTGGATAGAACTGGAGACCATTATCCCAAATGAAGTATCTAAAGAATGGTAAAACGAACACCACATGTACTTGGTATGAAATTGGAACTAACCTTTGAGCATGCATGTGCACAGAGGGAAGTAAAACTCAGTGGAAATCAAGTGGGGTGCTGGGGAAGGAAGGGATGCATGAAAACTTACCTCACGGGTACAATGAATGCTATCTGGATGACAGGCACACTTTTAACTCTGACTCAAGCATTACAAAAGTGAGGCCTGTAACCAAAAACATTTGTACTCCCCTGTAATACTTTGAAATAAAAATAAAAGGTGGGCAAAAGACATGAACAGACTCTTCTCAAAAGAAGATAGACAAATGGCCAACAAACATTAAAAAATGCTCAACTTCAATAATTATTAGGGACATGCAAATTAAAACAATGAGATATCACCTTACTCCCATCAAAGTAGCTATTATTAAAAAATCAATATATAATAGATGTTGGCATGGTTACAATGAAAAGGGAATGCTTTTACACTATTGGTGGGAATATAAACTTGTACAGTTGCTATAAAAAGCAGTATGGAGATTCCTCAAAAAACTAAAAGCAAACCTAAGATTCAATCCAGCAATCCCACTACTGTGTATCTACCCAAAGGAAAAGGAGTCATTTTATAAACAAGACACCTGTACTCAAATGTTTATCACAGTACAATTTGCAATAGCATGGATATGGAATCAACCTAAGTGCCCCCTCAACTGATAAGTAGATAAAGAAAATGTGGTATATATATACCATGGAGTACTACTCAGCCATAAAAAGGAATGAAATAATGTCTATTGCAGCAACTTAGATGGAACTGGAGGCCATTATCCTAAGTGAAGTAGCTCAGGAATGGAAAAACAGACATCAGATACCACATATTCTCACTTATAAGTGGGAGCTAAACAAAAGATATATATGGTCATGAAGAGCAATAATGGACATTGGAAGGGGGGAGGGAGGAAGGGGAATGAGAGATCAAAAACCACCTGTAGAGTACAGTGTACATTATTCTAGTGATGGGTACACTGAAAGCCCTGACTTCAGCATGATATAATTTATCCACATAACAAAAAACATCTGTACCCCATAAATTTTTTGAAATAAAGAAATACTTAAAAAATAAAATTTATAAAGTTAGTATGGAATTGGTCAGATAGCATTTACACCGCTTAAAGACATGGAAGATATAAAAGTCCAGGAGATTTGAAATTGGGAGAGAAATTTTGGAGAGAGATGCTAGAATGTGCTAATATCCTCCCCAAATAGGGTGAGGGAAACAGTTCCTAACCTTTGCCTAAGTCTAGTGGAAGGTGGCCTTATACCACCAGAGAACTTAGTATATGCCCTTTTAGCTTGGAGGACACAGGAAGTTGGTATCTAATGTCTACCTGGTCTCTCAGCCACAATCCTATATTGAATCACCTCATTGTTTCATGGTCTACTGATCTGCTTTCACCTTTCAGCCTCACTTCTCCAGATTTGAGCATATTTGAGGGATTCTGTTGGTTCTATTTTCTTCCAGACATTTTATTTCTTAATTAGTGAGTCTTGGTTTGGGCCAATACTTCCTTCAGTTAAGTCTCTTTGGCACTGTAACTTAAAAAGTTCTTCAGTTTTGTGATGTGAGAATGTCATTCTTTGTTGTTTCCAACACTGGTTACTCTATTTTTTAATGGTTTCACTGATAATTTTAATTAAAATTTTAGGAGGTGAAGAAAAGAATTGTCCATATTCAGCCATCTTATCCAGAGGCTGATCAGATTCATTTAAAAATAAAACTTTCAGAGCAATGGAAGATAAGTTGGAGGGGGCAGCAACTATGAACATCGAGACAGATACAAAATACTGTCATAAGGAGGGAGAGATTCAGGATATTTCAGACACGGAATGCGGCTTAGTGACTAAACCAATTCGGGGAATTTAGATGAAGGGATTAAACATGACTTGGAAGACTTCTGTATGGTTGCTGGCAATAGTAATGCCATGAATGAAGGTAGGAATCATGGAGGTAGAAGTGATTTGGGTTTGCAAATAAAGCAATAAGTGTCGAACACATTGATTTGAAGGCATTTGGTAAAGAGTAGTAAATATTGAAGTGAAATGGGCTTTCACTCATCTGAACTAATTTCCAGCTTCAGCACTTTCTAGTTATGTGACACTGAGCAAATTATGTAAATTCCATGTCTCTGTTTACTGTAAAGCAGGAATAATTGTATCTGCTTTGCAGGATTTCTATGATGATTACATGAGAATACATATATTTAATGGGTATGTGTTCTAGCACACATCTAGGACAACTGCTGGCATGTAGCAGTCTTTCAATAAATGAGCTGTAACTCTTGACGATATTAGAATATCTAGGGTACTATGGCTTAGGATAGAGGTGGAGGGTTGTGGATTAAAAATTTATAAACTATTGATCAATAGTTGTTAATTGGACCCAATGAGGTAGATCAGAAGGGACAAGATTATCTAGGGTGATTGAGTTGTTAGAACTAAATGAGAAGAAACAAAGACCTGAGAAGCTTGAGAAAAACTTGAGAAAGAAATGGAAAGGGGTTATATAGATAGGAAGAAAAACAGGCAAAAGTGATGTTGAAGGAACCAACGTGGAGAAAGTTTCAAGAACATATACATGAAGTACATACCATGTTGCAGACATAATGCTAAGCCCTGGGCATACATATGTAATTAAAGCACAGTTTCCAAGAAGCTTTAAAGTCTTGTTACAGATGGAAAGAGGTATGTAAGGCAAATGCTTCCATTGACGTATGTACAGATACAGTGGGGGACATAAAGGTAAATTAAAATGGGTAGGCAATAGGGAGTTGGGGAGTTAATACTTCATTTGAATATTGAAAAACGTTTGTTGTTTTTTTTTTCCCAAGCAGGGTTGAGAAAGGGCATGGGTAGCATTTCACATAGAGCAGTACAGTCAAAATCACTAAGGCATTAGACAACATAACTTGTACTGGACACTAAAAAGTTTTGTGTAAATGGAATGTAAGATACAAAGGATGTGGTATGGGGAGCTGATCAGGAGATGATGCTGCAGAGGTAGCCATAAAACTACCTCCTGTTCCCTAATTATGTATTTTGTTCTCTAGGCAGTGGATGCCCATTGAATACCCACTGAAGATTTTCAGCATAGGGGAAAGACGTGGGAGGGAGAGGAGCAGTGTTACTTGATTAAATTTGTGTTTTTAAATGATCATTTTTAGAAATGTAGAGGATGGATTGAATGTGTGCTAGACCAGATTCCAAAAGACAAGTTGAAAGACTTTGTGAATAGTCCAGCTGAGAGATTGTGAGGACTGAAGTAAGATAGTAATAATCTTGGCGATGTTAAGAGACTATGATGTGGTGAACGAGAGAGAAAAGACTAAATTGACCTTCAGACTTGTGGGCTGGGTGACTGAATGGTCACAGTAACCACAATAGAGAACACAGAAGGAGGAGCAATTGGGGCTGGACCGATGGAGTTGGTATATGTGGTTAACAGTGTCATTTAAAACTACAGAGAGACTGGGTTAGGATGATAACCAAGCAGAGACCATTGACTTGGGCAATTTGGAAACTGTCAGTGTCATCTGGGGAATAAGTTTGGTAAAATTCATAGAAGGGGAAGCCACATTATAGTGCATTAAGGAATGAACTGGACATGAAAAAGTAAAGAGAGCTGATAGAGACTACTTTGTCAAGAAGCTTGATAGTGAAAGGAAGGAGAGATGTGATTGGTAGTTTGTGGAGGCATTGGGTTTTGGGAAGGTTGGGTTAAGAGGTGAGAGAAATGAGTATGTAGGTTTCCCAGTAGAGAGAAGAAAGGAAGATGTTGATTCTATGGAGCAAGGAATAGGAAGGAGGGAAAGAATCAAGAATATGGGGGTGGATTCATCATCTGAGACATGAGAGAAGGGGTAATGAGAGGTAAAGGCAGGTATAAGGCTGAGAAGAGAAAAGCAGAAAAATTTAATGCCTTATGAAATACTCATTCTCTGAAATTGGAGGCAGATCCTTTGTGGGAGTGATACCAAAATCAGGGTTTATATTAGGGTTTAAAATTTAGAATAGCTATTGTGGAGATGAAAAGGGGAATCAATCATGGATAAACGTAAAACTTTAAAGCAACGTGATGGCCTGTGGGCATATTAAATATTAATGGTAACTTGTAATGGAGTTGAGGCTATGCAGTTTTCCTAGCCACTGTGACCCAAGAGTTGGGGTAAACAGATGGTTGTATAGACACAGATTTGAAGATTGGCAGATTAGGAGGAGGAGAAGGAAAGTGCATGTGGGAATTGAAGAGTGTTAACCATTGTTTAGCAGCCCAACTATAAGAATAGAATTTAAAAATTCTATTAAAGTTTGGTCTTGATAGTCAATGTATTTGCCACAGTCTGAGAGTAAGCTACTTTCTTATATATGAAAAATAATATCTTGGGTAACGTTTTCTTCTAAAAGTGATGACACTCATTGTGTTGCTATATTGGGGAGTACTGATTAAATGCTCTCTCTAACTAATAGAGCACAGTGAATAACAGGGTGAGTGCAAGAGTTATAACGTCCTGGGTTTAAATCCTAATTGGTCACTTACTAGCTCTGAGACTTTGGATAATGCAGTTATCATCCTCTTTGTGCTTCAGTTTCATCATATATTTTAAAAGGACAATTGAAAATATTCTCTCTTACAGAGTCACTGTGATGATTAAATGGGTAGTACAGGAAAAGTTTTTAGCTCAGTGCTTAGAACATTGTAATTTCTCCACAAATGTTAGCTTTGTGTCAGTCAACTATTGTCATGGTAATGTTGTGTTACAGACCTCCACCAAATTTATTGTCATTATCATGGCAAGATTTTAATTTTCTCACTATAGGTGGCTCTGTTTTAGGCTGTGGTTCAGGTCTAAGCTTTGAGATAAGTTCAGGTTTACCCCGCATGCCTTATTCTGAGGTCCAGCCTAATGGGGCACTGGATACCTGGGTTAGGCTTGTATGTTGATCACAGGTTCAGGTGCAAGCTAAGCCATGCAAGCACATTTAAAACTCTGCAGACAAACTGTATGCTCATATTCCATTGGTCAAAGCAAGTCACGTGGGTCAGGATAAAGGCAATGGAGGTGGGGAATATTCTCTGACCAAAGGAGAAGGGGGAGTAAACAAAACCCCAATTTATCATAGCTTTGTTAGCCGTGACATCTCAACATTCTCTCTCTTTTTTTTTAATGAGCAAGGAACAATAAGCCTATGCTGAGATAGTATGATTATTTTTAAATGCAACTTCCACAAATCGGGCTTAAGAGCAGTGTTGGTTTTATAACTGAATGAAAATGATTGACAAAAGAACATTTTCACTTGATACCTAACATAATTTCAGAATCTCTGATATCCAGTACGTTAGTTTATTCAATATATATGAAGACTGAGTGTCTCGATCTCTCTGATCTTTTTCTGCTGTTAAACTATTTATGATGAAGGACTTCTATTGCTTTTTCTTAAGAAAAACTTTACTGAGGTATAATTTATATGTAATAAAATGCACCCAGTTTAAGGGTGAATTAAGTTAGATGAACTTGAAAAATGTATAGTAATGTAACTAAAACCACAATAAAGATAAGAATATTTCCATCATCCTCCAGAAGATCTCTCATGCCCCTTTGCAGTCATTTCTTCCCAACAGTTCCATGCATAGGTAGCCACAGATTTGTTTCCTATCATTATAATTTTGCCTTTTATAGAATTTCATATGAATAGAATTGTACAACCCTCTATGCCTGGTGTTTTTTTTTTTTTTTTTCACTGATATATTCATTCCTTTTTATTGCTGAGTAGTATCCCATTGTATGGATATACCACTACACGTTTATCCATTCACCTGTTAAGAGACACTTGGGTTGTTTCCAGGTTTTGCCTACAATTAATAAAGTTATAAACTTTGCATGCAAGTCTTTGTGTTTTTATTTCTCTTGGGTAAACATGTAGGAGTGGTATTATCGCGTTGTATGTTATGTGTATGTTTAAGTTTTAGAGAAATTGTCAAACTGCTTTCCAGAGTCACTGTACCATATTACTTTCCAATCAGCAACATATAAATATTCTAGTTGCCCCACACCCTTCCCATGTATAGTATCATCAGTGTTTTTAATTCTAACAGATGTATAGTGTAATCTCATGATTTTTAATTTGCATTTCTTTGAAGGCAAATGATATTAAACATCATTTTATTTGCTTATTTGCTATTTTCCTATCTTCCTTGATGAAGTATCTGTTCAAACTTTTACCTATTTTAAAACTGGATTATTTATATTCTTATTATCCAGTTGACAGAACTATTTATATGTCTTGACAACAAGTTGCTTATCAGATTTATGATTTGTAAAGTTATTCTCTGTCTGTGGCTTGCCTTTTAATTTTTCTAACAGTATCTTTTAAAAGAGAAAGTTTAAAAATTTTTGACAAAGTCCAATTGTACAATATTTTTTGGATGTATGAGTTTTTGTGTCCTACCTAAGAAATATTTCCCTCTCCCAAAGTCAGAGTCACAAAGAGTTCTTCCTGTGTTTTAGTCTAGAAGTTTTATAGTTTGACTCTTACATTTTAGGCTAGCATCCATTTCAAATTATTTTGTATACGGTATAATGAAGGTTCATGTTTTTTTTTCCCCCATATCCATTGTCTAGAACCATTTTTTGAAAAATACTCTAGCTTCCTAATTTGATTATCTTGCCATCTTTGTTAATTGACTGGAGGGACTTCTGGCATGACAGTGTGAGAAGCTCAGCAGACTCACTCCCTAGAAAAACTGGTGAAGATAGTTAAAAAACAAATGCTATACTGTTTAATGTCTCTGAAAATGGTCCTAAAGGTATTTAAGTAATAAGTAAATAAAGAAACATTTATTGAAGAGAATCTATATTTTGGTAAGAACAGTGAAACTCTCTGGTGTCTGAACTGAGACTCATTCCCAACTCAGTGGGATGGAAACTCCACTCCAGACTGGTACAGTCAAGAACACAGAGCTCCTTCTCCCTACAGCTCCCAGTCAGGGGGCCATCTTTTGCCAAAGGCAAGACATCAGTGTTTCTCATCCTGCCATAGCTACCTGTTGATGAAACTAAGTTCTGAGTGAGTGTGGCCAAGAGGTAGAGCTCCCTTTTGGCCAGAGTTCCCTTCGTGGTATGCAAGCTCTATCTTGGTTGTGGCACTGCTCATAATACTGGGGCACTGATCATCCTTGCCTTGGCCTGTGAGGTGGTGGTTGCACCCTGGATGAAGCAAGCTGAAAACATTGGAGGCCACTGTCCACTTTCTACTTGCCCTGGCCCCAGTGAGCACTCAGCTCCTAAAGCAAGGATGTCACTTACAGTGTGTCATTTTCTGCACCCCTAGATCCAGAGTTTTGACTCAGAAATTTTGCCTGAGAAGAGAAGCAGAGATCCTGGGAAAGAGATAGCTTAGAGGAGCCTACCTGGTGTCAGTGCAAGTCCCAAATACTGACCTTGGGAACTGTTCCTTCAAAGGAATCTGAATTTGGTACATTAGTCTGTAGAATAATTTAGGAACCAGGGCATTGTTGAAAACAATAATATGTCAATCAGCCAGCAATTATTGTAGCTTAACAGATGGGTGTGGTCAGAGAATATGACAAAGAGAGTCCTGCCAAAACCACTGTCTTACCATTGACTGGTAACATATGTATAGAAAGCTGCAAAGCTGCTTTAGGAGCAACATCAGAGGTTTAACACTTCAGGGGGAAAATGGACATGACTAAAATAATTCAGCCAGTCATTATACAAATAAGCAAATAATGATAATAAGCTCCAGAGCATGGGTGGGTTTACCCTGATTTGCTACAATATATTACCTAAAATGTCCAGTTACCAACAAAAAATTACAAGACATGAAAAGAGGCGGGAAAATACAAACTATACACTGTAAAGGCAGCAGGCAAAGTAAACTGCCTGGGAGAGTGGTCAGATGTCAGACTAACAGACAAAGACTTCAAAGTAGCCATTATAGATATGTTCAAAGGACTACAGGAGACTATGCCTAAAGAAGTAAAGGAGAGTATGACAATAATTTTGCATCAAATAGAGAATATTGATGAAGAGATAGAAATGATAAAAAAACAACCAAATAGAAATTCTGGAGTTGAAAAGTACAATAACTAAAATGAAAAATCCACTCTAGGGACCTCAACAGTAAAATTTAACTACCAGAAGAAAAAAATGGCACACTCAGAGATAGATTGATAGATATTATACAATCTGAAGAACAGAGAGAAAAAGAATGCAGAAAATGAGCAGACCCTCAGAGAAAGGTGGGACACCACTGAGCAACTAAGCATATGTGCAATGGGAATACCAGGAGAGGCAGGAAAGAAGTAGAAAAATATTTGAAGACATAATGGCTGAAAACTCTTCAAATACATTGAAAAATAATAATCTGCACATCTAGAAAGCTCAATGAGATCCAAGTAGGATAAAGACAAAGAGATTCATAAACAGACACATAATAGTAAAATTGCTAAAAGCCCAAGGAAAAGAGAAAAATCTCTTTTATTGAATTCTTCTATGTCTAAATTGGTAAATACCATGTGTACACTTGAATAGAATGTATATTCTGCAACTTTTGGGTAGAATGCTATATAAATGGTATGCATATAATTGATGTCCCAGTAGGGTGGGGAGTAGAAATAATATATGAAAAAATAATGGCCACATGTTTTCTAAATTTGATGAAAGTTATAAACCCACAGATTCAAGAACTCAGTAAACACTAAGCAAAAGAAACAAAACATCCCAAGGTACATCATATTTAATTTACTGAAAACTAGTGGTACAGTGAAAAACTTACATCCAAAAAAGAAAAATACTCATTATTTATAGAGAAACAAAGATGAAGATGACAGTGGACTTATCACTGTGCTACCCAGAAGACAATGGACTGTCTTTAAAGTGCTAAAAAAAATAACTATTGATCTAGAATTTCATACTTAAAGAATCTTTTAAATATGAAGATGAATAAAAACTTTTTTATACTAAAAGAAGTGTGAAGGATTTACTTATATATTCCTGTGAAAGATGTCCACATCCTAATCCCCGGACCCTGTGAATATATTGTTTTATATAGGCATACCTTGGAGATACTATGGATTCCATTCAGACACCTACAAAAAGTAAATATTTTAATAAAGCAAGTCACATGAATTCTTTGGTTTCTCAGTGCATGTAAAGTTTCTTTGGTTTCTCAGTGCATGCTATAGTCCATAAAGTATGCAATAGCAGAATGTTTTTTAAAATGTACATACCTTAATGAAAAATACTTTATTGCTAAAAATGCTAATGATCATCTGAGCCTTCAGCAAGTCATAATCTTTTTGCTGGTGAAGGGTCTTGCCTTGAGGTTGATGGCTGCTGACTAATCAGGGTGGTGATTACTGAAGGTTCGGGTGGCTTTGGCAATTTCTTAAGACAGTAATGAAGTTTTCCACATTGATTAACTCTTCCTCTCACAAAAGATATCTCTAGAGCATGCAATGGTGTTTGATACCATTTTACCCACAGTAGAACTTTTTTCAGAAATGGAGTCAATTCTCTCAAATGCTGCTGATGTTTTTTCAACTATGTAATATTCTAAATCCTTTGTGCCATTTCAATAATGTTTATAGCATATTCACCAAGAGTAGGTTCCATCTCAAGAAACCACTTTCTTTGATCATCCATAAGAAGTATCTCCTCATCTGTTCAAGTTTTATCATGAGATTACAACCATTCAATCACATCTTCAGGCTCCACTTCTAATTCTAGTTCACTTGATATTTCCACCACATCTGCAGTTCCTTCCTCCACTGAAGTCTTAAAAACCCTCAAAGTCATCCATGGGGGTTGGAATCAACATTTTCCAAACTTCTGTTAATGTTGATATGTTGACCTTCTCCCATGAATCATGAATGTTCTTAATGGCATCTAGGATGCTGAATTCTTTCCAGAAAGTTTTCAATTTACTTTTCCCAGATCCATCAGAGGTACCGCTTTCTATGGAAGCTATAGCCATATGACATATATTTCTTAAATAATAAGACTTGAAAATCAAAATTACTCATTGATACATGGGCTGCAGAAAGGATGTTGTGTTAGCAGGCATGAAAACAACATAAATCTCTTTGTACATCTCCCTCAGAACTCTTCGTCCTCAGATGCATGGTCAATGAGTAATAATAATTTGAAAGGAATCTTTTTTTTTTCCTGAGCAATAGTTCTCAACAAAGGGCTTAAAATATTCAGTAAATCATGCTATAAACAGATGTGGTGTCATTCAGGCTTTGTTGTTCCACATACAGAGTACAAGTAGAGTAGATTTAGCATCATCCTCAAGGGCCCTAGGATTTTCAGAGTGGTAAATGAGCATTGGGTTCCACTTCAAGGTAATAGCTGCATTAGCGCCTAACAAGAGAGAGTGAGCTTGTGTTTTGAAACTTTGAAGTCAGACGTTGACTTCTCTCTAGTTATGAAAGTCCTAGATGGCATCTTTTTCCAATAGAAGGCTGTTCATCTACATTGAAAATCTGTTTGTTAGTGTAGTCCTTCACAATTATCTTAGCTAGAGCTTCTGGATAACTTGCTGCAACTTCTCCATCAGCACTTGCTGCTTCACCTTATGTTATGGAGATGGTTTCTTTCTTTAAACTTCATAAACCTAAAGTGATATTAGATTTTCTTCTGTAGCTTTCTCACTTCTCTCTAGCCTTCATAGAATTGAAGAGAGTTAGGGTCTTTCCCTGGATTAGGCTTTGACTTAGACATTGTGGCTGGTTTGATCTTCTATCCAGAGCACTAAACCTTTCTTTGTATCAGCAATAAGGCTGTTTGGCTTTTTTATCATTTGCATGTTCACTGGAATATAAAAATTCCTTCAAGAATTTTTCCTTTGCCTTCACAACGTGGGTAACTGTTTTGCACAAGAAGCCTAGCTTTCAGCCTATCTCAGCTTTCAACATGCCTTTCTCAGTAAGTTTAACCATTTATAGCTTTTGATTTAAAGTGAAATATATGACTCTTCCTTTCACTTGAACACTAGAGGCCATTGTAGAGTCATTAACTGGCCTAATTTCAATATTGTGGGTCCAATGAAATTACAAGGGTCCTTAGGAGAAGGAGGCATGAGGGGTAGTGTAATAAAAAGCAATGTCATGACAGAAGGAAAGGAATGGAAAGATATGTAATGACAGAAACAGAGATCTGAGTGATGCAGCCATGAGCCATGGAATGTGGGCAGCCTTTTAAAGCTGGAAGAGACAAGAAATGAATTTTTTTCTAAAGCATCCAGAAGGAATGAAGACTATGACGCCTTAATTTTAGTCATATATGACTCATGAATGTCAGTACATTTCAAAATCCATTTTAGATTTCTAACCTCCAGAAGAATAAGATAAATTTGCACTGTTCAAGCCTCTAAGTTTGTGGTAATTTATTACAGCAAAAATAGGAAGCTAAGGTAGATTTTAGGTCTGGAAGTGAGGTTGTACTCTAACAAATGCCTAGAAATATGGAAGTGGCTTTTGAATTCGGCAGTGGGTAGAAGCTGGAAGAATTTTGAGGAGCATAATAGAAAAGCCTAGATTTCTGTGAACTGACTATTAGTAGAAATATAGATATAAATGACTCTAAATTGAGAGCTCAGAAGTAAGTAAAGAATTAAGTAATATTGTAGAGAAAACCTCTATTTTCTTAGCGTTTCCAGAACTCATGAAGGCTCAGAAGGAAAGATGGAGTTCTTTGTTATTTGGCGGCAGAAGGTGTAGCAGAATTTTGTCCTACAGTTATGTCAAAAATAGAATATACAAACCATGAACTTGGTTGGATATTTAGTTGAGATTTCCAAGCAAAGTGTTGAAGATGTGGCTTGGTTTATTGCTGCTTATAGTGAAATGTGAAAAGAAAGAAATACATTATTAAACAAAAAGCAACCAGGACTTGATGATTTTGGAAATTATCAATCTAAACAGCTTTCAAAAGATGCTAAAATTAGAATATTTAATTATAGGAAAGTGTGCTCTGTAGAGAAAGCCAAGGATGTGGTCAAGCAGCCTTTTGCTAATGCCTTGGAAGAACTTTCAATAAAGGTCAGTATTTCAATGACACAGAGGGCTGTTTGAAGAGGTTAAGTGTATGACTCATGGATCCCCTCCTACATCTCAACAGAAGCCAGGAATAAATATGGGATTATCCAGCATTTATTTGTGGAAGAGGTGCTTGTTCTGTGGAGTGAATCCCAGTAACATACATGAGAGACCCACAAAGTTCTTGAGAATGTTGTATCAGCAGAAACACTGCCAGCTTGGACTGAAAAAGATAGAACAAAATGAAAAAGATTGTTGGACTTTTAAAATTCTCCAGTCAGGAGGCATGCTAATAAAATTACTCAGCTTTGAACACGTTACCCTTCGTGAAAAAGATATCTCTGAGGTCAGAGCAGGAGGCTCCCCTGATGGTGCAGCCTGCAGCGACAGAGAATTATTCCTAGGTTTTGAAACCCAATGGACTTTTCCCAGTTGGATTTCAAAATTTCGTGGGAACAGTGACCACTTCCTTTCTTCTATTTTCTTCCTTTTGAATGAGAATGTTTGTATGGATATCCTACGCCTGTGCCACCATTATACTTTTTGAGCAGATAACTTGTTTTCTAGTTTTGCAGTTCCACAGATGGAGAGGTATTTTACTCCAGGATAGATTATATCCAGAGCCACATCCAGAGATGATTTAGATGATGAGACTTGGGACTTTTGAGCTGATGAGATTTAGATGATATTTTAGACTTGAATTTATGCTATAGTGGGTTGAGACTTTTGGGGCCCTTGTCTTCTTCGCATTCCCTTATCTGACTCTGACCCTTCTGCCTTTTTCTTATACAATTACATTGGGTCCACCCAGATAATTATCTGTGAATCTCAGGATCTTTAACTTAATCATAGCTGTGTAGATTCTTTTGCCATGTATGGTAAAATATTCACAGGTCTGGTGATTAGGATGTAGACATCTTCAGAGGGCTTACCACAAGCCCCAAACTATTATAGAAACAACCCACATGTCCATCAACAGATGAATAGATTTCTAAGCAATAAAAGGGAATGAGCTATTGATATACATAACAACATGGATGAACCTCAAAATGGTTTTGAAGAAAAGAAATCAGGCAAAATAGAGTACATACTCTATAATTCTACTTATATAAAATTCTAGAAAATGGATACTAATCCGTCACCATGGAGAGCAAATTAGTAGTTGTCTATCTACTGGGGGCAGGAGAGGAGATGGGAGGGACAGGAGAGAGAAGTTACAAAGGGGCATGAGGAAACTTTGGAGGGCTGATTCTTTTGTTTATTATATTGATTGTGGTGATGTTTTATATACATATTTGTATATATGTCAAACTTACCAAATTGAACACTTTGCACATGTGCTATTTTTACTTGTCAATTATGTCTCAGGAAAACTGTTAACAATAGAGAAAGAAAGCACAACCTATACATTTATTGGCTGGCTTTGGCCTAGAAAAGCATAGACAGGTAGAATAAGGAAGTTAGATATAGATTCCTTTGGACCAGTCATTGATTGTGGGAGCTGAGGGAGGGCCTTGGTTTGTTGATTCCTGGATTTTTCAGCCTGGATAGTAGGAGGAGTTGGGAGGTTGTACAAAAAGTAATTAACTTAAAGCGAACAATTATAATTGAAGGAAGTAGGGGAAAGATAGTGACTAATCAGTAAAGCTCAAATATGTGGGCTTTTGTTAATTATGCTGCACCTTTGAGGGATAGATACAGTTATGAGTGATATTTATTTCAGATTTTTGGTCTATATGAGTCTAAAGGTACATATATAAATAAACAGAAATACAAACAGGAACTTTGGGAAGCAATTCTTACTTGCATTGTGTTTTCAGCTCTTGTTAGATACATACTGAAAGGACTAGAGATATATTTTTCTGTATAACTAGGGCAGGGTGTGGAAGAACCCCTCTTAATGAGAGAAGTGACCTTTGTATTGGAGCATTATAAAGAAAAAAAGTGACTCTCAGTTCTTCCTTTCATGACATGCCTTACCTAACCCGTTTCTTCATGAAACACGCATGCACATCATATAGACTTGAAATCTCAGTCAAGGCTTGGCTTGGATTTTTCATCATAGTCTGTTTATTTTGTCCCATAAGGTTTAAATTAGTCAAACAGAATCAAAATGCAGTCATTTCTTTAATCATCCTTGGAAGCATGGACCCTAATGCTTTGTTTTCACCAAGGAGTTATCTGTGTCTTGATGGTATTACTTGCAGTTTTCTTCCAGTTAGTGAGCTGCCAATGTCCCATTATTGACAATGTGTACTGGGTTAAAGTTAAAAGGAAGTCCAGTGGAATGACAGTCATGATGAGGCCTTGTCTTCTTTATGGCATAATGTCAACATCATGAGTAAAATGCCTTCCCATTGTCATAATGACTCAGATTCTTATTGGATCAAGTTTTTAACAGTCATTTCTATAGTAGCCTGAGCTGTAATATTAGATCTCAGTTGAATCGAGTTTAGAAAGTAATAGGAAAAATGCATAAGCCTCATTATGGAAAATCCAGGCAGTTATTCTTGATTCAATTAAAGAAATAAGACTATATCTGAGATAAAGTGAGAAAATTGGGCTTGGTGATTGAGCCCATTTTATGGGGGGAGGTGATACTATGAACTCTCCTCCTAGAGATAGAGGGTCAGAACAGTGAAATAGGAATCCAGAAATAGGAAACACTATTTGCTTAGGGTTGTGCATTGTGATGTCATCAGTGCATGGGGTCCAGCCCACATTTTTTTTGGCTACTATGAACTAGTGCTATTGTCAGCTGATGGAGTGTGTGATAATATATTCCCCTGGGCCAGGCATGGTGGCTGACACCTATCATCCTAGCACTCTAGGAGGCTGAGGTGGGAGGATTGCTTGAGGCCAAGAGTTCCAGACCTGCCTGGGTAACATAGTAAGACCCTGTCTCTCCAAAAAGAAATTTAAAAATTAGCCCGGCATGGTGGAGTGTGTGCCTGTAAGTCCCAGCCACTCAGGAGGCTGATGCAGGAGGATCGCTTGAGCCTAGGAGTTCATGGTTGCAGTGAGCTATGATTTGGCCACTATACTCTAGCCTACGACAGAGCAAGACCCTGTCTCTCAAAAAAAAATTAATTTCCTCTTATCTCATTCTTTATTTTTTCAGAACTCTTCTGAAAGAACCACTGTTGTTTCCTTGAGTCTTGACCTCTTCTATGTTATAGTATGCTAAAAAGCCCATTATGGATTTTGAGATTTCAAGAAATATAGGTCTGAATTTTAGCTATGCCATTTGCTAGCTGCCAGAGTTGGAAAAGTTACCTAATTCTCTCTGGATATTATTATCTGCTTCTTTTAATACCTCCATCATCTGTTGTTGTGAGCCTTAATTGAATTAACATTAAAATTTGTAAAGCCTGTAGCTCCTGAGACATAGTAGCCATTTAATAAAAGCTAGTTCCTTCTCTTAGCCACATCCCACACACCTTCAAACATAGTTATACCCTCAGGTGTCAGAGCAACTGCTTCAAAATATGCTCAAAGTATTTTGGATTAAAATTACCTGATGCTTACCGATGTACATTCCAGCACCCATGGCTGTTTTTATAGCATGAGTCATTCCATGGGTATAGC